>NC_040914.2:21815793-23149388 GCF_004126475.2 Phyllostomus discolor
TTATTTCACTTAGCATAATGCTGTCTAGATCCATCCTTGCTGTCCAAAAGGGTAGGACTTCCTTCTTTCTGCTCTGTATTCCATTGTGTAAACATACTACAATTTTTTGATCCACTCATTTACTGATGGGCATTGGGGCTGATTCTAGCACTTGGCTATTGTCAACAATGCTGCTATGAACATTGGGGTGCATAGGTTCTTTGAATTGGTGTTTTCAGATTCTTAGGGTATAATACCAGCAGTGGAATTACTGGGTGAAAGGCAGTTCCATTTTTAGTTTTTTTGAGGAAATTCCACACAGTTTTCAACAGTGGCTGCACCAGTCTACATTCCCTCCAACAGTGCACGAGGGTTCCCTTTTCCCTGCCTCCTCGCCAGCACTTATTTATTGATTGTTTATGATGGCCAGTATGACCAGTGTGAAGTGGTATAGAATATATTTTCTGAATTGATTTTATGGAAAGAAGATGGGAGAAAGAGAGAGAGAGGAACACTAATGTATTGTTAGTGTACTGTACAGATTCATTGGTTGCTTCTTGTATGTGCCTTGACCAGGGATCAAACTCACAATCTTGGCACTTCCGGATGATGCTTTGACCCACTGAGCTGCTAGCCAGGACTGTAGAGTTCTTTATATGTGCTGGATAATAAGCCGTACTGGATCTAAGAATAGCAAATATTTCTCCATTAAATAGGTTGACTTTTCACTTTGTCCATACTATTAATTTAATAACAGAATGTATAATTTTGATAAATTTCACATGAGGCCTTTTATTTTCAGTCCAAGTGCAGGAGGTCAGGGCAGGTTCAAGGGTAAAGGGACAGGCATCCTGTGTATATGGGTGCAGGAAAACCTGGAGGATGACCTTCAGGTTCCAAGTGGGAGCCAAAGGACACAGGATTGCCATTGAGCAGATGACACCCTCCTTGTCCCTCTTTCCTGCAGGGAAATCAGGGCCCAGGGCAGTGGTGGTGCTGGTGGCCATTGTGGAAGCAGCTGCTAAGACCCTGCTCCTCCTTCTCCGCCTTATTGTCCTCATGTGAGCTCTGCCCCAGGGACAAGGGAGGAAAGGGGTGGGTAGGAGACATGTGGTTGAGTCCAAAACCAGGGCTTGGGATCCCAGCAAATCAGGAGTAGTGCTGGCAGGTGGTGAGAGGGGTGGCTGAGTGGGGACCCACACATGAGCAGCCATTTGTGAGTGCCTAGACTGGGAGGAACCTTCTTGCTCAAGAAAATCTGTGGAGCCAGATCTGCCATTCCCCAATTTGCTCGGACCCTTTATCCCTTAAGAAGAAATTGGGGTTGGGTCTGCTGCCCACTGCACCCTGATACCAACCAGATCTGGAAAACCTTGGTCTCTTCTTTCAGAGTCAGGTACCACAGGAGGAAGGGTGATGAGGCCTGCAAGGGGCATGAGAGATGCAACACAGCATCCAGTTAATGCCTCAGGTGAATGACCCAGGATTCTCACTATCCAACATCCCACTGATACCACCTCCAGGAAAGTCCCTGGGATTGCTCTGCTGAGCATGGTTACAGCTGAGCTGCCCATCTTCCTCCCCAAATCCACTTCTTTACAGGGTCTTATTCACACAGAGGACACCGTGCCTTCCCTTCCTTCTTCGTGATTCAGTACATTATTAAGTCTTGTCCACCTTTTCTTCTTATCACAGCTCAGCTCAATGCCTGTCTCCACTCCATACCATCCCTGGTCATTGCTGTGGCCTCATCTCTTCCTGGGTGTCTGAACCCAGCATGTCCTGCCTCCACCTCTGTCCTCAACTGAGGCCACAGACTGTGTTTGCAGACCCTATCCTCCAGGTTCTGCACAGTATGAACAACGATGTTTCCTCTCTGTGGCTGGGATGAAGGCAAAGTCCACAGGCTGGATTTAGGGCTGGCATGGCCTGTACCCTGCTGGACTTTCCACTGGATTCCACCCTCTTCTGGAATCTCACACCATCTCTGCTTCCATCTGAGCCAGGGTCTTTGTGACTCTGAGACGTTGTATGTACAGTTCCTCCTGCTGAAATGGCCTTCCCTTCAGATTCCTACATCCCCAAGAGCTGATCATCTTTGGTCTCAGTTAAAAGTCACCTCATTTTGTGTGTGTGTCTGTGTGTGTGTGTAATTCTTGTATATTCTGAACAATGAAATATGTAGGGTCATAATTTACTTATATCCTCTTTAGCAAGTATGACTGAATGTCTACTGTGTGACAGCATCTTTTGTAGACACTGGGAATGTGCCTTTGGACCCAGCATGAAAATCTCTATCATTCAGAAGCTGCCTTTCTGGACACAAGAAGATAGAATTAAATCAGTGAAGACACTAGAACAATGACCCACAGAAGGGAGGGTGTACGATTCAGGGACCAGAAAGGGGTTTTGAGGGGGATGTTCATTCTGAGAAGCCACCTCATGACCACCAGGGGACATTAGCCAGAGAGCTGGTGTGAATGCTGGAGGTGAGGAAGTGTCAGGACTGGAGATGGGGGCACATGGTCAGTGTCAGAGGGTGGCAGTGGTGAGGGAGTACAGGCTCTGGCGGCCCACACAGAAGAGAAGACACAAGAAGACACATCATCACTGGGTCTCAGTGGTTGGTGGGAAAGGTGTGAAGCTGTGATTGGAGCAGGATCAGCAGAGAACTGGAGGAGGGGATATGGGATCCCAGGGTCCAGAAAACCCCTGAGAATTTTGTCTTCAAAGAGAAACAGTGGAGGGGGTCCAGTGAAGAAGGTCTTTTCTCGGTTCTTTCTCTGCTTTTTCCCAGAGGTGCCTCGTGAATTCCTGCCTGTGTTGCTTTTGTGAGGCCATTGAAAGAAGTTACCACACACTCAGAGCCTTTTTTTGGTAAAGTTTTCTTGTCTTGGTTCTTGAGGCCAGAAGTTCATGCATGAAGTAAAATATCTTCTCATTCTGCCCTTCTAAGTTCTCGACTGAGACCCCTGGAACAGGGAAAGACTAGGTGCCACATATCAGGGTCCTGTATCATGAACCCCATGATGAGAATTGAGTTCTGATGTGTGGAAATTCGGGGGTTGGTGGGACTCACACTCTCAGAGACTCTAGGGGAGAGTCCAACTTTGTAGTTCTCAGGGATTGGGGCTCTCAGCCATCCTTGGTTGGTGTCTGGGTCACTGCAGCCTGTCCCCTGGCCACACTGTCTCATCCTGCTCTGTGTGCAGAAAGTCACCTGCTGTGTCTCCCTTGGAGGACATGTGTGGCTACATTCAGGGACAATACCTGACAAGCAAGGATCCTCTACAGGTCACTATCCTCACCTCCATCCCTTCTGCAAAGACCCTTTTCCTCATCAGGTAACATTTGCAGGTACAAGGCTCTTTGGGTGGCCAATATTCACCCTCTGCACTGCCCATGTGACCTGCTTCCCCCCATGAATATCCCCATCCTGCCTCCAGACCTAGTTTGCTCTGCACTTCCATGTCCCGATACATTTCAGGGTCACGTCACGGGGGGCACAGGTTTTTGGGAACAGGTGGTTGATGTTCTATAAAGGACACCATTAAGAGAGGTAAAGGAAAAGTTACAGACTTGGAGAAGTATATCTGCCAATATAGACTTGATGAATGCCTTGTATCCAGAATACACCCAAAATTCTCCAGCAAACCAAAAAACGAAAAACCAGCCCAGTTGTCAGAAAAAAAGTCACTAAACAAAAACAAAAGAAACAACCACACTTAAAATTTGGTCAATTATTTGAATAGACATTTATAGAAATAGATACAAATTGTCAATAAACACAGAAAACTATCCTGGACATTATTAGCATTAGATAATTTAATTTAAACCACACATGGGGGTTCCACTGTGATTCTGTAAGTTTTCTTTATCAACAAACTGAAAAAGAGAAAATACCAACTGTGGGAGCAGATATTAAAAAAATGGAACTATTTTGCCTTGCTCTATGTTATAAAAGTGCATCTGCTTTGGAAAGGAGTATTGCACGTACTCAGCACATTAGATTTCTAAAAATCCTGCACTTATATTGTTAGAAAATACACAGCATGTGAACAGGAAACGTGGTAAACTGCCCAGTGACTGCAGCTCTAAAACTGCCTTCCTGTGTTGGGAGGAAGGGATGTCTGTGGTCGGGGCTGTCCCAGGGACACAGAGCAGGTCCAAAGTTCCTCTCCTGTCTTCTCTTCAGCCAGCTGACACTTAGATGCTCATGGGAATGCTTGTGAATGAATGAGTGAGCGAGTGGATAAATGAATGAGTGAGTGAATCAAAGAAAGAAAGAAAGACTGAATGACTGAATGAATGACTGACAGAGTGCTGCCTTCCCTCCCAGGACCCCACTTCCCTTCTTCCCGACTCTCACAGGAACATTACGAGTCCTACACCCTGTGGGACCCAGCACAGCTCCCAGACGAGGCTCTGACTCCTGTTCATGTAGGAGTTAATCAGCCCCTCTGATGGGGGCCCTGTGCCCTCTGTTTTAAAGAGTTTAATGACTGCAGATACAGGGGGTAACTGGGACCACAGTGTCTGTATTTCTGTGACTGGCTCTTTCTTCACTCAGTGCAATGTTCTCACACATGGTGTTTTTTATATTCTTTGTATCATTTTCGCCAGTGTGGTGGCTGTGTGGTGGCAGAGCACTGCAGTTTCTCTTTGCAGTTCCCTGATCGCTGCTGAAGCCTGCAGCCTTCCCAGGGGCTTGTTGGCCCCTGGAATACCCTGTTTTTTCTCTCACGTTGTCTGCCTTTCCCTCACTGATTTTTGGAAGATCTTTACACAGTCTTTATTCACTCTGGACAAACCCTTTGTTACATACATGTATTTGGAAATATCTTCTCCTGCCAAGAAGTTACATTTAGAAATAGAAATATTTAAAAATAATACCAGTTCCTCTCCACCCAATGAAGATAACACATGTTCTTAAAAATCGTCAACCAAGCAGAAGATAGAGGTAGAGACAAAAGTGACATCTCCCTCTGACCTGAGGTGAACTTAGTACACAACAATGTCCTTAATGCCAATGGTGCATGTTTTCTCTCTTAACAATGTAGGTCATCAAATTATCCCCCATGTTACAGAGCAGGAAACTGAGGCACACAGAGGTAAAGTGACTTGTCTGCTGGAACACGCTCAGGAAGTAGCTGAGCCTGGATTTGAACCCAGGAATCTCTGCTACTTCAGCCACTCCCAGGAACTTCATGTTTCCATTCATGACCTTTGGCTCAGAGGGCTGTTAGCTGTTTAAGAATCAGACCTTGACACACCTTTCTTTTTGGAGATGCTTTTTCTGGGCTCTAGCCAGGTCCTGAGGGTGGGGGTGCACCATCTTTTCCGGATCTTGGCCTCAGAATACGGAGTCTCCTGAGCCCGAGGGTTGTGTGGTTTCATGTTGTGGAAACTGAGAGCAGTGTAGTGGAGCTCATGCTCTGAGGGGGAGGTGACCGGCATTGGGGGCAGCTGGTGGGAGGAGGGTGCACTCAGGTGACCCGGAGTGGGAGGAGAGAGGGGTGTCTAAGCTGGCCTCTGGGGTCTGAAGATGGGCACTTTGGGCTTGGGGGGTCTTATCACTTGTTCATTTCAAACCCATTTCCTGAGGATTCCTCACTCACTCATTCATCCACTCACACATTCACTCATTTACCCATTTGTACCATTGACAAAGTTTAATCATAAAAGCTTGTTTGTATTACAAATCTCACATAATCCTTATGACCTCTCTCCATGGATATGACTGTTACCCCATTTTAAAAATAAGAAGGCTGATCTTATGTTTCTTCCTACTTTTTGGATACCACCTCTAGAAAGTTGTAAGTTATAAATATTGTTTGTATCGTTTTACTGTTGGATTCGCGGATGTTAACGATGGGAGCATGATGGCTGTTGGGGAATATTTGGGAAGGGGAGGTGGAGTCAGGGACCCCAGAAAGTGGTTGGGGGCTCAGCAGGACAAGAAGCAAAGGGGGAGGGCGTTGCTACATGGGAAATGGGACAGGACTTGGCCAATGACAGGCTCTGGGGGATGCAGGATAGGACAGTTCTGAGATCTGAGGGGCTGGGCCAGGAAACCTGGTGGAGAACAAAGTTTGGGGGCAGAGGAGGAACACCTGTGTTCACCACAGGGACATTGGGTGGAAAGTTACCCCTGGCACTCACCTAGGAGACCTGTTCCTGGCTCGCTGCCTTCTCTGCCCATTTCTTCCTGCAGATCCTCAGTCTGAAGAGTGAGACTGGGCCTTTCAGCCCAGCTGGCTCGCACCTGGTCGCCCTGCAGAGACAAGACACATGGGGTGAGCTCCTCTTTCCCTAGGCAGGTATCTGAGCACCCTGCCTTCTCAAATCTATGCTGAGGAGTGTGCCCACTCCCATCCAGGACTCCTTTGTCCACCACCCTTCATACAACTGCAGCCTCCAGGTCCCTCAGCCTCTCCCCAGCCAACGTCTGAGGGGCATGGGATCCAGTGCCCCTTTGCCCAGAGTCAGGCCACTTTCCCTCCCGCTCAGTGTCTTCTAGGGTCCAGAGCTGTGTGCCCCCTCCCGGGGCTTCCCCCCTCACACCTGACCTGGCAGCAGCAGGACAGTCACTGTCTCTTTCCCGTGGGCATTGTGGGCCTCACATGCCAGCCTGAGGTTGGACGTAAGCTCCCCACGGATGCTCAGGGAGCTGTTGACCCAGGGCTCTGCTGAGTGGAAGGTGACTGTGTGGGAGGCATTGCTGTGGTTCCCCTCCAGCAGCTCCTCCCTCAGCCACCAGTGCAGGGAGGGGGCTGGCTGAGCTCGAGAGGAGTAGCTGCAGTGGAGACCCTGGTCCTCCCAGGAGAAGGAGGGCCCCTGCAGCTGTGGGGGGTCTGTGGGGAGAACAGGGGAAAAATCAGGGGAGCCTCTCTCCTCCCCATTTTCCAGGGCCCTCCTGGCACAGGTGTGCTCCTACTCACTTTCACATGAGGGTCAGTGGGGCCCCCAACTCCTTCCACCTTCAGGGACCCAGTGTTCTGACTGGGTACTCACAGGTCACATTGAGCTGTATGGTCCTCTCCCTGATCTGACCACCTGGCAAGGCCACCCGACAGGTGAGGTCGGTGTCGTGGTGCTGAGGCCCTGGTGTGAGGGTGAGCACTGAGGAGCTGGGAGTCCAGGGACTCAGGGGTGTTTTGTTGGCCCCCATCCAGAAGAAGATGGGTGCTGTCTCTCTGTCACAGCCCCATGACACTGTACAGGTGATGGTGCTGTGGTGGCCAGACTCCCTGTTCCCCTGGATGTGGATGTCACGTGTTGGTGTGTCAACTGGGGAGGACAGAGAGAACCAGGCCCTGGAGAAGGAGTCCCTGAGTGTGCCCCTAACTACAACCTCTGTGCCAGGTCAGCCCCTGTGTCCATTCCCCATTAATCCCCCTGAGTCCTTCCCAGGATGAGGAGACTCAGGCTCCTTCCCAGGCCAGGAGCCCTCAGGACCCAGCCATGTGTCCTCACCTTGACCCCATTTCTTACCTGTCACATGTACAGAGAGCATGTTGTTTTTATAATTTTGTTTCACATAGGACCCTTTCTGCACCCTAAAGAAGTATCTCCCTGTGTCCCCTTTCTGTGCATCTCTGATGTGCAGGGGGCAGTTGGAGATCCGGGGATCCACGATGAGGTGGAAGCGACCCCTGGTCTCATTCTTCACTTTACAATTGGGGTTGTTTGTGGCCACAGGATCATCCTCGCCTGACTTGGCCCCTTCCACGAATCAGTAACCATGAGCTGGGGCAGACTCAGTCCAGCCTATCTTGGGGTAGATCACAGTGCAAGGCATGGAGATGCACTGGCCCTCCTGCAACGTCACAGACTCCTGCACTCACAGCCCATATCTATGATCCTCAGCCACCGACCCTGCAGGGAAAGATCAATCAGCCGCTGACTCTACCCCAACCCACACACTTGTCCCTGGGGCACTTACCTGCCCACAGCAGGGCCAGCAGCCACAGGAGCAGCAGCAGCATCTCTGGGGTAAGTGTAAGGGTCTCGGTGTCACAGGACTGAGAGGAAGCCCCAACAGGAAGCCAGGGGGAAGGGAGAAAAGTAATGATCAGGGAGAAGGAAGTGGGCAGCCTGTGTGGTGGAGCTGACCCAGCCTTTGTAGAATAAGTTCTTCCACTGTTCACATAGGGTCCCCATGAGGGCCCTAATGCTGAGGAGGCCCAACAATCCCAGCTCCCTGTCCTCGCCTGCCCCTCTGGCACTACTGTACACATAGGAAAGTAGGCACTGCCTGACCAGGTATGGGTTCTATCTGATGCAGAGGATCAGTCCCTCAGGCATGGGACTCAGGAGGGGCTGACAGGGGAAGGGGAAAGTGTGAAATGTGACATAGTCCTCCAGGTGAGACAGGTGGTGATGCATGAATGAATGAACACACAGTGCACCAGAGCATCTACTCCCTCAGGGGTGTGGAGTAAAAGTGGAGACAGTGGCAGCCTTTGTCCCTGTCCCTGAGAGTGACCCTCACACATGAGGAGGCAGAGGAGTCCCAGGCCATGCCAGCTCCTGGTGGTCCAGGGCATGTTGGTGGGAAAACAGGCCAGGGTATGTAGAAAACAGGTTGCTCAGGACAGTCGACAGTGAGCCCCTGGAGAGAATGACCAGAGTGCACAGGAGCAGGCCCCTGAGGGTGTCACCAGCCTCTGACCCCACAGGTGGTCCTCAGCTTTCTGGCCTGCTTGGAGCCCCCCTGCCCAGGCATCTCTGTTGTTGATTCAGAGCAAGATGCCAGCACACTGTGCCTTTGGAGTCAGGTGGGCTTGGCTTTTCTGTCCTCCAAGCCTCACTTTCCTCATCTGTCACAGGAGGCATCACAGTCCTCAACCCTTGTTGTCTGTGGGAGAACCGTAGGTAAGGGCAGGTGCCAGGCCTGCCCTATCCTAAGCGGTCACTCTGAGTCCGGCCCTTGGTGGACATCCCCTGATGGGTAGCTCAGCTCTGGGCTTCCTCAGAGGAGATCTCCAAGGTGGGGTCAGGGGTGCGGGCTCTGCAGCGAGATGGTCCTGGGCTCCAGCCTGGCTCCTCCATGCTCACTGTGCTGCCTCGGGAAAGGCCTCACTGCCGTGTGCACAGTCGGACACGCAGGCTCACGAGGCGCTGTGGGCTGAATTGTGTCACCCCCAAAATACATCTCTTCATGTTGTGACCCCCCACTACTGATGACTGTGACTGGTTTTGGAGATGGGTTTTTGAGGGGGATTAAGGTAGAATGAGGTCATTAGGGTAGACCCTCATCCAATAGCACTGGTGTCCTCATAAGGAGTGATTAGGGCACAGACGCACACAAAGGAGAGACCACAGGGGAAGAACCGTGTGCAAACCAAGCAGAGAGGCCTCAGAGGGGATCAGTCCTACCAACACCTTGATGTTGAAACTTCCTGTCTCCAGAACTGTGAAACTATGAATTGCTGTGGTTTACGCCCCTAGTGGCGGCCCAGTGTTATGACAGCCCGAGTCAGGGAACTCCGGGCATTGCTAAAAAGATGGAGGTGTTCCTACAGGTAAAGTGTGGGGAGCGGCCTGGCTTGGCCCACAGTGTACACCGTCTACATGGGGCGGGTCTATTTGAAGGGGCTCGCTCTGTGGGTGGGAGGAGGAGAGGGAAGGGAAGGAGTTGGTAAGAAGAGGAAACCTCGGAAGGAAACACCGCTGCTCCTCCACAAACAGCTCTGCACTCTGCAAGGCTGCAGCTTCACCACTGCCACTCTGCTTCTCCTCTCCCCAGGGCAGGACTGGCCCCCTCCTGCACTCTGCTGAGGCTGCTCCCTCTGCTGGGGAGGCCCATCACTGCGCCTGCACCTGGTTACCTGCTTCCCATCTGAGGGGCACGGTGTTCTTGAGGGGCTGGGCTGAAGTGAGGCAGACCCTGCTGGACCTGGGCTGGAGGCAGGGACAGAGTCACAGCCTGGGTGGTGAGGGCTGACACAAGGGGAGGGGTGGGCTAAGGGAACCCGAGGAGGGAGAGCAGGTGGGTCTGGGGGATGGGACAGGTGAGCTGGGGGATGGAAGGGGAGCAGGGTTGTATGGGAGGCAACTCATCCCATTTCACAGAGCAGGACCAGAGCCAGACACGCTGGTGAGGCAGAGAGGGGGTCCTGCTGTAATCCACTTGCATCAGTCAGTCCTTCAGCATCTCTGCTCCAGCATCCAAGGGAATCCACCTCCTCCCCTCCCCCATTCTCTCCTCCACATCTCTCCTGCCCCTCCCCTCACCTTCTATTACTCCTACTCCACCTCCCCTTTCTTGCATCCCCTTCTCACTTTCTCCTCTCCCCCTGCTTCTCCACCACTCCTACTCTTTTCAAGTGGTTCCACTTCAATTCCCACCTGTCCTGGCTTCAGGTCTCAGTCTTTCTAAAGGTGGAAAGATGTCCCACCTCCCCTGTCCATCTCCCAGTGTTTTTTTTTTCAGTGTGGACACAACTGTAGTTCCCTCACAGGCCATTGGGGGGGTGATAAAGCACAAGAAACTGGTGGACCACAGGCTAAGGGACTAGGGGTGTGGTGACATCAGATGGCAAGGGGTGGCTTTTGAGATTGGCAGGGAATGTCAGTGGAAGGGCAGACAGGACCCTGAGCTTATGAGTGTCCCTGACCTTCCCTCCTGCTGGGATGTTGGGTCTGGTTTGCTTGACCATCAGGCTTGAATCTTCCCAGGGAAAGCTGCCCATGTGAGGAACCAGGGGTGAGATCTGTTGTGTGTCTTTGTGTGTGTATGTTGTTTAGAAGTATTGCATCTTTTTTGCATGTCTGTGTATATATTAATATGTGTATATGTGTATATGTGTGTCTGTGGTCTCTGTGTGTATGCGTGTATATGTGTTCCTCTGATCTCTCTGTGTGTATTTGTGTATATGTGTTTCTCTGATCTCTGTGTGTGTATGTGTGTATATGTGTGTCTGTGGTTTGTGTTTGTATTATGTGCACATATCTGAATGGTGGGTGTAACTGTGAGGCAGCTGTGGTGAGTGTGCATGTGTGCACACTGAAAGCTCAGCTTCTCAAAAGTGACATCCACTAACAACACCATGCAGAATGTAATCCATCCCATGTTTTCTATAAAACTTTCCTGCTTTGTTTTCCTGCAAACTCCTATCACCAGTCTATATAACATATAAATCTACTTATTCCACTTCCTGCGACTCTAACTCTGGGGCTCAGGCCAGCCTGGGGAGGCACTGCAGGAAGTATCTGGGCAGAAGTGGGGCTGGGAGTCTGGGGTGGTTGAGACCACCTGGGAAGAGACCAGAAGGCTGCAGACAGAAATGTGAGAAACCCCAGAAAAAGGGAAAGCCTGTCCCGGACTGTAAAAGTTACAATCAGCTTCAGTGGGGAAAGATAGAAAGCATGCTTGAAGTTATTCAGCGGCTGGGGGACAAATAAAAAGCTAAAAGGAAACCTGATTTCCCTTAGCCTTGTAACACCTGTAAAGTGTCATAAAGACCCCCCTATGAGTGATGAATGTTCTTTTCCATTCATGCTCCCAGTCTGGCTTCGTTATTCCCATCTAATGAGTTAACACAGCATCCAGTACACAGTAGACTTCCTTACGGGGGAAGGGCCCACGTCTGAGGAAGGCGGCACCCCAGAGGTCCCTACACCCATGACCAGCATTACTGACTTGGAGGTCAACAGACCCTCGCCCAGCCCCTCCCACTCTGCCCTTGGCATGATAGATGGTTGGCCTGCAGGGGGCACACAATCCACGAGGAAACACTGAATCTCTGGGAGACTCAGGCAGGGACGCTGCCGCTGTCTGTGGTGCTGAAACTGCGTTCCGAGGCGAACTCAGGTACCTACCTCTCAACTCTACAAAAGGGCCTGACCCCAGAGACTTATGTCCCAGTTTGGAGTCAGGAGGGGAAGATTGTGGAGGTGGATGGAACCTGGTAAAGGGAGTCAACAATCAGGTGTCTTCAAGCTGGGCTCCTCTCTCTGCTCCATCTTCCCCCTCTCCTCTTGACTCTCAGGCATTGTCTGTCTTGAGGAGGATGTCTGTCTGTTCACCTGGCTGAGCTGCAGGCAGGAGGATGTGCTTGCTAAGGCTCTCTGTCGCCCTCTGTATGACTCCTAAGTAGCTCTCTTCATGCCAGCTGCACTAAACAAAAAGCCCAACACAAGAAATCTAAAACTGAGAGGTTAGCCCTCCCAGCTGACAAAGGATGAAAGTGACGGTTAGGGTCATGGATACTAGACACTATGCTGGAGCCTTTCTCCAGTTCTGCCCACCCAGCCTGTGCTTCTGGGCAGGAGAGGATACTCTCAGGCCTGACAGGAAAAGTAGGCACTTCCTGGCTCCCAATGGCCCCTCTTGCAGGATTTGCTGCTACTGTCAGAGGGACCTGGAGAGGGAGGCACCTACCTGGCTGCCTCCTGATTTTCAGTTGGCATTTCGGAAACAGCAGGTTGAGTGTTGGTCCTCTGTTGTTCTGGGCACTGAGGGGCCCTGCGTCTGCATTGTCCCTCATGCCCTGGGCTCCTAAACCAATTTACCTTCTTCTTATTTCCAGAAGTTTCTGGTGGCCTCTTGCATGAGTCACAGGGTGTATGGCTGTGAGTGGAGAAAAGGAGTAAGGAACAAGGGTTGACACCATTCTCTCTGGATTGGAGGTCTATCTATCAATTATTTAATGTTTCAAGAATGGATTGATGTACATCACCCTGCCTGACACTCTCAAGAACACACGTCTGACTCAGCTGTTCCTTCTGGGTGTTGGACAGTGGGGTTTAGGGATTGGGCATTGTTTTACATTACATTTCTCCTTAGGGGTCACTTTATGACCTTATGATGCATACTCTCCACTGTCATGGTTTTGGTGCTGTTTTTGTTTAAATTGATTTTAAGATCAAATACTAGTTATCTTGCCTGTGCCAGCAGGCTCTGTTGACTAAGGCAACATCCTGTAGACTGAAAAATTGTGGGTTTTATTTTTTGTCAGGACACATGCCCAGGTGGCAAATTCTATCCCTGCTTGGGATGGGAAGGGCAACAAATCAATTACTCTATTATCTATCTATCTATCTATCTATCTATCCCTATCTCTCTTCCCAAAGCGATAATAAAAATAGTCCTCAGGTGAGGATAGAAAATAATGAACAAATGTCAGGGTTTTCAGAAGGAAGATTGCAGAATCCTTCCTCCTTCCATCATCTCAATGATGGCATGTAATTCTGAAGGCTAGGAAGGTGTTAGGCAGAGGATGGCATGGTGATGGGACATGGATGCTCACAGACAGGGAAGAACCCATCAGAACAAGTCTTCAGAGACTGGCCTGAGTGATTGAAAGCTTAGGATATGGTGACAGGGAAGTGGGCCAGGTGTGATTAAGAATCAATTTGAACAGAGGGGAGAACACTATAACCAGGGGGCTGCTTGCATTTGCCAATAAAATGTTGTGAAACAGTGACACTAACTCATTTCCAGATTGTCTATGATGGTGTTTGTCATGCAAACCAAATTGCATCATTGCAACAGAGACCATACAGCTTGCAAAGCCTAAAGTTTGCTTTCTGTCCTCTCACAACATTTTTCTCATGACTCCTGACCTAGAACACCAAGTGAAGCCTCGTAAAGTGTTCTTCTGGGCTGAGAAGACAGAGCAGTATTTTGACTCTGGTTAGCTCTGAGTTTTAGGAAATTCTATAAATGTCAATACATGGTTTTGCCCATAGCAGGACTGGTGGCAGGCAGGCAGGTTGGAAAGAGATTTAGGAGTAGAGAGAGGTGATGGGAACTAACCCAAAGCAGGGATTTGAGTAAAGAGCAAGGCTGACATGTTGCAGATGTGGTGTCCACGACAGGACAGACACCCAGCCTCTGAGTGAAATGTCACTCAGTCTCACAGTGCAGCAGGACCTCTGCTGGGTGCTCTGCATATGGACTTTTATTCAGTCCTCAAGCAACTCTGTGAGGTGGAGCTTCTTACACCTAATCACAAAGCAGGGAATGGAGACACAGATAGGTAAGGTGGCTCACGGGTTGTCATATTCATAATAAGTGGAAGAGCATGAACTCGACCCCAGGTCCCTCTGATTGTTATGCCTAAGACAGTTTCAACATTGCAGGAAATGCAGGTACAGTGGTTTATCCACTCCTTGCCCATGGGGACATTAAGTCTCCAAGAATGAGTCTTCTGACATGGACACGCTGGCTTCCTACTAGGTCCCTATCTCTGTGTGTGTTGTGTGGGTTCTCTTCTGAGGAGGATTCATTTCTGAAAGCTGATGGAGGCATAAAACACCTCTGGCTCTGTTTCCAAGGTCGGGCTGTCCCCTGTAGAGTGTGTAGGGTTAACCTGGCTGTCTGATGTGGGCTTCGTCTGGGGACCCTGTGGGGAGAGCAAAGAACAGGGTCAGACCAGGGAGTTGGTGGGGTGGCAGGGTCCCCTGAAGTGGATTTGAAAGTTACAGGACCTTTGTTCATTCTTCCAATCTTTTATTAAATACCTGTTTTTAACCTTTACCTGGGGATATGTTTATTGATGTGTGTGTGTGTGTGTGAGTATGTGTGTGAGAAAAACATTGATGTGAGAATATCAATAGGTTGCCTCCTGAACGTGCTCTGACTAAGGATCGAATCCGCAACCTAGGTATGTGCTCTGATCAGGGATCGAACTCTCAAAATGTTCATGTATGGGATGATATTCCAATGAATAGAGCCACTCCACCAGGGCTATGAAGTATTTCTCAAGGTCCCATGTCTTAGTTATCCAACAAACATGGCTCTGATAGTTTTCTACCAGTTCCACTCAACAAGCACACACACTGTGTGGAAAATATAATTATTTTTACAAGGACAGAAACTAAGTATCAAAGAAGTTGGGTGCCTCTCAAGGCCACATGTCTATGGTTTGGGGACACATCCCCTGGGCTCTCGGGGGTCTCCCATGTACCAGACAGATACAGTAGAAGGGGTTTATGAAAATTGACTTCTCTTTCTGTGTGTCTCTCCCTTGCCATTACACCAAGCAATTCTCTGATACCAGCTGAGTGTCCTACAACAGGGCTGAACTTGGACACTGTCTACTTGTGGTATTGTCTGATCCCACACATCAGGGGCTGTGTCCCACAAGATCAACACCTTCACTGACATGTCAGATGCCAATCACAAATATAGGTGGTCACTCCTTTCTTGGTTGCCAAGTGAACTGCAACATTTCTCAGGAGGCTTTGCACTTCCTCTTCTTCCAGTCTCTCTTGAACTCACTCAATCAGGACATGTGCCTCCTCCTGGCCACCAGACTTGTGTTTGTCCACAGCAGCTCTGACACCACTCAGCTCAGTCTGAATGGCCATTTCCCAGACCCTGTCTCACCAGACTTACTAGCATCTGAGCAAACATGGGCAGTCTCTCCCCCTCAAAGTTTCACTCCCTTCTGGCCACCAGGATCCAACCCCTCACTCTCCCAGTCATTCATTTTTCTTCAGTGGTCTCCTTTCTGGGTCCACCATGTCTCCCTGACTCTAAACACTGGGGTGAGAGAGGGTCTCAGAGCTCTGTCTGCAGACCCCTTCTCCTCTTGGTGCTGTCATCCACTATCAGACCTTGAGTGGAGGATCCCCAAATCTCCATACTTCCCACCTGCCCCCTCTTGAGATCTGGATTTTGAGCATCTGTTTGTCACCCTCAGGCAAACATTTCAGAAGCTCCTTAAACTGATGGTAACTGACGCAAGGTTTCCTCTCTCACACTGCACTCCTCCTGAGAGTTGGTCATTTCAGGAAATCGTGATTCAGTTCTTTTAGTTGCTCAGGGCAACCACACAAAAGTCCTCCTAGGTGATTGTGGAAATTTATGGACATCTAGGGTTCTATATGGACCACTATGGCATCACTGAACATCTATGATGTCCATGGAGTCACCTTTGACACCAGTGACACCTATGAGGTAGAGTCCATGGGCTCTCTCTGCTCCCAGCCCAAGTGCACCCCTCATTCCATTGGGAAATCTGATTGACTCCACCTTAAAAACATATCCAGAACCCAACCATTTCACACCAGATTCATTGCTGTTCCCCTCACAGTTTGTCATATGGACTGACCTGTGCCCCCACATTCATGGGTTGAAGCTCAAAGTCCCAATGTCCCTGGGGACCCAAAGGTCTCTACTTGGTGTTTGGGCCTTTGGAGAAGGATGCAATTTTAAAAGGGGTCATTAGGGCAGGGCCCAAAATGACTTAAATCTTCCTAAGAAGAAGAGGAAGCAGAAATGTGTGGACTCAAAGAAAAAGCCATGAGAAGACCCAGCAAGAAGGTGCCCATCAGCAAGTCAAAGAGAGTGTTTCCAGGAGAAATGTTTTACATCAGTAAGGTAATGATTTGTAAAAATACAGATATTAGCCAAGCACCCAGAACAGTTGACAGGGGGAGATATTTGCTGAAGGAAAAGATCAGTGCTCGGGTTCTGTGAATCATGTGCTCAAAGACCTCACCACAGTGCCCTCATTGGTCAGAGTTCAATGTGTAACTAAGAACCAGAGCACAGAGGCTTAGCAGAAACCGGGCGGAGGACACAGGCATGTGACAGGGTGGGGAGAGACAGTGAGTGATGCTGAGACATGAGTGAGCAGGCGAGTGTGGGAGGCAGGAGGCACTGAAGGTGACTCTGGTTTTCTAGCCTCAAATGCCAGACCAAGTGGCCTGGGCCTGTTGTAGCTCAGTGCATTTTGGACTTGGGTGGGATGGGGCAGTGCTGTTTCATGGAAGCAATGCTAACATGTGGGCAGGGAAGGAGAGGTGGAGAGATGGCAGGCAGGGCATAGAGGGGCATAAGCAGGATAAGGACTAAGAGGGGAGCTCAGGTTGAAGGGAGTGGTTGTGCTCGGCTATGTTCAGAAGAAGCATGAACAAGCTTTACAGAGTCTTGGTGCAGGAAGAGCTCATGGAGGAGGGACAGAGATAGGTCCCTGATTGGGTGTCAGAGGCAAGAAGACCAGTGGCGAGGTGCAGATCCAGCAGAAGTGTGTTTGTGGGAGTATTAACCACATCCTTCTTTGTTATGACACCAGGGGCCTTGCTCCCCTAGGGAAACTGTCCTTGCCAGAACTGGCCAATGGCTAGAGATAGGGAAGGAGTTACCTGCAAACATGACAGGCACACAGCAAACCAGCCAGTCAAAAGGGCACAGCCCCACCACCCCCTTTACAGAGCTCTTACACCCCAGCCCCTTCCCCTCCTGCCCTAATCCCACCAGGACCAGGAACCAGGCAACAAGAGGCAGCCCCTACACCTAGGCCCACTGACATTATTCAAACCAGCCAGGCTTAAGCCTGCTTCCCCTGACTCACATCCCCTTCCCCAGGGGACCCTCCATCAAGGATATGCCTACATGTCCCTCTCTCCCCTTCTGTCTGTGTCTGACCTGCCCTGGAGCTGCCCTATCTGGCCCTATAGTATGGCTTTCCCTCTGCCTCTTGGGAAGTGGGAGCAATAAATGGTGGTACTTGTTTCCCAGGTGTGTTGGTCTGATACACTGAATAATAATAAAATTGATGTTTTGAAAAAATGTATGACATTTGAGACCCAATTTTTGTCCATGCCAGCTGGGGCTCAACGGTAGCCCACCCGGGGAAGGGGTGGGGTGTGCAGGTTGCCCACCAGATGCCCAGGTCACTCACATGGGAGCAGGCGCCGTGGCAGTGTGGGTGTCGTCCACGCCCCCTGATGGCCTGGCTGCTTTCTCCCTGCGGGTCCTCTTCACTCTGGGGGAGACACCAGGGTCTTTGACAGGAGGTCATTCTCTGAGCTGGAGTGTGTGGCTAGGTCAGGTGCAGGGTGGAGCAGTCCAGGAACCTTCATAACAAGACTTACTAACCAAGTCCCCCTCTGCTTGAATGTGTGGAGACACAGCTGGAAACACACTGAAGCCTGGCTCAGCAGCTGGATTCTCACCACTACTGCACCCCAGCCTTCCTCCGAGAACTCCCAAGCCCTCCAGGTCCCTGTTCTGCACCTCGTGCCCACACCCTATGCAGCTCACAGGAAGTAGGTGGCACAGAGGCAGCCAGCCAGCAGCGTGGTGACAGCAGCTCCCATGACGGCCCATGAACCATGCCTGCCCTGGTCTCTGATTCCCCTGCACACGAGAGAGGCTGGGGATGAGCCCAAATCTTAACATACAGGCTGTGTCCCCTCTTCTGGAGCATGAAGACAGGGGTGCCCCTCAGTTCCCAGGCAGGCTCATCACTGAGGTCCCCCAGAGCCACAGCATGAGGGGCATCGTCTACACACACCACCTAGCCAGTCCCTATCCTCCTGGGCAGCACACCTCTTAATTTCTGAGACCAGGTCCCTCTCCACCTGGGTGTCTCTGAGGCAGATGCGCCCTGGCTGCACAGAACCTTACACCTCAGGGTCGTGTGGGTATTCCTGCAGAGACACGCAGAGAGCTGGAGGATGCTGAGAGACCCACCTCTCCTTCCTTCCTGGAAAGCATTCTGAATCTTCTCTCCTTATCCCCTCTGGCCCTGTCAGTCAGGGTCCAAGGTAGCCTTTTTGCCTCCAGAAAGGGGCACCATCAGGGAGGTTCTCAGACTTTCTGGGGAGCCTCAAACCACTCTCTTGGTTTTATCTGTCCAGTCTCCCAGGAGTCCCACACCCCTGGTCAGGGTGGTGTCTCTGGGCACCATGTGTCTGATGGGACCGAACAAAGTCCCTGTCCAGTGGGAGTGGGGACCAGATGCCATCACCAGTGGGAACAGGGCTGGGGAGTGCTGGGCTCCAGAGTCAGGCCCAGGCCAGGGCTGAGGGGTGGGCAGTCACTAAATGGGTCAAAGAAATTATTCTGAGCACTGAAAACTCTCTGTGTGATGCTATAAATGTGGACACAGCCCATCACACAAAGTCCAAACCCTCAGCACATCCAGCACCACCTAAAGTAGATGGTGGGTTGTGGGTGATGGTGCTGAGTCACTGCAGGTTCGTCAATTGTACACATGCCCCCTCAGGTGGTGGATGTGCTTGTAAGAAAGGGAGCAGCAGGTGTATGGACAATCATTCCATCTTCTGCTGAGTCTTGCTGTTGACTTGCAGCTGCTCTAAACACTGCATCTCCTGGAAAATGCTCCAAACTTGGGTGACTGGAGGAAGAACCTCCTTTAGGATGGGCAAAGAGGAGCTTGTGGGCCACCCTTGGGAGACAGTAGGAAAGGACATTGGGGAAGACGCCTGAAGGAGGTTCCTCCATCTAACCAGGTTCCGTCCCTCTGTCGGACTCTGGGAGACTTGCTCTGAGTCAGCTGGGCACAGACCCCTCTTCACTCAACATCATATGGACAGGAGGCTCCTTCCCACCTGGGCTGTCTCCCAGGCAGGCAGCGATGGCTGGGTTGTAGGGGGCACCTCGGGTAGGAGGAGAGAAGTTTCCTGTTCAATGGGTGGGAACGGATGAGACACCTGTAGGCATCACCCCATCCTCAGAAGTCACAGAAATGCAGGACACACAGGGCTGTGCCCTCTGGGTCTCCTGCTCAGCCAGGCCTCCAGGACAAAGGCACCTGCACAGCAGCCTGGCTCTCCTGCTCCCACACCCTCAGGGACCCTGCCGTTCTGAACCAGCACTCACAGGTGACATTGAGCTGGATGGTTCTCTCCACAGTCACACCCACTGAGGGAAATTGCACCTGACAGGTGAGGTTGGTCCCATGGTCCTGAGGCTGTGGGGTGAGGGTGACCATGGAGGATGGGTGGGTCCTGGGGCCCAGGGAGGTGTGAGCAGCTGACATCCAGGAGAAGGGGTGGGGCGTGCCCTGCTCACAGTCCCAGGGCACAGAGCAGGTCAGGTTCCTGGGGTGGCCAGACTCCAGGTTCCCTGGGATGAGGATGTCAGGTGTGTGGTTGAGGGCTGGTGAGGAGAATTGGGGACAGAGGATGAGGAGCAGGAGTCTCAGGTTCAAACCTGAGAGAAGCCTCAGGCCTTGGTCCAGGTCCTCCCTCTGAGCCCCAATATGCTGTCCACCCTTCCCCTCCCAGGATGGGCCCATCCCAGCCCTGCCCCGGGGCCACTGTGAACTTCCCTGTGGCCTCTCTGGGAACCTATTCCTTACCCATCACAAGCACAGTGAATTTGTTCTGTGTGAAAGAATGTTTTACAGTAGTTCCTCTCTCCACTCAAAAAAGGTACTGTCCCTCATCAGTCCTCCTGGCGTCTCTTATGTCCAGGGAGCAGTTGTGGCTTCCAGGATCCCCAAGGAGGAGGAATTGGCCCTGGCTCTCCTCCTACACTTCTCGATCTCAGTTGTTTGTTGCTTCAGGAAGGTTTTGTAATTGCTTAGCTTCTTCCCGCAACCAGTAGCCATAAGCAGGGGTAGCATTATACCAGTAGAACCATGGATACTCAAATGAGCAGGGCACAGAGACACACAGGCCCTCCTGCACTGTCACCGGCCCCTGTAGGGTCACCTTTTATCTGTCATCCTGAGCCAGGGACCCTGTGGAGAAAGCAGGGTCAGCAGCTGCCCTCACCCACCCACAGCCTTCCCCTCAGGCTCTCACCTGCCCACAGCAGGGCCAGCAGCAGCCGCAGCATCGCTGACAAGGAGAGTCTTTGGTTCCTGTGGGTGAAAAAGAATGAAGGTGGTAGGATGGGGCTGTGGGGAGACCACAGAAGCTGGGAGGAGCACCAGATCTTAGCTGTTTACAGAAGAGTAACCTCAGAGCCAACGTGGGTCCCTCTGCACACAGCAGGGGGATACCCCGCAACCCACACATGGTGGCACCCAGGAAAGAGCAGAGGGGAGCTGATCCTGAATCCTGGCCTCTTGGCAGCTCCCCTGCAGGACCAGAGCAGCAGCAGGACCTCTGAGGACAGATTCGTGAGTCTCCTAAGGGCCCCCATCAGAGGGGCTGGTCAGCCCCTGCCTGAGCAGGAGTCAGAGCCTCATCTGGAAGCATGTGCTGGTGCCCACAGGGTGTAGGACTCAAGAAGTTCCTGTGAGAGTCGGGGAGAAGGGAAGTGGGGGTCCCTGTGAGGAGAAGGCAGTGCTCGCTCGCTCACTCACTCACTCACTCACTCATTCACAAACACTCGGTGAAGAGCTAAGTGTTGATTGGCTGAAGACCAGACAAGAGGGGACCCATGGACCTGGTCCATGTGCCTGAGAAAGTCCCCACCAGAGATCTCCCTTCCTCCCAACACAGGAAGGCTGTGGTCACTGCGGATTTGACCACATTTCCTGCTCACATACTATTTTTTTTTCTAAAAATACAAGTGTAGGGTATTTTAAAAATCTAACATGCCGAGGAACTGCAAGGGTGTTTTCCAAAGCAGATGCACATTTTGCAGTAGAGAGCAAATCAGAAGAGGTCGATTTTCTTCTTATTCACTCCAATATTTTTTCCTTTCTCTTTTTTTAGTTTTTTCGATAATAGCCAACTTACAGAATCATTGTGAAACTTTCTTGTATGAATTAATTTAAATCTATCTCATATTGGTAATGTTGAACGTATTTTCATGTATTCATTGACCATTTGTATGTCTTTATAGAAATGTCTATTTAAATAATTGAGAAAATTATAAGTAGGATTCTTTCTGGAGTTATTTTGGTTGTTGTTGTATAGTGACTATTTTTCTACAATGAGGTTTATTTTTTGATTATTCCTTCATGTAAAAATCTTGGTTATTCTGGATTGAAGTCATTCATGAAGTCCATATTTGTAGATAATTTTCTCCAAATCTGTAACTTTTCCTTTAACTCTCTTAAACATGGCTTTTTAGAGCAGGAATCCCCTGTTCCCCAAGGTATGTGCCCTCACAGGGTCACACTCTACTGCATCAGGATGTGGGAGAACAAGGCAAACTAAATCTGGAGGCAGAGGGGGACAGTCATGGGGGGCAGAAGGTCACATGGGCACTGCAGAGGGGGAATATTGGCCACCCAAAGAGAGACTGGTACCTGAAAATGCTACCTGATCAGGAAAAGGGTCTTTGCAGATGGGATGGAGGTGAGGACATTGACCTGGAGAGGATCCTCCCTTGTCAGGGTTGGTCCCTG
Source organism: Phyllostomus discolor (assembly GCF_004126475.2). NCBI lineage: Eukaryota > Metazoa > Chordata > Mammalia > Chiroptera > Phyllostomidae > Phyllostomus > Phyllostomus discolor. Next base: position 21,837,789 of record NC_040914.2, read on the forward strand.
AATGTAGCCACAGTTGTCATCCTAGGGAGACGCAGCAGGTGACTTTCTGCACACAGAGCAGGATGAGGCTGTGTGGCCAGGGGACAGGCTGCAGTGACCCAGACACCAACCAAGGATGGCTGAGAGCCCCACCCCCTGGGAATCACAAAGGTGGACTCTCCCCTCGAGTCTCTGAGGACATGAGTCCCACCAACCACCGGACTTCCACACATCAGACCTCATTTTTCATCACATGGTTCAGGATATGGGACCCCTGGGTGTGATACCTAGTCTTTCTCTGTTCCAGGGATCTCAGTCCAGAACTTAGAAGGACAGAGGATATACATATTTTACTTCTTACATGAATTTCTAGCCCCCAAATGAAAGAGAATAAAACTTTTTCAAAAGTCACTGAGTGTGTGGTAATTTGTTTCAATGGCCTCAGGAAAGCAACACAGGCAGGAATTCACGGGGCACCTCTGGGAAAGGGCAGAGAAGGAACCGAGAAAAGCCCTCCTCGTCCAGACCCACTCCACTGTTCCTCTTTGCAGACAAACCTCTCAGGGGTTTTCTGGACCCTGGGTTCCCATATTGCCATGTCACCTCAATACATTCAATGAAAAGGTAAAACAATAAAGAAAAAGTAAGCATAAATACATTAAAAACTTTGGGAGGGAAACTAAATGTGAGCCTGGCGGACTTCACCAGTCACATGCTGAGCAGGCCCCTGGCCCTTCTTCAAGGCCTTGTCACCTCTAGGCCCAGGGTCCACAGGACCAGCCCGCACACTCCCCTGTCCTGGCAACAGCAGCGCCCAGAGGGTCTGGGTTCCAGACATCCTGAGGCTGAACCTGGAAATAAGGTGGAGCTGCTGGGCCTCATCCCAGTTGAGCTGAGATCATCCCTGGCCTGGATTAGCTCCTACCCCTTCCCCATCCTCTCTCACATGTCCAGAGCAGGGGCAGCCCACACACCAGTCACCAACACTCGCTTGACATCGAGACGCTCAGAAGGTGAGCTCCCCTCTGTCTGCAGCTTCCACCCAGGGCAGTGCCACACCCTCAGGGAGTAAGGATTCCTACGAGGGGGCCACGGTGAGGGCTGAGCTCAGGACAGTTAATATTGAGCCAATTAGACTGACAGCAGTGTGTGAGTCCCATAGAGTTGCTGCTGGGGAGGAGGACCTCCCACCACGCAGGACCCCGAGGGCTGTCCTCAACAGCCTCCAGAAAGAGTACCTGACATGGGTGTGGGGGGTTGTAGTCAGGGATCTCAGGGTTCTCACAGGAGGACTGGACCTGCTTGCCTGCATGATTCTACAGGCAGACAGGGAACTCAGTCAGCTCTGGATTTTGTAACCATGTACCAAGGACTGGGCATTTCAAACAACAGAAATGTATTAAGGCTGGGAAGTCCAAGTTTGTGTTCAGCAGATTTGGTTGCTGGTGTGAGCCCACCTCCTGCCTTGCTGGTGACTGACTTCTCCCTGTCCTTACGTGGCCTTTTTTTTTGCATGTGGGAAGAGGAAGGGGAGATTGCTTTCTCTTTGTTTTCTTCTAAAGCCATCAATCTTCGGGATACACCATCATGAACCACTTTAATCTCAATTATTCTGAAATAACTATCATGTCACTTCAACATATGGATTTGGGGGACCTGATTCAGTCTATGGAATTCAGGCTCCATGGGGTCCCCACCTTCCACCCATCCTTATCCTTACTGTAGGCTGTTCCATACCTGTTGTGTGCACAGTCTTTCTTCTCTTACTGCTATAGTTTCCTTCCCCCCCCCTTTGCAATAATCTCACTTCCCTTACTGCAATACTCCTTGTTTAAAAATCCTCACCTGAGGATATGTTTCTTTAGAGAGAAAAAGAGAGAGGGAGGGAGGAAGGGAGAGCCAGAGAGAGAGAGAGAGAGAGAGAGAGAGAGAGAGAGGGAGAGAGAGAGGGAGAGAGAGAGAGAGAGAGAAATGTTGATCAGTTGCCTATCATATGCATCCCAACCAGGGATTAAAACTGTAACCTAGGCATGTGCCCTGACCAGGAATTGAACTAGCAATCCTTTGGTGTAGGAAACCATGCTGCAAACAACTAAGTCACTTCCCAGGGCTTATGATAATCCTTTTGAATAAAGTCTCTCCTTATCTAGATCCAGATTTGTTTTTTATGTTACAGACTGAAGGCTGAAGGCCCGCCTCCTCTGCTCAGCTGTGGAGCCCTTGGAGAACAGACCCCAGAAAGACATCCAGGGGCTTGACCCCACCCTGCCTCCTTTACCCCAGGTTCCAGCTATCACATATGGACTGCTCCTGCCCAGACAGTGGCCAGGACCTCTCCCAGCCCCTTGCTTTGTGCCTGATACCACCACTGCCTGGGATGCTTTCCCTCCTCTCTCTGCTTGGCCAGCTCCTGCTTTCCCCTCAAGATACATCCTGAGAGAGGTTTCTCCTGAGAAGTCTTTTCTCACTTCCTTTCCACCCCTGAGGGCTAAGGCTCTGGTCCTTCGACCTGCAGGCCATGGGAACCTCATCACACTGTGTTTCAATGGTTTACATATTTCTGTGCCTTCCCCAGACCCCAAACCATGGACTTGAGCTCTCCTGAGGCAGGAACTGTATCTTCCTCTTACTGTTTCTGGTGTACAATGGACATGCAGTAAGAGAACAAAGAAATGGGGAGAAATGTAGGGATTTCTCAGTGTTTCCCTCATGAATATGATGCAAAGGAGCTGAAATGCACTTTTGTGTTAAAGCAAGCCAGGGGTGAATCTTTCTCTGGTGAACTTGAAAAGAAGAACTGGAGAAAGTTTGTCAATCTGCCATAGTGACTCTGAAGGCAGAGGCTGGAGACTCTCAGCCCATGGTTCTTTCTCATCATGGGTGTTACCACCCACAGACATTGGGAAATGTCTGGAGATACTGTGGTTGTCAAAATAGGGCAGGGGAAGCTCCTGGCATCATGAGGGTAGAGACCAGGGATGCTGCTTAACATCCTACAATGCACAGGACAGCCCACCCTTAAGCATCCAAAACCCCCACTCAGCTACAAATACCCCAATATCAATAGCACTGAGGTTGGTAAACCATGGCCCTAATTCAACCTGTGGGGAAGAGCAGAGGTGGAGGGGTGGAAAGGCAGAGAGCACAGCTTGTGTTAGGAGGTGGTATTTGAGCCATTCTCACAGGATAAGCATAGGCTGCAATGATGGAGAAGGTGGACACTATGACAGGGAGGTGGAACCAGGTGAATTCAGTGTGCGGAGGCCAGAAGGAGCAGGAGGTGTTCAGGTGGTGTCAGGGGTGTGACGGAGGTGTGTGTGGGTTGGTGGCTGAGAGAGTGTCATGATGATGGTGAGGCTGTGAATCTTCATGAACACCTCCTTACAGAGTTGATACCTTGAAAGTGGCAGGTGGATAAGGATGTCTAGCCGGGGGAGGAGCAGAGCTGGTGCTTTGTGTTAGAAAGTTTCCTGTTTTGCTGGATTTTTGTTTTGGTGTGGCTGGCATGGATCAAACTACTTGAAGGAGTCATCCGGAGGGCAGGAAACAGAGAGCCTTAGCAAGCACATCCTCCTGCCTGCGGCTCAGCCAGGTGGGGCAGACAGACATCTTCCTCAGGATGGACAAAGCCTGAGAGTGAACAGGAGAGCGGGGAGATGGAGTAGAGAGAGGAGCCCAGCTGGATGACTCCTGATTGTTGGCTCCCCTACAGATCCATCCACCTCCACACCTTTCTCCTCCTGGCCCCAAACTGGGACATAAGTCTCTGGAGTCAGGCCCTTCTGCAGAGTTGGTAGGCTGGTATGTCAGGTCGCCTAGGGTCCCGGTTTCAGCATCACTGACAGTGGCAGCTGCCCCGAGTCTCCTGGAGTTCAGTGTCTCCTGGTGGATGGATCGCCCCCTGGAGGCCAGACTCTCTCAGGCCCAGAGCAGAGTAGGAGAGGCTGGGTGAGTGTCTGATGAACTCCTAGGTCAGTGATGCTGGTCCCCGGCATTGGGACCTCCGGAGTGCCGCCTTTCTCAGATTTGGGCTCTTCTCCCATGAAGAAGTCAACTATGTTCTGGATGCTGTGCTAACTCTTTAGACGGGAATAATGAAGCCAGACTCAGAGCATGATGGGAGGAGAGCATTCACCACTCAAAGTGGGGACTTTATCACACTTTACAGCTACTATATGCCCTTAGGAGAAATCAGGTTTCATTTAGCTTTTTATCTGTCTTTTTAGAGGGGAGGGGAGGAGACAGATTCCCTGGGATGCTGGAGCAGAGATGCTGAAGGACTGACTGAAGCAAGTAGGATACAGTGGGACCCCCTCTCTGCCCCACCAGCATCTCTGGCTCTGGTCCTGCTCTGTGAAATGAGGTGACTGGCCTCCCATACAACCCTGCTCCCCTTCCACCTCCAGCTCACCTCTCCCATCCCCCACACCACCCTCCCTACTTCCTCAGGTTTTCCCAGGCCACCCTCTCCTTGGGTCAGCCCTGACTAGTGTGAAAGTGACTCTGGCTTTACCCTGCACTTCATGTCAGCAGGGTCTGCCTCACCTCAACCCAGCCCCTCAAGAACAGCCTGTTCCACGAAGGGAAGCAGGTACCCAGGGTGCAGGTGCAGTGACAGGCTTCTACAGCAGAGGGAGACGCCTAAGCAAGGCCCAGGGGAGCTGGTCCTGCCCTTGGGAGAGGAGGAGCAGGGTGGCTGGGCTGAAGCTGCAGCCCTGCAGAGTGCAGAGCAGGTGGAGGAGAAACAGAGGGGTTTCCTTGCCAGGTTTCCTCCCCTTACTAAGTCCTTCCATTCCCTTTCCTCCTCCCTCCCACAGGGTGGCCCTGTCCTACAGACCCGCCCATTTGGACTGTGTCCACTGTGGGCCAGGCCAGGCTGCTCCCTACACTTTTCTTGTAGGAACACCTCCATCTTCTTGGCAACTCCCTGTGTTACCTGGCTCAGGCTGTCATAACACAGTGCTGCCACTAGGGGCATAAAGCACACAACTCATATTCTCACAGTTTTGGAGACAGGAAGTTCAACATCAAGGTGTTGGTAGGACTGGTCCCCTCTGTGACCTGTCTGCTTGGCTTGCACAAAGTTTTTCCCCTGTGGTCTCTCCTTTGTGCGTGTCTGTGCCCTAAACTCTCCTTACAAGGACACGAGTCCTATTGGATGAGGGTCTACTCTAATGACCTCATTCTATCTTAATCCCCATAAAAGACTCATCTCCAAAACAACTCACATTCAACAGTAGTAGGGGTCAGGACATGAACAGATGAAATCTGGGAGTGACACAATTCAGCCCACAGCACTTTGTGAGCCTGGGCTTCCAGCTGTGCACAGGGCAGTGAGGCCTTTCACCAGGCAGCACAGTGAACATGAGGGAGCCAGATGGAGCCTGGGGCAATCTGGCTGCAGAGCCCACATCCCTGACCCCACCCCAGAGGCCTCCACTGAGGAAGTCCAGGGCTGAGCTGGCCATGATGGGATGTCCACCAAGGGCTGAGCTCAGAGGGACCAATGAAGATTGGGGAGGACCAGCACCTACCCTTACCTATGGTTCTTCCACAGATCACAAGGGTTGAGGACTGTGATGCCTCCCTGTGACAGATGAGGAAAGTGAGGCTTGGAGCGCAGAAGAGCCAGGCCCACTTGACTCCAAAGGCACACTGTGCTGCCATCTTGCCCTGAATCAACACCAGGGATGCCTGGGCAGAGGGGCTCCAAGCAGGCCAGCAAGCTGAGGACCACCTGTGAGGTCACAGGCTGCTGACCCCCTTGGTGGCCTGGTTCTGTCCTCTGTGGCCATTCTCACCTGGGAGCTCACTGTCGACTTCCCAGAGCAACTGGTTTTCCTACACACCCTGGCCTGTGCTCCCATCAACACACCCTGGACCACTGGGAGCTGCCATGGACTTGGGCCCCGCTGCCTCCTTGGGTATTAGGGTCACTCTCAGGGACAGAGACAAAGGCTCCCACAATCTCCACTTTCACTCCACGCCCCTGCGAGAGTAGATGCTCTGGTGGGCTGTGTGTTCATTCCTTCATCCACTAACACCTGTCTCCTGGAGGACTATGTCACATTTCCTGCCTTTCCCTGCCCCTCTGAGTCTGTCCTGAGTCCTGCTCCCAGGGGACTGATCCTGTGTATTGTACAGAAACTGTATCTGCTTTCTTGTGTGGACAGTAATGCCAGAGGGATAGGCGAGGACAGGGAGTTGAGTGTAGTGGCGTGGGTCTTCCTTGGTGCATGGGGGCCTCACAGGGCGTTATCTGGAAAGTGGAAGTGCTTATTCTCCAAGGGCTGGGCCAGCTCCAGCACACTGGCTGCCCACTTCCTCCTCCCTGATCATCACTATTTTCTCTTCCCCCTGGCTTCCTGTTGGGGCTTCCTCTCAGTCCTGTGACACTGAGACCCTGACAGTTACTCCAGAAATGCTGCTGCTGCTGCGGCTGCTGCTGGCCCTGCTGTGGGCAGGTGAGTGCCCCAGGGGAGAGTGTGTTGGCTGGGGTAGAGGCTATGGCTGATTGATCTTTCCCTGCAGGGTCCCTGGCTCAGCATCAAGAATTCCAGCTGCAAGTGCAGGGGTCCGTGAGGGTGCAGGAAGGCCAGTGCATCTTCGTGCCCTGCACTGTGATCTACCCCAATAAAGGTTGGAATGAGTCTGACCCAGCTCATGGCTACTGGTTCCTGGAAGGGGCCAAGACAAACACGGATCCTCCTGTGGCCACAAACAACCCCAACTGTAAAGTGAGGAATGAGACCAGGGACCGATTCCACCTCATTGGGGACCCCCGGACCTCCAACTGCTCCCTGCACATCAGAGATGCACAGAAAAGGGACACAGGGAGATACTTCTTTAGAGTAGAGCGAGGGCCCTATGTGAAAGAGAATTACAAAAAAAACATGCTGTCTGTACATGTGACAGGTAAGAAATGGGGTCAAGGTGATGACACATGGCTGGGTCCTGAGGGCTCCTGGGCTGGGAAGGAACCTGATTCTCCTCATCCTGGGATGGACTCAGGAAGACTAGCAGGAAGTGGATCCAGGGGCAGGCCTGGCACAGAGGCAATAGTTAGGGGCACACTCATGGACCCCACCTCCAGGGCCTCAGTCTCTATTTCCCTCTTCTCCAGATCTGGTACCTGACATCCACATCCAGGGGACACTGGTGTCTGGCCACCCCAACAACATTACCTGTACAATGTCATGGGCCTGTGACAGAGAGACCCCACCCATGTTCTCCTGGATGGGGCCCAACCTCACGCCCCTGGGTCCCTGGACTCCCAACTCCTCAGTGCTCACCTTCACACCAGGGCCCCAGGACCACCGCACCAACCTCACCTGTCAGGTGTCTTTGGAGGGTGGCCAGGAAGGGCAGAGGACCATCCAGCTCAATGTGACCTGTGAGTACCTGGTCAGGACAGCAGTCCATGGGGGTGGAGGGAGTTGGGGGTTAGGGTGCTGGGCCCTGCAAACACAGGATGCAGAGGAAGGAAGGAGGACACCCAATTTCACCCCATTCCTGTGTATACTGTTTGTGGGTGGAAAGGGACATTGCCCACCTTTCTGCCATTGAAAAGGGAATAATTATGTCTGTCTGCTTGTCCAGATGTGATCCAGAACCTAACCATCATGTCCTGGCAAGAAGGCACAGGTAGGGTGCTTCTTCTCCTGTCTGGGGGTGGTGGAAGTTGGTCTCCCTGCATCCTTCAGAGCAGAGCTGGGATTTCAGAACTCAGATGGGAGACAGACTCAGGCCAGGTGAGAGGACAGAAGAGGAGAAGGCTCCCACTCACTCCTTCTCAGCTTACAAACTGGCCTTCCCCACCCTTACCCCTCACAGGATACTGCATGAGGTTCTCAGATTTACAACACTGTGGTCAGATGTTCATAGAACTTACAAAGAAATAAGTTTCGCTCCCCCTGGCACCATCCATAGTTATTAAAATATTATTCACTATATTCCCTCTACTGTACTTTACATCCCATGACTATTTTTATAATGAGTAATTTGTAATGCTATTTTTTAAATCTCCCTTAATTTCTTCCACTAGCCTCATGTAAACAGCCTGTACATGGCCACTCCATCATTCCTCAGAGGACTTCTTGCTTCTCTGGGAGCAGGTGGGGCCATGCCACACCCTGGTGGTAGTTGTGGTCTATGCCGTCCTCCCACCATGCCCTCCATGCCAGCACCATTGCCTGGCCAGCTGCCACCCTTTCTTGAGCTTTGCTTAAACTTCTCTTCCTCCAGAATGCCCTCCCTGACCTGCCAGTCTCATTCAAGTCCTCTCCTCAGGACTCCCTCAACACAGTTAACCCCCCATCATAAACTATACCTTACTGTTCTGTGAGAACCTGCTTTTGGAGCATCTTGTCCATGAGACTGTGAAGTGTGAGACATAGTTGAAATGGGCAGGTCATAGTGTACCTCTGTTGAGAGACATAAATGACAGTGTTCATCCAGAGAAATATGGGGTCTGCGTTTGCACTAGAAGCTAAAGCAGGAGGTGTGGGGACCAGGGTGGTCCAACCAAACCCTCAGCAGCCTCTTGCAGAGGCTGTAGTATCTGCCCCTAGCCCTGTTCCCTCGGGGTTGAGCCCAGATAGTAGAGTCCATGCGATTATGGAAGAGAAGAAACTGATGTACATAAAGTATGGAGGGGAGAGATAGCATGTGCACAGAGGTGAGTAGAGACAGAGACAAAGGGAAATATAGAAATGAAAAGAGAGAGAGAGAGAGACATAGATGAAGAGGAGGATTGAGAGAAAGAGCCAGGGAGGTGAAGAGAGAGGCAGAGCCACAGAGAGGCAGGGACATACAGGCAGGGAGAGAGGGAGGCAGAGGGAGACCTAACCACAGAGGGGCTGGACTTTCTCTCTGTCTTGCCAGGATATCAAGTTCTGTCCAATGGCTCATCTCTCCAAGTCCAGGAGGGCAACTACCTGTGCCTGGTGTGTAAAGCTGACAGCAACCCACCTGCTCACATGAGGTGGACCCGGGGCAGCCTGACCCTCGAGTCCATAGACCCAGGGGTCTTGAAGCTGCCCCAGGTGCAACTGGAGGACCATGGGAAATACATCTGCCAAGCTCAGCAGCATGAGTCAGCCTCTCTGGAAGCCTCTGTGACCCTCAGTGTGAAGAGTGAGTAGGGACACACCTGGGTCAGGGCCCTGGGGTCTTGGGGAGGAGAAAGGCTCCTGTGACCCCTCCCCTGTTTCTCCCAACAGTCCTCCCAGAGCTGCAGGTACCAGAGTGTTCCTGGGAGGATGAGGGTCAGCCCTTCAGTTTCTCACTAGCCAAGCTGGCCTCCTTTCTGGGCTGGAGGCTCGGGGAGGGTCTGCTAAAGGGGAACCCCAGCAACACCTCCTACATGGTCAGAGGGAAGAGCTGGACCAAGCTCTGAGGCTTCCTTAAGGGTGAGACCTGGGACTCTCATCCTGATCCCCTGTTCCCCCTTCTCACCAGCCCTCAGTCACATACCTTACATCTTCATCCCAGGGCCCCTGGAGGGGGGCTGCTCTGCAAACCTGACCTGCTCTGTGCCCTGGGCCTGTGAATGGGAAGGGGAAAGGATAGTAATACGGGAAAATGTGGAGACACCCAGCTGGTGTCTCCTGGACACCAGCTGGTATGAACAGCTGGTGTCCAGGAGAAGACTGTGCTGTTCACACCAGCCAGGGCATTTTTGCCCATTTTTCTAACCGGGTTGTTTGACTTTTGGGTTGTTGAGTTGTAAGAATGTTTTTTTGACAATAGAAACATGGGTTTATTTCTGGGCTCTCTATCCTGTCCCATTGATCTGTGTGTCTCTTCTTATGCCAGTACCACACTGTTTTGATTACTGTGGCCTTGCAGTATAATTTGATGTCAGGTATTGTGATCCCTCCTACTTATTCTTCTGTCTCAAAATTACTGCAGCTATTTGGGGTTGTTTATGGTTCCATATAAATTTTGAAATATTTCTTCTGCATCTGAGAAATGTGTCATGGGTATTTTAACAGGGATTGCATTGAATCTATACATTGCTTTGGGTAGTATGGACACTGTGATGATGTTAACTCTTCCAGTCCATGAACTCTGTATATGCTTCCATTTATCTGTGTCTCCCTTAATTTCTTTCCTCAGTGTTGTGTAGTTTTCTGAGTGGATCAAAAAATGCAAATAAACAAACACAGCCATGGTACATTTACACAATGGAATACTATGCAGCAGTAATAAAGAAGTACTACCCTTCATGACAACATGGATGGAACTGGATAGTATTATGCTAAGTGAAATAAGCCAGGTGTGAAAGACAAATACTGTATGATCTCACCTATCATTGGTACCTAATCAAGAAAACAAACAAATGAGCAAAATAGAACCAGAGACAAGGAAATAAAAAACAATCTGACATGACCAGAGGGGTGGAAGGAAGGGGATAATGGAGGAAAGAAGGGGACAGATCATCAAGGAACATGGGTAAAGGATCCATGGACAAAGTCAGGGTTGTGGGATTGAGTGTGGGAGGTGGGGGTGATGGCAGGAAAATGGAGCCAACTGTACTCTAACAACAATAATAAAAAAGAATGATTTTTTTGTTAAAGGTTTCTCTTCTTTTTTAAATTGTTCAGTTAGAATTCTCCGCATTTTCCCATATTACTATCCTTTCCCCTTCCCATCCCCCCTCTCCTACAATCCTTGCTCCCATTGTCCTTGTTCATGTGTCCTTTATACGTGTTCCTCGTCTTGACCCTTCTCCTTCTTAGTCCCAATATTCCCTTCCTCCCTCCCCTCTGGTCACTGTCAGATTGTTTTTTTTATTTTATTGTGTCTGGTTCTATTTTGCTTGCTCATTTGTTTTGTTGATTAGATTCCACTTATAGGTGGGATCATATGGTATTTGTCTTTTACCACCTGGTTTATTTCACTCAACATAATGCTCTCCAGTTCTACCCATGCTGTCCCAGAGGGTAGGAGCTCCTTCTTTCTTTCTGCTGTATATTCCATTGTGTAAACATGCTACAGTTTTTTGATCCATTCATTTACTGATGGGCATTAGGGTTGTTTCTAGCACTCGGCAATTGTCAACAATGCTGCTATGAACATTGGGGTGCATGGGCTATGTGAATTGATGTTTTCAGATTCTACAGGTGTGATCCTCGCAGTGGAATTACTGGGTGAAAGGCAGTTTCATTTTTAGTTTTGTTTTTTTTTTTGAGGAAATTCTATACTGTTTTCCACAGTGGCTGCACCAGGCTGTATTCCCACCAACAGTGCACAAGGGTTCCCTTTTCTCCACAACCTCGCCAGCACTTGTTCTTTGTCAATTTGTTTATGATGGCCAGTCTGACCATTGTGAAGTAGTACAGAATTTATTTTCTAAATTGATTTTACCGAAAGAAGATGGGAGAAAGAAAGAGAGAGTGGAACACTAATTTATTGTTATAATTATCTACAGATTCATTGGTTGCTTCTTGTATGTGTCCTGACCAGGGATCCAACTCACAATCTTGGCACATCAGGATGATGCTTTGACCCACTGAGCTGCTATCCAGGACTGTAGAGTTCTTTATACGTGCTGGATAATAAGCCTTATTGGATCTAAGAATAGCAAATATTTCTCCCATTAAATAGGTTGGCTTTTCACTTTGTCCATACTATTAATTTATTAACAGAATGTATTATTTTGATAAATTTCATGTGAGGCCCCATTTTATTTTCAAGTACAGGGGGTCAGGGCAGGTTCAATGGTAAAGGCACAGATAGTCCTGCGTATATGGATGCAGAAAAGCCTGGAGGATGACCTCCAGGTTTGTAGTGGGAGACAAAGGACACAGGATTGCCATTGAGCAGATGACCCCCTCCTTGTCCCTCTTTCCTGCAGGGAAATCAGGGCCCAGGGCAGTGGTGGTGCTGGTGGCCATTGTGGAAGCAGCTGCTAAGACCCTACTCCTGCTGCTCTGCCTCATCATCCTCATGTGAGCTCTGCCCCAGGGACAAGGGAAGGAAGGGGAGGGTAGGAGACATGTGGTTGAGTCCAAAACCAGGGCCAGGAATTCCAGCAAATCAGGGGTAGTGCTGGAAGGTGGTGAAGGGGTGGTGGGTGAGGACCCCACATGAGCAGCCATTGTGAGTGTCTAGGCTAGGAGGAACCTTCAGTGCTCAAGGTAATCTTTGGGGCCAGATCTATGATCCCCAAACTTACTCTCTCGCCTATCTTGAGAAAGAAACAGGGGGGTAGATCTGCTGCCCACTGCACCCTGATCCGACCAGACTGAAAAACCCTGGTCTCTTCTCTCAGAGTCAGGTACCACAGAAGGATGGTGACAAGGCCCACAAGAGGCATGAGAGATGCAAACACAGCATCCAGTTAATGCCTCAGGCGAGTGACCCAGGATTCTCACTACCCAACATCTCACTGACACCACCTCCAGGATGGTCCCTGGGATTGCTCTGCTGAGCATGGTTACAGCTGAGCTGCCATCTTCCTCCCCAAACCCACTTCTTTGCAGGGTCGTAGTCACACAGATGACACAGTGCCCTCCCTTCCTTCGTGATTCAGTACGTCACTAAGTCTTGTCCACCTTTTCTTCTTATCACAGCTCAGCTCAATGCCCGTCTCCTTCCCATCTTATCCCTAATCATTCCTGTAGCCTCATCTTTTCCTGGGTGTCTGAACTCAGCAATGTCCTTCCTCCACCTCTGTCTTCAACTGAGGCTAACAGACTGTGTTTTCAGACCCCTATCCTCCAGGTACTTCACAGTATGAACAGCAATGTTTCCTCTCTGTGGCTGGGATGAAGGCAAAGTCCACAGGCTGGATTTAGGACTGGCGCTGGCTATACCCTGCTGGACTCTCCACTGGATTCCACCCTCTTTTGCAATCTCACTCCATCTCTGCTCCCATCTGAGCCAGGGTCTTTGTGACTCTGAGACTTTACATGTACAGTTCCTCCTGCTGAAACGGCCTTCCCTTCAGATTCCTACATCTCCAAGTGCTGATCATTCTTTGGTCTCAGTTAAAAGTCACCTCATTTTGTATGTGTGTCTCTGTGTGTGTGTGTAATTCCTGTATATTGTGAACAATGAAATATGTAGGTTGTCATTTATTTATATCTTCTTTAGCAAGTACAACTGAATTCCTACAGTGTGCCAGAATTTTTGTAGACACTGGGGGTGTGCCTGTGGACCCAGCATCAAAATCTCTGTCATCCAGAAGCTGCCTTTCTGGACACAAGAGGATAGAATTTTAATCAGTGAAGACCCTAGAGCACTGAGCCACAGAAGGGATGGCCTGTGCTTCAGGGAACAGAGAACGGTTTTGAGGGTGATGTTCTATCTGAGAAGCCACCTCATGACCACCAGGGGACATCAGTAAGAACCCAGGCATGAACTATGGAGATGAGGAAGTGCTTAACTGGAGTTGGGGGTACATGTGTCAGTGTAACAGGGTGACAGCGATGAGTTACCACAGGGTCTGGTGATCTACAGAGAAGAGAAGACACAAGAAACTGCAAGTCACTGGGTCTCAGTGGTTGGTAGGAAAGGTATGAAGATGTGACTGGAGCAGAATCAGTAGGGAATTGGAGGAGGGATATGGGATGCCAGGGTCCAGAAAACCCCTGAGAAGTTTGTCTGCAAAGAGGAACAGAGGGGTGGATCAGGAGGAAGAGGACTTTTCTCTATTCATTCTCTACTTTTCCCCAGAGGTGCCTCATGAATTCTCCCCTGTGTTGCTGTCCTGAAGCCATCAAAACAAATTACCACATACTCCTTGCCTTTTTTGGTAAAGTTTTATTCTCTCGGTCCTTGAGGCCAGAAGCTCATGCAGGAAGTAAAATATCTTCTCATTTTGCCCTTCTAAATTCTTGGCTGAGGGCCCTAAAACAGAGAAAGACTAGTTGCCACATCTTGGGATCCCATGTCCTGAACCCCATGATAAGAAATGAGTTCTGATGTGTGGAAATCCAGTGGTCAGTGGGACTGATGCCCTCACAGGCTCCAGGGGAGAGTCCAACTTCGTGATTTCCAGGGACTGTGGATCTCAGCCACCCTACGTTGGTGTCCAGGTCACTGCAGCCTGTCCCCTGGACACACTGCCTCATCCTGCTCTGTGTGCAGAAAGTCACCTGCTGTGTCTCCCTTGGAGGACACGTGTGACTACATTCAGGGACCAACCCTGAGAAGGGAGGATTCTCTCCAGGTCAATATCCTCACCTCCGTTCCATCTGCAAAGACCCTTTTCCTCATCAGGTAGTGTTTGCAAGTACCACCCTGACTTTTGGTGGCCTATATTCACCCTCTGCACTGCCCAAGTAACCTGCTTCCCCTTATCAATGTCCCCTTACACCCTCCACACTTAGTTTGCCCTGTTCTTCCACATCCTGATGCAGTAGAGGGTTACCTCATGAGGAGCACATGTCTGGGGGAAGAGGAGCTTGCTGTTCTACAAAAGCCACTCTTAAGAAAGTTAAAGGAAAAGTTACAGACTTGGAGAAAAATATCTACAATATAGACTTCATGAACGACTTGCATTCAGAATATATCCAAGATATTCATGTGAAGCAATAATCAAAAAATAAACCCCACTGTAGGAAAATAGTCATTAACAATAACCACAAAAAAAAAAAAACAGAAAGAACCTTACTTACAATTTGCCCAGTTGAGTAGACATTCCTATAAAGACATACAAGTGGTCAATAAATGCATGAAAATATGTTCAATATTACCAGTATGAGATAAAAATAAATTAAATGACATAAGAAAGTTTCCACATGATTGTGTAAGTTGACTGTTACAAAAAAACCCTAAAAAACAAAAGAAGAACTTTGGGAAGGAAACGGATCTTTTTTACTTTGCTCTCTACTGCAAAACTGTGCATCTACTTCGGAAAACAGTCTTGCAGTTCCTTAGCATGCTAGATTTTTAAAACACTGCACACTTCTATTTTTAGAAAATACCCAGTGTGTGAGCTGAAATCTGGTCAACTCCCAGTGACCACAGCCTTCCTGTGTTGGGAGGAAGAGATATCTGTGGTGGGGACTTTCTCTGGGACACAGAGCAGGTCCACAGATCCCCTCTTGTCTTGTCTTTAACCAACCAACACTTAGATGCTCACCGAGGGCTTGTGAATGAATGAGTGAGTGAGTGAGTGAGCACTGCCTTCTCCTCTCAGGGAACCTTACTACCCTTCTCCCCCACTCTCACAGGAGCATCAGGAGTCCTACACCCTGTGGGACCCAGCACAGCTCCCAGATGAGGCTCTGACTCCTGCTCAGGCAGGGGGTTGACCAGCCCCTCTGATGGAGAGCCCTTAGGAGAGTCACGTGCCCATACAAAGAGGTCATGGTCCAGCTCCGGGCTGCAGGGGAGTCCCTGAGGGGGCAGAAGTTGAGGTGGGCACCGCTTCTGCTCTACTCTGGGCAGGTGGCCAGCATATCTGGGCTGCTGGGTGTCCACAGGCCCCGTGCAGAGAGGGATGCACATTGGCTCAGAAGTTCCTCTTTTCTTAACAAACGAGATCTCCTGCTCCTCCCAGCTTCCCTGGTCTCCCCTCAGACCCCTCCCACAGCCTTCATCTTTTTCACCCACAGGAGCCAGACACCCTCCTTGTCAGTGATGCTGCTGCTGCTGCTAGCCCTGCTGTGGGCAGGTGAGAGCCTGAGGAGAAGGCTGGTGGGGGGGCGGTGAGGGCAGCTGCTGACCCTGCTTTCCCCACAGGGTCCCTGGCTCGGGATGACAGATACAAGCTGACAGTACAGGGGCCAGTGACGGTGCAGGAGGGCCTGTGTGTTTCTGTGCTCTGCTCATTTCAGCATCCATGGCCCTACTGGTATAATCCTCCCCGCACTTATGGCTACTGGTTCCGGGAAGGGGCTGAGGAATTACAAGATCCTCCTGCAGCCACAAACAAACAAGATCGTCAAGTGCAGGAGGAGACCCAGGGCCGATTCCTCCTCCTTGGGGATCCTGGGAGCCAGAACTGCTCCCTGGACATCAGAGATGCCAGGGGGACCGATGAGGGAACATACTTTTTTCGAGTGGAGAGAGGAAGTTCCGTGCAATATTCATACAAAAGGAACTTGCTCACCGTGCATGTGACGGGTAAGGAACCGGCTCCCAGAGAGGCCACGGGGAAGTTCACGGTTGCCCCTGGGCAGGGCTGAGATGGGCCCATCCTGGTAGGGGGAGGGGGAACAGCATGTTGAGACTCAGAGGAAGGATCTGGACCAAAGCCTCAGGCTTCTCTCAGGGCTGCACCTGGGACCCCCACTCCTGATCTTCTGTCACCTCTTCCCCTCACCAGCCCTCAACCACACACCTGACATCCTCATCATGGGGAACCTGGAGTCCAGCCACCCAACAAACGTGACCTGCTCTGTGCCCTGGGCCTGTGAGCGGGGCACGCCCCCCCTCTTCTCCTGGATGTCAGCTGCTCACACCTCCCTGGGCCCTAGGACCCACCTGTCCTCTGTGCTCACTCTCACCCCACGGCCCCAGGACCATGGGACCAACCTCACCTGTCAGGTGAGGTTTCCTGCAGTAGGAGTGACTCTGGAGAGAACCATCCAGCTCAACGTCACCTGTGAGTGCTGGGTCAGAACAGCAGGGTCCCTGAGGGTGTGGGGGGCAGGAGAGCCAGGCTGCTGTGCAGGTGCCTTTGTCCTGGAGTTCTGGCTGAGCAGGGGACTCAGAGGGCACATTCCAGAGTGTGTTGCATTTCTGTGGTGTCTGAGGGTGGGGTGATGCCTACAGAGGTCTCATCCTATCCAACCCACTGAAGAGGGAACCCCTCTCTTCCTGTCCCAGGTGCCCCCCACAACCCAGCCATCAGTGCCTGCTCAGGAGACAGCCCAGGTGGGAAGGAGCCTCCTGTCCATATGGTATTGAGTAAAGAGGGGTCTGTGCCCACCTGACTCAGAGCAAGTCCCACAGAGTCCGACAGAGGGACGGAACCTGGTTAGATAGACGAACCTCCCTCAGGCCTCTTCCCCAATGTCCTTTCCGGCTGTCTCCCAAGGGTGACCCACAAGCTCCTCCCTGCCCATCCTAAAAGAGGCTCTTCCTTCAGTCACCCACGCTGGGGGCATTTCCAGGAGATACAGTGTTTAGAGCAGCTACAGGTCCACAGAGAAAATCAGCAGAAGATGGAAGGTTTGCCCCTACACCTGCTGCTCCCTTTCTTACAAGCACATCCACCACCTGAGGGGACATGTGTGTAATCAATGAACCTGAAGTGACTCAGCACCATCACCCACAATTCACAATCTACTTTAGGGACCACTTGTGGTGCTGGATGTGCTGGGGGATTGGACTTTGTGTGGTGGTCTGTGTCCACTTTTACAGTATCACACAAAGATTTTCAGTGCTCAGAATAATCTCTTTGACCTATTTAGTGACTGTATGCCCCTCAGCCCTGACCTGGGCCTGTCTCTGGAGCCCAGAACTCCTCCAGTACTGTTCCTATTGGTGATGACATCTGTTCCCCACCCCCACTGGACAGGGACTTCATTGGTCCCATCAGACAGGTGGTGCCCAGAGATACCACCCTGACCATGGGTGTGGGGCTCCTGGGAGGCTGGTCAGATAGAAGTAAGAGAGTGGTTTGGGGCTCCCCAGAAAATCTGAGAACCTCCCTGATTGTGCCCCTTTCTGGAGGCACAAAGGCCACTTTTGACCCTGAGTGACAGAGCCAGAGGGGATGAGGAGAGAAGATTCAGAATGCTTCCCAGGAAGGAAGGAGAGGCAGGTCTCTCAGCACCCCACAGTTCTCTTCATGTCTCTGTGGGAATGCCCACGAGACCCTTAGATGTAAGGTTCTGTGCAGCTAGAACACGTCTGCCTCAGAGAAACCTGAGGGACCTGACTTCAGAAGTGATGAGGTGTGCTTCCCAGGAGCATCAGACCGGATAAGGGGGTATCCATAGATCATACCCTTCATGCTGCAGCTCTGAGAGACCGCAGTGATGAGCCTGAATGGGAACCGAGGGGCACCCCTGTCTTCATGCTCCAGGAGAAGGGACACAGCTTGCATGTTCAGGTTGGAGCTCACCCCCAGCCTCTCTCGTGTGCAGGAGAACCAGAGACCAGGGCAGGCATGGTCTATGGGGCCGCCGTGGGAGCTGGTGTCACCGCACTGTTGGGTGGCTGCCTCTGCACCACCTACTTCCTGTGAGCTTCATAGGGTGTGGGCCCAAACAGGGGCTGGAGGGCTTGGGAGGCGTTGAGGAAAGCTGGGGTGCAGTAGTACTGAGAATCCCACTGCTGAGAGTGGCTTCAGTGTGTTTCGAACTGTGGCCCTGGACGTCCAAACTCAGGGGGACCTGATTAGAAAGTCTTGTTATGAAGGTTCTTGGTCTGCCTCACCCTGCACCTGCCCTAGCCACGCACTCCAGCCTCAGAGAGAGACCTCCTGTCAAAGACCCTGGTGTCTCCCCCAGAGTGAAGAGGAACTGCAAGAAGACAGCAGCCAGGCCAGCAGGGGGCATGGATGACACCCACACTGCCACGGTGCCTGCTCCCACGGTGAGTGACCTGGGTAGCCTGCACACCCCACCCATTTCCCCAGGTGGCCCATAGTCGAGCTCCAGCTGGCATGAACAAAATGAGGTCTCCAATGTTGTAATTATTTTTGAAAACATAGATTTTACTATTATTCAGTATATCAGGCCAACACACCTGGGAGACAAGTACCACCATTTATTGCTCCCACTTCCCAAGAGGCAGAGGGAAAGCCACACTACAGGGCCAGACAGGGCAGCCCCCACGGTCAGTCAGATGCAGACAGAAGGGGAGAGGGGGACACGTGGGCATATCCTTGATGGAGGGTTCCCTCGGGGAGGGGAGGGAAGGCAGGGGAAGCAGGCTTAGACTTGGCTGGTTTGAATAATGTCGGTGGGCTCTAGGGTGTAGGGGCTGCCTCTTATTGCCTGGTACCTGGTCCTGGTGGGATTAGGGCAGGAGGGGAAGGGGCTGGGGTGTAAGAGCTCTATAAAGGGGTAGTGGGGGCTGTTCCCTTTGGACTGGCTGGTTTGCTGTATGCCTGTCACATCTGCAGGCAAGTCCTTCCTTATCTCTAGCCATTGGCCAGTTCTGGCAGGGACAGTGTCCCTAGGAGAGCAATGCCCCTGGTGTCATAACAAAGAAGGATGTGGTTAATACTTCCACAAACAGACTTCTGCTGGACCTCCAACTCTCCGCTGGTCTTGTCCCTGACACCCAATCAGAGAACTGTCTCTGTCTCTCCCAGTCCTCCACCAGCTCTTCCTGCACCAAGGCTCTGCAAAGCATGTCCATGCTTCTTCTGAATGCAGCTTATTCCCTCCCTTCAAAGGGAATACAACCTGTCCCTTCGAGCTGAGTTCCCCTCTTAGTCCTTATCCTGCATGTCCCACTCCACCCTGCCTTCCACCTCTCCACCTCTCCTCCCCAGCATGCCAGTTAGCATTGCTTCCATGAAATAGCACCGCTCATCCCACCCAAGTCTGAAATGCACTGAGCTGCTGAGGCCCAGGCCACTTGGTCTGGCATTTGAGGCTGGAAAACCAGAGTCACCTTCAGTGCCTCCTGCCTCCCACACTCACCTGCTCACTCACATCTCAGCATCACCTGCCATCTCTCCCAGCCCTGTCACACTCCTGTGTCACACGCCTGGTTCCTGCTTGCCCTCTTCATTCTGGCTCTCAGTTACACATTGAACTCTGACTAATGTGGGCACCAAGGTGAGGTCGTTGGGCACATGATTCGCAGCACCCAAGCACTGATCTTCTCCTTCAGTAAATATCTCCCATTTCCAACTGTTCTGGAAGCTTGGGTAAAATCTGTATTTTTATAAATTATTACGTTACTGATGTATATATAGTGTTTCTCCTGAAAACGCTCTCTTTGGCTTGCTGATGGCCACCTTCTTGCTGGGTCTTTTCATGGCCTTTTTTGCGTGTCCACGGATTTTAGGTGCCTCTTCTTCTTACAAAGGTTTAAGTCATTTTGGGTCCTGCCCTAACGACCCCTTTTAAAATTGCATCCTTCTCCAAAGGCCCAAATGCCAAGTACAGCCACTTTGGGAGTTAAAGCTTCTACCCATGAAATGGAGGCACAAGTCGGTCCATATAACAGACTGAGTGAAGGAAACAGCAATGAATTTAGTGTGAAACAGTTGGGTTCTGGATACATTTTCAAGGTGGAGCCAACCAGATTTCCCAATGGGATGTGGGGTGCACTTGGGGTGGGAGCAAAGAGAGCCCATGGCTCCTACCTCATAGGTGTCACTGGTGTCAGAGGTGACTGCATGGACGTCATAGATGTCCTGTAATGCCATAGTGGTCCATAAATGTCCACAGTCACCAAGGAGGACTTTCATGTGGTCACCCTGAGCACCTTTAAGAACTGAATTACCATTTCCTGAAATGGCCAACTCTCAAGAGGAGTACAGCGTGAGAGAGGAAACCTTGCTTCAGTTACCATAAGTTTAAGGTGCTTCTGAAATGTTTACCTGAAGATAACAAACAGATGGTCAGAGTCCAGAGCTCAGGAGGGGGCAGGTGGGAAGTACAGAGATTTGGGGATCCTCCACTCAAGGTCTGATAGTGGACGACACCACCAAGACAAGAAGGGGCCTGCAGACAGAGCTCTGAGACCTCTCCCTCCAGTGTTTAGAGTCAGGGAGACATGGTGGGCACTGAAGAAAAATGAACATCCAGAAGAGTGTGGGGCTGGGTCCTGGGGGCCAGAAGGGAGTGAACATTGAGGAGAGACTGCCCATGTTTGCTCAGATGCTAGTAAGTTTGGTGAGACAGGGTCTGAGAAATGGCCATTCAGACTGAGCTGAGTGGTATCAGAGCCCTTGTGGAGGAACTCAGGTCTGGTGGCCAGGAGGAAGCAGATGTCCTGATTGGAGTGAGTCCAAGAGAGACTGGAGAAGAGGATGTGCAAAGCCTCTTGGGAAATGTTGCAGTTAACTCGGCAGCCAAGAAAGGAGTGACAACCTGGATTTGTGATTGACATTTGACATGGCAGTGGGTCGACCTTCTGGGATGGAGCCCCTGCTGTGTGGGATTGGACAATACTTAAAGTAAACAGTGTCAGAGTTCAGTCCTGTTGTAGGCCACTCAGCTGGTATCAGAGAATTGCTCAGTGTAACAGCAAAGGAGAGACACACAGAAAGGGAAGTCGATTTTCATAAACCCCTTCCACTGTATCCTGTGCCTGGCACATGAGAGACCCCCAAGTGCCCAGGGGTTGTGTTCACAAACCATAGACTTGTGGCCTTGAGAGGCACTTAACTTCTTTGGGACTTAGTTTCTGTCTCTTTAGGAATAATAACATTTTCCACACAGTCTGTGTGAGTGTTGAGTAGAATTGGAAAGCAACCTGTAAGAGGCATGTTTGCTGGATAACTGAAGACATGGGACCTTCAGAAATATATAATAGCCCTGGTGGGTGGCTCTGTTGATTGGAATATGATCCCATACATGAAAAGTTTGAGAGTTTGATCCCTGGTCAGAGCACATACTTACTTTGCAGGTTCAATCCTCAGTCAGAGCATGTACAGGAGGCAACCCATTGATGTTCTCTCTCACATCAATGTTTCTCCCTCTCTCTCTCTCTCTCTCTCTCTCTCTCTCTCTCTCTATCACACACACCAATAAACATATGCCCAGGTAAAGGTTAAAAACATGTATTTAATAAAAGAATAGAAGAAAAAAAACAAAGGTCCTGTCACAATCAAATCCTCTTCAGGGGACCCTCCCCACCCCATTGACTCCCTGCTCTGATCCCATTCTTTGCTCTCCCCACAGGGTCACCAGACAAAGCCCACATCAGACAGCCCCACTGACCCTACACACTCTACACGGGACAGCCTGATCTTGGAAAAAGAGCCAGAAGTGTATTATGCCTCCATCAGATTTCAGAAATGAATCCTCCTCAGAAGAGAACCCACACAAAATACACAGAGATAAGGACCTAGTAGGAAGCAGGCGTGTCCAGGTGGGAAGGCTCATTCTTAGAGACTTAACATCCCCATTGGCAAGGAATGCATAAACCACTGTACATGCATTTCCTGCTATGTTGAAACTGTCTTACACAATGCAATTGGAGGGACCTGGGATAGAATTCATGCTCTTCCATTTATTATGAATATGACAGCCCATGAGCCACCTTACCCATCTGTGTCTCCATTCCTTGCTTTGTGATTAGATGTAAGGAGCTCCACCTCACAGGGTTCCTTAAGGATTGAATAAAAGTCCATATGCCAAACACCCAGCAGAGGTCCTGGTGCACTGTGAGACTGAGTGACATTTCACCCAGAGGCTGGGTGTCTGTCCTGTCCCTGACACCACATCTGCAACACGTCAGCCTTGTTCTCTACTCAAATCCCTGCTGTGGGTTTCTTCCCATCATCTCTCTCCACTCTGGTAACTTCCGTTTCCATCCTGCCCACCTGCCACTAGTCCTGCTGTGGGCAAAACCACAAATTGACATTTATAGAACTTTCTAAAACTCAGAGCTGAGCACAGTCAAAATACTGCTCTATCTCCTCAGCCCAGAAGAATACTTTACAAGGGTTCACTTGGTGTTCTAGGTCAGGAGTCAGGAGAAAAATGTCGTGAGAGGAACAAAATTTGAAAAATTTGAAAGCAAATTTTTAGGCTTAGCAAGCCATATGGCCTCTGTTGCAACAATGTCCTGCAAACAGAACCATAGACAATCTGGAAATAAGTTAATGTCTCTGTTTCACAAATTTTATTAGCAAATGCAAGCAGCTCCCTGGTTATAGTGATCTCCCCCTGTTCCAAGTGATTCTTAACCTCACCTGGTCCAGTTCCCTGTCACAATATCCTAAGCTATCAGTCACTCAGCCAGTCTCTGAGGACCTTTGCTCTGATGTGTTCTTCCCTGTCTTTGAGCATCCATGTCCCTCCTCCAGGAATTCCCATCACCATGTCACCCTCTGGGTAGCACCTTCTTAGCCTTCAGCATTACATGCCTTCATTGAGATGATGGAGGGAGGAAGGATTCTGTAATCTTCCTCCTGAAAACCGTGACATTTGTTCATTATTTTCTATCCTCACCTGATGACATTTTTTTTATTGCTTTGGGAAGAGAGATAGATAGATGATAGAGAAATCTATTGTTGCCCTTCCCATCCCAAGCAGGGATGGAATTTGCCACCTGGGAATGTGCCCTGATCACAAATCAAAGCCACAATCTTTCAGTCTACAGGATGATGCCTCAGCCAACTGAGCCATGCTGGCCAGGGCAAGATAACTCATATTTGAACTTAAAATCAGTTCAAACAAAAACAGCTCATAATTTTCCTGCAGCACCGAAACCATGACAAGGAAGAAGATGCATCATAAGTTCATAGAGTGACCCCTAAGGACAAGTGTAATGTAAAACAATGCCCAATCCCTAAACCCCACAGCCCAGCACCCAGAAGGAACAGCTGAGTCAGACTTGTGTTCATGAGAGTGTCAGGCAGGGTGATGCACATCAACCCATTATTGAAACATTAATAATTGATAGGTAGACTTCCATTGCAGAGAGGATGGTGTTGACCCTTGTTCCTGACTCCTCCCCTCCACTCACAGCCATACACCCTGTGACTCGTGCAAGAGGCCACCAGAAAATTCTGGTAATAAGTAGAAGGTAGATTGGCTTAGGAGCCCAGGACATGAGGGACAATGCAAAGGCAGGGCCCCTCAATGCCCGGACACAACAGAGGACTCACGCTCAATCCACTGTTTCCCAAATGCCGACTGAGAATCAGGAGGCAGCCAGGTAGGTGCCTCCCTCTCCAGGTCCCTCTGACAGTAGCAGCAAATCCTGCAAGAGGGGCCAGTGGGAGCCAGGGAGTGCCTACTTTTCCCATCAGGACTGAGAGTATCCCCTCCTGCCCAGAAGCACAGGGTGAATGGGCAGAACTGGAGAAAGGCTCCAGCATAGTGTCCAGTATCCCTGACCCTGACCCTCACTTTTCTCTTTTGTCAGCTGGAGGGCTAGCCTCTCACTTTTAGACCTCTTGTGTAGGTTTTGTTTGTTCTGGTGCAGCTGGTATGAAAAGAGCTACTTAGAAGTCATCCAGAGGACGAGACACACAGGGATTTAGCAAGCACATCCTCCTGCCTGCGGCTCAGCCAGGTGGGGCAGACAGACATCATCCTCAGGACAAAGCCTGAGAGTGAACAGGAGAGGGGGGAGATGGAGCAGAGAGAGGAGCCCAGCCTGACGACACCTGATTGTTCGCTCCCCTCCTCCGGTTCCGTCCACCTCCACAATTTCCCCTCCTGACCCCAAACTGGGACTTAAGTCTGTGAGGTCAAGCCCTTTTGCAGAGTTTGGGAGCAGGTACCTGAGTTCGCCTGAGGTGCAGTTTCAGGACCGTGGACAGCAGCAGAGGCCCTGCCTGAATCTCCTAGGGATTCAGTGTCTCCTGGTGGATTGATCGCCCCCTGGAGGCCAACCATCTATCAGGCCCAGGGCAGAGTGGGAGGGGCTGGGTGATGGGCTGGTGACCTCGCAGGTCTGTAATGCTGGTCATTGGTGTCCTCATCTTCCCGGTGCCGCATTCCTCAGACGTGACCTCTTACCCTGTAGGGATGTCAACTGTGTACTGGATGCTGTGCTAACTCATTAGATGGGAATAACGAAGCCAAACTCGGAGCATCGTTGGAAGAAAGCATTCATGACTCAAAGTGGGGTCCTTATGACACTTGACAGCTGTTCCAAGACCTTAGGAGAAATCACGTTTCCTTTTAGCTTTTTACCTGTCCCCCAGCCAGCTGAATACCTTCATGCATGCTTTCTATCTTTCCCCACCCAAGCTGATTGTAACTCTTACAATCCAGGCCAGGCTTTACCTTTTTCTGCATTTCACACATTTCTGTCTGCAGCCTTCTGGTCTCTTCCCAGGTGGTCTCAACCACCCCAGACTCCCAGCTCTCCCCTGGGCTGGCCTGAGCCGCAGAGTCATAGTCACAGGAAGTGGAGAAAGTAGATTTATATGTTATATAGATTGGTGTTGAGGAGTTTCAGGAAAACAAAGCAGGAAAGTTATATGGAAATGTGGGATGGATTACATTCTGCATGGTGTTGTTTGTGGATGTCATTTTTGAGAAGCTGAGCTCTCAGGGTGCACACATGCACACTCACCACAGGTGCATCACTGCCATGCCCTCTTCCAACCATGTTTTTTGACAAGGTCCAAACATGGAAAGAGGGAATTCAAGGAATCCATCTTCCTGGAAGAGAGTGTGGCATACAAAGGGGGGCGGTAATTTTCCTGGGGATTGCTCTTAATCATTTCCTTGCTAATATTGATCATGGTCTTACTTTGTACCCTGATTCCCATAAGAACAGGCCATAAGAAGAAAAAGTCTCAAAGTGAGTCAACGATTAACTTTGAGGGAAATTCTGAAGGGACAACTAGTTCTCCCTAGACTATTGAATCATGCCCAGATTGTTTTAAACAAGGTGTTTATAAACCTGAGTAAGAAATTATCCCTGATTGTTCCCATAAAGGAATTAATGAATCAGTTACAATGGGCTGAATTATTGGCAGACTTTTCCATGCCTGTTCCTTACTCATAGATACAAAGAGTCTTTCAAGAAAACAAGAAAAATTATATGGACCCCTACTCACAGCCCAGGGATACCCCTGGGTAGCATATTGGATTAATGGTAAATTATGGTATCCCCCAAGAGGAGCTAATAGTCTCCAGAGGGTTCCAGATCCCCCATTGCCTTATACAGGAGCATATAATGAGGATGACATTAAAATGGTCAATAAGAATGGAGTCCAAGTGCCTTATAATAGTCTAAATTTCATGGAAAGGCTAGCTCAAAGCAGACCTCCCTGGTGTTTGTTAACTAAGGAACAAAAAAGGTTTAGTGTAGCTGGATTTCCTGTTTATCTCTCCTTACATGTTTGTTTTGGTGATTAAAGGTGGTGGGATTGTTAGACACCTGTATCTCAGGTTTATTGATTCGCATAATTCCAATGAAGTTGTATAAAATAATTTCTTGACCAGAGAACAAAATCCCCTCTAATGAAATAGCCCCTGAATGTCTAAAGTTGTTGGAGTAACAGCCCCTCCTTTACCTTGAATAGGAATATATATCAAGAAGAATTAGACAGGCAAAGAAATAAGAAAAGCTGGTTAGCTATTACAAACTAAGCATGTAAAAACAGTTACCAAGGAGTCAGATGACAAATTCTGAAAACTTTAATAAACAATAAGACATTCAAACTTTGTACATACAGCTATTTCTAATTGTCTGATTTATGGCTCTCCTGGTCAAAATAATCTTTGTTTAATATAATTGAATCTATGAAAACTTCTGTATTTTTCCTGGTTACATTTGTATTAATTTTTTCTTGCTTCACGTAACCGCAAATGTTAATCACTGCTAAAAATGAAAGTATAAAAACCTGCTTGTACTTGCAATAAACGGAACAGAGCATCACCGTCCTCTGAAGCATGCTGTCGTCTGTCTCCCATCATCGACGCCATACCCACCTTTCAGGAACCCCTGGACCCAGCTGCAGCCAGACCATGGCACCTCACAATCACACCCACCACTCAGATATGTGCACACAATACACACAGAGACCACAGACACACATATACACACATACATACTGAGAGATCAGGGACACACATATACACACATGTACACAAAGAAGTAAGGGACACACATATACACACACTAAAATACAGACAGACATGCCACAAACATGCAACACTTCTAAAGAACACACACACACAACAGGTCTCACCCCCTGGGTCCTTGCACAGCCAGCTTTGCAGGGAAAGATTCAGGCCTGATGGTCAAGCCAACCAGACCCAACATCCCAGCAGGAGGGAAGGTCTGGGATGCTCGTGACCCCAGGTTCCTCTCTGCCATTCCACTGACCTTCCCTGTCATTCTCAGAAACAACCCCTGCCATCTTATATCACCACACCCCTAGTCCCTGAGCTTGTGGTCCAGCAGTCTCTTCAGCCTCATCAGCCCCCCTATTGGTCTGTGAGGGAACTACATTTGTGTCCACATTCAGACCAAGCACTGTGAGGTGGGCAGGGAAATTGGAAACATCTCTCCACTTTTGGAAAGACTGAGACCTGAAGCCAGGACAGGTGGGAAGTGAAGTGGACTCACCTGAAAGTAGTTGGGGGGGTGGTGAAGAAGCAGGAGGAGAACAGAAATTTAGAAAAGGAAGCAGGAAAGGGGAGGTGGAGTAAGAGAAAGTGGAGGTGAGAGGGAGGGTCAGGGGAGATGTGGAGGAGAGAATGCGGGAGGGGAGGAGGTGGATTCCCTTGGATGCTGGAGCACAGAGGCTGAAGGACTGACTGAAGCAAGTGGGATACAGCGGGACCCCCTCTCTGCCCCACCAGCATCTCTGGCTCTGGTCCTGCTCTGTGAAATGGGGTGACTTGCCTCACATACAACCCTGCTTCCTTTCCACCCCCCAGCTCACCTGTGCCATCACCCAGGCCCACCCTCTCTTCCTCCTCAGGTTCCTCCACCAAACCCCACCTTGTGTCAGCCCTAACCAGCCAGGCTGCGACTCTGTCCCTGCCTGCCATCCAGGTCCACCAGGGTCTGCCTCACTTCAAGCCATCCCCTCGAGAACACCCTGCTCCAGAGATGAGAGGCAGGTACCCCGGGTGCAGGTGCAGTGATAGGACTCTCCAGCAGAGGGAGCAGCTTGAGCAGAGCCCACGGGGCTGGTACTGCCCTGGAGAGAAGAGGAGCAGGGTGGCCTGGCTGAAGCTGCAGCCCTACAGAGTGCAGAGCAGGTGGTGGAGGAGCAGAGCGGTTACCTGGCAGGATTTCCTCCTCTTACCAACTCTTTCCCTTCCCCCTTCTCCTCCCACCCGCAGAGCGGTCCCGTCCTATGGACCTGCCCCTTTTGGACAGTGTCCACTGTGGGCCAAGCCAGGCCACTCCCCACACTTTTCTTGTAGGAACAGCTGGATCTTCTTGGCAACCCTCTGAATTCCCTGGCTTCGGCTGTCAACACTGGGCCGCCACTAGGGGCATAAACCACAGCAATTCATAGTCTCACAGTTCTGGAGACCCGAAGTTCAACAACAAGGTGTTGGTAGGAGTGGTCCCCTCTGTGGCCTCTCTGCTTGGTCTGCACTCGGTTCTTCCCCTGTGGTCTCTCCTCTGTGCGTGTCTGTGCCCTACACTCTCCTTATAAGGACACCAGTCCTATTGGATGAGGGTCTGCTCTAATGACCTCATTCTACCTTGATCACCCTAAAAGACCCGATTACCAATAGTCACATGCAGCAGTAGTGGGGGTCATGACATGAAGAGATGTATTTTGGGGGTGACAGAATTCATCCCACAGCACCTCCTGAACCTGCGTGTCCGACTATGCACAGGGCAGTGAGGCCTTTCCCGAGACAGCACAGTGAGCATGGAGGAGCCAGGCTGGAGCCCAGGGCCGTCTGGCTGCACAGCCTGCACCCTTGACCCCACCCTGGAGGCCTCCACTGATGAAGCCCAGGGCCGAGTTGGCCATCAGGGGATGTCTACCGAGGGCTGGACTCAGAGTGACCAATGAGGATCAGGCAGGGCTAGCACCTGCACTTACCTAGGGTTCTCCCATAGAAGATGAGAGTTGGGCACTGTGATGCCTCCCTGTGACAGATGAGGAAAGTGAGGCTTAAAGGGCAGAAGAGCCAGGCCCCCCTGACCCCAAAGGCACACTGTGCTGCCGTCTTGCTCTGAATCAACACTAGGGATTCCTGGGCAGGGGGGCTCCAAGCAGACCAGCAAGCTGCAGACCTCAAGGGTCACAGGCTGGTGTCCTCCTCTGAGTCCTGATCATGTTCTCTTTGGCCACTCTCATCTGGGAGCTCACTGTCGACTGCCCAGAGCAACTGGGTTTCCTATACACCCTGGTCTGTGCTCCCACCAACACACTCTGGACCACTGGGACCTGGCATGGCCTAGGGCCCCTCTGACTCCTTGGGTGTGGGGGTCACTCTCAGGGACAGGGACAAAAGCTGCCACAGTCTCCACTTTGACTCCACGCCCTTGAGGGAGTAGATGCTCTGGTGGGCTGTGTGTTCATTCCCTTATCCATCACCACCTGTCTCACCTGGAGGACTATGTCACATTTCATGCCTCAATGTCCCCCGTCAGCCCCTCCTGAGTCCCAGTCCCAGGGGACTGATCCTGCGTATTATACAGAAACTGTGCCTGCTTTACTGTGTGGACAGTAGTGCCAAAGGGGCAGGTGAGGACAGGGAGCTGGGATTGTTGGGCTGGGTCCTCCTCAGCACATGGGGCTCTCAAAGGGACCCTATCTGAGCAGTGGAAGAACATATTTTCCAAGGGTCGGGCCAGCTCCACCACATGGGCTGCCCACTTCCTCCACCCTGATCATCACCTTTCTCTCTTCCCCCGAGCTTCCTGTTAGGGCTTCCTCTCAACCCTGTGACACTGAGACCCTGACACTTAGCCCAGAGATGCTGCTGCTGCTGCTGCTGGCCCTGCTGTGGGCAGGTGAGTGCCTCAGGGCAGAGTGTGTGGGCTGAGGTGGAGGCTGTGGCTGAGTGGTTTTTCCCTGCAGGGTCCCTGGCTGAGGATCAAGGATTCCGGCTGCAAGTGCAGGGGTCTGTGACGGTGCAAGAGGGCCAGTGTGTCTTCGTGCCCTGCAGTGTGATCTACCCCAAGACAGACTGGACTGAGACAGCCCCAGCTCCTGGTTACTGGTTCCTGGAAGGGGGCAAGTCAGGCGAGGATGCTCCTGTGGCCACAAACAACTCCAGTCATAAAGTGAGGGATGAGACCAGGGGCCGATTCATCCTTGTTGGGGACCCCAGGACCTACAACTGCTCCCTGCATATCAGAGATGCAAGGAAAGGGACACAGGGAGATACTTCTTTAGGGTGGAGTGAGGGTCCTATGTGAAAGAGAATTACAAAAACAACATGCTGTCTGTACATGTGACAGGTAAGAAATGGGGTCAAGGTGAAGACACATGGCTGGGTCCTGAGGGCTCCTGGGCTGGGAAGGGACCTGATTGTCCTCATCCTGGGAAGGACTCGGGGGACTAATGGGGACTGGACCCTGGGGCTGGCCTGGCACAGCGGCTGCAGTTTGGTGCACACTCAGGGACCCCTCATCCAGGGCCTGGGTCTCTCTCTCTCTCCCCCACAGTGCACACACCAACACCTGACAGGCCACAGTCTTTGTCTTTCTCCTCTCCAGATCTTGTACCTGACATCCACATCCAGGGGACCCTGGAGTCTTGACACCCCAACAACATTACCTGTACAGTGTCATGGGCCTGTGACAGAGAGACACCACCCATCTTTTCCTGGATGGGGACCAACCTCACACCCCTGAGTCCCTGGACTCCCAACTCCTCAGTGCTCACCCTCACACCAGGGCCCCAGCACCCTGGCAGTCCAGAGAAGAGAAGACACAAGAAAACACATCATCACTGGGTCTCAGTGGTTGGTGGGGAAGGTGTGAAGATGTGATTGGAACGGGATGAGCAGAGAACTGGAGGAGGAGATATGGGAACTCGGTCCAGAAAACACTTTGAGAAGTCTGTCTGCAAAGAGGAACAGAGGGGTGGGTCCAGTGAAGGAGGTCCTTTCTCCATTCTTTTCTGCTTTTTCCCAGAGGGGGCCCATGAATTCACACCTGTGTTGGTTTCCTGAGGCCATTGAAACAAGTTACCAGAGAGTCAGTGCCTTTTTTTGTAAAGTTTTACTGTCTTGGTTCTTGGGGCCAGAAGTTCATGCAGGAAGTAAAGTATCTTCTCATTCTGCCCTTCTAAGCTCTCCACTGAGATTCCTGGAACAGAGAAAGAGTAGGTGCCACATCTTGGGGTCCCATGTTCTGAATCCCATGATAAGAAATGAGGTCTGATGTGTGGAAATCCAGTGGTTGGTGGGACTCACAGTCTCAGAGACTCGAGGGGAGTCTTCAACTTTGTGATTCCCAGGGGGTGGGGCTCTCAGCCATCCTTGGTTGGTGTCTGGGTCACTGCAGCCTGTCCCCTGGCCACACTTCCTCATCCTGCTCTGTGTGCAGAGAGTCACCTGCTGTGTCTCTCTCAGAGGACATGTGTGACTACATTCAGGGACCAACCCTTACAAAGGAGGATCCTCTCCAGGTCAATATCCTCACCTCCATCCCATCTGCAGAGACCCTTTTCCTCATCAGGTAACATTTGCAGGTACCAGGCTCTCTTTGGGTGGCCAATATTCACCCTCTGTGCTGCCCAGGTGACCTGCTGACCCCCATGAATGTCCCCATCCTGCCTCCAGACCTAGTTTGCCCTGCTCTTCCATGTCATGATACATTTCAGGGTCACCTCACAAGGGGCACAGGTTTTTGGGAATAGGAGGATGTTGTTCCATAAAGGACACCATTAAGAGAGTTAAAGGAAAAGTTACAGACTTGGAGAAATATACCTACAAATATAGACTTCATGAATGTCTGGTATCCAGAATATACCCAAAATTCTCAAACAAACCAATGAACAAAAAATCAGCCCAGTTGTAGAAAAAAAAAGTCACTAAACAAAACAAAAGAAACAACCACACTTAAAATTTGGTCAATTATTTGAATAGACATTTATAGAAATAGACACAAATTGTCAATAAACACAGAAAACTATCCTGGACATTATTAGCATTAGATAATTTAATTTAAACCACACACAGGGGTTCCACAGTGATTCTGGAAGTTTGCTTTATCAACAAACTGAAAAACAGAAAATACCAACTGTGGGAGCAGATATTAAAAAATGGAACTGTTTTGCTTTCCTCTGTTATAAAACTGTGCATCTGCTTTGGAAAACAGTATTGCACGCCCTCAGCACATTAGATTTTCAAAAATCCTGCACTTACATTGTTAGAAAATACACAGCATGTGAACAGGAAACATGGTAAACTGACCAGTGACCACAGCTCTAATCTGCCTCCTGTGTTGCGAGGAAGGGAGGTCTCTGGTGGGGACTTTCTCACAGACACAGAGCAGGTCCGTGGGTCCCCTCTTGTCTTCTCTTCAGCCAACCAACATTTAGATGCTTACCGAGTGCTTGTGAATGAATGAATGAGTGAGTGACTGAATGAGTAACTGCATGAGTGAATGAATGAATGAGAGCGAGTGAATGAGAATGAATGAGTGAGTAAGTGAGTGCTGCCTTCTCCTCAGGGACCCCACTTCCTTTTTCCCCGACTGTCACAGGAACATCATGAGTCCTACACCCTGTGGGACCCAGCATGGATCCCAGATGAGGCTCTGACTGTGGTTTAGGCAGGACATGACCAGCCCCTCTGATGGGGGACCCTGTGTCCTCTGTTTTAAAGAGTTTAATGACTGCAGATACAGGGGGTAACTGGGACCACAGTATCTGTCTTTCTGTGACTGGCTGTTTTCACTCAGTGCAGTGTTCTCAACACCTGGTGTTTTTTATATTCTTTTTATTATTTTCACCAGTGTGGTGGCTGTGTGGTGGCAGAGCACTGCAGTTTCTATTTGCAGTTCCCTGATTGCTGCTGAAGCCTGTCACCTTCCCCTGTGCTTGTTGGCCCTTGGAGCATCCTGTTTTTTCTCTCAGGTTGTCTGCCTTTTCCTCACTGATTTTTGGAAGATCTTTACACACTCTACTTACTCTGGGTTCATCTGGGTTTGTTACATACATGTAATGGGAAATATCTTCTGCTGCCAAGGAGTTACATTTAGAAATAGAAATATTTTAAAATAGTACAACTTCCTCTCCACCCAATGGTGATAACACATGTTCTTAAAAATCGTCAACCAAGCAGAAGATAGAGGTAGAGACAAAGGTGACATCTCCCTCTGACCTGAGGTGAACTTAGTACACAACAATGTCCTTAATGCCAATGGTGCTTGTTTTCTCACTTAACAATGTAGGTCATCAAATTATCCCCCACGTTACAGAGCAGGAAACTGAGGCACACAGAGGTAAGTGACTTGCCTGCTGGAACACCTCAGTAAGTAGCTGAGCCTGGATTCGAACCCAGGAATCTCTGCCACTTCAGCCACTCCAAGGAACTTCATGTTTCCATTCATGACCTTTGGCTCAGAGGGCTGTTAACTGTTTATGAGTCAGACCCTGACACACACTTTTCTTTTCGGAGATGCTTTTTCTGGGCTCCAGCAAGCTCCTGCAGGTGGGGGGTGTGCCATCATTTCCGGATCTTGACCTGAGAGTACAGGGTCTCCTGGGCTTGAGGGTTGTGTGGTTTCATGTTGTGGAAACTGAGAGCAGCATAGTGGAGCTCATGCTCTGAGGGGGAGGTGACCGGCGCTGGGGGCAGGTGGTGGGAGGAGGGTGCATTCAGGCGACCCTGAGTGGGAGGAGAGAGGGGTGTCCAAGCTGGGTTTGGGGTGCGGAGAGGGGCATTTGGGCTGCGGGGGCTCTTATTCATTTGTCCATTTCATACCCATTTCCTAAGGATTCCTCACTCTTTTCATTCACTCACTCATTCACTCATTTACCCATTTGTACAATTAACAAATTTTAATCATAAAAGCTTGTTTGTATTACTAATCTCACATGTAATACTTTTGGCCTCTCTCCATGGATATGACTGTTATCCCATTTTACAGATAGGAAAGCTGATCTCATGTTCCTTCCTACTTTTTGGATACAACTCCTAGGAAATTGTAGTTATAAACGTTGCTTGTATCGAGTTTTTGTTGCACTCAATGATGTTAATGATGGGAGCATGATGGCTGCTCAGGAGTATTCGGAGAGGGGAGGTGGAGTCAGGGACCCCGGGAAGTGGTAGGGGTGAGCAGGACAGGAAGCAAAGGAGAAGGGCATTGATACAAGGGGAATGGGACAGGACTTAGCCAATGACAGGCTCTGAGGGATGCGGAAGAGGACAGTTGTCAGATCTGAGGGGCTGTGCCAGGAAACCTGGGGGTGGCCAAGTCTGGGGGCAGAGGAGGAATGCCTGTGTTCACCACATGGATACTGGGTGGAACATGGCCCCCAGCACTCACCTGCGAGATATCTTTCTGGCTCTCTGCTTTCTCTGCCCATTTCTTCCTGCAGATCCTCAGTCTGAGGAGAGAGACAGGGCCTTTCAGCCCAGCTGGCTCGCACCTGGGGGCCTGGCAGGGCTTACTGAGGCAGGTGTGGAGGCTGCTGCCTGACTGCAGGGACCAGGACAGGAACACACGTCCCTCCTCCCAGACAGCTGCAGCCAGATGTTGGGAACACAGTGCACCTGGCTAAGGTGCCAGGAGGCTGACTTCCTGTCTGTGCCTCACCTTGTGGCACCTATTCCAGCATTTATCACCTTGTGACAACTCTGGGCTCTCAGGTTCAGAGATTCTTTGTATTCTTGCCCCTACACATCACCACCTCTACTTCCTGAGGCCTTTGCCCAGCCTGGGGCCACCACCCACTCACATGATGAGGCCGAGGCAGACAGCCAGCAGGGCTGTGGCACCAGCTCCCCCGACAACCCCCTGAGTCACTTCTGTCCTTTGTCCTGGTCTCCCTGCAGAGATGAGACACCTGGGGTGAGCTCCTCTTTCCCTAGGCAGGTATCTGAGCACCCCACCTTCTCAAATCCATGCTGTGGAGTGTGCCCACTCCCATCCAGGATTCCTTTGTCCCCCACCCTTCATGTGGCTGTAGCCTCCAGGTCCCCCAGGCCCTTCTTAGCCAATGTCTCAGGGGCCTGGACTCCAGTGTCCCTTTGCCCAGAGTCAGGCGACTTTCCCTCCCACTCAGTGTCTTCTAGGGTCCAGAGCTGAGAGCCCCCTCCCTGGGCTTCCCCCCTCACACCTGACCTGGCAGCAGCAGGACAGTCACTGTCTCTTTCCCGTGGTCACTCTGGGCCTCACATTCCAGCCTGAGGTTGGACGTAAGGTCCCCATAGATGCTCAGGGAGCTGTTGGCCCAGGGCTCTGCTGAGTGGAAGGTGACCGTGTGGGAGGCATTGCTGGGGTTCCCCTCCAGCAGCACCTTCCCCAGCCCCCAGCGCAGGGAGGGGACCAGCTGGGCTCTGGAGGAGCAACTTCAGTGGATACCCTCGTCCTCCCAGGAGCAGGAGAGTCCCTGCAGCTGTGGGGGTCTGTGAGGAGTAACAGGGGAGGGATCAGAGGAGCCTCTTTCCTCCCCAACCCCAGGGCCTGCCCACAAGTGTGTTCCTACTCACTCTTCACACTGAGGGCCACAGAGGCTTCCAGAGAGGCTGACTCATGCTGCTGAGCTCGGCAGATATATTTCCCATGGTCCTCCAGTTCTACCTGGGGCAGCTTCAGGGCCCCTGGGTGCATGGACTTCAGGGTCAGGCTGCCCCAGGCCCACCACATACTCGCAGGTGTGTTGCTGTCGGCTTTACACACCAGGCACAGAGACTTGCCCTCTTGGACTTGCAGAGATGAGCCGTTGGAGAGAACTTTATATCTTGGCAAGACAGAGAGAGTCCAGCCCCCCTGTGGTTAGGTCTCTCTCTGTCTCCCTCTCTCCCAGTCTGTATGTCCCTGCCTCTTTGTGGCTCTGCCTCTGTCTTCTTCTCCCTGGTTCTCTCCTTCAATCTCCCTCTTCATCTACATGTCTCTCTCTCTTCTCATTTCTATATTTTTCTCTGTCTCTCTCTCTCATCATCTCTGTGCACATGCTCTCTCCCCCTTCCATACTTTATGTACATCAGTTTCTTCTCTTCCATAATCCCATGGGCTCTACCATCTGGGCTCAGCCCCTATGGGAAAGGGCTAGGGGCAGGCACTACAACCTCTTCAAGAGGCTGCTGAGGGTTTGGCAGAACTGCCCTGGTCCCGACATTTCCTGCCTTCACTACCAGTGTGAACGCAGACCCCAGATTTCTCTGGATGAACCATGTCATTTACATCTGTCCACAGAGGTACAGTATGACCAGTTCAGCTGTGTCTCACAGCTCACAGTCTCATGGACAAGAAACCCCAAAAGTAGGTTCTCACAGAGCAGTAAGATGTACTTTATGACTGGGGGTTAACTGTGTTGAGGGAGCCCTGAGGTCGGTACCTGAATGAAACTGACAGGTCAGGGAGGGCTTCCTGGAGGAAGAGAGGCTTAAGCAGAACACAGGAAGGGGTGGCAGCTGGCCAGGTGATGGTGCTGGCATGGAGGACACTGTGGGAGGATGGCACAGAGCACAGCTTCCACCAGGGTGTGGCATCGCCCCACCTGCTCCCAGAGAAGTAAGAAGTCCTGTGAGGCCCATTTGAGTGGTCATGTTGTGGGTGTTTACATGAGGCTACTAGAAGAAATTAAGGAGATTCAAAAGCTAATATTACAAATTGCTGGTTATAAAAACAGTCATGGGATGTAAAGTACAGCACAGGGAATATAGTGAATAATATTGTAATAACTATGGATGGTGCCATGGGGAGCTAAACTTATTCCTGTGTAAGTTCTATGAATGTCTGACCACAGTGCTGTACATCTGAGAACCTCATGCAGTGTCCTGTGAGTGGTTGGGGGTGGGGAGGCCAGTTTGTAAGCTGAGAAGGAGTGAGTGAGGGTCTCTCTCCTCTGCTCTCCTCTCACCTGGCCCGACTCTGTCTTCCTTCTGAGTTATGAAATCCCAGCTCTGCTCTGAAGGATGCAGGGAGACCAACTTCCACCACCCCCAGACAGAAGATGCACCCTACCTGTGCCTTCTTGCCAGGACGTGATAGTTAGGTTCTGGAGTGCATCTGGATGGACAGACATAATTGTTCCCTTTTCAGTGGCAGAAAGGTGACCATTGGCCCTTTCCACCCACAGATTTCATACACAGGAAGGGGTTGAAATTGGATGTCCTCCTTATTTCTTCTCCAGCCCTGCTAACACAGTTCAAACCTACACCCCCAACTCCCTCCAATCCCAGGTACTGGTGTCCTGACAAAGTGGGTGTACTCACAGGTCACATTGAGCTGGATTGTCTTCTCCTTGATCTGACCACCTGGCAAGGCCACCCGACAGGTGAGGTTGGTGCCATGGTGCTGGGGCCCTGGGGCTGAGGGTGAGCACTGAGGAGTTGGGAGTGTCAGGACCCAGGGGTGTGAGGTTGGCTCCCACCCAGGAGAAGATGGGTGGTGTCTCCCTGTCACAGGCCCATGACACTGTACATGTAATGTTGTTGGGGTGTCCAGATTCCAGGGTCCCCTGGATGTGCATGTCAGGCCCAATATCTGGATAAGAGAAAGCCAAAGACCATAGCCCTAGAGGTGGGGACCCTGAGTGTTCCCCTAACTGCAGCCTTTGTGTTAGTCCATACCCCAGGTCCAGTCCCCATCGGTCCCCCTGTATCCTTCTCAGAATGAGTAGAATCAGGTCCCTTCCCAGCCCAGGAGCCCTCAGGACCCAGCCATGTGTCCTCACCTGGACCCCATTTCTTACCTGTCACATGTACAGACTGCATGTTGTTTTTGTAATTCTCTTTCACATAGGACCCTCACTCCACCCTAAAGAAGTATCTCCCTGTGTCCCCTTTCTGTGCATCTCTGATGTACAGGGAACAGTTGGAGGTCCGGGGGTCCCCATCGAGGTGGAATTGACCCCCTGGTCTCATTCCTCACTTCACAGTTGGGGTTGTTTGTGGCCACAGGAGGATCCGTGTTTGTGTTGGCCCCTTCCAAAAACCAGTAGCCATGAGCTGGGTCAGACTCAGTCCAGCTTTTATTGGGGTAGATCACAGTGCAGGGCACAAAGACACACTGGCCGTCCTGCAACGTCATGGACCCCTGCACTTGCAGCTGGAATCTTGCATCCTGAGCCAGGGACCCTGCAGGGAAAGACTAATCAGTCACAGTTTTCACCCCAGCCCACACACTCTCCCCCGGGGCACTCACCTGCCCACAGCAGGGCCAGCAGCAGCAGCAGCAGCAGCATCTCTGGGGTGAGTGTCAGGGTCTCAGTGTCACAGGACTGAGACGAAGCCCCAGCAGGAAGCCAGGGGGAAGGGAGAAAGATGATGATCAGGGAGGAGGAAGTGGGCAGCCCATGTGGTGGAGCTGGCCCAGCCCTTGGAGGATAAGCACTTTCACTTTCCAGATGAAGTCCCCATGAGGTGCCCATACACCAAGGAAGACCCACACCACCACTCTCAACTCCCTGTCCTGGCCTGTCCCTCTGGCACTACTGTCCACTCAGGAAAGGAGGCACAGCTTCTGTATAATATGCAGGATCAGTCTCCTGGGAGCAGGACTCGGGAGCGACTCAGAAGTGAACGGGAAGGCAGAAATTGTGACATAGTCCTCCAGGTGAGACAAGTGGTGACGGAGGAAGGAATGAACACACAAACAACCAGAGCATCTACTCCCTCAGGGGCGTGGAGTTAAAGTGCAGAC
The DNA here is from genome assembly GCF_004126475.2 of Phyllostomus discolor. NCBI lineage: Eukaryota > Metazoa > Chordata > Mammalia > Chiroptera > Phyllostomidae > Phyllostomus > Phyllostomus discolor. The sequence continues at coordinate 21,876,081 of NC_040914.2, forward strand.
TGTGGCAGCCTTTGTCCCTGTCCCTGAGACTGACCCTCACACCCAGGGAGGCAGAGGGGCCCCAGGCCATGCCAGTTCTCAGTGGTCTAGGGCGTGTTGGTGGGAGCACAGGCCAGGGCATGTAGGAAACCCAGTTCCACTGGGCAGTCGACAGTGAGCTCCCAGGTGAGAATGGCCAGAGAGGACAGGATTAGGCCACCCAGGGGTCAGCAGCCTGTGACCCTACAACTGGTCCTCAGCTTCCTGGCCTGCTTGGAGACCCCTGCCCAGGCATCCCTGGTGTTGATTCAGAGCAAGATGCCAGCACAGTGTGCCTTTGGAGTCAGGTGGGCCTGGCTCTTCTGCCCTCCAAGCCTCACTTTCCTCATCTGTCACAGGAGGCATCACAGTCCTCAACCCTTGTCATCTGTGGGAGAACCCTAGGTAAGGGCAGGTTGGGGTCTTCCCCAATCCTCAGTGGTCACTCTGAGTCTGGGGCTCCAAGGACATGCCCTGATGGCCAGCTCAACCCTGGGCTTCCTCAGTGGAGGCCTCCAGGGTGAGGTCACAAGTGCGGGCTCTGCAGCCAGACGGCCCTGGGCTGCAGCCTGGCTCCTCCATGCTCACTGCGCTGCCTCGGGAAAGGCCTCACAGCCCTGTGCACAGTCAGACACCCAGGATCACATGTGGGCTGAATTCTGTCATCCCCCAAATTCATCTGTTCATGTCCTGGCCACCACTACTGCTGAATATGACTGGTTTTGGAGATGGGACTTTTAGGTGGATTAAGGTAGAATGAGGTCACTAGGGTAGTCCCTCATCCAATAGGACTGGTGTCCTTATAAGGAGAGTTTAGGGCACAGACATACACAGAGGAGAGGTTACAGGGGAAGAACCACCTGCAAGCCAATCAGAGACCTCAGAGGAGAACAGTCCAACCAACACCTTGATGTTGAACTTCCTGTCTCCAGAACTGTGAGACTATGAATTTCTGGGGTTTCTGCCCCCTAGTGGCGGCACTGTGTTATGACAGCTGGAGCCAGGGAACACATGGGGTTGCCAAGAAGATGGAGGAGTTCCTACAAGTAAAGTGTGTGGAGTGGCCTGGCCTGGCGCACAGTGGACACCATCCACACAGGGCAGGTCTGTAAGATGGGGCCACTCTGCAGGTGGGAGGAGGAGAGGGAAGGGAAGGACTTGGTAAGTGGAAGAAGCCCAGTAAGGAAACCCCTTGTTCCTCCTCCATCTCTATGCACCCTGCAGGGCTGCAGCTTTAGCCTAGCCACCCTGCTCCTCCTCTCTCCGAGGCAGTACCAGCGCCCTGTGCTCTGCTCAGGCTGCTTCCTCTGCTGTAGAGGCCCATCACTGCACCTGCACCGTGGGTACCTGCCTCTCGTCTCTGGAGCCTGGTGATCTTGAGGGAATGGGCTGAGGTGAGGCAGACCCTGGTGGATCTGGAGTGGGCAGCAGAGACAGAGTCACAGCCTGACTTGTTAGGGCTGACACAAGGGGAAGGTGTGATGGAGGAACCTGAGGAGCAAGAGAGGGTGTGTGGGAGGGATTGGACAGGTGAGTTGGTGGGTGGAAAGGAAGCAGGGTTGTTTGGGAGGCAGTCTCCCCATTTGACAAGCAGGACCAGAGCCAGAGACACTGGTGGTACTGAGAGTGGGGACCTGCTGTATCCCTCTTGCTTCAGTCAGTCCTTCAACCCCTCTGCTCCAGGGTCCAAGGGAATCTGCCCACTCCCCTCCCCTCCCCTCCCTTCCAATTCCTCCTCCTCCACCTGCCCCTTTCCATTGCCCCCTTCCCTCCTTCTGTTCTCCTCCTGCTCCTCCACCCCTACTTATTTCTGGTGAGTCCACTTTCCTTCCCACCTGTCCTGGCTTCAGGTGTCATTTTTTCCAAAGGTGAAGAGATGTTCCCATCTTCCCTGCCCATCCCTCAGTCCTTGCTCTCAGTGTGGACAGAACTTTAGTTCCCTCTTAGGCCAGTGGTGGGTCGAGAGGGGGTGATGAGGCTGCAGGGACTGCTGGACCACAGGCTCAGGGACTGGGGGGATATGGTGACACAATGGGCAGGGGGTGGCTTCTGAGAAGGACAGGTGAGTGGAAAGACTGAGAAGGACCTGGAGGCATGAGCCTCCCTGACCTTCCCTCCTGCTAGGATGTTGGGTCAGGTGGGCCTGACCATCAGGCCTGAATGTTCCCCTGCAAAGCTGCCCATGTGAGGACCTGGGGTGTGAGACCTGTTGTGTGTCTGTGTGTGTGTGTATTCTTTAGAAGTGTTTGTTTCTTTGTGGCATGCCTTTCTGTCTGTAAGTGTTTATATGTCTGAGTCTCTGTGTGTGTCTGTGTTTGTGGTCTGTGTGTGTCAGGTGTGTCTGCGTGTCTATCTGAAGTGTGTAGGTGTTTCTGTGTGTTTGTGTGCATGTCTGTGTTGTGTGTCTGTGGACAAGTGTGTCTGTGTTTACAGTCTCTGTGCCTGGTGTTTGTGTCTGTGTGTGTATGTGAAGTATGTACCTGTGCATGTGTGTTTGTGGGCATGCACCTGTGTGTGTCGTCTCTCTGTATGTATCTAAGGTGTATGTGTGTGTGTCTGGTGGTGCCTGTCTTTTTTCCATGTGTCTCTCTAGGGAGTATGTCTGTGTGTGTGTTCAGGTGTATCTGTGTGTGTGGGTGTGTGGGGATCTCTGTGTGTGTATGTGTGTGTCTGTGATTGTGTGTGTCTGTGATCTCTGTGTGCACCCATCTGAGGTGTGCATGTGTGTGTGAAGCTAATGTAGACACACTCAAACCTCAGCTTCTCAATAATCGCATGAAGAATACAATCCATCCCATGTTTTCTTTCTTCTATTTTTATAATTTTAATAATTGTTCAAGTCCTGTTTTCTCCCTTTTACTCCCATCATCCCATGTTTTCTATAAACCTTTCCTGTTGTGTTTATCTCTAGGCTCCTTATCACCAACCCATATAATACAGGATCTACTTAGTCATTCTTTGTCTGTCTTTCCTGCCATTAGAATGTAAGCCTCATGAAGGGTCTTGTACCTCTTCTTACTGCTGAATCCACCACACTGCTTAGAAACATGTTTGACTTATATTAGATGATCAGTAAGTATTTGCTTTAACTATTGTATGAAAATTGATGCAAAAATGAAATGACTGGCTGTCTGTGGTGGGAAACTGTGCATTCTCTACCACACACACTTCCAGGGTTATCTGATTCTGGCCTTCTATTGCATTTGAACAGTTTTACGCTGCCATAGATTACAGATAATTGGAAATCATGGAAGTAATTCAAGTGCACAGACACACACAGGCATTCTGTCTGCTGAAGGGTCACTTGAATCCCCCCACAACCCAGTGTCACATCCATTCACAACTTCACTTCAACACTCCTGCACTCCACACAGATATGTGCTCCTGTCATTTCTTCCTGGTTCTCTCATTCATGAGTCAGATGACATGGGGACCTGCTCTGTAATGGCCATGGCGTTTCCATTATGTAGGATGAGAAAGTTCTAGGGAGCTCTGTACAACAGAGCTCTGGAAGTTGGTAATACTGGGCTCTTAAAAATTGGTTATGAGGGTAGATCTGATGTTATGTGCTTTTAAACACAATAAAAGCCTTTAACACATGTTTATTTTGTATCTATATGAGAAAAATGATGTTACATTTTAAAAAGTTTTTATCCTTGCCCAAAGACATTTTCCTCATTGATGAGAGAGAGGGAGAGGGAGAGGGAGAGAGATGGATGTGTGAAGGAAACATCAATTGACTGCCTTCTTGTACATGTTCCAACCAGGGTTCAAACCCATAATCTGTGTACAGGCCCTGACTGGGAATTGAACCCATGGATTTTTGGTCTACAAGATGATGCTCCAACCAACTAAGACACGATGGCTAAGGCTAAACTTTTTAGAAAGACTACATGAACAAATTTGTGTGTGTCTCTATGCATGTGTTGGCATTTGGTTTGTGTTGTGTTCTAAGCATTAGTAACAAACAAGACACTGAGTGACACCCCTGGGATCATCTTAAAGGGCCTATCTATTTCCATTGGGGCAACTGGAGGAAAATTAAACTGCGGAATCAGGAAAAGGACACCATTGGGTTTGAGAGTTTACTCTGGCTTCTCTGTGGAGGACAGATTGAGGGTGGGCAGAGACCACTGAGACACGTTCCCTTGGCTGTGTATGTAAGTCCCCACAATGGAAAGTGAGTCCTTGGAGGTAGGCATGTGCATCTCTCACCAGCCCTGTGCACTAGCTTCCCACACAATGATGAGCTGCACAGTAGGTGATAAGGGTGTGCCAAGTGACAGGCTTCCCAGGTCTACATAAAGGCAGAGGCATAAGCAGCAGAGTCTTGCATAAAGTTTTGCTTTAATTTTGCTAAAGAGAATTACATGCATCCTGTTTTCCTTCTCCTTGTAATTACTCACCCATAGCAAGAGGGAATAGTCTGAAAGACCAGAAGTGAGAGGTGAACAAAAGATTGTTTTTCCTTGTAAGTCAAGACCCACTCAGCCAAGTGCTTCTCTGATGTGCAGAGGTGCTTAGGGGTGGGGAGAAGGGTTGGGGTGTCCTTGTGTCTGGTCATTTCTGGAGCCTGAGTCCAGGACCTTCCCTGTGTCCTACACAGCAAAGGACCTCAACTTTTCTCATCCCTCCTTTTCTGGAAGCTCCAACCCAGCCAGTATAAACAGGAGTGAGGTCAGCATCCAATCGAATGCTGGCCTGGCCTGAGTGGCCTGAGAGCTGTATTCTGGTGTCTGGGGCACTCAGATGAGGGTTCACCTGGGAGGAATCTGACCCCTGGTGTAGTGGATGCTGGAGAGGGCACAGAGGAGCAGAAAGCCAACCCCTATGTGGGCACTGCTGAGCTGAGTGATGGAAACATGGAGAACCACAAATAGAGGGAAAGGTCGGAGGGAAGTGAAGTTCCTGTTTTCAGCACTTTCAGGACCCACACTTCCTGTGACTCTAACTCTGGGGCTCAGGCCAGCCTGCGGAGGAACTGCAGGAAGTGCCTGGACAGAAGTGAGGCTGGGAGCCTTGTGGTGGTTAAGACCACCTGGGCAGAGACCAGAAGGCTGCAGAGAAAAATGAAAAACAAACAAACAAAAAACAGAAAAAAAGGAAAGCCTGTCCTGGATTGTAAGTGTTTAATCAGCTCCGGTGGGGAGAGATACAAAGCATGCTTGAAGGTATTCAGCTGGCTGCGGCACAGATAAAAAGCTAAAAGGAAACCTGATTTCTCCTAAGGTATTGGAACAGCTGTAAAGTGTCATAAGGACCCCACTTTAGTGGTGAATGCTCTCCTCCACTGATGTTCCGAGTCTGACTTCCTTATTCCCATCTAATAAGGTAGCACAGCATCCACTACACAGTTGACTTCCTATGGGAGAAGAGACCATGTCTGAGGAAGGCAGCACTCCGGAGGTCCCCTGATTAGCATCACTGACCTAGGAGTCACCAGAACCTCACCCAGCCCCTCCAACTCTGCCCTGGGACTGATACCTGGTTGGCCTCCAGGGGGCGCTCAATCCACCAGGAGACACTGAACCCCAGGGAGATTCTGGGCAGCTGCCGCTGTCCTTGGTGCTGAAATGGGGTCAATAGGTGAGTTCAGGTACCAGGCTCCCAACTCAGCAGAAAGGCCTGACCCCAGAAGCTTCTGTCCCAGTTTGGGGCCAGGAGGGGAAAGGTGTGGAAGTGGATGGATCTGTGGGGACCCGACAATCAGGATTCATCAGGTTGGGCTCCTTTCTCGGCTCCATCTCCCTCCCTTCTGTTCACTCTCAGGCTTTGTCCATCCTGAAGATGATGTCTGTCTGACCCACCTGGATGAGCCACAGGCAGGAGGATGTGCTTGCTAAGGCTCTCTGTTTCCTGCCCTCTGGATGGTTCCTTCAAGTAGTCTGATCCATGCCAGCTGCACCAAAACAAAAATCCAGCAGAACAGGGAACTTTCTAACACTCGGCTCCAGCCCTGCTCCTCCCCTGGCTAGACATCCTTCCCCACCTGCCACTTTCAAGGTATCCACTCAGTATGCAGGTGTTCAGGACGATTGAGAACCTCACCATCATCACACCACTCTCTCAGCCACCAACCTGCACACACCTCAGCCACACCCGTGCCACTACCTGAACACCTCCTGCCCCTTCTGGACTCCCCACACTGAATTCACCTGGTTCCACCTCCCTGTCATAGTGTCCCCATTTTCCATCATTGCAGCACATGCTTATCCTGTGAGAAAGGGCTCAAATGCCAGCTCCTCACACAAGCTGTGGTCGCTGCCTTTCCACCGCCTCCAGCCATGCCCTTTTTCACAGTTAGGATTAGGGCCATGACTTATCAATCCCAGTGCTGTTGATATTGGGGATATTGGGGCATTTGTAGCTGAGTGGAGTTTTTGGTTGTGTGGGGTGGGCTGTCCTGTGCATTGTAGGATGTTAAGCAACATCCCTGGTCTCTGCCCAGAAGATGCCAGGAGCTTCCCCTGCCCTATTTTGACAACCACAGTATCTCCAGACATTTCCCAATGTCTGTGGGTGGTAACACCCTCTGATGACAAAGCACTATGGGGTGAGAGTCTCTTCCCTCTGCCTTCACAGAGTCACTTTGGAAGATTGACAAACTTTCTCCAGTTCTTCTTTTCAAGGTCAGCAGAGAAACATTCACTCCCAGCTCATTTCATAAGAAAAGTACATTTCAGCTCCTTTGCATCACATTCATGAGGGAAACACTGGGAAATTCCTACATTTCTGCCTATTTCTTTGTTCTCTAAACTTTTACTTAGTGTCCATTATACACCGGTAACAGTAAGAGGAAGAAAATACAGTTCCTGCCTCAGGGAAGCTCAAGTTCATGGTTTGGGGTTTGGGGAAGGCACAGAAACATGTAAGTATTAAAGCACACTGTTAGGAGGTTCCCATGGCCTGGGGGTCCAAGGGCCAGAGCTCTGGCCTTTGCCCTCAAGGGTGGAAAGGAAGTGAGAAAAGGCTTCTCAGGAGCAACCCCTCTCGAGATGCACCTTGAGGGGAAAGCAGGGGTTGGCCAAGCAGAGACGGGAGGGAAAGTGTGCCAGGCAGTGGTGACATCAGGCACAAAGCAAGGGGCTGAGAGAGGTCCTGGCCACTGTCTGGGCAGGAGCAGTCCATGTGTGATAGCTGGAACCTGAGGTAAAGGAGGTAGGGTGGGGTTACGCCTCTGGATGTCTATCTCGGTTCTGCTCTCCAAGGGCTTCACAGCAGAGCAGAGGATGCTGGCCTTCAGTGTTCAATCTCTCAGGTAAATGACAAATCTGAATCTAGATTAGAAAAGACTTTACTCAAAAAGATATCGCAAAACCTGGCAAGTGGCTTAATTGGTTGAAGCATCATCTCCTACACCAAAGGGTTGTTGGTTCAACTCCTGGTCAGGGCACATGCCTAGATTACAGTTTTGATCTCTGGTTGGGATGCATATGGGATACAACTTATCGGTGTTTCTCTCTCCCTCTCTTTAATCAATAAAAACATATCTTCAGGTGAGCATTTTTAAACAAGGATTATTGCAATAAGGGGAGTGAGATTATTGCAAAGGGGGGAAGGAAACTATAGCAGTAAGAGAAGAAAGACTGTGCACACAACACGTATACAACTATCTACAGTAAGGACAAGGATGGGTGGAAGGTGGGGACCCCATGGAGCCTGAATGCCATAGACTGAATCAGATTCCCCCAATCAATATGTTGAAGTACATGATAGTTATTTCAGAATAATTGAGATTTAAGTGGTCCATGATAGTGTACCTTGAAGATTGATGGCTTTATAAGAAAAGAAAAAGAAAGCAATCTCCTCTTCCTCTTCTCACATTAAAAAAAAAGCCACAGGAAGATGGGGAGAAGTGGTCCACCAGCAAGCCAGGAGGTGGGCTCACACCAGCAACCAAATCTGCTAATACACAAACTTGGACTTCCCAGCCTTAAATATGTTTCTCTTGTTTGAAATGCCCAGTCCTTGGTACCTGGTTACAAAATCCTGATCTGACTGAGTTCCCTGTCAGCCTGCAGAGTCATGCAGGCAAGCCTGTCCCCACCCCAGACGGGAACCAGGAGACCCCTCACTGCAGACCTGCTGCCTGTGTCAGGTACTCATTCAGGCGGCTGCTGAGGGCAGCCCTTGGGGACCTGCGTGGTGCGATGTCCTCCTCCCCTGCAGCGACTCTATGGGACTCACACACCGCTGTCCATCTAATTGGCTCAATATTAACTGTCCTGAGCTCAGCCCTCACCGTGGCCCCTGGTGGGAATCCTCCCTCCTCGAGGACGTGGCCCTGCCCTGGATAGGGGCTGCAGACAGAGGGGAGCTCACCTGAGTGCACCACCTGCTGAAGCCCAGGTATCCCTGCGTCTCGGGTCCAAGTGAGCATAGGCAGCTGGTGTGTGGGCTGCGCCTGCTCGGGATATGTGAGAGAGGATGGGGAAGGGGTAGGAGCTAGTCCAGGCCAGTCATGACCTCAGCTCAACTGGGACCAGCCCCAGCAGCTCCGCTGAGAAGCAATTCGAGTTCAGCCTCAGGATTCCAGGAACCCAGATCATCTGGGCCCTGCTGTTGCCAGGACAGGAAGTGTGGGGCTCGTCCTGGGGACCCTGAGCCTAGAGGGGATGAGACCTTGAGGCAGAGCCTAGAGCCTATTCAACCTGTGGCTGGTGGAATCTGGCAGGCTCACATTTAGTTTCCTTCCCTATTTTTAATGTATTTATTCTTATTTTTTCCTTAATTTTTTTACTTTTTCATTTAACTTAATGAGGTGACATTGGTTATTAATATCATATAGGCACAGGTGGATAATTCCATAATATATCTTCTGTTCATAGTATTTACTAACACCCCATTGTGTGGCTGTGTCACATTCATCCATACATCAATGGACAGATGTTTGGGTGTTTCCATTTTTGATGGTGAGATCACTGCTGTGAATACTGGTTATGCTTTTTTTGTTGGAACATATGCATTTTGGGGACATGCCTGGGAGTGGAATTGCTGGGTCACAGGGTGGTGTCTGTGTGTCACTGTTAGAAGAAACTGCAGACTGATCTCCACGATGGCAGTTTCATTGCAGGTTCCCAAAAGCAAAGTATAAGCTTTCCCATTTCTCCCTACAGTGACCTGCATAGTTATTCTCCTTCAAAAATATTACAGGTCACTAGTGGGGGTAAAGGGCTATTTCAGCACCCCTTTGATTTGCACTTGTGTGTAATAACAATGAAGTCATTTATTTTCTTCTGGAGTTACTGTCCATTTGTATTCATCTCTGAAGACAATTTTTTCAAGCCCTTTACCCATTTTATAAAATTAATTTGTTTAGAACAGGCCAACCCCTTGCACATTTTTAATCGGGTTGACTGACTTTTTGTTGTTGAGTTTTAAGAATGTTGTTTGTTTAAGATTTGTTTTCTAAATTGATTTCACAGAGACAGGAAGGGACAGAAAGCAAACCATCAATTTGTTGTTACACTTATTGATGGATTCATTGGTTACTTCTTCTGTGTGCCCTGACCAGGGATCAAACCCCTAGTGTTGGCACAATGGGATGATGCTCTAACCAACTGAGCCACCAGCCAGGACGGTAAGAGGTCTTTCTATGTGCTGGATAATAAGCCTTATCAGATCTATGATTAGGAAATATTTCTTCCATTAAATGGGTTGTTTTTCACTTTCTCCATAGAGCTAATTAATGAACAGAATGTTTTCTTTTGATGAATTCCAACTGAGGCTTTTTATTTTCTGTCCCATTTCAGGGGGTCAGAGCAGGTTCAAGGGTAAAGGCACAGGCAGTCCCCAGTCTATGAATACAGGAAGGCCTGGAGGATGACCTCCAGGTTCCCAGTGGAGCCGAAGGACACGGGATTGCCATTGAGCAGGTGACGCCCTCCTTGTCTCTTTCCTACAGGGAAATCAAGGTCTGGGGCACTGGTGGTGCTGGTGGCCATTGTGGAAGCAGCTTCTAAGACCCTGCTCCTCCTATTCTCCCTTATTGTCCTCAAGTAAGCCCTGCCCCAAGGGGAAGGGAGAGGAGGGGAGGGTAAGGAGCCCACAGCTGAGTGCAGGACCAGGGCCAGGGATGCCCTCCCTTCCTATCGTGATTCAATAAGTCACTAATCTTGTCCACCCTTCCTCCTTAGCACAGCTCAGCTCAATGCCCATCTCCTCCCCATCCTGACCCTGGTCATTCCTGTGGCCTCATCTCTTCCTGGGCCTCTAAACCCAAAAATGTCCTGACTCCACCTCTGTTCTCACTTAGTCCTCCTGGTTGTGTTTGCAGACTCCTCTCCTCTGGGTTCTGCATGGGATGAACAGTGACATTTCCTCTTCATGGCCAGGGACTGGGGGCAAACTTCACAGATGGGATGTAGGGCTATAGTGGCCTGTGCCCTGCTGGACTCTCCACTGGATTCCACCCTCTTCTGGAATCTCACACCATTCCCCCACCCAGCCTGGCCAGGGTCTTTGTGACTCTGAGACATTGCATGTGCAGTTCCTCCTGCTGAAATACTCTTCCTTTCAAATTCTTGTATCTCCAAGTGTGTGTGTAATTCTTACTTGGTTTTGAAGAAAATAATGCTTATTTGTTTATTTATATTCTCTTTAGTAGTGTGACTGAACCCCTACTGTGGGAAGTCTTGTAGACACTGGGGATGTGTTTGTGAACCCAGCACCAAAATCCATTCAATCCAAAAGCTGTCATTCTAGAGACAAGAGGATAGATTTAAATCACTGAAGACACTACAACACTGAACCACAGAAGGGAGGGCCTGTGTTTCAGGGACCAGAGAGAAGTCTTGAGGGCGATATTCATTCTGAAAAGCAACCTCATTACCACTGGGGCACATGAGTGAGAGAGCTGGTGTGAACAGTGGAAATGAGGAGGTGGTCAAGACTGGAGATGGGGGCACGTGTGTCAGTGTCAGAGGGTGGCAGTGGTGAGGGGTCCCACAGAGAAGAGAAAACACAAGAAAACCTGTCCTCACTGGGTCTCAGTGTTTGGTGGGAAATTGTGAAGATGTGATTGGAATAGGACCAGGAGAGAACTGGAGGAGGGGATATGGGATCCCAGGGTCCAGAAAACCCCTGAGAAGTTTGTCTACAAAGAGGAACAGAGGAGTGGGTCCGCAGGAGGAGGACATTTTTCAGCTTCTTCTTTGCTTTTCCGCAGAGGTGCCCCATGAATTCCTGCCTGTGTTGCTTTCCTGAGGCCATTGAAACAAATTACCATACACTTGGGGCCTTTTTTTGTAAAGTTTTATTCTCTGGGTCCTTGGGGCCAGAAGTTCATGCAGTAAGTAAAGAAGCTTCTCATTCTGCCTTTCCAAGTTCTTGACTGAGACCCCTGCAACAGAGAAAGACTAGTTGTCACACCTGGGAGTCAGATGTACTGAACCCTGTGATGAGGAATGAGTTCTGAGGTGTGGAAATTGAGTGCTGAGTGGGACTCACGCCCTCAGAGACTAGAGGGGAGAGTCCACCTTTGTGATTCCCAGGGGCTGGGGCTCTTGACCATCCTTGGTTGATGTCTGGGTCACTACAGCCTGTCCCCTGGCCACACTGCCTCATCCTGCTCTGTGTGCAGAGAGTCACCTGCTGTGTCTCCCTTGGAGGACAACTGTGACTATACTCAGGGACAAACCCTGACAAAGGAGGATCCTCTCCAGGTCAATATCCTCACCTCCATCCCATCTGCAAAGACCTTTTTCCTAATCAGGTAATGTTTGCAGGTACCCGGCACTCTTTGGGTGGTCAATATTCAGCCTCTGCACTGCCCATGTGAACTGGTGCCCTCATGAATGTCCCCATGTGGCCTCCAGGCTTAGTTTGCCTTGTTCTCCCACATCCTGATGCAGTAGGGGGTCACCCTGTGAGAAGCACATGTCTGGAGAACAGGGCCTTGCTGTTCTAAAAGAGCCCCTATTAAGAGAGTTAAAGGAAAAAGTTACAGACTTGGGGGAAAATATCTACAATATAGACTTCATGAATGACTTGAATCCAGAATGTATCCAAGATATTCATGTGAAGCAATAATTAAAAATAAATCCCAATGTAGAAAAATAGTCATTAACAAAAACAACAAAAAAAGCCAGAAAAACCCTGTTTTCAATTTTCCCACTTATTTGAATAGACATTTCTATTGAGATGTAGAAATTGTTAACAAATACATGAAAATATGTTCAATATTACCAATATGAGATATATTTAAACTAAATCACACAGGGAAGTTTCACCATGATTCTGTGAGTGATTATTACAGGAAAACTAAAAAAGGAGACAAGAACTGTGGGAAAGAATAAGAAGGAAACTGACTTCTTATTTGCTCTCCACTATAAAGCTGTGCATCTGCTTGGAAAACAGCCTTGCAGTTCCTCAGCATGTTTGATTTTTAAAACACCCTACACTTGTATTTTTAGAATAAAACCAGCATGTGAGCAGGAAACATGGTCAACTCCTCAGTGACCACAGCCTTCCTGTGTTGGGAGGGAGGTATGTCTGTGGTGGGGACTTTCTCAGGGACACAGAGCAGGTCCACGGGTCCCCTCTTGTCTTGTCTTCAGCCAACTGACACTTAGATGGTCACCGAGTGCTTGTGAATGAATGAGTGAGTGAATGATTGAGTGAGTGAGCACTGCCTTCTCCTCACAGGGAACCCCTCCTCCCTTCCCTCTGACTCTCACAGGAACATTAGGAGTCCTACACCCCATGGGACTCAGCACATTGCTCAGGTGAGGCTCTGACCTCCTGCTCAGGCAGGAGATGACCAGCCTCTCTAATGGGGGCCCTTAGGAGACTCACGTGTCTGGCCTCAGGGCTCCTGCTGCTGCCCCAGTGCTGCGGGGGAGCCACAAAGGGGCTAGCACTCAGGGTTGGCTCCCTGTCTGCTCTTCTCTGGGTGGATGGACAGTATCTCTGGGTGGTGGGGCGTTTTTCAGCTATGTGCAGAGAGGGCGCACTTTGGCTCTGAGGTTCCTCTTTTATAAACAAACAAGATCTTGTGCTCCTCCCAGCTTCTGTAGTCTCCCCGCAGCCCCCTCCTACCACCTTCATTCTTTTTTACCCACAGGAGCCAGACATCCTCCTTGTCAGCGATGCTGCTGCTTTTCCTGCTGGCCCTGCTGTGGGCAGGTGAGAGCCTGAGGGGAAGGCTGTGGGTGGGTGAGGGCAGCTGCTGACCCTGCTTTTTCCCCAGGGTCCCTGGCTCAGGACAGAGGATACCAGGTGGCATTTCAGGGGCCTGTGACAGTGCAGGAGGGCCTGTGTGTCTCTGTGCTCTGCTCCTTCAACTACTCGAAGAACAACTGGTATTATGCTCCCCCCACCTATGGCTACTGGTTCCGGGATGGGGCTAAAACAGACTGGGATGCTCCAGTTGCCACAAACAACCGAGATCGAGAAGTGCAGGAGGAGACCCAGGGCCGATTCTTTCTCCCTGGGGACCCCAGGAACTACAACTGCTCCCTGGAAATCAGAGACGCCAAGAGGACAGATGGTGGATCGTACTTTTTTCAGGTGGAGGTAGGAACTAATGTAAAACATTCTTTTATACAGGATAAGCTCACTGTGCATGTGACGGGTAAGGAACTGTTCCCTGGATAGGCCACAGGGAAGTTCACAGTGGTTCCTGGGCAGGGCTGGGATGGGCCCATCCTGGGAGGGGGAGGGGGAACAGCATGGTGGGGCTCAGAGGGAGGAGCTGGACTAAAGCCTGAAACATCTCTCAGGGCCACACCTTGGACCCTCTCTTTGATCCCCTGTCCCCACTTCTCCTCACCAGCCTTCAACCACACACCTGACATCCTCATACCAGAAAACCTGGAGTGCGGCCACCCCATCAACCTGACCTGTTCTGTGCCCTGGGCCTGTGAGCAGGGAACGCCCCACCTCTTCTCCTGGATGTCAGCTGCTCACACCTCCCTGGGCCCCAGGACACAACTGTCCTCCATGCTCACTCTCACCCAATGGCCCCAGGACCATGGGACCAACCTCACCTGTCAGGTGCAGTTTCCCTCAGTGGGTGTGACTGTGGAGAGAACCATCCAACTCAACGTCACCTGTGAGTGCTGGGTCAGAACAGCAGGGTCCCTGAGGGTGTGGGAGCAGGAGAGCCAGGCTGCTGTGCAGGTGCCTTTGTCTTGGAGGCCTGGCTCAGCAGGGGACCCAGAGGGTATAGTCCTGTGTGTCTTACATTTCTGTGGTCTCTAAGGTTGGGGGATGGGGAGTTACCTACACATGTCTCACCCCATCCCACCCTGTCTTCCTGTCCCAGGTGCCCCCCAGAACCCCGCAATTGGTGTCATCCCAGGAGACGGCCCAGGTAGGAAGGAGCCCTTTATGGGCTGCAGGGAGCTCGGCCTCCTCCAAGCCAGGGCAGGACCAGGAGTCTCCCTCACCCTGGTTCACCCAGGTGCCCAGCACCCTAAGAACAGAGTGCTCCCTCTTCTAACTCCTCCTCCTGGCCCCTGTGAGCAGCTGTCAAACTGGCCACCCCCAAACCAAGGACTCTCCAGCCCCTGTCAGCTGCACCAGGAGAACAAGGCACCTCCCACATGCAGAGCAGCCTCTTGGGGCTCCTGGTAGACCTTCTCCTGATAAGTCCTCTAGGCTCACAGTTAGTTTTTTCTCCCCAGGTTCACAATTAGTTTTTGTCCTATCGTCTTTAATGTCTTTATTCTTAACTCTTTCTTTATTGTTTTACTTTTTCATTCAATGTATTGAGATGACATTAGTTATTAATATCATATAGGCGCAGGTGGACAATTCCATAACACAACTTCTGTACATAGTATTTGATAACACTCCATTGTACCGATGTGTCACATTCAGCCATTCATCAGTAGACAGACATTTGAGTGTTTCCACTTTTTGATGGTGAGAACATTGCTGTCAATATTGGTTATCTTTTTCTGTTGGAAAATACGTATTTTTGGGACATGCTTGGGAGTGGAATTGCTGAGTCACAGGGTAGTTTCTTGTGTCACTGTTAGAAGAAACTGCAGAGTGATCTCCATGGTGGCAGCTTCATTGCAGATTCCCAAAGGAAAGTATAAGCCTTCCCATTTCTCCCCACAGTGACTTGTACTGTTATTCTCCTTGAAAAATATTACAGGTCACAAGTGGGGATGAAGGGCTATTTCAGCACACCTTTGATTTGCATTTCCATGTAATAACAATGAAGCCATTTATTTTCCCATGCAGTTACTGCTCATTTGTATCCACCTTTGAAGACAATCTTTTCAAGTCCTTTACCCATTTTTTATTGGGGTTATTTTACTTTTTCTTGTTGAGTTGTAAGAATGTTTTTTGTTTAAGATTTTTATTGTAAATCAATTATAAAGTGAGGGAAAGCAGAAATAGAGAGAGATATTGATTTGTTGTTACACTTATTTATGGATTCATTGGTCGCTTCTTGCATGTGCCTTGACCACAACCTTGGCACTTTGGGATGGCACTCTAATCAAATGAGCCACCAGCCAGGACTGTAAGACTTGTTTATATGTGCTGGATAAAAACGTTATCAGATCTACCATTAGCAAACATTTCTCCAGTTAAATGGGTTGGTTTTTCACTTCTTCCGTAATGTTAATCAATGAACACAATGTTTTATTTTGATGAATTCCAACTGAGGCATTTTATTTTATGTCCCACTACAGGGGGTCAGGGCAGGTTCAAGGGTAAAGGCACAGGCAGTCCCGAGTCTATTGATGGAGGAAAGCCTGGAGGATGAACTCCAGGTTTCCAGTGGGGCCGAAGAACACGGGATTGCCATTGAGCAGATGACTCCTTCCTTGTCCCTCCTTTCTGTAGGAAAATCAGGGCCCAGACCAGTGGTGGTTCTGGTGGCCATTGTGGAAGCAACTACTAAGACCTTGGTCATCTGCCTCTGCATCATCATTCTCATGTGAGCTCTGCCCCACGAGGGAGGGAGGGGAGGGGAGGGCAAGGGGATCATGGCTCAGTCCAGAACTAGGGACAGGGACACTGATGAATCAGGGCTTGTGCTGGCAGGAGGTGAAGGGGTGGTGGGTGAGGACCCCACATGCACAGCCATCATGAGTGTCCAGGCTGGGAGGCACCTACTGTGCTCAACATAATCTGTGAGACTTGCCCTCCCCCACTTCACTCTCTCCTCTATCTCTTGAGAAAGAAACAGGGGGTTGGGCCTGCTGCCCATAGCACCCTCATCCAACCAGGCTGGAAAACCCTGGTCTCTTCTCTCAGAGTCAGGTACCACAGGAGGAAGGTGACAAGGCTCACAAGGGGCATGAAAGATACAAACACAGAATCAGGTTAATGTCCCAGGTGAGTGATCCAGGACTCTCACTACCCAACATCCCACTGACACCACCTCCAGGATGGTCCCTAGGATTGCTCTGCTTACTATGGTTAGAGCAGAGCTGCCATCTTCCTCCCTGAGCCTACTTCTTTACTGGGTCCTGGTCACACAGATGACACAGTGCCCTCCCTTCCTTCTTTGTGATTTAATAAACCACTAAGTGTTGTCCACCCTTCCTCCTTATCACAGCTCAGTTGAATGTTCATCTCCTCCCCATGCTGACCCTGGTCGTTCCTGGGGCCTTATTTCTTCCTGGATCTCTGCACCCATCAATGTCCTGCATCCACCTCAGTCCTCAACCCAGGCCTCCCAACTGTGTTTGCAGACACCTGTCATCCATGTCCCACATGGTTTGATCAGCAATGTTTCTTCTCAGTGGCCAGGGATGAGTGACAAACTCCACAGGCTGGATTTAAGCCGGGCATGGACTGTGCCCTGCTGGATTCTTGAATGGATTCCACCCTCTCCTGGAATGTCACACCATCTCCAAACCCAGCTGGGCCAGGGTCTCTGTGACTCTGAAACCTTGCATGTGCAGCTCCTCCTGCTGAAATGCCCTTCACTTCAGATTCCTACATCTCCAAGTGTGTGTGTAATTCTTATGTGGTTTTGAAGAAAATAATACTTACTTGTTTATTTATAGTCTCTTTACTAGTGTGACTGAACCCCTACTGTGTGCAGTCTTGCAGACACTGGGGATGTGGCTGTGAACACAGCACCAAAAATCCATTTAGTCCAGAAACTGTCCTTCTGGAGACAAAAGGGTGGAATTTAACTCACTGAAGCCACTATAGCACTGAGCCACAGAAGAGACGGCTTGTGTTTCAGGGACCAGAGAAGGGTTTTGAGGGGATGTTCATTCTGAGAAGCCACCTCATGACCACCGGGGGACATAAGCGAGAGAGCAGGTGTGAATGATGGAGATGAGGAGGTTGTCAGAGCTGGAGATGGGGGCACATGTGTCAGTGTGAGAGGGTGGCAGTGGTGAGGGAGGACACAGAGAAGACACAAGAAAACACATCATCACTGGATCTCTGTTGGTGGGAATGGTGTGAAGATGGGATTGGAGCAGGATCAGCAGAGAATGGGAGGAGGGGATATGGGAACTCAGGGTCCAGAAAACCCTCTGAGAAGTTTGCCTGCAAATGAGGAACAAAAGAGTGGGTGTAGTGAAGGAGGTCTTTTCTCAGTTCTTTCTGCTTTTTCCCAGAGGTTCCCCATGAATTCCTGCCTATATTGCTTTCTTGACACCATTGAAACAAATTACCACACACTTGGGGCCTTTTTTGGTAAAGGTTTATTCTCTTGGCCCTTGAGGCCAGAAGTTCATGCAGGAAGTAAAATATCTTCTCATTCTGCACTTCTAAGCTCTTGGCTGAGGCCCCTGGAACAGAGTAGGACTAGTTGCCACACGTTGGGGTCAGATGTTCTGAACCCTGTGATGAGAAAAGAGTTCTGAGGTGTGGAAATCCAGTTGTCAGTGGGAGTCTCATCCTCAGAGATTAGAGGGGAGAGTCCACCTTTGTGATTCCCAGGGACTGGGGCTGTTGGCCAGCCTTGGTTGGTGTCTGGGTCACTGCAGCCTGTCTCTTGGCCACACTGCCTCATCCTGCTCTGTGTGTAGAAGGTCACCTGCTGTGTATCCCTTAGAGGACATGTATGATTACATTCAGGGACGAACCCTGACAAAGGAGGATCCTCTCCAGGTCAATATCCTCACCTCCATCCCATCTGCAAAGACCCCTTTCCTGATCAGGTAATGTTTGCAGGTACCAGGCTCTTTTTGGTTGGCCATATTCAGCCTTGGCACTGCCCATGTGACCTGCTACCCCCATGAATGTCCCCATGTGGCCTCCAGGCTTAGTTTGCCTTGTTCTCCTACATACTGATGCAGTAGAGGGTCACCCAGTGAGGGACACATGTCTGGGGAACAGGGGCTTGCTGTTCTAAAAGAGCCCTTATTAAAAGAGTTAAAGGAAAAGTTACAGACTTAGAGAAAAATATCTACAATGTAGACTTCATGAATGACTTGAACCCAGAATATATCCAACATATTTTTATAAAGCTATAATCAAAAAATAAATTCCATATAGAAATACGGTCATTAACAACAAGAAACAGAAAGTACCCTACTTACAATTTGGTCAATTATTTGAATAGACATTCCTATAAAGATGTACAAATAGTCAATAAATACATGAAAATATGTTCAACATTACCAATATGAGATAAGTTTAAATCAAATCACACAAGGAGGTTTCACCATGATTCTGTAAGTTGACTATTATCAAAAAATTAAAAGACAAAAGAAGAACTGTGGGAGTGAGTGAGAAGGAAACTGACCTCTTCTGCTTTGCTGTCCACTGCAAAGCTGTGCATCTGCTTTGGAAAGCAGCCTTGCAGTTACTCAGCATAAAACACCCCACATTCATATGTTTAGAAAATACTAGCCCTGGCTGGCATAGCTCAGTGGATTGAGCGCAGGCTGTGATCCAAAGTATCGCAGGTTCGATTCCCAGGCAGAGTACATTCCTGGGTGGAAGGCCATAAACCCAGCAAGCGCACATTGATGTTTCTCTCTCTCTCTCTCCCTCCCTCCCTTCCCTCTCTAAAAATGAAAATAAAATAAAATCTTTAAAAAAATTTTTTAAAAAGAAAATACTTAGAATGGGAGCAGAAACGTGGTCAACTCCCCAGTGAACACAGTCTTCCCGTGTTGGGAGGGGTGTGTCTGTGGTGAGGGCTGTCTCAGAAACACAAACCAGGCCCATAGGTCCCCTCTTGTCTTGTCTTCAGCCATTTAGTGCCTACCAAGGCTCCCCTTCAGCCACTAACACTTAGATGCTCACCAAGTACTTCTGAATGAATGAATGAGTGAGTGAGTGAACACTGCCTTCTCCTCACAGGGACCCCAACCTCCCTTCTCCTCGACTCTCACAGGAAAATTACAAGCCCTACACCCTGTGGGACCCAGCACGGCTGCCAGATGAGTTTCTGACTCCTGCTCATGCAGGAGATGACCAGCCCCTCTGATGGGGGCCCTTTGGAGACTTATGTGTCTGTCCTCAGAGGTCCTTGTCCTGCTCTGGTGCTGCAGGAGAGCCCTGAGGTGGGCAAGACTCACAGTCAGCTCCCTGTCTGCTCTTCCCTGGGCGCCAGCATGTCTGGGCTGTGGGGTGTCCCTGGTTCTGTGCAGAGAGGAACACAGTTTGTCTCTGAGGTTCCTCTTTTGCAAATGGCCAGCAGAGGCCAAGATCTCACGTTCCTCCCAGCTTCTGTGTTCTCCCCACAACCCCCCTCCCACAGCACCCCTTCCACTGCCTTTATTCTTTTTCACCCACAGGAACCAGACCTCCTCCTAGACAGCGATGCTGCTGCTGCTGCTGCTGCTGCTGGCCCTGCTGTGGGCAGGTGAGAGCCTGAGGGGAAGGCTGTGCGTGGGTGAGGGCAGCTGCTGACCCTGCGTGCCCCACAGTAACCTTGGTTCAGATATCAGGTGACCCTAGAGAGGTCTCTGACGGTGAAGGAGGGCCTGAGCCTCTCTGTGCCCTGATCCTTTTTCTACTCAAGGAGCAACTGCAAGTATGCCACTCCCGCTTATGGCTACTGGTTCTCAGAAAGGGCTAATGAATTACAAGATCCTTCTGTAGCCACAAAGAACTGAGATCATCAAGTGCAGGAGGAGACCCAGGGCCGATTCCAGCTCCTTGGGGATCCTGGGAACTGCAGCTGCTCCCTGCACATCAGAGACCCACAGAGAAGAGACCCAGGGAGATACTTCTTCAGGTTGGAGAGACAGTCCTATGTGAGACATAGTTACAAAAAGAACCAGCCTGCCTGGGTGTGATGGGTATGGATTCTGCTGCAAGAGAGGCCACAGGGACATTCAAGGTGGCCCTGGGACAGCACTTGGATGTCCTCATCCTGGGAGGGTGTTGTGGGTACAGCATGTTGTGGCTCAGAGGGAGGAGTTGTACCAAAGCCTGAGGTTCCCCTCAAGGCCTCAGGTGGAACACCCCTTCCTGATCCCCAGGTAAGGGTAAAAATAAGTAAGTAAAATGGTTCATAGACTGAATACACATGAGCAACTTGTGCCCAGATCAAGAAGCAGACCCTTCCCTGAACCCCTAGAAGGGCCCCCCTGCCACCTTCCCATCACTTCCCCCTCAGGGTGACCAAGCTCCAGATTTCTGGTACCAAAAATGAGGTTTTGTTAGAAAATATATTTTATTTGTTTTTATACAGAGGGGAAGGAAGGGCATAAAAGAGGAAGAGAAACATTGATGTGTTGTTGCCTCTCATGTGGCCCCCACTGGGGACCTCGCTCACAACCCAGGTATGTGCCCTCACTGGGAATCAAACTCACGAACCTTTGCTTTGCAGCCCATGCTCAATCCACTGAGCTACACCAGCCAGGGCCCAAAGATGAGTTTTGTCTGCTTCTGAACCTCATGATAATGGTATCACACAGCACATGCACTCTGTGTGTGGGTTCTTTTCCTCATCATAGTGTTGGTAGGATTCACATGCCTGGTGCAGAGATGTTATTTGCATCTTCCACTGTGTCAATAATCTGCACTATGTGGACCTGTAGATGGGAATTTGGGGAGGTTGCATTGTTCAGCCCTCACAGGGAGTGCTGCTGGGGACCTCCAGGTGCACGTTTCAGGGGCATTTGCACACATCTGTGTTAGCTCTGCCCCCCAGAGTGGAACTGCTGGCTCGTATGCTCTGTCTCCCAAGAGGTCATCCCAGTTCTCCTCCCCATCAGCGTGTGTCCAAGTCCCAGTGGCTCCACCTCCCAACCAACACTTGATTGTCTTTCAAAATGTTTTGATTGCTCTAAGGCACACAGCATAAAACTTACTCTTTAGCTATTTTTAAGTGTACACTTTAGTGGCCTTTAGTACATTCACTTTGTGCAACCATCACTACCATCCACCTCCAGAAGTTCTTTCTCACCCTGAACTGAAGTTCTGTACCCGTTGAATACAAACAGCCTACCTAGTCCCTCAGTCTCAAGCCTCTGATAACCACTATATGCTACTTTTCTTTATTGTGGTTAAAAACACAAAATCCTTTGTATCCTGCTGTTTTCCCAAATTCATTTATTACATCAAGTAGTAAATTTTTGGCTGAGTCTATAGAATTTTTTATGTACACTATCATGTCATCTTCAAACATTGACAGTTTTGTTTCCTCCTTTCTGATTTGGATGTCTTTTATTTCCTTTTCTTGTCTGATCACTGTGGCTAACACTTCCAATACTATATTGAATAGAAGTGGTGAGAGTGGACAGCCTGTCTTGTTCCTGATCTTAGTGGAAAAGATTTTAGTTTTTGCCCATTGAGTATGATGTTGGCTATAGGTCTCTCATATAGCCTTTATTATGTTGAAGAATAACAACAAACAACAAGTGTTGGAGAGGTTGTGGAGAAAAGGGGACCCTAGTGCACTGTTGGTGGGATTGCAGACTGGTACAACCACTATGGAAAACAGTATGGAACTTTCTCAGAAAACTAAAAATGGATCTGTCTTTTGACCCAGAAATTCCAATGCTGGGATTATATCTGAAGAACCCTGAAACACCAATACAAACGACCCTATGCACCCCAATGTTCATAGCAGCACAATTTACAATAGCCAAGTGCTGGAAGCAACCTAGATACCTATCAGTAAATGAATAGATCAAAAAACTATGGTACATTTACACAATGGAATTCTATGCAGCACAAAGAAAGAAGGAGCTCCTACCCTTTGCAATAGCTTGGATGGAACTGGAAAGCATCATGCTAAGCAAAATAAGCCAGGCAGTGAAAGACAAATACCCTATGATCTCACCTTTAACAGGAACCTAAACAACAAAACAAAGAAACAAGCAAAATATAACCAAAGACACTGAAATAGAGAACAGGCTGACAGTAACCAGAGGGGAGAGAAGAGGGAATTTCAGGGGAGAGTGAGAAGGGTTTACAGGAACAAATATAAATGACACATGCACAAAAACTAGGGAGTGTGGTAATGGGAGAGAGGTGGGGAGGGATAGGTGGGTGGGCTGGAATGGGAGTAAAAGGGAGAAAACTGTACTTGAATAATGATTAAACTAAAAACAAAAACAAGAACAAAAAAAAACTATGGTACATTTACACAATGGAATTCTATGCAGCAGAAAGAAAAGAGTTCCTACCCTTTGCAACAGCATGGATGGAGCTGGAAAGCATCATGCTAAGCAAAATAAGCCAGGCAATGAAAGACAAATACCATATGATTTCACCTTTAACAGGAAGCTAAACAACAAAACAAACAAACAAGCAAAATATAACCAAAGACACTGAAATAGAGAACAGGCTGACAGTGACCTGAGGGGAGAGGGGAGGGAATTTTGGGGGAGAATGGGAAGAGTTTACAGGAACAAACAAAAAGGACACATGGACAAAAACTAGGGGATGTGGAAATGGGAGAGAGGTTGGGAGGGAATGGGGAGGGCAGGCTGGGATGGGAGTAAATAACAGAAAACTGTACATGAGCAATGATTAAAATAAAATTAGAAAAAAAAGGAAAAAAACATAAAATCCTTCACTATTTTCAAGTGCACAGCACAATGGTGTTGAGTCTGCCCATGTGGTTGTCCATGATTCTCTAGAGTCTCTTCATATTGCAAAACTGAAACTCTGTAGCTACTTCCCATATCTCCTCCCCAGGGGCCCTGTGCCCTCTGTTTCTCAGAGTTTAATGGCAGTAGATACAGGGTGTAAGTGGAGTCACAGTGTCTGTCTTTCTGTGACTGGCTCTTTTTTCACTCAGTGCAATGTTCTCAACACCTGCTATTTTTTATATTCCTTTTATTTTTGCCAGTGTGGTGCTGTGTGGCGGTAGAGCACTGCAGATTCTATTTGCAGTTCCCTGATTGCTGCTGAAGCCTGCAGCTTTTCCATGTGCTTATTGGCCCTTGGAATATCCCATTTTTTTTTTCCTGGGTTGTCTGCCTTCTGTCTTTGATTTTTGGAAGATCTTTACACAGTCTTTATTGACTCTGGATGAATCCTTTGTTACATACATGTATTGGGCAATATCTTTTCCTGCCAAAAAGTTACATTTAGAAATAGAAATATTTTAAAATAGTACAAGTTCCTCCCCACCCAATGGTGATCACACATGTTCTTAAAAATAGTCAACGAACCAGAAGATAGAGGTAGAGACAAAAGTGACATCTTCCTCTGACATGAGGTGAACTTAGTACACAACAATGTCCTTAATGCCAAAGGTGCATGTTTTCTCACTTAATAATGTAGGTCATCAAATTATCCCCCATGTTACAGAGCTGGAAACTGAGGCACACAGAGGTAAAGTGACTTGCCTGCTGGAACACCCTCAGGAAGTAGCTGAGCCTGGATTTGAACCCAGGAATCTCTGCCACTTCAGCGACTCCAAGGAACTTCATGTTTCCATTCATGATCTTTGGCTCAGAGGGCTGTTAGCTGTTAAGAATCAGACCTTGACACACCTTTCTTTTTGGAGATGCCTTTACTGGGCTCCAGCCAGCTCCTGCGGGTGAGGGTGCGCCATCATTTCTGGATCTTGACCTCAGAGTACAGGGTCTCCTGGGCCTGAGGGTTGTGTGGTTTCATGTTGTGGAAACTGAGAGCAGCGTAGTGGAGCTCATACTCTGAGGGGGAGGTGGCCAGCGCTGGGGGCAGCTGGTGGGAGGAGGGTACATTCAGGTGACCCTGAGTGGGAGGAGAGAGGGGTGTCCGAGCTGGCCTTTGGGGTCTGGAGATGGGTACCTGGGGCTTGGAGGATCTTATTCCTTTATCCATTTCACACCAATTTCCTGATGATTCAGTCACTTACTCATTCATTCACTCACTCATTCATTCATTTACCCATTTGTACCATTAACAAATTTTAAGCATAAAAACTTGTTCTTATTACTAATCTCACATAATTCTTATCACCTCTCTCCATGGATATGACTGTTATCCCATTTTACAAATAGGAAAGTTGATCTCATGTTCCTCCCTACTCTTTTGACACCACCCCTAGGAAGTTGTAAGTTATAAACATTGTTCACATCATATTTCTGTTGGACTCACTGATGTTAATGGGAGAAGCACAACAGCTGTGTGGGGAATATTTGGGGAGGGGAGATGGAGTAGAGGACACCGAGTAATACTTGGGGGCTCTGCCAAAAAGCAACCAAAGGAAAATGGCAACCAAGGAGAAGAGCGTTGCTATAAGAAAAATGGGACAGGACTTGGCCAAGACAGGCTCTTGGGGAGGCAGGAGAGGACATTTCTCAGACCTGAGGGGCAGTGCCCGGAAAACTGGGGAAGGGCCAAGTTTGGGGGCAGAGGAGGAACACCTGTATTCAGCACAGAGACACTGGGTGGAACGTGGCCCCTGCCACTCACCTGGGAGATGCCTTCCTGGCTCTCTGCCTTCTCTGTCCATTTCTTCCTGAAGATCCTCAGTCTGAGGACAAAGACAGAGCCTTTCAGCCCAGCTGGCTCACACCTGGGGGCCCAGCAGGGCTCACAGAGGCAGGTGTGGAGGCTGCTGCCTGGCTGCAGGGACCAGGACAGGAACACACGTCCCTCCTCCCAGACAGCTGCAGCCAGATGTTGGGAACACAGTGCACCTGGCCAAGGTGCCAGGAGGCTGACTTCCTGACTCTGCCTCAACTAGTGGCACTCTTCCCAGATATATCACCTTGTCATAACTCTGGGCTTTCAGGTTAGGAGATTCTTTGTGTCCCTGCCCCCACACAACACCAACTCCACCTCCTGAGTCCTTTGCCCAGCTTGGGGCCATCATCCACTCACGTGATGAGGCCGAGGCAGACAGCCAGCAGGCCTGTGGCACCAGCTCCCCCAACAGCCCCCTGAATTACTCCTGTCCTATATCCTGGTCTCCCTGCAGGGATGAGACACCTGGGGTGAGTTCCAGTTACACAAAGCATGTATCTGAGCACCGCGCCTTCTCGAATCCATGCTGACAAGTGTGCCCACACCCATCCAGGACTACTTTGTCCCCCACCCCTTCATAAGACTGCAGCATCCAGGTTGCCCAGCCCCCTCCCCAGCCAAATGTCTCAGGGGCCTGGACTCCAGTGTCCCTTTGCCCAGAATCAGGACACTTTCCCTCCCACTCAGTGTCTTCTAGGGTCCAGCCCTCTGTGCCCCCTCCCTGACCTTCCCCCCTCACACCTTACCTGGTAGCAGCAGGACAGTCACTGTTTCTTTCCCGTGGGCATTCTGGGCCTCACATCCCAGCCTGAGGTTGGAAGTAAGCTCCCCATGTACACTCAGGGAGCTGTTGGCCCAGGGCTTTGCTGAGTGGAAGGTGACCTTATGGGAGACATTGCTGTGGTTGCCCTCCAGCAGCCCCTCCCCCAGCCGCCAGCTCACTGAGGGGGGTGGCTGGGTTTGGGAGGAGCAGCTGCAGTGGAGACCCTGGTCCTCCCAGGAGCAGAAGGGTCCCTGCAGCTGTGGGGGGTCTATGGAGAGAATTGGCAGGGATCAGAGGAGCCTCTCTCCTCCCCAACACCCCAGCACCCTGCCCCCAGGTGTGTTCCTACTCACTCTTCACACTGAGGGTAACAGAGGCTTCCAGAGAGGCTGACTCATGCTGCTGAGCTCGGCAGATGTATTTCCCATGGTCCTCCAGTTGCACCTGGGGCAGCTTCAAGACCCCTGGGTCTATGGACTCGAGGGTCAGGCTGCCCCGGGTCCACCTCATGTGAGCAGGTGGGTTGCTGTCGGCTTTACACACCAGGCACAGGTAGTTGCCCTCCTGGACTTGGAGAGATGAGCCATTGGACAGAACTTGATATCCTGGCAAGACAGAGAGAAAGTCCAGCCCCCCTGTGGTTAGGTCTCCCTCTGCCTCCCTCTCTCCCTGCCTGTATGTCCCTGCCTCTCTGTGGCTCTGCCTCTCTCTTCACCTCCCTGACTCTTTCTCTCAATCCTCCTCTTCATCTATGTCTCTCTCTCTCTTTTCATTTCTATATTTCCCTTTGTCTCTGTCTCTACTCACCTCTGTGCACATGCTATCTCTCCCCTCCATACTTTATGTACATCAGTTTCTTCTCTTCCATAATCGCATGGACTCTACTATCTGGGCTCAACCCCGAGGGGACAGGGCTAGGGGCAGATACTACAGCCTCTGCAAGAGGCTACTGAGGGTTTGGTTGGACCACCCTGGTCCCCACACCTCCTGCTTTGGCTTCTAGTGCAAACGCAGACCCCATATTTCTCTGGATGAACACTGTCATTTATGTCTCTCAACAGAGGTACACTATGACCTGCCCATTTCAACTATGTCTCACACTTCACAGTCTCATGGACAAGATGCTCCAAAAGCAGGTTCTCACAGAACAGTAAGGTATAGTTTATGATGGGGGGTTAACTGTGTTGAGGGAGTCCTGAGGAGAGGACTTGAATGAGACTGGCAGGTCAGGGAGGGCATTCTGGAGGAAGAGAAGTTTAAGCAAAGCTCAAGAAAGGGTGGCAGCTGGCCAGGCAATGGTGCTGGCATGGAGGGCATGGTGGGAGGACGGCATAGACCACAACTACCACCAGGGTGTGGCATGGCCCCGCCTGCTCCCAGAGAAGCAAGAAGTCCTCTGAGGAATGATGGAGTGGCCATGTACAGGCTGTTTACATGAGGCTAGTGGAAGAAATTAAGGGAGATTTAAAAAATAGCATTACAAATTACTCATTATAAAAATAGTCATGGGATGTAAAGTACAGTAGAGGGAATATAGTGAATAATATTTTAATAATTATGGATGGTGCCAGGGGGAGCGAAACTTATTTCTTTGTAAGTTCTATGAACATCTGACCACAGTGTTGTAAATCTGAGAACCTCATGCAGTATCCTGTGAGGGGTAGGGGTGGGGAAGGCCAGTTTTTGTAAGCTGAGAAGGAGTGAGTGGGAGCCTTCTCCTCTTCTGTCCTCTCACCTGGCCTGAGTCTGTCTCCCATCTGAGTTCTGAAATCCCAGCTCTGCTCTGAAGGATGCAGGGAGACCAACTTCCACCACCCCCAGACAGGAGAAGAAGCACCCTACCTGTGCCTTCTTGCCAGGACATGATGGTTAGGTTCTGGATCACATCTGGACAAGCAGACAGACATAATTATTCCCTTTTCAATGGCAGAAAGGTGGGCAATGTCCCTTTCCACCCACAAACAGTATACACAGGTATGGGGTGAAATTGGGTGTCCTCCTTCCTTCCTCTGCATCCTGTGTTTGCAGGGCCCAGCACCCTAACCCCCAACTCCCTCCACCCCCATGGACTGCTGTCCTGACCAGGTACTCACAGGTCACATTGAGCTGGATGGTCCTCTGCCCTTCCTGGCCACCCTCCAAAGACACCTGACAGGTGAGGTTGGTGCGGTGGTCCTGGGGCCCTGGTGTGAAGGTGAGCACTGAGGAGTTGGGAGTCCAGGGACCCAGGGGCATGAGGTTGGGCCCCATCCAGGAGAACATGGGTGGGGTCTCTCTGTCACAGGCCCATGACATTGTACAGGTAATGTTGTTGGGGTGGCCAGACACCAGTGTCCCCTGGATGTGGATGTCAGGTACCAGATCTGGAGAAGAGGGAAATAGAGACTGAGGCCCTGGAGGTGGGGTCTATGAGTGTGCCCCTAACTATTGCCTCTGTGCCAGGCCTGCCCCTGGATCCACTTCCTGCTAGTCTTCCTGAGTCCATCCCAGGATGAGGAGAATAAGGTTCCTTCCCAGCCCAGGAGCCCTCGGGACCCAGCCATGTGTCCTCACCTTGACCCCATTTCTTACCTGTCACATGTACAGACAGCATGTTTTTTTTGTAATTCTCTTTCACATAGGACCCTCGCTCTACTCTAAAGAAGTATCTCCCTGTGTCCCTTTTCTGTGCATCTCTGATGTGCAGGGAGCAGTTGGAGGTCCGGGGGTCCCCAATGAGGTGGAATCGGTCCCTGGTCTCATTCCTCACTTTACAGTTGGGGTTGTTTGTGGCCACAGGAGGATCCGTGTTTGTCTTGGCCCCTTCCAGGAACCAGTAGCCATGAGCTGGGTCAGACTCATTCCAACCTTTATTGGGGTAGATCACAGTGCAGGGCACGAAGATGCACTGGCCTTCCTGCACCCTCACGGACCCCTGCACTTGCAGCTGGAATTCTTGATGCTGAGCCAGGGACCCTGCAGGGAAAGATCAATCAGCCATAGCCTCTACCCCAGCCAACACACTCTCCCCTGGGGCACTCACCTGCCCACAGCAGGGCCAGCAGCAGCAGCAGCAGCAGCATTTCTGGAGTAACTGTCAGGGTCTCAGTGTCACAGGACTGAGAGGAAGCCCCAACAGGAAGCCAGGGGGAAGAGAAAATAGTGATGATCAGGGAGGAGGAAGTGGGCAGCCAGTGTGCTGGAGCTGGCCCAGCCCTTGGAGAATAAGCACTTCCACTTTCCAGATAACGCCCTGTGAGGCCCCCATGCACCAAGGAAGACCCACGCCACTACACTCAACTCCCTGTCCTCGCCTATCCCTCTGGCATTACTGTCCACACAAGAAAGCAGACACAGTTTCTGTACAATACACAGGATCAGTCCCCTGGGAGCAGGACTCAGGACAGACTCAGAGGGGCAGGGGAAGGCAGGAAATGTGACATAGTCCTCCAGGAGACAGGTGTTAGTGGATGAAGGAATGAACACACAGCCCACCAGAGCATCTACTCTCGCAGGGGCGTGAAGTGAAAGTGGAGATTGTGGGAGCCTTTGTCTCTGTCCCTGAGAGTGACCCTAATACCCAAGGAGGCAGCGGGGCCCAAGTCCATGGCAGCTCCCAGTGGTCCAGGGTGTGTTGATGGGAGCACAGGCCAGGGTGTGTAGGAAAACCAGTTGCTCTGGGAAGTCGACAGTGAGCTCCCAGGTGAGAATGGCCACAGAGGACAGAACCAGGCCACCAAGGGTGTCAGCAGCCTGTGACCTCACAGGTGGTCCTCAACTTGCTGGCCTGCTTGGAGCCCCTCTGCCCAGGCATCCCTGGTGTTGATTCAGGGCAAGATGGCAGCACAGTGTGCCTTTGGAGTCAAGTGGGCCTGGCTCTTCTGCCCTCCAAGCCTCACTTTCCTCATCTGTCACAGGGAGGCATCACAGTCCTCAACCCTTGTGATCTGTGGAAGAACCATAGGTAAGGGTAGGTGCTGGCCCTCCCCAATATTCATTGGTCCCTCTGAGTTCAGCCCTTGGTGGACATCCCATCATGGCCAGCTCAGCCCTGGGCTTCCTCAGTGGAGGCCTCTGGGGTGGGGTCAGGGATGTGGGCTCTGCAGCCAGATTGCCCCAGGCTCCATCTGGCTCCCTCATGTTCACTGTGCTGCCTGGTGAAAGGCCTCACTGCCCTGTGCACAGCTGGAAGCCCAGGCTCACAAAGTGCTGTGGGCTGAATTGTGTCACTCCCAGATTTCATCTGTTCATGTCCTGACCCCTACTACTGTTGAATGTGAGTTGTTTTGGAGATGAGTCTTTTATGGGGATTAAGATAGAATGAGGTCATTAGAGTAGACCCTCATCCAATAGGACTCGTGTCCTTATAAGGAGAGTTTAGGGCACAGACACACACAGAGGAGAGACCACAGGGGAAGAACTTTGTGCAAGCCAAGCAGACAGGTCACAGAGGGGACCAGTCCTACCAACACCTTGATGTTGAACTTCCTGTCTCCAAAACTGTGAGAATATGAATTGTGTGCTTTACGCCCCTAGTGGCAGCACTGTGTTATGACAGCCTGAGCCAGGTAACACAGGGAGTTGCCAAGAAGATGGAGGTGTTCCTACAAGAAAAGTGTAGGGAGCAGCCTGGCCTGGCCCACAGTGGACACAGTCCAAATGGGCGGGTCTGTAGGACAGGGCCACCCTGTGGGAAGGAGGAGGAAAGGGAATGGAAGGACTTAGTAAGGGGAGGAAACCTGGCAAGGAAACCCCTCTGTTTCTCCTCCACCTGCTCTGCACTCTGCAGGGCTGCAGCTTCAGCCCAGCCACCCTGCTCCTCCTCTCCCAAGGGCAGGACCAGCTCCCCTGGGCCTTGCTTAGGCGGCTCCCTCTGCTGTAGAGGCCTGTCACTGCACCTGCACCCTGGGTACCTGCTTCCCTTCGTGGAACAGGCTGTTCTTGAGGGGCCGGGCTGAGGTGAGGCAGACCCTGCTGACATGAAGTGCAGGGTAAAGCCAGAGTCACTTTCATATTAGTCAGGGCTGACCCAAGGAGAGGGTGGCCTGGGAAAACCTGAGGAAGTAGGGAGGGTGGTGTGGGGGATGGGAGAGGCGAGCTGGAGGTAGAAGGGGAGCAGGGTTGTATGGGAGGCCAGTCACCTCATTTCACAGAGCAGGACCAGAGCCAGAGATGCTGGTGGGGCAGAGAGGGGGTCCCACTGTATCCCACTTGCTTCAGTCAGTCCTTCAGCATCTCTGCTCCAGCATCCCAGGGAATCTGTCTCCTCCCCTCCCCTCTAAAAAGACAGATAAAAAGCTAAATGAAACCTGATTTCTCCTAAGGGCATATAGTAGCTGTAAAGTGTGATAAAGTCCCCACTTTGAGTGGTGAATGCTCTCCTCCCATCATGCTCTGAGTCTGGCTTCATTATTCCCGTCTAAAGAGTTAGCACAGCATCCAGAACATAGTTGACTTCTTCATGGGTGAAGAGCCCAAATCTGAGAAAGGCGGCACTCCGGAGGTCCCAATGCAGGGGACCAGCATCACTGACCTAGGAGTTCATCAGACACTCACCCAGCCTCTCCTACTCTGCTCTGGGCCTGAGAGAGTCTGGCCTCCAGGGGGCGATCCATCCACCAGGAGACACTGAACTCCAGGAGACTCGGGGCAGCTGCCACTGTCAGTGATGCTGAAACCGGGACCCTAGGCGACCTGACATACCAGCCTACCAACTCTGCAGAAGGGCCTGACTCCAGAGACTTATGTCCCAGTTTGGGGCCAGGAGGAGAAAGGTGTGGAGGTGGATGGATCTGTAGGGGAGCCAACAATCAGGAGTCATCCAGCTGGGCTCCTCTCTCTACTCCATCTCCCCCCTCTCCTGTTCACTCTCAGGCTTTGTCCATCCTGAGGAAGATGTCTGTCTGCCCCACCTGGCTGAGCCGCAGGCAGGAGGATGTGCTTGCTAAGGCTCTCCGTTTCCTGCCCTCCGGATGACTCCTTCAAGTAGTTTGATCCATGCCAGCCACACCAAAACAAAAATCCAGCAAAACAGGAAACTTTCTAACACAAAGCACCAGCTCTGCTCCTCCCCCGGCTAGACATCCTTATCCACCTGCCACTTTCAAGGTATCAACTCTGTAAGGAGGTGTTCATGAAGATTCACAGCCTCACCATCATCATGACACTCTCTCAGCCACCAACCCACACACACCTCCGTCACACCCCTGACACCACCTGAACACCTCCTGCTCCTTCTGGCCTCCGCACACTGAATTCACCTGGTTCCACCTCCCTGTCATAGTGTCCACCTTCTCCATCATTGCAGCCTATGCTTATCCTGTGAGAATGGCTCAAATACCACCTCCTAACACAAGCTGTGCTCTCTGCCTTTCCACCCCTCCACCTCTGCTCTTCCCCACAGGTTGAATTAGGGCCATGGTTTACCAACCTCAGTGCTATTGATATTGGGGTATTTGTAGCTGAGTGGGGGTTTTGGATGCTTAAGGGTGGGCTGTCCTGTGCATTGTAGGATGTTAAGCAGCATCCCTGGTCTCTACCCTCATGATGCCAGGAGCTTCCCCTGCCCTATTTTGACAACCACAGTATCTCCAGACATTTCCCAATGTCTGTGGGTGGTAACACCCATGATGAGAAAGAACCATGGGCTGAGAGTCTCCAGCCTCTGCCTTCAGAGTCACTATGGCAGATTGACAAACTTTCTCCAGTTCTTCTTTTCAAGTTCACCAGAGAAAGATTCACCCCTGGCTTGCTTTAACACAAAAGTGCATTTCAGCTCCTTTGCATCATATTCATGAGGGAAACACTGAGAAATCCCTACATTTCTCCCCATTTCTTTGTTCTCTTACTGCATGTCCATTGTACACCAGAAACAGTAAGAGGAAGATACAGTTCCTGCCTCAGGAGAGCTCAAGTCCATGGTTTGGGGTCTGGGGAAGGCACAGAAATATGTAAACCATTGAAACACAGTGTGATGAGGTTCCCATGGCCTGCAGGTCGAAGGACCAGAGCCTTAGCCCTCAGGGGTGGAAAGGAAGTGAGAAAAGACTTCTCAGGAGAAACCTCTCTCAGGATGCACCTTGAGGGGAAAGCAGGAGTTGGCCAAGCAGAGAGAGGAGGGAAAGCATCCCAGGCAGTGATGGTATCAGGCACAAAGCAAGGGGCTGGGAGAGGTCCTGGCCACTGTCTGGGCAGGAGCAGTCCATATGTGATAGCTGAAACCTGGGGTAAAGGAGGCAGGGTGGGGTCAAGCCCCTGGATGTCTTTCTGGGGTCTGCTCTCCAAGGGCTCCACAGCTGAGCAGAGGAGGCGGGCCTTCAGCCTTCAGTTTGTAACATAAAAAACAAATCTGGATCTAGATAAGGAGAGACTTTATTCAAAAGGATTATCATAAGCCCTGGGAAGTGACTTAGTTGTTTGCAGCATGGTTTCCTACACCAAAGGATTGCTGGTTCAATTCCTGGTCAGGGCACATGCCTAGGTTACAGTTTTAATCCCTGGTTGGGATGCATATGATAGGCAACTGATCAACATTTCTCTCTCTCTCTCTCTCTCTCTCTCTCTCTCTCTCTCTCTCTCTCTCTCTCTCTCTCTCTCTCTCTCTCTCTCTCTCTCTCTCTCTCTCTCTCTCTCTGTCTCTCCCTTCCTCCCTCCCTCTCTCTTTTTCTCTCTAAAGAAACATATCCTCAGGTGAGGATTTTTAAACAAGGAGTATTGCAGTAAGGGAAGTGAGATTATTGCAAAGGGCGGGGGGAAGGAAACTATAGCAGTAAGAGAAGAAAGACTGTGCACACAACAGGTATGGAACAGCCTACAGTAAGGATAAGGATGGGTGGAAGGTGGGGACCCCATGGAGCATGAATTCCATAGACTGAATCAGGTCCCCCAAATCCATATGTTGAAGTGACATGATAGTTATTCCAGAATAATTGAGATTAAAGTGGTTCATGATGGTGTATCCCGAAGATTGATGGCTTTAGAAGAAAACAAAGAGAAAGCAATCTCCCCTTCCTCTTCCCACATGCAAAAAAAAAAAAGGCCACGTAAGGACAGGGAGAAGTCAGTCACCAGCAAGCCAGGAGGTGGGCTCACACCAGCAACCAAATCTGCTGAACACAAACTTGGACTTCCCAGCCTTAATACATTTCTGTTGTTTGAAATGCCCAGTCCTTGGTACATGGTTACAAAATCCAGAGCTGACTGAGTTCCCTGTCTGCCTGTAGAATCATGCAGGCAAGCAGGTCCAGTCCTCCTGTGAGAACCCGGAGATCCCTGACTGCAACCCCCCACACCCATGTCAGGTACTCTTTCTGGCGGCTGTTGAGGACAGCCCTCGGGGTCCTGCGTGGTGGGAGGTCCTCCTCCCCAGCAGTGACTCTATGGGACTCACACACTGCTGTCAGTCTAATTGGCTCAATATTAACTGTCCTGAGCTCAGCCTTCACCGTGGCCCCCTCGTAGGAATCCTCACTCCCTGAGGGTGTGGCACTGCCCTGGGTGGAAGCTGCAGACAGAGGGGAGCTCACCTTCTGAGCGTCTCGATGTCAAGCGAGTGTTGGTGACTGGTGTGTGGGCTGCCCCTGCTCTGGACATGTGAGAGAGGATGGGGATGGGGTAGGAGCTAATCCAGGCCAGGGATGATCTCAGCTCAGCTGGGATGAGGCCCAGCAGCTCCACCTTATTTCCAGGTTCAGCCTCAGGATGTCTGGAACCCAGACCCTCTGGGCGCTGCTGTTGCCAGGACAGGGGAGTGTGCGGGCTGGTCCTGTGGACCCTGGGCCTAGAGGTGACAAGGCCTTGAAGAAGGGCCAGGGGCCTGCTCAGCATGTGACTGGTGAAGTCCGCCAGGCTCACATTTAGTTTCCCTCCCAAAGTTTTTAATGTATTTATGCTTACTTTTTCTTTATTGTTTTACCTTTTCATTGAATGTATTGAGGTGACATGGCAATATGGGAACCCAGGGTCCAGAAAACCCCTGAGAGGTTTGTCTGCAAAGAGGAACAGTGGAGTGGGTCTGGACGAGGAGGACTTTTCTCGGTTCCTTCTCTGCCCTTTCCCAGAGGTGCCCCGTGAATTCCTGCCTGTGTTGCTTTCCTGAGGCCATTGAAACAAATTACCACACACTCAGTGACTTTTGAAAAAGTTTTATTCTCTTTGATTTGGGGGCTAGAAATTCATGTAAGAAGTAAAATATGTATATCCTCTGTCCTTCTAAGTTCTGGACTGAGATCCCTGGAACAGAGAAAGACTAGGTATCACACCCAGGGGTCCCGTATCCTGAACCATGTGATGAAAAATGAGGTCTGATGTGTGGAAGTCCGGTGGTTGGTGGGACTCATGTCCTCAGAGACTCGAGGGGAGAGTCCACCTTTGTGATTCCCAGGGGGTGGGGCTCTCAGCCATCCTTGGTTGGTGTCTGGGTCACTGCAGCCTGTCCCCTGGCCACACAGCCTCATCCTGCTCTGTGTGCAGAAAGTCACCTGCTGCGTCTCCCTAGGATGACAACTGTGGCTACATTCAGGGACCAACCCTGACAAGGGAGGATCCTCTCCAGGTCAATGTCCTCACCTCCATCCCATCTGCAAAGACCCTTTTCCTGATCAGGTAGCATTTTCAGGTACCAGTCTCTCTTTGGGTGGCCAATATTCCCCCTCTGCAGTGCCCATGTGACCTTCTGCCCCCCATGACTGTCCCCCTCTGCCTCCAGACTTAGTTTGCCTTGTTCTCCCACATCCTGATGCAGTAGAGTGTGACCCTGTGAGGGGCACATACCTTGGGGAACAGGGGATTCCTGCTCTAAAAAGCCATGTTTAAGAGAGTTAAAGGAAAAGTTACAGATTTGGAGAAAATTATCTACAAATATGGACTTCATGAATGACTTCAATCCAGAATAACCAAGATTTTTACATGAAGCAATAATAAAAAAATAAACCTCATTGTAGAAAAATAGTCACTATACAACAACAACCAAAATAACTCCAGAAAGAATCCTACTTATAATTTTCTCAATTATTTAAATAGACATTTCTATAAAGACATACAAATGGTCAATGAATACATGAAAATACGTTCAACATTACCAATATGAGATAGATTTAAATTAATTCATACAAGAAAGTTTCACAATGATTCTGTAAGTTGGCTATTATCGAAAAAACTAAAAAAAGAGAAAGGAAAAAATATTGGAGTGAATAAGAAGAAAATCGACCTCTTCTGATTTGCTCTCTACTGCAAAATGTGCATCTGCTTTGGAAAACACCCTTGCAGTTCCTCGGCATGTTAGATTTTTAAAATACCCCACACCTGTATTTTTAGAAAAAAAATAGTATGTGAGCAGGAAATGTGGTCAAATCCGCAGTGACCACAGCCTTCCTGTGTTGGGAGGAAGGGAGGTCTCTGGTGGGGACTTTCTCAGGCACATGGACCAGGTCCATGGGTCCCCTCTTGTCTGGTCTTCAGCCAATCAACACTTAGCTCTTCACCGAGTGTTTGTGAATGAGTGAGTGAGTGAGTGAGTGAGTGAGCGAGCACTGCCTTCTCCTCACAGGGACCCCCACTTCCCTTCTCCCCGACTCTCACAGGAACATCTTGAGTCCTACACCCTGTGGGCACCAGCACAGCTCCCAGATGAGGCTCTGACTCCTGCTCAGGCAAGAGATGACCGGCCCCTCTGATGGAGGCCCTTAGGAGACTCACGAATCTGTCCTCAGAGGTCCTGCCGCTGCTCTGGTCCTGCAGGGGAGCTGCCAAGAGGCCAGGATTCAGGATCAGCTCCCCTCTGCTCTTTCCTGGGTGCCACCATGTGTGGGTTGCGGGGTATCCCCTTGCTGTGTGCAGAGGGACCCACGTTGGCTCTGAGGTTACTCTTCTGTAAACAGCTAAGATCTGGTGCTCCTCCCAGCTTCTGTGGTCTCCCCACAGCCCCATCCTACCACCTTCATTCTTTTTCACCCACAGGAACCAAAGACTCTCCTTGTCAGCGATGCTGCGGCTGCTGCTGGCCCTGCTGTGGGCAGGTGAGAGCCTGAGGGGAAGGCTGTGGGTGGGTGAGGGCAGCTGCTGACCCTGCTTTCTCCACAGGGTCCCTGGCTCAGGATGACAGATAAAAGGTGACCCTACAGGGGCCAGTGACAGTGCAGGAGGGCCTGTGTGTCTCTGTGCCCTGCTCATTTGAGTATCCATGGTTCTACTGGTATAATGTTACCCCTGCTTATGGCTACTGGTTGCGGGAAGAAGGTAAGCAATTACAAAATCTTCCTGAAGCAACAAACAACTGAGATCGAGAAGTGTAGGAGGAGAGCCAGGGCCAATTCCTCCTCCTTGGGGATCCTGGAAGCCACAACTGCTCCCTGGACATAAGAGACGCCAGGAGGACTGATGAGGGACAGTACCTTTTTTGAGTGGAGAGAGGAACTACTGTAAAACATTCTTTCACACAGAACAAATTCACTGTGCTTGTGATGGGTAAGGAATAGGTTCCCAGAGAGGCCACAGGGAAGTTCACAGTGGCCCCGGGGCAGGGCTGGGATGGGCCCATCCTGGGAGGGGAAGGGTGGACAGCATATTGGGGCTCAGAGGGAGGACCTGGACCAAGGCCTGAGGCTTCTCTCAGGTTTGAACCTGAGACTCCTGCTCCTCATCCTCTGTCCCCAATTCTCCTCACCAGCCCTCAACCACACACCTGACATCCTCATCCCAGGGAACCTGGAGTCTGGCCACCCCAGGAACCTGACCTGCTCTATGCCCTGGGACTGTGAGCAGGGCACGCCCCACCCCTTCTCCTGGATGTCAGCTGCTCACACCTCCCTGGGCCCCAGGACCCACCCATCCTCCATGGTCACCCTCACCCCACAGCCTCAGGACCATGGGACCAACCTCACCTGTCAGGTGCAATTTCCCTCAGTGGGTGTGACTGTGGAGAGAACCATCCAGCTCAATGTCACCTGTGAGTGCTGGTTCAGAACGGCAGGGTCCCTGAGGGTGTGGGAGCAGGAGAGCCAGGCTGCTGTGCAGGTGCCTTTGTCCTGGAGGCCTGGCTGAGCAGGAGACCCAGAGGGCACAGCCCTGTGTGTCCTGCATTTCTGTGACTTCTGAGGATGGGGTGATGCCTACAGGTGTCTCATCCGTTCCCACCCATTGAACAGGAAACTTCTCTCCTCCTACCCAAGGTGCCCCCTACAACCCAGCCATCGCTGCCTGCCTGGGAGACAACCCAGGTGGGAAGGAGCCTCCTGTCCATATGATGTTGAGTGAAGAGGGGTCTGTGCCCAGCTGACTCAGAGCAAGTCTCCCAGAGTCCGACAGAGGGACGGAACCTGGTTAGATGGAGGAACCTCCTTCAGGCGTCTTCCCCAATGTCCTTTCCTACTGTCTCCCAAGGGTGGCCCACAAGCTCCTCTTTGCCCATCCTAAAGGAGGTTCTTCCTCCAGTCACCCAAGTTTGGAGCATTTTCCAGGAGATGCAGTGTTTAGAGCAGCTGCAAGTCAACAGCAAGACTCAGCAGAAGATGGAATGATTGTCCATACACCTGCTGCTCCCTTTCTTACAAGCACATCCACCACCTGAGGGGGCATGTGTACAATTGACGAACCTGCAGTGACTCAGCACCATCACCCACAACCCACCATCTACTTTAGGTGGTGCTGGATGTGCTGAGGGTTTGGACTTTGTGTGATGGGCTGTGTCCACATTTATAGCATCACACAGAGAGTTTTCAGTGCTCAGAATAATTTCTTTGACCCATTTAGTGACTGCCCACCCCTCAGCCCTGGCCTGGGCCTGACTCTGGAGCCCAGCACTCCCCAGCCCTGTTCCCACTGGTGATGGCATCTGGTCCCCACTCCCACTGGACAGGGACTTTGTTCGGTCCCATCAGACACATGGTGCCCAGAGACACCACCCTGACCAGGGGTGTGGGACTCCTGGGAGACTGGACAGATAAAACCAAGAGAGTGGTTTGAGGCTCCCCAGAAAGTCTGAGAACCTCCCTGATGGTGCCCCTTTCTGGAGGCAAAAAGGCTACCTTGGACCCTGACTGACAGGGCCAGAGGGGATAAGGAGAGAAGATTCAGAATGCTTTCCAGGAAGGAAGGAGAGGTGGGTCTCTCAGCATCCTCCAGCTCTCTGCGTGTCTCTGCAGGAATACCCACACGACCCTGAGGTGTAAGGTTCTGTGCAGCCAGGGCGCATCTGCCTCAGAGACA
The DNA here is from genome assembly GCF_004126475.2 of Phyllostomus discolor. Classification (NCBI taxonomy): domain Eukaryota; kingdom Metazoa; phylum Chordata; class Mammalia; order Chiroptera; family Phyllostomidae; genus Phyllostomus; species Phyllostomus discolor. The sequence goes on from NC_040914.2 coordinate 21,914,842, forward strand.
CCCAGGTGGAGAGGGACCTGGTCTCAGAAATTAAGAGGTGTGCTGCCCAGGAGGATAGGGACTGGCTAGGTGGTGTGTGTAGACGATGCCCCTCATGCTGTGGCTCTGGGGGACCTCAGTGATGAGCCTGCCTGGGAACTGAGGGGCACCCCTGTCTTCATGCTCCAGAAGAGGGGACACAGCCTGTATGTTAAGATTTGGGCTCATCCCCAGCCTCTCTCGTGTGCAGGGGAATCAGAGACCAGGGCAGGCATGGTTCATGGGCCGTCATGGGAGCTGCTGTCACCACGCTGCTGGCTGGCTGCCTCTGTGCCACCTACTTCCTGTGAGCTGCATAGGGTGTGGGCACGAGGTGCAGAACAGGGACCTGGAGGGCTTGGGAGTTCTCGGAGGAAGGCTGGGGTGCAGTAGTGGTGAGAATCCAGCTGCTGAGCCAGGCTTCAGTGTGTTTCCAGCTGTGTCTCCACACATTCAAGCAGAGGGGGACTTGGTTAGTAAGTCTTGTTATGAAGGTTCCTGGACTGCTCCACCCTGCACCTGACCTAGCCACACACTCCAGCTCAGAGAATGACCTCCTGTCAAAGACCCTGGTGTCTCCCCCAGAGTGAAGAGGACCCGCAGGGAGAAAGCAGCCAGGCCATCAGGGGGCGTGGACGACACCCACACTGCCACGGCGCCTGCTCCCATGTGAGTGACCTGGGCATCTGGTGGGCAACCTGCACACCCCACCCCTTCCCCGGGTGGGCTACCGTTGAGCCCCAGCTGGCATGGACAAAAATTGGGTCTCAAATGTCATACATTTTTTCAAAACATCAATTTTATTATTATTCAGTGTATCAGACCAACACACCTGGGAAACAAGTACCACCATTTATTGCTCCCACTTCCCAAGAGGCAGAGGGAAAGCCATACTATAGGGCCAGATAGGGCAGCTCCAGGGCAGGTCAGACACAGACAGAAGGGGAGAGAGGGACATGTAGGCATATCCTTGATGGAGGGTCCCCTGGGGAAGGGGATGTGAGTCAGGGGAAGCAGGCTTAAGCCTGGCTGGTTTGAATAATGTCAGTGGGCCTAGGTGTAGGGGCTGCCTCTTGTTGCCTGGTTCCTGGTCCTGGTGGGATTAGGGCAGGAGGGGAAGGGGCTGGGGTGTAAGAGCTCTGTAAAGGGGGTGGTGGGGCTGTGCCCTTTTGACTGGCTGGTTTGCTGTGTGCCTGTCATGTTTGCAGGTAACTCCTTCCCTATCTCTAGCCATTGGCCAGTTCTGGCAAGGACAGTTTCCCTAGGGGAGCAAGGCCCCTGGTGTCATAACAAAGAAGGATGTGGTTAATACTCCCACAAACACACTTCTGCTGGATCTGCACCTCACAGCTGGTCTTCTTGCCTCTGACACCCAATCAGGGACCTATCTCTGTCCCTCCTCCATGAGCTCTTCCTGCACAAGACTCTGTAAAGCTTGTTCATGCTTCTTCTGAACATAGCCGAGCACAACCAGTCCCTTCAACCTGAGCTCCCCTCTTAGTCCTTATCCTGCTTATGCCCCTCTATGCCCTGCCTGCCATCTCTCCACCTCTCCTTCCCTGCCCACATGTTAGCATTGCTTCCATGAAACAGCACTGCCCCATCCCACCCAAGTCCAAAATGCACTGAGCTACAACAGGCCCAGGCCACTTGGTCTGGCATTTGAGGCTAGAAAACCAGAGTCACCTTCAGTGCCTCCTGCCTCCCACACTCGCCTGCTCACTCACGTCTCAGCATCACTCACTGTCTCTCCCCACCCTGTCACATGCCTGTGTCCCCTGCCCGGTTTCTGCTAAGCCTCTGTGCTCTGGTTCTTAGTTACACATTGAACTCTGACCAATGAGGGCACTGTGGTGAGGTCTTTGAGCACATGATTCACAGAACCCGAGCACTGATCTTTTCCTTCAGCAAATATCTCCCCCGTCAACTGTTCTGGGTGCTTGGCTAATATCTGTATTTTTACAAATCATTACCTTACTGATGTAAAACATTTCTCCTGGAAACACTCTCTTTGACTTGCTGATGGCCACCTTCTTGCTGGGTCTTCTCATGGCTTTTTCTTTGAGTCCACACATTTCTGCTTCCTCTTCTTCTTAGGAAGATTTAAGTCATTTTGGGTCCTGCCCTAATGACCCCTTTTAAAATTGCATCCTTCTCCAAAGGCCCAAACACCAAGTAGAGACCTTTGGGTCCCCAGGGACATTGGGACTTTGAGCTTCAACCCATGAATGTGGGGGCACAGGTCAGTCCATATGACAGACTGTGAGGGGAACAGCAATGAATTTGGTGTGAAATGGTTGGGTTCTGGATATGTTTTTAAGGTGGAGTCAACCAGATTTCCCAATGGAATGAGGGGTGCACTTGGGCTGGGAGCAGAGAGAGCCCATGGACTCTACCTCATAGGTGTCACTGGTGTCAAAGGTGACTCCATGGACATCATAGATGTTCAGTGATGCCATAGTGGTCCATATACAACCCTAGATGTCCATAAATTCCCACAATCACCTAGGAGGACTTTTGTGTGGTTGCCCTGAGCAACTAAAAGAACTGAATCACGATTTCCTGAAATGACCAACTCTCAGGAGGAGTGCAGTGTGAGAGAGGAAACCTTGCGTCAGTTACCATCAGTTTAAGGCGCTTCTGAAATGTTTGCCTGAGGGTGACAAACAGATGCTCAAAATCCAGATCTCAAGAGGGGGCAGGTGGGAAGTATGGAGATTTGGGGATCCTCCACTCAAGTTCTGATAGTGGATGACAGCACCAAGAGGAGAAGGGGTCTGCAGACAGAGCTCTGAGACCCTCTCTCACCCCAGTGTTTAGAGTCAGGGAGACATGGTGGACCCAGAAAGGAGACCACTGAAGAAAAATGAATGACTGGGAGAGTGAGGGGTTGGATCCTGGTGGCGAGAAGGGAGTGAAACTTTGAGGGGGAGAGACTGCCCATGTTTGCTCAGATGCTAGTAAGTCTGGTGAGACAGGGTCTGGGAAATGGCCATTCAGACTGAGCTGAGTGGTGTCAGAGCTGCTGTGGACAAACACAAGTCTGGTGGCCAGGAGGAGGCACATGTCCTGATTGAGTGAGTTCAAGAGAGACTGGAAGAAGAGGAAGTGCAAAGCCTCCTGAGAAATGTTGCAGTTCACTTGGCAACCAAGAAAGGAGTGACCACCTATATTTGTGATTGGCATCTGACATGTCAGTGAAGGTGTTGATCTTGTGGGACACAGCCCCTGATGTGTGGGATCAGACAATACCACAAGTAGACAGTGTCCAAGTTCAGCCCTGTTGTAGGACACTCAGCTGGTATCAGAGAATTGCTTGGTGTAATGGCAAGGGAGAGACACACAGAAAGAGAAGTCAATTTTCATAAACCCCTTCTACTGTATCTGTCTGGTACATGGGAGACCCCCGAGAGCCCAGGGGATGTGTCCCCAAACCATAGACATGTGGCCTTGAGAGGCACCCAACTTCTTTGATACTTAGTTTCTGTCCTTGTAAAAATAATTATATTTTCCACACAGTGTGTGTGCTTGTTGAGTGGAACTGGTAGAAAACTATCAGAGCCATGTTTGTTGGATAACTAAGACATGGGACCTTGAGAAATACTTCATAGCCCTGGTGGAGTGGCTCTATTCATTGGAATATCATCCCATACATGAACATTTTGAGAGTTCGATCCCTGATCAGAGCACATACCTAGGTTGCGGATTCGATCCTTAGTCAGAGCACGTTCAGGAGGCAACCTATTGATATTCTCACATCAATGTTTTTCTCACACACATACTCACACACACACACACACACACACACACACACATCAATAAACATATCCCCAGGTAAAGGTTAAAAACAGGTATTACATAAAAGATTGGAAGAATGAACAAAGGTCCTGTAACTTTCAAATCCACTTCAGGGGACCCTGCCACCCCACCAACTCCCTGGTCTGACCCTGTTCTTTGCTCTCCCCACAGGGTCCCCAGACGAAGCCCACATCAGACAGCCAGGTTAACCCTACACACTCTACAGGGGACAGCCCGACCTTGGAAACAGAGCCAGAGGTGTTTTATGCCTCCATCAGCTTTCAGAAATGAATCCTCCTCAGAAGAGAACCCACACAACACACACAGAGATAGGGACCTAGTAGGAAGCCAGCGTGTCCATGTCAGAAGACTCATTCTTGGAGACTTAATGTCCCCATGGGCAAGGAGTGGATAAACCACTGTACCTGCATTTCCTGCAATGTTGAAACTGTCTTAGGCATAACAATCAGAGGGACCTGGGGTCGAGTTCATGCTCTTCCACTTATTATGAATATGACAACCCGTGAGCCACCTTGCCTATCTGTGTCTCCATTCCCTGCTTTGTGATTAGGTGTAAGAAGCTCCACCTCACAGAGTTGCTTGAGGACTGAATAAAAGTCCATATGCAGAACACCCAGCAGAGGTCCTGGTGCACTGTGAGACTGAGTGACATTTCACTCAGAGGCTGGGTGTCTGTCCTGTCGTGGACACCACATCTGCAACATGTCAGCCTTGCTCTTTACTCAAATCCCTGCTTTAGGTTAGTTCCCATCACCTCTCTCTACTCCTAAATCTCTTTCCAACCTGCCTGCCTGCCACCAGTCCTGCTATGGGCAAAACCATGTATTGACATTTATAGAATTTCCTAAAACTCAGAGCTAACCAGAGTCAAAATACTGCTCTGTCTTCTCAGCCCAGAAGAACACTTTACGAGGCTTCACTTGGTGTTCTAGGTCAGGAGTTATGAGAAAAATGTTGTGAGAGGACAGAAAGCAAACTTTAGGCTTTGCAAGCTGTATGGTCTCTGTTGCAATGATGCAATTTGATTTGCATGACAAACACCATCATAGACAATCTGGAAATGAGTTAGTGTCACTGTTTCACAACATTTTATTGGCAAATGCAAGCAGCCCCCTGGTTATAGTGTTCTCCCCTCTGTTCAAATTGATTCTTAATCACACCTGGCCCACTTCCCTGTCACCATATCCTAAGCTTTCAATCACTCAGGCCAGTCTCTGAGGACCCTTGTTCTGATGGGTTCTTCCCTGTCTGTGAGCATCCATGTCCCATCACCATGCCATCCTCTGCCTAACACCTTCCTAGCCTTCAGAATTACATGCCATCATTGAGATGATGGAAGGAGGAAGGATTCTGCAATCTTCCTTCTGAAAACCCTGACATTTGTTCATTATTTTCTATCCTCACCTGAGGACTATTTTTATTATCACTTTGGGAAGAGAGATAGGGATAGATAGATAGATAGATAATAGAGTAATTGATTTGTTGCCCTTCCCATCCCAAGCAGGGATAGAATTTGCCACCTGGGCATGTGTCCTGACAAAAAATAAAACCCACAATTTTTCAGTCTACAGGATGTTGCCTTAGTCAACAGAGCCTGCTGGCACAGGCAAGATAACTAGTATTTGATCTTAAAATCAATTTAAACAAAAACAGCACCAAAACCATGACAGTGGAGAGTATGCATCATAAGGTCATAAAGTGACCCCTAAGGAGAAATGTAATGTAAAACAATGCCCAATCCCTAAACCCCTCTGTCCAACACCCAGAAGGAACAGCTGAGTCAGACGTGTGTTCTTGAGAGTGTCAGGCAGGGTGATGTACATCAATCCATTCTTGAAACATTAAATAATTGATAGATAGACCTCCAATCCAGAGAGAATGGTGTCAACCCTTGTTCCTTACTCCTCTTCTCCACTCACAGCCATACACCCTGTGACTCATGCAAGAGGCCACCAGAAACTTCTGGAGATAAGAAGGTAAATTGGTTTAGGAGCCCAGGGCATGAGGGACAATGCGGACGCAGGGCCCCTCAGTGCCCAGAACAACAGAGGACCAACACTCAACCTGCTGTTTCCGAAATGCCAACTGAAAATCAGGAGGCAGCCAGGTAGGTGCCTCCCTCTCCAGGTCCCTCTGACAGTAGCAGCAAATCCTGCAAGAGGGGCCAGTGGGAGCCAGGAAGTGCCTACTTTTCCTGTCAGGCCTGAGAGTATCCTCTCCTGCCCAGAAGCACAGGCTGGGTGGGCAGAACTGGAGAAAGGCTCCAGCATAGTGTCTAGTATCCATGACCCTAACCGTCACTTTCATCCTTTGTCAGCTGGGAGGGCTAACCTCTCAGTTTTAGATTTCTTGTGTTGGGCTTTTTGTTTAGTGCAGCTGGCATGAAGAGAGCTACTTAGGAGTCATACAGAGGGCGACAGAGAGTCTTAGCAAGCACATCCTCCTGCCTGCAGCTCAGCCAGGTGAACAGACAGACATCCTCCTCAAGACAGACAATGCCTGAGAGTCAAGAGGAGAGGGGGAAGATGGAGCAGAGAGAGGAGCCCAGCTTGAAGACACCTGATTGTTGACTCCCTTTACCAGGTTCCGTCCACCTCCACAATCTTCCCCTCCTGACTCCAAACTGGGACATAAGTCTCTGGGGTCAGGCCCTTTTGTAGAGTTGAGAGGTAGGTACCTGAGTTCGCCTCGGAACGCAGTTTCAGCACCACAGACAGCGGCAGCGTCCCTGCCTGAGTCTCCCAGAGATTCAGTGTTTCCTTGTGGATTGTGTGCCCCCTGCAGGCCAACCATCTATCATGCCAAGGGCAGAGTGGGAGGGGCTGGGCGAGGGTCTGTTGACCTCCAAGTCAGTAATGCTGGTCATGGGTGTAGGGACCTCTGGGGTGCCGCCTTCCTCAGAAGTGGGCCCTTCCCCCGTAAGGAAGTCTACTGTGTACTGGATGCTGTGTTAACTCATTAGATGGGAATAACGAAGCCAGACTGGGAGTATGAATGGAAAAGAACATTCATCACTCATAGGGGGGGTCTTTATGACACTTTACAGGTGTTACAAGGCTAGGGGAAATCAGGTTTCCTTTTAGCTTTTTATTTGTCCCCCAGCCGCTGAATAACTTCAAGCATGCTTTCTATCTTTCCCCACTGAAGCTGATTGTAACTTTTACAGTCTGGGACAGGCTTTCCCTTTTTCTGGGGTTTCTCACATTTCTGTCTGCAGCCTTCTGGTCTCTTCCCAGGTGGTCTCAACCACCCCAGACTCCCAGCCCCACTTCTGCCCAGATACTTCCTGCAGTGCCTCCCCAGGCTGGCCTGAGCCCCAGAGTTAAAGAGTCGCAGGAAGTGGAATAAGTAGATTTATATGTTATATAGACTGGTGATAGGAGTTTGCAGGAAAACAAAGCAGGAAAGTTTTATAGAAAATATGGGATGGATTACATTCTGCATGGTGTTGTTAGTGGATGTCACTTTTGAGAAGCTGAGCTTTCAGTGTGCACACATGCACACTCACCACAGCTGCCTCACAGTTACACCCACCACTCAGATATGTGCACATAATACAAACACAAACCACAGACACACATATACACACATACACACAGAGAGATCAGAGGAACACATATACACGCATACACACAGAGACCACAGACACACATATACACATATACACATATTAATATATACACAGACATGCAAAAAAGATGCAATACTTCTAAACAACATACACACACAGAGACACACAACAGATCTCACCCCTGGTTCCTCACATGGGCAGCTTTCCCTGGGAAGATTCAGGCCTGATGGTCAAGCAAACCAGACCCAACATCCCAGCAGGAGGGAAGGTCAGGGACACTCATAAGCTCAGGGTCCTGTCTGCCCTTCCACTGACATTCCCTGCCAATCTCAAAAGCCACCCCTTGCCATCTGATGTCACCACACCCCTAGTCCCTTAGCCTGTGGTCCACCAGTTTCTTGTGCTTTATCACCCCCCCAATGGCCTGTGAGGGAACTACAGTTGTGTCCACACTGAAAAAAAAAAAACACTGGGAGATGGACAGGGGAGGTGGGACATCTTTCCACCTTTAGAAAGACTGAGACCTGAAGCCAGGACAGGTGGGAATTGAAGTGGAACCACTTGAAAAGAGTAGGAGTGGTGGAGAAGCAGGGGGAGAGGAGAAAGTGAGAAGGGGATGCAAGAAAGGGGAGGTGGAGTAGGAGTAATAGAAGGTGAGGGGAGGGGCAGGGGAGATGTGGAGGAGAGAATGGGGGAGGGGAGGAGGTGGATTCCCTTGGATGCTGGAGCAGAGATGCTGAAGGACTGACTGATGCAAGTGGATTACAGCAGGACCCCCTCTCTGCCCCACCAGTGTGTCTGGCTCTGGTCCTGCTCTGTGAAATGGGATGAGTTGCCTCCCCTCCCCATACAACCCTGCTCCCCTTCCATCCCCCAGCTCACCTGTCCCATCCCCCAGACCCACCTGCTCTCCCTCCTCGGGTTCCCTTAGCCCACCCTCCCCTTGTGTCAGCCCTGACCACCCAGGCTGTGACTCTGTCCCTGCCTCCAGCCCAGGTCCAGCAGGGTCTGCCTCACTTCAGCCCAGCCCCTCAAGAACACCGTGCCCCTCAGATGGGAAGCAGGTAACCAGGTGCAGGCGCAGTGATGGGCCTCCCCAGCAGAGGGAGCAGCCTCAGCAGAGTGCAGGAGGGGGCCAGTCCTGCCCTGGGGAGAGGAGAAACAGAGTGGCAGTGGTGAAGCTGCAGCCTTGCAGAGTGCAGAGCTGTTTGTGGAGGAGCAGCGGTGTTTCCTTCCGAGGTTTCCTCTTGTTACCAACTCCTTCCCTTCCCTCTCCTCCTCCCACCCACAGAGCGAGCCCCTTCAGATAGACCCGCCCCATGTAGACGGTGTACACTGTGGGCCAAGCCAGGCCGCTCCCCACACTTTACCTGTAGGAACACCTCCATCTTTTTAGCAATGCCCGGAGTTCCCTGACTCGGGCTGTCATAACACTGGGCCGCCACTAGGGGCGTAAACCACAGCAATTCATAGTTTCACAGTTCTGGAGACAGGAAGTTTCAACATCAAGGTGTTGGTAGGACTGATCCCCTCTGAGGCCTCTCTGCTTGGTTTGCACACGGTTCTTCCCCTGTGGTCTCTCCTTTGTGTGTGTCTGTGCCCTAATCACTCCTTATGAGGACACCAGTGCTATTGGATGAGGGTCTACCCTAATGACCTCATTCTACCTTAATCCCCCTCAAAAACCCATCTCCAAAACCAGTCACAGTCATCAGTAGTGGGGGGTCACAACATGAAGAGATGTATTTTGGGGGTGACACAATTCAGCCCACAGCGCCTCGTGAGCCTGTGGGTCCGACTGTGCACACGGCAGTGAGGCCTTTCCCGAGGCAGCACAGTGAGCATGGAGGAGCCAGGCTGGAGCCCAGGGCCATCTCGCTGCAGAGCCCGCACCCCTGACCCCATCTGGAGGCCTCCACTGAGGAAGCCCAGGGCTGAGCTACCCATCAGGGGATGTCCACCAAGGGCCGGACTCAGAGTGACCGCTTAGGATAGGGCAGGCCTGGCACCTGCCCTTACCTACGGTTCTCCCACAGACAACAAGGGTTGAGGACTGTGATGCCTCCTGTGACAGATGAGGAAAGTGAGGCTTGGAGGACAGAAGAGCCAAGCCCACCTGACTCCAAAGGCACAGTGTGCTGGCATCTTGCTCTGTATCAACAACAGAGATGCCTGGGCAGGGGGGCTCCAAGTAGGTGAGCAAGCTGAGGACCACCTGTGGGGTCAGAGGCTGGTGACACCCTCAGGGGCCTGCTCCTGTGCACTCTGGTCATTCTCTCCAGGGGCTCACTGTCGACTGTCCTGAGCAACCTGTTTTCTACATACCCCGGCCTGTTTTCCCACCAACATGCCCTGGACCACCAGGAGCTGGCATGGCCTGGGACTCCTCTGCCTCCTCATGTGTGAGGGTCACTCTCAGGGACAGGGACAAAGGCTGCCACTGTCTCCACTTTTACTCCACACCCCTGAGGGAGTAGATGCTCTGGTGCACTGTGTGTTCATTCATTCATGCATCACCACCTGTCTCACCTGGAGGACTATGTCACATTTCACACTTTCCCCTTCCCCTGTCAGCCCCTCCTGAGTCCCATGCCTGAGGGACTGATCCTCTGCATCAGATAGAACCCATACCTGGTCAGACAGTGCCTGCTTTCCTATGTGTACAGTAGTGCCAGAGGGGCAGGCGAGGACAGGGAGCTGGGATTGTTGGGCCTCCTCAGCATTAGGGCCCTCATGGGGACCCTATGTGAACAGTGGAAGAACTTATTCTACAAAGGCTGGGTCAGCTCCACCACACAGGCTGCCCACTTCCTTCTCCCTGATCATCACTTTTCTCCCTTCCCCCTGGCTTCCTGTTGGGGCTTCCTCTCAGTCCTGTGACACCGAGACCCTTACACTTACCCCAGAGATGCTGCTGCTGCTCCTGTGGCTGCTGGCCCTGCTGTGGGCAGGTAAGTGCCCCAGGGACAAGTGTGTGGGTTGGGGTAGAGTCAGCGGCTGATTGACCTTTCCCTGCAGGGTCGGTGGCTGAGGATCATAGATATGGGCTGTGAGTGCAGGAGTCTGTGACGTTGCAGGAGGGCCAGTGCATCTCCATGCCTTGCACTGTGATCTACCCCAAGATAGGCTGGACTGAGTCTGCCCCAGCTCATGGTTACTGATTCGTGGAAGGGGCCAAGTCAGGCGAGGATGATCCTGTGGCCACAAACAACCCCAATTGTAAAGTGAAGAATGAGACCAGGGGTCGCTTCCACCTCATCGGGGATCCCCGGATCTCCAACTGCTCCCTGCACATCAGAGATGCACAGAAAGGGGACACAGGGAGATACTTCTTTAGGGTGCAGAAAGGGTCCTATGTGAAACAAAATTATAAAAACAACATGCTGTCTGTACATGTGACAGGTAAGAAATGGGGTCAAGGTGAGGACACATGGCTGGGTCCTGAGGGCTCCTGGGCTGGGAAGGAGCCTGAGTCTCCTCATCCTGGGAAGGACTCAGGGCGATTAATGGGGAATGGACACAGGGGCTGACCTGGCACAGAGGTTGTAGTTAGGGGCACACTCAGGGACTCCTTCTCCAGGGCCTGGTTCTCTCTGTCCTCCCCAGTTGACACACCGACACGTGACATCCACATCCAGGGGAACAGGGAGTCTGGCCACCACAGCACCATCACCTGTACAGTGTCATGGGCCTGTGACAGAGAGACAGCACCCATCTTCTTCTGGATGGGGGCCAACAACACACCCCTGAGTCCCTGGACTCCCAGCTCCTCAGTGCTCACCCTCACACCAGGGCCTCAGCACCACGACACCGACCTCACCTGTCGGGTGGCCTTGCCAGGTGGTCAGATCAGGGAGAGGACCATACAGCTCAACGTGACCTGTGAGTACCCAGTCAGAACACTGGGTCCCTGAAGGTGGAAGGAGTTGGGGACCCCACTGACCCTCATGTGAAAGTGAGTAGGAGCACACCTGTGCCAGGAGGGCCCTGGAAAATGGGGAGGAGAGAGGCTCCCCTGATTTTTCCCCTGTTTCTCCCCACAGACCCCCCACAGCTGCAGGGACCCTCCTGCTCCTGGGAGGACAAGGGTCTCCACTGCAGCTGCTCCTCTCGAGCTCAGCCAGCCCCCTCCCTGCACTGGTGGCTGAGGGAGGGGCTGCTGGAGGGGAACCACAGCAATGCCTCCCACACAGTCACCTTCCACTCAGCAGAGCCCTGGGTCAACAGCTCCCTGAGCATCCGTGGGGAGCTTACGTCCAACCTCAGGCTGGCATGTGAGGCCCACAATACCCACGGGAAAGAGACAGTGACTGTCCTGCTACTGCCAGGTCAGGTGTGAGGGGGGAAGCCCCGGGAGGGGGCACACAGCTCTGGACCCTAGAAGACACTGAGCGGGAGGGAAAGTGACCTGACTCTGGGCAAAGGGGCACTGGAGTCCAGGCCCCTGAGACATTGGCTGGGGAGAGGCTGAGGGACCTGGAGGCTGCAGTCGTATGAAGGGTGGTGGACAAAGGAGTCCTGGATGGGAGTGGGCACACTCCTCAGCATAGATTTGAGAAGGCAGGGTGCTCAGATACCTGCCTAGGGAAAGAGGAGCTCACCCCATGTGTCTTGTCTCTGCAGGGCGACCAGGTGCGAGCCAGCTGGGCTGAAAGGCCCAGTCTCACTCTTCAGACTGAGGATCTGCAGGAAGAAATGGGCAGAGAAGGCAGAGAGCCAGGAAGGCATCTCCCAGGTGAGTGCCGGGGGCCACGTTCCACCCAGTGTCTCTGTGGTGAACACAGGTGTTCCTCCTCTGCCCCCAAACTTGGCCCTCCCCCAGGTTTCCTGGCACAGCCCCTCAGATCTGACAACTGTCCTCTCCTGCATCCCCCAGAGCCTGTCATTGGCCAAGTCCTGTCCCATTTCCCTTGTAGCAAGTCCCTTCTCCTTTTCTTCCTGTCCTGCTGAGTCCCCAACCACTTCCCAGAGTCCCTGACTCCACCCCTTCCTCCCCAAACATTCCCCACACAGCTGTCCTGCTCCCAACATTAACAGCAGCAAGTCCAACAGAAACACGATACAAACAACGTTTATAACTTACACCTTCCTAGGAGTGGTATCCAAAAAGTAGGAAGGAACATGAGATCAGCTTTCTTATCTATAAAATGGGATAATAGTCATATCCATGGAGACAGGTCATAAGGATTATTTGAGATTAGTAATAAGAACAAGCTTTTATTTATTTATTTTTTAAAGATTTTATTTACTTATTTTTAAAGAGGGAATGGAGGGAGATAGAGAGAGAGAGAGAGAAACATCAATGTGCGGTTGCTAGGGGTTATGGCCTACAACCCAGGCATGTACCCTGGCTGGTAATCGAACCTGGGACACTTTGGTTCCCAGCCTGTGCTCAATCCACTGAGCTACACCAGCCAGGGCTAGAACAAGCTTTTATGATTAAACTTTGTCAGTGGTACAAATGGGTAAATGAGTGGATGAATGAGTGAATAAATGAGTGAGTGAGGAATCCTCGGGAAATGGGTGTGAAATGGACAAATGAGTAAGACCCCCCAAGTCCCAAGTGCCCCTCTCCAGACACCAAACCCAGCTCGGACACCCCTCTCTCCTCCCACTCAGGGTCACCTGAACGTACCCTCCTCCCACCACCTGCCCACAGTGCCAGCCACCTCCCCCTCAGAGCATGAGCTCCACTACGCTGCTCTCAGTTTCCACAGCATGAAGCCACACAACCCTCAGGCCCAGGAGACCCTGTACTCTGAGGTCAAGATCCGGAAATGGTGGTGTGCCCCCACCTGCAGGAGCTGGCTGGAGCCCAGTAAAGTTATCTCTGAAAAGAAGGTGTATCAGGGTCCTAATCTTAAACAGCTAACAGCCCCCTGGGCCAAAGGTCATTAATGGAAACACAAAGTGCCTGGGAGTGGCTGAAGTGGCAGAGATTCCTGGGTTCAAATCCAGGCTCAGCTACTTACTGAGGGTGTTCCAGCAGGAAGTCACTTTACTTCCATGTGCCTCACTTTCCTGGTCTGTAATGTGGGGGATAATTTGATGACCTACATTGTTAAGTGAGAAAACATGCATCATTGGCATTAAGGACATTGTTGTGTACTAAGTTCACCTCAGGAAGGAGAGAGAGGTCACTTTTGTCTCTACCTCTATCTTCTGCTTGTTTGGCGAATTTTAACAACATATGTTATCTTCATTGGGTGGAGGGGAGCTTTTATTATTTCAAAATATTTCTATTTCTAAATGTAACTCCTTGGCAGGAGAAGATATTTCCCAATACATGTATGTAACAAAGGGTTCATCCAGAGTCAATAAAGACTCTGTAAAGATCTTCCAAAAATCAGTGAGGAAAAGGCAGACAACCTGAGAGAAAAAACAGGGCATTCCAATGGCCAATAAGCACATGGGAAGGTGGCAGGCTTCAGCAGCGATCAGGGAACTGCAAGTAAAAACTGTGGTGTTCTGCCACCACACAGCACCACACTGGTGAAAATAATAAAAACAATATAAAAAATATCAGGTGTTGAGAATTTTGCACTGAGTGAAGAAAGAAACATTCACAGAAAGACAGACACTGTGAACCCAGTTACACCCTCTATCTGCAGCCATTAAACTCTGAGAAACAGAGGGCACAGGACTCCCCATCAAAAGGGCTGCTCATCTGCATGAGCAGGAGACAGTCTCATCTGGGAGCTGTGCTGGGTCCCATGGGGTATAGGACTCCTAATGTTCCTGTGAGAGCCAGGGAGAAGGGAAGTAGGGGTCACTGTGAGGTGAAGGCAGCACTCACTCACTCATTAACTTGCTCACTCTCTCATTCACTCACTCACTTATTCAGGGATGCAAAGAATCCCCAAACATGAAAGCCCAGAGTTGTGACAAGGTGATAAATCTGGGAAGAAGTGCCACAAGTTGAGGCAGAGTCAGGAAGTTGGCCTCCTGGCACCTTGGCCAGGTGCACTGTGTTCCCAACACCTGGCTGCAGCTGTCTGGGAGGAGGGACGTGTGTTCTTGTCCTGATCCCTGCAGTCAGGCCGCAGCCTCCACACCTGCCTCTGTAAGCCCTGCCAGGCCCCCAGCTGTGAGCCAGCTGGGCTGAAAGTCCCTATATCTCACCTCAGACTGAGGATCTGCAGGAAGAAATGGGCAGAGAAGGCAGCGAGCCAGGAACAGGTCTCCTAGGTGAGTGCCAGGGGTAACTTTCCACCCAATGTCCCTGTGGTGAACACAGGTGTTCCTCCTCTGCCCCCAAACTTTGTTCTCCACCAGGTTTCCTGGCCCAGCCCCTCAGATCTCAGAACTGTCCTATCCTGCATCCCCCAGAGCCTGTCATTGGCCAAGTCCTGTCCCATTTCCCTTGTAGCAACGCCCTCCCCCTTTGCTTCCTGTCCTGCTGAGCCCCCAACCACTTTCTGGGGTCCCTGACTCCACCTCCCCTCCCCAAATATTCCCCAACAGCCATCATGCTCCCATCGTTAACATCCGCGAATCCAACAGTAAAACGATACAAACAATATTTATAACTTACAACTTCCTAGAGATGGTATCCAAAAAGTAGGAAGAAACATAAGATCAGCCTTCTTATTTTTAAAATGGGGTAACAGTCATATCCATGGAGAGAGGTCATAAGGATTATGTGAGATTTGTAATACAAACAAGCTTTTATGATTAAACTTTGTCAATGGTACAAATGGGTAAATGAGTGAATGTGTGAGTGGATGAATGAGTGAGTGAGGAATCCTCAGGAAATGGGTTTGAAATGAACAAGTGATAAGACCCCCCAAGCCCAAAGTGCCCATCTTCAGACCCCAGAGGCCAGCTTAGACACCCCTCTCTCCTCCCACTCAGGGTCACCTGAGTGCACCCTCCTCCCACCAGCTGCCCCCAATGCCGGTCACCTCCCCCTCAGAGCATGAGCTCCACTACACTGCTCTCAGTTTCCACAACATGAAACCACACAACCCTCGGGCTCAGGAGACCCCGTATTCTGAGGCCAAGATCCGGAAAGGATGGTGCACCCCCACCCTCAGGACCTGGCTAGAGCCCAGAAAAAGCATCTCCAAAAAGAAAGGTGTGTCAAGGTCTGATTCTTAAACAGCTAACAGCCCTCTGAGCCAAAGGTCATGAATGGAAACATGAAGTTCCTGGGAGTGGCTGAAGTAGCAGAGATTCCTGGGTTCAAATCCAGGCTCAGCTACTTCCTGAGCGTGTTCCAGCAGACAAGTCACTTTACCTCTGTGTGCCTCAGTTTCCTGCTCTGTAACGTGGGGGATAATTCGATGACCTACATTGTTAAGTGAGAAAACATGCACCATTGGCATTAAGGACATTGTTGTGTACTAAGTTCACCTCAGGTCAGAGGAAGATGTCACTTTTGTCTCTACCTCTATCTTCTGCTTGGTTGACGATTTTTAAGAACATGTGTTATCTTCATTGGGTGGAGAGGAACTGGTATTATTTTTAAATATTTCTATTTCTAAATGTAACTTCTTGGCAGGAGAAGATATTTCCAAATACATGTATGTAACAAAGGGTTTGTCCAGAGTAAATAAAGACTGTGTAAAGATCTTCCAAAAATCAGTGAGGGAAAGGCAGACAACGTGAGAGAAAAAACAGGGTATTCCAGGGGCCAACAAGCACCTGGGAAGGCTGCAGGCTTCAGCAGCGATCAGGGAACTGCAAAGAGAAACTGCAGTGCTCTGCCACCACACAGCCACCACACTGGTGAAAATGATACAAAGAATATAAAAAACACCATGTGTGAGAACATTGCACTGAGTGAAGAAAGAGCCAGTCACAGAAATACAGACACTGTGATCCCAGTTACACCCTGTGTCTGCAGTCATTAAACTCTTTAAAACAGAGGGCACAAGGCCCCCATCAGAGGGGCTGATTAACTCCTACATGAACAGGAGTCAGAGCCTCGTCTGGGAGCTGTGCTGGGTCCCACAGGGTGTAGGACTCGTAATGTTCCTGTGAGAGTCGGGAAGAAGGGAAGTGGGGTCCTGGGAGGGAAGGCAGCACTCAGTCAGTCATTCATTCAGTCATTCATTCAGTCATTCAGTCTTTCTTTCTTTCTTTGATTCACTCACTCATTCATTTATCCACTCACTCACTCATTCATTCACAAGCATTCCATGAGCATCTAAGTGTCAGCTGGATGAAGAGAAGACAAGAGAGGAACTTTGGACCTGCTCTGTGTCCCTGGGACAGCCCCAACCACAGACATCCCTTCCTCCCAACACAGGAAGGCAGTTTTAGAGCTGCAGTCACTGGGCAGTTTACCACGTTTCCTGTTCACATGCTGTGTATTTTCTAACAATATAAGTGCAGGATTTTTAGAAATCTAATGTGCTGAGGACGTGCAATACTCCTTTCCAAAGCAGATGCACTTTTATAACATAGAGCAAGGCAAAATAGTTCCATTTTTTAATATCTGCTCCCACAGTTGGTATTTTCTCTTTTTCAGTTTGTTGATAAAGGAAACTTACAGAATCACAGTGGAACCCCCATGTGTGGTTTAAATTAAATTATCTAATGCTAATAATGTCCAGGATAGTTTTCTGTGTTTATTGACAACTTGTATCTATTTCTATAAATGTCTATTCAAATAATTGACCAAATTTTAAGTGTGGTTCTTTTGTTTTTGTTTAGTGACTTTTTTTCTGACAACTGGGCTGGTTTTTCGTTTTTTGGTTTGCTGGAGAACTTTGGGTGTATTCTGGATACAAGGCATTCATCAAGTCTATATTGGCAGATATATTTCTCCAA
Source organism: Phyllostomus discolor (assembly GCF_004126475.2). Taxonomy (NCBI): domain Eukaryota; kingdom Metazoa; phylum Chordata; class Mammalia; order Chiroptera; family Phyllostomidae; genus Phyllostomus; species Phyllostomus discolor. Next base: position 21,932,027 of record NC_040914.2, read on the forward strand.
GTCTGCAACTTTTCCCTTAACTCTCTTAATGGTGTCTTTTATAGAACATCAACCTCCTGTTCCCAAAAACCTGTGCCCCCTGTGAGGTGACCCTGAAATGTATTGGGACATGGAAGAGCAGAGGAAACTAGGTCTGGAGGCAGGATGGGGATATTCATGGGGGACAGCGGGTCACATGGGCAGTGCAGAGGGTGAATATTGGCCACCCAAAGAGAGACTGGTACCTGAAAATGTTACCTGATCAGGAAAAGGGTCTTTGCAGAAGGGATGGAGGTGAGGATAGTGACCTGGAGAGGATCCTTGCTTGTCAGGTATTGTCCCTGAATGTAGCCACACGTGTCCTCCAAGGGAGATACAGCAGGTGACTTTCTGCACACAGAGCAGGATGAGGCAGTGTGGCCAGGGGACAGGCTGCAGTGACCCAGACACCAACCAAGGATGGCTGAGAGCCCCAATCCCTGAGAACTACAAAGTTGGACTCTCCCCTAGAGTCTCTTAGAGTGTGAGTCCCACCAACCCCCGAATTTCCACACATCAGAACTCAGTTCTCATCATGGGGTTCATGATATGGGACCCCGATATGTGGCACCTAGTCTTTCCCTGTTCCAGGGGTCTCAGTCGAGAACTTAGAAGGGCAGAATGAGAAGATATTTTACTTCATGCATGAACTTCTGGCCCCAAGAACCAAGAGAATAAAACTTTACCAAAAAAAGGCTCTGAGTGTGTGGTAACTTCTTTCAATGGCCTCACGAAAGCAACACAGGCAGGAATTCACGAGGCACCTCTGGGAAAAAGCAGAGAAGGAACCGAGAAAAGACCTTCTTCACTGGACCCCCTCCACTGTTTCTCTTTGAAGACAAATATCTCAGGGGTTTTCTGGACCCTGGGATCCCATATCCCCTCCTCCAGTTCTCTGCTGATCCTGCTCCAATCACAGCTTCACACCTTTCCCACCAACCACTGAGACCCAGTGAGGACGTGTTTTCTTGTGTCTTCTCTTCTCTGTGGGCCACCAGAGCCTGTCCTACCTCACCACTGCCATCCTCTCACACTGACACACGTGCCCCCATCTCCAGTCCTGACCACTTCCTCATCTCCAGCATTCATGCCAGGGCTCTCACTGACGTCTCCTGGTGGTCATGAGGTGGCTTCTCAGAATGAACGTCCCCCTCAAAACCCCTTTCTGGTCCCTGAATCGTACATCCTCCCTTCTGTGGGTCATTGCTCTAGTGTCTTCACTGATTTAATTCTATCCTCTTGTGTCCAGAAAGGCAGCTTCTGAATGATAGAGATTTTCATGCTGGGACCAGGGGCACATTCCCAGTGTCTACGAAAATGTTGGCACACAGTAGACATTCAGTCATACTTGCTAAAGAGGATATAAGTAAATTATGACCATACATATTTCATTGTTCACAATATACAAGAATTACACACACACACAGACACACACAAAAAATGAGGTGACTTTTAACTGAGACCAAAGATGATCAGCTCTCGGGGATGTAGGAATCTGAAGGGAAGGTCGTTTCAGCAGGAGGAACTTTACAAGTAAAGTCTCAGAGTAACAAAGACCCTGGCTCAGATGGAAGCAGAGATGGTGTGAGATTTCAGAAGAGGGTGGGATCCAGTGGAAAGTCCAGCAGGGTACAGGCCATGCCAGCCCTAAATCCAGCCTGTGAACTTTGCCTTCATCCCAGCCACAGACAGGAAACATCGTTGTTCATACTGTGCAGAACCTGGAGGATGGGGGTCTGCAAACACAGTCTGTTGGCCTCAGTTGAGGACACAGGTGGAGGCAGGACGTTGCGGGGTTCAGACACCCAGGAAGAGATGAGGCCACAGCAATGACCAAGGATGGTATGGAGTGGAGACAGGCATTGAGCTGAGCTGTGATAAGAAGAAAAGGTGGATAAGACTTAATAATGTACTGAATCACGAAGAAGGAAGGGAGGGCACTGTGTCCTCTGTGTGACTAAGACCCTGTAAAGAAGTGGGTTTGGGGAGGAAGATGGCAGCTCAGCTGTAACCATGCTCAGCAGAGCAATCCCAGGGACTTTCCTGGAGGTGGTATCAGTGGGATGTTGGATAGTGAGAATCCTTGGTCACTCACCTGAGGCATTAACTGGATGCTGTGTTTGCATCTCTCATGCCCCTTGCAGGCCTCATCACCTTCCTCCTGTGGTACCTGACTCTGAAAGAATAGACCAAGGTTTTCCAGACTGGTTGGATCAGGGTGCAGTGGGCAGCAGACCCAATCCCCAATTTCTTTCTTAAGGGATAAAGGGTTGAGTAAATTGGGGAATGGCAGATCTGGCTCCACAGATTTTCTTGAGCAATGAAGGTTCCTCCCAGTCTAGGCACTCACAATGGCTGCTCATGTGGGGTCCCCACTCACCACCCCTTCACCACCTGCCAGCACTACTCCTGATTTGCTGGGATCCCAAGCCCTGGTTTTGGACTCAACCACATGTCTCCTACCCTCCCCACCCTCCCTTGTCCCTGGGGCAGAGCTCACATGAGGATGATGAGGCAGAGCAGCAGGAATAGGGTCTTAGCAGCTGCTTCCACAATGGCCACCAGCACCACCACTGCCCTGGGACCTGATTTTCCTGCAGGGAAGAGGAACAAGGAGGGTGTCATCTGCACAAGGGCAATCCTGTGTCCTTCGGTTCCCACTAGGAACCTGAAGGTCATCCTCCAGGTTTTCCTGCACCCATATACACAAGACTGCCTGCGCCTTTACCCTTCAACCTGCCCTGACTCCCTGCAGTTGCACAGAAAATAAAAGGCCTCATGTGAAATTTATCAAAATTATACATTCTGTTATTAAATTAATAGTATGGACAAAGTGAAAAGCCAACCTATTTAATGGAGAAATATTTGCTGTTCTTAGATCCAGTACTGCTTATTATCCAGCACATATAAAGAACTCTACAGTCCTGGCTAGCAGCTCAGTGGGTCAAAGCATCATCCAGAAGTGCCAAGATTGTGAGTTTGATCCCTGGTCAAGGCACATACAAGAAGCAACCAATGAATCCGTAAATAAGTATAACAATAAATTGGTGTTACTCTCTCTCTCTTTCTCCCATCTTCTTTCCATAAAATCAATTCATAAAATATATTCTATACCACTTCACACTGGTCAGACTGGCCATCATAAACAATCAATAAACAAGTGCTGGCGAGGAGGTAGAGAAAAGGGAACCCTCGTGCACTGTTGTGGAAAAAAGTATGGAATTTCCTCAAAAAACTAAAAATGGAACTGCCTTTCACCCAGTAATTCCACTGCTGGTATTATACCCTAAGAATCTGAAAACACCAATTCAAAGGGCCTATGCACCCCAATGTTCATAGCAGCATTGTTGACAATAGCCAAGTGCTAGAATCAGCCCCAATGCCCATCAGTAAATGAGTGGATCAAAAAATTGTAGTATGTTTACACAATGGAATACACAGCAGAACGAAGGAAGTCCTACCCTTTGGGACAGCAAGGATGGATCTAGACAGCATTATGCTAAGTGAAATAAACCAGATGGTGAAAGAATCTCACCTTTACAATCTCACCTTTAACAGGAACCTAATCAGGAAATAAACAAGCAAGCAAAATAGAACCAGAAACATGGAAATAAAAAATAACCTGACAGTGACCAGAGGGGAGGGAGGAAGGGAATATTGAGAGTAAGAAGGGGAAGGGTCAAGACAAGGAACATGTATAAAGGACACATGAACAAGGAGAATGGGGGTGAGGATTGTGGGAGAGGGAGGATGGGCAGGGCAGGGAGCGTAATAGGGGAAAATGTAGAGAACTCTAATTGAACAACAATTTAAAAACGAAGAGAAACCTTTAACAAAAATATCATTCTTTTCTACTATTGTTGTTAGAGTACAGTTGTCTCCATTTTCCTGCCATCACCCCTACCTCCCACACTCAATCCCACCACCCTGGCCTTGTCCATGGGTCCTTTGACATGTTCCCTGATGACCCTTCCCCTTCTTGCCCCCATAATCCCATTCCTTTCTCATCTCTGCTCACTGTCAGATAGTTTTTTATTTCCTTGTCTCTGGTTCTATTTTGCTTGCTTGTTTGTTTTGTTGATTAGGTTCCACTTATAGGTGAGATCATAGGGTATTTGTCTTTCACCACCCGGCTTATTTCACTTAGCATAATGCTCTCCAGTTCCATCCATGTTGTCGTGAAGGGTAGTACTTCTTTATTACTGCTGCATAGTATTCCATTGTGTAAATGTACCGGGCGTTTGTTTCTTTGGCTCTTTTTGATCCACTCAGGAAACTACACAATACTGAAGAAAGGAATTAAAGAGATATATGGAAGCATATACAGAGTTCATGGATTGGAAGAATTAACATTATTGCAGTGTCCATACTACCCAAAGCAATCTGTAGATTCAAGTCAATCCCTGTTAAAATACCCATGACACAATTCACAGATGCAGAGCAAACATTTCAAAAATATATATATGGAACCATAAACAACCCCAAATAGCTGCAGCAATTTTGAGAAAGAAGAGTAAGTAGGAGGGGTCACAATACCTGACATCAAATTATATTGCAAGGCCACAGTAAACAAAACAGTCTGGTACGGGCATAAGAAGAGACACACAGATCAATGGGACAGAATAGAGAGCCCAGAAATAAACCCATGTCAAAAACACATTCTTACAACTCATAAACCCCAAAAGTCAAACAACCCAGTTAGAAAATGGGAAAAAATGCCCTGGCTGGTGTGAACTCCTGGTGTCCAGGAGAAGTGGGGGATGTGTCCCCTTCACAGGCCCAGGGCATAGAGCAGGTCAGGTTTGCAGAGTGGCCCCACTCCGGGGGCCCTGGGATGAAGATGTGAGGCATGTGACTGAGGGCTGATGAGAAGGGGGAACAGGGGATCAGGGTGAGGGTCCCAGGTCTGGACCTCAGAGAAGCCTCAGAGCTTGGTCCAGCTCTTCCCTCTGAACCTGTTGCTGGGGTCCCCTTCCAGCAGCCCCTCCCTGAGCCACCAGCCCAGAAAGGAGGCCAGCTGGCTAGTGAGGAACAGCTGCAGGGCTGAACCCCATCCTCCCAGGAGCAGGAGGGTCCCTGCAGCTGTGGGGGTCTGTGGGGAGAAACAGGGGAGAGATCACAGGAGCTTCTCCCCTCCCTAACACTCCAGGGCCCTGCCCCAGGTGTGCTCCTACTCACTATTCACACTGAGTGTCACAGAGGCTTCCAGAGAGGCTGACTCGTGCTGCTGAGCTTGGCAGATGTATTTCCCATGGTCCTCCAGTTCTACCTGGGGCAGTGTCAGGACCCCTGGGTGCGTGGACTCCAGGGTGAGGCTGCCTCAGGTCCACATCATACTGCCAGGTGGGTTGCTGTCAGCTTTACACACCAGGTGCAGGTAGTTGCCCTCCTGGACTTGGAGAGATGAGCCGTTGGACAGAACTTTATATCCTGGCAAGACAGAGAGAGAGTCCAGCCACAGCTGTGGTTAGGTCTCCCTCTGTCTCCATCTCTCCCTGTCTGTAGGTCCCTGCCTCTCTGTGGCTCTGCCTCTCTCTTCATCTCCCTGGCTCTCTCCCTCAATCTGCCTCTTCATCCATATGCCTCTCTCTCTTCTCATTTCTATATTTCCCTCAGTCTCTGTCTTTCTCATTATCTCTGTGAGGCGCTCTCCCTTCCCCTCCTTATATTATGTACATCAGTTTCTTCTTTTCCATAATCCCATGGGCTTTACCATCTGGGCTCAGCCCCATGGGGACAGGGCTAGGGGCAGGCACTACAGCCTCTGCAAGAGGCTGCTGAGTGTTTGGCTGAACCACCTTGATCCCCACGCCTCCTGCCTTGGCTGCCAGTGCCAACGCAGACCCCAGATTTCTCTGGATGAATCTTGTCATTTACATCTGTCACCAGAAAGACACTATGACCTGCCCAGTTCAGCTGTGTCTCACAGCTCACAGTCTCATGGACAAGATACCCCAAAAGCAGGTTCTCACAGAGCAGTGAGGTATAGTTTATGATGGGGGGTTAGCTGTGTTGAGGGAGCCCTGAGACCCTGACTTGAATGAGACTGGCAGGTCAGGGAGGGCTTCCTGGAGGAGAAGAGGCTTAAGCAGACCACAAGAAAGGGTGGGAGCTGGCCAGGCGATGGTGCTGGCATGGAGGACATGGTGGAAGGATGGCACAGATCACAGCCACCACCAGGGTGTGGCATGGCCCCACCTGCTCCCAGAGAAGCAAGAAGTCCTGTGAAGCCTGACTGAGTGGCCATGTTGGGGGTGTTTACATGAGGCTACTAGGAGAAATTAAGGGATATTTAAAACAGTGTTACAAATTGCCCATTAAAAAATAGTCATGAGATGTAAAGTACAATGGAGAGAATATAGTGAATAATATTGTAATAACTATGGATGGTGCCAGGGTGGAGTTAACTTATCCCTTTGTAAGTTCTATGAATGTCTGACCACAGTGCTGTACATCTGAGAACCTCATGCAGCATCCCGTGATGGGCTCGGGGTAAAGAGGCCAGTTTTTAAGCTGAGAAGGAGTGAGTGGGGGCCTCTCACCTCTGCTGTCCTCTCACCTGGCCCAAGTCTGTCTCCCATCTGAGTTCTGAAATCCCAGCTCTGCTCTGAAGGATGCAGGGAAACCCACTTCCACCACCCCCAGACAGGAGAAGATGCACCCTACCTGTGCCTTCTTGCCAGGACATGATGGTTAGGTTCTGGAGTGCATCTGGACAGACAGACATAATTGTTCCCTGTTCAGTGGCAGAACGGTGGGCATTGTCCCTTTCCACCCACAAACTGTATACACAGGAATGGGATGAAATTGGGTGTCCTCCTTCCTTCCTCTGCATCCAGGGTTTGCAGGGCCCAGCACTCTAACCCTCAACCCCCTCCACCCCCAGGGACTGCTGTCCTGACCAGGTACTCACAGGTCATATTGAGCTGGATGGTCCTCTCCCTGATCTCACCACCTGACAAGGTCACCTGACAGGTGAGGTTGGTGCGGTGGTCCTGGGGCCCTGGTGTGAGGGTGAGCACTGACGAGTTGGGAGTCCAGGGACACAGGGAAGTGAGGTTGGCCCCCATCCAGTAGAAGATGGGTGGTGTTTCTCTGTCACAGGCCCATGGCATTGTACAGGTCATGTTGTTGGTGTGGCCAGATTCCAGGGTGCCCTGGATGTGGATGTCAGGCACCAGATCTGAAGAAGAGGGAGACAGACACTGAGTCCCTGGAGGTGGGATCCCCGAGTGTGCTCCTAAATATAGCCTCTGTGCCAGGCCAGCCCCTGGATCCACTCCCCATTGGTCTCCCTGAGTCCTTCCCAGGATGAGGAGAACCAGGTTCCTTCCCATGCCAGGAGACCTCAGGACCCAGTCATGTGTCCTCACCTGGACCCCACTTCTTACCTGTCACATGTACAGAGAGCTGGTTCTGTATATAATTGTGTTTCACATAGGACCCTCACTCTATCCTAAAGAAGTATCTCCCTGTGTCCCTTCTCTGTTCGTCGCTGATGTGCAGGGAGCAGTTGGAGGTCCGGAGGTCCCCAATGAGGTGGAATCGGCCCCTGGTCTCATTCCTCACTTTACATTTGGGGTTGTTTGTGGCCACAGGAGGATCCGTGTTTGTGTTGGCCCCTTTCTGGAACCAGTAGCCATGAGTTGGGTCAGACTCATTCCAACCTTTATTGGGGTAGGACACGGTGCAGGGCACGAAGACGCACTGGCCCCTCTGCACTGTCACGGACTCCTGCACTAGCAGCTGGAATTCCTGATGCTGAGCCAGGGACCCTGCAGGGAAAGGAGAGTCAGCCACAGCCTCCACCCCAGCCCACACACTCTCCCCTGGGGCACTCACCTGCCCACAGCAGGGCCAGCAGCAGCAGCAGCAGCAGCAGCATCTCTGGGTTAAGTGTCAGGTCTCAGTGTCAAAGGACTGAGAGGAAGCCCCGACAGGAACCCATGGGGAAGGGACAAAGGTGATGATGAGGGAGGAGGAAGTAGGCAGCCAGTGTTGTGGAGCTGGCCTGGCCCTTGGAGAATAAGCACTTCCACTTTCCAGATGGCGTCCCGGTGCCGTCCCCATGCACCAAGGAAGAACCACCACTACTCTCAACTCCTTGTCTTCGCCTGCCCCTCTGGCACTACTGTCCACTCAGGAAAGCAGGCACAGCTTCTGCACAATACCCAAGATCAGTCTCCTGGGAGTGGGACTCAGGAGGGGCTCACAGGGGAATGGGAAGGCAGGAAATGTGACATAGTTCTCTAGGTGAGACAGGTGTTGCTTGAAGGAATGAGCCCACCAGAGCATCTATTCCCTCAGGGGCGTGGAGTCAAAGTGGAGACTGTGGCAGCCTTTGTCCCTGTCCCTGACAGTGACCCTAACACCCGAGGAGGCAGAGGGGCTCCAGGCCATGCCAGCTCCCAGTGGTCCAGGGCGTGTTGGTGGGAGCACAGCCTGGGGCATGTAGGAGTCCTGGTTACTCTGGGTAGTCGACAGTAAAATCCCAGGTGAGAATGGCCGTAGTGGAGAGAACCAGGCCACCGAGGGGGTCAACAGCCTGTGACCTCACAGGTGGTCCTCAGCTTGCTGGCCTGCTTGTAGCCCCCCTGCCCAGGGAACCCTGGTGTTGATTTAGAGCAAGATGGCAGCACAGTGTGCCTTTGGACTCAGGGGGGGCCTGGCTCTTCTGCCCTCCAAGCCTCACTTTCCTCATCTGTCACAGGAGGCATCACAGTCCTCAACCCTTGTCATCTCTGGGAGAACCCGAGGTAAGGGCAAGTGCTAGGGCTGCCCTATCCTGAGCGGTCACTCAGTCTGGCCCTTGGTGAACATCCCCTGATGGCCAGCTCGGCCCTGGGCTTCCTCAGTGGAGATCTCCAGGGTGGGGTCAGGGGTGCGGGCTCTGCAGCCAGATGGCCCTGGACTCCAGCCTGGCTCCTCCATGCTCACTATGCTGCCTCGGGAAAGGCCTCACTGCCCTGTGCACAGCTGGAAGCCCAGGCTCACAAAGTGCTGTGGGCTGAATTGTGTCACTCCCAGATTTCATCTGTTCATGTTGTGACCCCGCTACTGCTGAATGTGAGTTGTTTTGGAGATGAGTCTTTTAGGGGGATTAAGATAGTATGAGGTCATTAGGTTAGACCCTCATCCAATAGGACTGGTGTCCTTATAAGGAGAGTTTAGGGCACAGACACGCACAGAGAAGAGACCACAGGGGAAGAACCACCTGCAAACCAAGCAGAGAGGCCTCAGAGGGGACCAGTCCTACCAACACCTTGATGTTGAACTTCCTGTCTCCAGAACTGTGAGACTATGGGTTGTGTGGTTTATGCCCCTAGTGGCGGCACTGTGTTATGACAGCCGGAGCCAAGGAACACAGTGGGTTGCTAAGAAGATGGAGGTGTTCCTGCAAGTAAATTGTGGGGAGCAGCCTGGCCTGGACCACAGTGGACGTGGTCCAAATGGGTGGGACTATAGGATGGGGCCGCCCTGAGGGTGGGAGGAGGAGAGAGAAGGGAAGGACTTAGTAAGGGGAAAAAACCTGGCAAGGAAACCCCTCTGTTTCTCCTCCACCTGCTCTGCACTCTGCAGGGCTGCAGCTTCAGCCCAGCCACTCTGCTCCTCCTCACCCCAGGGCAGGATCAGCGCCCCGGTGTTTGCTCAGGTGGCTCCCTCTCCTGGAGAGGCCTGTCACTGCACCTGCCTCTTGGCTCCCTGCCTCCAATCTGTGGAACGGACTGTTCTTGAGGGGCCGGGCTGAGATGAGGCAGACCCTGCTGACCTGGAGTGTGGAGCAAAGCCAGAGTCACTTCCACACTAGTCAAGGCTGACCCAAGGAGAGGGTGGCCTGGGGAGACCTGAAGAAGAAGGGAGGGTGGTGTGGGGGATGGGAGAGGTGAGCTGGGGTGTGGAAGGGGAGCAGGGTTGTATGGGAGGCCAGTCACCCCATTTCACAGAGCAAGACCAGAGCCAGAGATGCTGGTCGGGCAGAGAGGGGGTCCCACTGTATCCCACTTGTTTCAGTCAGACCTTCAGCATCTCTGCTCCAGCATCCCAGGGAATCTGTCTCCTCCCCTCCCCTCTAAAAAGACAGATAAAAAGCTAAATGAAACCTGATTTCTCCTACGGTCATGGAGCAGCTGTAAAGTATCATAAGGACCCCACTTGGAGTGGTGAATGCTCTCCTCCTGTGATGCTCCGAGTCTGCCTTCATTATTTCCATCTAAAGAGTTTGCACAGCAACCAGAACATAGTTGACTTCCTTATAGGAGAAGAGCCCACATCTGAGGAAGGCGGCACTCCGGAGGTCCCAATGCCCGAGACCAGCATCACTGACCTAGGAGTTCATGAGACCCTCACCCAGCCTCTCCTACTCTGCTCTGGGCCTGAGAGAATCTGGCCTCCAGGGGGCGATCCATCCACCAGGAGACACTGAACCCTTGGGAGACTCAGGGGAGCTGCCACTGTCAGTGAAGCTGAAACCGGACCCTAGGCGAGCTGATACCAGCCTCCCAGCGCTGCAGAAGAGCGTGACTCCAGAGGCTTATGTCCCAGTTTGGGGCCAGGAGGGGAAAGGTGTGGATGTGGATGGATCTGTGGGGGAGCCAACAATCAGGAGTCACTGGGCTGGGCTCCTGTCTCTGCTCCATCTCCCCCCTCTCCTGTTCACTCTCAGGCTTTGTCCATCCTGAGGAGGATGTCTGTCTGCCCCACCTGGCTGAGCCGCAGGCAGGAGGATGTGCTTGCTAAGACTCTCTGTCTCCTGCCCTCTGGATGATTCCTTCAAGTAGTTTGATCCATGCCAGCTGCACCAAAACAAAAGTCCAGCAGAACAGGGAGCTTTCTAACACTCAGCTCCAGCTCTGCTCCTCCCCTGGCCAGACATCCTTCCCCTCCTGCCACTTTCAATGTATCTACTCAGTTATGAGTTGTTCAGGAAGATTCAGAACCTCACCATCACCATGACACTCTCTCAGCCACCAACCCACACACACCTCAGTCACACCCCTGCCACCACCTGAATACCTCCTGCCCCTTCTGGCCTCCCCACACTGAATTCACCTGGTCCCACCTCCCTGTCATAGTGTCCCCATTCTCCATCATTGCAGCACACACTTATCATGTGAGAATGGGCTCAAATATCACTGCCTCACACAAGCTGCATTCACTGCCTTTCCACCTCCTCCACCCCTGCCCTTTCCCACAGGTTGAATTAGGGCCATGGTTTATCAACTTCAGTGTTGTTGATATTGGGGCATTTGTAGCTGAGTGGGGTTTTGGTTGCTTAAGGGTGGGCTGTCCTGTGCATTGTAGGATGTTAAGCAGCACCCCTGGTCTCTGCCCTCAACCTTCCAGGAGCTTCCCCTGCCCTATTTTGACAACCACAGTCTCCCGACATTTCCCAATGTCTGTGGGTGGTAAAACCCCCTGATGAGAAAGAACCATGGGGTGAGAGTCTCCCGCCTCTGCCTTCACAGAGTCACTTTGGCAGATTGACAAACTTTCTCCAGTTCTTTTCAAGGTCACCAGAGAAACCTTTGCCCCTGGCTTGTTTTAAAGCAAAAGTGCATTTCAGCTCCTTTGCATCATGTTCATGAGGGAAACACTGAGAAATCCTTACATTTCTCCCAATTTCTTCTCTAAACATTTACTGCATGTCCACTCTACAATGGAACCAGTAAGAAGAAGAAGACACAGTTCCTACCTCAGGCGAGCTCAAATTCATGGCTTGGGGTTTCAGGAAGGCACAGAAACATGTAAACTTAAAGTACAGTGTGATGAGGTTCCCATGACCTGGGGGTCCAAGGACCAGAGCTCTTGCCTTTGCCCTCAGGGGTGGGAAGGGAGTAAGAAAAAGTTTCTCAGGAGAAACCCCTCTCAAGATGTATCTTGAGGGGAAATTAGGAGTTGGCCAAGCAGCAATGGGAGGGAAAGCGTCCCAGGCAGAGGTGGCATCAGGCACAAAGAAAGGGGTTGGGAGAGGTCCTGGCCACTGTCTGGGCAGGAGCAGTCCACCTGTGATAGCTGGAGCCTGGGGTAAAGGAGGCAGGGTGGGGTCATGCCCCTGGATGTGTGTCTGGGGTCTGCTCTCCATGGGCTGCACAGCCGAGCAGAGGAGGCTGGCCTTCAGCCTTCAGTCTGTCATGTAAAAAACAAATCTGGATTTAGATAAGGAGAGACTTTATTGAAAAGGCTATGGCAAGCCCTGGGAGTGGCTTAGTTGGTTGCAGCCAACCAAGGATTGCTAATTCCTGGTCAGGGCACATGCCTAGATTACAGTTTTGATCCCTGATTGAGATGCATATAAGAGGCAACTGATCAACATTTCTCTCTCTCTCTTAAAAACATATCCTCAGGTGAGGATTTTTAAACAAGGATTATTGCTATAAGGGGAGTGAGATTATTGCAAAGGGGGGAAGGAAACTATAGCAGGAAGAGAAGAAAAACTGTGCACACAACAGGTAAGGAACTGCCTACAGTAAGGATAAGGATGGGTGGAAGGTGGGGACCCCATGGAGCCTGAATGCTATAGACTGAATCAGATTCCTCCAATCCATATGTTCAAGTACATGATAGTTATATCAGAATAATTGAGATTAAAGTGGTTCATGATAGTGTACCTTGAAGATTGATGGCTTTATAAGAAACAGAGAAAGCAATCTCCCCTTCCTCTTCCCACATCCAAAAAAAAAAAAAAGAAAGAAGGAAAAAGGCCACATGAGGACAGGGAGAAGTCGGCCATCAGCAAGTTAGTAGGTGGGCTCATACATGGAACCAAATCTGCTGACACACAAACTTGGACTCCCCAGCCTTAAATGCATTTCTGTTGTGTGAAATGCCCAGTCCTTGGTATGTGGTTATGAAATCCTGAGCTGGGTGTACCCTAGGTGTACCTTCAGTCAGCCGACACTTAGATGCTCACCAAGTGCTTCTGAATGAAATGAATGAATGAATGAATAAGTGAATGAGTGAGTTAGCACTGCCTTATCCTCACAGGGATTCCAACGTCCCTTCTCCCTGAGTCTCACAGGAACATCGTGAGTCCAACACCCTGTGGGACCCAGCACGGCTCCCAGATGAGGCTCTAACTCCTGCTCAGGCAGGGGGTTGATCAGCCCCTCTGATGGAGAGCCCTTAGGAGAGTCATGTACCATACAAAGAGGTTATGGTCCAGCTCCGGGGCTGCAGGGGAGCTCCTGGTGAGGGTGGGGCAGGACTTGAGGTGGGCTTGCTTCTGCTCTACTCTGGGTCGGTGGCCAGCGTATCTGAGCTGCTGAGTGTCCACAGGCCCCATGCAGAGAGGGATGCACTTTGGCTCTGAGGTTCCTCTTTTGTAAAAAAAATGAGATCTCATGCTCCTCCCAGCTTCCGTGGTCTCCCCCTAGCCCCCCTCCCACGGCCTTCATTCTTTTTCACCCACAGGAATCAGACACCCTCCTTGTCAGTGATGCTGCCACTGCTGCTGGCCCTGCTGTGGGCAGGTGAGAGCCTGAGGGGAAGGCTGTGGGTTGGTGAGGGCAGCTGCTGACCCTCCTTTCCCCACAGGGTCCCTGGCTCAGGACAGAGGATACCAGGTGGCATTTCAGGGGCCCGTATCAGTGCAAGAGGGCTTGTGTGCCTCTGGGCCCTGCTCTTTCATCTTCCCACAATTCAACTGACATAATGCTCCCCCCGCTCCCCACTTTCAAGATGGGACTAATACAAACTGGGATGCTCCTGTGGCCACAAACAACCGAGATCGTGAAGTGCAGGAGAGGACACCGGGCTGACTTCAGCTCCTTGTGGATCCCAGGAACTACAGCTGCTCCCTGCACATCAGAGTTGCACAGAGTAGAGACACAGGGACATACTTTTTTAGGGTGGAGCAAGGGTCCGATGTGAAACTAAATTACAAAGAGAACCAGCTCAATGTGCATGTGATGGGTAAGGAACAGGCTCTCAGAGAGACCACAGGGGAGTTCATGGTGGCCCCAGGGCAGGGCTGGGATGGCCCCATCCTGGTAGGGGAAGGGGGGACAGCATGTTGGGGCTCAGAGGGACGAGCTGGACCAAGGCCTGAGGCATCTCTCAGAGCTGCATCTGGTACCCCCACTCCTGATCCCCTGTCCCCCTCTTCTCCTCACCAGCCTTCAACCACACACCTGACATCCTCATCCCAGGGAAGCTGGAGTCTGGCTGCCCCATGAACCTGACCTGCTCTGTGCCCTGGGCCTGTGAGTGGTGCATGCCCCTCTCTTCTCCTGGACGTCAGCTTCTCACACTTCCCTGGACCCCAGGACCCACCTGTCCTCTGTGCTCACCCTTACCTTAGGCCCCAGGACCATGGGACCAACCTCACCTGTTAGGTGCAGTTTCCTGCAGTGGATGTGACTGTGGAGAGAATCATCCAGCTTAACATCACCTGTGAGTGCTGGGTCAGAATAGCAGGGTCCCTGAAGGTGTGGGAGCAGGAGAGCCAGGCTACGGTGCAGGTGCCTTTGTCTTGGAGTTCTGGCTCAGCAGGGGACTCAGAGGGCACAGTCCTGTGTGTCTTGCATTTCTGTCATGTCTAAGGGTGGGGGATGTGGAGTTACCTACAAGTGTCTCACCCCACCCCACCCTCTGTTCCTGTCCCAGGTGCCCCCCAGAACCCAGCAATTGGTGTCATCCCGGGAGACGGCCCAGGTAGGAAGGAGCCTGTAATGGGCTGCAGGGAGCATGACCTCTTCCAAGTCAGGGCAGGGCCAGTGGCTGCCTTACCCTGGATTCACCCCAGTGACCAGCACCACATGGACAGAGTGTTCCCTCATCTTCCTCCTCCCCCATGGCCACTGTGAACAGCTGTCCCACATGCTACCCTTTTGAGGACTCCTCCGACCCCCTGTCAGCTGCACCAGGAGAACAAGGCACCTCACACATGCACAGCAGCCTCTCGGGGCTCCTGATAGACCTTCTCCTGATGAGTCCCCCAGGCTCGTGTTTAGTTTTTGTGCTATCCATCTTTCATATTTTTATTCTCATTTTTTTCTTTATTGTTTTACATTTTCATTGAATGTATTGAGGTGACACTGGTTAATAATATCATATAGGCTTGGATGGATAATTTCATAATACATCTTCTGTACATGGTATTTGGTAACACTCCATTGTACTGATGTGTCACATTCACCCACTCATCAGTAGGCAGACATTTGGGTGTTTCCACTTTTTGATGGTGAGATCACTGCTGTGAATACTGGTTATGCTTTTTTTGTTGGAACATGTGTTTTTTGGGGCACATGCCTGGGAGTGGAGTTGCTGGGTCACAGGGTGGTGTCTGTGTGTCACTGTTAGAAGAAACTGCAGACTGATCTCAACGGTGACACCTTCACTTCAGGTTCCCAAAAGCAAAGTGTAAGCCTTCCCATTTCTCCCCACAATGACCTGCATTGTTATTCTCCTTGAAAAATATTACAGGTCATGAGTGGGGAAGAAGGGTTATTTCAGCACACCTTTGATTTGCATTTGTGTGTAATAACAACAAAGCCATTTATTTTCCTGTGTAGTTACTGCTCATTTATATTCATCTTGAAGACGATTTTTTCAAGTCCTTTACCCATTTTTATTGGGGTTATTTGACTTTCTGTTGTGGAGTTGTAAGAATGTTTTTTGTTTAAGATTTATATTGTAAATTGGTTATAGAGTGAGGAAAGGGAGACATAGAGAGGGACATTGATGTGTTGTTACACTTATTTATGGATTCATTGGTCACTTCTTCTATGTGCCCTGACCAGGGATTGAACCCACATCCTTGGCATTTCAGGATGACATTCTAACCAACTGAGTCACCAGCCAGGACTGTATTAGTTGTTCATATGTGCTGGATAACAAACAGTATCAGACCTACCATTAGCAAACATTTCTCCAATTAAATTAGTTGGCTTTTCACTTTTTCCATAATGCTAATTAATGAACACAATGTTTTATTTTGATGAATTCCAACCTAGACCTTGTATTTTCTGTCCCACTGCCAGGGGTCAGGGCAGGTTCAGGGGTAAAGACACAGGCAGTCCCGAGTCTATGGATGCAGGAAGGCCTAGAGGATGACCTCCAGGTTCCCAGTGGAGACAAAGGACACAGGATTGTCATTGAGCAGGTGACTCCTTCCTCGTCCCTCCTTCCTGTAGGAAAATCAGGGCCCAGGCTGCTGGTCATTCTAGTGGCCATTGTGGAAGCAGCTGTCAAGACCCTGCTTTTCTGCCTCTGCCTCCTCATCCTCACGTGAGCTCTGCCAAAGGGGGAAGGGAGGGGAGGGGAGGGAAAGGGGATCATGGCTCAGTCCAGGACCAGGGACAGAAACACTGATGAATCAGGGTTTGTGCTGGCAAGAGGTGAAGGGGTGGTGGGTGAGGACCCCACATGCACAGCCATCATGAGTGTCCAGGCTGGGAGGCACCTACTGTGGCTCAACATAATCTGTGAGACTTGCCCTCTCCCACTTCACTCTTCCCCCTGTCCCTTGAGAAAGAAACAGGGAGTGGGGTCTGCTGACCACTGTACCCTGATCCAACCAGACTGGAAAACCCTGCTCTCTTCTTTCAGACTCAGGTACCACAGGAGGAAGGTGATGAGGTCCACAAGGGGCATGAAAGACACAAACACAGCATCCAGTTAATGCCTCAGGTGAGTGACCCAGGACTCTCACTACCTAACATTTCAGTGACACCACCTCCAGGATGGTCCCTGGGATTGCCCTGCTTACTATGGGTAGAGCAGAGCTGCCATCCTCTTCCCTGAGCCTACTTCTTTACAGGGTCCTGGTCACACAGATGACACAGTGCCCTCCCTTCCTTCTTTGTGACTCAGTAAACCACTAAGTCTTGTCTACCCTTCCTTTTTATCACAGCTCAGCTGAATGCCCATCTCCTCCCCATGCTGACACTGGTCATTCCTGGGGCCTTATATCTTCCTGGATCTCTGCACCCATCAATGTCCTGCATCCACCTCGGTCCTCAACCCAGGCCTCCCAGCTCTGTTTGCAGACACCTGCCATCCATGTCCCACATGGTTTGATCAGTGACATTTCCTCTCCGTGGCTGGGGACCAGAAGCAAAATCCATAGGCTGGATTTAGAACTGGCAAGACCTGTGCCCTGCTGGACTCCCTACTGTATCCCACCTTCTTCCAGAATCTCACACCATCTCTGTTCCCAGCTGGGCCAGGGCCTCTGTGACTCTGAGTCTTTGCATGTGCAGCTCGTCCTGCTGAAATGCCCTTCCCTTCAGATTCTTACACCTCCAAGTGTGTGTGTAATTCTTATGTGGTTTTGGAAAAAATAATGCTTACTTGTTTATGTATAGTCTTTTTGGTAGTGTGACTGAATCCCTACTGTGTGCATTCTTATAGACACTGGGGATGTGACTGTGAACCCAGCACCAAAATCCATGTCATCCAGAAACTGTCCTTCTGGAGACAAGAGGAAAGAATTTAAATCTGAGAAGACACTAGAGCACTGAGCCACAGAAGAAAGGGTCTGTGTTTCAGGGACCAGAGAGGGGTTTTGAGGGGATGTTCATTCTGAGAAGCTACCGAATGACCACTGGGGGACATCAGAGAGAGAGCAGGTGTGAATGATGGAGATGAGGAGGTGGTCAGGACTGGAGATGTAGGCAGGTGTGACAGTGTGAGAGGGTGACAGCGGTGAGGTAGGACAGGCTCTGGTGACCCACAGAGAAGAGAAGACACAAGAAAAGACATCGTCACTGGGTCTCAGTAGTTGGTGGGAAAGGTGTGAAGATGTGATTGGAGCAGGATCAAGAGGGAACTGGAGGAGGGGATATGGGAACCCAGGGTCCAGAAAACCCCTGAGGAGTTTGTCTGCAAAGGGAAACTGTGGAGTGGGTCCTGAGGAAAAAGAGTTTTCTCCATTCCTTCTCTGCTTTTCCCAGAGGTTCCCTATGAATTCCTGCCTGTGTTACATTCCTGAGGCCATTGAAACAAGTTACCATACACTCAGACCCTTTTTGGTAAAGGTTTATTCTCTTGGCCCTTGGGGCCAGAAGTTCATGCAGTAAGTAAAATATCTTCTCATTCTGCCCTTCTAAGTTCTCAACTGAGACCCCTGGAATAGAGAAGGACTAGTTGCCACACCTTGGGGTCTCATATCCTAAACCCTGTGATGAGAAATGAGTTCTGATGTGTGGAAATCGAGTCGTCAGTGGGACTCACGCCCTGACAGGCTCGAGGAGAGAGTCTACCTTTGTGATTCCTAGGGGCTGGGGCTCTCAACCATCCTTGTTTGGTTTCTAGGTCACTGCAGCCTGTCCCCTGGCCACACTGCCTCATCCTGCTCTGTGTGCAGAAAGTCACCTGCTGTGTCTTCCTTGGAGGACACATGTGACTACATTCAGGGACCAACCTGACAATGGAGGGCCCTCTCCAGGTCAAGATCCTCACCTCCATCCCAACTGCAAGAACCCTTTTTCCTGATCCAGTAATGTTTACAGGTACCATCCTGACTTCAGGTGGCCAATATTCACCCTCTGCACTGCCCATGTGACTTGCTGCCCCCCATGAATGTCCCCATCTGCCTCCAGACCTAGTTTGCCTTGTTCTCCCACATCCTGATGCAATAGAGGGTCACCCTGTGAGAGGTACATGTCTGGGGAACAGGAGCTTGTTGTTCTACAAAAGCCACTATTAAGAGAGTTAAAGAAAAAGTTGTAGACTTGGAGAAAAATATGTATAATGTAGACTTAATGAATGACTAGTATCCAGAATATATCCAAGATGTTCATATAAAGCAATAATAAAAAATAAATCCCATGCAGAAAAACTCTCATTAACAACAACAAGGAAAAGAAACAGAAAGAACCCTGCTTATAATTTGCCCAATTATTTTAGTAGACATTTCTATTAAGATGTAGAAATGGTCAATAAATACATGAAAATACATTTAATATTACCAATGTGGGATATATTTAAATTAAATTACATAAAGAAGTTTCACCATGATTCTGTGAGTTGACTATTATACAAAAAGTGAAAAACCAAAGAACTGTGGGAATGAGTAAGAAGGAAAGTGACCTCTTCTGACTTGCTCTCCACTGCAAAGCTGTGCATCTGCTTTGGAAAACAGCCTTGCAGTTCCTCAGCATGTTCGATTTTCAAAACACCCCACACTTGTATTTTTAGAATAAAACCAGAATGTGAGCAGGAAACGTGGTCAACTCCTCCGTGAACACAGCCTTCCTGTGTTGGGAGGGAGGGATGTCTGTGGTGGGGACTTTCTCAGGGACACAGAGCAGGTCCACGGGTCCCCTCTTGTCTTGTCTTCAACCAACTGACATTTAGATGCTCACTGAGTGCTTGTGAATGAGTGACTGAGTGAATGATTGAGGGAGTGAGCACTGCCTTCTCCTCACAGGGCCCCCCTCTTCCCTTCCCTCTGACTCTCACAGGAACATTAGGAGTCCTACACCCTGTGGGACCCAGCATATTGCTCAGGTGAGGCTCTCACCTCCTGCTCAGGCAGGAGATGACCAGCCCCTCTAATGGGGGCCCTTAGGAGACTCACGTGTCTGTCCTCAGGGGTCTTGCTGCTGCCCCAGTGCTGCAGGGGAGCCGCCAAGGGGCTAGGACTCAGGGTCGGCTCCCTGTCTCCTCTTCTCTGGGTGGATGGCCAGTATCTCTGGGTGGCGGCGGTGTTTTCCAGTTCTGTGCAGAGAGGGCGCACTTTGGCCCTGAGGTTCCTCTTTTACAAACAGCTGAGATCTCGTGCTCCTCCCAGCTTCCGTGGTCTCCCCACAGCCCCCCTGCTAACACCTTCATTCTTTTTCACCCACAGCAACCAGACACCCTCCTTGTCAGCGATGCTGCTGCTTTTCCTGCTGGCCCTGTTGTGGGCAGGTGAGAGCCTGAGGGGAAGGCTGTGGGTGGGTGAGGGCAGCTGCTGACCCTGCTTTCCCCACAGGGTCCCTGGCTCAGGATGGAAGATACAAGGTGACCATACAGGGGCCTGTGACAGTGCAGGAGGGCCTGTGTGTCTCTGTGCCCTGCTCCTTCATCTACCCGGGGAACAAATGGTATTATGCTCCCCCCACTTATGGCTACTGGTTCCGGGATGGGGCTGAGACAGACTGGGATGCTCCAGTTGCCACAAACAAGCAAAATCGTGAAGTGCAGGAGGAGACCCAGGGCTGATTCTTCCTCCTTGGAGATCCCAGGAACTACAACTGCTCCCTGGACATCAGAGACGCCAGGAGGACAGATGGTGGATTGTACTTTTTCCGGGTGGAGGGAGGAACTATGTTAAAACATTCTTTCATACAGAACAAGCTCACCATGTGTGTGGAGGGTAAGGAACAGTTTCCTGGAGAGGCCACAGGAAAGTACACAGTGGCCCAGGGGCAGGGCCAGGATGGCCCCATCCTGGGAGGTGGAGGGGGGAAGAGCATGGTGGGGCTCAGAGGGAGGATCTGGACCAAAGCCTGAGGCTTCTCTCAGGGCTGCACTTGGGACCCCCACTCCTGATCTTCTCTTCTCCCATTTCCTCACCAGCCCTCAATCACACACCTGACATCCTCATCCCAGGGGCCCTGGAGTCTGGCCGCCCCATGAACCTGACCTGCTCTGTGCCTTGGGCCTGTGAGCGGGGCACACCCCCCCTCTTCTCCTGGATGTCAGCTGCTCAAAGCTCCCTGGGTCCCAGGAAACAACTGTCTTCTGTGCTCACCCTCACCCCACGGCCTCAGGACCATGGGACAAACCTCACCTGTCAGGTGCAATTTCCTGCAGCAGGTGTGACTGTGGAGAGAACCATCCAGCTCAATGTCACCTGTGAGTGCTGGTTCAGAACAGCAGGGTCCCTGAGGGTGTGGGGGCAGGAGAGCCAGGCTGTTGTTCAGGTGCCTTTGTCCTGGAGGCCTGGCTGAGCAGGGGACCCAGAGGGCACAGCCCTGTGTGTCCTGCATTTCTGTGGTGTCTGAGGATGGGGTGATGCCTACACAAATCTCATCCTGTCTCACCCAATGAAGAGGAAACTCCTCTCTTCCGGTCCCAGGTGCCACGCAGAACCCAGCCATTGTTGCCTGCCTGGGAGACGTCCCAGGTGGGAAGGATCCTCCTGTCCATTTGGCATTGATTGAAGAGGGGTCTGTGCCCAGCTCATTCAGAGCAAGTCTCCCAGAGTCCAAGAGAGGGACAGGACATGATTAGTTGAAGGAACCTCCTTCAGGCCTCTTCCCCAATCTTCTTTCCTGCTGTCCCCCAAGGGTGACCCACAATCTCCTCCCTGCCCATCCTAAAGGAGGCTCTTCCTTCAGTCACCCACATTTGGGGCGTTTTCCAGGAGATGCAGTGTTTAGAGCAGCTACAGGTCCACAGAGAAAATCAGCAGAAGATGGAATGATCGTCCCTACACCTGCTGCTCCCTTTCTTACAAGCACATCCACCACCCGAGGGGACACATGTACAATCAATGAACCTGCAGTGACTTGGCACCATCACCCACAACCCGCCACCTACTTTAGGGTTCACTCATGGTGCTGCACGTGCTGGGGGTCTGGACTTTGTGTGATGGGCTGTGTCCACTTTTACAGCATCACACAGAGACTTTTCAGTGCTCAGAATAATCTCTTTGGGTGGTTTTGTGACTGTTGGCCCCTCAGCCCTGACCCCAGCCTGTCTCTGGAGCCCAGCGCTCCCCCAGCCCTGTTCCCTTTGGTGACGGCATCTGGTCCCCACCCCCATTGGACAGGGACTCTGTTTGGTCTCACCACACAGGTGGTGCCCAGAGACACCACCCTGACCATGGGCGTGGGTCTCCTGGGAGACAGGTCAGATGGAAGCAAGTCAGTGGTTTGGGGTTTCCTGGAAAGTCTGAGAACCTCCCTGATGGTGCCCCTTTCTGGAGGCACAAAGGCCACCTTGAACCCTGAGTGACAGGGCCAGATACAACGAGGAGAGAAGATTCAGAATGCTTCCCAGGAAGGAAGGAGAGGCAGGTCTCTCAGCACCCCCCCCCCAGCTCTCTGTGTGTCTCTGTGGGAATGCCCACACAACCCTGAGATGAAAGGTTCTGTGCAGCCAGGGTGCATCTGCCTCAGAGACACCCAGGTGGAGAGGGACCTGGTCTCAGAAGTGATGAGGTGTGCCGCCCAGGAGCATAGGGACCATATAAGGGGGTGTTCATAGACCATATCCTTTATGCTGTGGCTCTGGGGGACCTCAGTGCTGAGCCCACATGGGAGCTGAGGGGCACCCCTGTCTTCATGCTCCAGGAGAAAGGGACACGGCCTACACATTCAGATTGGAGCTCATCCCAAGCCTCTCTCGTGTGCAGGGGAACAAGAGACCAGGGCAGACATGATCCATGGGGCCGTCGCGGGAGCTGGTGTCACCGGGCTGCTGGCTGGCTGCCTCTGTGCCACCTATTTCCTGTGAGCTGCATAGGGTGTGGGCACGGGGTGCTGAACAGGGGCTGGAGGGCTTAGGAGGCCCCGGAGGAAGGCTGGGGTGCAGCAGTGTTGAGAATCCAGCTGCTGAGCCAGGGTTCAGCGTGTTCCCAGCTGCGGTCCTGGATGTCCAAAATCAGGGGTCCTGGTTAGAAAGTCTTGTTATGAAGGTTCCTGGTCAGCCCCACCCTGCACCTGCCCTAGCCACGCACTCCAGCTCAGAGTGTGAGCTCCTGTCAAAGACCCTGGTGTCTCCCCCAGAGTGAAGAGGACCCGCAGGAAGACAGCAGCCAGGCCAGCAGGGGGCGTGGACGACACCCACACTGCCATGGTGCCTGCTCCCTCGGTGAGTGACCTGGGCTTCTGGTGGCAGTCTGCACAACCCACCCTCTTCCCTGGGTGGCCCACAGTCGAGCTCCAGCTGGCATGCACAAAAATGGGGCTTCCAACATTGTACTTCTATTTGAAAATGTAGATTTTATTATTATTCAGTATATCAGGCCAACACACCTGGGAGACAAGTACCACCGTTTATTGCTCCCACTTCCCAAGAGGCAGAGGGAAAGCCACACTACAGGGTCCGACGGGGCAGTCCGGGGATCAGTCAGATGCAGACAGAAGGAGATAGGGGGACACGTGGGCATATCCTTGATGGAGGGTCCCCTGGGGGAGGGGATGTTAGGCAGGGGAAGCAGGGTTAGGCCTGGCTGGTTTGAATGATGTCGGTGGGCTCTAGATGTAGGGGCTGCCTCTTGTTGCCTGGTTCCTGGTCCTGGTGGGATTAGGGCA
This sequence comes from Phyllostomus discolor, assembly GCF_004126475.2. Classification (NCBI taxonomy): domain Eukaryota; kingdom Metazoa; phylum Chordata; class Mammalia; order Chiroptera; family Phyllostomidae; genus Phyllostomus; species Phyllostomus discolor. The sequence goes on from NC_040914.2 coordinate 21,955,234, forward strand.
GGAGGGAGAGGGGGTGGAGTGGAAGAGCTCCATAAAGGGGATGGTGGGGCTGTTCCCTTTGGACTGGCTGGTTTGCTGTGTGCCTGTCATGTCTGCAGGCAAGTCCTTCCCCATCTCTAGCCATTGGCCAGTTCTGGCAAGGACAGTTTTTCTAGGGGAGAAAAGCCCGTGGTGTCACAACAAAGAAAGATGTAGTTAATACTCCCACAAACACACTTGTCCTGAATATTCACCTTGCCACTGGTCTTCTTGTCCCTGACACCCAATCAGAGACCTGTCTCTGTCCCTCCTCTACCAGCTCTTCCTGCAGCAAGGCTCTGCAAATCTTGTCCATGCTTGTTCTGAACACAGCTTAGCACAGGCATTCCCTTCGAGCTGAGCTCCCCTCTTAGTCCTTATCCTGCTGATGCCCTGCTGCACCCTGACTGCCACCACTCCACCTCTCCTTCCCCACATGCTCATTAGCATGGCTTCCATGAAACAGCGCCACACCATCCCACTCAAGTCCGAAATGCACCAAGCTGCCGAGTCCCAGGCCATTTGTTCTGACATTTGAGGCCGGAAAACCAGAGTCACCTTCAGTGCTTCCTGCCTCCCACACTCGCCTGTCACTCGCATCTCAGTATCACCCACCATCTCTCTCTGCCCTGTCACATGCCTGCATCACTGCCCAGTTCCTGCTCACCCTCCACACTCTGGCTCTCAGTTACACATTGAACTCTGACCAATGAGGGCACTGTGGTGAGGTCTTTGAGCACATGATTCACAGCACCCGAGCACTGATCTTTTCCTTCAGCAAATATCTCCCACTTGTCAACTGTTCTGGAAGCTTGGGTAAAATCTATATATTTATAAATCATTATGTTACTGATGTAAAACGTTTCTCCTCATAATGTTCTCCTTGGCTTGCTGATGGTCACCTTCTGGTTGTGTCCTCTCATGGCCTTTTCTGTGTGTCCATGCATTTCTGCTTCCTCTTCTTCTTATGGAGATTTAAGTCATTTTGTGTCCTGCCCTAAATACCCCTTTTAAAATTGCATCCTTCTCCAAAGGCCCAAACGCCAAGTACAGTCACATTGGGAGTTAGAGCTTCAACCCATGAATATGGGGCACAGGTCAGTCATATGACAGACTGAGTGAGGGGAACAGCAGTGAATTTGGTGTGAAACAGTTGGGTTCTAGATACATTTTGAAGGTGGAGTGAGTCAATCAGATTTGCCAATGGAATGTGGGGTGCCCTTGGGGTGGGAGCAAAGAGAGCCCATAGCTTCTACCTCACAGGTGCCGTTGGTGTCAGAGGTGACTGCATGGACATCATAAATGTTCAGTGATGCCATAGTGGTCCATAGATGGTCCTAGATGCCCATAAATGTCCTCAGTCACCAAGGAGGACTCCTGTGTGGTCACCCTGAGCAACTTTAACAACTGAATTACAATTTCCGAAAATGTCCATCTCTCAGCAGGAGTATAGTTTCAGAGGGGAAACCTTGCTTCAGTTACCATCAGATTAAGGGGCTTCTGAAATGTTTGCCTGAGTGTGACAAACAGATGGTCAGAGTCCAGAGCTCAGGAGGGGGCAGGAAGGAAGTGCAGAGATTTGGGGATCCTCCACTCAAGACCTGATGATGGATGACACCACCAAGACGAGAAGGGGTCTGCAGACAGAGCTCTGAGACCCTCCCCACCCCAGTGTTTAGAGTCAGGGAGACATGGTGGACACAGAAAGGAGGCCACTGGAAAAAAAATGAATGCTCAGGAGAATGAGGGGTTGTTGTCTGGGGGCCAGAATGGAGTGAAACTTTGAGGAGGAGAGACTGCCCATGTTTGCTCAAATGTTAGTAAGTCTGGTGAGACAGGATGTGAAAAATGGCCTTTCAAACTGAGCTGAGTGGTATCAGAGCTGCTGTGGAGGAAGGCGGGTCTGGTGGCCAGAAGGAGGCAGATGTCCTGATTGGAGTGAGTTCAAGAGAGAATGGAAGAAGAGGAAGTGCAAACCCTCTTGAGAAATGTTGCAGTTCACTCGGCGGCCAAGAAAGGAGTGACAACCTGGATTTGTGATTGGCATCTGATGTGGCAGTGAGGGGGCTGATCTTCTGGGATGGAGCCCCTGATGTGTGGGATTGGACAAACTTCAAGTAAACAGTGTCAGTGTTCAGCCCTGTTGTAAGCCACTCAGCTGGTATCAGAGAATTGCTCGGTGTAACAACAAAGGAGAGACACACAGAAAGAGAAGTCAATTTTCATAAGCCCCTTCTACTGTATCCTGGGCCTGGCAAATGGGAGACCCCTGAGAGCCCAGGGGTTGTATTCCCAAACCATAGACATATGAAAGACATTTGAGAAACACATAACTTGTTTGTGTCTTAATTTCTTTCTTTGTAAAAATAATTATATTTTCCACAGAGGTCTGTGCGCATGTTGAGTAGAATTGGTAGCAACCTATAAGAGGCATGTTCGTTGGGTAACTGAAGATATGGGACCTTGAGAAATACTTCATAGCCCTGGTGTAGTGGCTCTGTTCATTGCAATATCATCCCATATATGAAAAATTTGAGATTTCGATCCCTGCTGAGGGCACAAACCTAGGCTGCAGATTCAATCCTCAGTCAGAGCGTGTACGGGAGGCAACCCATTGATGTTCTCTCTCACATCAATGTTTCTCTCTCTCTCTCTCATAGAAACACACACACACACACACACACACACACACACACATCAATAAACATATCCCCAAGTACAGGTTAAAAATGTGTATTACATAAAAGATTGGAAGAATGAACAAAGGTCCTGTCACTTTCAAATCCACTTCAGGGGACCCTCCCCACCCCATTGACTCCCTGCTCTGACCCCATTCTTTGCTCTCCCCACAGGGTCACCAGACAAAGCCCACATCAGACAGCCCTGCTGACCCTACACACTCTACATGGGACAGCCTGATCTTGGAAAAAGAGCCAGAGGTGTATTATGCCTCCATCAGATTTCAGAAATGAATCCTCCTCAGAAGAGAACCCACACAAAATACTCAGAGATGAGGACCTAGTAGGAAGCCAGCATGTCCATGTCAGCAGACTCATTCTTGGAGACTTAATGTCCCCATGAGCAAGGAGTGCATAAACCACTGTACCTGTATTTCTTGTGATGTTGACACTGTCTGAGGCATTGCAATCACAGGGACCTGGGATCAAGTTCGTGTTCTTCCATTTATTTTGAATATGGCATCCAGTCAACCATCTTACCCCTCCATGTCTCCATTCCCTGCTTTGTGATCAGGTGTAAGAAGTTCCACCTCACAGAGTTGCTTGAGGACTGAATAAAAGTCCATATGCAGAACACCCAGCAGAGGTCCTGGTGCACTGTGAGACTGAGTGTCATATTACTTGGAGGCCGGGTGTCTGTCCTGTCCCAGACACCACATCTGCAACATGTCAGCCTTGCTCTCTACTCAAATCCCTGCTGTGGGTTTCTTCCCATCATCTGCCTCCACTCTGGTAACTTCCCTTTCCATCTTGCCTGCCTGCCACTAGTCCTGCTGTGGGCAAAAGCACGTGTTGACATTTATAGAATGTTCTAAAACTCAGAGATGACCAAGTCAAGATAGTGCTCTGTCTTCTCAGCCCAGGACACTTTACAAGGCTTCAACTTGTTGTTCTAGGTCAGGAGTCATGAGAAAAATCTGAGAGGAACAAAATTTGAAAAATTTGAAAGCAAATTTTTAGACTTTGCAAGCTGTATGGTCTCTGTTGCAATGATGCAGTTCTGTTTGCAGGACAAGCACCACCATAGACAATCTGGAAATGAGTTAATGTCACAGTTTCACAACATTTTATTGGCAAATGCAAGCAGCCCCCTGGTTATAGTGTTTTCCCCTATGTTTAGAGTGATTCTTAATCTCACCTGGCCCACTTCCCTGTCACCATATTCTAAGCTGTCAATCACTCAAGCCAGTCTGTGAGGACTCCCGTTGCGATGTGTTCTTTTCTGTCTGTGAGCATCCACGTCCCTCCTCCAGGAATGCCCATCACCATGCCATCCTCTGGCTAACACCTTCTTCTCCTTCAATATTACATGCCTTCATTGAGATGGTGGAGGGAAGCAGGATTCTGTAATCTTCCCCCTGAAAACATTCACATTTGTTCATTATTATCTATCCTCACCCAAGGAGTATTTTTTATTGCTTTGGGAAGAAAGATATCTCTGTCTTTCTCTCTTTCTCTCTCTCTCTATCTCTAAATATATAGAGAGAGTTCCAAGCAGGGATGGAACTTGCCACCTAGGCATGTGCCCTGACTGGAAATCAAACCCACAATCTTTCAGTCTACAGGATGATGCCTAAGCCAACTCAGCCATGCTGGCCTGGGAAAGATAACTCATACTGGAACTTAAAATCAATTTAAACAAAAACAGATCATAATTTTCCTGCTGAACCAAAATCAAGACAGGGAAGAAGTTGCACCATACATTCATAAAGTGACACCTAAGGACAAGTGTAGTGTAAAACAATGCCCGATCCCTAAACCCCACTGCCTGGCACCCAGAAGGAACAGCTGAGTCAGACTTGTGTTCATGAGAGTGTCAGGCAGGACGATGCACATCAACCGGTTGTTGAAACATTAATAATTTATAGATAGACTTCCAATGCAGAGAGGATGGAGTTGACCCTTGTTCCTTTCTCCTCCCCTCCACTCACAGCCATACACCCTGTGACTCATGCAAGAGGCCACCAGAAAATTCTGGAAATAAGAAGAAGGTAAATTGGTTTAGGAGCCCAGGGCATGAGGGACAATGCAGAGGCAGGGCCCCTCGGCGTCCAGAAAAACAGAGGACTGACACTCAACCCATTGTTTCCCAAATGCCGACTGAGAATCAGGAGGCAGCCAGGTAGGTGCCTCCCTCTCCAGGTCCCTCTGACAGTAGCAGCGAGTCCAGCAAGAGGGCCAGTGGGACCCAGGAAGTGCCTACTTTTCCCATCAGGACTGAGAGTATCCCCTCCTGCCCAGAAGCACAGGGTGGGTGGGCAGGACTGGAGAAAGGCTCCAGCATAGTGTCTAGTATACCTGACTCTGACCCTCACTTTCCTCCTTTGTCAGCTGGAGGGCTAGCCTCTCACTTTTAGACCTCTTGTGTTGGTTTTGTTTGTTCTGGTGCAGCTGTCATGAAGAGAGCTACTTAGTAGTCATCCAGAGGGTGAGAAACACACAGCCCTGGGAAGCACATCCTCCTGCCTGCGGCTCAGCCATGTGGGGCAGACAGATATCCTCCTCAGGACAGACAATACCTGAGAGTGAACAGGAGAGGGGGGAGATGGAGCAGAGGGAGGAGCCCAGCCTGACGACACCTGATTGTTTACTCCCCTGCCCTGGTTCCATCAACCTGCACACCTTTCCCTTCCTGACCCCAAACTGGGACATAAGTCTCTGGAGTCAGGCCCTTCTGCAGAGTTGGGAGGCAGGTACCTGACCTCGCCTCCGGACGCGGTTTCAGCACAGTGGACAGCGGCACCGGCCCTGTTTGAGTCTCCTAGGGTTCATTGTCTCCTCGCGGATTGAGCGCCCCCTGGAGGCCAACCATCTTTCAGGCCCAGGGCAGAGTGGGAGGGGCTGAGTGGGGGTTTGGTGACCTCCCAGGTAAGTAATACTGGTCATGGGCATGGAGACCTGTTGGGTGCCACCTTCCTCATACGTGGCTTCTTTCCCTGGATGGATGTCGACTATGTACTGGATGCTATGTTAACTCATTAGATGGGAATAACCAAGGCAGACTCAAAGCATCACTGGAAGAGAATATTCATCACTCAAAGTGGGGTCCTTCTGACACTTGACAGCTCTTCCAAGACCTCAGGAGAAATTAGGTTTCCTTTTAGCTTTATATCTGCCCCCAGCCAGCTGAATATCTTCATGCATGCTTTCTGTGTTTCCCCATCCGAGCTGATTGTAACTCTTACAGTCCAGGACAGGCTTTCCCTTTTTCTGTGTTTCTCACATTTCTGTCTGCAGCCTTCTGGTCTCTGCCCAGGTGGTCTCAACCACTCCAAACCCTCAGCCCCACTTCCTCCAAGACACTTCCTGCAGTTCCTTACCTGGGCTTCCCTGAGCTCCAGAGTCAAAGAGTCACAGGAAGTAGAGTAAGTAGACTTATATGTTATATAGACTGGTGTTAAGGAGTTTGCAGGAAAACAAAGCAGGAAAACATGGGATGGATTACATTCTGCATGGTGTTGTCTGTGGATGTCATTTTTGAGAAGCTGAGCTCTCAGTGTGCAGACATGCACACTCACCACAGGTGCCTTACAGTCACACCCACCACTCAGATATGTGCACACAATACACACAGATACCACAGACACACATATACACACATGTACACCCAGAAGTCACAGACACATGTATAAACATATATACACATTATTATACACACAGACATGCCAAAAATATGCAACACTTCTAAAGAACACAGACACCACAGAGACACACAACAGGTCTCCACCCACGGGATCCTCACATGGGCACCTTTGTAGGGGAAGATTCAGGCCTGATGGTCAAGTGAACCAGACCCAACATCCCAAAAGGATGGAAGGTCTGTGATGTTCATGACTCCAGGTTCCTCTCTGCCATTCCACTGACCTGTCATTCTCAGAAGCCACCCCTGTCATTTGATGTCACCATATCCCCCTAATCCATGAGCCTGTGGTCTGCCAGTCTCTGTGGCCTCATAAAAACCCCACTGGCCTGTGAGGGAACTACACTGCTGTTCACACTGAGACTAAGCACTGGGAGATGGGCAGGGAAGGGGGGAACATCTCTCTACCTTTGGAAAGACTGAGACCCGAAGCCAGGACAGGTGGGAAGTGAAGGAGAAGCACCTGAAAGAAGTGGAGGGGTGAAGAAGCAGGAAGAGAAGAGAAAGTGGGAAGGGGAAGCAGGAAAGGGGCAGATGGAGCAGGAAGAATAGGAGGTGAGGGGGAGGGGCAGGGGAGATGTGGAGGAGAGAATAGGGGGAAGGGAACAGGTGGGTTCCCTTGGATGCTGGAGCAGAGAGGCTGAAGGACTGACTGAAGCAAGAGGGACACAGCATGTCCCTACTCTCGGTACCACCAGCATCTCCGGCTCTGGTCCTGCTCTGTGAAATAGGATGACTTCTCTCTCATACAACCCTGCTCCCCTTCCATCCCCCAGCTCACCTGTCCCACCCCCAGACCCACCCTCTCTCCCTCCTTGTATTCCCCCAGCCCACCCTCTTCTTGTGTCAGCCCTCACCACCCAGGCTCTGACTGTCCCTGCTCCCCACTTCAGGTCCTGCAGGGTCTGCCTCACCTCAGCCCAGCTCCTCAGAACACCTGGATCCACAGATGGGAGGAAGGTAACCAGGTGTAGGCGTAGTGATGGGCCTCTCCAGCAGAAGGAGCAGCCTGAGCAAAGCCCACAGGGCTGGTCCTGCCCTTGGGAGAGGAGGAGCAGGGTGGCGGGACTCAAGCTGCAGCCCTGCAGAGTGCAGAGCTGGGGGAGGAGAAAGAGAGGGGTTTTCTCTCGGGGTTTTCTCGCGGGGTTTCCTCCTCTTACCAAGTTCTTCCCTTCCCTCTCCTCCTCCCACCTGCAGAGCGGCCCCATCATACAGACCCACCCCATGTGGATGGTGTCCACTCTGGGCCAGGCCAAGTCGCACCCCACACTTTACCTGTAGGAACACCTCCATCTTCTTGGCAACCCACTGTGTTCCCTGGCTCCGGCTGTCATAACACAGTGCCGCCACTAGGGGTGTAAACCCCAGAAATTCAAATTCTCACCGTTCCTGAGACAGGAAGTTCAACACCAAGGTGTTGGTAGGACTGGTCCCCTCTGAGGCCTTTCTGCTTGGCTTGCACATGGTTCGTCCCCTGTGGTCTCTTCTCTGTGCATGTCTGGGCCCTAACCTCTCCTTATTAGGACACCAATCCTATTAGATGAGGGTCTACTCTGGTGACCTCACTGTACATTAATCTCCCTAAAAGACCCCATCTCCAAAACCAGTCACATTCAGCAGTAGTGGGGGCCATGACATGAACAGATAAAATTTGTGGGTGACAGAATTCAGCCCACAGCACCTCGTGATCCTGGGCTTCCGACTGTGGGCTGGGAAGAAACCTGAGTCTCCTCATCCTGGGAAGGACTCAGTGGGACCAATGGGGACTGGACCCAGGGGCTACGCTGGCACAGAGGCTTTAGTCAGGGACACACTCAGGGATTCCACCTCCAGGACCTCGCTCTCTGTCTCTCTCTTCCCCAGATCTGGTACCTAACATCCACACCCAGGGCACCCTGGAATCTGGCCACACCAACAACATTACCTGTACACTGCCATGGGCCTGTGACAGAGAGACACCACGGGTCTTCTCCTGGATGGGGGTCAACCTCACACCCCTGGGTCCCAGGGCTCCCAACTCCTCAGTGCTCACCCTCACACCAGGGCTCCAGCACCACAGCACCAACCTCACCTGTCAGGTGTCCTTGGAGAATGGTCTGATCAGGCAGAGGACCATCCAGCTCAATGTGACCTGTGAGTACCTGATCAGGGCAGCAGTCTCTGGGGGTGAAGGATGTTTGGGGTTAGGGTGCTGGTCCCTGCAAACCCCAGATGCAGAGGAAGGAAGGAGGACACCCAATTTCACTCCCTTCCTGTCTATACAGTTTGTTGGTGGAAAGGGACGTTGCCCACCATTCTGCCACTGAACAGGGAACAATTATGTCTGTCTGTGCAGAAGTGCTCCAGAACCTAACCATCATGTTCTGGAAAGAAGGCAAAGGTAGGGTGCATCTTCTCCTGTCTGGGGGTGGTAGAAGTGGGTCTCCCTGCATCCTTCAGAGCAGAGCTGGGATTTCAGAACTCAGATGGGAGACAGAATCAGGCCACGGGAGAGGACAGCAGAGCTGAGAAAGCCCCACTCACTCCTCCTCGGCTTAGAAACTGGCCTCCTTACCCCAACCCCCTCACGGGACACTGCATGAGGTTCTCAGATGTACAGCACTGTGGGCAGACGTTCATAGGACTTACAAAGGGATAAGTTAACTCCACCCTGTCACCATCCATAGTTATTAAAATAGTATTCACTATGTTCTCTCTGCTGTACTTCACATCCCATGACTATTTTTTAATGGGCAATTTGTAATACTGTTTCAAATCTCCCTGAATTTCTTCTAGTAGCCTCATGTAAACACCCCCAACATGGCCACTCAGTTGGGCCTCACAGGACTTCTTGCTTCTCTGGGAGCAGGTGAGGCCAGGCCACACCCTGGCGGTAGCTGTGCTCTGTGCCATCCTCCCACCATGTCCTCCATGCCAGCACCATCGCCTGGCCAGCTCCCACCCTTTATTGTGGTCTGCTTAAGCCTCTCCTCCTCCAGGAAGGCCTCCCTGACCTACCAGTCTCATTCAAGTCCTGTCCTCAGGGCTCCCTCAATTCAGTTAACCCCCCATCAAAAAGTATATCTTACTGCTCTGTGAGAACCTGTTTTGGGGGTGTCTTATCCATCAGACTGTGAGCTCTGAGACACAGCTGAACTGGGCAGGTCATAGTGTACCACTGTTGTCAGACATAAATGACAAGGTTCATCCGGAGAAATCTGGGGTTTCTGTTAGCACTGGCAGACAATGCAGGAGGCATGGGAACCGGGGCAGTCCAGCCAAATCCTCAGCAGCCTCTTGCAGAGGCTGTAGTGCCTGCTCCTAGCCCTGTCCCCTTGGGGCTGAGCTCAGATGGTAGAGCCCATGGGATTATGGAAGAGAAGAAACTGATGTACATAATGTATGGAGTGGGGAGACAGCATGTACACACAGATGGTGAGAGAGACAGACACAGAGGGAAATATAGACACGGAAAGAGAGCCAGACATATAGATGAAGAGGAAGATTGAAGGGGGGAGAGTCAGGGAGGTGGAGAGAGAGGCAGAGCCACAGAGAGGCAGGGACATACAGACAGTGAGAGAGGCAGACAGAGGGAGACCTAACCACACCTGGGGCTTGACTCTCTCTCTGTCTTGCCAGGATATCAAGTTCTGGCCAATAGCTCATCTCTCCAAGTCCAGGAGAGCAACTACCTGCAGCTGGTGTGTAAAGCTGACAGCAACCCATCTGCTTGCATGAGGTGGACACGGGGCAGCCTGACCCTGGAGTCCATGGACCCAGGGGTCCTGAAGCTGCCCCAGGTGGAACTGGAGGACCATGGGAAATACATCTGCCAAGCTCAGCAGCACAAGTCAGCCTCCCTGGAAGCCTCTGTGACCCTCAGAGTGAAGAGTGAGTAGGGACACACCTGGGGCAGGGCCCTGGGGTCTTGGGGAGGAGAGAGGCTCCTGTGATCCCTCCCCTGTTTCTCCCCACAGATGCCCCACAGCTGAAGGGACCCTCCTGCTCCTGGGAGGACGAGAGTCAGCCCTGCAGCTGCTCCTCCCGAGCCCAGCCAGCCCCCTCCCTGCGCTGGTGGCTGAGGGAGGGGCTGCTGGAAGGGAACCACAGCAGTTCCTCCTACAAGATCACCTTGCACTCAGCAGAGCCCTGGGCCAACAGCTCCCTGAGCATCTGTGGGGAGTTTACCTCCAACCTCAGGCTGGGATGTGAGGCTCAAAACACCCACGGGAAAGAGATTGTGACTGTCCTGCTGCTACCAGGTCAGGTGTGAGGGGGAAGCCCAGGGAGGGGGCACACAGCTCTGGACCCTAGAAGACACTGAGTGGGAGGGAAAGTTGCCTGACTTTGGCAAAGGGGCACTGCAGTCTGGGCCCCTGAGATGTTGGTTGGGGAGGGACTAGGGGACCTGGAGGCTGCAGTCACATGAAGGGTGGAGGACAAAGGAGTCCTGGATGGTAGTGGGCACACTCCTCAGCATGGATTCGACAAGGTGGGTTGCTCAGATACCTGCTTCGGGAAACAGGAACTCACCCAAAGTGTCTCGTCTCAGCAGGGAGACCAGAAAATAGGACAAACGTGATTCAGGGGTCTGTTGGGGGAGCTGGTGCCTCAGCCCTGCTGGCTGTCTGCCTTGGCCTCTTCATATGAGTGGGTGGTGGCCCCATGCTTGACAAAGGCCTCAGGAGGTCGAGGTGATGGTTTGTGGGGGCGGGGATGCAAAGAATCTCCAAACCTGAAAACTCAGAGTTGTGACAAGGTGATAAATCTTGGAACAGGCATCACAAGTTAAGGAAGAGTCAGGAAGTCAGCCTCCTGGCACCTTGGCCAGGTGCACTGTGCTCCCAACACCTGGCTGCAGCTGTCTGGGAAGAGGGATGTGTGTTCCTGTCCTGGTCCCTGCAGCCAGGAAGCAGCCTCCACACCTGTATCAGTAAGCCCTGCCAGGTCCCCAGGTGCAAGTCTTCTCACCTGAAAGGCCCTGTCTCTCTCCTCAGACTGAGGATCTGCAGGAAGAAATGGGCAGAGAAGGCAGAGAGCCAGGAAGGCATCTCCCAGGTGCGTGCCGGGGGCCACGTTCCACCCAGTGTCTCTGTGGTGAACACAGGTGTTCCTCCTCTGCCCCCAAACTTGGCCCTCCCCCAGGTTTCCTGGCACAGCCCCTCAGATGTCAGAACTGTCCTCTCCCGCATCCCCCAGAGCCTGTCATTGGCCAAGTCTTGACCCATTCTCTTGTAGCAATGCCCTTGTCCTTTGCTTCCTGTCCTGCTGAGCCCCCAACCACTTCCCGGTGTCCCTGATTCCACCTCCCCTCTCCGAACATTCCCCACACAGCTGTCCTGCTCCCACCATTAACATCAGTGAGTTCAACAGAAACACAATACAAACAACATTTATAACTTACAACTTCCTAGGAATGGTATCCAAAAAGTAGGAAGGAACATGAGATCAGCTTTCCTGTCTGTAAAAAGGGATAACAGTCATATTCATGGAGAGAGGTCATAAGGATTATGTGAGATAGTAATAAGAAAAAGCTTTTATGATTAAAGTTTGTGAATGGTACAAATGGGGAATTGAGTGCAGGAGTGAGTGAGTGATACAGTGAGTGAATCCTCAGGAAATGGGTGTGAAATGGACAAATGAATAAGACCTCTCAAGCTCCAAATAGCCATCTCCAGACCCCAAAGGCCAGCTCGGATGTCCTTCTCTCCTCCCACTCAGGGTCACCTGAGTGCACCCTCCTCCCACAACCTGCCCCCAGTGCCAGCCGCCTCCCCCTCAGAGCATGAGCTCCACTACACTGCTCTCAGTTTCCACAACATGAAACCACACAACCCTCAGGCCCAGGAGACCCTGTATTCTGAGGTCAAGATCTGGAAATGATGGCACACCCCCTCCCGGAGGAGCTGGCTGGAGCCCAGAAAATGCATCTCCGAAAAGAAAAGTGTGTCAGGGTCCAATTCTTAAACAGCTAACAGCCCTCTGAGCCAAAAGTCATGAATGGAAACATGAAGTTCCTTGGAGTGGCTGAAGTGGCAGAGATTCCTGGGTTCAAACCCAGGCTCAGCTACTTCTTGAGGGTGTTCCAGCAGGCAAGTCACTTTACCTCTGTGTGCCTCAGTTTCCTGCTCTGTAACATGGGGGATAATCTGATGACCTACATTGTTAAGTGAGAAAACATGCACCGTTGACATTAAGGATATTGTTGTGTATTAAGTTCACCTCAGGTCAGAGGGAGATGTCAGTTTTCTCTCTACCTTTATCTTCTGGTTGGTTGGCGATTTTTAAGAACGTGTGTTATCTTCATTGGGTGCAGATGAACTTGTATTATTTTAAAATATTTCTATTTCCATTTCTAAATGTAACTCTTTGGCAGGAGAAGATATTTCCCAATACATGCATGTAAGAAATGGTTCATCCAGAGTCAATAAATACTGTGTAAGGATCTTGCAAAAATCAGTGAGGAAAAGGCAGACAACCCGAGAGAAAAAAATGGGATGTTCCAGGGCCAACAAGCACAGGCGAAGGCTGCAGGCTTCAACAGCGATCAGGGAACTGCAAATAGAAGCTGCAGTGCTCTGCCACCACACAGCACCACACTGGCAAAAATAATAAAAAGAACATAAAAAGCACCAGGTGTTGAGAACATTGCACTGAGTGAAAAAAGAGCCAGTCACAGAAAGACAGACACTGTGATCCCACTTACACCCTTTATCTACCGCATTAAACTTGGAGAAACAGAGGAGACAGGGCCCCTGGGGAGGAAACATGGGAAGTAGCTACAGAGTTTCAGTTTTGCAACATGAAGTCATTCTAGAGAATCATGGACAACCACATGGGTAGACTCAACACCATTGTGCTGTGCACTTGAAAATAGTGAAGGATTTTGTGTTTGTAACCACAATAAAGAAAAGTAGCATATAGTGGTTATCAAAGGCTTGAGAATGGGGCACTACATGGGCTGTTTGTGTTGAACGGGTACAGAATTTCAGTTCAGGATGAGGAAGAAGTTCTGGAGGTGGATGGTGGCGATGGTTGCACAGAGTGAATGTACTGAAGGCCACTAAACTGCAGGCTTAAAAATAGCTAAAGAGTAAGTTTTATGCTGTGTGTGCCTTACAGCAATAAAAACATTTTGAAAGACAATCAAGTGTTGGCTGGGATGTGCAGTCACTGGGACTCGGAGACACGCTGGTGGGGAGGAGAACTGGGACGACTTCTTGGGAGACACAGAGCATATGAGCCAGCAGTTCCACTCTGGGGGCGGGGGGGCAGAGCTAACACAGAAGTGTGCAAATGCCCCTGAAACATGCATCTGGAAGTCCCCAGCAGCACTCCCTGTGAGGGCTGAGCAATGCAACCTCCCCAAATTCACATTTGCAGGTCCACATAGTGTAGGTTATTCACAAAGTGGAAGAAGCCGACAACATGTCCACACCATGTGTGTGAATCCTATTTTGTTGAGGAAGAGAACCCAGACACAGAGTATGTGCTGTGTGATACCATTGACATGAGGTTCAGAAGCAGACAAAACTCATCTTTGGGCCCTGGCTGGTGTAGCTCAGTGGATTGTGTGTGGACTGCAAATCAAAGGGTCCCCGGTTTGATTCCCAGTCAGGGCCGCAGGGTTACAGGCCAGGTCCCCAGTGGGGGCCACATGAGAGGCAACACACACTGATGTTTCTCTCCCTCTCTTCCTTTGTCCCTTCCTCTCTGTCTAAAAACAAATAAATAAAATATATTTTTTAAAAAACCTCATCTTTGGTTTCCAAAATCTGGACCCTGGTCACCCTCAGGGGGAAATGACAGAATGTGGGCAGTGGGACCCTTCCGGGGAGAAGGATCCTCAGGGCTAATGTGCGTCCCTCTCTGCACAGAGCTGCAGACACCCCACAGCCCAGACATGCTGGCGCCCAGGGAAAAGCAGACCGGGAGCTGACTCTGAGCCCTGCCCACCTCGGGGTCTCCCCTGCATCACCAGAGCAGGACCAGGACCTCTGAGTGCAGACACATGAGTCTCCTAAGGGCCCCCCATTACAAAGGCTGGTTAACCTCCTGCATGAGCAGGAGTCAGAGCCTCATCTGGGAGCCGTGCTGGGTCCCACAGGGTGTAGGACTCTTAATGTTCCTGTGAGAGCCGGGGAGAAGGGAAGTGGGGGTGCCTGTGAGGAGAAGGCAGTGCTCACTCACTCATTCATTCATTCACTCACTCATTCATTCACAAGCACTCTGTGAGCATCTAAGTGTTGGTTGGCTGCAGAGAAGAAAAGAGAGGACCCATGGATCTGCTCCGCGTCCATGAGAAAGTCCCCACCAGAGACATGGCTCCTTTCTAGGACAGAAAGGTGGCTTTAGAGCTGTGGTCACTGGTCAGTTTACCACGTTTTCTCTTTACATACTGTGTATTTTCTAACATGTGAATATAAGTGCAGGATTTTTAAAAATCTAATGTGCTGAGGAAGTGCAATACTATTTTCCAAAGCATATGCACTTTTATAACATAGAGCAAAGCAAAACAGTTCCATTTTTTAATATCTGTTCCCACAGTTGGTATCTTCTGTTTTTCAGTTTATTGATAAAGGAAACTTACAGAATCACGGTGGAACCCCCGTGTGTGGTTTAAATTAAATTATCTGATGTTAATAATGTTGAACATAGTTTCATGTATTTATTCACCATTTGTGTGTCTTCATAGAAATGTCTATTGAAATAATTGACCAAATTTTAAGCATGGTTGTTCCTTTTGTTGTTGTTATTTAGTGGCTTTTTCTTTCTACAACTGGGCTGATTTTTTGTTTATTGGTTTGTTTGAGAATTTGGGGTATATTCTGGATACAACACATTCACAAAGTCTATATTTGCAGGTATATTTCTCCAAGTCTGCAACTTTTTCTTTAACTCTATTAATGGTGTTCTTTATAGAACAACAACCTCCTGTTCCCAAAAAACCTGTGCCCCTTGTGAGGTGACCCTGAAATGTATTGGGACATGGAAGAGCAGAAAACTAGTTCTGGAGCAGGATGGGGACATTCAAGGGGGGGAGAAGGTCACATGGGCAGTGCAGAGGGTGAATATTGGCCACCCAAAGAGAGCCTGGTACCTGCAAATGTTACCTAATGAAGAAAAGTGTCTTTGCAGATGGGATGCAGGTGAGGATATTGACCTGGACAGGATCCTCCCTTGTTAGGTTTGGTCCCTGAATTTAGTCACACATATCCTCCAAGGAAGACACAGAAGGTGACTTTCTGGACACAGAGCAGGATGAGGCAGTGTGGCAAGGGAATGGGTTGCAGTGACCCAGACACCAACCAAGGATGACGAAGAGTCCCAGGTCCTGGTAATCACAAAGGTGGACTTTCCCATCGAGTCTTTGAGAGTGAGTCCCATCAACCACTGGATTTCCACACATCAAAACTAATTTTTCATCATGGGATTCAGGAAATGGGGACCCAAGATGTGGCACCTAGTCATTCTCTGTTCCAGGGGCCTCGCCAAGAACTTAGAAGCGCAGAATGAGAAGATATTTCACTTCTTGCATGAACTTCTGGCCCCAGGGACCAAAAGAATAAAACTTTACTAAAAAAGGCTCTGAGTGTGTGGTAACTGTTTCAATGGCCTCAGTAAAGCAACACAGGCAGGAATTCACTGGGCAGCTCTGGAAAAAGGCAGAGAAAGAATTGAGAAAAGTCCTCCTCCTCTGTACCCCCTCCTCTATTTTTCTTTGTGGACAAACTTCTCAGGGGCTTTCTGGACCCTGTGATCTCATATTCCCTCCTCCAGTTCTCTGCTCATCCTGCTCCAATCACATCTTCACACCTTTCCCACCAACCACTGAGAACCAGTGATGATGTGTTTTCTTATGTTTTCTCTTCTCTGTGGGCCACCAGAGCCTGTCCTCCCTCACCACTGCCACCTTCTCACACTGACACCTGTGCCTCCATCTCCAGTCCTGACCATCTCCTCATCTCCAGCATTCATGCCAGGGCTCTCACTGACGTCTCCTGGTGGTCATGAGGTGGCTTCTCAGAATGAAGATCCCCCTCAAGACCCCTTTTCTGGTCTCTGCAACACAGTCCCTACCTCTTGTGGTTCTGTGCTGTAGTTCTTCAGTGATTTAAATCTATCCTATTGTCTCCAGAATGGCAGCTTCTGGATGGCAGAGATTTTGATGCTGGGTCCACAGGCACTTCCCCAGTGTCCACAACAAAGCTGACACACAGTAGGCATTCAGTTGTACTTGCTAAAGAAGATATAAATAAATGATGACCCTACATATTTCATTGTTCACAATGAAAAATACAAGAATTACACACACACAGAGACACACACACAAAATGAGGTGACTTAACTGAGACCAAAGGATAATCAGCACTTGGAGGTGTAGGAATCTGAAGGGAAGGCCATTTCAACAGGAGGAACTGTACATGCAAAGTCTCAGAGTCACAAAGACCCTGGCTCAGATGGGAGCAGAGATGATGTGAGACTGCAGAAGAGGGTGGAATCCAGTGAAGAGTCCAGCAGGGCATAGGCCATGCGAGCCCTAAATCCAGCCTGTGGACTTTGCCTTCATCCCAGCCACAGACAGGAAACATCACTGTTCATACTGTGCAGAACCTGGAGGATAGGTGTCTGCAAACACAGTCTATTGGCCTCAGTTGAAGACAGAGGTGGAGGCAGGACAATGCTGGGTTCAGACACCAAGGAAGAGATGAGGCCATAGGAATGACCAGGGATGGTATAGAGAGGAAACGGGCATTGAGCTGAGCTGTGATAAGGAGAAAAGGTGGACAAGACTTGATAATGTACCAAATCACAAAGAAGGAAAGGAGGGCACTGTGTCATCTGTGTGACTACGACCCTACAAAGAAGTGAATTTGGGGAGGAAGATGGCAGCTCAGCTGTAACCATGCTCAGCAGAGCAATCCCAGGGACTTTGTATCAATGACATGTTTGGTAGTGAGAATCCTGAGTCACTCACTTGAGACATTGACCAGATTCTGTGTTTGCATCTTTCATGCCCTTTGTGGGCCTCATCAACTTCCTTCTGTGGTACCTGACTCTGAGAGAAGAGACCAGGGTTTTCCAGTATTGTTGGATCAGGGTGCAGTAGGCAGCAGACCCAACCTCTTGTTCCTTTCTCAAGGGATAGAGGGGAAAGGAAATTCAGGGATGGCAGATCTCGTCCCACAGATTTTCTTGAGCACTGAAGGTTCCTCCCAACCTAGACACTCACAAAGGCTACTCATGTGGGGTCCCCACCCACCACCCCTTCAGATCCTACCAGCACTACCCCTGATTTGCTGGGATCCCGGGTCCTGGTTTTTGACTCAACCACATGTCTCCTACCCTCCCCTTCCTTCCCTTGTCCTTGAGGCAGAGCTCACATGAGGATGATGAGGCAGAGCAGCAGGAGTAGGGTCTTAGCAGCTGCATCCACAATGGCCACCAGCACCACCACTGCCCTGGGACCTGATTTTCCTGCAGGGAAGAGGGCCAAGGAGGGCGTCATCTGCTCAATGGCAATACTGTGTCTTTCCACTTCCACTAGGAACCTAGAGGTCGTGCACCAGGCTTTTCTGCATCCATATATGCAGGACTGCCTGTGCCTTTACCCTTGAACTTGCCCTGACCCCCTGCACTTGGACTGAAAATAAAAGACCTCATATGAAATTTACCAAAATAATACATCTTGTTAATAAATTAATAGTATGGACAAAGTGAAAAGCCAACCTATTTAATGGGAGAAATATTTGCTATTCTTAGATCCAATAAGGGTTATTATCTAGCACATATAAAGAACTCTACAGTCCTGGCTGGCAGCTCAGTGGGTCAAAGCATCATCCTGATACGCCAAGATTGTGAGTTTGATCCCTGGTCAGAACACATACAAGAAGCAACCAATGAATCCATAAATAAGTATAACAATACATTAGTGTTCCTCTCTCTCTCTTTCTCCCATCTTCTTTCTGTAAAATCAATTTAGAAAATAAATTCTGTACTACTTCACAATGGTCAGAATGGCCATCATAAACAAATTCACAAAGAACAAGTGCTGGCGAGGTTGTGGAGAAAAGGGAACCCTTGTGCACTGTTGGTGGGAATGCAGACTGGTGCAGCCACTGTGGAAAACAGTATGGAATTTCCTCAAAAAACTAAAAAGGGAACTCCCTTTTTTACTACAAATCCCACTGCTTGGATTATACCCTAAAAATCTGAAAACACCAATTCAAAGAGCTTATGCACCCCAATGTTCATAGCAAGATTATTTACAATAGCCAAGTGGAAGAAACAGCCCTAATGCCTATCAGTAAATGAGTGGATCAAAAAACTGTAGTATGTTTACACAATGGAATGCACAGCAGAAAGAAAGAAGGAGCTTCTACCCTTTGGGACACATGGTGGAACTGGAGAGCATTATGCTAAGTGAAATAAACCAGGTGGCGAAAGACAAATACCATATGATCTCACCTATAAGTGGAACTTAATCAGCAAAACAAACAAGCAAGCAAAATAAAACCAGAGACATGGAAATAAAGAACAATCTGACAGTGACCAGAGGGGAGGGAGGAGGGGATAATGGGGGAAAGAAAGGAAAGGGTAAAGACAAGGAACATGTATAAAGGACACATGGACAAGGAGAATGGGGGCGAGGATTGTGGGAGAGGGGTGATGGGCAGGGCAGGGGATAATAATAGGGGAAAATGTGCCGAACTCTAATTGAATGACAATGAAAAAAAGAAAAGAAATCATTAACAAAAAAATCATTCTTTTTTTTATTATTGTTTTTGGAGTACAGTTGTCTCCATTTTCCTTCCACCACCCTAACATCCCCCACTCAATCCCACCACCCTGGTCTTGTCAATGGGCACTTAACACATGTTCCCTGATGACCTCTCCCTTTCTTTTCCTGGTTATCCCTCCCCTCCCTCCCCTCTGGTCACTGTCAGATTGGTTTTTATTTCCTTGTCTGGTTCTATTTTGCTTATTTGTTTGTTTTGTTGATTAGGTTCCACTTACAGGTGAGATCTTATGGTATTTGTCTTTCACAACGTAGCTTATTTCACTTAGCATAACACTTAGCATAATGCTCTCCAGTTCCTGCCATGCTGTCGCAAAAGGTAGTACTTCCTTCTTTCTTTCTGCTGCATAGTATTCCACTGTGTAACTGTACCATTTGTTTGTTTGTTTGTTTGGTCTTTTTTTTTTGATCCACTCAGAAAACTACACAACACTGAGGAAAGAAATTAAGGGAGACACAAATAAATGGAAGCATATACAGTGTTCATGGGTTGGAAGAGTTAATATCATCATAATGTCCATACTACCCATAGCAATTTACAGATTCAATGCAAGCACTGTTAAAATACCCATGACATATTTCACAGATATAGAACAAACATTTCAAATACTTATATGGAACCATAAACAACCCCAAATAGCTGCAGCAATTTTGAGAAAGAAGAATAAGAAGGAGGAATCACCATCTGACATCAAATTACACTGTAATGTCACAGTAATCAAAACAGTCTGGTACTGGATAACAACAGACACACAGTCAATGGAACAGAATACAGAGCCCAGAAATAAACCCATGTCTCTATTGTCAAAATAAAACATTCTTACAATTCATCAACCCAAAAAGTCAAACAACTCAGTTAGAAAAAAGGCAAAAATGCCCTGACTGGTGTGAGCAGCTGGTGTTCAAGAGAAGAAAGGTGTGTGCCCCATTCACAGGCCCAGGGCACAGAGCAGGTCAGGTTTGCAGAGGGGCCCCACTCCAGGGCCCTGGGATGAGGAGGAGTATGTGACTGAGGACTGGTGAGAAGGGGGAACAGAGGATGAGGATGAGGGTCCCAGGTGAGGCCTTCAGAGAAGCCTCAGGGTTTGGTCCAGCTCTCCCTCTGACCCTGGTAGGAGTTGTTCCTGGGGTTCCCCTCCAGCAGACCCTCCCACACCCTCCAGAATAGTGAGGGGGCAGGCTGGGCTCGGGAGGGGCAGCTGCAGGCCTGACCCTCATTCTCCTAGGAGCAGGAGGGTCCCTGCAGCTGTGGGAGGTCTGTGGAGAGAAACGGGAGGGATCAGAGAAGTCTCTCTCCTCCCCAAGACCCTAGGGCCTGCCCACAGGTGTGTTCTTACTCTTCACGCTGAGAGTCACAGAAGCTTCTAGAGAGGCTGACTTGTGCTGCTGAGCTCAGCAGATGTATTCCTCATGGTTGTCCAGTTCCACCTGGGGCAGCTTCAGGACCCCTGGGTCCATGGACTCCAGGTTCAGGCTTCCCCGTCCACCTCATACTGGTGGGCGGGTTGCTGTCAGCTTTACACACCAGGTGCAGGTAGTTGCTCTCCTGGACTTGGAGAGGTGAGCCATTAGACAGAACTTTAGATCCTGGCAAGACAGAGAGAGAGTCAAGCCCCAGCTGTGGTTAGGTCTCCCTCTGTCTCCCTCTCTCCCCAGCTGTAAGTCCCTGCCTCTCTGTGGCTCTGCCTGTCTCTTCATCTCCCTGGTTCTCCGCCTCAACTTCCCTCATCATCTATATGTCCCTCTGTCTTTTCATTACTGTATCTCCCTTTGACTCTGTCTCTCTCATCATCTGTTGCACATGCTCTCTCCCCACTCCATACATTATGCACATCAGTTTTTTCTCTTCCATAATCCCATGGGCTCTATCATCTGAGCTCAGCCCCAAGGAACAGGGCTAGGGGAAGGCACTACAGCCTCTGCAAATGGCTTCTGAGTGTTTGGTAGGACCACTCTGGTCCTCGCACCTCCTGCCTTTGCTGTCAGTGCCAACACAGACCCCAAACATTTCTGTATGAGCTTTACCATTTGTGTTTGTCAAGCACAGTTCACTCAAACCTGTCTCATTCAGTTGTGTCTCAGAGCTCACAGTCTCATGGATGAGACACCCCAAAAGTAGGTTTTCACAGAGCAATAACATGTACTTTATGAGAGGGGGTTAACTGTTGAGGGAGTTCTGAGGACAAGAATTGAATGAGACTGTCAGATCAGGGAAGGCTTCCTGGAGGAGGAGAGGCCTAAGCAGACCACAATAAAGGGTGGGAGCTGGCCAAGCAATGGTGCTGGCATGGAGGACATTGTGGGAGGATGGCACAGAGCACAGCTTCCACCAGGGTGTGGCATGGCCCCGCCTGCTCCCAGAGAAGGAAGTAGTTCTGTGAGGCCCCTCTTAGTGGCCATGCTGGGGGTGTTTACACAAGGCTACTAGGAGGAATTCAAGGAGATTTAAAAAATAATATTACAAATTGACTGTTAAAAAATAGTTATGGGATGTAAAGTACATCAGAAAGAATATAGTGAATACTATTTTAATAACTATGGATGGTGCCAGGGGGGAGCTAAACTTATCCCTTTGTAAGTTCTATGAATGTCTGACCACAATGCTATACATCTGAGAACCTCATGCAGTGTCCCGTGAGGGGGTCAGTGTGGGGAGGCCAGTTTGTAAGCCAAGAAGAAATGAGTCGGGGGACTCTGACCTCTGCTGTCCTCTCCCGTGGCCTGATTCTGTCTCCTATCTGAGTTCTGAAATCCCAGCTCTGCTCTGAAGGGGGCAGGGAGACCCACTTCTACCACCCCCAGACAGGAGAAGATGCACCCTACCTTTGCCTTCTTTCCAGAACATGATGGTTAGGTTCTGGAGCACTTCTGCACAGACAGACATAATTGTTCCCTGTTCAGTGGCAGAAAGGTGGGCAACATCCCTTTCAACAGACAAACTGTATAGACAGGAAAGGAGTGAAATTGGGTGTCCTCCTTCCTCCCTCTGCATCCTGGGTTTGCAGGGACCAGTACTAAAACCCTCATCTCCCTCCATGCCCCAGTGACTGGTGTCCAGACCAGGTACTCACAGGTCACATTGAGCTGGATGGTCCTCTGCCTGATCAGACCATTCTCCAAGGACATCTGACAGGTGAGGTTGGTGCTGTGGTTCTGGGGGCCTGGTGTGATGGTGAGCACTGAGGAGTTGGGAGTTCCTGGACTCAGGGGTATAAGGTTGGCCCCCATCCAGGAGAAGACCCATGGTGTCTCTCTGTCACAGGCCCATGACACTGCACAGGTAATGTTGTTAGGGTGACCAGATTCCAGGATTCCCTGGATGTGGATACCAAGTACCAGATCTGGAGAAGAGAGAGATCAATGCCTGGAGATTGGATCCCCAAGTGTGCCTCTTACTGCAGCCTCTGTGCCAGGCCAGCCCCTACATCAAGTCCCCATCAATCTCCCCTGAGTCCTCCTCAGGATGAGGAGAATCTGGTTCCTTCCCAGCCCAGGAGCCCTCAGGACCCAGCCATGTGCCCTCACCTTGACCTCATTTCTTACCTGTCATATGTAGAGAAAGATGGTTGTGTATGTAATTGTATCTCACATAGGACCCTTCCTCCACCCTAAAGAAGTATCTCCCTGTGTCCCTTCTCTGTGCATCTCTGATGTGCAGGGAGCAATGGCAGATCCAGGGGTCCCCGACGAGGATGAATCAGCCCTTGGTCTCGTTCCTCACTTTATGATTTGGGTTGTTTGTGGCCACAGAAGCATCCTGGTCTGTGTAGGCTCCCACCCGGAACCAGTAGCCATGAACTGGGGCAGACTCAGTCCAGCCTATCTTGGGGTAGGTCACAGTGCAGGGCACAGAGATGCAGTGGCCCTCTTGCACCTTCACAGATCCCTGCACTCGCAGCTGGAATATCAGATCCTGAGCCAGGGACCCTGCAGGGAAAGACCAGTCAGCCACAACCTCCAACCCAGCCAACATGCTCTCCCCTGGGGCACTCACCTGCCCACAGCAGGGCCAGCAGCAGCAGCAGCAGCAGCAGCAGCAGCAGCAGCAGCAGCAGCAGCAACATCTCTGGATAAGTGTCAGGGTCTCTGTGTCACAGGACTGAGAGGAAGCCCCAACAGGAAGCCAGAAGAAGGGAAAATGGTGATGATCAAGAAGGAGGAAGTGGGCAGCCTGTGTGGTGGAGCTGGCTCAGCCCTTGGAGAATAAGTTCTTCCACTGTTCACATAGGGTCCCCATGGGGGCCCTACATGCTGAGGAGGACCCGGTGCAACAATCCCAGCTCCCTGTCCTCATCTGTCCCTCTGGCACTACTGTCCACACAGAAAAGCAGACACAGCTTCTCCACAATACATAGGATCAGTCCCCTGGGAGTGGGGCTCAGGAAGGGCTCACAGGAGATTGTGAGGCATGAGATGTGACATAATCCTGAAGGTAAGACAGGTGATGAGGACAAATGAATGAACACATAGCCCATCAGAGCATCTACTCTCTCAGGAGTGTGGAGTCAAAGGCGAGACTATAGCAGCCTTCATCCCTGTCCCTGAAAGTGGCTCCAACACCCAAGGAGGCAGAGGGTCCCCAGGCCATGCCAGCTCCCGGTGGTCCAGGGTGTGTTGGTGGGAGCACAGGCCAGGGCATGTAGGAAACCCACTTGCTCTGGGCAGTTGACAGTGAGCTCCCAGGTGAGAATTGCCAGAGTGTACAGGAGAAGGACACCCAGGGGGTCAGGAGCCTATGACCCCACAGGTGGTCCTCAGCTTGCTGGCCTTTTTGGAGCCCCCCTACCCAGGGGTCCCTGGTGCTGATTCAGATCAAGATGCCAGCACCGTGTGCCTTTGGAGTCAGGTGGGCCTGGCTCTTCTGCCCTCCAAGCCTCATTTTCCTCATCTGTCACAGGAGGCATCACAGTCTTCAACCCTCGTGGTCTGTGGGAGAACCCTAGGTAAGGTCAAGTGCTGACCCTGGGCTTCCTCAGTGGAGGCCTCCAGGGTGGGGTCAGGGGTTGGGTTCTGCAGCCAGACAGACCTGGACTCCAGCCTGGCTCCTCCATGCTCACTGTGCTGCCTTGGGAAAGACCTCACTGCCCTGTGTACAGTCGGATGCCCAGGATCACAAGGTGCTGTGGGCTGAATTGTTTCACCCACAAAATTTATCTGTTCATGTCGTGACCCACACTACTGCTGAATGTGACTGATTTTGGAAATCGGGTCTTTTACAGGGCTTAAGGTAGAATGAGGTCACTAGGGTAGACCCTCATCCAGTAGGACTGGTGTCCTTATAAGGAGAGTTTAGGGCACAGACACGCACAGAGGAGAGACCACAGGGGAAGAACCACCTGCAAACCAAGCAGAGAAGCCACAGAGAGGGCCAGTCCTACCAACACCTTGATGTTGAACTTCCTGTCTCCAGAACTGTGAGACTATGAATTGGTGTGGTTTACGCCCCTCGTGGTGGCACTGTGTTATGACAGTCGAGCCAGGGAACACAGGGGGTTGCCAAGATGCAGGTGTTCCTACAAGAAAAGTGTGGGGAGCAGCCTGGCCTGGACCACAGTGGACACCGTCCACACGGGTGGGTCTGTAGGACGGGGCCGCTCTGCAGGTGGGAGGAGGAGAGGGAAGGGAAGGACTTGGTAACAGGAGAAAACCCTGCATGGAAACCTCTCTGTTCCTCCTCCCCCAGCTCTGCATTCTGCAGGGCTGCAGCTTCAGTCTTGCCACCCTGCTCCTCCTCTCCCCAGGGCAAGACCAGCACCCTGGGCTCTGCTCAGACTGCTCTCTCTGCTGGAGAGGCCCGTCACTGTGCCTGCATCTTGGGTACTTGCCTCTCTTTTCTTGAGCATGCTGTTCTTGAGGGTCTGGGCTAAGGTGAGGCAGACCCTGCTGACCTGGAGTAGGGAGCAGGGACAGAGTGACAGGCTGGATGTTCAGGGTTGACACAAGAGGACGGTGGGCTGGGGGAACCTGAGGAAGGAGGAAGCATGGGTATGGGGGGTTGGGCAGGTGAGCTGGGGGGTGGAAGGGGAGCAGGGTTGTATGGGAGGGAAGTCACCCCATTTGAAGAGCAGGACCAGAGCCAGGGATGCTGGTGGGGCCGAGAGGGGGTCCCGCTCTATCCCACTTGCTTCAGCCAGACTTTCAGCCCCTCTGTTCCCGGGTCCCAGGGAATCTGCCCACTCCCCTCCCCTCCCTTCCACTTCCTCCTCCTCCACCTGCCCCTTTCCATTGCCCCCTTCCCTCTTTCTGTTCTTCTCCTGCTTCTCCACCCCCTACTCCTTTCAGGCAAGTCCACTTCCCTTCCCACCTGTCCTGGCTTCAGGTCTCAGTCTTTCCAAAGGTGGAGAGATGTTCCCACCTTCCCTGCCCATCCCCCAGTCCTCGGTCTCAGTGTGGACATAACTGCAGCTCCCACTCAGGCCAGTGTGTGTGGGGGTGGGGGGTAATGAGGCCGCAGGGACTGCTGGACCACAGGCTCAGGGACTGGGGGGATATGGTGACACAAAGGGGAGGGGGTGGGTTCTGAGAATGACAGGTCAGTGGAATGACTGAGAGGGACCTGGAGTCATGAGCGTCCCTGACCTTCCCTCCTGCTGGGATGTTGGGACAGTGGGCCTGACCATCAGGCCTGAATCTTCCCCTGCAAAGTTGCCCATGTGAGGACCCAGGGGGTGAGAATTGTTGTGTGTGTGTGTGTGTGTGTGTGTGTGTGTTCTTTGGAAGTGTTTGTGTCTCTGTGGCATGTGTTTCTGTCTGTAAGTGTTTATGTGTCTGAGTCTCTGTGTGTGTCTGTGTTTGTGGTCTGTGTGTGTCAGGTGTGTCTGTGTGTCTATCTGAAGTGTGTAGGTGTTTCTGTGTGTTTGTGTGCATGCCTGTGTTGTGTGTCTGTGGACAAGTATGTCTGTGTTTACAGTCTCTGTGCCTGGTGTTTGCGTCCGTGTGTGTATGTGAAGTATGTACCTGTGCATGTGTGTTTGTGTGCATGCACCTGTGTGTGTGGTCTCTCTGTATGTATCTAAGGTGTATGTGTGTGTGTCTGGTGGTGCCTGTCTTTTTCCCATGTGTCTCTCTGGGGAGTATGTCTGTATGTCTGTTCAGGTGTATCTGTGTCTGTGGGTGTGGGAGGATCTCTGTGTGTGTATCTGTGTGTCTGTGACTGTGTGTGTCTGTGGTCTCTGCGTGCACACATGTGAGGTGTGCATGTGATCTGTGAAGCTGATGTCCACATACTCAAATGTCAGCTTCTCAATAATTGCATGAAGAATATAATCCATTCCATGTTTCCTATAAACCTTTCCTGCTGTGTTCATCTTCAGACTCCTTATCACCAACCCATATAATACAGGATCTACTTAGTCATTCTTTGTCTGTCTTTTCTGCCATTAGAATGTAAGCCTCATGAAGGGTCTTGTACCTCTTCTTACTGCTGAATTCACCACACTGCTTAGAAACATGCTCGGTATATATTAGGGGATCAATAAGTATTTGCTTTAATGCTTGTAAAGAAATTTAGGAAAAAATAAGATGACTGGCCGTCTGCAGTGGGAAACTGTGCATTCTTCACCACACACACTTCCAGGGTTATCTGATTCTGGCCTTCTATTCTGTTTGAACTGTTTTACACTGTCATGGTTTACAGATAACTGGAAACCATGCAAACAGTTCAAGTCCACAGACACTCACAGGCATTTTGTCTGCTGAAGGGTCACTTGAATGCCCCCCAACCCAGTATCACATCCATTCACAACTTCACCTCAACACTCGTGCACTCCACACATATCTGTGCTCCTGTCATTTCTGCCTGGTTCCCTCCCTCATGAGTCAGATGACATGGGGACCTGCTGTGTAACGGGAATGGTGTTTCCATTATGCAGGATGAGAAAGTTCTAGGGAGCTCTGTACAACAGAGTGTTGGAAGTTAGTAATACTGGGCTCTTAAAAATTGGTTATGAGGGTAGATCTGATGTTAGGTGTTTTTAAACACAATAAAAGTCTTTAACACATGTTTATTTTGTATCTATATGAGAAATATGACATTACATTTTAAATAGTTTTTATCCTTGCCTGAGGACATTTTTCTCATTGTTGAGAGGGACACAAAAAGAGAGAAAGAGAGAGAGAAAGAGAGATGGATGTATGAAGGAAACATCAATTGACTGCCTTCTCGTACATGTCCCAACCAGGGATCAAACCCATAATCTGTGTATGGGCCCTGACCGGGAATTGAACCTGTGGCTTTTTGGTCTACAAGACCAACCAACTCAGCCACAATGGCTAAGGCTAAACTTTTTAGAAAGACTACATGAACAAATTTGTGTGTGTGTCACAACACATGGGTTGGCATTTTGGTTTGTGGTGTGTTCTAAGCATTAGTAACAAACAAGGCAACTGAGTAACACCCCTGGGATCATCTTAAGGGTTCTGTCTATTTCTATTGGGGCAACTGGAGGAAAATTAAACTGCAGAAGCAGGAAAATGACACCGTTGGGTTTGAGAGTTTACTCTGGCTTCTCTATGGATGACAGGTTGGAGGTGGGCGGAGAGCACTGAGGTGAGTTCTCCTGACTGTGTATGTAAAACCTCACAATGGAAAGTGAGTCTTTGGAGGCAGGCATGTGCATCTCTCACCAGCCCTGTGCACTAGCTTCCCACACAATGATGAGCTGCACAGTAGGTGATAAGGGTGTGCTGAGTGACAGGCTTCCCAGGTCTACATAAAGGCAAAGCCATAAGCAGCAGAGTCTTACATAAAGTTTTGCTTTCATTTTGCTAAACAGAATTACGTGCATCCTGTTTTCCTTCTTCTACCTACTCACTCACAGCCAGAGGGAATAGTCTGGAAGACCAGAAGTGAGAGGTGGACAAGAGTTTGTTTTTCCTTGTAAGTCAGGGCCTACTCAGCCAAGTGCTTCTCTGATGTGCAGAGGTGCTTAGGGGTGAAGAGAAGGGTTGAGGTGTTCCTCTGTCTGACCCTTTGTTTCTGGGGCCTGACTCCAGGACCTTCCCTGTGTCCTACACAGCAAAGGATATAAAGTTTTTCTCATCCCCCCTATTCTGAAGCCCCAGCCCTGCCAGTAAAAACAGGAGTGAGGTCAGTATCCAATCGAATGCTGGCCTGGGGCTGAGTGGCCTGAGAGCTGTTTTCTGGTGTTTGGGGCACTCAGAGGAGGGGTCACCTGGGAGAAATCTG
This sequence comes from Phyllostomus discolor, assembly GCF_004126475.2. Classification (NCBI taxonomy): domain Eukaryota; kingdom Metazoa; phylum Chordata; class Mammalia; order Chiroptera; family Phyllostomidae; genus Phyllostomus; species Phyllostomus discolor. The sequence continues at coordinate 21,983,595 of NC_040914.2, forward strand.
ACCCCTGGTGTAGTGGATGCTGGAGAGGGCACAGAAGAGCAGAAAGCCAACCCCTGGGTGGGCACTGCTGAGCTGAGTGAGGAAAACATGGAGAGCCACATAGAGGGAAAGGTTGGAGGGACATGAACTTCATGTTTTCAGCCCTTTCAGGACCCACACTTCCTGTGACTCTTTGACTCTGGGGCTCAGGCAAGAGTGGAGAGGAACTGCAGGAAGTGTCTGGGCAGAAGTGGGGCTGGGAGTCTTGGGGTGGTTGCGAACACCTGAGCAGAGGCCAGAAGGCTGCAGCCAGAAATGCAAAAACAAAAACAAAAACAAAAAAAGGGAAAGCCTGTCCTGGACTGTAAGAGTTACAATCAGCTTGGGTGGGGAAAGATAGAAAGCATGCTTGAAGGCATTCAGCTGGCTGGGGGACAGATAAAAAGTTAAAAGGAAACCTGATTTCTCCTAAGGTCTTGGAAGAGCTGTAAAGTATCATAAGGATCCCACTTTGAGTGGTGAATGCTCTCCTTCAATGATGCTCTGAGTCTGGCTTCATTATTCCCATCTAATGAGTTAGCACAGCATCCACTACACAGTTGACTTTTGTACAGGAGAAGAGCCCACGTCTAAGGAAGGGGGCACCCTGTACGTACCAACACCCTTGACAAGCATCATTGATTTAGGAGTCACCAGACCCTCACCCAGTCCCTCCCACTCTGCCCTGGGCCTGATAGATGGTTGGCCTCCAGAGGGCGCACCATCCACCAGAAGACAGATTCAGGGCAGTTGCTGCTGTCCATGGTGCTGAAATGGGGTCCAAAGGTGAGGCCAGATACCAGCCTCCCAACTCTGTAGAAGGGCCTAACCCCAGGGGCTTCTGTCCCAGTTTGGGTCCAGGAGGGAAAAGGTGTGGAGCTGGATGGATCTGTGGGGAAGCCGACAATCAGGAGTCATTGGGCTGGGCTCCTGTCTCTGCTCCATCTCCCCCCTCTTCTGTTCACTCTCAGGCTTTGTCCATCCTGAGGATGATGTCTGTCTCCCACCTGGCTGAGCCGCAGGCAGGAGGATGTGCTTGCTAAGGCTCTCTGTTTCCCGCCCTCTGGATGGCTCCTTCAGGTAGTTTGCTTCATTCCAGATTCACCAAAACAAAAAATCCAGCAGAACAGGGAACTTTCTAACACAAAGCTCCAACTCTGCTCCTCCACCGGCCAGACATCCTTCCCCTCCTGTCACTTTCAATGTCTCCACTAGTTATGAGTTGTTCAGGAACGTTTACAGCCTCACCATCACCACACCACCCTGTCAGCCATCAGCCCCCACACACCTCAGCCACACCCCTGCCACCACCTGAACACCTCCTGCCCCTTCTGGCCTCCTCACACTGAATTCACCTGGTTCCACATCCCTGTCGTAGTGTCCCCCTTCTCCAACATTGCAGCACACGCTTATCCTGTGAGAATTGGCTCAAATATCACCTCCTCATGCAAGCTGTGGTCGCTGTCTTTCCACCCCCTCCACTCCTGCCCTTACCCACAGTTAGGATTGGGGCCATGGTTTATCAACCTCAGTGCTGTGGATATTGGGACATTTGTAGCGAAGTGGGGTTTTGGTTGTGTGGGGGTGGGCTTTCCTGTGCATTTTACGATGCTAAGCAACATCCCTGGTCTCTGCCCACGAGATACCAGGAGCTTCCCCTGCCCTATTTTGACAACCACAGTATCTCCAGACATTTCCCAATGCCTGTGGGTGGTAACACCCTATGATGACAAAGAACCACGGGGTGAGAGTCTCCTGCCTCTGTCTTCACAGAGTCACTTCGGCAGATTGACAAACTTTCTCCAGTTCTTCTTTTCAAGGTCACCAGAGAAACATTCACTCCCAGTTCATTTCATAACAAAAGTACATTTCAGCTCCTTTGCATCACATTCATGAGAGAAACACTGGGAAATCCCTACATTTCTCCTCATTTATTTGTTCTCTAAACTTTTACTTCATGTCCATGGTACAATGGAACCAGTAAGAGGAAGAAGATACGGTTCCTCCCTCAGGGAGGCTCAAGTCCATGGTTTGGGGTTTGGGGAGGGCACAGAAACATGTAAACTATTAAAATACAGTGTGATGAGGTTCCCATGGCCTGGGGGTCCAAGGACCAGAGCTCTGGCCTTTGCCCTCAGGGGTGGAAAGGGAGTGGGAAAAGGCTTCTCAGGAGCAACCCCTCTCAAGATGCACCTTGAGGGGAAAGCAGGGGTTGGCCAAGCAGAGACGGGAGGGAAAGCATCCCAGGCAGTGGTGGTATCAGGCACAAAGCAAGGGGCTGGGAGAGGTCCTGGCCACTGTCTGGGTAGGAGCAGACCATGTGTGATAGCTGCAACCTGGGGTAAAGGAGGCAAGGTGGGGTCATGCTCCTGGATGTCTGCCTGGGGTATGCTCTCCAAGGGCTGCACAACTGGGCAGAGGAGGCTGGCCTTCAGCCTTCAGTCTGTCATGTAAAAAACAAATCTGGAAGTTGATAAGAAGACACTTTATTCAAAAGGATTATCATAATCCCTGGGAAGTGGCTTAGTTGTTTGCTGCATGATTTCCTACACCAAAGGGTTGCTGGTTCAATTCCTGGTTAGGGCACATGCCTAGGTTACAGTTTTGAACCCTGATTGGGACGCATATAAGAGGCAACTGATCAACATTTCCCTCTCTCTGTCTCTCTCTCTTTCCTTCTCTCTCTCTCTTAAAAATATATCCTCAGGTGAGGATTTTTAAACAAGGATTATTGCTATAAGGGGAGTGAGATTATTGCAAAGGGGGGAAGGAAACTATAGCAGTAAGAGAAGAAAGACTGTGTACACAACAGGTAAGTAACTGCCTACAGTAAGGATAAGGATGGGTGGAAGGTGGGGACCCCATGGAGCCTGAATACCATAGACTGAATCAGATTCCCCCAATCCAAATGTTGAAGCACGTGATAGTTATTTCAGAATAATTGAGATTAAAATGGTTCATGATAGTGTACCCTGAAGATTGATGGCTTTATAAGAAAACAAAGAGAAAGCAATGTCCCTTTCCTCTTCCCACATGCAAAAATAAATAAATAAATAAATAAATAAAAGCCACATGAGGATGGGGAGAATTCGGCCTCCAGAAAGCCAGGAGGTAGGCTCACACCAGCAACCAAACCTGCTAATACACAAACTTGGATTTCCCAACCTTAAATACATTTCTGTTGTTTGAAATGCCCAGTCCTTGGTACGTGGTTATGAAATCCTGAGCTAACTGAGTTCCCTGTCAGCCTGCAGGGTCATGCAGGCAAGCCTGTCCTATCCCCCCATAGGAACCAGCAGACCCCTCACTACAGACCCTCCACCCATGTCAGGTACTCGTTCATGCAGCTGCTGAGGGCAGCCCTCGGTGACTTGCATGGTGCGAGGTCCTCCACCCCAGCAGCGACTCTATGGGACTCACACACTGCTGTCAATCTAATTGGCTCAATGTTAACTGTCCTGAGCTCAGCCCTCATGGTGGGCCCCTGTTAGGAACCCTCCCTCCCTGAGGCCATGGTGTTGCCCTGGCAAGGGGCTGTGAACAGAGGGTAGCTCACCTTCTGAGTGCACCACCTGCTGAAGCCCAGGTGTCCCTGCATCTCGGTGCCAAGTGAGAATAGGCAGCTGGTGTGAGGGCTGCCCCTGCTCAGGAGATGTGAGAGAGGATGGGGAAGGGATAGGAGCTAGTCTAGGCCAGGGATGACCTCAGCTCAGCAGCTCCACCCAGAAGCAACTCGAGTTCAGCCTCAGGATTCCAGGAACCCAGATCATCTGAGCCCTGCTGTTGGCAGGAGAGGGGAGTGTGGAGGTCCATCCTGGAGACCCTGGGCCTAGAGGGGACAAGGTCTTGAAGCAGGGCCTGGGGCCTGATCAGCATGTGGCTGGTCGCATCCACCAGGCACATGTTTAGTTTTCCTCCCATAGTTTTTAATGTTTTTATTGTTATTTTTTCTTTAGTGTTTTACTTTTTCATTGAACATATTGAGATGACATTGGTTATTAATATCATGTAGACACAGGTGGACAATTCCATAACACATCTTCTGTTCATGGAATTTACTAACAACCCATTGTATGGCTGTGTCACATTCACCCATTCATCAGTAGACAGACATTTCGGTGTTTCTATTTTTGACGGTGAGATCACTGCTGTGAATATTGGTTATGCTTTTTTTGTTGGAACATATGTTCTTGGGCACGTGCCTGGGAATGGAATTGCTGGGTCACAGGGTAGTGTCCGTGTGTCACTATGAGAAGAAAGTGCAGACTGATCTCCATGGTGGCAGCTTCATTTCAGGTTCCTAACAGCACATATAAGCCTTCCAATTTCCCCCCCATGGTGACCTGCATTGTTATTCTCCTTGAAAAATATTACACGTCACATGTGGGGGTGGAGGGCTATTTCAACACACCTTTGATTTGCACTTCTGTGTAACAACAATGAAGTCATTTATTTTCTTGTGGAGTTACTGTCCATTTGTATTCATCTCTGGAGACAATTTTTTCACATCCTTTGCCCATTTTATAAAATTAATTTGTTTAGAACAGTCCAACCCTTTGCACATTTTTAATTCGGTTGACTGACGTTTTGTTGTTGAGTTTTAAGAATGTTTTTTGTTGAGGACTTGTTTTCTAAATTGATTTCACAGAGACAGGAAGGTACAGAAAGAGAACCATCAATTTGTTGTTACACTTATTGATGAATTTATTGGTTGCCTCTACTATGTGCCCTTAACAGGGATCAAACCCATAATGTCGGCACATCAGGATGATGCTCTAACCAACTGAGCCACCAGCCAGGACTTTAAGAGTTCTTTTTATGTGCTGGAGAATAAGCCTTAACAGATTTATGATCAGGGAATATTTGTCCCACTAAATGGATTGTTTTTCACTTTTTCCATATTCAATTAATGAACACGATGTGTTCTTTTGATCAATTCCAACTGAGATGTTTTATTTTCTGTCCCACTGCAGGGGGTCAGGGCAGGTTGAAGGGCAAAGTCACAGCCAGTCCTACATATATGGATGCAGGAAAGCCTGGAGGATGACCTTCAGGTTCCCAGTGGTGCCAAAGGACACAGGATTGCCATTGAGGAGGTGATGCCCTCCTCATCCCTCCTTCCTGCAGGAAAATCAGAGCCTCAGGCACTGGTGGTGCTGGTGGCCATTGTGGAAGCAGATGCTAAGACCGTGTTTCTCCTCCTCTGCCTCACCATCCTCCTGTGAGCCTTGCCCCAAGGGGAAGGGAGAGGAGGGGAGGGTAAGGGGCCCACAGCTGAGTGCAGGACCAGGGCCAGAGATGCCCTCCTGTCCTATTGTGATTCAATATGTCACTAAGCCTTGTCCACTCTTCCTCCTTAGCACAGCTCAGCTCAATTCCCATCTCCTCCCCATCCTGACCCTGGTCATTCCTGTGGCCTCATCTCTTCCTGGGTCCCTAAACCCAAAAAACTCCTGACTCCACCTCTGTTCTCACTTAGTCCTCCTGGTTGTGTTTGCAGAGACCTCTCCTCCAGGTTCTGCATGGGATGAACAGTGATGTTTTCTCTCCATGTCCGGGAACTGGGGACAGACTCTACAGACTGGACGTGGGCTGCAGTGGCCTGTGCCCTGCTGGACTCTCCACTGGATCCCACCCTCTTCCAGAATCTCACACCATCTCTGCTCCCAGCTGGGTCACGGCCTCTGTGACTCTGAGACTTTGCATGTGCAGTTCCTCCTGCTGAAATGTCTTTCCCTTCAGATTCTTATATCTCCAAGTGTGAGTGTAATTCTTACTTGGTTTTGAAGAAAATAATACTTACTTGTTTATTTATAGTCCCTTTAGTAGTGTGACTAAACCCCTACTGTGTGCAGTCTTGTAGACACTGGGGATGCAACTGTGAACCCAGCACCAAAATCCATATCATCCAGAAACTGTCTTTCTGGAGACAAGAGGATGGAATTTAAATCAGTGAAGATACTACAACACTGAGCCACAGAAGGGAGATCCTGTGTTTCAAGGGACCAGAGAGGGGTGTGAGGGGGATGTTCATTTTTAGAAGCCACCTCATGACCACCAGGGGACATCAGAGAGAGAGCAGGTGTGAATGATGGAGATGAGGAAGTGGTTAGGACTGGAGATGGGGGCATGTGTGTCAGAGTGAGAGGGTGACAGTGGTGAGGGAGGACAGGTTCTGGCGGCCCAGAGAGAAGAGAAGAGACAAGAAGACACATCATCACTGGGTCTCTGTGGTTGGTGGGAAAGGTGTGAAGATGTGATTGTAGCGGGATAAGCAGAGAACTGGAGGAGGGGATATGGGAACTCAGGGTCCAGAAAACCCTCTTAGAAGTTTGTCTGCAAAGAGGAACAGAGTTGTGGGTCCAAAGAAGGAGGTTCTTTCTCAATTCCTTCTCTGCTTTTTCCCAGAGGTGCCTGGTGAATTCACACCTGTGTTGCTTTCCTGGGACCATTGAAACAAATTATCACACACTTGGGGCCTTTTTTGGTAAAGTTTTATTCTCTTAGTCCTTGGGACCAGAAGTTCATACAGGAAGTAAAGTATCTTCTCCTTCTGCCCTTCTAAGTTCTCAACTGAGACCCCTGCAACAGAGAAGGACTAGGTGCCACACTTTGGGGTCAGATGTTCTGAGCCTTTTGATGAGAAATGAGTTCTGATGTGTGGAAATCCAGTGGTCAGTGGGACTCACACTCTCAGAGACTGGAGGGGAGAGCCCACCTTTGTGATTTGGCAGGGCTGGGGCTCTCAGCCATCCTTGGTTGGTGTCTGAGTCACTGCAGCCTGTCTCCTGGGCACACTGCCTCATCCTGCTCTGTGTGCAGAGAGTCACCTGCTGTGTCTCCCTTGGATGACATGTGTGACTACATTTAGGGACCAACCCTGACAAAAGAGGATCCTCTCCAGGTCAATATCCTCACCTCCATCCCATCTGCAAAGACCCTTTTCCTGATCAGGTAATGTTTGCAGATACCATGTTGACTTTGGGTAGCCAATATTCACCCTCTGCACTGCCCATGTGACCTGCTACCCCCCCATGATAGTCCCCATGTGGCCTCCAGACCTAGTTTGCCTTGTTCTCCCACATCCTGATGTAGTAGATGGTCACCCCATGAAGGACATATGTCTGCGGAACAGGAGCTTGCTATTCTGAAAGAGCCACTATTAAGAGAGTTAAAGGAAAAGTTACAGACTTGGAGAAAAATATCTACAATATAGGCTTCATGAATGACTTGAACCCAGAATATATCCAAGATATTTTTATGAAGCTATAATAAAAAAATAAATCCCATGTAGAAATATGGTCATTAACAACAAGAAACAAAAAGAACCCCACTTACAATTTGGTTAATTATTTGAATAGACATTCCTATAAAGATGTACAAATAGTCAGTAGATACTTGAAAATATGTTCAACATTACCAATATGAGATAAATTTAAATCAAATCACACAAGGATCAGGGAGAAGGAAGTGGGCAGCCTGTGTGGTAGAGCTGGCTGGGTCCTTGGAGAATAAGTTCTTCCACTGTTCACATAGGGTCCCCATAAGGGCCCCATGTGCTAAGCAGGACCCAGCCTAATATACCCGGCTCCCTGTCCTCGCCTGCCCCTCTGGCACTACTGTCCACTCAGAGGAGCAGACACTGCCTGTCCAGAAACAGCTTCTATGTGATGCAGAGGGTCAGTCCCTCAGGTGTGAGACTCAGGAGGGGCTGACAGTAGAATGGGAAAGCATGAAATGTGACATAGTCCTCCAGGTGAGACAGGTGGTGATGGACGAGCGAATGAATACACGGCCCACCAGAGCACCTGCTCTCTCAGGGGTGTGGGGTCAAAGCAGAGACAGTAGCAGGCTTTGTCTTTTTCCCTGAAAGTGACCCTCCCACCCGAGGAGGCAGAGGGGCCCCCGGCCATGCCAGGTCCCGGTGGTCCAGGGCGTGTTGGTGGGAGCACAGGCCAGGGTGTGTAGGAAACAGGTTGCTCAGGGCAGTTAACAGTGAGCTCCCAGGAGAGAATGACCAGAGTGCAAAGGACCAGACCACAGAGGGTGTCACCAACCTCTGAGCCCACAGGTGGTCCTCAGCTTGCTCACCTGCTTGGAGCCCCCCTGCCCAGGGATCCCTGGTGTTGATTCAGAGCAAGATGCTAGCACACTGTGCCTTTGGACTCAGGAGGGCCTGGCTCTTCTGCCTCCAAGCCTCACTTTCCTCATCTGTCACAGGAGGCATCACAGTCCCCAACCTTTGTTGTCTGTGGGAGAACCATAGGTAAAGGCAGGTACTGGCCTTACACTATCCTGAGTGGTCCCTCTGAGTTTGGCCCTCAGTAGACATCCTGTTATGGCCAGCTCAGCTCTGGGCTTCCTCAGAGGAGATCTCCAAAGTGGGGTCAGGGGTGCAGGCTCTGTAGCCAGACGGCCCTGGGCTCCAGCCTGGCTCCTCCATGCTCACTGTGCTGCCTCCCAAAAGGCCTCACTGCCCTGTGTACAGTCGGATGCCCAGGTTCAGGAGGTGCTGTGGGCTGAATTGTTTCACCCCCAAAATACATCTGTTCATGTCATGACCCCCACTACTGCTGAATGTGACTGGTTTTGGAGATGGGGTCTTTTAGGAGGATTAAGGTAGAATGAGGTTACTAGGGTAGACCCTCATCCAATAGGACTGGTGACCTTATAAGGTGAGTTTAGGGCACAGACACGCACAGAGGAGAGACCACAGGGGAAGAACTACCTGCAACCCAAGCAGAGAGGCTTCAGAGGGGACCAGTGCTACCAACACCTTAATGTTGAACTTCCTGTCTCCAGAACTGTGAGAATATAGATTGCTGTGGTTTACGCCCCCTAGTGGCAGCACTGTGTTATGACAGCCCGAGCCAGGGAACACAGGGGGTTGCCAAGAAGATGGAGGTGTTCCTACAGGTAAAATGTGGGGAGCATCCTGGCCCGGCCCACAATGGACGCCGTGCACACGGGGCGGGGCTGTAGGATGGGGCCTCTCTGTGGGTTGGAGGAGGAGAGGGAAGGGAAGGATTTGGTAAGAGGACGAAACTCCTAGAGGAAACCCCACTGTTTCTCGTCCATCAGCTCTGCACCCTATAGGGCTTTCCTCAGGCTGCTCCCTCTGCTGGAGAGGCCCGTCACTGCACCTGAATCCTGGGTACCTGCCTCCCATTGTGGAGCACAGTGTTCTTGAGGGGATGGACTGAGGTGCGGCAGACCCTGCTGGACCTGTAGGGCGGAGCAGGACACAGTCACAGCCTGGGTGGTGAGGGCTGACACAAAGGGAGGGTGGGGTGGGGGAACCTGAAGAAGGAGAGAAGGTGGGTCAGAGGGATGGGGCAGGTGAGCTGGGGGGTGGAAGGGGATCAGGGTTGTATGAGAGGGAAGTCATCCCATTTCATAGAGCAGGACCAGAGCCAGAGATGCTGGTGGGGCAGAGAGGGGGTCCCGTTGTAGCCCACCTGCCTCAGTCAGTCCTACAGCCTGTCTGTTCCAGCATCCAAGGAAATCCACCTCTTCCCCTCCCCTCCCCCCATTCTCTCCTCCACATCTACTCTGCCCCTCCCCCTCACCTGCTATTCCTTCTGCTCCACCTGCCCTTCTCCTGCTTTCTGTTCCCACTTTCTCTTCTCCTCCTGCTTGTCTACCACCCTCACTCCTTTCAGGTGGTTCCACTTCATTTCCCACCTGTCCTGGCTTCAGGTTTCAGTCTTTCCAAAGGTGGAGATTGTCCCACCTTCCCTGTCCACGTCCCACTGTTTGGTCTCAGGGTGGACAAAACTGTAGTTCCCTCACAGGCCAGTGGTGGGAGGGTGATGAGGCAGGAGGGACTGGTGGACCACAGGCTCAAGGATTAGGGGTGTGGTGACATCCGATGGCAGGGGGTGGCTTCTGAGAATGAAAATGTGAGTGGAATGGTAGAGAAGAACCTGGAGTCATGAGCCTCCCTGACTTTTCTTCCTGCTGGGATGTTGGATCAGGTTGGCTTGACCATGAGACCTGAATCTTCCCAGGCAAAGCTGCCCATGTGAGGACCCAGGGGGTGAGACCTGTTGTGTGTGTGTGTGTGTGTTCTTTAGAAGTGTTGCATGTTTGTGGCATGTCTGTCTGTATATTAATGCATGTATATGTGTGCCTGTGACCTCTAGGTGTACATGTGTTTGTGTGCCTCTGATGTCTGTCTGTGTGTATATATGTGAGTCCCTGATCTCTCCATGTGTATGTGTGTATATGTGTGTCTGTGGTCTGTGTGTACTTTGAGCACATATCTGAGTGGTGGGTGTGACTGTGAGGCACCTGTGGTGAGTGTGCATGTGTGCACACTGAGAGCTCATCTTCTCAAAAATGACATCCACAAACAACACCATGCAGAATGTAATCCATCCCATATTTTCTATATAACTTTCCTGCTTTGTTTTCCTGCAAACTCCTCAACACCAATTTATGTAACATATAAATCTACATTCTCCACTTCCTGTGGCTGTTTGACTCTAGCGCTCAGGGCAGCCCAGGTAAGGAACTGCAGGAAGTGTCTGGGCAGAAGTGGGGCTGGGAGTCTGGGGTGGTTGAGACCACCTGGGCAGAGACCAGAAGGCTGAAGACAGAAATGTGAGAAACCCAGAAAAAGGGATAGCCAGTCTTGGACTGTAAGAGTTTAATCAGCTCGGATGGGGAAACACAGAAAGCATGCATGAAGGTATTCAGCTGGCTGGAGGGACAGATGAAAAGCTAAAAGGAAACCTGATTTCTCCTGAGGTCTTGGAACAGCTATCAAGTGTCATAAGGACCCCACTTTGAGTGGTGAATGCTCTCCTCCAGTGATGCTCTGAGTCTGGCTTCCTTATTCCCATCTAATAAGTTAGCACAGCATCCAGTACATAGTCGACATGCATACAGGGAAAAAGGTCACGTCTGAGGAGAGCAGCACTCCGGAGGTCCCAATACCCATGACCAGTATTACCTAGGAGGTCACCAGACCCTCACCCAGCCCCTCCCACTCTGCCCTGGGCCTGATAGATGGTTGGCCTCCAGGGGGCGATCAATCCACAAGGAGACCCTGAATTCCCGGGAGACAGACTGGGATGCTGCCGCTGTCCACGGTGCTGAAACTGTGTCCTAAGGCGAAACCTGCTTCCCAACTCTGCAGAAGGGCCTGACCCCACAGACTTAAGTCCCAGTTTGGGATCAGGAGGGGAAAATTGTGAATTTGGACAGAACCGGGGAAGGGGAGCCAATAGTCAGGTGTCGTTGGGCTGGGCTCCTCTCTCTGCTCCATCTTCCCCCTCTCCTGTTCACTCTCAGGCTTTGTCCTGAGGATAATGTCTCTGCCCCACCTGGCTGAGCCGCAGGCAGGAGGATGCGCTTGCTAAATCCCTGTGTGTCTCGCCCTCTGGATGACTTCTAAGTAGCTCTCTTCATGCCAGCTGCACCAAAGCAAACAAAACCAACACAAGAGGTCTAAAAGTGAGAGGCTAGCCCTCCAGCTGACAAAAGAGAAAAGTGAGGGTCAGGGTCAGGGATACTGGACACTATGCTGGATGGAGCCTTTCTCCTGTTCTGCCCACTCACCCTGTACTTCTGGGCAGGAGGGGATACTCTCAGGCCTGATGGGAAAAGTAGGCACTTCCTGGCTCCCACTGGCCCCTCTTGCTGGACTCGCTGCTACTGTCAGAGGGACCTGGAGAGGGAGGCACCTACCTGGTTGCCTCCTGATTCTCAGTCAGCATTTGGGAAACAGTGGGTTGAGCGTGAGTCCTCTGTTGGGTGAGGGCACTGAGGGGCCCTGCCTCTGCATTGTCTTTCATGTCCTGGTCTCCTAAACCAGTTTACCTTCTTCTTATCTCCAGAATTTTCTGATGGCCTCTTGCACCAGTCACAAGGTGTATGGCTGTGAGTGGAGGGGAGGAGAAAGGAACAAGGGTCAATTCCATCCTCTCTGGGTTGGAGGTCTACTTATTAATTATTAATGTTTCAACAATGGGTTGATGTGCATCAGCCTGCCTGACACTCTCATGAACAGAAGTCTGACTCAGCTGTTCCTTCTGGGTGCTGGGCAGTGGGGTTTAGGGATTGGGCATTGTCTTACATTATACTTGTCCTTAGGGGTCACTTTATGAATGTATGGTGCAGCTTCTTCCTTTTGATGGTTTTGGTGCTGTAGGAAAATTATTTACTGTCTTTGTTTAAATTGATTTAAGTTTAAGTATTCATTATCTTGCCCTGGCCAGCATGGCTCAGTTGGATGAGGCATCATCCGGTAGACTGAAAGACTGTGGGTTTTATTTCTGATCAGAGCACATGCCCAGGTGGCAAATTCCATCCCTGCTTGGGATGGGAAGGGCTATCTATCTATCTATCTATCTATTTATCTATCTACCTCTCTACATCTACCTCTATGTCTATCTCTATTCTAACTCTCTTCACAAAGCAATAAAAAAGGCCTCAGGTAAGGATAGAAATAATGAACAAATGTCAGGGTTTTCAGAAGGAAGAATATGGAATCCTGCTTTCCTCGAACATCTCAATGAAGACATGTAAGTTTGAAGAGTAAGAAGGTGTTACTCAAAGGATGGTGTGATGAAGGGCATTCCTTGAGAAGGAATGTGGATACTGAAAGACAGGGAAGAACATATCAGAATAACAGTCTCCAAGGACTTACTTGAGTGATTGACAGCTTAGGATATGGTGACAGGGATATGGACCAGGTGAGATTAAGTATCAGTTTGAACAGAGGGGAGAACACTGTAACCAGGGGGCTGCTTGCATTTGCCAATAAAATGTTGTGAAACAGTGACATTAACTTATTTCCAGATTGTCTATATTGGTGTTTGTCCTTCAAACAGAATTGCATCCTTGCAACAGAGACCATACAGCTTGCAAAGCCTGAAAAATTTCATTCTGTCTTCCTGCAACATTTTTCTCCTGACTCCTGACCTAGAACAAGTTGAAGCCTTGTAAAATGCTCCTCTGGGCTGAGGACATGGAGCAGTATTTTGACTCTGGTCATCTCTGAGTTTTAGGAAATTCTATCAATGTCAATACATGGTCTGCCCTCAGCAGGACTAGTGGCAGGCAGGCAGGATGGAAAGGGAAGATTCAGGAGTGGAGAGAGATGATGGGAAGAAACCCAAAGCAGGGATTTGAGTAGAGAACAAGGCTGACATGTTGCAGATGTGGTGTCTGGGACAGGACTGACACCCAGCCTCTGAGTGAAATGTCACTCACTCTCACAGTGCACCAGGACCTCTGCTTGGTGTTCTGCATATGGACTTTTATTCAGTCCTCAAGGAACTCTGTGAGGTGCAGCTTCTTACACCTGATCACAAAGCAGGAAATGGAGACACAGGTGGGTAAGGTGGCTCACAGGCTGTCATATTCATAATTAATGGAAGAGCATGAACTCATTCCCAGGTCCTTCTGATTGCAGTGCCTAAGACACTTTGAACACAGCAGGAAATGCATGTACAGTGGTTTATGTACTCCTTGCCTGTGGGGATGTTAAGTCCCCAAGAATGAGCCTTCCCACCTGGACACACTGGCTTCCTACTAGGTCCTTATCTCTGTGTGTGTTATGTGGGTTCTTTTCTGAGGAGGATTCATTTCTGAAAGCTGATGGAGGCATAATACACCTCTGGCTCTGTTCCCAAGGTCGGGCTGTCCCCTGCAGAGCATGTAGGGTCAGCAGGGCTGTCTGACATAGGCTTTGTCTGGCGACCCTGTGGGGAGAGCAAAGAACAGGGTAAGAGCAAGGAGTTGGTGGGGTTGGGTGGGGTTCCCTGAAATTAACTGTGGCAGGACCTTTGTTTATTCTTCCATTCTTTTATTAAATACCTGTTTTTAACCTTTACTTGGGCATAATGTTTATTGATGTGTGTGTGTGTGTGTGTGTGTGTGTGTGTGTGTGTGTGAGAGAGAGAGAGAGAGAGAGAGAGAGAGAGAGAGAGAGAGAAACATTGATGTGAGAGAGAACAATAATGGGTTGCCTCCCATACACACTCTGACTGAGGATCAGGCCCTCAATCTTTTCATGTATGGGACAATATTGCAATCAACAAAGACACCCCACCAGGGCTATGAAATATTTCCCAAGATCCCATGTCTTCAGTTATCCAACAAACAAGCCTCTTATAGGTTGCTTTCCAATTCTACTCAACACTCACACACACTGTGTGGAAAATAGAATTATTTTTGCAAACACAGAAACTAAGTCTCAAAGAAGGTGGGTGCCTCTCAAGGCCACATGTCTATGGTTTATGAACACAACCCCTGGGCTCTTGGGGGTCGCCCACGTGCCAGGCACTGGATGCAGTAGAAGGGGTTTATGAAAATCGACTTCCCTTTCTGTGTGTCCCTCCTTTGCTGTTACACCGAGCAATTCTCTGGTATCAGCTGAGTGGCCTACAACAGGGCTGAACTCTGACACTGCCTACTTGCAGTATTGTCCAATCCCACACATCAGGGGCTCGCCTCAAAGTTGCACTCCCTTCTGGCCCCCAGGACCCAACCCCATACCCTTCCAGGCACTCATTTTTCTTCAGTGGTCTCCTTTCTGGGTCCACCATGTCTCTCTGACCCTAAACACTGGGGTGAGGGAGGGTCTCAGAGCTCTGTCTGCAGACCCCTTCTCCTCTCAGTGGTGTCATCCACTATCAGACCTTGAGGAGAGGATCCCCAAATTTTTGTACTTCCCACCTTCCATCTCCTGAACTCTGGACTCTGACCATCTATTTGTCATCTTCATATAAATATTTCAGAAGCACCTTAAACTGATGGTAACTGAAGCAAGGTCTCCTCTCTCACACTGTACTCCTCCTGAGAGTTGGCCAATTTGGGAAATGGTAATTCAGTTCTTTCAGTTGCTCAGGGCGACCACACAAAAGTCTTCCTTGGTGACTGTGGAAATTTATGGACATCTATGACTGTATATGGACCACTATGGCATCACTGAACATCTATGATGTCCATGGAGTCACCTTTGACACCAGTGGCACCTATGAGGTAGAGTCCATGGGCTCTCTCTGCTCCCAGCCCAAGTGCACCCCACATTCCATTGACAAATCTGATTGACTCCACCTTCAAAATGTATCCAGAACCCAACCATTTCACACCAAATTCACTGCTGTTCCCCTCACAGTCTGTCATATGGACTGACCTGTGCCCCCACATTCATGGGTTGAAGCTCTAACTCCCAATGTGACTGTACTTGGCATTCGGGCCTTTGGAGAAGGATGCAATTTTAAAAGGGGTCATTAGGGCAGGACCGAAAATGACTTAAATCTTCATAAGAAGAAGAAGAAGCAGCAGAAATGCATGGACACACAGAAAGGGCCATGAGAGGACCCAGCAATAAGGTGACCATCAGCAAGTCAAGGAGAGTGTTTTCAGGAGCAACATTTTATGTCAGTAATGTAATGACTTGTAAAAATACAGATTTTACACAAGCTTCCAGAACAGTTGACAAGGGGGAGGTATTTGCTGAAGGAAAAGATCAGTGCTCGGGTTCTGTGAATCATGGGTCCAAAGACCTCACCGCAGTGCCCACATTAGTCAGAGTTCAATGTGTAACTGAGAGCCAGAGTGAGGAGGGCAAGGAGGAACCGGGTGAGTGATGCAGGAGTGAGACAGAGCGTGGAGAGGAAGCGGGTGATGCTGAGATGCAAGTGAGCAGGCGAGTGTGGGGGGCAGGAAGCATTGAAGGTGATGCTGGTTTTCCAGCCTCAAATGCCAGACTAAGTGGCGTGGGCCTTGGTAGCTCAGTGCATTTCGGACTTGGGTGCGATGGGGCGGTGCTGTCTCATGGAAGCAATGCTATCATACATGTGGGGAGGAGAGGTGGAGAGATGGCAGGCAGGGCATAGCGGGGCATCAGCAGGATAAGGACTAAGAGGGGAGCTCAGCTTGAAGGGAATGGCTGTGCTAAGCTGTGTTCAGAAGAAGCACGGACAAGCTTTGCAGAGTCTTGGTGCAGGAAGAGCTGGTGGAGGACTGGGAGGGACAGAGACAGTTCTCTGATTGGGTGTCAGGGACAAGAAGACCAGCAGTGAGGTGCAGATCCAGCAGAAGTGTGTTTGTGGGAGTATTAACCACATCCTTCTTTGTTATGACACCAGGGGTGTTGCTCCCCTAGGGAAACTGTCCCTGCCAGAACTGGCCAATGGCTAGAGATAGGGAAAGAGTTGCCTGCAGATGTGACAGGCACATGGCAAACCAGCCAGTCCAAAGGGCACAGCCCCACCACCCCCTTTATGCAACTCTTCCACCCCAGCCCCTTCCCGTTCTGCCCTAATCCCACCAGGACCAGGAACCAGGCAACAAAATGCAGCCCCCACACCCTAGAGCCCACTGACATTATTCAAACCAGCCAGGCCTAACCCTGTTTTCCCTGCCTCCCCTCCCCTCCCTCAGGGAACCCTCCATCAAGGATATGCCCACATGTCCCCCTCTCCCCTTCTGTCTGCATCTGACTGGCCCTGGAGCTGCCCCGTCGGGCCCTGTAGTGTGGCTTTCCCTCTGCCTCTTGGGAAGTGGGAGCAATAAATGGTGGTACTTGTCTCCCAGGTGTGTTGGCCTGATACACTGAATAATAATAAAATCTACATTTTCAAAAAAGTAGGACATTGGAGACCTCATTTTTGTTCATGCCAGCTGGAGCTCGACTGTGGGCTACCCAGGAAAAAAAGTGGGTTGTGCAGGCTGCCCACCAGAAGCCCAGGTCACTCACCGAGGGAGCAGGCACCATGGCAGTGTGGGTGTCGTCCACGCCCCCTGATGGCCTGGCTGCTGTCTTCCTGTGGGTCCTCTTCACTCTGGGGGAGACACCATGGTCTTTGACAGGTGGTCACTCTCTGGGGCTGGAGTGAGTGGCTAGGGCAGGTGCAAGGTGGGGCAGACTGGGAACCTTCATAAAAAGACTTTCTAACCAGGTCCCCCTGAGTTTGGACGTCCAGGGCCACAGCTGGGAACATACTGAACCCTGGCTCAGCAGCAGGATTCTCAACACTGCTGCACCCCAGCTTTCCTCCGGGACCTCCTAAGCCCTCCAACCCCCGTTCTGTACCTCAGGCCCACACCCTATGCAGCTCACAAGAAGTAGGTGGCGCAGAGGCAGCCAGCCAGCAGTGCAGTGACACCAGCTCCCATGACGGCCCCATGAACCACGCCTGCCCTGGTCTCTGGTTCCCCTGCACACGAGAGAGGCTTAGGGTGAGGTCCAATCTGAAAGTGCAGGCTGTGTCCCTTCTCCTGGAGCATGAAGACAGGGGTGCCCCTCAGCTCCCATGCAGGCTCATCACCAAGGGCCCCCAGAGCTGCAGCATGAGGGGCATGGTCTACACACACACCCCCTAGCCAGTCCCTATGCTCCTGGGAAGCACGCCTCATTGCTTCTGAGACCAGGTCCCTCTCCACCTGAGTGTCTCTGAGGCAGATGGGCCCTGGCTGCACAGAATCTTACATCTCAGGGTCATGTGGGTATTCCTGCAGAGACATGCAGAGAGCTGTGGGGTGCTGAGAGACGTGCCTCTCCTTCCTTCCAGGGAAGCATTCTGAATCTTCTCTCCTCGTCCCCTCTGGCCCTGTCACTCAGAGTGGAAGGTGGCCTTTGTGCCTCCAGAAAGGGGCACAATCAGGGAGGTTCTCAGACTTTCTGGGGAGCCCAAAACTACTCTCTTACTTCCATCTGACCAGCCTCCCAGGATCCCCACACCCATGGTCAGGGTGGTGTCTCTTTCTAGCACCTGTCTGATGGGACCAAACAAAGTCCCTGTCAAGTGGGAGTGAGGACCAGATGCTGTCACCAATGGGAACAGGGCTGGGGGAGTGCTGGGCTCCAGAGACAGGCCTAGTTGAGGGCCGAGGGGCCTGCAGTCACAAAATACCCCAAAAAGATTATTCTGAGCACTGAAAAGTCTCTGTGTCATGCTGTAAAGGTAGACACAGCCCATCACACAAAGTCCAAACCACCAGCACATCCAGCACCACAAGTGGACCCAAAGTAGATGGTGGGTTGTGGGTGATGGTGCCAAGTCACTGCAGGTTCATCGATTGTACACATGTCCCCTCGGGTGGTGGATGGGCTTGTAAGAAAGGGAGCAGCAGGTGCAGGGACAATCCTTCTACCTCTGCTCAGTCTTGCTGTCGACCTGCAGCTGCTCTAAACACTGCATCTCCTGGAAAATGTCCCCAGCGTGGGTGACTGAAGGAACAACTTCCTTTAGGATGGGCAGGGAAGAGATTGTGGGTCACCCTTGGGAGACAGCAGGAAAGGACTTTGGGGAAGAGCCTGAACGAGGTTCTTCGATCTAACTGGGTCCCGTCCCTCTGTCGGACTCTGGGAGACTTGCTCTGAGTCAGCTGGACATAGACCCCTCTTTCCTCAATGCTAAATGGACAGGAGGCTCCTTCCCACTTGGGCCGTCTCCCAGGCAGACACTCATGGCTGGGTTCTGGGGGGCACCTGGGACAGGAAGAAAGGGGTTCCCTCTTTATTGGGTGGGACAGGATGAGACATGTGTAGACATTACCCCATCCTCGGAGAGCACAGAAATGCAGGGCTGTGCCCTCTGGGTCCCCTGTTCAGTCAGGCCTCCAGGACAAAGGCACCTGCACAGCAGCCTGCCTCTCCTGCTCCCACACCCTCAGGGACCCTACTGTCTGACAAAGCACTCACAGGTGACATTGAGCCTGATGGTTCTCTCCACAGTCACTCCCGCTGCAGGAAACCTCACCTGACAGGTGAGGTTGGTCCCATGGTCCTGGGGCCGTGCGGTGAGAGTGAGCAAAGAGGACAGGTGGGTCCTGGGGCCTAGGGAGGTGTGAGCAGTTGATGTCCAGGAGAAGAGGGGGGGTGTGCCCTGCTCACAGGCCCAGGGCACAGAGCAGGTCAGGTTGGTGGGGTGGCCAGACTCCAGGTTCCCTGGGATGAGGATGTCAGGTGTGTGGTTGAGGGCTGGTGAGAAGAAGTGGGGACAGAAGATCAGGAGTGGGGGTCCCAGGTGCAGCCCTGAGAGAAGCCTGAGGCCTTGGTCCAGATCCCCCCTCTGAGCCCCAACATGCTGTTCCCCGCTCCCCCTCCCAGTTGGGGCCATCACAGCCTTGCCCCAGGGCCACCATGAACTTCTCTGTGGCCTTTCCTGGAGCCAGTTCCTTACCCGTCACATGCACAGTGAGCTTGTTCTCTTTGTAACTGTGTTTCACAAAGTGCCCTCTCTCCACCCTGAAGAAGTATGTTCCTGTGTCTCTTCTCCGTGCATCTCTGATGTCCAGGGAGCAGCTGTAGTTGCTGGGATCCCGAAGGAGGAGGAATCGGCCCTGGGTCTCCCCCTGCACTTTACGATCTCGGTTGTTTGAAGCCACAGGGGCATCTGAGTTAGGATTAGCCCCATCCAGGAACCAGTAGCCATACGCAGGGTAAGCAGTATACCAGTGGAACTTCCAGTGGTGGAATGAGCAGGGCACAGAGACACACAGGCCCTCCTGCACCATCACAGACCCCTGTACTGTTAGGTTGTATCTTCCATCCTGAGCCAGGGACCCTGCGGGGAAAGCAGGGTCAGCAGCTGCCCTCACCCACCCACAGCCTTCCCCTCAGGCACTCACCTGTCCACAGCAGGGCCAGCAGCAGCAGCAGCAGCAGCAGCATCACTGACAAGGAGGGTGTCTGGTTCCTGTGCGTGAAACAGAGTGAAGGCTGTGGGAGGGGGGCTGTGGGGAGACCACTGACGCTGAAAGGAGCACGAGATCTTGTTTGTTTACAAAAGAGGAACCTCAAACCTATAGTGTGTCCTCTGCATAGAGCTGGGGGCACCCCACAGCCGAGACATGCTGGCACCCAGGGAAGAGCAGACAGGGAGCTAACTCTGAGTCCTGCCCACCTCGGGGCTCACCTGCAGCACTGAAGCAGGACCAGGTCCTCTGAGGACAGACACGTGAGTCTCCTCAGGGTCCCCCATCAGAGGGGCTGGTCATCTCCTGTGTGAGCAGGAATCAGAGCCTCATCTGGGAGCCGTGCTGGGTTCCACAGGGTGTAGAACTCCTGATGTTCCTCTCAGGGTCTGGGAGAAGGGAAGTGGGGGTCTCTGTGAGGAGAAGGCAGTGATCACTCACTCGGTCATTCATTCATTCATTCACTCACAAGCAGTTGGTGAGCATCTAAGTGTCAGGTGGCCAAAGACAAGACAAGAAGGGACCCATGGACCTGGTCCATGTCCTTGAGGAAGTCCCCAACGCAGACATCCCTCCCTCCCAACACAGAAAGGCTGTGCTCACTGAGGAGTTGACCACGTTTCCTGCTCATGTATTTTTTTTCCCTAAAAATACGAGTGTAGGGTAATTTTAAAAATCCAACATGCTGAGGAACTGCAAGACTGTCTCCAAAGCAGATGCACAGTTTTGCAGTGGAGAGCAAATCACAAGAGGTCAGTTTCCTTCTCATTCCCTCCCAGTTCTTCTTTCATTTTTAAGTTTTTTTGGTAATAGTCAACTTACAGAATCATGGTGAAACTTCCTTGTGTGATTTAATTTAAATTTGTCTCATATTGATAATGTTGAACATATTTTCATGTATTTATTGACCATTTGTATGTCTTTATAGGAATGTCTACTCAAATAATTGGGCAAATTGTAACTAGGCTTCTCTCCATTTCTTGTTGATAATGAGTATTTTTCTACAACAGGATTTATTGTTTGATTATTGCTTCACAAAAATATCTTGAATATATTCTGGCTTCAAGTCATTCATGAAGTCTATATTGTAGATATTTTCCTCCAAGTCTGTAACTTCCTTTAAGTCTCTTAACAGTGGCTTTTTAGAACAGCAAGCTCCTGTCCCCAGACATGTACTCCTCATGAGGTAACTCTCTAAGGCATCAGGATGTTTGAGAACAAGGCAAACTAAGTCTGGAGGGCAGATGGGGACCTTCATGTGGGCAGCAAGTCACATGGCCAGTGCAGATGGTGAATATTGACCACCTGAAGTCAGGGTGGTACCTACAAATATTTCCTGATCAGGAAAAGGGTCTTTGCAGATGAAAAAGTGGTGAGGATATTGACCTGGAGAGGATCCTCCCTTGTCACGGTTGGTCCCTGAATGTAGTCACATGTGTCCTCCAAGGGAGACACAGCAGGTGACTTTCTGCACACAGAGCAGGATGAGGCATGTGGCCAGGGGACAGGCTGCAGTGACCCAGGCACCAACCAAGGATGTCCAAGAGCCCCAGGCCCTTGGAATCACAAAGGTGGACTCTCCCCTTTAGTCTCTGAAGGCATGAGTCCCTCCAACCACTGATTTCCACACATCAGAACTCATTTCTCATCATGGGATTCAGGACATGTTACCCCAAGATGTGACACCTAGTTTTTCTTTGTTCCAGGGGCCTCAGTGGAGAGCTCAGAAAGACACAGGGAAAAGATATTTTACTTCTTACATGAATTTGTAGCCCCCAAATTTAAGAGAATAAAACTTCTTTATGACAAATTCATTAAGTGTGTGGTAATCTATTTCAATGGTCCCAGGAAAGCAACACAGGCAGGAATTCACAGAGCACCTCTGGGAAAAAGCAGAGAAGGAAGTGAGAAAGGACCTCCTTCACTGGACCCACTCCTCTGTTCCTCTTTGCAGACAGACTTCTCAGAGGGTTTTCTGGACCCTGAGATCCCATATCCCCTCCTCCAGTTCTCTGCTCATCCTGCTCCAATCACACCTTCACATCTTTCCCACCAACCACTGAGACCCAGTGACAACGTGTTTTCTTGTGTCTTCTCTTCTCTGTGGGCCACCAGAGCCTGTCCTCCCTCACCACTGCCATCCTCTCACACTGACACTTGCACCCCATCTCTAGTCCTGACCACCTCCTCATCTCCATCATTCACACCAGCTCTCTCGCTGATGTCCCCAGTGGTCATGAGGTGGCTTCTCAGAATGAACATCCCCCTCAAAACCCCTTTCTGGTCTCTGAAACACAGGCCCTCCTTTCTGTGGCTCAGTGTTGTAGTGTCTTCACTGATTTCAATTCTATGCTCTTGTCTCCAGAATAGTAGTTTCTGGATGACATGGATTTTCATGCTGGGTCCATGGGTGCATCCCCAGTGTCTATAACAATGCAGGCACACAGTTGGTATTCAATTGTACTTTCAAAGAGGATATAAATACATAAATATCCTATGTATTTTTATTGCTCACAATATACAAGAATTACAGACACACGCACAGAAAGTGGGGTGACTTTTAACTGCAACAAAGGATGCTCATCACATGGAGATGGAGGAATCTGAAAGAAAGGGAATTTCAGCAGAAGGAACTCTACATGCAAAGTCTAAGAGTCACAAAGACGCTGGCTAGGATGTGAGCAGAGATGGTGTGAGATTTCAGAAGAGGGTGGAATCCAGTGGAGAGTCGATCAGGGCAGAGCCAACACCAGCCCTACATTCAGCCTGTAGAGTTCGCTCCCAGTCCCTGGCCATGGAGAGGAAATATCTGTTTATACCATGCAGAACCTGGAGGTGAGGTCTCTTCAAACATAGTCGGGAGGCCTGAGTTGAGGACAGAGGTGGTGGCAGGACTTTGTTGGATCCATAGGCCCAGGATGAGAGGCCACAGGAATGACCAGGGTCAGGATGGGGAGGAGATGGGCATTGAGCTGAGCTGTGACAAGGAGGAAGGGTGGACAAGACTTAGTGACTTATACAATCATGATGAAGGAAGGGAGGGCATCCCTGGCCCTGCACTCAGCCAAGGGACCCTTGTCCTTCCTTCCCCTCCCTTCCCCTGGGGCAGGGCTGACATCAGGATAATGAGGAAGAGGAGGAGAAGCAGAGTTTTAGCAGCTGCTTCCACCATGGCCACCAGCACTACCACTACCCCAGGCCCTGATTTCCCTGCAGTGAAGAGGGACGTGGAAGGAGTCTCCTCCTCAATGGCAATGCTGTGTCCTTTGGCTCCACTGGAAATCTGGAGGTCGTCCACCAGGACTTCCTTCATCAATAGACTGGGGACTGCCTGTGCCTTTACCCCTGACTCTGCTCTGACTCCCAGCTGTTGGACAGAAAATAAGAGGTCTCAGTTGGAATTCATCAACAGAAAACATCCTATTAATTAATTAGCTCTATGGAGAAAGTGAGAAGCCAGCCCAGTGAAAAGGAGAAGTATTTCTTAATCATAGATCTGAAAAGGCTTATTATACAGCATATAGAAAGAACTCTTACAGTCCTGGCTGGTGGCTCAGTTGGTTAGAGCATCATCCCGATGTGCCAACATT
Source organism: Phyllostomus discolor (assembly GCF_004126475.2). Classification (NCBI taxonomy): domain Eukaryota; kingdom Metazoa; phylum Chordata; class Mammalia; order Chiroptera; family Phyllostomidae; genus Phyllostomus; species Phyllostomus discolor. The sequence goes on from NC_040914.2 coordinate 22,006,862, forward strand.
ATGGGTTCGATCCCTGTTAAGGGCACATAGAAGAAGCAGCCAATCAATGAATCCATCAATAAGTGTAGCAAAAAATTGATGGTTCTCTTTCTGTCCCTTCCTGTCTCTGTGAAATCAATTTAGAAAACAACTCTTCAAAAAAAACATTCTTACAACTCAACAACAGAAAGTCAAACAACCCAATTAAAAAGTGTGCACAGGGTTGGATTATTCTAAAAAAATAATGTTAAAAAATGGGTAAAGGACTTGAAAAAATTGTCTTCAGAGATGAATACAAATGAACAGTAACTCCACAAGACAGTAAATGGCTTCGCTGTTATTACACACCAGTGCAACTCAAAGGTGTGCTGAAATAGCCCTTCTCCCCCACTAGTGACATGTAATATTTTTCAGGGAGAATAACAATGCAGGTCACTGTGGGGAGAAATGGGAAGACTTACATTTTGTTTTCGGGAACCTGAAATGAAGCTGCCACCGTGGAGACCAGTCTGCAGTTCCTTCTAACAGTGACGCACAGACACCACCCTGTGACCCAGCGATTCCACTCCCAGGCATATGCCCAAGAACGTATGTTCCAACAAAAAAAGCATAACCAGTATTCACAGCAGTGATCTCACCATCAAAAATGGAAACACCCAAATGTCTGTCCACTGATGAGTGGGTGAATGTGACACATCGGTACAAATGGAGTGTTATCAAATACCATGTACAGAAGTTGTGTTATGGAATTGTCCACCTGAGCCTATGTAATTTTATTAAACAAGGTCACCTCAAGAAGTCGAATGAAAAAATAAAAAAAGAAAAAGAAAAAAATAAGAATAAATACATTAAAAACTATGGGAGGGAAACTAAATGTGAGCCTGGCAGACTCCACCAGCCACATGCCAAACAGGCTCCAAGCCCTAATTCAAGGCTTCGTCCCCTCTAGGCCCAGGGCCCCCAGGATGAGCCCCCACACTCCCCTGTCCTGGCAATAGCAGGGCCTAGATGATCTGGGTTCCTGGCATCCTGAGGCTGAACCCAGGAATAAGGTGCAGCTGCTGGGCTGGACCCAGCTGAGCTGAGGTCATCGCTGGCCTGGACTAGCTCCCACCCCTTCCCCATCCTCTCGCACATCTCCAGAGCAGGGGCAGCCCACACACCAGCCACCAATGCTCACTTGGCACCCAGACGCAGGGACACCTGGATGCCAGCAGGTGCTGCACTCAGAAGGTGAGCTCCCCTCTGTTTGCAGCCCCTACCCAGGGCAGGGCCAAGCCCTCAGGGAAGGAGGATTCCCACCAGGGAGCCACAGTGAGGGCTGAGTTCTGAACAGTTAATATTGAGCCAATTAGGTTCACAGCAGTGTGTGAATCCCATAGAGTCGCTGAGGGGGAGGAGGACCTTGCACCATTCAGGCCACCGAGGGCTGCCCTCAGCAGCTGCCTGCACAAGTACCTGACACAGGCAGAGAGTCTGCAGTGAGGGGTCTCCAGGTTTCCACAGGAGGATTCGACTGGCTTGCCTGTATGACTCTGTAGGCTGACAGGGAACTCAGTCAGCTCAGGATTTAATAACCAAGTACCAAGGACTGGGCATTTCACACAACAGAAACGTATTTAACGGTCGAAAGTCCAACTTTGTCTGTCAGCAGATGTGGTTGCTGGTGTGAGCCCACCTTCTGGCTTGATGGTGGCCGACTTCTCCCCATGCTCATGTGGCCTTTTTATGTTGCATGTGGGAAGAGGAAGGGGAGATTGCTTTCTGTTCCTTTTCTTACAAGGCCATCAATCTTCAGGGGGCCGATATCATGAACCCTTTAACCTCAACTATTCTGAAATAACAATCATGTCACTTCAACAGATGGATTTGGGGGGACCTGATTCAGTCTATAGCTCCATGGGGTCCCCGCCTTCCACCCATCCTTGTCCTTACTGTAGGCAGTTCCTTACCTGTCATGTGCAGAGTCTGTCTTCCCTTATTGCAAGTTTCCTTCCCTGCTTTGCAATAATCTCACTCCCTCATTGCAATAATCCCTGTTAAAAAATCCTCACCTGGGGATATGTTTTTATGGGGGAGGGGGAAATGTTGATCAGTTGCCTCTCATATGCATCTGAACCAGGGATCCAAACTGTAACCTAGGCATGTGCCCTGACCGGGAATTGAACCAGCAACCCTTTGGTGTAGAAGATGTTGCTTCAATCAACTAAGCCACTTTCCAGAACTTGTGATAATTCTTCTGAATAAAGTCTCTCCTTATCTAGTTCCAGATTTATTTTTTGAATATATGTTATTGATTATGCTATTATAGTTGTCCCATTTCCCCCTTCATTCCCCTCCATTCTGCACACCCTCTCCCACCCACATCCCCCGCCTTTAGATCATGTCCATGTGTCATAAGTTATTTAGCTTATACATTTCCCAGACTACTCTTGCCCTCCCCCTATTTTCTACCTACCATCTATGCTAATTATTCTCTGTACCTTTTCCCCCTCTCTCCTCCTCCCACTCCCCTGTTGCTAACCCTCCATGTGATCTCCACTTCTGTGGTTCTGTTCCTGTTCTAGTTGTTTGCTTAGTTTCTTTTTGTTTTTGTTTCAGGTGTGGTTGTTAATAATTGTGAGTTTGCTGTCATTTTACTATACATGTTTTTTGTCTTTTCTTAGATAAATCCCTTTAACATTTCATATAATAAAGGTTTCATGATGATGAACTCCTTTAACCTGACCTTATCTGGGAAGCACTTTATCTGCCCTTCGATTCTAAATGAAAGTTTTGCTGGATACAACAATCTTGGATATAGGTCCTTGCCTTTCGTGACTTGGAATACTTCTTTCCAGCCCCTTCTTGCCTGCAACGTGTCTTTTGAGAAATCAGCTGACAGTCTAATGGGAACTCCTTTGTAGGTTACTGTCTCCTTATCTCTTGCTGCTTCTAGGATTCTCTCCTTCATTTTTATCTTGGGTAATGTAATTATGATGTGTCTTGGTGTGTTCCTCCTTGGGTCCAACTTCTTTGGGACTCTCTGAGCTTCCTGGACTTCCTGGAAGTCTATTTCCTTTGCCAGATTGGGAAAGTTCTCCTTTATTATTTTTTCAAATAAGTTTTCCACTTGTTGCTCTTTCTCTTCCCCTTGTGGTACCCCCATAACTTGGATGTTGGAATGTTTAAAGATGTCCTGGAGTTCCTAAGCAGAGGCTATTCTTGCTCTCCCCCTATTTTCTACCTACCATCTATGCTACTCATTTTTTGTCAGTTCTTATTTCCTAATTCTTTTCTGTTCAGTTGTTTCTTTCTTCCTTCCTGGTCCACTCCATTGATTTGAGTCTCAGTTTTCTTCCCATCACTATTGGTTCCCTGCGCAATTTCCTTCATTTCACTTAGTGTAGCCTTCATTATTTCATCTAATTCGTGATCAAATTCAACCAATTGTGATCATCCTTATCATCATTGCTTTGAACTGTGCATCTGATAGGTTGGCTCTCCCTTGGTTGCTTAGTTGTATTTGCTGTGGAGCTTTGACCTGTTCTTCCTTTTCAGCAATTTTTTTCTGTCTTGAGTTGCCTATTACCTAGTGAGGGGTGGAGCCTTTGGTGTTGACCAGGGCGGGGCAACCCAGTCACTGGATTGTGACTTTGTATGTGGGGGCGCAGTCTGAGTGGGAACAATGGTGCTTGCTCCACTCTGTTGGCTTTCATGCCCTTCCACTGCTTCCCCCAAGCAAACTTGGCCTTTCTGGTGGTAATTCCCATGTGGGTGGGCTTGTGCACATTCTAGGACCCTGTTGGTCTCTCCAATGAACTCTACTGTGAGGCTGAGAGACTCTCCTGGGCCCTGAACCCCCACAGGTGTTTTCAATCAGTGCCCCGAGGCCCCATTTTCTGGTGTTGGGACCCTGGGTTTCTTGGTCTGTCTCACTCCCCAGTTTTTCCTGGTTTATCTGAGTGCAGATGTGGGACCTCCCAATCAACCTTGCTCACAGTGCCTCACTTCATAATCACCGCCTGCCCTGGTGGATTCATTCCCACCCTGCTCCCAGGTCTACCAGCAAGCACCTGCACACCCAGCACCCAACTGCTGCAGTCTTGCAGACCCAGGATGCCTTCCCCGCCGGCTGCCACCGCTTTTTGTGCCTCGATGCCTCTCCACCTGGCTGCCCAACTCTGCCCTTCCTACCTGTCTGGATGAATGTGTCTGTTTTAACTCTTTGGTTGTCCAACTTCCATGCAGTTCAATTTTCTATCACTTCTGGCTATAATTTTGTTTCTAAATTGTTGTCCTTATTTTGGTTGTGCGAGGAGGTACAATATGTCTACCTACATCTCCATCTTGGCCGGAGGTCCCAGATTTGTTTTTCACATGACAGACTGAAGGCTGAAGGCCAGCCTCCTCTGCCCGGCTCTGCAGCCCTTGGAGAGCAGACTCCAGACACATATCCAGGGGCATGACCACACTTTGTCTCCTTTATCCCAGGTTTCAGCAATCATGCATGGTCTGCTCCTACCCAGACAATGGCCAGGACCTCTCCCAGCGTCTTGTTTGTGCCTGAGGCCACCACTGCCAGGGATGCTTTCCCTCCCGTCTCTGCTTGGCCAACTCCTGCTTTCCCCTCAAGGTACATTTCGAGAGGGGTTTCTCCTGAGAAGCCTTTTCTCACTCCATTTCCACCCTTGAGGGCTAAGGCCAGAGCTCTGGTCCTTGGACCCCCAGGCCATGGGAACCTCATCACACTGTGTTTTAATAGTTTACATATTTCTCTGCCTTCCCCAAACCCCAGACCATGAACTTGAGCCAACCTGAGGCTTCCTCCTACTGGCTTCCTCCTCCTATCTTCTTCCTCCTACTGCTACTGGCATACAATGTACATGCAGTAAAAGTTTAGAGAACAAAGAAATGGGGAGAAACATAGGGATTTCTCAGTGTTTCCCTCATGAATGTGATGCAAAGGAGCCAAAATGTACTTTTGTTATCAAATGAACCAGGAGTAAAGGTTCAGGTGGTGGACAGGGTGTGACTGAGGTGTGTGCAGGTTGGTGGCTGAGAGAGTGGTGTGATGATAGTGATGTTGTGAATCTTCCTGAACACCTCCTCACTGAATTGATACTTTGAAAGTGGCAGGAGGGGAAGGATGTCTAGCCAGGGGAGGAGCAGGGCTGGAGCTGAGTGTTAGAAAGTTCCCTGTTCTGCTGGAATTTTGTTTTGGTGCAGCTGGCATGGATCAAACTACTTGAAGGAGTGATCCAAGTGCAGGAGACAGAGAGCCTTAGCAAGCACATCCTCCTGCCTGGGGCTCCAGGTGGGGCAGACAGACATCCTCCTCAGGACAGACAAAGCCTGAGACTGAACAGGAGAGGGGATAGATGGAGCAGAGAGAGGATCCCAGCCTGATGATGCCTGATGATTCCTGATTGTTGGGTCCCCTACAGACCCATCCACATCCACACCTTTCCACTCCTGGCCCCAAACTGGGACAAGAGCCTTTGGAGTCAGGACCTGCTGCAGAGTTGGGAGGCTGGTACCTGAGCTCACCTCGGGATCAGTTGCAGCATCACCAACAGCCCTGCTTCTCCTTGGGGTTCAGTGCCTTCTGGAGGATGAAGCTCCCCCTGGAGGCCAACCATCTACCAGCCCCAGAGCAAGGTGGGAGGGCCTGGGTGAGGGTCTGGTGACCTCCTAGGTCAGTAATGCTGGTCACAGGTGTTGGGACCTCTGGAGTTCTGCCTTCCTCAGACGTGGGCTCTTCTCCCGTACGGAAGTCAACTGGGTACTAGATGCTATGCTACCTCATTAGGTGGGAATAATGAAGCCAGACTCGGAGCATCATGAGAGGAGAGCATTCATCACTCAAAGTGCGATTCTTATGGCACTTGACAGCTGTTCCAAGACCTTAGGAGAAGCCAGGTTTCCTTTTAGCTTTTTAGGTGTCTTTTTAGAGGGGAAAGGAGGAGAAAGATTCCCTTGGATGCTGAAGCAGAGATGCTGAAGGACTGGCTGAGGCAAATGGGAAACAGCAGATCCTTTTTCTACCCCAAAAGAATCTTCGGCTCTGGTCCTGCTCTGTGAAATGGGGTGACTTGCTTCCCATACAATGCAGCTCTCCTTCCACCTGCCAGGTGACCTGCCTAATCCCCCACACCCACCATCCCTCCTTCCTTAGGTTCCTCTATCCCACCCACCCCTTGAGTCAGCCCTGACCACCCAGCCTGTGACTGTCCCTGCTCCCCACTCCAGGTCCAGCAGGGTCTGCCTCACTTCAGCCCATCCCCTCAAGATCACCGTGCTCCACAGATGGGAGGCAGCACCCAAGATGTAGGTGCAGTGATGGCCTCTCCAGCAGAGGGAGCTGCCTAAGCAGAGCCCAGGGGGCTGGTCTTGCCCTGGGGAGAGGAAGATCAGGGTGTCTGGGCTGAAGCTGCAGCCCTGCAGAGTGCAGAGCAGGTGGAGCAGGAACAGAGGAGTTTCCCCTCGGGGTTTCCTCCTGTTACCAAGTCTTTCCCTTGCCTCTCCTCCACCCACCCTCAGAGCGGCCCCGTCCCACTGATTCGCCCCTTGTGGACAGTGTCCACTGTGGTCCAGGCCAGACCACTCCCCACACCTTACTTGTAGGAAAACCTCCATCTTCTTGGCAACCCCCTGTGTTCCCTGGCTCCGGCTGTCATAACACGGTGCTGCCACTAGGGTGCGTAAACAACAGCAATCCATAGTCTCACAGTTCTGGAGACAGGAAGTTCAACATCAAGGTGTTGGTAGGACTGATCCCCTCAGAGGCCTCTCTGCTTGGCTTGCAGATGGTTCTTCCCCTGTGGTCTCTTCTCTGTGCATGCCTGTGCCCTAAACTCTCCTTATAAGGACACCAGTCCTATAGATGAGGGTCTTTGCTAGTCACCTCATTCTACCTTAATCCCTCTAAAAGACCCCATCTCCAGAACCAGTCACATTCAACAGTAGTGGGGGTTATGACACAAACAGATGTATTTTGGGGGTGACAGAATTCAGCCTACAGCACCTACTGAACCTGGGTGTCCGACTGTGCACACAGCAGTGAGGCCTTTCGGGAGGCAGCACAGTGAGCATGGAGGAGCCAGGATGGAGCCCAGGGCCATCTGGCTGCAGAGCCCGCACCTCTGACCCCACCTTGGAGATCTCCTCTGAGGAAGCCAAGGGCCAAGTTGGACATCAGGGGATGTCCACCAAGGTCCGGACTCAGAGTGACCACTGAGGATTAGACAGGACTGGCACCTGACCTTACCTAGGGTTCTCCCACTGAAGATGAGGGTTGGGGACTGTGATTTCTCCCTGTGACAGATGAGGAAAATGAGGCTTAAAAGCAGAAGAGCCAGGCCCCCCTGACTCCAAAGGCACACTGTGCTGGCATCTTGCTCTGAATCAACACCAGGGATGCCTGGGCAGGGGGTTCCAAGCAGGCCAGCAAGCTGAGGACCACCTGTGGGGTCACAAGCTGATGTCCCCCAGAAGTCGTGATCCTGTCCTATCTGGCCATTCTCACGAGGGGGTCACTGTAGACTGTCCACAAAAACTGAGTTTGCTACACGCCCCAGCCTGTATTGCCATCAACATGCCCTGAACCACTGGGAACAGGCATGGCCTGGGGCCCCTCTGCCTCCTCAGGTGTGAGGGTCACTCTCAGGGACAGAGACAAAGCCTGCGACAGTCTCCAATTTGACTCCACACCCAGGAGGGAGTAGATGCTCTGGTGAGCTGTGTGTTCATTCATTTGTCTGTCACCCCCTGTCTCACCTGGAGGACTATATCACGTTTCATGCTTTCCCCTTCCCCTGTGAGCCCCTCCTGAGTCCCACTCCCAGGGGACTGATCCTGTGTATTATACAGAAACTGCCTGCTTTACTGTGTGGACAGTAGTGCCAGAGGGGCAGGCCAGGACAGGAAGTTGAGTGGTGGGGTGTGTCTTCCTTGGTGCGTGGGCACCTCACAGGGCATGCCATCTGGAAAGTGAAAGTGCTTATTCTCCAAGGGCTGGGCCAGCTCCACCACACGGGCTGCCCACTTCCTCCTCCCTGATCATCATCTTTTTCCCTTCCCCCTGGCTTCCTGTTGGGGCTTCCTCTCAGTCCTGTGACACAGAGACCCTGACACTTACCCCAGAGATGCTGCTGCTGCTGCTGCTGGCCCTGCTGTGGGCAGGTGAGTGCCCCAGGGAAGAGTGTGTGGGCTGGGGTGGAGGCTGTGGCTGACTCTCCTTTCCCTGCAGGGTCCCTGGCTCAGCATCTAGGATTCCGGCTGCGAGTTCAGAAGTCTGTGACGTTGCAGGAGGGCCAGTGCATCTCCGTGCCCTGCACTGTGTCCTACCCCAAGATAGGCTGGACTGAGGCTGCCCCAGCTCATGGCTACTGGTTCCTGGAAGGAGCTGAACCAAACTCGGATGCTCCTGTGGCCACAAACAACCCTAATCGCAAAGTGAGAGATGAGACCAGAGGCCGATTCTACCTCGTTGGGGACCCCCAGACCTCCCACTGCTCCCTGCGCATCAGAGATGCACAGAAAAGGGACACAGGGAGATACTTCTTTAGGGTGGAGAGAGGGTCCTATGTGAAACACAATTACATTCAGAACCAGCTCTCTGTACATGTGACAGGTAAGAAGTGGGGTACAGGTGAGGACACATGGCTGGGTCCTGAGGTCTCCTGGCATGGGAAGGAACCTGATTCTCCTCATCCTGGAATGGACTCAGGGAGACCAATGGGAACTGGACCCTGAGGCTGGCCTGGCACAGAGGCTGCAGTTTAGGGCACACTCGGGGATCCCACCTCCAGGGCCTCAGTGTCTGTCTCTCTCTTCTCCAGATCTGGTGCCTGACATCCACATCCAGGGCACCCTGGAATCTGGACACCCCAACAACATTACCTGTACAACGTCATGGGCCTGTGACAGAGAGACACCACCCATCTTCTACTGGATGGGGGCCAACCTCACACCCCTGAGTCCCTGGACTCCCAACTCCTCAGTGCTCACCCTCATACCAGGGCCCCAACACCACGGCACCAACCTCACCTGTCAGGTGGCCTTGCCAGGTGGTGAGATCAGGGAGAGGACCATCCAGCTCAACGTGACCTGTGAGTACCTCAGCAGTCACTGGCAGTGGTGGGAGTTAGGGGTTAGGGAGCTGGGCCCAGCAAACCCTGGATGCAGAGGAAGGAAGGAGGACACCCAATTTCACCCCTTTCCTGTCTATACAGTTTGTGGGTGGAAAGGGACAATGCCCACCTTTCTGCCACTGAACAGGGAACAATTATGTCTGTCTGTCCAGATGCACTCCAGAACCTAACCATCATGTCCTGGCAACAAGGCACAGGTAGGGTGCATCTTCTCCTGTCTGGGGGTGGTGGAAGTGGGTCTCCCTGCATCCTTCAGAGCAGAGCTGGGATTTCAGAACTCAGATGGGAGACAGACTCAAGCCACGTGAGAGGATAGCAGAGGTGAGAGGCCCCTCTGACTCCTCCTCGACATACATATTGGCCTCCCCACCCCCACCCCCTCACAGGACACTGCATGAGGTTCTCAGATGTACAGCACTGTGGTCAGACATTCATAGAACTTACAAAGGGATAAGTTTAGCTCCCCGTGACACCATCCATAGTTATTACAATATTATTTACTATATTTCCTCTCCTGTACTTTACATACCATGACTATTTTTTAAAGGGCAATTTGTAATACTATTTTTTAAATCTGCCTGATTTCTTCTAGTCCCCAACATGGCCACTCAGTTGGTCCTCACAGGACTTCTTGCTTCTCTGCCAGCAGGCGGGGCCACGCCACACCCTGGTGGAAGCTGTGCTCTGTGCCATCCTCCCACCATGTCCTCCATGCCAGCACCATCACCTGGCCAGCTCCCACCCTTTCTTGTGGTCTGCTTAAGTCTCTCTTCCTCCAGGAATCCCTCCCTGACCTGCCAGTCTCATTCAGGTCTCGTCCTCAGGGCTCCCTCAACACAGTTAACCCACATCATAAAGTACATCTTACTACTCAGTGAGAACCTGCTTTTGGGGTATCTTGTCCATGAGACTGTGAGCTGTGAGACACAGCTGAACTGGGCAGGTCATAGTGTACCACAGTTGACAGACATAAATGACAAACTTCATCCAGAGAAATCTGGGGTCTGTGTTGGCACTGGCAGCCAAGGCAGGAGGTGTGGGGACCAGGGTGGTCCAGCCAAACATTCACCAGTCTCTTCCAGAGGTTGTAGTGCCTGCCCCTAGCCCTGTCCCCTTGGAGCTGAGCCCAGTTGGTAGACCCCATTGGATTATGGAAGAGAAGAAATTGATGTACATAATATAAGGAGAGGAAGGGAGAGCGCCTCACAGAGAAAATAAGAAAGACAGAGACAGAGGGAAATATAGAAACAAGAAGAGAGAGAGGTATATAGATGAAGAGGGAGATTGAGGGAGAGAGCCAGGGAGATGAAGAGAGAGGCAGAGCCACAGAGAAGCAGGGACCTATAGACGGGAAGAGAGGGAGACAGAGGGAGACCTAACCACAAGGTGGGCTGGACTCTCTCTCCGTCTTGCCAGGATATAGAGTTCTGTCCAATGGCTCATCTCTCCAAGTCCAGGAGGGCAAGTTGCTGCACCTGGTGTGTAAAGCTGACAGCAACCCGCCCGCCAGTACATGGTGGGCCCGGGGCAGCCTGACCCTGGAGTCCATGGACCCAGGGGTCCTGAAGCTGCCCCAGGTGGAACTGGAGGACCATAGGAAATACATCAGCCGAGCTCAGCAGCACGAGTCAGCCTCTCTGGAAGCCTCTGTGATCCTCAGTGTGAAGAATGAGTAGGAACACACCTTGGGGCAGGGTGCTGGGGTCTTGGGGAGGAGAGAGGCTCCCCTGATTCCTTCCCTGTTTCACCCACAGACCCCCCACAGCTGCAGGGACCCTCCTGCTCCTGGGAGGACGAGGGTCTCCACTGCAGCTGCTCCTTCCGAGCCCAGCCGGCCCCCTCCCTGCGCTGGCGGCTAGCAGAGGGACTGCTGAGGGGAACCACAGCAATGCTTCCCACACAGTCACCTTCCACTCAGAGGAGCCCTGGGCCAACAGCTCCCTGAGCATCCGTGAGGACCTTACGTCCAACCTCAGGCTGGAATGTGAGGCCCACAATGCCCGCGGGAAGGAGACAATGACTATCCTGCTGCTGCCAGGTCAGGTGTGAGGGGGTAAGCCCAGGGAGGGGGCACTCAGCTCTGGACCCTAGAAGACACTGAGTGGGAGGGAAAGTAGCCTGACTCTGGGCAAAGGGGCACTGGAGTCCGGGCCTCTGAACATTGTCTCGGGAGGGGCTGGGGGACCTGGAGGCTGCAGTCACATGAAGGGTGGGGGACAAAGGAGTCCTGGATGGGAGTGGGCACACTGGTCAGCATGGATTTTAGAAGGCAAGGTGCCCAGATACCTGCTCAGAGAAAGAGGAGCTCACCCAAATTATCTCATCTCTGCAGGGAGACCAGGATATAGGACAGGAGTGATTCAGGGGGCTGTTTGGGGAGCTGGTGCCACAGCCCTGCTGGCTGGCTGCCTCAGCCTCATCATGTGAGTGGGTAGGGGTCCCAAGTTGGGCAAAAGCCTCAGGAGGTGGAGGTGGTGATGTGTGGGGGTGGGGATGGAAGGCATCTCCAAACATGAAAGCCCAGAGTTGTGACAAGGTGATAAATCCATGAAAAGGTGCCACAAGTTGAGGCAGAGACGGGAAGTCAGCCTCCTGGCACCTTGGCCAGGTGCACTGTGGTCCCAACACCTGGCTGCAGCTGTCTGGGAGGAGGGACATGTGTTTCTGTCCTGGGCCCTGCAGCCAGGAAGCAGCCTCCACACCTGCTCTGTGAGCCCTGCCAGGCCCCCAGGTGTGAGCCAGCTGGGCTGAAGGCCCTGTCTCTCTCCTCAGACTGAGGATCTGCAGGAAGAAATGGGCAGAGAAGGCAGAGAGCCAGAAAGATGTCTCGCAGGTGAGTGCTGGGGGCCACGTTCCACCCAGTGTCCCTGTGCTGAACACAGGTGTTCCTCCTCTGCCCCCAAACTCAGCCCTCCCCCAGGTTCCCTGGCACAGCCCCTCAGATCTGAAAACTGTCCTCTCCTGCATCTCCCAGAACCTGTCTTGGCCAAGTCCTGTTCCATTTCCCTTGTAGCAACGCCCTTCTCCTTTGCTTCCTGTCCTGCTGAGCCCCCAACCAGTTCCTGGGGTCCCTGACTCCACCTCCACTCACTGAATATTCCCCACACAGCTGTCCTACTTCTGCCATTAACATCAGCGAGTCCAACAGAAACACAATATGAACAATGTTTATAACTTACAACTTCCTAGGAGTAGTATCCAAAAAGTAGGAAGGAACATGAGATCAGCTTTCCTATCTGTAAAATGGGATAACAGTTATATCCATGGAGAGAGGTCATAAGGATTATGTGAGACTAGTAATACAAACATGCTTTTATGATTAAAATTTGTTAATGGTACAAAGGGGTAAATGGATGAATGAGTGAGTGAATGAATCAGTGAGTGAGTGAATCCTCAGGAAATGGGTGTGAAATGGACAAATGAATAAGAGCCCCCAAGCCCCAAGTGTCCCTCTCCAAACCCCAAAGGCCAGGTTGGATGCCCCTCTCTCCTCCCACTCAGGGTCACCTGAAGGCACCCTCCTCCCACTACCTGCCCCCAGTGCCAGCCACCTCCCCCTCAGAGCATGAGCTCCACTACACTGCTCTCAGTTTCCACAACATGAAACCACACAACCCTCAGGCCCAGGAGACCCTGTACTCTGAGGTCAAGATCTGGAAATGATGATGCTCCTCCACCTGCAGGAGCTGGCTGGAGCCCAGTAAAAGCATCTCCAAAAAGAAAGGTGTATCATGGTCCAATTCTTAAACAGGTAACAGCCCTGTGAGCCAAAGGTCATGAATGGAAACATGAAGTTCCCTGGAGTGGCTAAAGGGGCAGAGATTCCTGGGTTCAAATCCAGGCTCAGCTACTTCCTGAGGGTGTTCCAGCAGGCAAGTCACTACCTCTGTGTGCCTCAGTTTCCTGCTCTGTAACGTGGGGGATAATTTGATGACCTACATTGTTAAGTGAGAAAACATGCACCATTGGCATTAAGGACATTGTTGTGTACTAAGTTCACCTCAGGTCAGAGGGAGAGGTCACTTTTGTCTCTACCTCTATCTTCTGCTTGGTTGACGATTTTTAAGAACATGTGTTATCTTCATTGGGTAGAGAGGAACTGGTATTATTTTAAAATATTTCTACTCCTACATGTAACTCCTTGGCAGGAGAAGATATTTCCCAATACATGTATGTGACAAAGGGTTCATCCAGAGTCAATAAAGACTGTGTAAAGATCTTCCAAAAATCAGTGAGGAAAAGGCAGACAACCCGAGAGAAAAAAATGGCATGTCCCAAGGGCCAACAAGCACAGAGGAAGGCTGCAGGCTTCAGTAGCAATCAGAGAACTGCAAATAGAATCTGTGGTGCTCTGCCCCCAAACTGGTGAAAATAATAAAAAGATTATAAAAAATGCCAGGTGTTGAGAACATATCACTGAGTGAAAAAAAGATCCAGTCACAGAAAGACAGACACTGTGACCCCACTTACACCCTGTATCTGCCACCATTAAACTCTGAAAAACAGAGGGCACAGGACTCCCCATCAAAAGGGCTGGTCATCTCCTGCATGAGCAGGAGTCAGAGCCTCACCTGGGACTTGTGCTGGGTCCCGCAGGGTGTAGGAATCTAGATGTTTCTGTGAGAGTCAGGGAGAAGTGAAGTGGGGGTCCCTGTAAGGAGAAGGCAGCACTCATTCATTCACTCATACACTCATTCACTCTCTCACTCACTCATTCATTCACTCACTCATTCATTCATTCACAAGCACTCGGGGAGCATCTAAGTGTCAGTTGGCTGAAGACAAGACAAGAGGGGACCCGTGGAACTGGTAAGTGTCCCTGAGAAAGTCCCCGCCAGAGACATCCCTTCCTCCTAACACAGGAAGGCAGCTTTAGAGCTGCAATCACCAGTTAGTTTACCATGTTTCCTGTTCACATGCTGTGTATTTTCTAACAATATAAGCGCAGGATTTTCAAAAATCTAATGTGCTGAGGACGTGCAATACTGTTTTTCAAAGCAGATGCACTTTTATAACATAGAGTAGAACAAAGCAGTTCCATTTTTTAATATCTACTCCCACAGTTGGTATTTTCTCTTTTTCAGTTTGTTGATAACAGCAAACTTCCAGAATCACAGTGGAACCCCCATGTGTGGTTTAAATTAAATGATCTAGTGTTAATAATGTCGAGGATAGTTTCATGTGTTTATTGACCATTTGTATCTATTTATAGAAATGTCTATTCAAATAATTGACCAAATTTTAAGTATGGTTGTTTCTTTTGTTGTTGTTTAGTGACTTTTTCCCGATAACTGGGCTGGTTTTTTGTTTTTCGGTTTGCTTGAGAATTTTGGGTGTATTCTGGATACAAGACATTCATCAAGTCTATATTAGCATATATATTTCTCCAAGTCTGTAACTTTTCCTTTAACTCTCTTAATGGTGTCCTTTATAGAACATCAAACTCCTCTTCCCAAAATCCTGTGCCCCCCGTGAGGTGACCCTGAAATGTATTGGGACATGGAAGAGCAGAGCAAACTAGGTCTGGAGGCAGGATGGGGACATTCATGGGGGACAGCGGGTCACATGGGCAGTGCAGAGGGTGAATATTGGCCACCCAAAGAGAGCCTGGTAGCTGCAAATGTTACCTGATCAGGAAAAGGGTCTTTGCAGATGAAAAAGTGGTGAGGATAGTGACCTAGAGAGGATCCTCGCTTGTCAGGGTTGGTCCCTGAATGTAGTCACATGTGTCCTCCAAGGGAGACACAGCAGGTGACTTTCTGCACACAGAGCAGGATGAGGAAGTGTGGCCAGGGGACAGGCTGCAGTGACCCAGACACCAACCAAGGATGGCTGAGAGCCCCACCCCTTGGGAATCACAAAGGTGGACTTTCCCCTTGAGTCTCTCAGAGCATGAGTTCCACCTACCCCTCGATTTCCACACATCAGAACTCATTTCTCATCACGGGATTCAAGACATGGGATCCCAAGATGTGGCACCTAGTCTTTCTCTGTTCCAGGGGCCTCAGCCAAGCACTTAGAAGGGCAGATTGAGAAGATATTTTATTTCCTGCATGAACTTCTGGCCCAAAGGACCAAGACAATAAAACTTTACCATAAAAGGTACACAGTATGTGGTAATATCTTTCAATGGCCACAGGAAAGAAACGCAGGCAGGAATTCATGGGAAACCTCTTGGAAAAAGCAGAGATGGATTTAAGAAAAGTCCTCCTCCTCCGAACTCACTCCACTGTTCCTCTTTATAGACAAACTTCTCAGGGGTTTTCTGGACCCTAGGATCCCATATCCCTTCCTCCAGTTCTCTTCTGATCCTGTTCCAGTCACATCTTCACACCTTTCCCACCAACCACTGAGAGCCAGTGACCATCTGTTTTCTTGTGTCTTCTCTTCTCTGTGGGCCGCCAGAGCCTGTCCACCCTCTCACACTGACAGGCGTGCCCCCATCTCCAGTCTGGACTGTCTCCTCATCTCCAGCATTCACCCCGGCAATCTCACTGATGTCCCCAGTGGTCATGAGGTAGCTTCTCAGAAGGAACGTCCCCCTCAAAACCCCTCTGTGGTCCCTGAATCATACATCCTCCCTTCTGTGGCTCAGTGCTGCAGTGTCTTCACTGATTTAATTCTATCCTCTTGTCTCCAGAATGGCAGTATCTGGATTACAGAGATTTTGATGTTGGGTCCACAGGCACATCCCCAGTGCTTACAAAAATACTGGCACACAGTAGGCATTCAGTCATACTTCCTAAAGAAGATATAAATAAATGACAACCCTACATATTTCATTGCTCAAAATATACAAGAATCACACACACACACACACACACACACACACACACAAACACAAAATTAGGTGGCTTTTAACTGAGACCAAAAGATGATCAGCAGTTGGAGATGTAGGAATCTGAAGGGAAGGCCATTTCAACAGGAGGAACTGTACATGCAAAGTCTCAGAGTCACAAAGACCCTGGCTCGGCTGGTAGCAGAGATGGTGTGAGATTGCAGAAGAGGGTGGAATCCAGTGGAGAGTCCAGCAGAACAAATGCCACACCAGTCCTAAATCCAGCCTGTGGACTTTGCCTTCACCCCAGCCACAGAGAGGAAACATCGCTGTTCATACTGTGCAGAACCTGGAGGATAGGTGTCTGCAAACACCTCAGTTGAGGACAGAGGTGGAGGCAGGACGTTGCTGGGTTCAGACACCCAGGAAGAGATGAGGCTACACGAATGACCAGGGATAGGATTGGGAGCTGACAGGCATTGAGCTGAGTTGTGATAAAAAGAAAAGGTGGACAAGGCTTAGTGATGTACTAAATCATGAAGAAGGAGGGCACTGTGTCATCTGTGTGACTAAGACTCTGCAAAGAAGTGGGTTTGGGAAGGAAGATGGCAGGTCAGCTGTAACCATGCTCAGCAGAGCAATCCCAGGGACCGTCTGAGAGGTACTGTCAGTGGGATGTGGGGTAGTGAGAATCCGGGGTCACTCACCTGAGGCATTAACTGGATTCTGTGCTTGCATGTTTCATGCCCCTTGTGGGTCTCCTCACCTTCCTCCTCTGGTATCTGACTCTGAGAGAAGAGACCAGGGTTTTCCAGTCTGGTTGGGTCAGGGTGGAGTAGGCAGCAGACCCAACCCCTGTTTTCTTCTCAAGGGACAGAGAGGAAAGTAAATTCAGGGATGGCAGATCTGGCCCCACAGATTACCTTGAGCACTGAAGGTTCCTCCCAGCCTAGACACTCACAATGGCTTCTCATGTGGGGTCCTCACCCACCACCCCTTCACCACCTGCCAGCACTACCCCTTATTTGCTGGGATCCCTGGCCCGGTTTTGGACTCAACCACATGTCTCCTACCCTCCCCTTTCCTCCCTTGTCCCTGGGGCAGAGCTCACATGAGGATGATGAGGCAGAGCAGCAGGAATAGGGTCTTAGCAGCTGCTTCCACAATGGCCACCAGCACCACCACTGCCCTGGGCCCTGATTTTCCTGCAGGGAAGAGGAACAAGGAGGGTGTCATCTGCACAAGGGCAATCCTGTGTCCTTTGGCTCCCACTAGGAACCTGAAGGTCATCCTCCAGGTTTTCCTGCACCCATATACACAAGACTGCCTGCGCCTTTACCCTTCAACCTGCCCTGACTCCCTGCAGTTGCACAGAAAATAAAAGGCCTAATGTGGAATTTATCAAAATAATACATTCTGTTAACAAATTAATAGTATGGACAAAGTGAAAAGCCAACCTATTTAATGAGAGAAACATTTGCTATTCTTAGATCCAGTACAGCTTATTATCCAGCACATATAAAGAACTCTACAGTCCTGGCTAGCAGCTCAGTGGGTCAAAGCATCATCCTGATATGCCAAGATTGTGAGTTGGATCCCTGGTCAAGGCACATACAAGAAGCAACCAATGAATCTGTAAATAAGTATAACAATAAATTGGTGTTCTTCTCTCTCTCTCTCTCTCTTTCTCCCATCTTCTTTCCGTAAAATCAATTTAGAAAATAAATTCTATACCACTTCACACTGGTCAGACTGGCCATCATAAACAAATCAATAAACAAGTGCTGGCAAGGAGGTAGAGAAAAGGGAACCCTTGTGCACTGTTAGAGGGAATGCAGACTGGTGCAGCCACTGTGGAAAAAAGTATGGAATTTCCTCAGAAAACTAAAAATGGAACTGCTTTTCACCCAGTAATTCTACTGCTGGTATTATACCCTATGAATCCAAAAACACCAATTCAAACAGCCTATGCACCCCAATGTTCATAGCAGCATTGTTGACAATAGCCAAGTGCTAGAATCAGCCCCAATGCCCATCAGTGAGTGGATCAATGGAATGTTTACACAATGGAATATGTTTACATAATGGAATGTTTACACAATGGAATATGTTTACACAATGGAATGTTTACACAACGGAATACAAAACAGAAAGAAAGAAGGAAGTCCAACCCTTTGGGACAGCATGGATGGATCTAGAGAGCATTATGCTAAGTGAAATAAACCAGATGGTGAAAGACAAACACCATATTATCTTACCTATATGTGGAACCTAATCAGCAACACAAACAAGAAAGCAAAATAAAACCAGAGACATGGAAATAAAAAACAATCTGACAGTGACCAGAGGGGAAGGAGGAAGGGAATATTGGGACTAAGGAGGGGAAAGGTCAAGACAAGGAACATGTATAAAGGACACATGGACAAGGAGAATGGGGGCGAGTATTGTGGGAGGGGGGATGGGCAGGGCAGGGGATAGTAATGGGGGAAATGTGGAGAACTCTAATTGAACAACAATTTTAAAAAAGAGAGAAACCTTTAGCAAAAAATCATTCTTTTTTATTATTGTTGTTAAGAGTACACTTGCCCCATTTTCCTACCATCACCCCCACCTCCCACACTCAAGCCTACCACTCCGGCCTTGTCCATGGGTCCTTTCACATGTTCCCTGATGACCCTTCCCCTTCTTACCCCCATAATCCCATTCCTCCCTGCCCTCTGCTCACTGTCAGATAGTTTTTTATTGCCTTGTCTCGAGTTTTATTTTGCTAATTTGTTTGTTTTATTGATTAGGTTCCACTGAAAGGTGAGATCATAGTGTATTTGTCTTTCACCACCTGGCTTATTTCACTTAGCATAATGCTCTCCAGTTCCATCCATGCTGTCATGAAAGGTAGTACTTCTTTATTACCGCTGCATAGTATTCCACTGTGTAAATGTACCATGGCTGTGTTTGTTTGTTTTGGGGTTTTTTGATCCACTCAGAAAACTACACAACACTGAGGAAAGAAATTAAGGGAGACACAGATAAATGGAAGCATATACAGAGTTCACGGACTGGAAGGGTTAACATCATCACAGTGCCCATACTACCCAAAGCAATGTATAAATTCAATGCAATCCCTGTTAAAATACCCATGACAGATTTCTTAGATGCAGAAGAAACATTTCAGAAATTTATATGGAACCATAAACAACCCCAACTAGGTGCAGCAATTTTGAGAAAGAACACTAAGTAGGAGGGATCACAATACCTGACATCAAATTATACTGCAAGGCCACAGTAATCAAAACAGTCTGGTATGGGCATAAGAAGAGACACACAGATCAATGGGACAGAATAGAGAGCCCAGAAATAAACCCATATCTCTATTGTCAAAAAAACATTCTTACAACTCAACAACCCAAAAGTCAAACAACCCAGTTAGAAAATGGGCAAAAATGCCCTGGCTGGTGAGAACAGCTGGCATCCAAGAGAAGATGGGGGTGTGCCCCATTCACAGGCCCAGGGCACAGAGCAAGTCAGGTTTGCAGAGGGGCCCCAATCCGGGGGCCCTGAGGTGAGGATGTGAGGTGTATGACTGAGGGATGGTGAGAAGCAGAGACAGGGGATCAGGATTAGGGTCCCAGGTGAGGCACTGAGAGAAGCCTCAGAGCTTGATCCAGCTCTTCCCTCTGACCATGTAGGAGGGGTTGCTGGGGTGTCCCTCAGCAACCCCTCCTCTGCCACCAGCACACTGGGGGGGTGAGCTGAGCTCAGGAGGAGCAGCTGCAGGGCTGAACCCCATCCTCCCAGGAGCAGGAGGGTCCTGCAGCTGTGGGGGGTCTGTGGGGAGAGACAGGGGAGGGATCACAGGAGCCTCTCTCCTCCCCAAGACCCCAGGGCCCTGCCCCCAGGTGTGTTCCTACTCACTCTTCACACTGAGGATCACAGAGGCTTCCAGAGAGGCTGACTCGTGCTGCTGAGCTCGGCAGATGTATTTCCCATGGTCCTCCAGTTCCACCTGGGGCAGTGTCAGGACCCCTGGGTCCATGGACTCCAGGGTCAGGCTGCCCCGGGCCCACCATGTACTGGCGGGCGGGTTGCTGTCAGCTTTACACACCAGGTGCAGCAACTTGCCCTCCTGGACTTGGAGAGATGAGCCGTTGGACAGAACTCTATATCCTGGCAAGACAGAGAGAGAGTCAAGCCCCCCTGAGGTTAGGTCTCCCTCTGTCTCCCTCTCTCCCTGTCTGTACGTGCCTGCCTTTCTATGGCTCTGCCTCTGTCTTCACCTCCCTGGCTCTCTCCCCTTCAATCTCCCTCTTTATCTATATGTCTGCCTCTCTTTCCATGTCTATATTTCCCTCTATCTCTGTCTCTGTCATAATCTCTGTGTGGTGTTCTCTCTCCCACTTCCTTAGATTATATGTATCAGTTTCTCCTCTTCCATAATCCCATGGGCTCTACCATCTGGGCTGAGCCTCAAGGGGACAGGGCTAGGGGCAGACACTACAGCCTTTGCAAGAGGCTGCTTAGTGTTTGGCTGGAACGCCCTGGTCCCCACACCTCCTGCCTTGGCCACCAGTGCCAACGCAGACCCCAGATTTCTCTGGATGAACTTTGTCATTTTAATCTGTCAACACTGGTACACTGTCACCTGCCCAGTTTAGCCATGTCTCACAGCTCACAGTCTCATGGACAAGACACCCCAAAAGCAGGTTCTCACAGATCAGTAAGGTATAGTTTATGACTGGGGGTTAACTGTGTTGAGGGAGCCCTGAGGACGTGACTTGGATGAGACTGGCAGGTCAGGGAGGCCTTCCTGGAGGAGAAGAGGCTTAAGCAGACCACAATAAAGGGTGCAAGCTGGCCAGGTGATGGTGCTGGCATGGAGGACATGGTGGGAGGATGGCACAGAGCACAGCTTCCACCAGGGTGTGGCATGGCCCCACCTCCTCCCAGAGAAGCAAGTAGTCCTGTGCAGCCCGACTGAGTCCTGTGCAGCCCAACATGCTGGGGGGTGTTTACATGAGGCTACTAGAAGAAATTCAGGGAGATTTAAAACACAGTATTACAAATTGCCCATTAAAAAATAGTCATTAGATGTAAAGTACAACGGAGAGAATATAGTGAATAATATTGTAATAACTATGGATGGTGCCAGGGTGGAGTTAACTTATCCCTTTGTAAGTTCTATGAATATCTGACCACAGTGCTGTACATCTGAGAACCTCATGCAGTGTCCCATGATGGGCTCGGGGTGAGGAGGCCACTTTTTAAGCTGAGGAGTGAGTGGGGGCCTCTCACCTCTGCTGTCCTCTCACCTGGCCTGAGTCTGTCTCCCATCTGAGTTCTGAAATCCCAGCTCTGCTCTGAAGGATGCAGGGAGACCCACTTCCACCACCCCCAGACAGGAGAAGATGCACCCTACCTGTGCCTTCTTGCCAGGACATGATGGTTAGGTTCTGGAGTGCATCTGGACAGACAGACATAATTGTTCCCTGTTCAGTGGCAGAAAGGTGGGCAATGTCCCTTTCCACCCACAAACTGTATAGACAGGAAAGGGGTGAAATTGGGTGTCCTCCTTCCTTCCTCTGCATCCAGGGTTTGCTGGGCCCAGCTCCCTAACCCCTAACTCCCACCACTGCCAGTGACTGCTGAGGTACTCACAGGTCACGTTGAGCTGGATGGTCCTCTCCCTGATCTCACCACCTGGCAAGGCCACCTGACAGGTGAGGTTGGTGCCGTGGTGTTGGGGCCCTGGTGTGAGGGTGAGCACTGAGGAGTTGGGAGTCTCAGGACCCAGGGGTGTGGGGTTGGTTCCCATCCAGGAGAAGATGGGTGGTGTCTCTCTGTCACAGGCCCATGACACTGTACAGGTAATGTTTTTGGGGTGGCCAGATTCCAGGGTCTCCTGGATGTGGATGTCAGGTCCCAGATCTGGAGAAGAGAAAGCCAAAGACCGTAGCCCTAGAAGTGGGGACCCTGAGTGTTCCCCTGACTGCAGCCTTTGTGTTAGTCCATCCCCCAGGTCCAGTCCCCATAGGTCCCCCTGTGTCCTTCCCAGGATGAGGAGAATCAGGTCCCTTCCCAGCCCAGGAGCCCTCAGGACCCAGCCATGTGCCCTCACGTGGACCCCATTTCTTACCTGTCACATGTACAGAGAGCATGTTGTTTTTGTAATTCTCTTTCACATAGGACCTTCTCTCCATCCTAAAGAAGTATCTCCCTGTGTCCCTTTTCTGTGCATCTCTGATGTGCAAGGAACAGTTGGAGGTCCGGAGGTCCCCGAGGAGGTGGAATCGGCCCCTGGTCTGGTCCCTCACTTTGCAACTGGGCTTGTTTGTGGCCACAGGAGCATCCGAGTTTGGTTCAGCTCCTTCCAGGAACCAGTAGCCATGAGCTGGGGCAAATTCAGTCCAGCCTATCTTGGGGTAGGACACAGTGCAGGGCACGGAGATGCACTGGCCCTCCTGCAACGTCACAGACTTCTGAACTCGCAGCCGGAATCCTAGATGCTGAGCCAGGGACCCTGCAGGGAAAGGAGAGAGTCAGCCACAGCCTCCACCCCAGCCCACACACTCTTCCCTGGGGCACTCACCTGCCCACAGCAGGGCCAGCAGCAGCAGCAGCAGCATCTCTGGGGTAAGTGTCAGGGTCTCTGTGTCACAGGACTGAGAGGAAGCCCCAACAGGAAGCCAGGGAGAAGGAAGAAAGGTGATGATCAGGGAGGAGGAAGTGGGCAGCCCGTGTGGTGGAGCTGGCCCAGCCCTTGGAGACTAAGCACTTCCATTTTCCAGATGGTATCTCCGTGAGGTCCCCATGCCCCGAGGAAGACCCAACACCACCACTCTCAACTCCCTGTCCTGGCCTGCCCCTCTGGCACTACTGTGCACACAGGAAAGCAGGCACAGCTTCTGAACAATACACAGGATCAGTCCCCTGGGAGTGGGACTCAGGAGGGGCTCACAGAGGAACAGGAAGGCAGGAAATGTAACATAGTCCTCCAGGTGAGACAGGAGGTGATGCACGAATGAGTGAACACACAGCCCACCAGAGCATCTGCTCCCTCAGGGGCAAGGAGTCAAAGTGGAGACAGTGACAGTCTTTGTCCCTGTCCCTGAGAGTGACCCACACACCTGAGGAGGCAAAGGGACCCCAGACCATGTCAGCTCCTGTTGGTCCAAGGCGTGTTGGTAGGAGCACCAGCCAGGTCTTGTAAAAAACAAAAACAAAAAAGAAAAAACAGTTCCTCTGGGAAGTCGACAGTGAGCCCCCAGGTGAGAATGGCTAGAGAGGACAGGATCAGGCCACCCAGGGGGTGAGCAGTCTGTGACCCCACAGGTGGTCCTCAGCTTGCTGGCCTTCTTGGATCTCCCCTGCCCAGGCATCCCTGGCGTTGATTCACAGCAAGATGGCAGCACAGTGTGCCTTTGGAGTCAGGCAGACCTGGCTCTTCTGCCTTCAAAGGCTCACTTTCCTCATCTGTCACAGGGAGGCATCACAGTCCCCAACCCTTGTTGTCTGTGGGAAAACCCTAGGTAAGGGCAGGTACCGACCCTTCACTATCAGTCCTGAGTGGTCAGTCTGAGTCTGGCCCTTGGTGGACGTCTGCTGATGGCTACCTCAGCCCTGGGCTCCCTAGTGGAGGCCTCCAGATGGGGTCAGAGGTGCAGGCTGTGCAGCCAGACGGCCCTGGGCTCCAGCCTGGCTCCTCCATGCTCACTGTGCTGCCTCGGGAAAGGCCTCACTGCCCTGTGCACACTTGGACGCCCAAACTCACGAAGTGCTGTGGGCCGAATTCTGTCACCCCCAAAACTCATTTGTTCATGTCGTGACCCCCACTACTGCTGAATGTGACTGCTTTTGGAGATGAGGTCTTTTAGGTGTTTTTAGGTAGAATGAGGTCACCAGGGTAGACCCTCATCCAATTGGACTTGTGTCCTACTAAGGAGAGTTTAGGGCACAGACACACACAGAGGAGAGACCACAGGGGAAGAACCATGTGCAAGCCAAGCAGAGAAGCCGCAGAGGGGACCAGTCCTACCAACACCCTGATGTTAAACTTCCTATCTCCAGAACTGTGAGACTATGAATTGCTGTGGTTTATGCCCCCTAGAGGCGGCATTGTGTTATGACAGCCAGAGACAGGGAACACAGGGAGTTGCCAAGAAGATGGAGGTGTTCCTGCAAGTAAAGTGTGGGGAGCAGCCTGGCCAGGCCCACAGTGGACACCATCCACAAGGAGTAGTGTTACAGAACACACAAGCGGGGGGGCCTGGGACGATATACTATTATTAAAAGAAGGCCCCGGTCCATTATGTCCCCCGCCCTAGGAAAGACGTCTCTCAATGCCAGAGATTCGTGAAAAGGAAAGAAAATGTTTATTTAATGCTATACTAACTTAAAGTAGTGACCTAATGTCTTCACCAAAATCCCAAAGTCCCTTAAAAACACCCACAAACAGACAGTCCTTCCTTCCTTCCCCCTTTGCCCAGTCCAGAGTACCATATCTCAGGAAAGGAAATAGAAGTCCATGACTTAGCCAGTCCTCTGGTTCTTTCCAGTTAGAACTCCATCTCGACTGGGAGACCTCCCTGGGTTCCCGGCACCCTTGGCTGAGTCGCCGGGATCTCTGCTAAAACCAGGTGGTAGTTCCCCCTTCTAAAGCTGTGGGGGTCCCCACTCTGCCAGGCATGTGGTCCTCTCTCTCTCAGGGCTGCAGGAAGGGAGAGTCCCCACTCTGCCAAAACTGCATGGTTCTCTCCTCCAAGGCTGCCGCGTGGTTCTCCCTCTCTCAGGGCTGCAGGAGTCTCCACTCCGTCAAGGCCACGTGGTTTCTCCTTCTAAATGGCTGCACATGGCTCTTCTTCTCAGGGCTGCGCATGGCTCTCCTCCTCAGGGCTGTGCATGGCTCACCTCCTCCAATGGCCGTGATCTTCTCTGCACCTCCACAGCCACATGGTTCTTCTCTCTCAGGGCTGCAGGAGTCTACACTCCATCAGGTCCGCATGCTTTTCCTCCTACACTTGGGCACACTTGCCCTCAATCTGCTGTCTTCTCCAGCTTTTCTGGTCGCCATCGTGGGTCTGGGCAGGTGTCACCCCATGTCATGGAGCCAATCTTCTCTCAGCTCCCACGCAGGCGCTGTAACTCAGGGGACCCGCCCTCCCCAGTCTGGGTGGGGAAGTTACTTCCATTTCCCTAGCTTAGAGCTGATCACAGCTACTTAACCTATCTATGCAACCAGCCAAAGGCTCTAGATATGTTAAATGGCCAACCCAGAGGTTAGCTGCAAGGCTGTTGCTATGCAAAACAGCTCTCAATGGCCCTGCTTCATTTGTCCCTTTCCCCAACCCACACCCTGGGGTGGGGGATGGAGACATCTTAAAATCTTCTGGACATCTTAAGTTCTGGACCGCATTTCAAATGCCTATTTGGGGTCCCCCCTCTTGGCTGCACCCTGTAACAATAGGTCTGTAGGATGGGGACTCTCTGTGGGTGGGAGGAGGA
The DNA here is from genome assembly GCF_004126475.2 of Phyllostomus discolor. Lineage (NCBI taxonomy): Eukaryota > Metazoa > Chordata > Mammalia > Chiroptera > Phyllostomidae > Phyllostomus > Phyllostomus discolor. The sequence goes on from NC_040914.2 coordinate 22,032,248, forward strand.
GAGGGAAGGGAAGGACTTGGTAACAGGAGGAAACCCCACGTGAAAACCCCCCTGCTCTCCCAGCACCAGCTCTGCACTCTGCAGGGCTGCAGCTTCAGCCCAGCCACCCTGCTCCTGCTCTCCCCAGGGCAGGAACAGCCCCCTGGGCTCTGCTCAGGCTACTCCCTCTGCTGGAGAAGCCCATCACTGCACTTGCACCCGGGGTACCTGCCTCCCATCTGTGGAGCACGTCTTTTTGAGGGGATGGGCTGAGGTGAGGCAGACTCTGCTGGACCTGGAGTGGGGAGCAGGCACAGAGTTACAGCCTGGGTGGTCAGGGCTGACACAGGAGGAGAGTTGGCTGGCGGGGGGGAACCTGAGGAAGGAGGGATAGTGAGTGGCGGGTGGGGCAGGTGAGCTGGGGGGTGGAAGGGGAGCTGCCTTGTATGGGAGGCAATTCACCCCATTTCACATAGCAGGACCAGAGCCAGAGATGCTGTTGGGGCAGAGAGGGGGTCCTGCTATATCCCACTTGCTTCAGCCAGTCCTTCAGTGTCTCTGCTCCAGCATCTAAGGGAATCTGCATCCTTCCCTCCCCTCTAAAAAGACTGATAACAAGCTAAATGGAAACCTAATTTATCCTAAGGTCTTGGAACAGCTGTCAAGTGTCATAAGGACCCCACTTTGAGTGGTGAATGGTCTCCTCCAGTGATGCTCCAAGTCTGGCTTCATTATTCCCATCCAAATGTCACAGGTGTGCACAGGTAACCAGGTTCTTAGTGATTGAGGACAAAGAATTGAACCGAACACACAAAGTTTATAGCATAAAGAAAGAGGGAAGATTTATTAAGTGATAGTACACTCCACAGGACACGGGAGTGGGCCAGCTCTGAGCAGAGAAAAAAGGGCACGTGGGCTGGGGGATTCTATTCTTATAGGGCAGAAGCTTTTTTGCTAATCTTTGGCGGGCTTTTCCTGCGCAGGTACAAGGAGTTGGATTTCAAAGCTACTGCGCATGTGTGGTTTCCTATGATTTTCTTGATTGGCTACTGGAGAAGGGAGTCCCACGATGTTATTTCATTATAATGATATTATAATGAATCAGGGGTAGCGCGCAGGCGCATTCTATGATTCAGAGTTATCCCAGTAAACAGGAACAACCTGTCTTAGGGGGTTTTTGTCATGTATAGATGTTTTCTACCTCAGCCCTGCAGGGGCCTCTGGAGCTTCCTTCCTGACTATTTCCTGCCTCAACTTCCCCCTGAGAGACATGGTTCTCAAAAATTTTGGGGGGGTTGTTGAAGGATGAAGATCCGTCTTCCATAGCTGCTTCAGGCTTAGATTGGACAGTAGACCCTGCCTATTGAGAACCACGGAACTCTCGCCCTATTCTATCTAGAGGTTGAAGAGGAATTCCTGAGGCCACCGCGGATGCTGTATGTTGGTCAGCTTCGACATCGTTCTCAGGGATTGGTTGGAAACCTTGGAGCGTCATCAGTTTGACGTGGAACTGCTTAAGTCTAGAAGAAATAAATTTAACAAGTAAATTAAATAAGCAAGGCCCTAAAAGTAGTAAAACCAGCAGTGTTATTAAGGGCCCTAAGAAGGGTAATAACCATGTTAAGCCAGGGAACCATGAGGTCAGGGCTTCTTTAATCCCTTGGCCCTGTTGATTATACTTATGTAGCTATTCTGTCTGTTCATAAATTTTCTTTATGTTAGTTTCGATCATTCCAGAGTTATTTACATAGGTGCAGCAGGTTTTATTGATAACAGCACATACCCCTCCTTGTTCTGCTAGAAGATAGTCAAGGGCAAGGCGGTTATCTATGACTACATTTGCCAATGAGTCTACTGATCTTGAGAGTCCAGCTAGAGTACCAGCAGTATCTTTGGAGATTTTTTCTATAATCTTAGTGAGTTCCCTTAGAGTGGCCTCATGATAGGCGAAGCCTCCCCAGGGGGCTGCAGCGGCTATAGTGGCAGCAGCTCTAGCCACTACTAGACCAAAAGCTCGTTTTTTTTTTGCTGAGAGATGGACTCCCAGGACCCGTGGTTGTATTTATAACGGTAAGGTCTTGGGGTGCCAAGGTCCCTAAGGTGTAGTCACCCCCATGTTTAGAGTTGCTGAGATGAGTATAAGCAATAGTTTTTTGAAATTTTGAATGATCTGTTAGCCAGTTATTGGGAGTCCCACATAGCCAGACGAGCCCCGGGGGTGCTGCAATAACTGTGGCATTAGTGGAGTTATATTTGTTAAGGAGGGCATATGGCAAGGGGGAAAGGCAGTCCTTAAAAGGGCCTAAGTTATTTCTTTGATCTTTCCCACCTGCAGGAGGTGGTAGAAATTTTGCTAATATTCCTTGAAGAGATTGGTTTAATTTCCAAGTAACACATTTAGAAGTATTGTTTGTATCTGCATTGTGAGTTTTGTCAAAGCAACAATGGGTACTATTAGGAATACAGTTAGAACCATAATTTGGGTAGCATATTATATATGACCAATTTAATGGTTTGAAAATTTCTTCCTTAGAAAGATTCTCTAGCAAGCTGGAACTTGAAAGAGAAGCCAGGGCTTGAAATGGGTCGATGGCCCTTGTATGAGTATTATTATAACATGGGGTACATCCCACTGTATTGTTGTACTTAAGAGAGGTGCTGGAGTAATTAAATGGCTTCAATTCTAGTGGGGTCATACGGAAACACAAAGGAGGATTTCGCTCCCATCTGACTCTTAAAGAAAAAGAGGAACGCGTGTAATTGGCGGAGGAATTCAAAGCACTGATTAAGGATTCATTAGCTATTGGGTAGGCTTTTATATGAGTATTGTATCTGGAAGGAGTTTCCGGGTTAGGATGACATATCCAACATTGGGCCAGGTTTTCTCCTGCTGCTAAGGTCCGAGAAGCATTCACTAGAAAATTTTCATCCCATTCCGTTATACAGGGTGCAGGCAAGTAGAGAATGGTTAATAGAAATAATAAAGACATTTTCATTTTAGACAATCCACCCAGATATGATTCCACCCAGAAGGAAGTGAGCAAGCCTTTATATGAAGCAGAGGACCAGTACGAATAGGAAATTTTCAAGAAGTGCAACTATCCAGAATAATGGTGATTTCAGTGCACTGTTATTGGTTATTACTTATTTTTTTAGGGCTTCTTCTTTTTGAACAGGAACCTGAGGTCCTCCAGTGGCTCGCAGGTATAGTCTGGGCTTTGGGTCTCCAGCTGGTCCTGAGTCAGATTGGGATCCGTGGGGGCTAGTTTTACCCTGGAAATATGAACCCAACTATCGACCCCTAAGAGTTTCACAGCCATAGGGGTACTCAGGGCTACCTGGTAAGGCCCTTTCCATTTAGGGTTGAGTTGGTCTGCTGGTGATCCCTCCTTCCAGGTTTTAAGGAGTACCCAGTCTCCCAGAGATATGGCAGTTTGAAAATTCCCTTTCGGAGCTGGTAAAACTTTATTTCCATATTTTTGTAAAGCTTTTTGCACTTGTCCTAAGTTTATTATATACTTAATTGTTTGATGGGTTTCTGTATTGAATATCAGATCTAGAGTTAAAAAGGGCTGGGCATACAACATTTTAAATGGACTGAGTTTAGTATTGGCCTTAGGGGAGCCCCTAATTTTTATGAGGGCTATAGGTAGTAACTTAGCCCAGTTTTCAGAAGTTTCTTGGCAAAGTTTTGCTAATGTCCTTTTTAAAGTTTGATTTGCTCGTTTTACCTTTCCAGAGGACTGTGGTCTCCAAGCAGAGTGAAGATAATATTTTATGCCTAGAGCTTCAGAAACTGCTTGAGTGATCTTAGAAGTGAAGGATGGCCCATTATCACTTTGTAGGGATCGTGGAAGACCAAACCTGGGTATTATTTCCTTTAGGAGAGCCTTTACTACTTCTGTGGCCTTCTCTGTCCTTGTCGGAAAGGCCTCAATCTATCCAGTAAAGGTATCTACCAGGACTAGTAAGTATTTGTATCCTTTACAAGGAGGCATTTTGGTAAAATCAATCTGCCAGTCTTCTCCAGGATAGGTCCCTCTTCGCTGAATAGGTTCTATCAGTGGGGGCAGGGATGGCTTTTGCCCAGGATTGTTATAGGCACAAAGAGTACAAGCCTGGCAAATGTTTTTTATGGTAGTAGCTATTCTCCTATCTATGAATAATTTGTTAACCATTGTCATTGTAGCATCCCTTCCAAGGTGGAAGGAGTCATGCAAAGCCTTTAAGAACTTCCACTGGGAGGCTTGAGGAAGGAAGAGCCTCTGGCCAATATATATCCAGGGTCCTTCATGGACACCTCCTTGTTCCAAAGCCCAAGATATTTCCTCAGATGTATAGTTGGGCTTGATATCTGAGACATTTACAGGGGGGAATAAAGCCATTTGTCTATCAGTCCCTAGCGCTGCTTTCTTTGCTTCCTGGTCTGCTCTCCTATTTCCCTGAGAGATATGGGACATATCCTTTTGGTGGCCTTTGCAATGCATAACTGCCACTTGCTTAGGGAGCCTAACTGTTTCTAATAAATTTAAGATTTCTGGTCCATGTTTAATAGGGGAATTCTTAGCGGTGAGGAGCCCTCTTTCTTTCCATATGGCGGCATGAGCATGCAGAACAAGGAAGGCATATTTGGAGTCTGTATAGATATTGACCCTTTTTCTTTGTCCTAGGATGAGAACTTGGGTAAGGGCTATAATTTCAGCCTTTTGGGCCGAGGTTGAGGATGGAAGGGGCTGTGCCTCAATGGTGTTATATAAACTAACTACTGCATATCTTGCTTTTCTCTGCCCATTCTGTACAAAGCTGCTCCCATCAGTGAACCACTCATCATCAGGGTTTTCTAAGGGCTGGTTTAATAAGTCAGTCCTGCTCGATTGAGTAAGACTAATAATGTCTGAGCAGGAATGGATCAAATCTGGGGACGATTCTGTAGGCATTAAGGAGGCTGGGTTTAGGGTGTTATAGGTCTTTATAGTTACTTTAGGATTGTCTAGAAGAAGGGCCTGATATTTGGTCAGTCTATTTCCTGTTAGCCAGAGGTGCCCTTTCATTTCTAACACCCCTTGTACCTGATGTGGAGTTAAGACTTCTAACTTCTGCCCGAGAGTTAGTTTACTAGTTTCTTCGGTTAGCATGGCTGTGGCTGCAACTGCTCTTAGGCACGGAGGCCACCCAGCTGCTACAGTGTCCAGTTTTTTTGAGAAATATGCAACTGGTTGAGGTTCATTCTCTAGTCGTTGGACTAAGACCCCTAAAGCTATCCCTTGCTTCTCTGCTATGTATAGAGAGAAAGGCTTACTTAAGTTGGGGATGCCTAAGGCTGGGGCTTCGATTAGAGCCTGCTTGATTTTATTAAAAGTCTGATCACATTCTTTTTCCCATATAATGGGTTTAGTGTCTGGCCCCTTAATGGCTTCATACAGAGGTTTGGCGATTAGCCCAAAGTTGGGGATCCAAATCCTACAGAATCCTGCCATTCCTAAGAAGGAGCGAAGCTGCTGTTTAGTAGCAGGTGGAGTTAATTCAGTAATTGCTTTAATTCTCTCCTGTGATAATTGCCTACATCCAGGAGTCAAAATATACCCTAAGTAATTTATTTTTTGTTTGGTAATCTGAGCCTTTTTCTTTGATACCCGATATCTTCTTTTAGCTAGGAAATTCAGAGTCTGGATGGTATTTTGATCAGAAGCCTCCTTGGAGGGGCTGCAGATTAGTATGTCGTCTACATATTGTAAAATGGCCCCTCCTTCTAGCTGTAAATCTCTAAGATTCTTTTCTAATACCCTAGCAAAGAGATGAGGACTGTCCCTAAACCCTTGTGGCAATACAGTCCAAGTATATTGCTGATGTATCATCGTCTTTGGATCAGTCCACTCAAAAGCAAATAAATACTGAGAGTCAGGATGCAAAGGGATGCAGAAGAAGGCATCTTTCAAATCTAATACTGAATACCACCGAGCATCATCTGGTATCTGCGAGAGCAAGGTGTAAGGGTTAGCTACTATTGGATGTAAAGGGACTACTGCTTCATTGACTAACCTTAGATCCTGGACTAGCCTGTATTCTCCTGTAGGTTTCATCACTGGTAAGATGGGAGTGTTGCAAGGAGACGGACAAGGGACTATGAGCCCATGTTGTATAAATTTAGTTATGATGGGCTGTAAGCCCTCCAAAGCTTCTTGTTTAATAGGATACTGCTTCCTGTGAGGGTAATCTGACCTGGGTTTTAACTGGATTTTAACCGGTAATGCAGTCTTTGCTCTTCCAGGAATTCCTGACTCCCAAACTAGTGGGTTTACTGCATCTAGAACTGAACTTGGGATTTCTTCTTGATTTTGAATACTACTGATTATCATCACCTTACTTAACTCAAATGGCACTTTAGGGAACAACAAGATAGTTCCCATCCGAGCTAAAAGGTCCCGGCCTAACAGAGGAATAGGGCACTGAGGAACAATTAAAAAGGAGTGTTTGAATATTCGACTCTCAAATTGGCAAGTGATAGGGAATGTATAGAAATATGCCTTAGGATTTCCTTCGACCCCCATTATTTTAGTTGATTTGGAGGAAAGAGGTCCAGAGTAAGAGTTAAGGACAGAGTAAGTGGCCCCTGTATCAACAAGAAAGTTGATTTTCTTACCTGCCACATCTAGAGTTACCCGGGGCTCCTCGGTAGAGATGGGAATATGAGTATTCCCTGGGGCCGACCTGTTCCCCGGGCACCTTCAGCCCTCAAGAGTAGCCATGGCCTTGGGAGATGACCCCTTTCCACTATGGGAACGGGGGCAGTCTACCTTCCAGTGCCAGGGATCAGAACTGAAGTTCTTGCATAGAGGACAGGGCCTCGGAGGTGGCTGAGTGCAGTTCTTTGACCAGTGTCCAGGGCGCTTGCACTTATAACAGGTCTGATCCTTTTGCCCCTGATTCTTTTGAGGCCTCCCCGAGCTCCCCTGATGGGGCTGGTTTCCGCCAATGGCACTACTAAAGGCTAGTGCAAGGAGCTCTGCTTGCTTCTCTCTTTCCTTCTTTCCCTGTTTTCTTTCCTCCAAATCCCTATTGTTAAAGACTGAAAAGGCTGTATCCATGAGCTGATCTAAGGGGGTCTGCGGGCCTATTTGTAATTTCTGAAGCTTCCTGCGAATATCAGGGGCAGATTGACTTATAAAATGGTATCCTATCAAGATTTGACCCTCTGGGGATGAAGAGTCCAAGTTTGTATATTTTTGGAAGGCTTCCACTAGTCTGTTTCTGAAGAGAGCTGGGTTCTCTTCCTTGCCCTGAAAGATTTCCCTAACCTTTTCATAATTCACAGGTTTCTTGATGCAGTTTCTCATTCCTGCCAGTAAGCAATCTATCATTGTATCCCTACTCCGGATCCCTGCCTGAGTATTGTATCCCCAGTCAGGTTCCTGGTCCGGGACAGCTTGGGCAGCTGGCTGGTTAGTGCCAGGGTTCTGGGTATGCAGCTGATCTGCATACTTACGGGCCTCCTCCCAGATCCGCTGTTTCTCATCTGGGGAACAGCAGGTGGTCAGAATTATGTACAAATCCCTCCACGACATACTAAATGCTAGAGTAAGAGTCTGGAAATTACTAGTGAAACGTGAAGGATCCTCTGAAAAACTCCCAAGCCTGTCTTTACATTGTTGTAAATCAGTTATAGAGAATGGCACTTGTACCCTTATAGCACCTTCAGGGCCTGCTACCTCCCTCAAGGGTAGGAGTGCAGGAGTGGTAGGGAGATAAGAAGCGCCACTTCTAGTATGTCCTGCAGGGCTGGGTTTTTCCTCAGCTGGTGGCTTTAGGTTGTTTATAGCATAGGGTGGTGGAGAGGTCGCTTCCTCTAAGGTAGGGGCAGAGACTCCAGAACTCTGGGGTTCCCTTAATCTCCCTTGAGAGACAGGTGGGGAGCTAAGGAGAGTATCTTCTAATTGATCAACACTTGGGCCTATAGGTTTTGTCAGGGTGGGGCTGGAGCAAAACGAGGGATCTCGGTACAGAGCCATAAATGCCTGCACGTAAGGAACTTCAGACCATTTGCCTTCCCTCCGGCAGAATAGATCTAGCTGTAGGATAGTATTATAATTTTTGCTCCCATTCTCAGGCCATATTTCTCCATCCCCTAATTTATATTGGGGCCAAACTGTGTTACAAAAGAAAACTAATCTCTTCTTTTTTAAATTTTTGGGGTCAAATTTATCCCAGTTGCTAAGAATGCAACCCAATGGTGATTTGGAAGGGATGGAAGATGTAGTTCCCATCTCGACTGTGGTGATCCTAAGAGAGAAGGAAAAGAAACACAAAGATACTCCTTTGCAGACTAGAGGCGTCCCTCTCTTTGCTGCCCTTAGGAGATTCCTAGTGGGCCATGGGCGTCCCCTGGGATCCCACCGAACTACCAGACGTCTCTGGTGAAAGAGATTCTAGTGAGAGAGAGATACTCCTTTGCAATCGAGAGGCGTCCCCCTTTTCTTGCCTCAGGAGCTTCCTAGTGGGCCACAGGGCGTCCCCTGGGATCCCACTGAACTACCAGACGTCTCTGGCGAAAGAAATCCTAGTGAGTGTCGGCCGACAGAAATCTAAAAGACTTGAGAGAAGCACCACAGTCTACTTTTGTCTCTAACTATTGGGAAGGAACCAGTCCTGCATTCTTGAGCAATTGCCTATAATCTCAACAATCCCAGACTCTACCCTTGTAGCCCTAGTACATTTCTATTTCTGTATTCTTCATCTATGGGGACCCTCATTTTCCTGTAAGCTCTAAGATCTGGGGCAAAGGAAGTGTGTTACTAGAAAAATAATTTCTGGCCCTGTAAACCATTCAAGAAGCACCAAGATGATTTTATTATAAAATGACTCTTTTCTAGATCACAAAGAAGACCCTTAAATATCCTATGTAATTTTCTAGAGCTTTAAGAAATTGTACCTGCGTCTGAAGTCTCGCAGAAGGGACCTCAAGAGATGTCTAAAACACTACCCTTTATACTGGAGGCGGATCTCATAGAGGGACAATGGACTGAGAGGGGAAATTAAAATATCCTTATAGGAACAAGTAAACCACCTTAGATTCCCAAATTCAATTAATTAGGTAAGAGTGGCTTTACGCAGCCATTTAGTAACCAGCGACCAGCAGGCACCTGTTGTGTGGTTCTGAGCGATGTTGCTGCTTACAATGAGAGTATACACGTGTCAAAGATGGGAGTGGCTTATTCCTGCAACTGTACTTAGCGCTAGCCTGTCAATGACCCCAAGGTAGATATCCTAGTACAAAGACAGCAGGAGGGGTATGAGGCAAGTGGGGTATGAGTGAAGGTATAAAGGCAAGTGGGGTATGAGTGAAGGTATAAAGACCAGAAGTCAGTTGGGGAGGAAAAGTATAAAAGACTATCTGTGGGCCTGATGAGGAGACTGCAAAAGGAAGTCATAGCGCAGGTGAGGTGGTGACTGATATCCCGCATGGAAGGTCTGACTATGCCTATTGGGGGAGTGGCCGCGGGGTGGGGCAGTGTTTTGTGCTTTCCACAGTGTGCCTGACCGTTGTGCGGACATTTTCTTGTACCTGGCGGGGACTAAGGCTAACCCCGTTCCGCATCCAAGTTATCCTATCACAGGAGTCTTCATGCGGCGGGCGCCCTTGTGGCTTTTAACTGCCCGATCTGTGCCCGCAAATTAGCGGCCGACCTTCCATCACGGAACATCAGAGTTACCGAAACAGAATAGGTGATAACGGAAAAGGGCATCCCAGGTGTCAGAGCAGCAAAGAAGGCTTACCACTCCGGTGTCTTCTCCTGGCTGGCTCGCCAAAAACTGTCACAGATGTGCACAGGTAACCAGGTTCTTAGTGATTGAGGACAAAGAATTGAACCGAACACACAAAGTTTATAGCATAAAGAAAGAGGGAAGATTTATTAAGTGATAGTACACTCCACAGGACACGGGAGTGGGCCAGCTCTGAGCAGAGAAAAAAGGGCACGTGGGCTGGGGGATTCTATTCTTATAGGGCAGAAGCCCCCTTGCTAATCTTTGGCGGGCTTTTCCTGCGCAGGTACAAGGAGTTGGATTTCAAAGCTACTGCGCATGTGTGGTTTCCTATGATTTTCTTGATTGGCTACTGGAGAAGGGAGTCCCACGATGTTATTTCATTATAATGATATTATAATGAATCAGGGGTAGCTCGCAGGCGCATTCTATGATTCAGAGTTATCCCAGTAAACAGGAACAACCTGTCTTAGGGGGTCTTTGTCATGTATAGATGTTTTCTACCTCAGCCCTGCGGGGGCCTCTGGAGCTTCCTTCCTGACTATCTCCTGCCTCACAAAGAGTTAGCACAGCATCCAGGACATAGTTGACTTCCTTATGGGAGAACAGCCCACATCTGACGAGAGCAGCACTGCACTATGGAGTTCCTGACACCCATGACCAGCATTTCTGACCTAGGAGGTCACCAAATCCTCACTCAGCCCCTCCCACTCTGCTCTGGGCCTGGTAGATGTATGGTCTCTAGGGGCGCTTCATCCACCAGGAGATACTGAACCCCAGGGAGAAGCAGGGCTGTTGGTGATGCTGAAACCTGGTCCCAAGGTGAGCTCAGGTATCAGCCTCCAAGCTCTTCAGCAGGGCCTGACCCCAGAGGCTTCTGTCCCAGTTTGGGGCCAGGAGGGGAAAGGTGTGGAAGTAGATGGATCTGTAGGGGACCTGACAATCAGGAGCCATCCGGGTGGGGTCCTATATCTGCTCCATCCATCCCACCCCTCTCCTGTTCACTCTCAGGCATTGTCCATCCTGAGGAGGATGTCTGTCTGTCCCACCTGGCTGAGCCGCAGGCAGCAGGATGTGCTTGCTAAGCTCTCTGTTTCCCACCCTCTGGATGACTCCTTCAACTAGATTGCTTCATGCCAGCTGCACCAAAACAAAAATCCAGCAGAACAGGGAACTTTCTAATACTCAGGTCCAGCTCTGCTCCTCCCTGGCTAGACATCCTTCCCCACCTGCCACTTTCAATGTATCCACTCAGTAAGGAGGTGTTCAGGAAGATTCACAGCCTCACCATCATCACACCACTCTCTCAGCCACCAACCTGCACACACCTCAGTCACAACCCTGCGACCACCTGAACCTTTACTCCTGGCTCATTTGATAACAAAAGTACATTTCAGCACTTTTGCATCACATTCATGAGGTAAACACTGAGAAATCTCTATGTTTCTGCCCATTTCTTTGTTCTCTAAACTTTTACTGCATATCCATTGTACATCAGAACCAGTAAGAGGAAGAAGATACAGTTTTTGCGGGAATCTCAAGTCCATGGTATGGGGTTTGGAGAAGGCACAGAAATATGTAAATTATTAAAACACAGTGTGATGAGGTTCCTATGGCCTGGGGGTGCAAGGACCAGAGCTCTGGCCTTTGCCCTCAGGGGTGGAAATGGAGTGAGAAAAGGCTTCTCAGGAGAAACCCCTCTCAAGATGTACCTTGAGGGGAAAGCAGGAGTTGGCCAAGCAGAGACTGGAGGGAAAGCGTCCCACGCAGTGGTGATATCAGGCAAAAAGCAACGGGCTGGGAGAGTTCCTGGCCACTGTCTGGGCAGGAGCAGTCCATGTGTGATAGCTGGAACCTGGGGTAAAGGAGGCAGGGTGGGGTCACACCCCTGGATGTGTGTCTGGGGTCTGCTCTCCAAGGGCTCCACAGCCGAGCAGAGGAGGCTGGCCTTCAGCCTTCAGTCTGTCATGTAAAAAACAAATCTGAAATTTCTGTCCAAGATGGAGGCATAGGTAGACATATTGTGCCTCCTTGCACAACCAAAAAAGGACAACAACAATATAGAAACAAAATAACAGCCAGAAGTGATAGAAAATTGAACTGCATGGAAGTCGGACAACCAAGGTGTTAAAATACACACATTGATCCAGATGGGTAGGAAGGGCAGAGTTGGGCAGCCAGGTGGAGAGGGGTCGAGACAAAAAAAAAACAGTGGCACCAGGTGGGTAAGGCATCCTGGGCATGCAAGGCCACAGCACGTGGGTACTGGGAGAGCAAGGGCCTGCTGGCAGACCCTGGGCACAGGGTGAAAATAGGCAGACCCAACCAGGCGGCAATTGTGAAGTGAGGAACTGCTGGCAAGGCTGACCATGGGGTCCCACATTCACACTCAGATAAACCAGGCAGAATTGAAGAGCAAGATAGACCAGGGAACCCAGGGTCTCAGCACCAGGAAGTGTGGCCTCGGGGCACTGATTGAAAACACCTGTGGGGGTTGAGGTGCTGGGAGAGACTCCCAGCCTCACAGGAGAGTTTGTTGGAGAGACCCTCAGGGTCCTAGAATGTGCGCAAACCCACCCACATGGGAATTAGCACCAGAAAGGCCAAGTTCCTTGGGGGAAGAGGTGGAAGGGACTGAAAGTCTACAGACAGCAGAGCAAGCGCCATTGTTCCCTCCTGGACCCTGCCCCCACATACAAAGTCACAGCCCAGTGACTGGGTTGCCCCACCCTGGTGAACACTAAAGGCTCCACCCCTCACTAGGTAATAGGCACATCAAGACAAAAAAAAATGGCTCAAAAGGAAGAACAGATTAAAGCTCCACAGCAAATACAACTAAGCAACCAAGAGATAGCCAACCTATCAGGTGCACAGTTCAAAGCACTGGTGATCAGGATGCTCACAAAATTGGCTGAATTTGGTCATGAATTAGATGAAATAATGAAGGCTACATTAAGGGAAACGAAGGAAAATGCACATTGAACCAATAGTGATGGGAAGAAAACTGGGACTCAAATCAATGGAGTAGACAAGAAGGAAGAAAGAAACAACCAAACACAAAAGAATGAAGAAATAAGAATTCAAAACAAATGAGGAGAGGCTTAGGAACCTCCAGGACACCTTTAAATGTCCAGCATCTGAATTATAGGGATACCAGAAGGGGAAGAGAAAGAGCAACAAGTGGAAAAGTTATTTGAACAAATAATAAAGGAGAACTTCCCCAATCTGGCAAAGGAAATAGACTTCCAGGAAGTCCAGGAAGCTCAGAGAGTCCCAAACAAGTTGGACCCAAGGAGGAACACACCAAGGCACATCATAATTACATTACCCAAGATAAAAATGAAAGAGAGAATCCTAGAAGCAGCAAGAGATAAGGAGACAGTAACCTACAAAGGAGTTCCCATTAGACTGTCAGCTGATTTCTCAAAAGAGACCTTGCAGGCAAGAAGGGGCTGGAAAGAAGTATTCCAAGTCATGAAAGGCAAGAACCTACATCCAAGGTTGCTCTATCCAGAAAAGCTTTCATTTAGAATGCAAGGGCAGATAAAGTGCTTCTTAGATAAGGTCAAGTTAAAGGAGTTTATCATCACCAAGCCCTAATTTTATGAAATGTTAAAGGGGTTTATCTAAGAAAAAGAAGACAAAGAAACATGTATAGTAAAATGACAGCAAACTCACAATTATTAACAACCACACCTAAAACAAACAAACAAAAAAAAGCTAAGCAAACAACTAGAACAGGACCAGAACCACAGAAATAGAGATCACATAGAGGGTTATCACCAGGGGAGTGGGAGGAGGAGAGAGGGGGAAAGGTACAGAGAATAAGTAGCATAGATGGTAGGTAGAAAATAGACAGGGGGAGGGCAAGGCTAGTATGGGAAATGTAGAAACTAAAGAACTTATGACACATGGACATGAATGAAAGAGGGGGAATGTGGGTGGGAGAGGGTGTGCAGGGTGAAGGGGAGTGAAGGGATGCAAATGGGACAACTGTAATATCATAATCAATAAAATATATTTTAAAAAATATATCTGGAACTATATAAGGAGAGACTTTATTCTGGTTGAAGCGTCATCTCGTACACCAAAGGGCTGCTGGTTTCATTCCTGGTCAGGGCACATGCCTAGGTTACAGTTTGGATCCCTGGTTCAGATGCATATGAGAGGTAACTGATCAATATTTTCCTCTCTCTCTCTCTCTCTCTCTCTCTCTCTCATAAAAACATATCCTCAGGTGAGGATTTTTTAACAGGGATTATTGCGATGAGGGAGTGAGATTATTGCAAAGCAGGGAAGGAAACTTTCAATAAGGGAAGACAGACTGCACATGAGAGGTAAGGAACTGCCTACGGTAAGGACAAGGATGGATGGGATGTGGGGACCCCATGGAGCCTGAATGCTATAGACTGAATTGGGTCCCCCCAAATCCATCTGTTGAAGTGACATGATTGTTATTTCAGAATAATTGAGATTAAAGGAGTTCATGGTATCAGCCCCCTAAGATTGATGGCCTTGTCAGAAAAGGAACAGAAAGCAATCTCCCCTTCCTCTTCCCACATGCAACATAAAAAGACCACATGAGGATGGGGAGAAATCAGCCACCAGCAAGCCAGGAGGTGGGCTCACACCAGCAACCAAACCTGCTGACACACAAACTTGGACTTCCCAGGCTTGAATACGGTTCTGTTGTGTGAAATGCCCAGTCCTTGGTACGTGGTTACGAAATGCTGAGCTGACTGAGTTCCCTGTTAGCTTGCACAGTCATGCAGGCAAGCCTGTCCACATCCCCAACGGGAACCAGGAGACCCCTCACTGCCAGGTACTGTCAGGTACTTGTTCAGGCGGATGCTGAGGGCAGCCCTCGGGGGCCTGCGTGGTACTAGGTCCTCCTCCCCCTCAGTGACTCTATGGGACTCACACACTGCTGTCCATCTAATTGGCACAATATTAACTGTCCAGAACAGCCCACAGTGTGGCCTCCTGTTAGGAATTCAGCGTGCGGCTGCCCTGGGTAAGGGCTGCAAACAGAGGGGAGCTCACCTTCTGAGTGCGGCACCTGCTGGCGCCCAGGTGTCCCTGCATCTCAGTGCCAAGCAAACATAGGCAGCTGGTGTGTGGGCTGCCCCTGCTCGGGAGATGTGCGAGAGGATGGGGAAGGGGTGGGAGCTAGTCCAGGCCAGGGATGACCTCAGCTCAGCTGGGGCCAGGCCCAGCAGCTCCACCTTATTCTCGGGTTCAGCCTCAGGATGTCAGGAATCCAGACCCTCTGGGCCCTGCTATTGCCAGGACAGGGGAGTGTGGGGGCTGGACCTGGGGGCCCTGGGCGTAGAGGGGACAAGACCTTGAAGCAGAGCCTGGAGCCCATTCAGCCTGTGGCTGGTGGAATCCGGCAGGCTCTCCTTTAGTTTCCTTCCCAGTTTTTAATGTATTTATTCTTATTTTTTCCTTATTTTTTCCACTTTTTCATTCAACTTATTGAGGTGACATTGTTTAATAAAATTACATAGGCTCAGGTGGACAATTCCATAACACAGGTTCTGTACACAGTATTTGATAACACCCCATTGTACCGATGTGTCACATTCACCCACTCATCAGTAGACGGACGTTGGGGTGTTTCCATTTTTGACGGTGAGATCACTGCTGTGAATACTGGTTATGCTTTTTTGTTGTTGTTGGGACATATGTATTTTGGGCATATGGCTGGGAGTGGAGTTGTTGGGTCACAGGGTAGTGTCTGTGTGTGACTGTTAGAAGAAACTGCAGACTGATCTCCATGGTGGCAGCTTCATTTCAGGTTCCCAAAAACAAAGTATAAACCTTCCCATTTCTCCCCACAGTGATCTGCATTGTTGTTCTCCTTGAAAAATATACAGGTCACTAGTGGGGGTAAAGGGCTTTTTCAGCACACCTTTGATTTGTATTTGTGTGTAATAACAATGAAGCCGTTTATTGTCTTGTGGAGTTACTGTCCATTTGTATTCATCTTGAAGACAGTTTTTTCAAGTCCTTTGCGCATTTTTAATGGGGTTGCTTGACTTTTTGTTGTTGAATTGTAGAAATGTTTTTTGTTTAAGATATATTGTAAATTGATTTTAGAAACAGGGGAAGGGAGACATAGTGAGAGAGAAAAACATCAAATGTTGTTACACTTATTTATGGATTCATTGGTTGCTTCTTGTATGTGCCCTGACCAGGGATCGAACACACAAACTTGGCACTTTGGGATGAAACTCTAATCAAATGAGTCACCAGCCAGGACTGTAAGAGTTCTTCATATGTGCTGGATAATAAGCCTTACTTATCAGATCTAGGATTATCAAATATTTCTCGCATTGAATGGGTTGGCTTTTCACTTGCTCCATAGAGTTAATTAATGAACACAGTGGTTTATTTTGAGGAATCCCAAACTAGGCCTTATATTATCTGTCCCACTGCAGGGGGTCAGGGCAGGGTCAGCAGTTAAGGCACAGGCGGTCCCCAGTCTATGGATGCAGGAAGGCCTGGAAGACGACTTCCAGGTTCCCAGTGGAGACAAAGGACACAGGATTGCCATTGAGCAGGTGACTCCCTCCTTGTCTCTCTTTCCTGCAGGGAAATCAGGACCCAGGGCAGTGGTGGTGCTGGTGTCCATTGTGGAAGCAGCTGTCAAGACCCTTCTCCTCCTTCTCTGCCTCATCAGCCTCATGTGAGCTGGGCCTTAGTAGGAAGGGAGGGGAGAGGAGGACAAGGGGCCCATGGCTGAGTGCAGGGTCTGGACCCAGGACACTGATGAATAAGGGGAGGTGCTGGCAAAAGCTGAAGTGGTGGCAGGTGAGGACTCCACATGGAAAGCCATTGTGAGGGTCCAGGATAGGAAGAACCTTCAGTGCTCAAGGTAATTGGCAGGGCCAGATCTGCCATCCCTGAAGTTACTTCCCTCTCTATCCCTTGAGAAAGACAGGATATTGGGTCTGCTGCCTACTCCACCCTGATCCAAGCAGACTGGAAAACCCAGGTCTCTTCTCTCAGATTCAGGTACCACAGGAGGAAGGTGACGACACCCACAAGAGGCATGAGAGACGCAAACACAGCATCCAGTTAATGCCTCAGGTGAGTGACCCAGGATTCTCACTACCCAACATTCCAGTGACACCATCTCTAGGATGGTCCCTGGGATTCTTCTGCTCAGAATGGTTACAGCTGAATTGCCACCTTCCTCCCCAAACCCACTTCTTTACAGGGTCGTAGTCACCCAGATGACACAGTACCCTCCCTTCCTTCTTTGTGATACAATAAATCACTAAGTGTTGTCCACCCCTCCTTCTTATCACAGCTCAGCTGAATGTCCATCTCCTTCCCATCCTACCCTGGTCATTCTTGGGGCCTCATCTCTTCCTGGGTCTCTCAACCCAACAAAGTCCTGCCTCCAACTCTATCCTCAGCTCAGGCCTTCCAACTCTGTTTGCAGACACCTATCCTCCACATCCCACACATTTTGAACAGCAATGTTTCTTCTCCATTCCTGGGGATGAGGGACAAACTCCACAAGCTGGATTTGAGGGCTGGTGTGGCCTGTGCCCTGCTGGGCTATCCACTAGGTTCCATCCTCTTCCAGACTCTCACACCATCTCTGCATCAGCTGGACCAGTGCCACTGTGACTCTGAGACTTTGAACATGTAATTCCTTTGGCAGAAATGCCCTTCCCTTCTGATTCCTACATCTCCAAGTGTGTGTGTAATTATTATGTGGTTTCGAACAAAATAAAAGTTATTTGGTTACTTATAGCCTCTTTAGTAGTATGACTCAACACCTACTGTGTTCCAGCTTTTTTGTAGGTCCTTGAGATGCAACTGTGGACCCAACGTCAAAATCCATGTTATCCATCATCTGTCATTCTGGAAATAAGAGGATAGAATTTAAGTCACTGAAGATAATACAACACTGAGCCAGAGAAGGGAGGGCCTGTGTTTCAGGGACCAGAGAGGGGTTTTGAGGGGCATGTTCACTCTGAGAAGCCACCTCATGACCACCAGGGGACATCAGGGAGAGTGCTGGCAGGAAGGATGGAGATGAGGAAGTGTCAGGACTGGAGATGGGGCACATGTGTCAGTGTGAGAGGGTGGCAGTGGTGAGGGAGGACAGGCTCTGGTGGCCCACAGAGAGGAGAAGACACAAGAAAACACGTCCTCACTGGGTCTCAGTGGTTGGTGGGAAAGGTGTGAAGATGTGATTGGAGCAGGATGAACAGAAAACTGGAGTCAGGGATTTGGGATCCCAGGGTCCAGAAAACCCTCTGGGAAGTTTGTCTGCAAAGAGGAACAGAAGAGTAAATATGGTGAAGGAGGTCCTTTCTCAGTTCTTTCTCTGCTTTTTTCCCAGAGGTGCCCCATGTTCCTGTCTGTGTTGTTTTCCTGAGGCTATTGAAGCAATTTATAATACCCTCGTTGTCTTTTTTTGTAAAGTTTTATTCTCTTGGTCCTTGGAGCCAGAAGTTCATGCAGGAAGTAAAATACCTTCTCATTCTGCTTTTCTAAGTTCTTGGCTGAGGCCCCTGGGTGGCCCACAGTGCAGCTCCAGCTGGCATGGACAAAAAAGAGGTCTCCAACATTGTACTTTTTTTTTTTGAAAATGTAGATTTTATTATTATTCAGTATATCAGGCCAACACACCTGGGAAACAAGTACCACCATTTATTGCTCCCACTTCCCAAGAGGCAGAGGGAAAGCCACACTACAGGGCCAGACAGGGCAGCCCCAGGGCTGGTCAGACACAGACAGAAGGGGAGAGAGGGACACGTGGGCATATCCTTGATGGAGGGTCCCCTGGGGGAGGGGAGGGGAGGCAGGGGAAGCAGGCTTGGGCCTGGCTGGTTTGAATAATGTCAGTGGGCCTAGGTGCAGGGGCTGCCTCTTGTTGCCTGGTTCCTGGTCCTGGTGGGTTTAGGGCAGGAGGAGAAGGGGTTGGGGTGTAAGAGCTCTGTAAAGGGGATGATGGGGGTTGTACCCTTTGGACTGGCTTGATTGCCATGTGCATGTCACGTCTGCACGCAACTCCTTCCCTATCTCTAGCCATTGCCCAGTTCTGGCAGGGACAGTTTCCCTAGGGGAGCAAGGCCCCTAGTGTCATACAAAGAAGGATGTGGTTAATACTCCCACAAACACACTTCTGCTGGATCTGCACCTCACTGCTGGCCTTCTTGTCCCTGACACCCAATCAGAGACCTGTCTCTGTCCCTCCCAGCCCTCCACCAGCTCTCCCTGCACCAAGGCTCTGCAAAGCTTGTTCGTGCTTGTTCTGAACACAGCTTAGCACAGCCATTCCCTTCAAGCTGAGATCCCCCCTTAGTCTTTATCCTGCTGATACCTCACTCTGCCCACCCCGCCAGTCACCTCTCCACTTCTCCTCCCTGCATACATGTTAGCGTTGCTTCCGTAAGACAGCACTGCCCCATCACACCCAAGTCCAAAATGCACTGAGCTGCCGAGGCCTAGGCCACTTGGTCTGGCATTTGAGGCTAGAAAACCAGGGTCACCTTCAGTGCTTCCTGCCCCCCACACTCGCCTGCTCAGTTGAATCTCAGCATCTCCCACTGTCTCTCCCTGCCCTGTCACAAGCCTGCGTCACCTGCCCGGTTCCTGCTCACCCTCCAAGCTCTGGCTCTCACTTGTGCATTGAACTCTGACCAATGAGGGCACTGTGATGAGGTCTGTGAGTACATGATTCACCCAAGCATTGATCTTTTCCTTCAGCAAATACCTCCCGCCTGTCTACTGTTCTGGGGGCTTGGGTAATATCCATATTTTTACAAATTATTATGTTATTGATGTAAAATACCCCTCCTGAAAATGCTCTCCTTTGCTTGCTGATGGCCACCTTCTCACTATGTCCTTTCATGGCCTTTTCTGTGTGTCCATGCATTTCTGGTGCCTCTTCTTCTTATGAAGACTTAAGTCATTTTGGGTCCTGCCATAATGACCCCATTTAACATTGCATCCTTCTCCAAAGTCCTGAATGATGAGTACAGGCCCATTGGGAGTTAGAGCTACAACAGGTGAATATGGCAGCACAGGTCAGTCCATATGACAGAGTTTGAGGGGAACAGCAATGAATTTAGTATGAAACAGTTGGGTTCTGGATGCATTTTGAAAGTAGAGTCAACCAGATTTGCACTTGGAGCTGATTTGCCAATGGAATATGGGGTGTACTTGGGATGGGAGCAAAGAGAGCCCATGGCTTCTACCTCACAGGTGCCACTGGTGTCAGAGGTGACTCTATGGACATCATAGATGTCCAGTGATGCCATAGTGGCCCACAGGTAGTCCTAGATGTCCATAAATGTCCACAGACACCAAGAAAGGCTCTCATGTGGTTGCCCTGGGTAACTTTAACAACTGAATTACCATTTCCCAAAATGGCCATCTCTCAGCAGGAGTATAGTTTCAGAGGGGAAACCTTGCTTCAGTTACCATCAGTTTAAGGTGCTTCTGAAATGTTTGCCTGAGGGTGACAAACAGATGGTCAGAGTCCAGAGCTCAGGAGGGGCAGGTGGGAAGTACGGAGATGTGGGGATCCTGCACTCAAGGTCTGATAGTGGATGACACCACTGAGACGAGAAGGGGTCTGCAGACAGAGCTCTGAGATCCTCCCCACCCCAGTGTTTAGAGTCAGGGAGACATGGTGGACACAGAAAGGAGACCATTGAAGAAAAATGAGTGCCTGGAACAGTGTGGGATTAGGTCCTGGTGGCCAGAAGGCAGTGAAACTTTGAGGGGGACAGATTGCCCGAGTTTTCTCAGATGCTAGTAAGTAGGGTGAGACAGAGTCTGGGAAATGGCCATTCAGACTGAGCTGAGTGGTGTCAGAGCTGCTGTGGACAAACATGAGTCTGGTGCCCAGGAGGAGGCAGATGTCCTGGTTGGGGTGAGTTCAAGAGAGACTGGAGAAGAGGAAGTGCAAAGCCTCTTGAGAAATGTTGTAGTTCACTTGACAACCAAGAAGAGAGTGACAACCTGGCCTTGTGATTGGCATCTGATGTGGCAGTGAGGGGGGTCGATCTTGTGGGATGGAGCCCCTGATGTGTGGAATTGGACAAACTTCAAGTAGACAGTGTCAGAGTTCAGCCCTGTTGTAGGCCACTCAGCTGGTATCAGAGAATTGCTCGGTGTAACAGCAAAGGAGAGACACACAGAAAGAGAAATTGATTTTCATAATCCCCTCTACTGTATCCAATGCCTGGCACATGGGAGACCCCTGAGAGCCCAGGGGTTGTGTTCCCAAACCATAGACTTGTGGCGTTGAGAGGCACCCAACTTCTTTGAGACTTAGTTTCTTTCTTTGTAAAATAATTCTATTTTCCACACAGTGTGTGTGCTTCTTGAGTAGAACTGGTAGCAATCTATAAGAACCATGTTTGTTGGATAACTGAGACATGAGAACTTGAGAAATATTTCATAGCCCTTGTAGAGTGGCTCTACTCATTGAAATATCATGCCATACATGAAAGTTTTGAGAGTTCGATCCCTGGTCAGGGCACATACCTAGGATGTGGGTTCGATCCTCAATCAGAGTTTGTACGGGAGGCAGCCCATTGATGTTCTCTCTCACATCAATGTTTCTCTCTCTCTCTCTCTCTCTCACACACACACATGCACACACACACACACACACATATCAATAAACATATCCCCAGGTAAAGGTTAAAAACAGGTATACAATAAAAGATTGGAAAAATGAACAAAAGTCCTGTCATAATCAAATTCACTTCAGGGGACCCTCCCCACCCCACAAACTCTCTGCTCTGACCTTCTTCTTTGCTCTCCCCACAGGGTCGCCACACGAAGCCCATGTCAGTCAGCCCCACTGACCCTACACACTCTACAGGGGACGGCCCGACCTTGGAAACAGAACCAGAGGTGTATTACACATCCATCAGCTTACAGAAATGAATCCTCCTCAGAAGAGAACCCACACAACACACACAGAGATAAGGACCTAGTAGGAAGCCAGCGTGTCCATATGGGAAGGCTCATTCTTGGAGACTTAACATCCCCATGGGCAAGGAGTGCATAAACCACTGTACATGCATTTCCTGCTGTGTTGAAACTGTCTTAGGCATTGCAGTCAGAGGGACCAGGATCGAGTTCATGTTCTTCCATTTATTATGTATATGACAGCCCATGAGCCATCTTACCCATCTGTGTCTCCATTCCCTGCTTTGTGATTAGGTGTAAGAAGCTCCACTTCACAGGGTTGCTTGAGGATTGAATAAAAGTCCATATGCAGAACACCCAGCAGAGGTCCTGGTGCACTGTGAGACTGAGTGACATTTCACTCAGAGGCCGGGTGTCTGTCCTGTCCCAGACACCACATCTGCAACATGTCAGCCTTGCTCTTTACTCAAATCCCTCCTGTGGGTTTCCTTCCATCATCTCTCTCCACTCCTGAATCTTCCCTTTCCAACCTGCCTGCCTGCCACTAGTCCTGCTGTGGGAAGAACCATGTATTGACATTTATAGAATTTCCTAAAACTCAGAGATGACCAAAGTCAATATACTGTTCTACTTCCTCAGCCCAGAGGAGCACTTTACAAGGCTTCAACTTGTTCTAGGTCAGGAGTCAGGAGGAAAATGTTGTGAGAGGAACAAAATTTGAAAAATTTGAAAGCAAATTTTTAGGCTTAGCAAGCTGTATGGTCTCTGTTGCAATGATGCAGTTCTGCTTGGAGGACAAACATAATCATAAACAATCTGGAAATAAGTTAATGTCACTGTTTCACAACATTGTATTGGGAAATGCAAGCAGCCCCCTCATTATAGTGTTCTCCCCTCTGTTTGAAGTGATTCTTAATCTCACCTGCCTCACTTCCCTGTCACCATATCCTAAGCTGTCAATCACTCAAGCCAGTCTCTGAGGACCTTTGTTCTGATGTGTTCCTCCGTGTCTTTGAGCATCCACGTTCCTCCTCCAGGAATGCCCATCACCATGTCATCCTCTGGCTAACACCTTCTTCTCCTTCAATACTACATGTCTTCATTGAGATGGTAGAGGAAAGCCAGATTCCATAACGTTCCTCCTAAAAACCTTCACATTTGCTCATTATTTTCTATGCTCACTCGATGACTTTTTTTTTATTGCTTTGGGAAGAGAGATAGAGGTAGAGGTAGAGATAGAGATAGATAGAGACAGAGACAGAGACAGAGACAGAGACAGAGATAGAGATAGAGATAGAGATAGGGATAGGGATTTGTTGCCCTTCCCATCCCAAGCATGGATTTGCCACCTGAGTATGTGCCTTGACTGTAAATCACACCTGCAATCTTTCAGTCTACAGGATGATGCTCCAGCCACCTAAGCTATGCTGGCCTGAGCAGGATAACTCATATTTAAACTTAAAATCAGTTTAAACAAAAACAGCTCATAATTTTCCTGCAGCACCAAAACCATGATAGGGAAGAAGATGAAACATAAGTTCATAAAGTGACCCCTAAGGACAACTATAGTGTAAAACAATGCCCGATCCCTAAACCCCACTGCCTGGCACCCAGAAGGAACAGCTGAGTCAGACTTGTGTTCATGAGAGTGTCAGGCAGGGTGATGCACATCAACACACTGTTGAAACGTTAACAATTAATAGGTAGACCTCCAAATCCAGAGAGGATGGTGTCGACCCTTGTTCCTTACTACTCCCCTCCACTCACAGCCATACACCTTGTGACTCATGCAAGAGGCCACCAGAAAATTCTGGAGATAAGAAGAAGGTAAACTCATTTAGGAGCCCAAGACGTGAGGGACAATGCAGAGGCAGGGCCCTTCAGTGTCCGCACCCTACAGAGGACTCACGCTCAACCCACTGTTTCCCAAACGCTGACTGAGAATCAGGAGGCAGCCAGGTAGGCCCATCCCTCTCCAGGTCCCTCTGACAGTAGCAGCGAGCCCAGCAAGAGGAGTCAGTGGGAGCCAGGAAGTGCCTACTTTTCCCATCAGGACCAAGAGTATCGCCTCCTGCCCAGAAGCACAGGGTGGGTGGGCAGGACTGGAGAAAGGCTCCAGCATAGTGTCTAGTATCCATGACCCTAACCGTCACTTTCCTCCTTTGTCAGCTGGGAGGGCTAGCCCCTCACTTTAGATTTCTTGTGTTGGTTTAGTTTGTTTTGTTGCAGCTGGTATGAAGAGAGCTACTTAGAAATCATCCAGAGGGCAGGAAACAGAGACCTGAACAAACACATCCTCCTGCCTGTGGCTCAGCCAGGTGGGATACACATACATCATCCTCAGGATGGACAAGGCTGAGAGTGAACAGGAGAGGGGGAAGATGGAGCAGGGACAGGAGCCCAGCCCAACGACACCTGATTGTTTGCTCCCCTCCGCTGCACAGTTTTCCCCTCCTGGCCCCAAACGGGGACATAAGTGTCTAGGGTCACACCCTTCTGCAGAGTTGGGAGGCAGGTACCTGAGTTCACCTCGGGACGCGGCTTCAGCACCGTGGACAGTGGCAGTGGCCCTGCCTGTGTCTCCCTGGGCTTCAGTATCTCCTTGTGGATTGAGCGCCCCCTGGAGGCCAACCGTCTATCAGGCCCAGGGCAGAGTGGGAGGGGCTGGGTGAGGGGCTGGTGACCTCTTAGGTCAGTGATGCTTGTCATGGGTGTTGGGACCTCCTGGTTGCCCCTCTCCTCAGATGTGACCTCTTTCCTTGTATGGATGTCAACTATGTACTGGATGCTGTGCTAACTCATTAGATGGGAATAATGAAGCCAGACTCGGAGCATCACTGGAAGACAACATTCACCACTCAAAATGGGGTTTTATGATACTTGACAGCTGTCCCAAGACCTTAGAAGAAATCAGGTTTCCTTCTAGTTTTTTATCTGTCCCCAGCCAGCTGAATACCTTCATGCATGCTTTCTATCTTTCCCCACCCGAGCTGATTGTAACTCTTACAGTCCAGGACAGGCTTTCCCTTTTTCTGGGGTTTCTCACACTTCTGTCTTCAGCCTTCTGGTCTCTGCCAAGGTGATCTCAACCACCCCAGACTCCCAATCCCACTTCTGCCCAGACACATCCTGCAGTTACTCACACAGGCTGGCCTGAGCCCCAGAGTCAAAGAGTCCCAGGAAGTAGAGTAAATAGATTTATATGTTATATAGACTGGTCATAAGGAGTTTGCAGAAAAGCAAAGCAGGAAAGTTATATAGAAAATATGGGATGGATTACATTCTTAATGGTGTTGTTTGTGGATGTCATTTTTGAGAAGCTGAGCTTTCAGTGTGCACACATGCACACTCACTACAGGTGCCTCACAGTCACACCCACCCCTCAGATATGTGCACACAATACACACAGAGACCACAGAAACACATATACACACATACACACAGAGAGACCACAGACACACATATATACACATACACACAGAGATCAGAGACACACATATGCACACATGTACACACAGATGTAAGGGACACACATGCACCCCAAAACACAGACAGACATGCCACAAACATGCAACACTTCTAAAGAACACACACACACCAGGTCACACACCCTGGGTGCTCACACAGCCAGCTTTGCAGGGAAAGATTCAGGCCTGATGGTCAAGCCAACCAGACCCAACATCCCAGCAGGAGGGAAGGTCTGGGATGCTCATGACCCCAGGTTCCTCTCTGCCATTCCATTCACTTTCCCTGTCAATCTCAGAAGTCACCCTCTAGCCATCTGATGTCACCACACTGCTAGTCCCTGAGCTTGTGGTCCACCAGTCTCTGTGGCTTCATCACCCCGCCCCACTGGCCTGTGAGGAAACTACATTTGTGTCCACACTTAGACCAAGCAGAGAGATGGGAGAAGGGAGGGGATGTTCTGAACACCTGTCCTCCTTTTGAAAGACTGAGACCTGAAGCCAGGACAGGTAGAAAGGAAAGTGGACTCACCTGAAAGGAGTGGGTGGGGGGGTGAAGAAGCAGGAGAAGAACCAAAATAGGGAGGGAGAAGCAGGAAAGGGGAGGTGGAGTAAGAGAAAGAGGAGGGGAGGAGGAGGGTCAGGGGAGATGTGGAGGAGAGAATGGGGGAAGGGAGGAGGAAGATTCCTTGGATGCTGGAGAAGAGAGGCTAAAGGACTGACTGAAGCAAGTGGGATGCAGCTGTACACCCTCTCTTCCCCACCAGCAGCTCTGGCTCTGGTCCTGCTCTGTCAAAAGGAGTGACTTCCCTCCCATACAACCCTGCTCCCCTTTCACCCCCCAGTTCACCTGTGCCATCTCCCAGGCCCACCCTCTCTTCCTCCTCAGGTTCCTCCACTGCACCCCACCTTGTGTCAGCCCTAATCAGCCAGGCTGCGACTCTGTCCCTGCCTCCCATCCAGGTCCACCAGGGTCTGCCTCACTTCAACCCACCACCTCAAGAACACCCTGCTCCAGAGATGAGAGGCAGGAACCCAGGGTGCAGGCGCAGTGATGGGGTTCTCCAGCAGAGGGAGCAGCCTGAACAAGCCCAGGGGGATGGTCCTGCCCTGGGGAAGGAGGAGCAGGGTGGCTGGGCTGAAGCTGCAGCCCTGCAGAGTGCAGAGCAGGTGGTGGAGGAGCAGAGGAGTTACCTCACAGGGTTTCTTCCTGTTACCGAGTCATTCCCTTTCATCTCCTCCTCCCACCCGCAGAGCCTCCCCATCCTACAGACCTGCCCCGTGTGGACGGTGTCCACTGTGGGCCAGGCCAGGCCGCTCCCCACACTTTACTTGTAGGAACACCTTCCTGACAACCTCCTGTGTTCCCTGGCTCCGGCTGTCATAACACAATGCCGCCACTAGGGGGTGAAAACCACGGAAATTCAAATTCTCACAGTTCTGGAGACAGAAAGTTCAACGTCCAGGAGGTGGTAGGACTGGAACTTTCTGAGGGCTCTCTGCTTGGCTTGCAGATGGTTCTTCCCCTGTGGTCTCCTCTCTGCACCTATCTGTGCCCTAAACTCTCCTTATAAGGACACCAGTCCTATTGGATGAGGGTCTACCCTAGTGACTTCATTCTATCTTAATTCCCCTAAAACACCCATCTCCAAAACAACTCACATTCAGCAGTAGTGGGGGTCACAACATGAACAGATGTATTTTGGGGATGACACAATTCAGCCTACAGCACCTTGTGATCCTGGGTGTCCAACTATGCATAGGGCAGTGAAGCCTTTCCCGAGACAGCACAGTGAGCATGGAAGAGCCAGGCTGGAGCCCAGGTGGTCTGGCTGCACAGCCTGTACCACTAACCCCACCCTGAAGGTCTCAACTGAGGAAGCCCAGGGCAGAGCTGGCCATCACGGGATGTCCACCAAGGGCCAGACTCAGAGGGACCACTGAGGATTCAGGTCCAGCACCTGCCCATACCTGGGGTTCTCCCACAGAAGATGAGGGTTGAGGACTGTGATGCCTCCTCTGACAGATGAGGAAAGTGAGGCTTGGAGGGCAGAAGAGCCAGGCCCCCCTGAGTCCAAAGGCACACTGTGCTGCCATCTTGCTCTGAATCAACACCAGGGATCCCTGGACGGGGGGCTCTAAGCCGGCCAGCAAGCTGGGGACAACCTGTGGGGTCACAAGCTGCTCACCACCTGGGTGGCCTGATCCTGTCCTCCCTGGTCATTTTCACCTGAAAGATCACTATTGACTGCCCAGAGCAAGTGGGTTTCCTACATACCCTGGGCTATGCTCCCACCAACACGCCCTGGACCACTGAGAAATGGCATGGCCTGGGGCCCCTCTGCCTCCCCGAGTGTGAGGGTCACTCTCAGTGACAGGGACAAAGGCTTCCACTGTCCCCACTTTGACTCCATGCCCCTGAGGTAGTAGATGCTCTGGTGGGCTGTGTGTTCATTCCTTCATCCATCACCACCTGTCTCACCTGGAGGACTATGTCACATTTCATGCCTTCCATTCCCCTCTGACCGTCCTGAGTCCCACTCCCAGGAGACTGATCCTGAGTACTGTAGAGAAGCTGTGCCTGCTTTCTTGTTTGGACAGTAGTGCCAGAGGGAGGGGCGAGGACAGGGAGCCAGACATATTGGGCCAGGTCCTCCTCAGCACATGGGGCCCTCATGGGGACCCTATGTGAACAGTGGAAGAGCCAGTTCATTGGCCAGCCAATGAACAGTGTATTATTCTCCAAGAGCCAGGCCAGCTCCACCACACAGGCTGCCCACTTCCTCCTCCCTCATCATCACCATTTTCCCTTCCCCCTGGCTTCCTGTTGGGGCTTCCGCTCAGTCCTGTGACACAGAGACCCTGACACTTACCCCAGAGATGCTGCTGCTGCTGCTGCTGGCCCTGCTGTGGGCAGGTGAGTGCCCCAGGGGAGAGTGTGTGGGCTGGGGTGGAGGCTGTGCTGACTCTCCTTTCCCTGCAGGGTCCCTGGCTCAGCATCAAGAATTCCAGCTGCAGGTGCAGGGGTCCGTGACAGTGCAGAGGGGCCAGTGCATCTTCGTGCCCTGCACTGTGATCTATCCCAAGATAGGCTGGACTGAATCTGACGTAGCTCATGGCTACTGGTTCCTGGAAGGGGCCAAGTCAGGCAAGGATGATCCTGTGGCCACAAACAACCCCAATCGCAAAGTGAGGGACCAGACCAGGGGCCGATTCCACCTCGTTGGGGACCCCCGGACCTACAACTGCTCCCTGCACATCAGAGATGCACAGAAAGGGGACACAGGGAGATACTTCTTTAGGGTGGAGCGAGGGTCCTGTGTGAAAGAGAATTACAAAAACAACATGCTCTCTGTGTATGTGACAGAAAAGAAATTGGGTCAAGGTGAGGACACATGGCTGGGTCCTGAGGTCTCCTGGGCTGGGAAGGGACCTGATTCTCCTCATACTGGGAAGGCTCAGGGGGACTGATGGGAACCGGAGCCAGGGGTTAACCTGGAACAGAGGCTGCAGTTTAGGGTACACTCAGGGATCCCACCTCCAGGGCCTCAGTGTCTATATCTCTCTTCTCCAGATCTGGTGCCTGACATCCACATCCAGGGCACCCTGGAATCTGGACACCCCAATAACATTACCTGTACAGTGTCATGGGCCTGTGACAGAGAGACACCACCCATCTTCTCCTGGACGGGACCCAACCTTGCACCCCTGGATCCCAGGACTCCCAACTCCTCAGTGCTCACCCTCACACCAGGGCCCCAGCACCACGGCACCAACCTCACCTGTTGGGTGGCCTTGCCAGGTGGTCAGATCAAGGAGAAGACAATCCAGCTCAATGTGACCTGTGAGTACCCAGTCAGGACACTGGGTCCCTGAGGGTGGAAAGAGTGGGGAGCCCCCTGACTTTCATGTGAAAGTGAATAGGAGCACACGTGTGCCAGGAGGGCCCTGGGGTCTTGGGAAGGAGACAGGCTCCTGTGATCCCTCTCCTATTTCTCTCCACAGACCCCCCACAGCTGCAGGGACCCTCCTGCTCCTGGGAGGACGAGGGTCTCCACTGCAGGTGCTCCTCCCGAGCACAGCCGGCCCCCTCCCTGCGCTGGCGGCTAGCGGAGGGGCTGCTGACTGGGAACCACAGCAATGCCTCCCACATGGTCGCCTTCCACTCAGCAGAGCCCTGGGTCAACAGCTCCCTGAGCATCCATGGGGAACTTATATCCAACCTCAGGCTCAGATGTGAGGCCCAGAATGCCCATGGGAAAGAGACAGTGACTGTCCTGCTGCTGCCAGGTCAGGTGTGAGGGGGGAAGCCCAGGGAGGGGGCACTCAGCTCTGGACCCTAGAAGACACTGAGTGGGAGGGAAAGTGGCCTGACTCTGGGCAAAGGGGCACTGGATCCCATGCCCCTCAGACGTTGGCTGGAAAGGGGTTGGAGGACGTGGAGACTGCAGTCACATGAAGGGGTGGGAGACAAAGGAGTCCTTCATGGGAGTGGTCAAACTGTTCAGCATGGATTCGAGAAGGTGGGATACTCAGACTCCTGCCTAGGGAAAGAGGAGCTCACCCCAGGTGTCTCATCTCTGCAGGGAGACCAGGATATAGGACAGGAGTGATTCAGGGGGTTGTCGGTGGAGCTGGTGCCTCAACCCTGCTGGCTGTCTGCCTCGGCCTCATCATGTGAGTGGATGGTGACCTCAGAGTGGGAAAAGGCCTCAGGAGGTGGAGGTGGTGGTGTGTGCAGGCGGGGGATGCAAAGAATCTCCAAACCTAAAAGCCCAGAGTTGTGATTAGGTGATAAATCCAGGAAGAGGTGCCACTAGTTGAGGCAGAGTCAGGAAGTCAGCCTCCTGGCACCTTGGCCAGGTGCACTGTCTTCCCATCACCTGGCTGCAGCTGTCTGGGAGGAGGGACGTGTGTTCCTGTCCTGGTCCCTGCAGCCAGGGAGCAGCCTCCACACCTGCATCTGTAAGCCCTGCCAGCCCCCCAGGTGCAAGCCCACTGGGCTGAAAGGCCCTGTGTCTCTCCTCAGACTGAGGATCTGCAGGAAGAAATGGGCAGAGAAGGCAGAGAGCCAGAAAGATGTCTCTCAGGTGAGTGCTGGGGGCCATGTTCCACCCAGTGTCCCTGTGGTGAACACAGGTGTTCCTCCTCTGCCCCCAAACTCAGCCCTCCCCCAGGTTCCCTGACACAGACCCTCAGACCTGAGAACTGTCCTCTCCCACATCCCCCAGAGCCTGTCATTGGCCAAGTCCTGTCCCATTTCCCTCCTAGCAACGCCCTTCTCCTTTGCTTCCTGTCCTGTTGAGCCCCCTACCACTTCCTGGGGTCCCTGACTCCTTTTCCCCTCCCCGAACATTCCCCACACAGCCATCATGCTCCCATCATTAACATCAGCGAGTTCAACAGAAACACGATACAAACAACGTTTATAACTTACAACTTCCTAGGAGTGGTATCCAAAAAGTAGGAAGGAAGATGAGATCAGCTTTTCTGTCTGTAAAATGGGATAACATTCATATCCATGGAGACAGGTCATAAGGATTATGTGAGATTAGTAATAAGAACAAGCTTTTATGCTTAAAATTTATTAATGGTACAAATGGGTAAATGAATGAATGAGTGAGTGGATGAATGAGTGTGTGAGTGAATCCTCAGGAAATGGGTGTGAAAAGGACAAATGAATAAGTCCTCCAATCCCCAAGTGCCCCTCTCCAGACCCCAAACCCACCTTGTATGCATCTCTCTCCTCTGACTCAGGGTCACCTGAAGGCACCCTCCTCCCACTACCTGCCCCCAGCGCCAGCCGCCTCCCCCTCAGAGCATGAGCTCCACTACACTGCTCTCAGTTTCCACAACATGAAACCACACAACCCTCAGGCCCAGGAGACCCTGTACTCTGAGGTCAAGATCCGGAAATGATGGAGCACCCCCATCTGCAGAAGCTGCCTGGAGCCCAGAAAAAGCATCTCCAAAAAAAAAGGTGTGTCAAGGCCCGATTCTTAAACAGGTAACAGCCCTCTGAGCCAAAGGTCATGAATGGAAACATGAAGTTCCTTGGAGTGGCTGAAGTGGCAGAGATTCCTGGTTCGAATCCAGGCTCAGCTACTTCCTGAGGGTGTTCCAGCAGGAAGTCACTTTACCTCTGTGTGCCTCAGTTTCCTGCTCTGTAACATGGGGGATAATTTGATGACCTACATTGTTAAGTGAGAAAACATGCACCATTGGTATTAAGGACATTGTTGTGTACTAAGTTCACCTCAGGTCGGAGGGAGATGTCACTTTTGTCTCTGTCTCTATCTTCTGGTTCGTTGATGATTTTAAGAACTTGTATTATCTTCATTGGGTGGAGAGGAACTTGTATTATTTTAAAATATTTGAATTTGTAAATGTAACTCCTTGGCAGGAGAAGATATTTCCTAATACATGTATGTAACAAAGGGTTCGTCCAGAGTAAATAAAGACTGTGTAGAGATCTTCCAAAAATCAGTGAGGAAAAGACACACAACCTGAGAGAGAAAACAGGGTATTCCAGGGGCCAACAAGCCCCTGGGAAGGCTGCAGGCTTCAGCAGCAATCAGGGAACTGCAAAGAGAAACTGCAGTGCTCTGCCACCACACAGCCACCACTCTGGTGAAAATAATACAAAGAATATAAAAAGTACCAGGTGTTGAGAACATGCACTGAGTGAAAAAAGAGCCAGTCACAGAAAGACAGACAATGTGACCCCACTTACACCCTGTATCTGCAGCCCTTAAACTCTGAGAAGCAGAGGGCACAGGGCCCCTGGGGAGGGTACATTGGAAGGAGCTACAGAATTTCAGTTTTGCAACATGAAGTCATTCTAGAGAATCAGGGACAACCACGTGGGTAGACTCAACACCACTGTGCTGTGCACTTGAAAATAGTGAAGGATTTTGTGTTTGTAACCGCAATAAAGAAAAGTACCATATAGTGGTCACCAAGGGCTTGAGTCTGGGGGACTACATGGGCTGTTTGTGTTTAATGGGTACAGAATTTCTGTTCAGGATGAGGAAGAAGTTCTGGAGGTGGATGGTAGTGATGGTTGCACAAAGTAAATGTACTGAAGGCCACTAAACTGCAGGCTTAAAAATAGTAAAGACTAAGTTTTATGCTGTGTGTGCCTTACAGCAATAAAAACATTTTGAAAGACAATCAAGTGTTGGTTGGGAATTGGAGCCACTGGGACTCGGAGACACGCTGGTGGGGAGGAGAACTGGGACGACCTCTTGGGAGACACAGAGCATACGAGCCAGCAGTTCCACTCCGGGGGTGGGGGGGCAGAGCTAACACAGAAGTGTGCAAATACACCTGAAACGTGCACCTGGAGGTCCCCAGCAGCACTCCCTGTGAGGGCTGAGCAATACAACCTCCCTGAATGCCCATCAACAGGTCCACGTAGTGCAGATTATTGACACAGTGGAAGAAGCAGACAACTCTGCACCAGGCATGTGAATCCTACTACCACACTGTGTTGAGGAAGAGAACCCAGACACAGAGTATATGTGCTGTGTGATACCATTGACATGAGGTTCAGAAGCAGACAAAACTCATCTTTGGGTCCTGGCTGGAGTAGCTCAGTGGATTGTGTGTAGGGTGCAAATCAAAGGGTCACCAGTTGGATTCCCAGTCAGGGCACATGCCTGGGTTGCAGGCCAGGTCCCCAGTGGGGGCCACGGGAGAGGCAACAATACATCAATGTTTCTCTTCCTCTCTTCCTCTCTCCCTTCCCCTCTGTCTAAAAAGAAATACATAAAATATATTTTCTTAAAAAACCTCATTTTTGACACCAGGAATCTGGAGCTTGGTCACCCTGAGGGGGAAGCACAGGAAGGTGGCAGGGGGGCCCTTCTAGGGGTTCAGGGAAGGGTCTCCTTCTTGATCTGGGCACAAGTTGCTCATGTGTATTCAGTCTATGAACCATTTTACTTACTTATTTTTACCCTCACCTGGGATCAGGAAGGGGTGTCCCAACTGGGGCCCTGAGGGGAACCTCAGCCTTTGATACAAGTCCTCCCTCTGAGCCCCAACGTGCTGTATACACAACACCCTCCCAGGATGAGGACATCCAAGTGCTGTTCCAGGACCACTGTGAACGTCCCTGTGGCCTCTCTTGCAGCAGAATCCGTACCCATCACACCCAGGCAGACTGGTTCCTTTGTAACTGTGTTCCACTTAAGACTCTCTCTCCAGCCTGAAGAAGTATCTCCCTGGGTCTCTTCTCTGTGGGTCTCTGATGTGCAGGGAGCAGCTGCAGTTCCCAGGATCCCCAAGGAGCTGGAATTGGCCCTGGGTCACCTCCTGCACTTGATGATCTCGGTTGTTTGTGGCTGCAGGAGGATCTTGTAATTCCTTAGCCCTTTCCCAGAACAACTAGCCATAAGCAGGAGTGGCATACTTCCAGTTGTTCCCTGGATAGCAAAAGGAGCAAGGCACAGAGAGTCTCAGGCCCTCCTGCACCATTACAGACCCCTGTAGGGTCACCTGATATCTGAACCAAGGTCACTGTGGGGAAATCAGGGTCAGCAGCTGCCCTCACCCACACACAGCCTTCCCCTCAGGCTCTCTCCTGCCCACAGCAGGGCCAGCAGCAGCATCAGCATTGCTGACTAGGAGGAGGTCTGGTTCCTGTGGGTGAAAAAGAATGAAAGCAGTGGGAGGGGGGCTGTGGGGAGACCACAGAAGCTGGGAGGAGCATGAGATATTGGCCTCTGCTGGCTGTTTGCAAAAGAGGAACCTCAGAGCCAAACTGTGTCCATCTGCACCGAGCCAGGGACACCCCACAGCCCAGACATGCTGGCGCCCAGGGAACAGCAGACAGGAGCAGACTGTGAGTCCTGCTGACCCTGGGGCTCCCCTGCAGCACCAGAGCGGGACAAGGACCTCTGAAGACAGACATGTGAGTCTCCAAAGGGCCCCCATTAGAGGGATTGGGCATCTCCTGCATGAGCAGGAGTCAAAGATTCATTTGGCAGCCATGCTGGGTCCCACAGGGTGTAGGGCTTGTCATGTTCCTGTGAGAGTTGGGAGAAGGGAGGTTGGGGTCCCTATGAGGAGAAGGCAGTGCTCACTCAGTCACTCACTCACTCTCTCACTCATTCAGAAGCACTTGGTGAGCATATAAGTGTCAGTTGGCTGAAGACAAGTCAACAGGGGGCCCTTGGACCTGGTCCGTGTTTCTGAGACAGCCCTCACCACAGACACCCCCCTCCCAACACAGGAAGACTTTGTTCACTGGGGCGTTGACCACGTTTCTGTTCACATACTGGGTATTTTCTAAAAATACGAGTGTGCGGCGTAAAACTCAAACATGCTGAGGAACTGCAAGGCTGCTTTCCAAAGCAGATGCACAGCTTTGCAGTGGACAGCAAAGCAGAAGAGGTCGGTTTCCTTCTCACTCACTCCCACAGTTCTTCTCTTGTGATTTAATTTTTTGGTGATACTCAACTTACAGAATCATGGTGAAACCTCCTTGTGTGATTTGATTTACATTTATCTCATATTGGTAATGTTGAACATATTTTTATGTATTTATTGACTACTTGTACATCTTTATGGGAATGTCTATTCAAATAATTGACCCAATTGTAAGTAAGGTTCTTTCTGTTTCCTCTTGTTAATGACCATATTTCTCCATGGGATTTATTTTTTGATTATAGCTTTATAAAAATATCTTGGATATATTGTGGGTTCAAGTCATTCATGAATTCTGTATTGTAGTTATTTTCCCACAAGTCTGTAACTCTTCCTTTAATTCTCTTAATAGTGGCTCTTTCAGAAAAGCAAGTCCCTGTTCCCAAGACATGTGTCTTTCACGGGGCAACCCTCTATTGCATCAGGATGTGGGAGAACAAGGCAAACTATGCCTGGAGGGCACATGGGGACATTCATGAGGGGTAGCAGGTCACGTGGGCAGTGCAGAGGGTGAATATTGGCCACCCAAAGTCAACGTGGTACCTGCAAACATTACCTGATCAGGAAAAGGGTCTTTGCAGATGGAATGGAGGTGAGGATATTGACCTGGAGAGGATCCTCCTTTGTCAGGGTTGGTCCCTGAATGTAGTCACACATGTCCTCCATGGGAGACACAGCAGTTGACTTTCTGCACACAGAGCAGGATGAGGCTGTGTGGCCAGGGGATAGGCTGCAGTGACCCAGACACCAACCAAGGGTGGCCAAGAGCCCCAGTTCCTGGGATTCACAAAGATATCTCTCCTGTCCAGTCTCTGAGGATCAGAGTCCCACTGATGACTGGATTTCCACACCTCAGAACTCTTTTCTCATCACAGGGTTCAGAACATCTGACCCCAAGGTGTGGCAACTAGTCCTTCTCTGTTCCAGGGGTCTCAGTCGAGAACTTGGAAAGGCAGAATGAGAAGATATTTTACTCCCTGCATGAACTGCTGGCACGAAGGACCAAGAGAATAAAACTCTATGAAAAAAGGCCCTGAGTGTGTGGTCATTTGTTTCAATGGCCTCAGGAAAGCAACACAGGCAGGAATTCTTTGAGCACCTCTGGGAAAAAGCAGAAGGAACTGAGAAAAGACCTTAACTGGACCCACTCCTCTGTTCCTCTTTGCAGACAAACTTCTCACAGGGCTTTCTGGACCCTGAATTCCCATATCCCCTCCTCCAGTTCTCTGCTGATCCTGCTCCAATCACATCTTCATACCTTTCCCACCAACCTCAGAGACCCAGTGAGGACGTGTTTTCTTGTGTCTTCTCTTCTCTGTGGGCCACCAGAGCCTGTACTCCCCCACCACTGCCACCCTCTCACAATGTCACATGTGCCCCCATCTCTAGTCCTAACCACTTCCTCATGTCCGTCATTCATGCCAGCTCTCTCACTGATGTCCCCTGGTGGTCATGAGGTCACTTCTCAGAGTGAACATCCCCCTCAGAACCCCTCTCTGGTCCCTGAAACACAGGCCCTCCC
Organism: Phyllostomus discolor; assembly: GCF_004126475.2. Lineage (NCBI taxonomy): Eukaryota > Metazoa > Chordata > Mammalia > Chiroptera > Phyllostomidae > Phyllostomus > Phyllostomus discolor. Next base: position 22,068,320 of record NC_040914.2, read on the forward strand.
TTCTGTGGCTCAGTGCTGTAGTGTCTCCAGTGATTTGAATTCTATCCGCTTGTCTACAGAATGACAGCTTCTGAATTAAATGGATTTTGGTGCTGGGTTCACAGATGCATCCCCAGGGTCTACAAGATTGCCCACAGTAGGGGTTCAGTCACACTACTAAAGAGACTACAAATAAAAAAGTAAGTATGATTTTCTTCAAAACCAACTAAGAATTACACATACACTTGGAGATATAAGAATCTGAAAGGAAGGGCATTTCAGCAGGAGGAACTGCATGTGCAAAGTCTCAGAGTCAAAGAGGCCCTGGCCCAGCTGGGTGGGAAGATGGTGTGAGATTCTGGAAGAGGGTGGGATCCAGTGGAGAGTCCAGCAGGGCACAGGCCACTCCACCCCTAAATCCAGTTTGTAGAGTTTGCCCCCAGTTCCTGGCCATGAAGAGGAAACATTGCTGTTCATCCCGTGCAGAACCTGGAGGAGAGGTCTCTGCAAACACAATAAGGAGGCCTAAGTGAGAACAGAGGTGGTGGCGTGAATTTTTTTGGGTTTAGAGACCCAGGAAGAGATGAGGCCATAGGAATGACCAGGGTCATGATGGGGAGGAGATGGGCATTGAGCTGAGCTGTGCTAAGGAGGAAGAGTGGACAAGGCTTAGTGACTTATTGAATCACGATAGGAAGGGAGGGCATCCCTGGCCCTGGTCCTGCACTCAGCTGTTGGCTCCTCACCCTCCCCTCCTCTCCCTTCCCCTTGGGGCAAGGCTCACAGGAGGATGGTGAGGCAGAGGAGGAGAAACAGGGTCTTAGCAGCTGCTTCCACCATGGCCATGAGCACCACCAGTGCCCTAGGCACTGAGAAGTGCCTGCAGAAAGGAGGGAAGAGGAAGGAGTCACCTGCTCAATGGCAATCCTGTGTCCTTTGGCTCCACTGGAAACCTGGAGTTTGTCCTCTAGGCCTTCCTGCATCCATAGACTGGGGACTGCCTGTGCCTTTACCCTTGAACCTGCCCTGACCTCCTGCAGTGGGACAGAAAATAAAAGTTCTCAGTTGGAATTCATCAAAAGAACACAATGTGTTCATTAATTAACTATGGAAAAAATAAGAAGCCACCCCATTGAATGGGAGAAATATTTCCTAATCATAAATCTGACAAGGCTTATTTTGCAGCACATATGGAGAACTCTTAGAGTCCTTGCTGGTGGCTCAGATGGTTAGAGCATCATCCCAATGTGCCAGCATTATGGGTTCGATTCCTGTTAAGGGCACATAGAAGGGCAACCAATGAATTCATCAGTAAGTGTAACAACAAATTGATGGTTCTCTTTCTGTCCCTTCCTGTCTCTGTGAAACCAGTTTAGAAAACAAATCCTAAACAAAAAACATTCTTACAACTCAACAATAAAAAGTCAGTCAACCCAATTAAAAATGTGCAAAGGGTTGGATTGCTGTAAACAAATTTTTTATAAAATGGGTAAAGGACTTGAAGAAACTGTCTTCAGAGATGAATACAAATGGACAGTAACTCCAGAAGAAAATAAATGACTTCATTGTTATTACACACAAGTACAAATCAAAGGTGTGCTGAAATAGCCCTTCTCCCCCACTCATGACCTGTAATATTTTTCAAGGAGAACAATGCAGGTAACTGTGGAGAGAAATGGGAAGGTTTATACTTTGTTTTTGGGAGCCTGAAGTGAAGCTGCCACCGTGGAGATCAGTCTGCAGTTTCTTCTAACAGTGACACACAGACACCACCCTGTCACCCAGCAGGTCCACTCCCAGGCATACACCCAAAATACATGTGTTCCTAACAAAAACAGCATAACCAGTAATCACAGCAATTTTCTCACCATCAAAAATAGAAACACCCAAACATCTGTCTACTGATGAATGGGTGAATGTGACACATCAGTACAATGGAGTATTATCAAATACTGTGTACAGAAGTTGTGTTATGGAATTGTCCACCTGAGCCTATGTAATTTTATTAAACAATGTCAACTCAATATGTTCAATGAAAAAGTAAAACAATGAAGAAAATGTAAGAATAAATACATTAAAAACTATGAGAGGTAAACTAAACATGAACCTTGAGGACTTGGCCAGCCACATGCTGAACAGGCCCCAGGCTCTGCTTCAAGGTTTCGTCCCCTATAGGCCCAGTGTCCCCAGGATGAGCCCCCACACTCCCTTGTCCTGGCAACATCAGGGCCCCGATGATCTGGATTCCTAGAATCCTGAGGCTGAACCCGGGAATAAGGTGGAGCTGCTGGGCCTGGACCCAGCTGAGCTGAGGCCATCGCTCACCTGGACTAGCTCCTATCCCTTCCCCTTCCTCTCTCACATCTCCCGAGCAGGGGCAGCCCACACACCAGCCTCCTATGCTCACTTGGCACTGAGGCTCAGGGATACCTGGGCATCAGCAGGTGGTGCACTCAGAAGGTGAGCTCCCCTGTCTGCAGCCCCTACCCAGGACACCCTCAGGGAGGGAGGATACCTACCAGGAGGCCACGGTGAAGGCTGAGATAGGAACATTAAATATAGAGCCAATTATTGACAGCAGTGTGTGAGTCCCACAGAGTCACTGCTGTAGAGGAGGGCCTCCCACCATGCAGACCCCTGAGGGCTGCCCTCAGCAGCTGCCTGAACAAGTACCTGACATGGGTGGAGGGTCTGCAATAAGGGGTCTCCTGGTTCCCGTGGGCGGTGTGTACAGGCTTGCCTGCATAACTCTGCCCGCTGACTGGGAACTCTGTCAGTTCAGCATTTCATAACCAGGTACCAAGGACTGGGCATCTCACACAACAGATATGTATTTAAGGCTGGGAAGTCCAAGTTTGTGTGTCAGCAGATTTGGTTGCTGGTGTGAGCCCACCTCCTGGCTTGCTGGTGGCCCACTTCTCCCCATCCTCATGTGGCTTTTTCTTTGCATGTGGGAAGAGGAAGGAGAGATTGCTTTCTCTTTCCTTTCTTATAAACCCATCAATCTTCAGGGTACACTATCATGAACAACTTTAATCTCAATTATTCTGAAGTAACTATCATCTACTTCAACATATGGATTGAGGAAATCTGATTCAGTCTATGGAATTCAGGGTCCATGGGGTCCCCACCTTCCACCCATCCTTGTCTTTACTGTAGGTAGTTGTATACCTGTTGTGTTCACAGCCTTTCTTCTCTTACAGCTGTAGTTTCCTTCCCCCCTTTGCAATAATCTCACTCCCTTTATTGCAATAATCCTTGTTTTAAAATGCTTACCTGAAGGTATGCCTTTATTGATTTGAGAGAGGGAGAGATAAACATTGATCAGTTGTCTCCCATATGCATCCTAACTAGGGATCAAAACTGTAACCTAGGCATGTGCCCTGACCAGGAATTGAACCAACAACCCTTTGGTGTGGGAGATGATGCTTCAACCAACTAAGCCATTTCACAGAGCTTGTGATAATCCTTTGAATAAAGTCTTTCCTTATCTAGATCCAGATTTGTTTTTTACATGACAGACTGAAGGCTGAAGGCTAGCCTTCTCTGCTTGTCTGTAGAGCCCTTGGAGAGCAGACCCCAGACAGAAATCCAGGGGTGTGACCCCACCCTGCCTCCTTTACCCCAGGTTCCAGCTATCACACATGGACTGCTCCTGCCCAGACAGTGGCTAGAACCTCTCCCAGCCCCTTGTTTGTGCCTGATGCCACCTCTGCTTGGGACACTTTCTCTCCTGTCCCTGCTTGCACCTTGCAACTCCTGCTTTCCACTCAAGGTGCATCTCCAGAGGGATTTCTCCTGAGAAGCCTTTTCTCACTCCCTTTCTCTCCCTGAGGTAAAAGGCCAAAGCTCTGGATATTGAACCCTCAGGTCATAGGAACCTCATCACACTGTATTTTAATACATTACATGTTTCTTTGTCTTCTCCAAACCCCAAATCATGGACTTGAGCCCACCTGAGGCAGGAAGTGTATCTTCTTTCTCTTACTGTTACCGGTGTATAATGGACATGCAGTAAAAGTTTAGAGAACAAAGAAATGGGGAGAAATGTAGGGATTTCCCAGTGTTTCCCTCATGAATGTGGTGCAAAGGGGCTGAAATGTACTTTTTCTGTGAAATGAGCTGGGAGCAAATCTTTCTCTGATGACTTTGAAAAGAGAACTGGAGAAAGTTTGTCAATCTTCCAAAGTGACTCAGTGAAGGCAGAGGGAAGAGACTGTCACCCCATGGTGCTTTCTCATCAAGGGGTGTTACCACCCACAGACATTGGGAAATGTCTGGAGATACTGTGGTTGTCAAAGCAGGGCAGGGGAAGCTCCTGGTATCTTGAGGGCAGAGACAAGAGATGCCGCTAACATCCCACAATGCACAGGACAGCCCACCCCCACACAACAAAAACCCCACTCAGCTACAAATGCCCCAATATCAACAGCACTGAGGTTGATAAACCATGGCCCCAATCCTAACTGTGGGAAAGGGCAGGGGTGGAGAGGGTGAAAAGGCAGTGACCACAGCTTGTGTGAGAAGGTGATATTTGAGCCCATTCTCACAGGATAAGCATGGGCTGCAATGATGGAGAAGGTGGACACTATGACAGGGAAGTGGAACCAGGTGAATTCAGTGTTGGGAAGCCAGAAGGAGCAAAGGTGTTCAGGTGGTAGCAGGGGTGTGGAGGAAGTGTATGTGGGTTGGTGGTGAGAGAGTGGCATGATGATGGTGAGATTGTGAATCTTCCTGAACACCTACTTACTGAGTGGATACCTTAAAAGTGGCAGGTGGGGAAGCATGTCTGGCCTGGGGAGGAGCAGAGCTGGAATTGAGTGTTAGAAAGCTCCCTGTTCTGCTGGGCATTTGTTTTGGTGTGGCTGGCATGGATCAAACTACTTGAAGGAGCCATACAGAGGGCAGGAAACAGAGAGCCTTAGCAAGCACATCCTGCTGCCTGCGGCTCAGCCAGGTGGGGCACACAGACATCATCCTCAGGGTGGACAGCACCTGAGAGTGAACAGGAAACACGGGATATGGAGCAGAGACAGGAGCCCAACCTGATGAATCCTGATTGTCGGGTCCCCCACAGATCCATCTACTTCCACACCTTTTCCCTCCTGGCCCCAGACTGGAACAGAAGCCTCTGGGGCCAGGCCCTTCTGCAGAGTTAGGAGCCTGGTACCTGAACTCACCTTCAGATCCATTTCAGCACCAAGGACAGCGGCATCTGCCCTGAGTCTCACTGGGGTTCAGTGTTTCCTGGTGGCTTGAGGGGCACCTGGAGGCCAGCCATCTACCAGGCCCAGGGCAGAGTGGGAGGGGCTGGGTGAGGGTATGGTGACTCCTATGTCAGTAATGCTGGTCATGGGTGTTGGGAGCTCCAGAGTGCCGCCTTCCTCAGACGTGACCTGTTACTCTGTGTGGATGTTGACTATGTACTGGATGCTGTGCTACCTCATTAGGTGGGAATAATGAAGGCAGACTGTGAGCATCACTAGAGGAGAGCATTCACCACTCAAAGTGGGGTCCTTATGACACTTTACAGCTGTTCCAAGACCTTAGGAGAAATCAGGTTTCCTTTTAGCTTTTTATGTGTCCCCCAGCCGCTGAATAACTTCAAGCATGCTTTCCATCTTTCCCCACCCGAGCTGATTGTAACTCTTACAGTCCAGGACAGGCTTTCCCTTTTTCTGCATTTCACACATTTCTGCCTGCAGCTTTCTTATCTCTGGCCAGGTGGTCTCAACCACCACAAGGCTCCCAGCCCCACTTCTGCCCAGATACTTCCTGCAGTTTCTCCCCCAAGCTGGTCTGAGCCCCAGAGTTAAAGAGTGACAGGAAGTGTGGGTCCTGAAAGGGCTGAAAACAGGAACTTCACTTCCCTCTGACATTTCCCTCTATTTGTGCCTCTCCATGTTTTCCTCACTCAGCTCAGCAGTGCCCACATAGGGGCTGGCTTCCTGTCCCCTGTGCCCTCTCCAGCATCCACTACACCAGGGGTCATATTTCTCGCAGGTGAACCCTCATCTGAGTGCCCCAGACACCAGAATACAGCTCTCAGGCCACTCAGGCCCAGGCCAGCATTCGATTGGATGCCGACCTCACTCCTGTTTTTAATGGCAGGCCTGGGGCTTCCAGAATAGGGGGGATGAGAAAAACTTAAGATTCTTTGCTGAACAGGACACAGGGAAGGTCCTGGACTCAGAATCCAGAAACAAAGGGCATGACACAGGGACACCCAAACCCTTCTCCCCACCCCTAAGCACCTCTGCACATCAGAGAAGCACTTGGCTGAGTGGGCCCTGACTTACAAGGAAAAACAATCTCTTGTCCACCTCTCACTTCTGGTCTTCCAGACTATTCCCTCTGGCTGTGAGTGAGTAGGTAGAAGGAGAAGGAAAACAGAATGCATGTAATTCTCTTTACCAAAATCAAAGCAAAACTTCATGCAATACTCTGCTGTTTGTGCCTCTGTCTTTATGTAGACCTGGGAAGCCTGTCACTCAGCACACCCTTATCACCTACTGTGCAGCTCATCATTGTGTGGGAAGCTAGTGCACAGGGCTGGTGAGAGATGCACATGCCTGCCTCCAAGGACTCACTTTCCATTGTGGGGACTTACATACACAGCCAAGGGAACTTGTTTCAGCACTCTCTGCCCACCTCCAATATGTCTTCCACAGAGAAGCCAGAGTAAACTCTAAAACACAATGGTGTCCTTTTCCTGCCTCCTCAGTTTAATTTTCCTCCAGTTGCCCCAATGGAAATAGACAGCCCTTTAAGATGATCCCAGGGGTGTCACTCAGTGTCTTGTTTGTTACTAATGCTTAGAACATGCCGCAAACCAAATGCCAACACATGTGTAGGGACACACACAAATTTGTTCATCTAGTCTTTCTAAAAAGTTTATCCTTAGCTGTTGTGGCTCAGTTGGTTAGAGCATTGTCTTGCAGACCAAAAAGCCACAGGTTCAATTCCTAGTCAGGGCCTGTACACAGATTATGGGTTTGATCCCTGGTTGGGACATGTACAAGAAGGCAGTCAATTGATGTTTCCTTAGCACATCCATCTCTCTTTATTTGTCTCTTTCTTTCTCTTTTTCTCTCTCTCTCATCAATGAGAAAAATGTCCTCGAGCAAGGGTAAAAACTTTGTAAAATGAATGTCATGTTTCTCATATAGATACAAAATAAACATGTGTTAAAGAATTTTATTGTGTTTAAAAACACCTAACATTGTATCTACCCTCATAACCAATTTTTGAGAGCCCAGTATTACCAACTTCTGGCACTGTGTTGTACAGAGCTCCCTAGAACTTTCTCATCTTGTGTAACGGAAATGTCATGCCCATTACACAGCAGCTCCCTGTGTCATCTGACTCATGAGTGAGGGAACCAGGCAGAAACGACAGAAGCACAGATCCATATGGAGTGCATGAGAGTTGAAGGGAAGTTGTGAATGGATGTGACACTGTGTTGAGGGGAATTCAAGTGACCCTCCAGCAGACAGAATGCCTGTGTGTGTCTGTGGACTTGAACTACTTCCACGGTTTCCAGTTACCTGTAAACTATGGCAGCGTAAAACAGTTCAAACACAATAGAAGGCCAGAATCAGATAACCCTGGAAGTGTGTGTGGCAGAGAATGCACAGTTTCCCACCACAGACAGCCAGTCATTTCATTTTTGCCTCAATTTTCATACAATAATTAAAGCAAATACTTACTGATAACCTAATATAAGTCAAGCATGTTTCTAAGCAGTGTGGTGGATTCAGCAGTAAGAAGAGGTACAAGACCCTTCATGAGGCTTACATTCTAATGGCAGAAAAGACAGACAAAGAATGACTAAGTAGATCCTGTATTATATGGGTTGGTGATAAGGAGTCTGGGGATAAACACAGCAGGAAAGGTTTATAGGAAACATGGGATGTATTGTATTCTTCATGCGATTATTGAGAAGCTGAGGCTTGAGAGTGTGTACATCAGCTTCACAAACACATGTACACCTCAGATGTGTGCACACAGAGATCACAGACACACACAATCACAGACACACACATATACACACAGAGATCCCCCCACACCCATAGACACAGATACACCTCAAAACACACACAGACATACTCCCCAGAGAGACACACAGAAAAAAGACCGCACCACCAGACATACACACACACACCTTAGATACATACAGAGAGACCACACACACAGGTGCATGCACACAAACACACATGCACAGGTACACACTTCACATACACACACAGGCACAAACACCAGGCACAGAGACTGTAAACGCAGACACACTTGTCCACAGACACACAACACAGACATGCACACATTGAGAAACACCTACACACTTCAGACAGACACACAGACATACCTGACACACACAGACCACAAACACAGACACACACAGAAACTCAGACACATAAACACTTACAGACAGAAACACATGCCACAGAGACACAAACACTTCCAAAGAACACACACACACAGATGCACAATGGGTCTCAGCCCTCTGGGTCTTCACACAGCCAGCATTGCAGGGGAAGATTCAGGCCTGATGGTCAGGCCCACCAGACCCAACATCCCAGCAGGAGGGAAGGTCTGGGACGCTCATGACCCCAGGGTTCTCTCTGCCATTCCACTGACCTTCCCTGTCATTCTCAGAAACAACCCCTGCCATCTGATTTCACCACACTCCTAGTCCCTGAGCTTGTGGTCCAGCAGTACCTTCAGACCCATCACCCCCCCACACATACTGGCCTGAGAGGGAACTACAGTTCTATCCACACTCAGACCAAGCACTGAGTGATGGGCTGGGAAGGTGAGAACACCTCTCCACCTTTGGAAAGACTGAGACCTGAAGCCAGGACAGGTGGGAAGGAAAGTGGACTCACCAGAAATAAGTAGGGGTGGAGGAGCAGGAGGAGAACAGAAAGAGGGAAGGGGGCAACGGAAAGGGGCAGGTGGAGGAGGAGGAAGTGGAAGGGAGGGGAGGGGATTGGGCAGATTCCCTTGGACCCTGGAGCAGAGGGGTTGAAGGTCTGGCTGAGGCAAATGGGATACAGTGCAACCTCCTCACTGTACCATCAGCGTCTCTGGCTCTGGTCCTGCTTGTCAAATGGGGTGACTTGCCTCCCACACAGCCCTGCTTCCTTTTCACCCACCAGCTCACCTGTCCAACCCCCCACACCCATGCTTCCTCCTTCCTCAGGTTCCCCAGCCCACCGTCCTCTTGTGTCAACCCTGAACATCCAGCCTGTCACTCTGTCCCTGCCCCCCACTCCAGGTCCAGCAGGGTCTGTCTCACCTCAGCCCAGACCCTCAAGATCACCATGCTCCAGAGATTAGAGGCAGGTACCCAGGGTGCAGATGCAATTATGGGCCTCTCCAGCAGAAAAAGCAACCTGAGCAGAGCCCAAGGTGCTGGTCCTGCCCTGGGGAGAGGAGGAGCAAGAGTGGCTGGGCTCAAGCTGCAGCCCTGCAGGGTGCAGAGCAGGTGGAGGAGGAACAAGGGGTTTCCTTACAGGGTTTCTTCCCCTTACCAAGTCCTTCCCTTCCCTCTCCTCCTCCCACCCACAGAGTGCCTCCATCCTACAAGACCTGCCCTGTGTGCATGGTGTCCACTGTGCACCAGGCCAGGCCGCTCCTCACACTTCACTTGTAGGAACTCCTCCATCATCTTGACAACCTCCTATGTTCCCTGGATCCAGCTGTCAAAACACAGTGTCACCCCTAGGGGGTATAAACCCCAGAAATCCAGAAAATAGTCTTGCAGTTCTGGAGACAGGAAGTTCAACATCAAGGTGTTGGTTGGACTGTTCCCCTATGAGGTCTCTCTGCTGGGCTTGCAGGTGGTTCTTCCCCTGTGGTCTCTCCTCTGTGTGTGTCTGTGCCCTAAACTCTCCTTATGAGGACACCAGTCCTATTGGATGAGGGTCTACCCTAGTGACCTCATTCTATCTTAATTCCCCTAAAAGACCCATCTCCAAAACCAGCCATATTCAGCAGTAGTGAGGGCCACGACATGAACAGATGTATTCTGAGGGTGACACAATTCAGCCCACAGCACCACGTGATCCTGGGCGTCCGACTGTGCACAGGGCAATGAGGCCTTTCCCCAGGCAGCACAGTGAGCATGGAGGAGCCAGGCTGCAGCCCAGGGCCATCTGGTTGCAGAGCCCACACTTCTGACCCCACCCTGGAGGCCTCCCCTGAGGAAGCCCAGGGTTGAGCTGGCCGTCAAGGCATGTCCATGGAGTGCCAGACTCAGAATGACCACTGAGGATTGGGCAGTTGCAGCACGTGCCCGTACCTAGGGTTCTCCCACAGAAGATGAGGATTGAGGACTGTGATGCCTCCTGTGACAGATGAGGAAGGTGAGGCTTGGAGGGCAGAAGAGCCAGGCCCACCTGACTCCAAAGGCACATTGTGCTGGCATCTTGCTCTGAATCAACACCAGGGATGCCTGGGCAGGGGTCTACAAGCAGGCCAGGAAGCTGAGGACCAGTTGTAGGGTCATAGGCTGGTGACCCCCTGGATGGCCTAATCCTGTCCTCTCTGGCCATTCTCACCTGGGAGCTCACTGTCGACTGCCCAGTGGAACTGGGTTTCCTACCCACCCTGGCCTGTGCTCCCACCAACACGCCCTAGACCACTGAGAACTGGCATGGCCTGGGGCCCCTCTGCCTCCCTGGGTGTGAGGGTCAGTCTCACAGACAGGGACAAAGGCTTCCACAGTCTCCACTTTGACTCCACACCCCAGAGGGAGTAGATGCTCTGGTGGGCTGTGTGTTCATTCATTTGTCTGTCACCACTTGTCTCACCTGGAGGACTATGTCACATTTCCTGCCTTCCCGTTCACCTCTGAGTTCCTCCTGAGTCCCACTCCCAGGTGTCTGATCCTGTGTATTGTACAGCAACTGTGCCTCCTTTCCTGAGTGGACAGTAGTGCCAAAGGGACAGGCCAGGACAGGGAGTTGAGAGTGGTGGTGTGGGTCTTCCTTGGTGCATGGGCACCTCATGGGGACACCATCTGGAAAGTGGAGGTGCTTATCCTCCAAGGGCCAGGCCAGCTCCACCACACAGGCTGCCCAATTCCTCCTCCCTGATCATCATCTTTCTCCCTTCCCCCAGCTTCCTCTTGGGGCTTCGTCTGTCCTGTGACACTGAGACCCTGACACTTACCCCAAGATGCTACTGCTGCTGCTGCTGCTGCTGGCCCTGCTGTGGGCAGGTGAGTGCCCCAGGGGAGAGTGTGTGGGCTGGGGTGAAAACTGTGGCTGAGTCTCCTTTCCCTGCGTGGTACCCGGCTCAGGATGCAAAATTCCAGCTGCAAGTGCAGGGGTCTGTGATGGTGCAGGAGGGCCAGTGTGTCATTGTGCCCTGCACTGTGATCTACCCCAAGATAAGCTGGACTGAGTCTGCCCCAGCTCATGGCTATTGGTTTTGGAAGGGGCCAACCCAAACACAGATCCTCCTGTGGCCACAAACAACCCTAATGGCAAAGTGAGGGATGACATCAGGGGTCGATTCCACCTCGACGGGGACCCCCGGACCTCCAACTGCTCCCTGCACAACAGAGATGCACAGAAAAGAGACACAGGGAGATACTTCTTTAGGGTGGAGAGAGGGTCCTATGTGAAAGAGAATTACATAAACAACATGCTGTCTGTACATGTGACAGAAAAGAAATGGGGTCAAAGTGAGGACACATGGCTGAGTCCTGAGGGCTCCTGGGCTGGGAAGGAACCTGATTCTCTTCATCCTGGGGTGGACTCAGGGCGACTGATGGGGACTGGATCCTGTGGCTGGCCTGGCACAGAGGCTGCAGTTAAGTGCACACTCAGGGATCCCACTCTAGGGCCACAGTCTTTGTCTTTCTCTTCTTCAGATCTGGTACCTGACATCCACATCCAGGGCACCCTGGAATCTGGACACCCCAACAACATTACCTGTACAGTGTCATGGGCCTGTGACAGAGAGACACCACCCATCTTCTCCTGGATGGGAACCAACCTCACACCCCTGGGTCCTAAACTCCCAACTCCTCAGTGCTCACCCTCACACCAGGGCACCAGTACCACGGCACCAACCTCACCTGTTGGGTGGCCTTGCCAGGTGGTCAGATCAAGGAGAAGACTGTCCAGCTCAATGTGACCTGTGAGTACACCCACCTTGTCAGGACACTGGTACCTGGGAGTGGAGGGAGGTGGGGGTGTAAGTTTGAACCGTGTTAGCAGGGCTGGGGAAGAAGGAAGGAGGACACCCAATTTCACCCCCTTCCTGTGTATGAAATCTGTGGTTGGGAAGGGCCAATGGTCACGTTTCTGCCACTGAAAAGGGAACAATTATGTCTGTCTGTCCAGGTGGGCTCCAGAACCTAACCATCATGTCCTGGAAAGAAGGCACAGGTAGGGTGCATCTTCTCCTGTCTGGGGTTCGGTGGAAGTTGGTCTCCCTGCATCCTTCAGAGCAGAGCTGGGATTTCAGAACTCAGACAGGAGACAGAGTCGGGCCAGGTGAGAGGACAGCAGAGGAGAGAGACCCTCACTCCTTCTCAGCTTACAAACTGGCCTCGCAACCCCCAACCCCTCACAGGACACTGCATGAGGTTTTCAGATGTACAGCACTGTGGTCAGACATTCATAGAACTTACACAGGAATAAGTTTAGCTCCACATGGCACCATCCATGGTTATTACAATATTATTCACTATATTCTCTCTGTTGTACTTTACATCCCATGACTATTTTTATAACAGGCAATTCGTAATATTATTTTTTAAATCTCCCTCATTTCTTCTAGTAGCCTCATGTAAACACCCCCAACATGGCCACTCAGTCAGGCCTCACAGGACTAATTGCTTCTTTGGGAGCAGGCAGGGCCAGGCCACACCCTGGTGGAAGCTGTGCTCTGTGCCATCCTCCCACCATGTCCTCCATGCCAGCACCATCACCTGGCCAGCTGCCACCCCTTCTTCTGCTCTGCTTAAGCCTCTCTTCCTCCAGGAAGCCCTCTCTGACCTGCCAGTCTCATTAAGGTCCTGACCCCAGGGCTCCCTCAGCACAGTTAACCCCCATCATAAAGTACATCTTACTGCTCTGTGAGAATCTGCTTTTGGGGTGTCTTGTCCATGAGACTGTGAGCTGTGAGACACAGCTGAACTGGACAGGTCTTAGTGTACCTCTGTTGACAGATGTAAATGACAAGGTTCATCCAGAGAAATCTGGGGGCTGGGTTGGCACTGGTGGCCAAAGCAGGAGGCCTGGCACCAGGGCAGTCCAGCCAAACACTCAGCAACCTCTTGCAGAGGATGTAGTGCCTGCCCCTAGCCCTGTCCCCATGGGGCTGAGCCCAGATGGTAGAGCCCATGGGATTATGGAAGGGAAGAAACTGATGTACATAAGGCATGGAAGGGGGAGATAGCTTATGCACACAGAGATTATGACAGAGACAGAAACAGAGAAAAATATAGAAGTGAGAAGAGAGAGAGGCATGTGGATGAAGAGGGAGATTGAGGGAGAGAGCCAGGGAGATGAAGAGAGAGGCGGAGCCACAGAGAGGCAGGGACCTACAGACGGGGAGAGAGGGAGACAGAGGGAGACCTAACCACAGGGGGGCTGGACTCTCTCTCTGTCTTGCCAGGATATAAAGTTCTGTCCAACGGCTCATCTCTCCAAGTCCAGGAGGGCAGCTGCCTACATCTGGTGTGTAAAGCTGACAGCAACCCACCCACCAGCATAAGATGGGACTTGGGCAGCCTCACCCTGGAGTCCATGGACCCAGGGGTCCTGAAGTTGCCCCAGGTGGATTTGGAGGACCATGGGAAATACATGTGCCGAGCTCAGCAGCACGAGTCAGTCTCTCTGGAAGCCTCTGTGACCCTCAGTGTGAGGAGTGAGTAGGAGCATACCTGGGGGCAGGGCCCTGGGGTGTTGGGGAGCACAGAAGGTCCTGTGATCTCTCCCCTGTCTCTCTCCACAGACCCCCGAGAGCTGCAGGGACCCTCCAGCTCCTGGGAGGATGAGGGTCTCCACTGCAGCTGCTCCTCCCGAGTGCAGCCGGCCCCTTCCCTGTGCTGGCGGCTGAGGGAGGGCCTGTTGGAGGGGAACCACAGCAATGCCTCCTATACGGTTGCCTTCCACTCAGCAGAGCCCTGGGCCAACAGCTCCCTGAGCATCCATGGGGAGCTTACATCCAACCTCAGGCTGGTATGTGAGGCCTAGAACACCCACGGAAAAGACACAGTGACTGTCCTGCTGCTGCCAGGTCAGGGTGTGAAGGAGAAGCCCAGGAAGGGGGCACACAGCCCTGCACCCTAGAAGACACTGAGTGGGAGGGAAAGTGTCCTGACTCTGGGCAAAGGGGCACTGCAGTCTGGGCCCCTGAGACATTGTCTGGGGAGGGGCTGGGGGACCTGGAGGCTGCAGTCACATGAAGGGTGGGGGACAAAGGAGTCCTGGATGGCAGTGGGCACACTCCACAGCATGGATTTGAGAGGCGGGTTGCTTAGATACCTGCCTAGGGAAAGAGGAGCTCACCCCTGGTGTCTCATCTCTGCAGGGAGACCAGGATATAGGACAGGAGTGATTCATGGGGCTGTCTGGGGAGCTGCTGCCTCAGCCCTGCTGGCTGTCTGCCTCGGCCTCATCATGTGAGTGGGTGGTGGCCCCAGGCTGGGCAAAGGCCTCAGGAAGTAGAGGTGGTGATGTGTAGGGGCAAGAATACAAAGAATCTCTGAACCTGAGAGCCCAGAGTTGTCACAAGGTGATAAATGCTGGAAGAGGTGCCACAAGGTGAGGCACAGACAGGAAGTCAGCCTCCTGGCACCTTAGCCAGGTGCACTGTGTTCCCAACATCTGGCTGCAGCTGTCTGGGAGGAGGGACGTGTGTTCCTGTCCTGGTCCCTGCAGTCAGGCAGCAGCCTCCACACCTGCCTCAGTAAGCCCTGCCAGGCCCCCAGGTGCGAGCCAGCTGGGCTGAAAGGCCCTGTCTCTCTCCTCAGACTGAGGATCTGCAGGAAGAAATGGGCAGAGAAGGCAGAGAGCCAGAAAGATGTCTCAGAGGTGAGTGTTGGGGGCCACGTTCCACCCAGTGTCCCTGTGGTGAACACAGGTGTTCCTCCTCCGCCCCCACACTTGGCCCTCCCCCAGGTTTCCTGGCACAGCCCCTCATATCTGAGAACTGTCCTCTCCCACATCCCCCAGAGTCTGTCATTGGCCAAGTCCTGTCCCATTTCCCTTGTAGCAACGCCCTTCTCCTTTGCTTCCTGTCCTGCTGAGCCCCCAACCCCTCCCGGGGTCCCTGACTCCACCTCTCCTCCCTGAACATTCCCCACACAGTTGTCCTGCTCCCACCATTTACATCAGTGAGTCCAACAGAAACACAATACAAACAACATTTATAACTTACAACTTCCTGGGAGTAGTATCCAAAAAGTAGGAAGGATCATGAGATCAGCTTTCCTATCTGTAAAATGGGATAACAGTTATATTCATGGAGAGAGGTCATAAGAATTACGTGAGATTAGTAATAAGAAAAGGCTTTTATGATTAAACTTTGTCAATGGTACAAATGGATAAGTGAGTGGATGAATGAGTGAGTGAGAGAAACCTCAGGAAATGGGTGTGAAATGGACAAATGAGTAAGACCCCCCAAGCCCCAAGTGCCCATCCACAGACCCCAAAGGGCATGTCAGACGCCCCTCTCTCCTCCCACTCAGGGTCACCTGAATGCTTCCTCCTCCCACCACCTGCCCCCAGCACAGGCCACCTCCCCCTCAGAGCATGAGCTCCACTACACTGCTCTCAGTTTCCACAAGATGAAACCACACAACCCTCAGGCCCAGAAGACCCTGTATTCTGAGGTCAAGATCTGGAAATGATGGAGCACCCCCACCTGCAGAAGCTGGCTGGAGCCCAGAAAAGGCATCTCCAAAAAGAAAGGTGTGTCAGGGTCTTATTCCTAAACAGGTAACAGTGCTCTGAGCAAAAGGTCATGAATGGAAACATGAAATGCCTGGGAGTGGCTGAAGTGGCAGAGATTCCTGGGTTCGAATCCAGGCTCAGCTACTTACTGAGGGTGTTCCAGCAGGCAAGTAACTTTACCTTCGGGTGCCTCAGTTTCCTGCTCTGTAACGTGGGGGATAATTTGATGACCCACATTATTAAGTGAGAAAACATATAACATTAGCGTTAAGGACATTGTTGTGTACTAAGTTCACCTCAGGTCGGAGGGAGATGTCACTTTTGTCTCTACCTCTATCTTCTGCTTGGTTGACGATTTTTAAGAACTTGTGTTATCTTCATTGGGTGGAGAGGAACTTGTATTATATTAAAATATTTGTATTTCTAAATGTAATTCCTTGGCAAGAGAAGATATTTCCCAATACATGTATGTAACAAAGGGTTCGTCCAGAGTAAATAAAGACTGTGTAGAGATCTTCCAAAAATCAGTGAGGAAAAGGCAGACAACCCGGGAGAAAAAACAGGGTATTCCACGGGCCAACAAGCCCCTGGGAAGGCTGCAGGCTTCAGCAGCGATCAGGGAACTGCAAAGAGAAACTGCAGTGCTCTGCCACCACACAGCCACCACACTGGTGAAAATAATACAAAGAATATAAAAAGTACCAGGTGTTGAGAACATTGCACTGAGTGAAAAAAGAGCCAATCACAGAAAGGCAGACACTGTGACCCCACTTACACCCTGTACCTGCGGCCATTAAACTCTGAGAAGCAGAGGACAAAGTTCCCTTGGGGAGGGGACATGGGAAGTAGCTACAGAGTTTCAGTTTTACAACATGAAGACGTTCTAGAGAATCATGGACAACCACGTGGGTAGACTCAACACCACTGTGCTGTGCACTTGAAAATAGTGAAGGATTTTGTGTTTGTAACCACAATAGAGAAACGTAACATATAGTGGTCACCAAGGGCTTGAGCCTGGGGGCCTGGTTGGGCTGTTTGTGTTTAACGGGTACAGAATTTCTGTTCAGGATGAGGAAGAAGTTCTGGACTTGGATGGTGGTGATGGTTGCACAAAGTGAATGTACTGAAGGCCACTAAACTGCACACTTTAAAATAGTAAAGAGTAAGTTTTATGCTGTGTGTGCCTTACAGCAATAAAAACATTTTGAAAGACAATCAAGTGTTGGTTGGGAATTGGAGCCACTGGGACTCGGAGACACGCTGGTGGGGAGGAGAACTGGGACGACCTCTTGGGAGACACAGAGCATACGAGCCAGCAGTTCTACTCCGGGGAGGGGGGGGGGGCAGAGCTAACACAGAAGTGTGCAAATGCCCTGAAATGTGCACCTGGAGTCCCCAGCAGCACTCCCTGTGAGGGCTGAGCAATGCAACCTCCCTGAATGCCCATCAACAGGTCCACGTAGTACAGATTATTCACACAGTGGAGGAAGCAGACAACAGCTCTTCACCAGACATGTGAATCCTATTGCCCACATTGTGTTGAGGAAGAGAATTCAGACACAGAGTATGTGCTGTGTGATACCATTGACATGAGGTTCAGAAGCAGAGAAAACTCATCTTTGGGCCCTGGCTGGTGTAGCTCAGTGGAATGTGTGTAGGGTGCAAATCAAAGGGTTGCCAGTTGGATTCCCAGTCAGGGCACATGCCTGGGTTGCAGGCCAGGTCTCCAGTGGGGGCCACGAGAGAGGCAACAACACATCGATGTTTCTCTTCCTCTCTTCCTCTCTCCCTTCCCCTCTGTCTAAAAACAAATACATAAAATATATTTTGTAACCAAACCTCATTTTTGGTACCAGGAATCTGTAGCTTGGTCACCCTGAGGGGGAAGTGATGGGAAGGTGGCAGAGGGGCCCTTCTAGGGGTTCAGGGAAGGGTCTGCTTCTTTATCTGGGCATGAGATGCTCGTGTGTATTCAGTCTATGAACCATTTTACTTACTTATTCTTACCCTCACCTGGGGATCAGGAAGGGGTGTCCCAGCTGGGGCCCTGAGGGGAACCTCAGCCTTTGGTACAATACCTCCCTCTGAGCCCCAATGTGCTGTACCCCCAACACGCTCCCAGGATGAAGACATCCAAGTGCTGTCCCAGGGCCACCTTGAACATCCCTGTGGCCTCTCTTGAAGCAGGATCCTTACCCATCATACCTAGGCAGGCTGGTTCTTTTTATAACTGTGTTCCACATAGGACCTAGAACAAGTAGCCATAAGCAGGAGTGGCATACTTCCAGTTGTTCCCTGGATAGCAAAAGGAGCAAGGCACAGAGAGGCTCAGGCCCTCCTGCACCATTACAGACCCCTGTAGGGTCACCTGATATCTGAACCAAGGTCACTGTGGGGAAAGCAGGGTCAGCAGCAGCCCTCACCCACCCACAGCGTTTCCCTCAGGCTCTCACCTGCCCACAGCAGGGCCAGCAGCAGCATCAGCACCGCTGACTAGGAGGAGGTCTGGTTCCTGTGGGTGAAAAAGAATGAAAGCAGTGGGAGGGGGGCTGTGGGGAGACCACAGAAGCTGGGAGGAGCATGAGATATTGGCCTCTGCTGGCTGTTTGCAAAAGAGGAACCTCAGAGCCAAACTGTGTCCATCTGCACCGAGCCAGGGACACCCCACAGCCCAGACATGCTGGCGCCCAGGGAACAGCAGACAGGAGCAGACTGTGAGTCATGCCGACCCTGGGGCTCCCCTGCAGCACCAGAGCAGGACAAGGACCTCTGAGGACAGACACATGAGTCTCCAAAGGGCCCCCATTAGAGGGGCTGGTCAACCCTCTGTATGAGCAGGAGTCAGAGACTCATCTGGCAGCCATGCTGGGTCCCACAAGGTGTAGGACTTGTCATGTTCCTGTGAGAGTTGGGGAGAAGGGAGATTGGGGTCCCTGTGAGGAGAAGGCACTGCTCACTCAGTCACTCATTCACTCATTCAGAAGCACTTGGTGAGCATATAAGTGTCAGTTGGCTGAAGACAAGTCAACAGGGGGCCCTTGGACCTGGTCCGTGTTTCTGAGACAGCCCTCACCACAGACACCCCCCTCCCAACACAGGAAGACTTTGTTCACTGGGGAGTTGACCACGTTTCTGCTCACATACTGGGTATTTTCTAAAAATACGAGTGTGCAGCGTAAAACTCAAACATGCTGAGGAACTGCAAGACTGCTTTCTAAAGCAGATGCACAGCTTTGCAGTGGACAGCAAAGCAGAAGAGGTAAGTTTTCTTCTCACTCACTCCCACAGTTCTTCTTTTGTGATTTAAGTTTTTGGTAACACTCACAGAATCATGGTGAAACCTCCTTGTGTGATTTGATTTATATTTATCTTATATTGGTAATGTTGAACACATTTTCATGTATTTATTGACTATTTGTACATCTTTATGGGAATGTGTTATTCAAATAATTTACCAAATTGTAAGTAAGGTTCTGTTTCTTGTTGTTAATGACCATATTTCTACATGGGATTAATTTTTTATTATAGCTTCATAAAAATATCTTGGATATACTATGGGTTCAAGTCATTCATGAAGTCTATATTGCAGATATTTTTCTCTAAGTCTGTAACTTTTCCTTTAACTCTCTTAATAGTGGTTCTTTCAGAAAAGCAAGCTCCTGTTCCCCAGACATGTGTCCCTCATGGGGTGACCCTCTATTGCATCAGGATGTGGGAGAACAAGGCAAACTAGGTTTGGTGGGCACATGTGGACTATCATGGGGGGTACCATGTCACGTGGGCAGTACAGAGGGTGAGTATTGGTCACCCAAGGTCAACATGGTACCTGCAAACAATACCTGATTAGGAAAAGGGTCTTTGTAGATGGGATGGAGATGAGGATATTGACCTGGAGAGGATCCTCCTTTGTCAGGGTTGATCCCTGAATGTAGTCACACATGTCCTCCAAGAGATACAGCAGGTGACTTTCTGCACACAGAGCAGGATGAGACAGTGTGGCCAGGGGACAGGCTGCAGTGACCCAGACATCAACCAAGGGTGGCCAAGAGCCCCAGCCCCTGGGAATCACAAAGGTGGACTCTCCCCTCTAGGCTCTGAGAGTGTGAGTCCCACTCAGCACTGGATTTCCCCACCTCAGAACTCATTTCTCATCACAGAGTTCAGTACATCTGACTCCCAGGTGTGGCAACTTGTCTTTCTCTGTTGCAGGGGTCTCAGTCGAGAACTTAGAAGGGCAGAATGAAAAGGTATTTTACTTCCTCCATGAACTTCTGGCCCCAAAGACCAAGAAAATAAAACTTTACCAAAAAATGCCCCAAGTGTGTGGTAATTTGTTTCAATGGCCTCAGGAAAGCAACACAGGCAGGAATTCTTTGGGCACCTCTGGGAAAAAGCAGAAGGAACTGAGAAAAGACCTCCTTCACCGGACCCTCTCCTCTGTTCCTTTTTGCAGACAAACTTCTTGGAGGGTTTTCTGGACCCTGAGTTTTCATTTCCCCTCCCCCAGTTCTCTGCTGATCCTGCTCCAATCACATCTTCACACGTTTTGCACCAACCACTGAGACCCAATGAGAATGTGTTTTCTTGTGTCTTCTCCTCTCTGTGGGCCACCAGAGCCTGTCCTCCCTCACCACTGCCACCCTCTCACACTGACACACGTGCCCCATCTCCAGTCCTGACACTTCCTCATCTCCATCATTCACCCCAGCTCTCTCGCTGATGTCCCCTGGTGGTCATGAGGTGGCTTCTCAGAGTGAGCATCCCCCTCAAAACCCCTCTCTGGTCCCTGAAACACAGGCCCTCCCTTCTGTGGCTCAGTGCTGTAGTGTCTTCAGTGATTTGAATTCTATCCGCTTGTCTACAGAATGACAGCTTCTGAATTAAATGGATTTTGGTGCTGGGTTCACAGATGCATCCCCAGGGTCTACAAGATTGCCCACAGTAGGGGTTCAGTCACACTACTAAAGAGACTACAAATAAAAAAGTAAGTATGATTTTCTTCAAAACCAACTAAGAATTACACATATACTTGGAGATATAAGAATCTGAAAGGAAGGGCATTTCAGCAGGAGGAACTGCATGTGCAAAGTCTCAGAGTCAAAGAGGCCCTGGCCCAGCTGGGTGGGAAGATGGTGTGAGATTCTGGAAGAGGGTGGGATCCAGTGGAGAGTCCAGCAGGGCACAGGCCACTCCACCCCTAAATCCAGTTTGTAGAGTTTGCCCCCAGTTCCTGGCCACGAAGAGGAAACATTGCTGTTCATCCCGTGCAGAACCTGGAGGAGAGGTCTCTGCAAACACAATACGGAGGCCTAAGTGAGAACAGAGGTGGAGGCAGGACCTTTTTGAGTTTAGAGACCCAGGAAGACATGAGGCCATAGGAATGACCAGGGTCATGATGGGGAGGAGATGGGCATTGAGCTGAGCTGTGCTAAGGAGGAAGGGTGGGCGAGACTTAGTGACTTATTGAATCATGATAGGAAGGGGAGGGCATCCCTGGCCCTGGTCCCTGGCCCTGGCACTCAGCTGTGGGCTCCTCGTCCGACCTCTCCCCTCCCTTACCTTGGGGCAGAGCTCACAGAAGGATGGTGAGGCAGAGTAGTAGAAGCAAAGTCCTAGCAGCTGCTTCCACAGTGGCCACCAGTGCCCTGATTTTCCTGCAGGAAGGAGGAATGAGGAGGGTGTCACCTACTCAATGGCAATCCTGTGTCCTTTGGCTCCACTGGGAACCTGGAGTTCGTCCTCCAGGACTTCCTGCATCCATAGACTGGGGACTGACTGTGCCTTTACCCTTGAACCTGCCCTGACCCCCTGCAGTGGGACAGAAAATAAAAGGCCTCAGTTGGAATTCATCAAAATAAAACATCCTGTTCATTAATGAGCTCTATGGAGAAAGTGAGAAGCCAACCCATTGAATGGGAGAAATGTTTCATAATCATAGATCTGATAAGCCTTGTTATTCAACACATAGAAAGAACTCTTAGAGTCCTGGCTGGTGGCTCAGTTGGTTAGAGCATCATCCTGATGTGCCAACATTATGGGTTCAATCCCTGTTAAGGGCACATAGAAGAAGCAACCAATGAATTCATCAATAAGCGTAACAACAAATTGATGGTTCTCTTTCTGTTCCTTCCTGTCTCTGTGAAATCAATTTAGAAAACAAATCTTAAAAAAAGACATTCTTATAACTCAACAATAAAAAGTCAGTCAACCCAATTAAAAATGTACAAAGGGTTGGATTGCTGTAAACAAATTTTTTATAAAATGGGTAAAGGACTTGAAGAAACTGTCTTCAGAGATGAATACAAATGGACAGTAACTCCAGAAGAAAATAAATGACTTCATTGTTATTACACACAAGTACAAATCAAAGGTGTGCTGAAATAGCCCTTCACCCCCACTCATGACCTGTAATATTTTTCAAGGAGAATAACAATGCAGGTAATTGTGGGGAGAAATGGGAAGGCTTATACTTTCCTTTGGGAACCTGCAATGAAGCGACCACCATGGAGATCAGTCTGCAATTTCTTCTAACAGTGACACACAGACACTACCCTGTGACCCAGCAATTCCACTCCCAGGCTTATGCCCAAAATACGTATGTTCCAACAAAAAAAGCATAACCAGTATTCACAACAGTGATCTCACTGTCAAAAATGGAAACACCCAAACATCTGTCTACTAATGAGTGGGTGGAAGTGACACGTCAGTACAATGGGGTGTTATCAAATACCATGTACAGAAGATGTATTACAGAATTATCCACCTGTGCTTATATGGTATTAATAACCAATGTCAACTCAATATGTTCAATGAAAAAGTAAAACAATAAAGAAAAAATAAGGATAAATACATTAAAAACTATACAAGGGAAACCAAACACGAGCCTGCTGGATTTGACCAGCCACATGCTGAACAGACCCAAGGCTCTGCTTCAAGGCCTCGTCCCCTCTTGGCCCAGAGTCCCCAGCATGGACCCCCACACTCCTCTGTCCTGGCAATAGCAGGGCCCAGATGATCTGGGTTCCTGGAATCCTGAGGCCGAACTTGAATTGCTTCTGGGTGGAGCTGCTGGGGCTGGACGCAGCTGAGCTGACATCATCACTGGCCTGGACTAGCTCCTACCCCTTCCCCATCCTCTCTCACATCCCCCGAGCAGGGGCATCCCACACACTAGCCACCAGTGCTCACTTGGCACCGAGATGCAGGGACACCTGGGTGCCAGCAGGGTCCACACTCAGAGGGTGAGCTCCCCTCTGTCTCCAGCCCCTACCCACGGCAGCCCCACACCCTCAGGGAGGGAGGGTTCCTAACGGGGGACCACGGTGAGGGCTGAGCTCAGTACAGTTAATATTGAGCTAATTAAATTGACAGCAGCGTGTGAGTCCCATACAGTCGCTGAGGGGGAGGAGGACCTCCCACCATGCAGCCCCCCGAGGGCTGTCCTCAGCAGCTGCGTGAACAAGTACCTGACACGGGTGGAGGATCTGCAGTGAGGCGTCTCCTGGTTCCTGTGGGGGGATAGGACAGGCTTGCCTGCATGACTCTGCAGGCTGACTGGGAACCCAACTCAGGATTTTTTAACCATGTACCAAAGACTGGGCATTTCACACAACAGAAGTATATTTAAAGCAAGGAAGTCCAAGTTTGTGTATTAGCAGGTTTGGTTGCTGTTGTGACCCCACCTCCTGGCTTGCTGGTGGCCGACTTCTCCCCATCCTCATGTGGCTTTTCTTGTATTTTTGCATGTGGGAAGAGGAAGGAAAGATTGCTTTCTCTTTGTTTCTTATAAAGCCATCAGTCTTCAGGGTACACTATCATGAACAACTTTAATCTCAATTATTCTGAAGTAACTATCATGTACTTCAACATATGGATTGGGGAAACTGATTCAGCCTATGGCATCAAGGCTCCATGGGGTCCCCACCTTCCTGCCATCCTTATCCTTACTGTAGGCAGTTCCACACCTGTTGTGTGCACAGACTTTCTTCTCTTACTGCTATAGTTTCCTTCCCCCCTTTGCAATAATCTCACTTCACTTATTGCAATAATCTTTGTTTAAAAATCCTCACCTGAAGATATATTTTTATTGATTTGAGAGAGGGAGAGAGAAACATCAATCAGTTGTCTCCCATATGCATCCTAACTAGGGATCAAAACTGTAACCTAGGCATGTGCCCTGATCAGGAATGGAACCAGCAACCCTTTGGTGTAGGAAATCATGCTGCAATCAAGTAAGACACTTCCTAGAGCTTGTGATAATCCTTTGAATAAAGTCTCTCCTTATCTAGATCCAGATTTGTTTTTTATGTGACAGACTGAAGGCTGAAGGCCAGCCTCCTCTGCTCAGCTGTGCAGCCCTTGGAGAGCAGACACCAGACACACATCCAGGGATGTGACCCCACCTTGCCTCCTTTACTCCAGGCTCCAGCTATCACACATGGACTGCTCCTGCCCAGACAGTGGCCAGGACCTCTCCCAGCCCCTTGCTTTGTGCCTGATGCCACCTCTGCCTGGGACACTTTCCCTCCCATTGTTGCTTAGCCAACTCCTGCTTTCCCCTCAAGGTGCATCTCCAGAGGGGTTTCTCCTGAGAAGTCTTTTCTCACTCCCTTTCCACCCCTGAGGGCAAAGGCAAGAGCTCTGGTCCTTGGACCCCCAGGTCATAGGAACCTCATCACACTGTGTTTTAATACTTACATGTTTCTGTGCCTTCCCCAAACCCCAGACCATGGACTTGAGCCAACCTGAGGCAGGAACTGTATCTTCTTCCTCTTACTGGTTCCTGTGTACAATGGACATGCAGTAAAAGTTTAGAGAACAAAGAAATGGAGAGAAATGTAGGGATTTCCCAGTGTTTCCTTCATGAATGTGATACAAAGGAGCTGAAATGTACTTTTCTTATGAAATCAGTTGAGAACAAAGGTTTCTCTGATGATCTTGAAAAGAAGAACTGGAGAAAGTTTGTCAATCTGTCATAGTGACTCTGTGAAGGGAGAGGCAGGAGACTCTCACCCTGTGGTTCTTTGTCATTGGGGGTGTTACCACCCACAGACATTGGGAAATGTCTGGAGATACTGTGCTTGTCAAAATAGGGCAGGGGAAGCTCCTGGCATCTCCTGGGCAGAGACCAGGGATGTTGCTTAACATCCCACAATGCACAGGAAAGCCCACCCCCACACAACCAAAAACTCCACTCAGCTACAAATGCCCCAATATCCACAGCACTGAGGTTGATAAACCATGGCCCCAATCCTAACTGTGGGTAAGGGCAGGGGTGGAGGGGGAGGAAAGACAGCGAGCACAGCTTGTGTGAGGAGGTGATATTTGAGCCCATTCTCACAGGATAAGCATGTGCTGCAATGATGGAGAATGGGGACACTATGACAGGGAGGTGGAACCAGGTGAATTCAGTGTGGGGAGCCAGAAGGGGCAGGAGGTGTTCAGGTGGTGGCAGGGGTGTGGCTGTGGTGTGTGTGGGTTGGTGGCTGAGAGAGTGGCGTGATGATGGTGAGGCTGTGAATGTTCCTGAACACTTCCTGACTGAGTGTATACCTTAAAAGTGGCAGGTGGGGAAGGATGTCTAGCCAGGGGAGGCGCAGAGCTGGAGTTGAGTGTTAGAAAGTTCCCTGTTCTGCTGGATTTTTTGTTTTGGTGCGGCTGGCATGAAGCAAACTACTTGAAGGAGCCATCCAGAGGGCGGGAAACAGAAAGCCTTAGCAAGCACATCCTGCTGCCTGCGGCTCAGCCAGGTGGGGCAGACAGACAGGATGTTTGTCCATCATCCTCAGGATGGACAAAGCCTGAGAGTGAACAGAAGGGAGGGGAGATGGAGCCGAGAGAGGAGCCCAACCTGATGACTCCTGATTGTCGGGTCCCCCACAGATCCATTCACCTCCACACCTTTCCCCTCCTGGCCCCAAACTGGGACATAAGCCTGTGGAGTCAGGCCGTTCTGCACATTGGGAGGCTGGTACCTGAGTTCCACTCCGGACCCTATTTCAGCACCATGGACAGTGGCAGCTGCCCTGCGTCTCCCTGGGGTTCAGTGTCTCCTGGTGGATTGTGCGCCCTCTGGAGGCCAGCCATTTATCAGTCCCAGAGCAGAGTGGGAGGGGCTGGGTGAAGGTCACGGGTGTTGGTATGTCTGGGGTGCCTCTTTCTTCAGACATGGGCTCTTACCCCGTACTGGAAGTCAACTGTGTACTGGATGCTGTGCTACCTCATTAGATGGGAAGCCAGACTCCGAGCATCACTGGAGAACATTCATCACTCAAAGTAGGGCCCTTATGACATTTTACAGCTTTTCTAAGACCTTAGAAGAAATCTGGTTTCCTTATAGTTTTTTATCTGCCCCCAAGCCAGCTGAATAACTTCAAGCATGCTTTCTATCTGTCCCCATCCGAGCTGATTAAACTTACAATCTAGGACAGGCTTTCCCTTTTCCTGGGCTTTTTTTTCCCCCCATTTCTGGCTGCAGCCTTCTGGTCTCTGCCCAGGTGGTCTCAATCACCACAAGGCTCCCAGCCCCACTTCTGCGCAGACACTTCCTGTAGTTCCTCCCCCAAGCTGGCCTGAGCCCCAGAGTTAGAGTCACAGGAAGTGTGGGTCCTGAAAGGGCTGAAAACAGGAACTTCGTTCCCTCCAACATTTCCCTCTATTTGTGCCTCTCCATGTTTTCCTCACTCAGCTCAGCAGTGCCCACATAGGAGCTGGCTTCCTGTCCTCTGAGCCCTCTCCAGCATCCACTACACCAGGGGTCAGATTCCTCCCAGGTGAACCCTCATCTGAGTGCCCCAAACACCAGAAAACAGCTCTCAGGCCACTCAGACCCAGGCCAGCATTCAATTGGATGCTGACCTCACTCCTGTTTTTAATGGCAGGCCTGGGGCTTCCAGAAAAGGAGGGATGAGAAAAACTTAAGATCCTTTGCTGCACAGGACACAGGGAAGGTCCTGGACTCAGAATCCAGAAAGAAAGGGCCTGGCACAGGGACACCCAAACCCTTCTCCCCACCCCTAAGCACCTCTGCACATCAGAGGAGCACTTGGCTGAGTGGGTCTTGACTTACAAGGAAAAACAATCTTTTGTTGACCTCTCACTTTTGGTCTCCCAGACTATTCCCTCTGGCTGTGAGTGAGTAGATAGAAGGAGAAGGAAAACAGAATGCATGTAATTCTCTTTACCAAAATCAAAGCAAAACTTTATGCAAGACTCTGCTGTTTGTGCCTCTGTCTTTATGTAGACCTGGGAAGCCTGTCACTCAGCACACCCTTATCACCTACTGTGCAGCTCATCATTGTGTGGGAAGCTAGTGCACAGGGCTGGTGAGAGATGCACATGCCTGCCTCCAAGGACTCACTTTCCATTGTGGGGACTTACATACACAGCCAAGGGAACTTGTTTCAGCACTCTCTGCCCACCTCCAATATGTCTTCCACAGAAAAGCCAGAGTAAACTCTAAAACACAATGGTGTCCTTTTCCTGCCTCCTCAGTTTAATTTTCCTCCAGTTGCCCCAATGGAAATAGACAGCCCTTTAAGATGATCCCAGGGGTGTCACTCAGTGTCTTGTTTGTTACTAATGCTTAGAACATGCCGCAAACCAAATGCCAACACATGTGTAGGGACACACACAAATTTGTTCATCTAGTCTTTCTAAAAAGTTTATCCTTAGCTGTTGTGGCTCAGTTGGTTAGAGCATTGTCTTGCAGACCAAAAAGCCACAGGTTCAATTCCTAGTCAGGGCCTGTACACAGATTATGGGTTTGATCCCTGGTTGGGACATGTACAAGAAGGCAGTCAATTGATGTTTCCTTAGCACATCCATCTCTCTTTATTTGTCTCTTTCTTTCTCTTTTTCTCTCTCTCTCATCAATGAGAAAAATGTCCTCGAGCAAGGGTAAAAACTTTGTAAAATGAATGTCATGTTTCTCATATAGATACAAAATAAACATGTGTTAAAGAATTTTATTGTGTTTAAAAACACCTAACATTGTATCTACCCTCATAACCAATTTTTGAGAGCCCAGTATTACCAACTTCTGGCACTGTGTTGTACAGAGCTCCCTAGAACTTTCTCATCTTGTGTAACGGAAATGTCATGCCCATTACACAGCAGCTCCCTGTGTCATCTGACTCATGAGTGAGGGAACCAGGCAGAAACGACAGAAGCACAGATCCATATGGAGTGCATGAGAGTTGAAGGGAAGTTGTGAATGGATGTGACACTGTGTTGAGGGGAATTCAAGTGACCCTCCAGCAGACAGAATGCCTGTGTGTGTCTGTGGACTTGAACTACTTCCACGGTTTCCAGTTACCTGTAAACTATGGCAGCGTAAAACAGTTCAAACACAATAGAAGGCCAGAATCAGATAACCCTGGAAGTGTGTGTGGCAGAGAATGCACAGTTTCCCACCACAGACAGCCAGTCATTTCATTTTTGCCTCAATTTTCATACAATAATTAAAGCAAATACTTACTGATAACCTAATATAAGCCAAGCATGTTTCTAAGCAGTGTGGTGGATTCAGCAGTAAGAAGAGGTACAAGACCCTTCATGAGGCTTACATTCCAATGGCAGGAAAGACAGACAAAGAATGACTAAGTAGATCCTATGTTATATGGGTTGGTGATAAGGAGTCTGGGGATAAACACAGCAGGAAAGGTTTATAGGAAACATGGGATGTATTGTATTCTTCATGCGATTATTGAGAAGCTGAGGCTTGAGAGTGTGTACATCAGCTTCACAAACACATGCACACCTCAGATGTGTGCACACAGAGATCACAGACACACACAATCACAGACACACATATACACACAGAGATCCCCCACACCCATAGACACAGATACACCTCAAAACACACACGGACATACTCCCCAGAGAGACACACAGAAAAAAGACCACACCACCAGACATACACACATACACCTTAGATACATACAGAGAGACCACACACACAGGTGCATACACACAAACACACATGCACAGGTACACACTTCACATACACACACAGACACAAACACCAGGCACAGAGACTGTAAATGCAGACACACTTGTCCACAGACACACAACACAGACATGCACACACTGAGAAACACCTACACACTTCAGACAGACACACAGACATACCTGACACACACAGACCACAAACACAGACACACACAGAGACTCAGACACATAAACACTTACAGACAGAAACACATGCCACAGAGACACAAACACTTCCAAAGAACACACACACACAGATGCACAATGGGTCTCAGCCCTCTGGGTCTTCACACAGCCAGCATTGCAGGGGAAGATTCAGGCCTGATGGTCAGGCCCAACAGACCCAACATCCCAGCAGGAGGGAAGGTCTGGGACGCTCATGACCCCAGGGTCCTCTCTGCCATTCCACTGACCTTCCCTGTCATTCTCAGAAACAACCCCTGCCATCTGATTTCACCACACTCCTAGTCCCTGAGCTTGTGGTCCAGCAGTACCTTCAGACCCATCACCCCCCCCACACATACTGGCCTGAGAGGGAACTACAGTTCTATCCACACTCAGACCAAGCACTGAGTGATGGGCTGGGAAGGTGAGAACACCTCTCCACCTTTGGAAAGACTGAGACCTGAAGCCAGGACAGGTGGGAAGGGAAGTGGACTCGCCTGAAAGGAATGGGATGGTGAAGAAGCAGGAGGAGAACAGAAAGAGGGAAGGGGGCAATGGAAAGGGGCAGGTGGAGGAGGAGGAAGTGGAAGGGAGGGGAGGGGATTGGGCAGATTCCCTTGGACCCTGGAGCAGAGGGGTTGAAGGTCTGGCTGAGGCAAGTGGGATACAGTGCAGCCTCCTCACTGTACCATCAGCGTCTCTGGCTCTGGTCCTGCTTGTCAAATGGGGTGACTTGCCTCCCACACAACCCTGCTCCCCTTCCTCCCCCCAGCTCACCTATCTCATCCCCCACACCCATCCTTCCACCCTCCTCGGGTTCCACCATCCCACCCTCTCCTCGTGTCAGCCCTGACCAGCCAGGCTGTGACTCTGTCCCTGCTCCCCACTCCAGGTCCAGCAGGGCCTGCCTCACCTCAGCCCACACCCTCAAGAACAGCCTGCTCCAGAGATGAGAGGCGGGTAGCCATGGTTCAGGCACAGTGACAGGCCTCTCCAGTAGAGGGAGCAGCCTGAGCAAAGCCCATGGTGCTGGTCCTGCCCTTGGGAGAGGAGAAGCAGGGTGGTGGGGCTGAAGCTGCAGCCCTACAGAGTGCAGAGCTGGTCGTGGAGGAGCAGAGGTGTTACCTCGCGCGGTTTCCTCCTGTTACCAAGTCCTTCCCTCCCTTCTCCTCCTCCCACCCACAGAGCAGTCCCGTCCTACAGACCCGCCCCGTGTGGACCGTGTCCACTGTGGTCCAGGCCAGGCTGCTCCCCACACTTCACTTGTAGGAACACCTGGATCTTCTTGGCAACCCCGGGTTCCCTGGCTCGGGCTGTCATAAAACAGTGCCACCACTGGGGGGCTTAAGTTGCAGAAATCGATATTCTCAGTCTAGAGACAAGAAGTTCAACATCAAGGTGTTGGTAGGACTGGTCCCCTCTGAGGTCTCTCTGCTTGGCTTGCACACGGTTCTTCCCCTGTGGTCTCTCCTCTGTGCGTGTCTGTGCCCTAAACTCTCTTTATAAGGACACTAGTCCTATTGGGTGAGGGCCCAGCCTAGTGACCTCATTCTACCTTAATCCCCCTAAAAGACCTGATTTCTAAAACCAGTCACATTCAGCAGTAGTGGGGGTCAGGACATGAGCAGATGAGTGTTGGGGAGTGACACAATTCAGCCCACAGCACCTCATGATCCTGGGCATCCGACTGTGCACAGGGCAGTGAGGTCATTCCTGAGGCAGCACAGTGAGCATGGAGGAGCCAGGCTGGAGCCCGCGGCCATCTGGCTGCACAGCCCACACCCCTGACCCCACCCTGGAGGCCTCCACTCAGGAGCCTAGGGTCAGCACCTGTTCTTACCTACGGTTCTTCCACAGACAATGAGGGTTGAGGCCTGTGATTCCTCCCTGTGGCAGATGAGGAAAGTGAGGCTTGGAGGGCAGAAGAGCCAGGCCTACCTGAATCCAAAGGCACACTGTGCTGGCATCTTGCTCTGAATCAACACCAGGGATGCCTGGGCAGGGGGGCTCCAAGCAGGCCAGCAAGCTGAGGACCACCTGTGGGGTCACAGGCTGGTGGCCCCCTGGGTGGCCTGGTTCTGTGCACTCTGGCCATTCTCACCTGGGAGCTCACTGTCCACTGCCAAGAGTAACTGGGTTTCCTACACACCCTAGCCTGTGCTCCCACCAACATGCCCTAGACCACTGAGAACTGGCATGGCCTGGGGCCCCTCTGCCTCCCCGGGTATGAGGTTCACTCTCAATGACAGGGACAAAGGCTGCCACAGTCTCCACTTTGACTCCACACCCTTGAGGGAGTAGATGCTCTGGTGGGCTGTGTGTTCATTCCTTCATCCATCACCACCTGTCTCACCTGGAGGACTATGTCACATTTCCTGCCTTCCTATTCCCCTGTGAGCCCCACCCGAGTCCCACCCCCAGGACACTGATCCTGCATATTATACAGAAGCTGTGCCTCCTTTCCAGAATGGACAGTAGTGCCAGAGGGACAGGCCAGGGCAGGGAGTTGAGAGTGGTGGTGTGGGTCTTCCTTGGTGTATGGGCACCTCACAGGGACTTCATCTGGAAAGTGGAAGTGCTTACTCTCCAAGGGCCAGGCCAGCTCTGCCACACGGGCTGCCCACTTCCTCCTCCTTGATCATCATCTTTCTCCCTTCCCCCTGGCTTCCTGTTGAGGTTTCCTCTCAGTCTTGTGACACTGAGACCCTGACACTCACCCCAGAGATGCTGCTGCTGCTGGCCCTGCTGTGGGCAGGTGAGTGCCCCAAGGGAGAGTGTGTGGGCTGGCGTGGAAGCTGTGGCTGATTAGTCTTTCCCTGCAGGGTCCCTGGCTGAGGATCAAGGATTCCGGCTGCAAGTGCAGGGGTCTGTGATGGTGCAGGAGGGCCAGTGCATCTCCGTGCCCTGCACTGTGATGTACCCCAAGATAGGCTGGACTGAGTCTGCCCCAGCTCATGGCTACTGGTTCCAGGAAGGGGCTGAACCAAACTCGGATGCTCCTGTGGCCACAAACAACCCTAATCGCAAAGTGAGGGATAAGAACAGGGCCCGATTCCACCTCGTTGGGGACCCCCGGACCTACAACTGCTCCCTGCACATCAGAGATGCACAGAAAAAAGACACAGGGAGATACTTCTTTAGGGTGGAGAGAGGGTCCTATGTGAAAGAAAGTTACATAAACAACATTCTGTCTGTTCATGTGACAGAAAAGAAATGGGGTCAAGGTGAGGACACATGGCTGAGTCCTGAGGGCTCCTGGGCTGGGAAGGAACCTGATTCTCCTCATCCTGGGGTGGACTCAGGGCGACTGATGGGGACTGGATCCTGTGGCTGGCCTGGCACAGAGGCTGCAGTTAAGTGCACACTCAGGGATCCCACTCTAGGGCCACAGTCTTTGTCTTTCTCTTCTTCAGATCTGGTACCTGACATCCACATCCAGGGGACTCTGGAATCTGGACACCCCAAAAACATTACCTGTACAGTGTCATGGGCCTGTGACAGAGAGACACCACCCATCTTCTCCTGGATGGGAACCAACCTCACACCCCTGGGTCCTGAGACTCCCAACTCCTCAGTGCTCACCCTCACACCAGGGCCCCAGCACCACGGCACCAACCTCACCTGTCGGGTGGCCTTGCCAGGTGGTCAGATCAAGGAGAAGACTGTCCAGCTCAATGTGACCTGTGAGTACCCACCTTGTCAGGACACCAGTACTTGGGAGTGGAGGGAGTTGGGGGTGTAAGTTTGAACCGTGTTAGCAGGGCTGGGGAAGAAGGAAGGAGGACACCCAATTTCACCCCCTTCTTGTGTATGAAATTTGTGGGTGGAAAGGGATGTTGCCCACCTTTGTGCCACTGAACAGGAAACAATTTTGTCTGTCGGTCCAGATGCGCTTCAGAACTTAACCATCATGTCCCGGAAAGAAGGCACAGGTAGGGTGCATCTTCTCCTGTCTGGGGGTGGTGGGAGTGGGTCTCCCTGCATCCTTCAGAGCAGAGCTGGGATTTCAGAACTCAGATGGGAGACAGACTCGGGCCATGTGAGAGGACAGCAGAGGTGAGAGGCCCCCAACTCACTCCTCCTCGGCTTAGAAACTGGCCTCCCTCATCCCGACCCCCTCACGGGATGCTGCATGAGGTTCTCAGATGTACAGCACTGTGGTCAGACGTTCATAGAACTTACAAAGGGATAAGTTAACTCCACTGTGGCACCATCCATAGTTATTAAAATAGTATGCACTATGTTCTCTCTGCTGTACTTTACAAACCATGACTATTTTTTAATGGGCAATTTGTAATACTGTGTTTTAAATCTCCCTGAATTTCTTCTAGTAGCCTCATGTAAACACCCCCAGCATGGCCACTCAGTCGGGCTGCACAGGACCACTTGCTTCTCTGGGAGCAGGCGGGGCCATGCCACACCCTGGCGGAAGCTGTGCTCTATGCCATCCTCCCACCATGTCCTCCATGCCAGCACCATCACCTGGCCAGCTGCCACCCCTTCTCGTGCCCTGCTTAAGCCTCTCCTCCTCTAGGAAGCCCTCCCTGACCTGCCAGTCTCATTCAAGTCCTGTCCTCAGGGCTCCCTCAACACAGTTAACCCCCCATCATAAACTATACCTTACTGCTCTGTGAGAACCTGCTTTTGGGGTGTCTTGTCCATGAGACTGTGAGCTGTGAGACACAGCTGAACTGGGCAGGTCATAGTGTACCTCTGTTGACAGATGTAAATGACAAAGTTCATCCAGAGAAATCTAGGGTCTATGCTGGCACTGGTGGCCATGGCAGGAGGCGTGGGGATGAGGGTAGTCCAGCCAAACCCTCAGCAACCTTTTGCAGAGGATGTAGTGCCTGCCCCTAGCCCTGTCCCCATGGGGCTGAGCCCAGATGGTAGAGCCCATGGGATTATGGAAGAGGAGAAACTGATACATATAATTTAAGGAAGTGGGACAGAGAGCACCACACAAAGATGATGAGAGACAGAGACAGAGGGAAATACAGAAAAGAGAGAGACACATATAGATGAAGAGGGTGATTGACAGGGAGAAGCAGGGAGATGAAGAGAGAGGCAGAGCCACAGAGAGGCAGGGACATACAGACGGGGAGAGAGGGAGACAGAGGGAGACCTAACTACAGGGGGGCTGGACTCTCGCTCTGTCTTGCCAGGATATAAAGTTCTGTCCAACGGCTCATCTCTCCAAGTCCAGGAGGGCAACTGCCTGCATCTGGTGTGTAAAGCTGACAGCAACCCACCCGCCAGTATGTGGTGGGCCCGGGGAAGCCTGACCCTGGAGTCCATGCAACCAGGGGTCCTGAAGCTGCCCCAGGTGCAACTGGAGGACCATGGGAAATACCTCTGCCGAGCTCAGCAGCACAAGTCAGCCTTTCTGGAAGCCTCTGTTACCCTCAGTGTGAAGAGTGAGTAGGAGCATACCTGGGGGCAGGGCCCTGGGGTGTTGGGGAGGAGAGAGACTCCCCTGATTCCTTCCCTGTTTCTCCCCACAGACCCCCCACAGCTGCAGGGACCCTCCTGCTCCTGGGAGGATGAGGGTCTCCACTGCAGCTGCTCCTCTCGAGCCCAGCCAGCCCCCTCCCTGCACTGGTGGCTGGGGGAGGGGCTGCTGGAGGGGAACCACAGCAATACCTCCCACACAGTCACCTTCCACTCAGCAGAGACCTGGGCCAACAGCTCCCTGAGCATCTATGGGGAGCTTACGTCCAACCTCAGGCTGGCATGTGAGGCCCAGAACACCCACGGGAAAGAAACAGTGACTGTCCTGCTGCTGCCAGGTCAGGTGTGAGGGGGGAAGCTCAGCTCTGGACCCTAAAAAACACTGAGTGGGAGGGAAAGTGGCCTGACTCTGGGCAAAGGGGCACTGCAGTCCCGGCCCCTGAGACAAGGTCTGGGGAGGGCCTGGGGGACTTGGAGGCTACAGCCACATGAAGGGTGGGGGACAAAGGAGTCCTGGATGGGAGTGGGCACACTCCACAGCATGGATTTGAGAAGGTGGGGTGCTCAGATACCTGCCTAGGGAAAGAGGAGCTCACCCCAGGTGTCTCATCTCTGCAGGGAGACCAGGACAAAGGACAGAAGTGATTCAGGGGGTTGTCGGGGGAGCTGGTGCCACAGCCCTGCTGGCTGTCTGCCTCGGCCTCATCATGTGAGTGGGTGGTGGCCCCAGGCTGGGCAAAGGCCTCAGGAAGTAGAGGTGGTGATGTGTAGGGGCAAGAATACAAAGAATCTCTGAACCTGAGATCCCAGAGTTGTCACAAGGTGATAAATGCTGGAAGAGGTGCCACAAGGTGAGGCACAGACAGGAAGTCAGCCTCCTGGCACCTTAGCCAGGTGCACTGTGTTCCCAACATCTGGCTGCAGCTGTCTGGGAGGAGGGATGTGTGTTCCTGTCCTGGTCCCTGCAGCCAGGCAGCAGCCTCCACACCTGCCTCAGTAAGCCCTGCCAGGCCCCCAGGTGCGAGCCAGCTGGGCTGAAAAGCCCTGTCTCTCTCCTCAGACTGAGGATCTGCAGGAAGAAACAGGCAGAGAAGGCAGAGAGCCAGGAAGGCATCTACCAGGTGCGTGCCGGGGGGCCACGTTCCACCCAGTGTCTCTGTGGTGAACACAGGTGTTCCTCCTCTGTCCCCAAACTTGGCCCTCCCCCAGGTTTCCTGGCACAGCCCCTCATATCTGAGAACTGTCCTCTCCCGCATCCCCCAGAGCCCATCATTGGCCAAGTCCTGTCCCATTTCCCTTGTAGCAACACCCTCCTCCTTTTCTTCCTGTCCTGCTGACCCCCCAACCACTTCCTGGGGTCTCTGACCCCACCTCCCCTCCCTGAACATTCCCCACACATCTGTCATGCTCCCACCATTTACATCAGTGAGTCCAACAGAAAAACAATACAAACAATGTTTATAACTCACAACTTCCTAGGAGTGGTATTCAAAATTAGGAAGAAACATGATACCAGCTTTCCTATCTGTAAAATGGGAAAACAGTCATATCTATGGAGAGAGGTCATAAGGATTATGTGAGACTAGTAATAAGAACAAGCTTTTATGATTAAACTTTGTCAATGGTACAAATGGTACATGAGTGAATGAGTGAGTGAGTGAATCCTCAGGAAATGGGTGTGAAATGGACAAATGAATAAGACCCCCCAAGCCACAAGTGCCCCTCTCCAGATCCCAAACCCAGCTCGGACACCCCTCTTTCCTCCCACTCAGGGTCACCTGAATGCATCCTCCTCCCACCACCTGCCCCCAGCACAGGCTGCCTCCCCCTCAGAGCATGAGCTCCACTACGCTGCTCTCAGTTTCCACAACATGAAACCACACAACCCTCAGGCCCAGGAGACCCTGTATTCTGAGGTCAAGATCCGGAAATGATGGAGCACCCCCGCCTGCAGGAGCTGGCTGGAGCCCAGAAAAGGTATCTCCAAAAGGAAAGGTGTGTCAGGATCCGATTCTTAAACAGCTAACAGCCCTCTGAGCCAAAGGTCATGAATGGAAACATGAAGTTCCTGGGAGTGGCTGAAGTGGCAGAGATTCCTGGGTTTGAATCCAGGCTCAGCTACTTCCTGAGGGTGTTCCAGCAGGCAAGTCACTTACCTCTGTGTGCCTCAGTTTCCTGCTCTGTAACGTGGGGGATAATGTGATTACCTTTACTGTTAAGTGACAAAACATGCGTCATTGGCATTAAGGACATTGTTATGTACTAAGTTCACCTCAGGTCAGAGGGAGATGTCACTTTTGTCTCTACCTCTATCTTCTGCCTGGTTGATGATTTTAAGAACTTGTACTATCTTCATTGGGTGGAGGGGAACTTGTATTATTTTAAAATATTTCTATTTCTAAATGTAACTCCTTGGCAGGAGAAGATATTTCCCAATACATGTATGTAACAAAGGGTTCGTCCAGAGTCAATAAAGACTGTGTAAAGATCTTCCAAAAATTAGTGAGAAAAAGGCAGATAACCCAAGAGAAAAAATGGGGTATTCCAGGGGCCAACAAGCCCCTGGGAAGGCTGCAGGCTTCAGCAGCGATCAGGGAACTGAAAAGAGAAACTGCAGTGCTCTGCCACCACGCAGCACCACTCTGGCAAAAATAAAAAGAATAGAAAAAATACCAGGTGTTGAGAACATTGCACTGAGTAAAGAAAGAGTCAGTCACAGAAAGACAGACACTGTGGTCCCAGTTACCCACTGTATCTGCAGCCATTAAACACTGAGAAACAGAGGGCACAGGGCCCCTGGGGATGGGACATGGGAAGCTGCTACCGAGTTTGTTTTGCAACATGAAGATCTGGTTGAACATTCATGGGTTGTCCATGAATCATGGACAACCACGTGGGTAGACTCAACACCACTGTCCTGTACACTTAAAAAAGTGAAGCATTTTATGTTTTTAACCATAATAAACAAAAGTACCATATAGTGGTCACCAAGGGCTTCAGACTGAAGGCCCAGAGCTGTTTGTGTTTAACGGGTACAGAATTTCAGTTCAGGATGAGGAAGAAGTTCTGGAGGTGGATGGTGGTGATGGTTGCACAAAGTGAATGTACTGAAGGCCACTAAACTGCAGGCTTAAAAATAGCTAAAGAGTAAGTTTTATGCTGTGTGTTCCTTAGAGCAATCAAAACATTTTGAAAGACAATCAAGTGTTGGTTGGGATGTGGAGCCACTGGGACTTGGAGACATGCTGGTGGGGAGGAGAACTGGGATAACCTCTTGGAAACACTGAGCATACGAGCCAGCAGTTCCACTCCGGGCTGGGGTGGGCAGAGCTAACACAGATGTGTGCAAATACACCTGAAATGTGCACCTGGAGTCCCCAGCAGCACTCCCTGTGAGGGCTGAGCAATGCAACCTCCCTGAATTCCCATCTACAGGTCCACATGTTACAGATTATTCACATAGTGGAGGAAGCAGACAACAGCTCCACACCATGCATGTAAATCCTACCAACATTGTGTTGAGGAAGAGAACAGAGACACAAAGAGTATGTGCTATGTGATACCATTGACATGATGTTCAGAAGCAGACAAAAGTCATCTTTGGGCCCTGGCTGGTGTAGCTCAGTAGATTGAGCACTGGCCTGTGAACCAAAGGGTTGCCAGTTCGATTCCCAGTCAGGGCACATGCCTGGGTTGCAGGTCAGGTCCCCAGTAGGGAGAGTGCAAGAGGCAATCACACACTGATGTTTCTCTCCGGCTCTTTCTC
Source organism: Phyllostomus discolor (assembly GCF_004126475.2). Classification (NCBI taxonomy): domain Eukaryota; kingdom Metazoa; phylum Chordata; class Mammalia; order Chiroptera; family Phyllostomidae; genus Phyllostomus; species Phyllostomus discolor. Next base: position 22,106,588 of record NC_040914.2, read on the forward strand.
CCTCCCTTCCCCTCTCTAAAAAAATAAATAAATAAAATATTATTTTTTTAAAAGGTGTGACACATGAATACATGCTTCAACATAGATGAACCTCAGAAACATGCTACTTGAAAGACACCAGGCACAAAACATCACATATTGTATGATTCTGTTAACACAAAACATCCCAAGGAGATTAACCTATAGAGGCAGAATGCAGATTAAGGGCAGCCAGGAGCTTCAGGGAAGACGCAATGGGGAGTGACTGATTCAGGGGTATGGGGTTTCCGTTCAGGTGATGGAAACTCTTTTGGGACAAGAGAGAGGTGGCGGTTACATAAAATTGTGAATGTGCTAAATGCCACTAAATTGTTCACTTTGGAAATGATTAGTTTCATGTTACGTATTTCCCCTTTATTAAAAAAAAAAAAACATAATTTACACTCTTCAACTCATCCCACCAGGATTCAAACCCCCGTGTCACCACTTAGCCTCTGGCTCCTTCCACTGGCTCATCTGTGAAATGAGGTAAGAACATGCCTCAGCCCATGTGGCTGTTCTGGGAATTCCATGAATTATGCATGGCCAGCACCTGGTGCATGGTGGGCTTCAGGAACAGTCAGCTCTGGGTGGCTGGTCAAAGTGCCATGTGCTGCCCAGGTCATCATTTGAGTCCCTAAATGACCTCTTAGTGTCAAATCATAAACAAGCGATCGCAAACTTTCCATTTGTTCCCTAACCAAGTGGATGATCATGTGGTGAGCAGAAAGGTTGCTGATGCAGAAGGTGGCAAATAAGTAGAAGGACTGTTTCAAGGACTTACGGCCAAGGTTTTGTCTCATTTACCTCTTCCACATGGCCCATTCCCACAAGTCACCAAGTCCCTGATCTGGGCTCCATTTCATCCCATCCAGCTTGTCGCCAACACCAGCAGCACAGGGAGCTTCTCACACTCAGCTCCAACTCTGCCCCTCCTCTCTGGCTAGACATCCTTCCCCACCTGCTGCTTTCAAGGTATCCACTCTGGTGGGAGTTGTTCAGGAATGTTCACAACCTCACCATCATCACCTCACTCATCACACACCTCAGCCACACCCCTGCCACCACCTGAACACCTCCTGCCCCTGCTGGCCTCCCCACACTGAATTCACCTGGTTCCACCTCCCTGTCATAGTGTCCCCATTCTCCATCATTGCAGCACACGCTTATCCTGTGAGAATGGGCTCAAATATCACCTCCTCACACATGCTGTGCTCGCTGCCTTTCCACCCCCTCCAACCCTGCCCTTTCCCACAGGTTGGATTAGGGCCATGGTTTATCAACCTCAGTGCTGTGGATATTGGGGCACTTGTGGCTGAGGGGAGTTTTTGGTTGTGTGGGGGTGGGCTTTCCTGTGCATTGTAGGATGTTAAGCAACATCCCTTGTCTCTGCCCATGAGATGCCAGGAGCTTCCCCTGCCCTATTTTGACAACCACAGTATCTCCAGACATTTCCAAATGTCTGTGGGTGGTCAAACTCCTGGATGAGAAAGAACCATGGAGTGAGAGCCTCCCAGCTCAGCCTTCACAGAGTCACTGTGGCAGATTGACAAACTTTCTACAGTTCTTCTTTTCGAGGTCACCAGAGAAACCTTTGTTCTTGGCTCATTTCATAAGAAAAGTACATTTCAGCTCTTTTGCATCACATTCATGAAGGAAACATTGGGAAACCCTTACATTTCTACCATTTCTTTGTTCTCTAAACTTTTACTGCATGTCCATTATACACCGGTAACAGTAAGAGGAAGAAGATACAGTACCTGCCTCTGGGAGGCTCAAGTCCATGGTCTGGGGTTTGGGGAAGGCACAGAAACATGTAAACTATTAAAACACAGTGTGATGAGGTTCCCATGGCCTGGGGGTCCAAGGAACAGAGTTCTGGCCTTTGCCCTCAGGGGTGGAAAGGGAGTAAGAAAAGGCTTCTCAGGAGAAACCCCTCTGGAGATGCACCTTGAGGGGAAAGCAGGAGTTGGCTAAGCAACAATGGGAGGGAAAGTGTTCCAGGCAGTGGTGACATCAGGCACAAGCAAGGGGCTAGGAGAGGTCCTGGCCACTGTCTGGGCAGGAGCAGTCCATGTGTGATAGCTGGAGCCTGGGGTAAAGGAGGCAAGGTGGGGTCACATCCCTGGATGTGTGTCTGGTGTCTGCTCTCCAAGGGCTGCACAGCTGAGCAGAGGAGGCTGGCCTTCAGCCTTCAGTCTGTCACATAAAAAACAAATCTGGATCTAGATAAGGAGAGACTTTATTCAAAGGATTATCACAAGCTCTGGGAAGTGGCTTAGTTGATTGCAGCATGATTTCCTACACCAAAGGGTTGCTGGTTCAATTCCTGGTTAGGGCACATGCCTAGGTTACAGTTTTGATCCCTGGTTGGGATGCATATAGGACACAACTGATTGACGTTTCTCTCTCCCTCTCTCAAATCTATAAAAACACATCCTCAGGTGAGAATTTTTAAACAAAGATTATTACAATAAGGGGAGTGAGATTATTGCCGGGGGAGGGGGGAGTGGAAACTATTACTCTAACGGAAGAACCTCCTTTTGTCACAAAATAAGTCCTAATCAATTTTGAAAGCTGGATATCATCTCTTCGTGTCACAGTGAAATGAAACTCGAAAACTATAATGGGGAAATTTGAAAACTCACAAATATATGATAAGCAAACCACGTGCACTTAAACAACCAGTGGATCAAAGGATAAACCACAAGAAACATTAGAAAATACCTGAGGATGGTTGGGCTGGGGTAGGGGAGTGGTGGGGGGAAATGGAGACAACTGTACTTGAGGTACAATTTTAAAAAATATTAAAAAAAGGAAATACCTTGAGACAAGTGAAAACCAAAACACAGCACACTGAAATCTATGGAGTGCAGTGAATGTGCTAAGAAGGAAATTTATAGCTGTAAATACTTACCTTCAAAAAAGATTTGACTTCCAGTCAAGATGGAGTAGAGGTAAATGTGGTACTTACATCCTCCCATGACCATGTCAAATGACACAACAACCATCATTCAGAACCTCCTGAAATCTGGCTGAACTGAAGTCCTACAACCAGGAATTTAAAGAAGCAGCCACATCAAAACCGGTAGGAGAGGCAGAGATGCAGAAAGGGCTGGTCCCACACCCGTGTGTGGAAGATAAAAATTAGGCAGGAAGTCTCAGCTGTGGATATTTCTCCTGAGCAGTGAGGGGTCCCAGCTCCAACTAGACCCCCCAAGCTCAGGGTTCCAATGCTGGGAAAAGAAGTTCCCATAACTTCTGGCTGTAAAAACCAACAGGAATTGATGCTGAGTGAGACGGAGGGCTGCTAAAATCCCAGGCAGTCCCTCTTAAAGGGTCCTGCTCAGAAACGTACTCGGACTTACTTCCTCTGACCTCCAGCCCTGGGGAAGCAGCTCAAAAGGCACCAGGGACCTATGGGAACTGAAGTATCTGGCACTGGCAAAAGATGGGGGGCAGCTTTCTTCTGGACAGAAGAGCTGGCAGATGCCATTTTTCCTTTGATGAGCCCTCCCCCATGGAGACAACATGTAGATGTCATATCTCAGTCTCCATCAACCTGGCTATCACTGTTTGCCCCACCCTGGTGATTCCCTGAGATTCCACTCCACCCAACTTGCAGGCCCATCCAAGTTCTTTCTGGTGCCTTTTTCATACAAATAGCCTGTCTTGGCTCATGCTTTAGACTTTTCTAAAATCTCTCAGACAAGCAGCACCTGGCCCCAGCATGCCCCATACCCCTTGCTAAGTGACCCCAGACCCAGAACTATCAGCAGCCAGCCATGGTTCACAGCCTGGCTTCTCCTGGGCACCTCCAAGCCAGACACAAATAGCAGGAAGCTTCAGATCACTTTGTAGCTCAAGTGAGTGGCCCTGTGCAGAACACAGGTGGCAGCTGACCTTGGCCTGCCCCTCCCAGGAGGCCTCAGGGCAGAGCACCTGGCAGACAACTTTAGACCACATTGAAACAGCACCCAACTATATCCATAGTGACACACTCAAGGGACAGACTCAGCAGGCAGTGAAGTAAGTCCTGCTCTGTTGGGTGGGCCCCTGCACAGCTGATCCTCCATAGCAGTCAGTGGTCTCAGCTAGTCCTTGCAACTGATCAGCCTGGGTGTAAGTCCCTCCCATTGATGTCCCAACAGCAATCAAGGCTCAACTACAACAGGAGGCCATACACAGCCTACATAGGGTGAAGGGGGCTGCAACTGAGGTGCCCAGCTTGGGTGGTCAGAGACGGTTTGGCATTAGGACCTACAGAACGCCTACTACTTTAAGCCATTCTACCAACCCCAGGAGACACAGCAGCTCTACCTAATACACAGAAACAAACACTGAAAGGCTGCCAAAATGAGGAAACAGAGAAACACATCACAACTAAAACAACAGAACAAAACTCCAGATAAAAAATAAACAAAATGGAGACAAGCAACCTGCTAGGTGTGGAGTTCAAAACACTGCTTATAAGAATGGTCAATGAACTTAGGGAAAGAATAGTTGAACTTAGAGAGAACTTCAACAGCATAAAAAAAGGGCATGTAAACCATTAAAAAAAGACATGGGAACCACAAAAAAAAAAAAAAACCAGTCAGAAATGAAGTATACACTAACAGAAATGGAGAATAATCAACAGGGAATCAAGAGTAGAGTAGATGAAACTGAGTATCAAATCAGTGATTTGGAATGTAAAGAAGCAAAAAACACCCAATCAGAACAGCAAAAAAAAAAAAAGGAGAGAATTTAAAAAACTAAAGATAATGTAAGGAGCCTCTAGAATAACTTCAAGCATACCAATATTTTCATCATGGGAGTACCTGAAGGAGAAGTGAGAGAGTAAGGAATTGAAAACCTATGTGAAAAAATAAGACAGGAAACTTCCCTAACCTGTTGAAGGAAGTAGGCATACAAGCCTGGGAACAAAGAGTCCCAAACAAGATAAATCCAAAGAAGCCCATAACAAGACACAGCATAATAAAAATACCAAATCTTAAAGACAAAGAGAATCTTTAAAGCAGCAAGAGAAAAGCAACTAGTTACCTACAAGGGAACTCCCATTAGACTTTCAGCTGATTTCTCAACAGAAACTTTGTAGGCTAGGAGGGATTGGCAATAAATAGTCAAAGTGATGAAAAGCAGTGACCTGTAATCAAGATTATTCTACCCAGCAAAGCTATTATTTAGAATCAAGAGCTTCCCAGACAAAGAAAAGCTATAAGGAATTCATCACCACTAAACCAGTGTTAGTGAAATGTTAAAGGGTATTCTTTAAACAGCAAAAGAAAGAAAGTTAACATATATGAACAATAAAGTGGCAGTAAATACAAATCTATCAACAAATGAATCTTAAATAAATAAATAAATAAATAAGCAGAACAAAAATAGACTCAGATAGAGAACATTTTGAAGGTTGCCAAATGGGAGGGGGTTGAAGACGGGGTGAAAAAATTGAAGGGATTAAAAAGTACAAATTGGCTGTTACAGAATAGTCATGGGATGTAAAGTATAGCATATGAAATATAGTCAATAGTATCATAATAATTATGTATGGTGTCAGGTGGGTACTAGGTTTATCAGGATGATCACTTCATAAATCATATAACGTCTAATCACTGGGTTTACACCTGACACTAATATACTATTGTGTGTCAAGTGTAATTGAAAAATAAAAAAGGATTTAAGTTTTAAAAAGAGAAACAATGGAACCACCTCACTTTACATTTAACTTTACATATTAAGTAACTAAGAAAAGATTGTAATAGAACAACAGTAAAACATTTATTTTAAAAAAATAAACCAAGAAAAGAAAATAATTAAACCCAGTACAAGTAGAAGGAAGGCAAGAATAAAGATTAGAATGGAAGTAAATGACAGATAATAGAAAAACAATAGAGAAACTTAGCACCACCAAAAGTTGGTTCTTTGGAAAGAGAAACAAAATTGATAAATGTTTAGCTAGATCAACTAAGAAAGAGAAAAATCCCATTAAAAAATCAAAATGAAAGTGAAGATAAATCAGATATCACTCTGATTCTACAAAAATAAAAAAAGATTATAAGACAGTACTATGAACAACTGTACTGCACATCCAAACTGCATAACCTGGATGAATGGACAAATTCCTAGAAACACACAATCTACCAAGACTGAATCATGAAGAAATAGAAAACCTAAATAGACCTATAACTAGAAAGAAGATTGATCAGTTATCAAAAAACTCCCCCCCAAAAAAGCCCAGGGCCAGATGGTTTCATGGGTGAATTCTACCAAACATTCAGATAATTAACACCAAGCCTCCTCAAACTCTTCCCAAAACTTAAAGAGGAGGAAACATTTCATTACTCATTCTAGGAGACCAACATTACCCTAACACCAAAAACAGATCAAGAAACTACAAGATAAACAAATGACAGACCAATATCCCTTGGATATGACACCAAAACACAGGCAACAAAAGAAAAAAATAGCTAAATTTGACTTCATCAAAATTAAAAGCTTTTGTGCACCTAATGACACTATTGACATAGTAAGAAGACAACCCACAGAATGGGAGAAAATATTTTCAAAACATATGATAAAGGAGTAACATCCACAATATATAAAGAACTCCTACAACTTAATAACAAATACAAGTTACCCAATTTTTAAAATGGAAAATAACTTGAATAGACATTTCTACAATGAGGATAAACAAATAGGCAGTAAACACATGAAAAGAGGCTCAACATCACCTGTCAATAAAATACAAATCAAAACCATGTGAAATAACATTTCATACCCATTAGGGTGGCTATTATTTTTTTAAAAAGAAAATAAAAGTCTGATGTAAAATTGGGACCCTTGCATATTGCTGGTGAAAGTGTGAAATGCTGCAGCTACTGTGGAAAACAGCATGGAATTTCTTCAAAAAAATTAAACATAGAATTACCATAAGACCCAATAGTTCCACTCCTGGGTAAGTAGCCAAAATAATTGGAAGCAAGGACTCAAACAGATATTTGTAAGCCAATGTTTATAGCAGCATTATTCACAATAGCTAAGAGATGGAAACAACCAAAGTGTCCATTGACAGATGAATGAATAACCAAAATGTGGTATATGCAAACAATAGAATATTATTCAGCCTTAAAAAGGAAAGAAATCCTCTTATATGCTACAACACGGTTGAACTGTGAAAACATGATAAGTAAAATGAGCTAGGCACAAAAGAAAAAATATGGCATGGTTCTAATTATATAAGGTACCTAGAAAAGTCAAATTCATAAAGAAAGTAGACTAGTGATTACCAGGGACTGAGGGGAGAAGGGAATGGGGAGTTATTGTTTAATGGGTACAGCATTTCAGTTTGGAATGATGGACAATTTTTCCTGGAGGTGGGGAGCAGTGATGTTTGCACAACAATGTGAATGTTCTTAGTGACACTAAATCGTACACTTAGAAATCTTAAAATGATATGTTTTATGTAATGTATATCTTATCACAATTTTTAAAAAGAATATTGTACCATGTTCACAGTCAATTCTAATTCATCTACTGACTCAATAAAATCCCAGTCAGAATTCTGAGAGGGGAGAGAAAGAGAATCAACAAGTTGATTCAATTTTTTAAATAAAATTCAAAAGAGCTAAAAGAAACAAGATGCTTTTAAAGAAGTACAAAGTTGGAAGACTTAAAATGTTTGACTTCAAGACTGGTATTGGTGCAAGAATAAATAATAGGTTATTGGAATACAAACAGTAACTAAATATATATCCACACACATAGAGACTTGATTGATGAATAAGGTGCTCCTGCAATTCGAAGGAGGAATCATTGTCTTTTTAATAAATGGTGCTGAAGGAATTATATATCTATTCACAAAGAATTAAACTTTACCCACACTTCATATTACACCCAAATATTCACTTGGGATATGTCATAGACTTAGACATGAATGGTAGAACAATAAAATTTCTAAAAGACAAAGGGGGGATGTTTTACCACCCTAAGGGAAGCTAAAAGGATTCTTAAAGAAAACACAAATACTGCTACCATAAATTTTTTTAAGTTGAATTTCACTGAAATCAAGAATTTCTCTTAATCATAAACACCAATAAGAGAGTGAGAGTCAGGGGGAGACTTGGGGAAGATATTTGTTTTAAAAAACATGACAAATAACATCTAGGATATATAAATAACTTATTCAAAACAGTTTTTTAAAATTTTATTTTAATGGGAAAAGGATCTACATGGGCACTTGACCAAAAATAAGTATTTCCAAATGATTAATAAGAGCAGGAAAATAACATTACCCTTTCAGAGAAATGCAAATTAAAACCACAGTAAGATACTACTATGCAAACACTAAAATAACTAAAATTAACAATTGGCTTATTATGTGTTAGCAAGGATATGAACCATGTTGAGCTCTCCTACATTCCTGCTCAGGAGTGTAGCATGCAATATTATAAAAGTTCACCATTTAGATGGAAGTGTAAACCGGTTTGTCCACTCTGGACAATTCTTTGGCAGTATCTAACAAAGCTAAACATACACCTAACATGAAACTCTGAGTCCTTTGCCTCCTCAGGCCTGTTCTTGATTAAATAAATACTTATGGATGTATACAAATCACCCTGTGTTCCAGGCATGAAGGAAACAGCAGTAAAAAAAAAAAAAAAAAAACCTCTGTCCACAGTGAGCTTACATTCCAGTGGGGTAGTCAGACCATAAGCAAAACATAATTTAGTGGTAATAAGTGTTTTGAAAAGTGTGTAATAGGTAAAAACCTGTTTCATGAGTATGGAGTAAGAAAAATAAAGCAGGGTTAGTGAAGACCAATGGAGCCATCACAGTGGGAGGGTAATGTGGTTTCCATCAGCAAGATCAAGAAGGGCCTCTTAAGAAGAAAATGAATATCCAAACTTTCATGTACTGCCCATGACTAATGATTAGCTTAAGCCCTCCAGAGCACACACCCTGCCCCCATGGTCCACAAAGGGGGAGGGACCTGCACTATCAGCTGCTGATTGGCTCTGGTCGCTGTCATCAGCCCTAACAAGCATGTACCCCTGAACACGTATTTTCATCTGCCTCATCGATTGGCTGCAGAGTAATAAAACATGCAGCTGCTGATTGGTTGCAGAGTAATAGCTCGTGAAGCTGCTGATTGGCTGCACATAGATACACCACACGCAAGGCGTGTAGGGAGGACCCAGAGAGACTTCCAAGCGCCATTACACTGACTTCCGCGTGCCTCAGAACAGAAGACAACTGGCTTCGCGAGGCCAGACCCAGCCTGTTGTCTTTCCTGACAATCGTTGAGTGTGGGACATGCGTTGGGGACTGACCAAACTGGGCTGCCATGAAAGCAGGACGTGTCTGCCAGTCAGCGTGACCTGAGGCAGAGGGGCTGTCCCGAAGTCCGGTTGGCGCCCGGGGAGTCCTCTCACCTGAGAGGCCCCCTCAGCCTCGTTTTTGGACCAAGGGCAATTCTGCATCTCTCAGTGAGGCTCCCTGAGAGCCCTCCCACTGACCAGTCAGTCAGTTAGTCAGTTCACCAGGAGCGTGTATGTTCATCAGCCCGCCACCAAGTCAGTCACCTGGTCAAGCTGAAGAGCAGCCAAGCAATCTGTCGGTTAGTGATCGCTCAGGTCGGTGCCCTTACGAGTCAACAGTCCCCTCGTAAACTAGATAATCCATCTTCTCCATAGCCTGCCCAGTTCATCAGTTAACTAGACCCCCCTGAAATCAGGCCACTAATAAATGCATCCGTCTGTAAGGCACTCGGTTGCCAGTCACACACACCGTTATCCCTCGTGTAATCAATTCATCAGTTTTGCCGTTATACCTCAGCTTCCCTGGAAGATCAGTCTCCCAGTCAGCCCAAGTAGGGCAAGCATCCCAAAGTCAGCTTTCCCTCAGCAAGTCCAGAAAGCCCTTTGTACCACTTGTACTCTTCCATGGAAATAGACAGACGGAAGTGTGCTGAGGACAAAGAACAAAGAAGAAGAAGAAAAAAAAAAAACTATCCCAGAGGCCCAGAACAAGAGATGAAGGTAAAATTGAGAGTAGTGAACGGTAAGAGGGAGGAAAACAGGGTGCCTGGAGAGTCATCCCAGGTATCTCTGAAGCCTGACAGGTGAGAGCAACAAGAAATCGGAATCCAAGAGCGAGGCCGAACATTACATCTCCAACAAGGAAACCCACTCGTGGTACAGATGAGGAGGTAAAAGGAAACCACAGAGCGGGAATATTTGGCCAGGGTTATTCAGTGGTTTCCTTGCAAAGCTGGGGCCAGGACCCAGAGAGGAGAGGGCTCGTTTCCACATCCAACGTGTGGTTTTATTGGGGAAGGGGAAAGGAACAATACAGAAAGGGAGCAAGTGTGGGGTGGTAAAGACAGGTGCTTCCTTACCTGGCAGTCTAGGTAGCATCTTCTTTATTTGAGAAGGAGACAGGAAATCTGTTTTGGCACGTGGAGGTTAAGGTTGGGGCAGAGTCCACTCAGAGGGGTCCTGTGAAACATGCAGAAATACAGAATGGGAAAGCAAAAGGCTGTTTCTAAAACCAGAACACTGGGAAGGGGTAGAGACAGTCAAGAGAGGTCCAAAATCTAATGCTAGTGGGAACCAAGCAGGTAATTTAATAAATTTCATATTTCGTCATGTATAATGCATACCCATGTTTTTGTCCCAAACTTTCAGGGGAGGAAAACATTTAAATTTTTTAATTTGATTATTTATTTATTTATATTTAGATACTTAGGGGTTTTTGCATTATAATGAAGTTTTAGCATTTATTTTTTAACATACCACAGTACAAGAAATTTTATGTAACCAATAATTAAAATACACAAGAACAGATACAAGGTATTTCAGGTACTACCCATGCAAATGTGCATCCTTATTTTCCCCTCAAAAAATTAGACTAAAGAGTGCGCATTATACAAAGCAAAATACGTAGTGACTGACATTTATTGAGGATATACTATAAGGGGCTCTGTTCCATTTTAATTCTAACAACAACCTTATGAGATGTCTACTGTTATAATCCATATTTTAAGTATGAGGAAACTGAGGCCTAGAGAGAGGTGAAACTTTTGCTTATCATCACACAGCTAACCAGGCTTCACACCCAGGAACATGAAATTTTTCTTTAAGAAAAAAAGAAGCTGGCCCTGGCCAGATGACTCAGTTGATTGAAGCATCCTATCGTACACCAAAAGGTTGTAGATTTGGTTCTTGGTTGGGGCACATACCTACATTGCAGGTACACTCCCCAATCTGGGCACATGCAGGAGGCAACCAATCTATGTTTCTCACATCACTGTTTCTCTATTTTTCTCCCTTCCTCTCCCTTTAAAAAACTGTAAACATATCCTTGGGTGAGGATTAAAAAGTGAGAAAGAGAGAAGCTGAAAGTTTGAACTTTTTTGACACATCCTAGTTTTTATATGTTTCCCCTCACAAAAAAAAGTTACTTTAAAATTTAAGCACTTAGTAGGCAAAACAAGACCAATGTAAAGGTCAATATCCAGCTTGGGTACAGTTTGCAGTCTCTAAAGCAGACCAACAGTGAGGGAAGTGACTTACCCAGAATCTCCCAGATGTGGGAGACAAAGATTAGGTCTTCTGACTTTTGGTCCACTTTCAGAAAGAATCTAGAACCCTGTCTTAAATATACCATATGTCCTGTCAGGTCATAGCTGAAAATATCTTTAACTCACATTGCTGTGCAGTTTACAGCTCTTTTCCTACATATCTTACAATCCCATGAGGGCTGTAACCAATTTATTCCCCTATTTTATTCATGAGCATATGGACTGAGGGAGGATAGTGGATTTGACCATCCTTACACAGCAGGTTTTAAGGAAAAAAATGTGTCATGCAAAGGACACTGCATTTGGAGACAAAGGTTGAGTCTGAAATCTGTCAACCTAATAAATGTTTGGGTCAGTTACATACTTCTGGGTGTGTGCTTTCTTCTGTGAAGTCATGATAATGAGATCTGTCTCAGAGTTCTTGAGAGGTTTTTAGTGACATGAAATTTCTAATTTTTTGGAGTTGTAAATGATAATGATATTTTCATTACATATTAACTGCAAAGTAGTTACCAGTTGTAGCAGCATGTATTACAATTGATTCATAATGGCCAAAGAAACAACCCAAATGTCTGTCAATTGATGAATGGATAAACAAAATATGGTATATCCATCCACACATAGAATATTATTCAACCATGAAAATAAAAGTACTGATACAATATGAATGAACCTTAAAAACATGATGCTAAGTGAAAGACGTTAGACACAGAAGAGCACATATTGTATCATTTTATTTGCATAAAGCATCCAGAATAGGCAAATACATAGATACATAAAAATAGATTAATGGTTGTCTAAGACTAGGGGTGGGAATGAGAGAAAGGGGAAATTGAAGAGTGAAGGTTCATGGATACCAGGTTTCTTTGGGGGGTTTTACATTCACTATGACTGGGGGCAAGAGTGGAAGCACAGAGACCATCTGGAAAACTGCTTCAGGCAGCCAGATAAAGGTGATGATGGCTTGGCCCAGAGTGATAGCATGGAGGCTTGAGAGTTGTTGTGTTGAGGATATCTTTTGGAATTAGACTGTGAAAATTTGTTGGCAAATTAGATACAGAGAGATGAGGGAAAGAGACAAACCAAAGATGACTCAAGTTTTTCACTCAATCAGTGGAGTGGATTTCATCTTATGTCAGTTACTATGTCTGTCTCCCCCACCAAACTTGGATCCCTGTGAGAAAATCATGGTTACTCAGTCACACTGACTTTCTAGCACCCAATATAGTAATGAATATCACTGAAGAAAAGTTTTGAACTGAGAGTTGTTTTAGCTACATTTTTATAATTTTTAAAAATTAAGATGTAATTGACATGCCATAGCACTCACTCTTTTAAAGTGCATGACTGAGTTTTTAGTATATCCACAAAGATGTACAACCATTGCTATTATCCAATTCCAGAACATTTTTTCTCTTAAACATGCTAAACTGCTCTAACTTAACAGTTGCTGTTTCCTCTACCTACTGTTTTCCTTCTCTAGTTTGGCATGGCTCCCCACCTTTAGGTTTCTGCTGAAATGTCACTTCCTCAAAGAGGCCTTTTCTGACCCACCCATCCCATAATATCTTATAACTATGCTATTATCTTGTATTATTTTTTCTTCATAGTACTCCACAGCTATCAAATTATCCTTATTGTCAGCTTGATTATTGTCTGCCTTCCATAATAGAATGAGGACAGGGATGTGTCCTTCTTGTTACTGCCATATCCCTGAAACAGTACCTGACATAAAGGAGATACTAAAAAATGTTGTTGTTGTTGTTGTTGTTGTTGTTGTTGGAAGGAATGAATCACGAAGAAATGTGCTTATTGAGGGTGTTCTTAGAGGGAGCACCCTGCTCTTTGGCTTTGACTCTGAGTGAGATAAGAGCCACAGATAGTCTTGAGCAGAGAAGGGCCAGGGTATTCTGCAGGGTTGGTAGAATCCCTGTGGCTTCTTTGTGGGGAATAGGTTGTAGGGAACTAAGGTAAATCAGCAAGGCCAGTGAGAAGGTCCTTGCAGCACTCTGGGTGGGAGAGGACAGTGACTCCGGCCAGGGCAGCAGTGGAAGTGATTAGAAATGAGGAGATTTTGAATGTATTTTGAGAGTAGTGTCAAACAGGATTTTCTGACAGATTAGTTGGCTATGGGATATTAGAAAAAAAAAGACTAGTCAAAAAGAGGACTCCAGGGTTTTGGTTTCTGATTTCTTCCAGGACATGATTTTATTCAATTTAGATACATGTTTCATAAATTTTAGGTGATTGATTTTTTTCTGAAATAAGGGTATTTAAATTTTTAATATTGATTTCTACCTTTACTGTATTTCCTATTGGCCAGAGAATGTGGCTAGCTTATAAAATTTCTACTCTCTAGAAAACTGGAATGGAGAAAGAAGAACTTGAGTTTTAAATCCATCTCCACCCACGCTTGCTCAATGACCCTGGGAAAATCACTTATATCTCTAAGCTTTGGCTTCCTCCTCTATAAAAAAGAAATTACAAGACTTGATTTGCAGGTTTTCAGGAAACAGACAAAGACAGCCCAAATGAGAACAAACAGGCTATTCATTAAGAGCTTGCTATTGCAAGAGGGTCAACACCATCACTTGCATTTCGCAAAGACTGAAAGGCAGGCAGGGTAGTGGGGGATCCTTAAAGTGAAAAAGAAGAGGAGTTTCAGATAGTGTCTGACTGGGAATTGTGATCATAGCGAAGCTGGAATTCAGCAACTTACAGGTGAGGGCACCTTATGTGATTAGATAGGAGAACACATTTGACTTTGGTTGGTTCTGAGCTGGAAATGGGCAAAAAAATAGGGAACTTGGTACTCATTGACCAAGTTAGGGCTGTTCTGTGAAAATTGCTTTTTGGTTTGGCTTCTTGGCCTAGCTGCTGCAAAGTGAAGGCCCGCCATATATGTCCCATAGTTGAGGCTTGAAGGTCATATGTGGTCTGGCCATTGTCTGTTTGTATATTCAGTCTCTTTGATTTTTGAGAGGAATAAATTAGATGTGTGAAATTGACAGGCATATAATAAAAAATAAATAAACATTAGTTTAATTTACAATTAAAAATTTTTATTATGGCCTAATTATGTAATTTTTCTTTGTTTTCTTTTACTAATCTATAGTTATAAAAAGGATTTTTTTAAACAATGTAATATATGAGTTCAAACTAGTATGTCAGTTTCACTTACCTATAGGTCCTCCTCTATCTATAGGTAAGTAATGGTGCCAGTTTATCATGGATTTTTCTGTATCTTTGTGTTACTCATTTATGTATGCGTATATTTATGAGTGTATTATTTATGAACATATAAAATTATATATGAGCATATACATATATGAAGCTTTTACATAAATGACCACTGATCATATTTTTATTTAATATTTTGAAGCATTTCAGACATACAGAAAAGTATTAAATGGTATAATGAGAACATGTACCATGGACCTGCCACCCCAAATACATCTCCCACACAAACCCAGAGCTTAACTGCTACCTTGATTTTGGCATTTATCATTCTGTGTAGTAAGGAGTTTAGCTTGAAGAGAGGTCAGGCCTTTGCCCTTGGCTTCTGGGGGTAATTTCTAAATTCTTAGAAGGTGACATCTAATAGTGTTACAGAACACAAGGGGGGCCAAAGGGTGATTTTTCTGAAGGGTGTACCAAAGGGTGATACTATTACTGAAAGGACCCCCCCAGGTTCGTTATGTCCACCGCCTTATAGGAAAGACATCTCTCAATACCAGAGATTTGTGAAAAGGAAAGGAAATGTTTATTTAATGCTGTACAGACTTAAAGTAGTGAGCTAATATCTTCATCAAATCCCAAAGTCACTTAAAATGCCCACAAACACACACAGTCCTTCCTTCCCCCTTTGCCCAGTCTGGGGTACCGTATCTCAGGAAAAGAAATAGAAGTCTATGGCTAAGGCAGCGCCCAGTTCTTCCCAGTAATCCGTCTCAGCTGGTAGGCCTCCCCCGGTTCCCAGCACCATCAGCTGTGTTGCCAGGATCTCCGCTAAAGCCAAGTAGTGGTTCTCTCCTTCTAAAGCTGCAGGGGTCCCCACTCTGGCAAAGCTGCGTGGTTTTCTTACATGTCCACAGTCACATGGCTCTCCTTTCTATTGCCACAGCCGAGTGGTCCTCTCTGCACAATGGCTGCGGGAGTCTCCACTCTGGCAAAGCTGTGTGGTTCTCCCTGCAATGGCTGTGCACCACGGTTTAAATCCCTGTGCCAATCTTCCTCTGCAGCCCCATTTCCGACTCCTCCCACAATTGGCTACACTTGCCAGCAGTCTCATATCCTTCCAGATTTATTGGGCTGCCATCGTGAGCCTGGGCAGGCATGGCCCCATATCATGGAGCCAGTCTTCTCCAAGCTCCCACGCATGTGCTGTAACTCGGGGGACCTGCCCCCCAGTTACGTCTTGGTGGGGAAGTTACTTCCATTTCCCTGACTCAGAGCATGGCCACAGCTATTTAACATATCTATGCAAACAGTTAAAGGTTATAGATATGTTAAATGACCACACCAGTGGTTAGCTGCAAAGCTGTTGCTATGCAAAACAGCTCTCAATGGCCCTGCTCCCTGTGTCCCTTCCCCCAACTCACACATGTGGGGGGAGGCAGATATCCTAATATTTCCTGGACACCCTGAGTTCTGGGCCCCATTCCAAATCCCTATTTGGGGGCCCCTCTTGGCTGTACCCTGTAACAATAGGAGTGTCTGTTTGCCTGTGGGCCTTGCATCACACTGAATAGTCTAAAAATGTGACTAAGGACAGGGGCTGGCCACACCAGATAGTTTAACAGTGTGATTTAGAGTGGGGTCTTTGGATCATGTGGAATCAGCTCAACTTCAAAGAGAGCTGGAGACTAAGATCAGCCATGGGGCCATCAGCCATGTCCACATGATGAAGGTCCAGAAAAAACTTGGACACCAAGTTTGGGTGAGCTTCTCTGGATGTCCTACTCTGTGTATATCGTCACTTATCATTACCAGATATTTAGGTTATGCTGTTCATGACACCACAGGGAGAGGACACCTGGAGGCTCTCAGGTCGGGACTCTCCTGGATGCTGCCTTGTGTGCAGATTTTAATCTATATCCTTTAGTTGTAATAAATAGCAACTATGAGTATAACAACTTTCAGTGAATTCTGTGAGGACTTCTAGTGAGTTATCAAACCTCAGGGGAGTCTTGGGGTCTCTAAAACCTGAAGTTGGTGTCAGAGATGAGGGTGGTTTTAGAGACCCCAGAATCTGAAGCTGGTGTTGGAAGTGAGGGCGTTTTGTTGGACTGTTCCCCAACTTTGTGGCTGACATCAGAAATGAGGCTCTGGAGAACAAGGCTGACTCACTGAAACATGGTTTGGGAAGAGGAAGAATATGAGGTCAGGGATATCAAACCTTTGATTCCTGGATGGCCCCAAGGGCACCCACACTATGGAAATATGACTGTTATACAGTCAGTTACAGGAGGGGAAAGTTACAAATTTTAAAAAAAAATTATGGGTTCAACTCCCAAGAAGTTGGCATACTAGATGCATGAGGAAATGCAGAATAGCAATAAGGAGCTAAATATATAATCCCTTGGTCAATTTTATGTATAATTAAAGCTAAAATGAAAATAAAGAAAAAACTAGGGTGGGTCTTGATACTGGCCCAAGCGTAAGTTCTGTCCCATCTGAGCTGTAGCTGCTGGCCTCAGGCATGCTACTGAAGGAAAAGGTTATGTCAAAACAACGGACAACAAAGGAAATTCTAGTGATTGACAAGAGAATAAAGAGAGGTGAAGGGACGAGTCAGAGGGACTCATCCCAACAAGAAGAAAACCTTTAAAAGTTATTAAGAAATGGGATGAATGAAGTGGACATTGATGGCATCCAAACAAAGGTCTCAATGCAGTGCTCTTGGGGTTTGGGTGGACCAGTGGGAGCCCCAGCATTGAAGGCCCCTAATCCAGTTTGCTCTACTTACCCTAGTTTGGGGGAATTTAAAAAGCTGGAAGTGATATAACAATGTGAAACCTGACATCAAATAGCCTAAAGTGATGGTTTTATAATCTAAATGAGATAAAGATTGATAAAAGGCCCACCCCCAGCTAAGGACTCGAAGCTATTTGCACATTAGTGGTAACATGGTCAGGAGAGGTTCCTGGGACTACTTAATGCGAGAGCCCCAAGGTTCTAAAACTTGAAGGTGAGTGCCAATGGAAGCTATAGTTAGATTAGGTGGACACGTGAATTCAGGCATTCATGGATTAGGGTGGGAGTTGGGGGTGGAAATTAGAATGTTTGAACAGATTTTGTGTGAAGTCATTGTGTCTCCTCGCTTAACTGAATGTAAATAGATACTGTGTCTGACCAGGGAACATTTCCCTGAGCTAGTATTATAAAACAGGAGGCATGTAAGGCCTCCCTTCACTGGTATGGATTAGACATGCTAAATGAGAACCAATTAGATTTCCCAAGCCCACACAGGTTGTAATTTGAAAAGCATAGGATGTCTTCTGGTGGGAAAAGAAACATGTTCGAAGCCCAGCATTTGGTTGGCTTATCTGGATTTTGAAAGACACATAGGCTATATCTGTGAATATTGCTAACCTCTATTTACAAAATCAGCAGAAAGAAGTCTTGGAGTCCTTAAGCAAACCACAGCTTGTGGCAAAAACCAGGGAGCACCTGTCAGTAGCAACCACTGGGATTTTTGGCCAGAAAATTTCCATTAAAGAGACAACTAGGTGGCTATTGGTCTTTAATTGAAACCACTGTTTTTACTGAAGGACATAAAATAATCCTGAAACTGGAAATAATACTCAGGATGTCTTGGGTAATGTTGAATAAATACGCTAATAAGGAAGGCCATGCCCAGAAGAATTCCATAATAAAATGGACGTGGTTTATAGAGGAACATGCTGCCAAGGGACTGTAAGGAGATATTCATTGTATTCAGGAGCAGGTGGCCTCTTTTTCCCCAAGACCGACTCTGGAACCACCTGAGGATCTGCTAGATCCCATTGCCACTTGGGTGGTGCCAACAAATAGCTCTCAACTGACAAAGAGCTACTTCATTTATGGATGGCAGTTCCAAGGTGAATGGCTTTCTTTGAGTGCGAAATATTAACAATGGTGCTGTTAAATATTTAATAGCAGATCTCAAAGGGCAGGGGAAGCCCTGAACTGTAGAATTGCCAATTTCTACTGTGTAAATACTCTCACCATAGTCAATTTCAAGCTACCAACCATGATGTGGAGTTAGGAAGAGATACAGGAGCACACCATTATGTAGTGTTTCTGTCCTACAGATACAATAAATGTAAACAACCTCAAGAACACAGATAGCAGTAAAATGTATTAGAAAAATTAGAGGTAATTGATTTTGAGTAATTATTACCTTTGTTTTTAATATAATTTACTTAACCATGGGTTTATATAATTTAATTGTTAATGATGAATGTGTTTATAGCCAGCTTGCAACATTTCTAAAATTTTAATAATCAGTGAAATTTAGAAAAGGCAACATCTTCTCTTCAGCATGGGTAATGTTGGAGAAGGCACAGGGGAATATAAGGCAAGGGTGCAGCTTAGTCGTGGAGAACTTTATTTGCAAAGCAAGAAGTTTGGAACTATTCCTATAAGCAGTAGTGATTCCTGTCCTTTTTTATTCCCAAAGGTCTGTTAAATTTGTTCCACCTTTCCATCCCTCACAGTCCATGCACCATCTGGAGTGTCACTCATTCTGACCACCACACCAGTCTCTTCCCCAGACTACCTGGCCTGTAGTCACTCCCCCTACAGGCTGTCTCTCACATGGGTCCCAGTGGGCTGTTTGGAACACACAGATTTGATCCTGTCCTTCTGTGGCCCACAACCCTCCCATGGATCCCCATTAGCTTTGTGAGGGAACCCAAAGGACCTGATAAGAGAGTCCCTTCAAGAAGGCTGGGACTGGGAGTGAAAGACTAGGGGAGAGAGAAGAAAGGAGACCTGGCATTAGGGTTTCACAGAGGATCAGTGGATGATGTCCTGTCCCTAGTCACTCTTGAGCAACTTCTCTCATGTAATTCCTGCTCCTCAGGGTGAGCTGGCCTTCAGGATGACCAAAGAGACAGAAGCCCTTGGGTTACTAAGAATGCTTTCTTCTCCCCCTCCTCCCATGTCTTCTTTCAGTTACTCATCCTCTCATCCCTTCTGGGCCACACGGTTTTGAGGTCGAAGCTGGCTGCAGTAAAAGTGCCAGGCTTCTCCTGTCCCTGAGAGCTATCATTGCTGCTGGTGATGGCACTACCATTGAGCAGTGTGGGTGAGTAGTGGGGAAGTGGCACTGAGGTGTCTATGGAAGCCGAGGGCTCTGGGGGCACAAAGAAAGAGAACACAAGTGTGCTAGTTACAAAATAACCAACATGGGTCAGGTATTTGTGGGCCAGAAGCTGGCCAGGCTGGGGTGTCTGGGGCAAACAGTAGGTTGGGCCAGGGAGTGGGGCTGGAGGTGAGGGTGGTCTGAGGATACGAGAGCATGAGGAGCTGTTTGAGATATCACTGGCACACGCTGGGAGCTCCCAGGTAGTCACTTTCAGCATCTTGTCAGTGGCATTCCATGAGCGTGCCTCCCCACTTGGAGAAAATAAATAGTCTAGAGACCAGCAGTGAAGGAGAGGCTATGCATCACTCATCACCATCCCCTGCAAATTCTTTATCACCTCAAGTGACCCAGGTGAAAAGGCCAAGTCAAGATCCAAGGTTACTGTTTAGGGGAAAATTACCCCATTCTTCCAGAAACCCCAACTGGCTCTAATGAAAAAGTACCTGAAAGCACTAAGGACCGACTCCTTCCTAATCCATGATATTCACCAGATTGACAGTATGTCCTGTCTATTCTGTGTAGAATTGGGCAGCTTCAAATGCTATTACCCAGATAATGTTATAGCAATCTTTGCTTCAGGTGAATGCTCAAGCAAAGGTCTCTTGGGGTTGGGGAGAGGAAAATGTAGAAAGGTGTTCAATTTATTGAATGAGTAATGCTGTACTGTACACTGAGCTAGGGACCCTGCAACCCTTAGGGCATTCCTCCCTACAGCAATGACAGTATGATACACATTCAGTGACTATTCCTATTTTCCAGAGTAGGAAAGGGCAAAGAAAGGAGAAGTGATTTGCCCGAAGGCATCCAGATAGGAAGTGATGAAGGAAGAAATTGGCCACAGATGGAGCTAGGAAGAGGGAGAGCCCAAGGGGAGAATGGAGATGGGAGGAAGAGAAGGGAGAACATAGGAGCTAAGACTGGGAAGTCTAGCCTGGGGGCAGGGTGTAGATAAGGGATTATATGCAGTGTACATCCCCAGAAAACTCCAGTCTAGAAGGTCAAGCATTTAGGTTCAGGCCAGATGAGGAGAGAGGTCTGTGAGGCATTATCCCTCTGGGGCCTTGAAAGTCTTTCTGAAGCTCCTTGTGAATCATGAGTAAGGAAAGGGCTGGGTCCTGGAGAAAGTGGAGATGGAGAAAGGCATCAGGATGCCCTGCCAACTCCTGGCCCTCTCTCCCCACAGTACCTGCCAGGCTGGTCTCTTTCTCTTGCTCTTTGGAGGAGGTTCTGAAGTGCAGCTGCTTCTTCCATGGGGTCCCTGTACCCTACGTACGATGGTGGATGAAAGGTGATATCGTGGGTATAGATGGCATACACGATGGCTCCCAGGTGACTTCCACCCACATCGGCCCTTGGACCAACTCCACCATCAGCCTGGCTGAGGTGCCAGAAATGGGCACAAGCCTTCTCTGTGAGGGGAAGAATACACATGGAGTGCATGGGATGAGCATCATACTGATGTCAAGTGAGGATGAGGAAGAGGGGGATGGGGATGAGCATTGGCGCCAGGGGAGGAGGCAGAGCTTTGGCTCCAATTTCAAGGTTGCAGGAGAGCAGCCTTTCTCATATGTTCTCTACTTGCAGTAAAGAGTTCCTTGGTTACGCAGACATTCATCAACGGGTTCTTCCAGGGCCTTGCCTATGGATCCATTGCGACTGCACTGCTCTTCCTCTGCCTCATCCCATTCATGTGAGTACTGGAGTTAAAATTCATCTGTGGGCCTCTCCCAGAGCCTGCTACTCGGCAGGCCTTGGCTGAGGTGTGGCACAGAGCAAGCAGAGACTGGGCCCCTGCCCTCAAGGGAAGGGAAAGTGGCACCAAACATGGTCCCCACAATTCAGGGCCATCAGGGCTCTTCTGAACCACAAACAAGCCCAAGAGACAGAGATTTTCAGCCAATTTCATGAAAGAGAGAATGCAAAGGGGAAAGTGGTACTCTGGGGATCCCCAGAGTACCATCAGAGTCCCTAGATTACCATCTGCCATGGACCTGGGACTGAGCACTTACTTGTAGAAAGTAGTATCTACAGTTCCTAGAGACACGTTTGAGGCATTTCCAGTGTCTTTGTGCAATGTCAGTTGCACTGAGAGTGACTGATAATAGCTAACAGCAAAGATGAAAAAGGCCCTCTATGTTGGTTCATAAAGACTCTCAAAACTTGGCTGAACCTATTGGCCAGAAGCTCAGAGTGAGAAGCGCAGAGTTACCAGAGGTCAGGCCAGATAGTTTGATGGGGGCTGGGGGTGCCGGTCTGGTCTCCATATGTCTAGGGCTTTATTCTGAGTTGGGAGCCTTGGAAGCATGTTAAGCTGGGAAGGAAGGTGTGAGCTTTGGGTGAAACACAGACCAGAGAGGGAGAACCAGGAGGCCTGGAGCCTGAGCCAGGCCTGAGCCAGGGCAAGTGATGTAGGCAGTCATAGACATGGGACTTGGGAGTGACTAGATACCCCAAGTGAGGAAGAAGAGGAGCAGGGTGTCAGGGCCAACTGGGGAGCTATTTTCATGTCTAGTCATCTGGACTTAGAGACCAAAACAATCCTTTACAGTTTGCAAAGCCCTTTCACAGCTGACCTCACCTGAGCCCCAGGGCCTGATGAGCAAGGTGATCCCATTGTATGGAGTATGAAACCAACTCCCAGACAATGGTATGGCTCACCCTAGATAACATGACAAGATGGTACTATCACTGAGGTTCTAAACTGGAACTTATGATTAAGACCACAGCCCTCTTGGGGGGGCTGGGGGTTGTGGAGAGCCAGAACTAATCCAGAGGGTCATTTCTGTAGAGTGAAACATGTCAGAAGGAAGCTGGCAAAAAAAATTGCAGCGATCAAGGCAGAAAAGAACACTAACAATGGAGAATGCCAAGAACCCAATGTGGATCTGAAGCCTGAGGAACCGGAAGAATACACAGTCATGCCATCTTCTGAGAGACAAAGATTGGTGGGTACCCACTGCATCTGCAATCTAGTCTAGCATAATAATGGTAATAAGACATATCAGGAGAACCACATGATTATCCTCAATTCTATAGAACGCTAGAATATGTTTGAACATCATCTTATAGATGATGAACCTAAGACCCAGAGAGGGAAAGAAGGATGAAAATTAAGAAAAACAACCTAAAGAATAATTAGAATCAGCAATGTATACACACATACACACACACTGAGTCCCTACTGAGAACAGGGTTGGGAGAAATTCAGCAGCAGTTGTAGCATTAGAGTGGAAATCAAAGGGTTGTATCTCTGAGAGTTTGGCAATCTGCGGTTACCACAGTCTGTAGATGCCACAGGCTGGAGAGTCAGTCCGAAGTGCCAGGGGGCCAGATTAAGCAGTTTACTGCATTTACACTACACTGTGTATCCTCAGTGGAGTTTGGAAGAAAGTACTTGAGGTTTCTGAGCCTCGCTGTTACTTACTATTGAACATCCTCTAGGCCAGAAGTGCCCTGCTGCTGTTCATATACCTTGCACTGGGAGCCAGTGTTCCTTTTTGGATAAACCACGTATTATGTTCCACCAGTATTTCCTGCAGTATTTCCTAATACCCATGTTGGTCATGCTAGGATCTCAGAAATGGGTCAGACACAAGCCCTGCCCTCAGAGAGCAACCAGGCTGGTGGGGAAGGCACCCTCACAGCAACGAGGCTGAGCTGGGGGTCTGGTTGCCCCGAGGAAGGAGGGACTGAACCTACCTGTAGAACCAGGCAGAACTTCCTAAGGGAGTCTGGGGGGCAGTCAGGTGGCTCTGGTGCTAGGAATGCACAGGAAGGACCAGCAGGAGGAGACGCACTGCAGGATCCAACTAGGGCATTGCAAGGAAAGGTGAAGCCAATACCTGCTCCATGTTGTCCCAAATGCTCAAAGGAAGGGACAGAATTCTGCCCTTATTTGGATAACTCACCTCTGAACCTGTTCCAACATCTTTCTCTCTTTGCTTTGCAGGACCCATTATCCTAAACTTCCAGGAAAAAGCAAGCTGAGTTGGAGCTGACAAAGCCTGTGAAAACTATATTCGCACCTGGAGAGCCCATTATCCCATAAAACTGTTAAGGCCACAGAAACCCAGAATCTGTAGCAAACCTAGAGCCCCTGAGCCACCTCAGCTTACAAAGACCTCTCATGCTTCCCCCACCCTGTCCTTCACACTGGTTCTCCACTGAATAGGGTTACTCTTGGACCTGATCTTAGAAACTTTGAAAGCAAGCTATAAACTGTTCTTTGGGTTAGCCAGAAGAAATGTGCCCTGTCCTGGAATGGTGTCAAAGGGAAGAAAAATACATGTGAGACCATGAAATAGGTCCACCAAGGAGGAGCTTTTGAGCCCTTATTGTGTGCCCAGGACCTGGAGATATACACACAGGAGCATCAGACTTTGGAGCCATCCTAGCTGTATTGAATCCTAACTTAATGCTTAATGGTTGTATGTCTTGGAAGAAGATCATTTTCCCCCACCCTTGAACTTTAAACTTAAGTACTCTCACTTGAGGTGTATCTGGGTGGAGAGTATGTGGAAAATGGCGTCCAGAGATACAGGTGGAGAAAAGACACAAAGGTGGCCCCTGAATGTCAAGCTGAGCATTGGAGCTTTATGTGGTAGGACCTTATTTTGACTCCCTTAGAATGCGAATTCCACAAGAACATCAATCCTGTCTTTTTTTCCTAGCTATATCACCAGCACACCTAGCATGGTGCCTAAAATATAATAAACTCTCAAAAATGTTTGTTGAATAATTGAATGAACTGTAAGCTGCTGGAAGGTTTGAAGCAAAGAAGTGGGGTGACTAGATACACAGTGAAAGACCATTTTAGGGGTAGTTATTGAAGATGTATTTAGAAGAGATAAGGCTGGAGGCAAAGAACCTAGTTATTACAATATTTCTTGGCCAGGCTGAAAGGTAGGCATACAAGGAATGAGAAAAGGATTCTGACCTTGAAATGGGCCGTGGCTGTGTATTCCTCTCAGAATGAATGGTAACCTTTCTTCTGGTGGCAGAGGCTGCTAATTTTCAGCTGTTGAAAAAAAGGGTCATCTCTTCCCTGGGGCATTATTTGTGAATAAGTCCATTGGTTTTCCATTCAGTACTGGTGAGATGGTTATCTTGCACTCAAGGCAGAGTACTTAAGGCAGATATTTATATAAGCCCTCACATGTATGGGTGCCTCTCTTGCATGCAGTTTATACATTCCACATGAGAACTCATCTTGTATCAGATGAGGCAAAAAAGCCAGACATTGACGTTGCTTCTGTGGATCTTGTGGTCTGCACAGGTACACAGATAGTGAAGAAAGAAACACAAAATGATAAAATAAGTGCCAAGAAGAAAAAAGAGAGACCACTAAGCCTGTATGAAGGACCAGAGGAGGAACCTAGTTTGGATTAGAAAATCAGAGAAAGCCTCATTGAGAAACTGACATTTCTGCTGAGATCTGAAGAACTATTAGGAACTAGTCGGAGGGAACAGCAGATTCTATGCTCTGAGATGAGTTCAAGACCCTGGGGGCAGGGGAGTGGTCTGTGCCGTTGGAGCTCAGACTGACGGGTAAGCTGCCCGGGAGACAGAACTTGCCTTCCGATTGGCCCTGAGGGTCGTGGACTTGGCATTTTGTTCCTTGATCAATGGCCTCCCATCTTCCCATCATGCTTCCCACAAGTACTGGGTTGAGGAAGAGCGTCCCTAAACGACTACTTGGCTTGAGTCTTAACCTCTAGGAGTAACCTAGAACCACCAGCTCCAGAAAGATGATTCTCCTCAGAGCTGAGGCGAGGGGTGCCCCATCAGAGTCCTGGGTTTCCAGTAGTCACCATTGTTCCAGACTAGCTCAAGCACTGGAAGCCCACGAGGCCCCTTCCCATCCCAGCAGCCCCTGCGCACATCCTCAGCTCTGATTGGCTCTGGCAGACTCACGCATGCTCATTGGTGAGCATGTGGAGAGGGTGGCAGGGGAGTGGGGAGGGTTAGTGCTTCTCAGGGAACTGGAATCCGCGCATGAGCACTGGCTGGTGGTGGGTCGTTGGTGAAGCCTGATGACTCCCAGGCCACCCAGTGAGCTGGCTACAAGGCAGCTAACCATTTAGCCTTCCTCGACCTAAGTCACTTCCGGGTGAGTCAGTGGTTTTTTACACGGTTAATCCATGTGTCAGTAAGGGATGAGACAGAGTGTACAGCTCAAGGTGAGACGTTTTAAAGCTCCAACAGTTTATTCCTCTGGAAAGTTCGTTCTCCAGTCAGTGTTCTGTAAGTCGTAGTAAGTCAGCCCATCAGTCCCTCCTCACTCAGCAAAAGTCCAAGAGGACGCTCCGTTTTCAAGGAACTAGTCAGGTGGAGATGTGTTGAGGAAGGCTCAGGTTTAAGCCCTTGGAACCCGAACCCGAGATGAAGAGGAAAATTTGGAAAAGGAAAGGTCGCCTATGGAGACAGCCCATGGATGTGCCAGGGCTTGGAGAAGGGCATGAGAAGGGGAAGAGATTGTAAAGCCTGAAGGACCATTACAATCTGAACAATAAAGCCGTCTCGTGTTATGGATGAGGGAAGTGAAGAGAAACCAGAGAGTGGACAATGCCTCGGGTTACCTCATGGTTGCCAGATGGCTGCTCCCCTCCAGCATTACATCCATAGTCCAGGGAAGAAGCAGCAAGTGACGAGGAGAAAGTATTGGTGCCAGTATCAGATAAGCAGAATTCCCCAGTACCCCCAGCAGAGAGCCTCATGTTTGACATTTTATATTGAGAAGTCTCAACATTTGTGCTTAATAATAAGTCTAGCAAAGTGCAAGGTTTTAATTTTTGCTCTGTACATGTGGGAAAAGAGAAGAGTGCAATCCCACAGATGGGTATACATTTAAGAAAACAACGCCCTCAATTACAATGTTTTGTTACCAGAGCAAGAAATTATCAAGTAAGACAACTGGTCAGAATATCATTTTTTATTTGAATATCATTTTCATAAGACATGGAATAATTTGTAATGTCTTTGGAGTCTCATAAGACCACTTTGTTTAAATTGTTCTTTCAAGGGAGGATTTGTATTAACAGAATGGAACAAGTCAGTGACAGTCATGAATATTCATTAAAACACTGTATATTGCAGAGGAGGACATAAATTATATTCTTATAAACATTCTCAGTTTTGCACAGTATCAAATCAGATTCCTTGAACCCTTTTAAAACATGGAACAATGTATTTTGATTTATAGCTGCAGGGGTAGGGAACATTTCCTTCAATTCTTTCTGAGTTGTTTCCTTTATTATAAAAACTTGTTTTTTTTTTAAACTAGGGTTTAGAATTTTAATAGCTCATAAAAAATAGAACTAAAAGAGATATCCAGATCTCAATTGTGATGGCAAAGAAAAAAATGGTGTAAAGGTTAAATAGGGTTTTAGTTGCTGGTAGTAAGTTATTGACATTTTTTTTATACTTGACTCAGTGGCCAGAACTATGTCACATGGCCAACCTTAAATTTGAAAAGGCAGGGAAGCCCTGTCTTGGTGTGGCTCAGTGGGTTGGGTGTCACCTCGCATACCAAAAGGTTGCCAGTTTGATTTCTGATCAGGGCACATTCCAGGGTTGCAGACCAGGTCCCCAGTTGGGGGCATGCAAGAGGCAACCAGTCGATCGTTCTCTTGCACATTGATGTTTCTCTCCCTCTCTTTCTTCCTCCCCTCCCCTCTCTCTAAAAATATAAATAGATGGTAGATAGATAGATAGATAGATAGATATAAAGGCAGGGAAATCGAGGGTATTTATTTTTAAAGAACCAGGGACTTGATCACCTGAACAAATTTGAAATAATAAGACACACAGGAGGGTTGACTCAGCTCATGTAGGCAACCCCAAGTCTGCCTGACACGTTGCTGGAAAAGAGATGGACAGATGGGGTCCTGAAGAGAGTCTGAGAAATGCGGCCTTCTGGTTGTGGGTGTCCTTGAAAGCTACTAGGAGGAAGTTACAATTGACCTGGACTTGGATAAAGTGGTACGATATGAGTGTGAGTGGAGGAGAGAGTTGCATAAGGATGCCATAAAAAAGGGGGTTGGCCTAAATAAACATACAGAAATGGGTATGTACAGAGTATATGTGGAAACGGTGCCTTTATTTCTTCTGCATGCAAAGAATGGCAGAGGTATAGGGCAGGGGGCAGTGGAGATAAGGCAAGTATGGGGCAAAATCGTGGAAAGCCTCGAATGCAAGGCAAGGGAGTTTGGAGTTTATTCTGCCAGCCATAGAAATGCCTTTTAAAAATGCAGATACCTTCAATATATCCCATCTTCTCCATTCTCCACCTTTGGTCAGAATTACAGAGAATCATGGGGACTCTCTTTTGTTCTTGAAGCTCCTGGTGGCTGTTTAAATGAAGCTCCTAATTCACACATGAACAGACCTTAAGGCTGATGGAAGAGACAATAGCCCCTAGTAAGCAGTGAATTTATTTCTACCCCTGCCCCATGTCTCTTACTACTGCACCTCTCCTCATTCATTCCAAATCCTCCTTTCCAGGACATAATGATCTGAGGTCATATTTAGCCACAGCGTAGGTCCTGGTCCTTTCTTGTCCCTGAGATCCTGCTGGTCCTCATGGCACTACCACTGTTATGGTTGGGTAAGTGGAATGAAGGCAGGGTGGGAGGTGTCTTAGGAAGCTAGGAGTGCACTGGAGTGGGGGTGGGGGTCAGTGGTGTTGGAAGATGAACAAGGCTGAGGTGAGGTAAAGGGGTGAGGACCTAAAGAATTAAGTACTTGATGAATTAAGTAAGAAAGAATTCCACATGCGCATTCCGTGATTGGCATTGTGACCCCCCACATGTCCCATTTCAGCTCCCCAACAACCCCCTGAGGGATTCTTATCCCCATTTCCCAGATGGGGAAACAGGCTTTGGGAGACTCAGGAGCTTGCCCAAAGTCTCCAGCAGTTTCGCTAGTGGAGCCCAACTCCTGCTGACTCCTAGTACCATCGTAACACCATGCCCCTGACACTCTAGAACCTAGATGACAAGTTGGTCCACATCTGTTGTCTCCACATTATCCTGTATGGTGGGTATTCTTAAACCACATCTTAGAAAACAGACACAGCATGGTGGCCCAGAACCAGGTGTGTCCAGATCCATGGATGTGACATCTTGGACTACTGACATCATATGTGAAAGGCTGGAGGCCAGGCCTGATGCTGTTACCCCTCTGTCTATGACATGGGACAAGGCTCTTCATCTCTCTGAACCTCAATTTACCCCTATGTCTAGGGTAGTAATATAATGAAACCATTTTGAGAATTGCTTATGCTGATTTCCATGAAAGTGCTTTGAAATCTATGAAGACTTACTGGTGGTCTTACTACCATCATTTTAGGGTGTCATTACTAGAAGTGGCCTCAGGAGCCATGAAGTTTACAAGTACATCTATTTTGTACATGAGAGAGTTGTCAGCTAGGAAAGGGAAAAAGAAGGGGAAGGAGTAATTGTTCACTAAGAGTGAACAGCTAAGTTACAACCTGCAATTATTATTACAGGGTGTCATGTGCCTCTGTAGTTAATATCTTTAATTCCCACATCATTGCAGCATTGGTATTATTGTACCCATTTTTCTTATTGAGAAGCTGAGTTTCAGAAATGATACAATTAGGCCAAGGTCATAAGATATAGTCCCTATGAATAACAAGAACAGCAAAAAAAAAAAAAAAACCCAGCAGACTACATTATGTTGGTGCAGTTTGGGAGTCCCCCAGACCACTCTCAGGTTCCATGACTCACAGAAGGACTCGCATATTCACAGTGACAGTTCATTATAGCAAGAGAATAGAGACTAAAATCAGCAGAGGGAAGAGGCACCTAAGGCAGGGTCTAGGAGAGACCAGGCATGAGCATCCAGTCGTCTCTCCCAGTAGAGCTGAGCAGGTGCTGTGTACCTCTCCCACAACAAACTGTGGCAACATGCACAGTATTGCCAGGCAGGGAAACTCACCAAGCCCCAGTGTCCAGGGTTGGTCGTTGGGTTCTGGTCCTATGGGCATGGCTGACCACTCCCATGCCCCAGCCCCTTAGTCTCCAGCCCCTCCAGAAGTCATGATGATCCCATGTGCCCCAAGATCCCCACAATCAATCACATTGTTAGCATATACTGTCTGGTTGTGCCCCAAGGCCTCAGGTAAACCAAGACATACTCATCAGGCAGGACATTCCAAGGGTTTCAAAGTCCCCTCCCAGGATCTGGGCAATGGCCAAACCCTTCTAGGTTAAGGTGAACCCTTTAATGCATGGTTGGGATACTGGGAGAGACTGGGAGAGTTCATTTTTCAACTTGAATCTCTCCCCACAGGGTTACTTTCTTGTGTTCTAATGGAAGTCACGAAGATGCCAGTGGAGGAGGGCCTGTGCACTCCAGTCCCTTGCAGATTAGAATTTCTCAAAGAATCGCTAAACAATTCCATGATCACAGGCTACTGGATCAATAAAAATATTAGCTCCGCTGTATCTACAAGTGAACTTAGTGCTGCCATAGATGATAACACCAGTGAAAGATTCCACGTTATTTGGAATCTTGAAGAACAAGACTGTACCCTGCTGGCCCACAATGTACTCAGAAGGGACAACATGACATACTTATCCTCAGCAGATCAAGAAGAACAAAAGAGTACCTTACTGAGGGAGAATATCACACTCTTCCTGCCAGGTGACATTCAATCTCATGCAATGGGTGGTTTGGAAAGAAGGAACTACAGTAGGGGTTTGGTAATTGTGTGGTTTTTACCTCACAGGGCACTGGGTTTTACAAAATCCTAGTAATTTACAATAATACAAAGATACAATTACAGTTGCAACTTAATTTTTCTGAAGAAATTGCAAAGAGAGAGGAAGTCACTTACCTGGGAGCATCCAACCAATAAGAGATGGAGGCATAAATGATCACAGATCAGCCAGAAAGGGCAGAGCCTCTTGGGAGAATTAGATGGGGAGGGAAGGAGGCAGAGTAGGAGCTGGCCCTAGGAAGTCTAGGCCAGGGGACAGACAAGGGATCACAGGCAATCTAGATCCTTAGGAAATTTACTTATTCTCAGTCTTGAAAGCCCAGGATTCAGGCTCAAGTTCTGCCACTTCAAGCAAGTCTTTCCAGTGTCTCACTGAGACAATGGTGTATGTCTCTTCCTTGCAGAGAAGAGAAATAAGCTTATGAAAAGCCACCCAATGATAACAATGCCCTGTCCCAATAGATTGGAGGAATGGGGGAGGGGTACCAAGTGAGCTAATAGATGAGAAAGCACTTTGTAACCTGAAAACCCTAGGCATCTGTGAAGTATCCATGAGGGTCATTCATCCCCGAGGTTTGGGTACAATACAACTCTCTCCTTCAGACTGGACACAGAAACCAGAGCTCTACATTCCAGATATTCCTGTGGCTGGGAAGCCTGTGGCCTTGACCTGTACCATCAGAGGCTCCTGCATAGAAACCAAAGCCCTCTTCCTCTCCTGGAAAGAACACACTAAATCCTTCAACACAGATGGCTCCAGAAACAACTCCTCCTCTTCTTCGGTGCTACACATCACCCCAAAGCCTGAGGACCATGACACCACGCTGCAATGCCATTTGAACTTCTCCCTACCTAACTTGACCAGAATCGCCAAGTTTCCACCAATCAGTGAGTGCTAGTGGGCAAGGGAAGATCCAGAGTCTGAAAGAAATGATGAACCTAAGAGAAATACTTGAGTACTTGAATCCTTGTAGGAAGGGAAAGGGAGAAGTCAGAGGAGCAGCCACATCTTCCCCTGGCTTCTGGGGCTGAAAGGTCACAGGTAAGAGCTGAGCCCAAGTCTGAGACAAATGAGGAGAGAGGATAAATTCCAGCCCTTCTGAGCTTCCGGAAAGTCTTATTGAAGCTCCTGTTTTGCATCATAAATGAGGAGAAGGCTGGGTCCTGGGGGAAGTGGAGAAGGGAAACCAGGATGCTTTGTTGACTCCTGGCCCCCCTCCCCACAGTTCCTACCATGCTGTTCTATCACATCTGCTCCTTGGAGAAGATTCTGAAGTGCAGCTGTTCCTTCTATGGTATCCCCACACCCGTCGTGCATTGGCTCATGGAAGGTGTTCTTGTGAGTGTGAAAAACATGAGTAACATCCTTCAGGTGACTACCAACATAACTGCCCCCTGGGCCAACAGCACCATCTTCCTGCTTGGGAAGCCAGAAACAGTCATGAACCTCCATTGTGTGGCACAGAACAAATATGGAAACCAGAGTTCAACTGTCTTCCTGATACCAGGTAAGCATAAGGACTCTGGTAGCTGGGCTAGAATGTCAACAGCCTAGGGACTGGGATGAGGATGGGCACAGGAACAAAAGGAAAAATAGTATCTCAGACTTCACAACAGTAGGCAAAAAAAATGTTCTCACTTCTCTCTGATTCCAGATGAGAGTTCACTTCCCAAAGTGTTCATGAAAGGGCTAATCCAAGGCATCGTGTATGGAGTCATTGTTCCAGCACTACTCTTCTTCTTCCTTGTTCTTCTTGTGTGAGTACCAAGTTAAAATCCATCAGCATGCCTTTCCCGAAGTGTACTATATTTAGTTTTGTTCTTTATGTCCTTCCTTATAAGCCTTCCAGTTTATTCTACTGTGTCTGCTCTCTTGGTATGGACTCATATCACTAAGTTGCAGTCATTCTTCTTTTTCAATATTAGCATGTAAGGCTATAAATTTCCCTCTGAGCATAACTTTAGCTGCATCTCACAAATTTTCATACCAAAAATTTTATTATCACTTAGTTAAAATATTTTAATTTCTGTTATGACTTTCTGACCCAAAGGTATTTTTAGGCACATCAAATTTTTCTAATAACCTTCATTTCTTTATTTCTACCTTAAACCCAGTAAGTGCAGAGAATATAGACTATGCTTGATTTTATTTTTAATTTTCTTTGTGGCACAATTTTTATTTGGTTTTTATAAACATTTCACATGGGCTTGAAAATAATGTGTATTCTACATTTGTTGAACTTGGTGATGTGTGTGTGTATATATATAAATAGTTGCTTTAAATCAAGTTCATTAATCATGGCACTTAAATCTTCTCTAGCTGAGCTGTGATTTTTGCTTGGTGAGCCTCTCTACACTTAATCTCCCATTCCTGTTCCCTTCTCTCACCTGACTGATGTTTACTCATCATTCAGGACTCAGCTCACAGCTCCTCCATCATGGGTTCCAGAAAGCTTTTCCTGGCACCTGGGCTGAGTGGCCTCTGAAGGCTCCTGTAGCCATCTGAGCTTTGTGGTATTCACACTATTTTCACTGTATATGACTAAGTGTGGCTATTTTTTGTTTGCTGTTATTTATATTCGTTTGGCCTCTTTAACCTGTGCTTGTTGGTGTCTTTTTATCAATTCTGGAAAATTCTCAACCTTTGTTTCTTTATATATTGCCTCTGCCCTTCCCTTTCACTATGGGGTTCTCATTAGATTCTTGTCAAACTTTCTTTCCATCCTTTTTCATCTTATCCTATAGTCTTGAATTTTCCAGGGATATAGACAATTAAAAGCATGTACAAGGAAGATACTAGGGGAACCCTTCCCCTTCAGTGTTTCCCTCTGTGGCTGGGGTGGAGCATCAGTACTTCCCAGAAATGCTTCAGCTTTCCCCTAGTCAGCCCTCTCCAGCATAATACTCTGTGAGTATTGTAAATGTGTCTCTTTTTTTTCACAGCTCTCTTATCTCCCCTTCTCCCCCTACTCTCAGGAATAAGGTTTCCCCACTTAACAGGAAAAAAGCAACTCCCAACCTCTGCAAAGTTATTACCACTGGTGCCAGTGATTCACTCCTTGTCTTTTTCAGAGAAAGAGGCATTCCTCTTCCTGTCTGAAGTTAGTCCCACCTCCTTTACTTGGGAATCCGTCTCCTCCACACCCCCTCAATCATTCCTTCTCTCTCCTAAATTTTCATTCATTCTTTCTTTACTGCCTCTTTCTCTGAAGGAGATAAATATGCCTGAATCTGTCCACCTGATCCCTACAAACTCCCTCTATGCACCATCCAACATTTTATTTTGAGAGAATAGCTTACACCCACTTCCTGATTCTTGTCGCCCTTACGTTCTTCAGTCTGCTGCGCTCGCCTCTCCAGTACTGTGCCATCAAGTGGCGCTGTCTAAAGCAACCAGTTATCCTCCTCCTCCAGACCCCATAACAGATGTTCTCCATCCCTCGTGTTCATCTTAGGCTGACATTTATGATCTGGGTGGCTGGGGTGAGGCCCTCCTACCTAGTGGCTCCTTTTTACAGTGAAGGACTTTGCCAAGGCCACCTGCTGAAAGTGATGTGGGTGAGAGCAGCAGGGGTGAGGGATAGAGAATCCAAGAAGGGTGGTGCTGGTTGAGGCGGGGCGGGGGGGGCGGTGTTGCAATAGCCACTGAGGAGAAGAAATGGGACAAGGAAAACAAATGGCGAGCAGTGGCGAAGGTCCAGTTGTGATGGGAGGTTATTAATTGTTAGTGGCACCAACTGTCATTGCTCTGGGAAGTTTCTTCCAAGCTGTGGTTGTTGGATGATAAAGAGCAGATGGTGGCATTGATCTAGGCTTGGGTCTTTGCAGGCAGAGCGTCATGGAAGGCTGTTGATGTGGGCAAGGAAGGAGGCATGGACACTGGAAGGAGTGAACACTTTGAGTGGGTAGCTCTCTCTATGCAGTGGGGTAAGGAAGAGAGGAAGAGAAACCAAGATAGATGCTGGAGAATGTGATGCTGTGGGATTGAAGCTTAAAGCTGTGAGATCAAAGAACAGGTACAGGAGACTGGAAAGAGAGCACAAGAAAATGGTGTGGAATAGAAAAAGTAGGCAGATCATGAGATGCTGGGATTTTAAATTTCAGAGGTGGAAGAGTTTGGGGAGATAATGGACCCTTGGCAGTTAAGGGAGACAAGTCGCATTAGTCAGGACGCTTCCAGTTGTGAGCATCAAGAGCAGAACTCTGCAAGTTCAAGGAAAAAGAGAACAGTCCTGGTT
Source organism: Phyllostomus discolor (assembly GCF_004126475.2). Classification (NCBI taxonomy): domain Eukaryota; kingdom Metazoa; phylum Chordata; class Mammalia; order Chiroptera; family Phyllostomidae; genus Phyllostomus; species Phyllostomus discolor. The sequence continues at coordinate 22,141,525 of NC_040914.2, forward strand.
GCCTGTTGCTATGTCACTATTCCCAAACTTAGTGACTTTAAGCAACGATTGTTTTAGTGTTTCTCATAGTTTCATGGATTGGGAGTTCAGGTAGGGTCCAGCTGGGTGAGCCTGCTGCTTCCTGTGGCATCCACCTGGCAGTATCGTGAAGTCACTTGGTAGTATTCAGCTAGCAGCTGGGCCGAGCTGAGCTGGGCTGGAGGGTTCATCATGCTTTCGCTCACAATGTTGGCATTCTGATGGGGGTGGGGGGCAACCACAAGGCTGGGCCCGGCTGGACCCCTCTCCCTTTCTGTATAGGATCAGGGCCTCTCATCTCCTCCAAGGCAGAAGTTGCCAGTCGCTCCTAAGGCTAGACCTGCAATTGACTGAACATCACTTCCACCATATTCTGCAGTCAGAGCAAGTAATTGACTAGCCAAGGTCCAAGTGGAGTGTAGACTCTATCTCTCCTGGGGGGGAGTGCCACAAATCCACAGCGATTTTTAATCTGCCACAGGAACATAGTGACCACATGTTATGTGTAGGACTTAAACAACAAAGACATTTCTCGCAGCTGTGGAGGCTGGAAGTCCAAGATATCAGCAGGGTTGGCTTCTGCAGAGTCCCCTTATGGCTTGTAAATGGCCACCCTCTTGCTGCCTCTTTACATGGTTACCCCTCTGTGCATACATGCCCTTGGTGCCACTCCCTCTGGTTACAGGACACCAGTCATATTGGATTGGGGCCCCAGTTAACAGCCTCCACTTCATGTAATCACCCCTCAGAAGGCCCTATGTCTCCAAGTACACTTGACCCTTGAAAAACACATGTTTGACCTGTGCAGGTCCACTTATAAGCAGCTTTGCAATTGACCCACATAGTTCAAACCCACATTGTTCAAGGGTCAACTGTCGCACGGAGCAGGGCTCATCCATAAGACACCATTTAACCTTAATTTCTTCTTTGAAGGCCCCACCTCCAAATTGTTACATTCAGAGGTACTGGGGGTTGGAACTTCAACACAGGAATTGGAGGGGAGGGGCACAATTCGGCCCATCACAGGGAGTATCCATACGTTAGGCATGACTGGATCCAGGCACACAAACTGTGTCCACCAGAGTATTGCTCCGTCTCGACTTTGCTGCTGTAGCGCTGACTTGGTTGGTCTCTGGATGTTCCCTCCACCTATTGGGCAAGGTGGCCCACAGCAGCCCCAAGTTCACAGCCTCCTATCTTGGCAACTAGCCAAAAGAAAACTTGTCTTTCTCTCTGGTGTATATATCCACCCTAGAGGTAACTCTGATGGTCCCTGGTTGAGTCTCAGGCCCACCCTGGACCAATGGCCATGTGCAGGTGGGCCAGGTACTTTGATGAGCTGGCTAGCCTGAGTCTGTGTATCCTGTCTTGTGTGTTCCCATGGAAACCACAAGAAAAGCTCCTCCCCATAGTTCCTCCTCACTTCTCATGCCTCCTGACCAACCCTGGTGCTTCCCCATGTGGCCCTGCATGGCATGGCTGCCCCCTCTTCAGGGAACTTGGGGGTAACAAACTGTCTTTTCCATAGCGGTTGTCTCCTGATCTGTTGGCTTCACCATAGCCGCATACAAATAAGATCCCAGGTTCATGTTAAAACAGCTCTGGAAGAGCCAAACTGAGCAAAGCAGGGGGACCCCTGGGCAGGTCCGCAGTTGCCGGGGCAATGGAGGAAGGCTCTGTAATCCACAAAATGCCCACACAACACAATGCTGCACAGCTGGGAAGATGCAGGAAGCTCTTCGTGGACTCGTATGCACAAATATCCCAGAAACGGGAAAAGAAAGAAGAAAGGTACCAAAAAAGATTTTTCCCAAGGAAAATATTTTCTATTCATACCGGGAGACAAGAAGGCTGGGAGAAAAGCAGAGGAAAGGCACAGTGATGAAGGGCCACCAGGCTGGAGAGCTGAGACATTGTCCTGGGAGCCATGGGAAAGAAGATTTGTGGTCAAGGGAGGGACAGAGTCAGCTCTGGGGCAGGGGGCCAGGAAAGAGGCTGGGAAGAGCATCCAGGTCAAAGGTATGTACCTGTACCCCCATTTGATGAAGGGAACGAAGGGCTGGTCACAGAACCTGCAAATGCAGGGAAACTCAGTGTCTGACCTCCAGTCCCAGGGCTCTGCCTGGTAACAGGAAGCAGGGGTGGGGAACTGATCACAGCATTAACCACAAAGTTCATTGTCTTAGAGTGAAGATGCTTAAGCAGTGGGCAAAGCATCAGATCCCCAAGGAAGAAGAGGCCCTGATCTTTGAGAAACCAGAGCTGCTGGAGGAGCCAGAAACACCCAAGGAGACGGAAGCTGAAACTTCACCAGTCTCGGCTGGAGGTAAGACCCTGGGACTGTGGGAGCTCAGGCTGTCTACCGGTCAGGCTGCTGCAGCACCCAGGCCACCAGGGCCACTCTTGCAAAACAAAGGACTCCCAGGCACCCCTGGACCCTCCAACCCAGAGCCCCAGGGCTGGAACCCAGAGGGTGTATGCTTGGGGCAAGCTCTCCAGCTCATTCCGATGCATGATCCCAGCACAGAGAACCAGGGCTGGGCCTTAGCCTCTGTCCGGTTCTTCAAGCTGAGCTCCCCTTTCAGCAGCCCAGCCGCTGTCCCACGGAGGAGGCCACTTGGTGCAGGCAGCCACGGCTCAGCCAGGACAAGATAGCACAGACTAGGAAGAGAGCGTTATTACTCTGCTCAGGCTGTAGTAACAAGGTACCACAGACTGGGTAACCTAAACAACAGAAAGGCGTTTTGGTGTTTTTGTTTTTATTTTTTGTTTTTTTTTGTTTTTTCATGATTCTGGAAGCTAGAAGTCTGAGATCAAGGTGTTGGTGGGGCTGGTTCCTCCTGAGGCTTCTCCCCTTAGCCTGCAGATGGTGGCATGGTCCTCAAAGTGTGTGTCTGTGTCCTAATCTCCTCCTGTTGTAAGGAAATCAATCCAACCGGATGAGGGCCCACCCTAATGACCTCATTTTACCTTAATTATCCCTCTAAAGGCCCTGTCTCTGGATACAGTCACATTCTGAGGTCCTGGAGTTAGGGCTCACCATATGAATTTGGGGCAGGAAGTGGGGTGGGGAGGGACGCAACTCAGCCCATAACAGAGGCTTCTGGGAGGTGGCTGGATCCCACCATTTGTGGGAGGCCTGGAGAGGGGAATGGACTTGCCCGGGGCAGAGAAACGTCAAGACCTGGTTCTCCCTCAGTCTAAGGTGAGAAAGGAGGCTCCAGGGTGGATGGTGACCAGCTTGTGGTTTGCAGACATGTCAGCACGGACCCTCCACTGCCAGGCACTCACCATTCACCCGGCAGACATCCCCTGAGGCCACACCCTGCTCCCTGCCCTCCGGAGCAGGTGTGAATACTGAGCACCAGGAGCACCAGGAAATGGACTATTGCTGTTGCACCGGCCATGGGGGACACTGTGAACCCAGAGTGACAGTGACTCTCCTACAGCCTCCAGGAAAACCACGGATCACATACAGCCTCTGCATTCTACAGTGAGAGAGACTGAGACCCGTAGGAAGGAAGGGGCTGAAACATTAAAAAAAAAAAAAAGGACTTCTGTCTTTGGGGACATTGGGGCTCCTGAGACCCCATCCTCCACACTCAGCTTTGCAAACAGGGAAACTGAGGCTCACAATGCCTCAGGTCACACAGCAAGATTGTGCCCTGCTCAGGATCTCTGAATCCTAGGTCCCTGGTCATCTTCTCCCGACCCTATAAGACTCTAGTGCAGGGGCTGTAAACTCAGAACTCCACAGGGCCAGGCAGGTAACAAAACGAATGCAAGAGGCCTGGTGAATCCATCTGGAGAGCAGGTACCCCACCTGAAGGGGGCGCCCAGCTGCAGTGAACTCTGCTCTCATTCCCACCCCCCCCCCACACCCCCGCCTTTGCCCTGCTGCCCACCTCCCAGCAGGAACAGGTCTCTATTGCCAGATCTGACTTTTTTTTTTAAAGGAGAATCCAGAGATTCAGGTTTCAGTGTGAAATCTCTGGACTCAAACATGTTAATAATTAAAGCCCTGTTGTTAAAAGCAGTGTGGATCCCAGAGAAGCCGCTCATTTGCAAATCTGATTAGAAGCACAAATAGGAAAGGGACACCCTCTCTCCAAACCCATGTCCTGCCAAAAAGAGGTGTCTTTATTCAGAATGCAAACCTCTTGCCAAGTGCAGATGGAATCCCCAGATCCTGGGCAGTCTGCTTGGGTGTGGAAGGGTAAGGAAGTTTCCCTGGTGGAGAAGGATGTTCCAGGTAACTTGGTGCCCCCTCCACAAAAAAAAAAAAAAAAAAGAAAGAAAGAAAAACCCGGCCCTAGCAAAGCTTACATTCTGGAAGTCGGACGTGAAGGAGGGGCATGATTGAAAGTAAGTGAACACATGAAATAGGGAATAATAGAGACTAGGGAGAAAGCAAAACAGAGGTGTGACCAAGATACTGTCTTGGAAGTGAGGGTTCCTTTGCAGAGCCCAGTCAACAAAGGCTTGTTAAAGGGGAGACCTAAATACTATGAAAGAAGCTGGTGCCAATCCAGCGGGAAGAACACTGCAAAAGAGAGGGCAGCCCTGGGGCTGGAGTAAGTTTGGCCTGTTCAAGGAAGAGAGAGAAAGATGGAGCAGCTGGAACTGAGTGTCTGAGGCAGGGCGGTGCTCAGGGGCTGTTGATGGAAGGTGGTCGGGGTGGGGAGACCAGGGCTTTGGCTGCTGTAGTCAGAGCAGCCCTACAGGGGCAGATGGTGGCAGCTCAGAGCAAGGTGGGGGGAGGGGTAGAGGACAGAGCTGAGATCTGTTTAGGAGGCAAAGCCAGCTCCTCTAGCAGACTGAATGGGGGGGGGGGGGGCGGGGGGGAGGATTGAGAATGGATATGCTTTTGAGGTAAGACAGCGCCCATGGGGCGGCTTTAAAGGTTGCTGCCTCCAGCCTCCCCAGCCATGGAGCAGGCTCAGAGACTGTTCGCCTGCCTCTGAGGCCTGTGTGAGGGACAGGGACAGGGACACTTCACCTGGCGGGCCAGGAAGGACTGTGCCTAGTAAATGGATGAGTGGTGGGGCCAGGAGGAAAGAAGGAACCGCCGGTCGTCCAGGTGCTGGATGGGGTCTTTTGGAGGTGGTTCCACCTTGCAGGGGAGGACGCTGAGGTTTTGGGAAGAGAAGTGACTTGTCCAAGGTCACAGAGCCAAACCCGTGAAAGAATGGGGGCGGGAGGGGGAGGTGTTGCTCCTAAGCCTTGAACTACCAGCTCCTCTCCACTCCCAGCCCCCAGATTGGGTACCCCCGTGCCTTCCCATTCCCTTGTCATACTGGGGCTGAGCAGTGGGTTGGAAGGAAGGAGAAAATTTCATCCCTAGAGTCAGTGTTATTCATGGAAGTAGATAAGCTGAACTATGACCCACAGGAAAAGGAGGCCGCGGGGTGGGGGGGCCTGGACCCCTGGGTCTGAGAGGGGGAGGAACGGGAGCCTGGAACCCTGGGTCCGAGGGAGGACGACATTGGGACTGAAGCAGGAAGGAGGTGGGCTTCAGGAGAAGTGTCCCCGACCCAGGGTTGCTGGGATCGAGGGGGGCGGGCCCAGGACGCCGGGGGCGGGCAGGGGTAGGGCCGGGCCGCAGTAACAAAGGCCTCTCCCTCCTACAAGCAACCCCCTCGGCCCCGCCTCCCCAGCCCCCCGCCTTCCCTGATTGGCCGGCCTTCCTGCCCGTCAGCGCCGCCCCCCTCCCTGGGTCTGCAGCAGCTCCGGCCGCCTCGTCGCGCCCCCCCAGCCCCTTCCCCCCGCCCCCGCCGCCCCCCCGGGCCGGTGCAGCCGCTGGCGGGGTCCCCCTCCCCCTCCCCCTCTCCCCCCAGGACCTGCGTGCCCCGGGACGGCCCCCCCTTCCCCCTCCCCCTTCGCGCCGCTGCCGCCGCCGCGATGCCCCCCCCTGCGCCCGGGGCCCGGCTCCGGCTCCTCGCCGCCGCCGCCCTGGCCGGCCTGGCCGTCATCAGCCGAGGTACCGCAGCGCCGGGGGCGGGGGCTCGGCCGGGACGCCGGGGTCCCTGGCGGGGACAGGGGACGGGAGGGGGGCTGCATCCGTGGACGGGGAAGGGGAGGCCCCCAGACGCGAGGTCTGGGCCCCGGAGCGGGGGCTGCATCCCCGGCCGGGCTCGGGGTCCTCGGACGAGTGGGTGCGAGCCCCGGGGCTGGTCTGCGCCCTGGGCTGGAGCCTGGGCCTGGAGGCGGAGGTCTGCTCCTCCCGGTCAACCAGGGAGAGGGTCGCAGACACCGGGCCCCGGCCTGAGGGCGGGAGTGTGCGGCTTCGGACAAGGAGGGGGGACGCGATGCTGAAGGAAGGGGCTCCGGGCAGGATCTCTGAGCTGAATTGGGGTGTAGGGGGAAAGGGATGCCCCCTAGAGGGTCGCCTCTCTGCGGGGAGATGGTCCCTGAGGGGGTCCTGGCCTGAGGGCCAGGGTGGGTGTTTGTGTGGGCAAAAGCGGAGGGATGGCGTCTTCCCCGGGTCAGTATAGGGAGGGGGCAGGGGTGTCCAGAGACCTCAGTCCCAGGGCCAGGAAAAGGTGGGGGCGGGGGCGGGGGTCTGGTGTCTCAGCTAGAAAGAGGCTGGAATTCCCCATCTGGGTCACATAGGTTGGGACAAAGTGTTGGTATTTGGGGAGTTGCAGTTATGTGGGGGAATGGGGATCCAGAAAGTTGGGGTGCTGAGCTACGGATTCAGATGTGGGGAGCTCTGGCTAAATGCCTGGGCTCCCTGGGGCTGGACTGGAGCTTGAGCGCCGGGCAGATTGAGATGGAAGGAAAGGACTAACACAGGGTCAAAGGGTGAACAGCCTCCCAGTGGGGGAGGGGGCTGCGGGGTCATCTACGGAGGAGGGAGGGGAGAATGGAAAGTGGGGGCCTCAGGGGGCGCACCGAGCAATCTCTGGATGGAGGATGTGTAGCTAGACCTTGTGTTTTCCCAGCGGGGGGGCTGCAGCACCGACGGTCCACGAGATGACCCCCGGGGGGGAGGGGCAAGCAAGGACGCGGGAGACCAGGAAGAGTGTTAATTAAGTGCTTCTGGAGGATTCCCCCGGGCCCTGCCTCCAAACAAGGGTCACAGAGTCAGGGACACATTCGGGGACAAGCGAGAGCCCCCGCCAGTCTGAGTGAGGCTGCTGTTGTTCTGCGCCTCCCGCCCACACACACCGGGTCCCGCACAGCCTCGTAAACACCGACACTGAGTCCAACTAGGAGCGCACCTGCAGCCGCCCACAGTCACCCCACCACTGCGGCTCCCCGCACGCAGGTCAGGGGTCAGCCAGTGCCCGCAGGTCGCAGGCTGGGGCCCCAGGGGGTCCTGGAGTTTGTCTCTTCTTGGTGCCCATGGTCTGAGCGCTCCTTCCCCTGAGCTGTCTGACTCACTGTCTGACTTTCTGACCACCCGCCTGTGTCTCCCTGTCGCTGTCACTTGTCTGTGTGTCTCTCTAGGCGTCTCAGCCACTTCCGGAGGCTCCCGGGCTCTGGGTGACATTCCCGGTGTCTGTCTCAGGGTCTCCGTCTCTCCACCCCTGCTGGTCTCAGCACAATTTCACATCTGTCCCTCCCTGCCTCTGGAGACACTTCCCGTTGTCACACCACGTGTGTGTCTCTGTCCCTTCCTGGGTCTCTCATGCCGGCCTTGGTCCTCATTTACTTGTGGGAATTCACCAACACCTCTCATTGTTCTCCCTGTCCTTTCCTTGGCCCTAGCCTTCTCCCTTCACTTCCCCCTACACTTTCTCTCCCTTTATGCCCAAGGTAACTTCCCACTTTCCGCTTTTCAGGACCCAAGACATCCTGCTGTGTGCACAGCCTGGGCTGGCAGCTTAGTAGAGCCGGGAGGTGGCCCATGACCTAGGCTGGGTGTTTCCCCACCTGTGGGCCTCAGCTCCCCACTTCTGAGTGCTGCACCCGGGGAGAGGGGCCTGGTGAGCTGGGACAGAAGCAGAAGTGAGAAAGGCAGTCAGTTGCACCTGCCTGCCCCCGAGCTGAGAAAAACCTGATGGGAGGAGGTACACAAAATTGGATCTTCTCCTCTCTTCTGTTTTCAGAATTGCAGGAGGAATTCCTGAGGGTTACCAGTCCTGTATAGCACAGCGAACCTGACCCCCCCTCCCCAACCTGTTCTCCGAGTACAGCCCCTCTCACTTAGACAAAGTGGGGCCCCCAGAGTGCCAGATCAGGAAGGGGTTGGTTTGTGTGTGATGCTTTTCCCAAGATAGAAACAAAATAAATCCATTTCTCTGCACTTGGCTTTTTTTCTACTTCTCTGGCATCCATAGATATCGTTCTAGCTTTGATTTTTTTTTTTTTTTTTTTTTTTTTTGGCCTATGGGACAGTTCCTGAGTGCACCGGCTGGTGGTGAGGCCTTGCTGGACAGAGAGAGCAGGGCAGACCTAGGCATCAGACCCAGGGTCCATCTGTCTTGTCTGGACTGTGGTCTCTGCTCATCTATTCCCTCTGCACATATTACTGAGCACAGTGTCTATTCCGGGCACGGTGGGTCTGCTGCACATCACAGACAGATGACGTCACTGCCCTCGCAGAGCTTAGATCCCAGTGGGACAGAGAGAGAGAGCAAAAAACTGAAACAAAATCTAAAAACAAGCCAGCAAGTAAATAGGTAATTTCAGAGAGTGATGGGTAATGGGAAGAAAATTAGGAACAAGCTGGCTGTGTGGGCTCTCAGGTGGTCGAGGGAGCAGTGGAGAGTGCATACGGTTCAGGCGGAAGGAAGTGGAGAGGTCCACCTTCAGAAGACCCTGAGGGAACAGCAGAGGCAAAGGTCCTGGGGTTGGAACCAGTGGAAATTTCCAGTGCCCTTGGCACAGGTGGTTCAGACTCTGGGCATCAGTGATGCAAAGACCCCTGGCCTTCCAAAGTCAGTAATTTCTAGAAAGAGGGGTCAGGGGCTCTCCCGTGGCAGCCAGGCCAGGACCCACCCCATTTACTGCTCTTCCCCTCCAAATGTGTCTCCCCATCCCCTCAAGCCGGCCACACTACTGCCTCTTACTCACACACATTCCTGGGCTTCTGGGTCCCCATCTGTGGGTTTCAGGATGGTGGAACCCGAGCACCCCCCCATTGGAGGGTCCCAATTTTGCCTAAGTTCCTTCCAGGGGTGCCGGGAGATTCCTACTTCCCACTCAAGGTCACCCAGCTTGTTAGAAATCCCCCTCTCTCTTAAGAGAGGGGAACTCACCCCTCTTCAACCCTCATCCCTAGATTTATCAGACAGGTGTGAGGGCTGCTAGTTGGGACTAGGAGGGACCCATGGGACCCATCCAGTCATCACTGACCCTGGACAGGCTGGCATCTGCCCCATAATCACCCCACCATGAGACTTTGGGCAGGCACTTAACCGCCAGGCCCTATACTGTTACTTGAATGACCTCCTTTCATCCTCCTGCAACCTGAAGAAGGAGGCACGATGATGATCATTCCCATTTAGAGGTGGGGAAACTGAGTGTCAGGGAGGTGAAATAAGTCTGTGCAACGCAGAGGCAGAGCGGAGATTTGAACCTGGGCAGCCCACTCAGTCCATTCCTTTTGGCGCCTGCTTATGCTGACAGGGCATCTGAAGGACCGCCAACCTCAGGGGTGGGAGCTGGGCACAGAGCAACTTACAACCCAGACACATCCTGCCCTTCCTGAGCCCCACCCCACCCCCACCCCTGGGGAGACTGACCTCGAACCAGGGATAGCAAGAGATGCTTCCTATAAAAAGAAGGTGCTATTCTGAACAGCTAGCATTTATTGGGCCCTTTCTGCATGCTAAGCACTGAGCTAAACATTTTGCTAGCGTGTTCCCGTGGAATCCCCCACAAAAACCCTCAGAGGGAAGAATTCTTATTTTTCTCTCTTTTACACATCGGGGAGCTGAGATCCAGATTGTGCAGGGGCGGGGGAGTCACCCAGCCAGGAAATGATGGGGCAGACATTTCATTTCCCAGCTCAGGCTCCGCAGGGCTTTCTCATCCAGTCTATAGACATCATCTGTTCCCTCTATGAACACTTCCCTGCTCAGAACTAAACCCAGCTCCCGGGAACACAGCCAAGATTTGGGCCCTTGGGGAATTCTGGGGCAGGTAGGGACACTGTCACAGCTGAGTCAACATGCACCCATTAGAGAGAGTGGAACTGTGCACTCTCAAACAGTCAGGGAGAGTCCTCCTGGAGGAGGGGGCATTTGAGTTTGGGTCTTGAAGAATGAGTAGGAGTTCAAAGGCTGGAGAAGCATGTGAAAGGCATCCATTTATATTCACTCATTCAACAAATATTTCCCAAGGCCTTCCAGGGCCAAACCCTGGGCTGGAAGATGCTGGGGATGCAGACCTGAGTCAGACCCAGGCTCTGCCCTGGAGAAATTTGGGAATGCCCTCAGCCATGCCCAGAGCTGGGCATGCTGGGAACACAGATGATGGTCTGCCCCAGGCCCTGCTTTGGAGGAGCAGGTACGGGAGGCAGTTGACCTTGATCTAAGGTGCCCTGGGCTGATAGACACCACCTCTCCCAGGAAAGGCCCCGCTCTATGAGGGCTCTGAAGAAGAAGTGTTTGATGGGAAACTATGAGTCAGAGGGATGGACAGTGCTGGGCCCACATGTGCCAAGGGAGATGAGGCAGGGGAGTGATATCAGAGCCCCGGACACCGGGCACAGGGGCGGGGCACTTCTGTGTGTTGGAAAGATCCCTCTGGCAAGGGGTTTCTCTGTATCTCTGCCTGCTGGGACGTTTGGTTAGGGCCTTGGATGTGGGTGTGGGGTCCACTCCTCACCCCACCGCCCTGGTCTGTGGGCCTAGTTCCCATGGCAGCTCCTGGCTGGGGGCAAGGCCTGAGCCCAGGAGCGCTGGGTTCCTGGATGCTTGTCCAGCACCTCGGACAGCTCCCTCCTCACCCCAGGCTGGGTCCCCCTCCTTTCAGCTGAGGCCGCAGCTGTCACGGGTGGGAGGGGGTTTGTTTGGCCCCCTAAGGGGCATTTAGCAATGACTGGAGGCATTTTTGGTTGTCACCCTGGTGCGGTGGGAGGAGCTGCTGACCCCTAGAAGGTCAAGGCCAGAGGTGCTGCCGCACATTCTGCACAGCACGGGACGGCCCCTCCCCGAAGAAGGCTCCAGCCCCACACCCCATAGGTGCTGAAGTGGAGGATCCCTGGCCCAGGATCCGTGTCACCAGGAGTGTGACAGCTCCTGTGGGATGCCTGTGTGTGATATGATTGTAGGTGACACTGCGACTGTGCGCCCCATTCTTGGCTCACAGCAGCCCCTTTGTATTTCAGAGGCTGTGATGGTGTCCCTGTGTCATTGCACAGGCTGTAGCTTCAGGCACGAAATCCCATAGTTGGGGTGGGGACAAGCCTGGCCCTTGGGCTGGAAAGGTGTTTGTGTGTGTGTGTGTGTGTGTGTTTGTAGATGGCCCCCTGGGTAGGGCTGTGACTGTGTGCAGACTTTGCACCTGCATGTAGGAGGCTGTTAGTGTCAGTGTACAACTGTGTTGTGCTGTACGTGGTGGGGTGACTCAGTGTGTGACGCTGCTTGGCCTGGGGCTGTCCCTTCTGCCTGACCATGACAACAGCAGTGCTCCTCAGAGAGACTTGTCTTTTCTAAGTGACCTTCTGCTGGGTGGGTGTTGTGGGCTGTGTTGTCACCCTGAGTGTGTGTGGGCCTGTTCCTGTGAGCAGGGCCCATTGCCATGCATGTGACTGAGTGTGGGACTCTTTCCTGGCCTGGAGCTGGCTCTGTGTGTCCTTTCTGGACCCTGGTGGCTGTGCATGTGTGTCCATCTCCTGGCTGTCCCCTGCTGTTACCATGGCTGTGAATGGCCCTGTCCACTCTGCACACCTGGGGAGGACCAGCCCCCTCCCTACATCCAGAAGTGACCGGGTAAGGCCAGGATGAGGGGCTACCCACTGCACTGGCTCTGCCCCAGGCCGGTCCTGAGGGGCTGCTGATGGAGAGGGCCCTCGGGAGTCATTGGGGCAGCACAGGCAATTAATTCATCAGATTAATTAGCTCCTCAACCAGGGCAGGGCAGGGCCCTCCCTCCCTAGGCGTCCAAGGTCATTCGGCCTCCTCCTCTCCCCAGCCTGGTGCATCTCCATCCGGCCGCCTCGACTTGCTCAGCCCCCACTCCCTGGCTCCGGTCCAGCCCGCTGGCCACAGTCCACAGAGAGATGAATGGGTGGGGGTGGGGGCCCTGCCGGGCAATGGGGCCTTGGAGCTGCGCTGGAGTGTGCGGGCAGGCATGGACCTGTGCCCGCAAGAGAGTGCCCGGGTGAGCACAGGCCCACGCGTGCGTCTGTGTAGACACGTATGTCTGCCAAGATCTGTGTGTGGCTGTGCACTGTACCTGAGGGTGTGTTTGTGGTAGATGTGTGTCTGGTGGTGCACATGCATGAGTGTTGAATACATGCAGCCAGCTCCGTGTGTGTGTCTTTCCGTGTATTCCTGAATTAGTGTGTGCACATGTGTGTGTCTGCATGTGTTGGCTACATATGTACAGGTTTCTCTGTGTATCTGTGTCTGAATGTGTGTGCCCGTGTCCATCTGTGTATGTGTGTCTCCGCATATGTTTGTTGTGCGTGTGCCTTTGGATATGTATCTATGCACTCTTGAACCTGTCTTCACTGTGCATCTGTGTATACATGTATGCACACACATGTATCTCTGTGTATGGGCATGTGTCTGTTCACTTGCAGGTGTGTGTGAACATGCATGTTGGTGTGCACACATCTTTCATGCATGTGTGTCTGTGTGCTGTCATTGGGGTATGGGCCCAGTGTCTCTGGAGGTGTGTAGGTATGTGTGTCCCAGTCTGTCTCAGTGAGTGTGGGCTTGTGAAAGGACACATCCGTGTTGTGTGTGTCTGCTGCAATGTGTGTTTCTGGGAACATAAATGAACATACATGTGGGTAGGTGTGGAGACCATCTGTCTGCGAGGGCGTGTGTCGGTGTGCACCGTGCTGAGCCAGCCCTCCCATCCGCAGGGCTGCTGTCCCAGAGCCTGGAGTTCAGCTCCCCCGCTGACAACTACACAGTGTGCGAAGGCGACAATGCCACCCTCAGGTACGGGGCCTCGGAAGATCTCCCTGGGACTGCAGTCCTGTCCCCTCGCCATCCCTAGGGAACAACCCTGGCCTGGGGTGAAGCCCAGCACATCCCTGTCAGGAGAGGTCACTAGGGGCATGGACTCTGGGCCTCAGAGTCCCTGTTTGTCAAGTGGGCGAAGGATCAGTAACCACCATGTTGCTTTTGTGGGGGTTGAAGGGTCCGTACACATACCCTGAGCTGAGAGAGCATAGCACACTGTGGCTGCTTGTGAATGCAAGCCAGGATTATCGTTTCCCCAGACCTCTGCCCACTCTGGATCTCTGTCCCCTCTCTCTGGTCTCTGTCCCCTCTCTCTGGCCTCTGTCCCCTCTCTCTGGGTCCCTGTCCCCCTCTCTGTGGTCTCTGTCCCCTCTCTCTGGTCTCTGTCCCCTCTCTCTGGGTCCCTGTCCCCCACTCTGTGGTCTCTGTCCTCTCTCTCTGGTCTCTGTCTTCCTCTCTCTGGGTCCCTGTCCCCCTCTCTCTGAGTCCCTGTCTCCCTCTCTCTGGGTCCCTTGTCCCCCTCTCTCTGGGTCCCTGTCCCCCTCTCTCTGGGTCCCTGTCCCCCTCTCTCTGGGTCTGTGTACCTCATCTTTATGCATCTCTGTCCCAGACTGCCTGTCATCCTCTTTTCAGATCCCTGGCACACAACAGTCTCCATCAGCTATCATCCCATGTGCACTTGAGCTCACAACTTTCCCTCTCTAGGGCTCAGTTTGCCCACCTATAAAGTGAGCACAGTCACCCCTCAGGGCTGCAGTGGGACCTGGAGGTGTAGTGGCACATTCCCCACCCCTTCCCTAAGCCCCTGCAATGGGAGAGCCTGGAAAGCCAGGCTGGGATGAAGGAGAGAAGGAAGGACCCTCCTCTCCTCATCCTTCCTGTAGCTGCTTCATCGATGAGCACGTGACCCGAGTGGCTTGGCTGAACCGCTCCAACATCCTGTATGCGGGCAATGACCGTTGGACCAGTGACCCAAGGGTGCGGCTGCTCATCAACACACCTGAGGAGTTCTCCATCCTCATCACCCAGGTGGGGCTGGGCGACGAGGGCCTCTACACCTGCTCCTTCCAGACCCCTCACCAGCCGTACACCACTCAGGTCTACCTCATCGTCCATGGTGAGCCCGAAGCCAGATGGGCAGGGTTGAGGGCAGAGGTGGTGAGCGAGGGCAAGCGGGGGAGGGGCAAGGTCTCCAGGTACACCCACATGGGAGGCAGACACTGCCCCGCCTTTGCTGATCTCAGCTAAGAAAAGGAAGGGACAGTCACACAGGCAGTGACTCTTCAGCATCACAGCTTCAAAGTCAGGAGAGCTACAAAGGAAGGGGAAGGTGCGCTCACAGGAAGACCACATTCATTGGCTCAGCCCCATTTATTGAGCACCTACTATGTCCTGGCATTGCTCCAGGCACTGGGGATAGAGAAGACACTGATCGAGCTGTCCCTACCTCTTTGGAGGTGACTTTCCAAAGGAGAGGCAGGCTCCCAGACACAGTGTCTGAGCTGAGACCTTCAGCCGGGTGCAGAGCTGATGCCAGAGAAGGAACAGCACGTGCAGGGGCCCAGGGAGAAAATGAGTCAGGTGTGCAGAGGGAGTCCTGCACAGCAGGATGCATCAGAATTCCTGTCAGGAGAGAGGGGGCTGGAGAGACCCACAGAGAGGGCAGGAGGAAGAGAGAGGGATGAGGCTGCCTCAAAAATGGGCTGGAGGGAACCCAGACACAGGGACAGCCCAGGGGGGCTAGGACAAGCCCTACTCGGGAGCCAAACGGCCTGGGTTCCAGCCTCCACGGCACCACCACCTGCTGAGGAGCCCTGAGCAGGGGAGGTGGGCTGAGACTCCCCACGTGCATCAGATCTAAGACATCCTCCATTGGGAGGGACCCTTTTATTGTATGCTCTGCTGGAAAAGAAAAAGAACCTGCCGATCAGACTCTGGCAGCCAGATTATAGGCATGGTCACGTGGGGTAAAAAACACCCACGTGTCAGAGTGGATGAACATAGCCACCTCTCCCCCAGAGGGCGGCAGTCAGAATTTAATTAGTTAATTTTTGTACAACACTGAGAACAGGGTTTACCACACAGCAAGCACCATGTGCGTACTTGTTAAATAAGTTAATTTTGAAATAATAATGACAAGTAAATAAAAATAGAGATGGGGAGAGAGAAATTCAGAACAGAAGACAGGAAAACCAAGTTAGGATGAAGGCAGAGAGAGAGAGAGACTGAGAAAGAGTGAGGAAGACCGAAGTTAGACAGGAAGCCAGACCTAGAGGCAAGGGAGAAACACAGAGAAAACTTACAGAAAGACAGGGAATGTCAACTGGACACCCAGGTCTGAGGGAGGAGGGGCCAGGGGGCCTGGACTCCTGGGTCTTAGGGGAAGAAGGGCTGGAGGTCTGGACATTTGGGTCTGAGGGAGGAAGGGCTGGGGGCCTGGACCCCTGGGTCTGATGGGGCAGGGGCTGGGGGCCTGGACCCCTGGGTCTGAGGGAGGAGGGGCTGGAGGCCTGGACCCCTGGGTCTGAGGGAGGAGGGGCTGGAGGCCTGGACCCCTGGGTCTGAGGGAGGAGGGGCTGGGGTCCAGACCCCTGGGTCCTGGGAGCCCATGTCCAGCCTCTCTCTGACCTCACCCCCCTCCCCCGCAGTCCCCGCCCGCATTGTGAACATCTCCTCACCTGTGACAGTGAATGAGGGGGGCAACGTGAACCTGCTTTGCCTGGCTGTGGGGCGGCCGGAGCCCACGGTCACCTGGAGGCAGCTCCGAGGTAAGAACCTCACCCCTGGCCCAAGCCCCTTCTTCTCCACGGTATGGGCCCCTCGTTTGCCCATACGCCTCCCTAGATTCCCAGCGCTCCCCTTCCCTCTGTTCCTGATCCTCCTACTCCAGTAATAGCTCCATTTCCCCCTCCCACCCCAATCCCATTATTTCCCTGGCTGACCTCAGATCCTTACAGCCTTCACCACTTGGCATGCCAGGCCTCTAGATCACCCATTAGACCCCAGCCGTGCCCCTCCGCCCTGTCCCTGCCCCCAGTATCCAGTGTCTTCCCCACCAGCCACAGGATTTGTCTGGACTCAGATCCGTGACCTGAGCCAGGGTACAGCCAGTGGCCCCGCCCACATTCCCACCTCCTGGTCACATATATCACTTACATCTTTGCTGGAGGCTCCAGCCCAGCAGTTCTCAAAAGTGCAGTCTCCAAAATAGCAGCATGATCGTCCCCTGGGAATTTGCCAGACATCACATTTCTGGGGCCGCCCCAGACCGGATGACGGGAAATTGCCCTCCCCACCACACCACCACCATCACCTCCTTTGAACAAGCCCTTCGATGATTCAGATGGTCCAGCTGAGAACCACTGCTGTGTCTGGGGTACTACCCCCAAACATAATGGGAAGGGGCCCAAATGTGACTTCCTAGATTTCAACACCTCCCGCTGTCCCCTTATCTGGATCTTTACCACCACTTCCCAGATCCCTAGATCCTCATTCACTGCGTCTTCGGAGGCCAGTGGTGCCAATCACTGAATTCCTGAGACTCCAGGACCCAATCACGAGGTCTCAGATCCCTGATCCTCCCCCAGTGGGTCATCTGAACCCCACAATCCTGGTCTGAGACCCTGGCTTCCCAGATGCCCTAAGTCCCAAAGGGTCTTCTGAGCCCAAATCTGTCATAGGCCCTACCTATCCAGATTATTGATCCCAACTACCAGATCCATATTGTCTGAACCCCAAGAGCTAGATCCCAGAACTCAGAGCCTTCCCCCATTGGGTTTGTATTTCCTGGATCTTTCTGAACCTTAAGATCCAGGGGTCCTCTCCATGGGGTCCTCTGAGCCCCATGATCTGAGTCATGGACTCCCAGATCCCTTGATCCCCTGTACCCCCAAATTCTAGGACCCTCCCTTCTGGGTTCTAGTTACTAAGCCCAGATCCTCACTCCCTGCCCCACCCCCAGGAGATTCCAGCCCCCCTCCCCCAAAGCCCCTCCTATCTCCCCTGGCCCGGGCACTCCAGGCCCTGCGGTGCCTGCCCCGCTGATGTGTGTCCGTGTTGTGCCCGTGTTGTCCCGTGTTAAGTGTTTGTGTCCGGCCCCGCCCCCTCCCCTTCCCAACCTCCACAGACGGCTTCACCTCTGAGGGCGAGATCCTGGAGATTTCCGACATCCAGCGGGGCCAGGCTGGAGAATATGAATGCGTGACTCACAACGGGGTCAACTCAGCACCAGACAGTCGCCGCGTGCTGGTCACAGTCAACTGTGAGCCCCCTGGCAGTGGGCACAGAAGGGGGGCGGGCCCTGGGTCCCTGGGCAAAAAAGGGGTGCAGGAAGAGAGGGCAGGAGGTCTGGACTCCTGGGAAGGGGGGAGGAAGGGGGCTGGGGCAGGACCCCTTAGGCCTACCTGGCTGGGAGAATTCACTGACTCTCGCTGTCACCAGACCCGCCGACCATCACGGACGTGACCAGTGCCCGCACGGCCCTGGGCCGGGCCGCCCTCCTGCGCTGTGAAGCCATGGCAGTGCCCCCGGCGGACTTCCAGTGGTACAAGGATGACAGACTGTGAGGACAGCACCTGCGGGTTGTGCGGGCTGTGAGAGGGTGCGGGAGGGCTGTGCGCGCCGGAAGGTGGCACAGTCCTAGGTCCCGAGAATGGGGTGGTGTGGGAGGGAAGGGGTCCAACTTTTAGATGATGGGGTCCGCGGGGGTGGGGCCCCAGAGCGAGATTGTGGGGACTTACTGGAAGCTTGGGCCCACCATGATGAGTGTGGATCTCCATCTCCCTGGGCTATTCAGGGAGGTCAGGGGTCGACGCTGAGCATGTGTCAGGGAAGCTTTAGGAGACCATTGGCATGGGGGTCCAGCAGGGCCTGGGAGCCCCTAGAGACTGGGGGCATACCCTGGAAAGTCCAGTGTCCCTGAGGGTCAGGGTGCCTGGAGAGGGGTGTCAGCGGGGGTGGCCCGGGATCCTTGGGGAGCTAGACCCTGAGTCTGGGTGTGTGTGTATTGGGAGGGGGGGTCTCTGAGGAACTGGGGAGCCTGCAAGTCAATGGCCTGGGCTTGGAGCCTGGAGGGGTCGCGGCCCGGTCCCTGACCCGGATCCCCGGCAGGCTGAGCAGCGGCACGGCCGAGGGCCTGAAGGTGCAGACGGAGCGCACCCGTTCGATGCTACTCTTTGCCAACGTGAGCGCCCGGCATTACGGCAACTACACGTGTCGCGCAGCCAACCGGCTCGGAGCGTCCAGCGCCTCTATGCGGCTCCTGCGTGCGTGCAAGCGCCGGTCGGCGGGAGGGGCGGGGCGGGGCGGGGCGGGGCGGGGCGGGGCGGGGCGGGGCGGGGCGGGCGCGGCCTGGGAGGCGTGGGCGGGACGATGGGAGTGGGCGGGGCCTGGTGGGTGGAGATGCCAGGACTGCCCTCAGACTCAACCAGAACTTAGGAGAGGGGATGCTGGGACTCAAACAACAAGACTGAACGAAAAAACGATCCTTTCGATGGGTGTTGATTCACTCAGTGCCCACTAAGGGCTGGGCATTGGGCGCTGGGGACGCAGCAGTGCACAAGAGACAGGTCTAGGGGTTTGCAAAACTTATGGTCTAGTATTAGCAGAAAAGCAATAAACAAGTAGACACAGAAATAAAATGAAAAGCAGATAGGTATCTACATAAGCAAGCAAAAAATAATAGGATTGGAAATAGATAAGCTCATCAGAGAAAGAGGGGGGGCGGGGTCCGTACCATTTGGAACTGACACCTGAGTGGCAAGAAGCAGCCAGCCCTGCCCAGGTTTGCTGGAAGAGCTCCGCAGGCAGAGGGAACAGCGAATGCAGAGGTTCAACCAGAGGCCCGCATGACCTGAGCAGAGTGGCTACAAGACTTGAGGTTGTAGAGGAAGGGAGAACCAGAGTCTCCTGGGCCATGATAAAGATTTTGGATTTTATTCTCCTGCAGGGCGAGGCCACTGGAGGCTATTAAGTGGGGGAGTGACATGTGGTTGATGCTTCTTAAGAGAATCTCTCTGACTGCTATTGGAGGGATGAGCTGGGGTGGGGGTGTCACAAAATGGAGGTGAGAAGACCAGAGAGGAGGCTGGGGGCGGCACAAAGTGTCTACCAGGGAGATGTTTTGGAGGTGGAGGGGAAGAGGGAAGTGGAGACCAGGTGATTCCAAAGTTGGCTGAACAGCCGGGTGGATGAGGATGTGGCACTGAAGTACTGACATGGAGAAATAGTGAGGGTGGGGCAGGCCAGCAGCCAGTCTGGGAGACAAACGTGGAGAAGGCAGTTTTGGACATGCTGACTGGAAGATGCTTGGTGGCAGTGCTGGATGGAGGGAAACTGTAAGACAGAAAGACAATGAGAGCCCCAGGCTGATGAAAAAGCAGCAGAGATCTGAGAAAATCAGGGAAATAAGAAAGAGAGTCAAATGCTTCACAAAATGCTGAGACTCAAAAACCAGAAGAGCAGCCACACAGAGGGAAAGGCTCAGAACAGCCCTTAAGAAAGTAGCCCCATAGGAGACCCTCAGGGACCAGTGCAGACAGAGACAGGCACCTGGGAGAGACACACACAGGTCTCCTCCTCCCAGGCCTCGTCCCGTGACCCTCTCTCTTTCTCCAGGCCCAGGATCCCTGGAGAACTCAGCCCCGAGGCCCCCAGGGCCCCTGACCCTCCTCTCTGCCCTGGGCTGGCTGTGGTGGAGGATGTAGGAAGACCCCAGTGCAGCTCGCCTCCCCCTGTGGGGGGGCCTGAGTCCGACAGCAAGAGAAAAGGGGGGAGCAATCAGCATGGGTCTCCAAGGGGCGGAAGAGCTCTCGGCCACCGAGGAAGAAGAGCGGAGGAGGAGGAGGAAGAAGAGGAAGAAAGATCTTTAGAGAACCCATCACTGTGAGGGATAACGCAAAATTATGCATCTTTCTACAGCCATTCTCGCCACTGTTCACGTTTCCAATTGTGACCCACCCCCGCCACCCCCACCCCTCTCTTAGCTCAGGCTGTCAACTGGATCGCATGTGTGTAGTGGGTGTATATGCGTGTGAGCCTGCATGTGTGTGTATGTGTGTCGGGGAGGGGGAGTGGGTGGGCAGGGAAGAGGGCTTGAGGTCTTCCCTCCCCAACACCCCCACATCCACTGCCCCAACCCTGCTGCCTCTCTCCTGGGGCTGGAGGTAGGTATGGGGGCTTCGTGGTAGAAACTATGAGGGGAGGTTTTCCCAGGCCCCTACTTTACCAATATATGCACGCAGCACACTGCCTCCTGCCCTCCCTGCTGAAAAGGTGTTTCCTAAGCAGGTTGGGAGTGGGGAGGGGTGTTGCAGTCACCTGTCAAGCTGTCATTCAGCCTTTGTGAGTCTGTGGGGGGATCACCACCTGGACTCTGGGTCTCCCTGCTGTCCACCACCAATTGCCTGTCTGTAGCCAGAGGCCCCATCACTGGCTCAGCAGCCTGAGACCTTCCCACTTTTCCTGGCTCCTTCCCTTCCCTCCCCTGGACTTTCTGGCCCCCTCCTGGGCCAATTGGTGCTTCCATCCAACTGCCAGGCTGGTGTCTATGGTCACCTGTCTGTCTCAGTGCTTTGCCCTACCCAAGCCCCACTCCCTTTGGCCACCTGCAGCACCAAACAGCTGCCCTCAGTGTCCCTGCAGCCAGCCCATGCCTGTGGGTTTGCTGGTCTACTACTCCCTGGCCTGTCCACCAACTGTACCTCCCGAAGGCTGACCTGACCGCGAGCACGCGCGCACGTGCACACACACACACACGCACACACACACCAGCGACTGACCAGCAATAGGCCCCTGGCTGCAGCTGACCAACTGTCGTTCCCCCAAAGGGTGGGCAACTGTTGTCAGGACAGGGCACTGAGAGGTGGTAGCCTCTCTGATGTAGGAATACCCCACCCTGGCACACCACATCACACAAAGTGGGGGGGAGAGGCCTCACACAAACATCCCGAGCCCAGACCAAGATGCCAAGTCACCAGCTCCGAATCCCGGGAGACCCTCTGAAAACACTCACCCCAAACCACACCACCCAGTGCTTGCAGGGGGAAGAGGGCAGAGCAAGGGCAAAGGGCAGTGACTGTACCTCAGACAGGGGCGTGGGCCCCATCCCACATTGTCTTCCATTCCCAGGGTCCTGGGGGATGGGGAGGGGAGGGAGACAAGGGAGGGGGTTGGGAGACCCTGGGGGCCGTGTGTTCCAATTCATGGGGAGTGTTGAGACCACCACACCAATAAACGCCTTTTTCCAAAGTCTCCGCCTGCAGGTGCCAATGTCATTAAGGACTTGGGTGCACAGAGGGCAAGAGTTATGGTTATTAGTGGAGTCTCCCCAGGGTCATTCCCACTGCCTCCTTTCTCTGATAGATCTGGCATTTATCAGGCTGCCCCTAATTGGCTCAAGCCACTGGACGTACACCATTTCCCACTGACTGGTCCAGAACTAATGAGAGAGTGAATGCCATGGATTCACAAGAAGAAATGGCCTCCCACTGAATAATGTGACTCAGTGAAGCGAGGTCTAGACCTTTGTGGTTGCTTTTCCCCATCACGTTGGAGACTGGGAATGATGGAAAGAAACAGTGGGAGACAAGAGTGGAAGATCTAGAGAAACTGACATCATTAAAGCTACTGGATCAAAACTTACCTGATGCCCGCCTCCAGTTAACAAGCAAAGTCCCCTGATGTTTAAGCCAGTTTGTATTAGGTTTTATGTCTCTGGTGATCAAAAAGGAAATGAAAAATCTAACTGATGGAAAGAGATATAGAGGGTTCAGGTAACCAGGACTCCCACCTCCCAACTCTTCAAAATGGTCCAAGAGCTATGTCTCCCAAAGGCCTCCTGCATCCCAATCTTTAACCAAAAGACCTCTCATCCTTTCCTTCCCTGAGACAGATGCTGTTTGTCTTTGCTTTAATTATTTGTTTCTTCTTTCTTTTCTGTCAGGCCCTCCTCCCATGATATGGCCTGAGATGTTTGGTTTCCCAGGTTCCCTTGCAGTAAGTGATATAGCCAGTTTGGGGTCAATGAGGCAAGGGAAATTTTCTGGTAGGCTTCTGGGAAGTTTTTTTTCCACTCATGAGGGTGCTCAACGTGAGGTGTGTGAGAAGAGAACCCTGTTCTCTTTCCATCTTCAGATACAGTTGTGTGAAGATGTGATGTCTGGAGATGCAGCAGCCATCTTGCTACATGAGACAACATGCCAGCCCATTGAGGATGGCAGAGCAGAAGGATGCAATAAGGCCAGATCCTTGATGGGGTCACTAAGTTGCTGCACCAGCCTGAAACCACCCACTTCCATGTTTCTTTCCACCATTTATTTTGTTAATTTGCAGCCAATTAAATCTTCATGGTGCACCCCCTCCATTTCTCATGAGAATCCGTTTAAAAAAAAAAAGGGACATCATTCTGCAGAGAGCAGGGGGGGCAAAACCAGCCCTTCACTGGCACCAAAATGTTTGATCAGTTAACCTATATTAATTTCCTGCTGTGTGCTAGGTAGGCTCTGTGTTAATTTTGGGGAATAATGACATGGTCTCTGCCTTCAGGAAGCTCTCAATTTTGAGAGGGAGTCAGTAGCTGAACAAGCAATTATTTACTTACAGATGAGAAGCAGAGGGCTCAGGGTCTCTAGGATCTAACCCATGACTAAGGCAGGGTTTAAAGAAGCATCTTCTTTTTATTTATTTATTTTTAGAGAGGGGAGAAGGGAGGGAGAAAGTGAGGGAGAGAAACATCATTGATCAGTTGCCTCTTGCACACCCATGTCCCCAACTGGGGACCTGGCCCACAACCCAGGCATATGCCATGACAGAGAATCGAACCAGTGACCTTCCTGTTTGCAGGCCGGTGCTCAATCCACTGTGCTACACCAGCCAGGGCTAAAGAAACATCATCTGAGATGGTAATGGTCACCTTTCCACTTGAGAAAACAGCACAGGAGACAGCCATGCTCCAGACAGAGCAAACTCTAGGGGCAAAGACCTGAAGGCAAAATAAAGTGGCAGTGGGAAAGCCTGTGCTCCTGGAGTGGTGGGGACAAATGTTGGAAGGGGAGGTCAGACAGGCCAATGGAGACCAACCCACAAGACTGTGATGAAGAGTCTGGGTATCTGGAGGGCAATGGGCAGGCATAGAAGGGTTTCAAAGAAGAGGGGTGTGTGCTCTGATCCATTTTAAGATGAAGACTCTGGAAGCTGGGTAGGTATGGCCTGGAGGAGGCAATTTGGACATAGGAAGACTTTTCCAGAAACAAGGCAGATCCTGGGTCCAACTCAGAGCAGCAGCCCAACAAGCCTGCTTGTTTGTTGCATAGTCTGTGCATCTTGTCTGGTTGGTGGTTTGCAAACCACACTGGTTTTTGTTTGTTTGTTTATTTATATTTTTAGACAGAGGGGAAGGGAGGGAGAAAGACAGGCAGAGAAACGTCAATGTGTGGTTGCTTCTAGCATGCTCCCTATTGGAGACCTGGCCCGAAACCCAGGCATGTGCCCTGCCTGGGAATCGAACCAGTGACCCTTTGGTTCACAAGCCAGTGCTCAATCCACTGAGCCATAGCAGCCAGGGCTGCAAACCACACTGTTAGATCAGCAGGGGTCTCCTTCAGCCCAGGAGTCCCACCTCCTTAGTTGCACAAATACAGGTAGAGTCTTCGGAGGCAAGAGAGGGCAACAGAAAGTCCCACTTTCCAAGTCTGACCTTCAGTCCCAGTAGGACAGGAAGGCCCTGCCTGCTGCTGAGTGAGAACAAGAAGTCCTGTGCAAAACAGGCCATCAGCCCAAGTCACACCTGTGTGGCTGCTCGAACAGTCTTCCAGCCCCCAACTGGAGAGATGACTGGATTGGGGCCAGTGACCTGGAAGAGAGAGGAGAGGTGAGGGACAACCTCAGGGGTTATGCTGGATCGGACATGACTCACCCGTTTCTACAGCACTAGTTCTCATTACTCAGAAATTAGCTGGGTTTCCTCTATTTGCAAGGAATAAAAAAAATGTCCCTTCATCCTTAGTGAGAGATAAGATATACAACAACCCACCTTTATCAGGAAAAAGAAATTCCATCCTTCATTGGAGAGAAAATGGAAGTTTTTTTCCATTTTTATGGAAAAGACAAATAAAGGAGATTCCATCTTACTCCTTTTGGGGGTAAAAGCTAGAATGTTACTCTTCTTCTAAAATACCTAAGTGTTAGATGGGAAGCCCCGTCCAACTTTTGTATATTTTTTAAAAAGGATAAAATTTTACCAGGCTTGTAAACCAAGTAAAGCTGGAGGAAGAAAATGCAGACCATCTCACCCCCCTGACTAAATAACATGAAAAGTCCACACTCTCTTGGAGGTCACTGGGCCACCCACACTCACTTGGTGGACCCTGGTTGGACTGGGCTCCTCCAGTGGGACTTTGAGGGGCAGAGGCTGTGGAGTCTTCACTGAAGCCACACTCTGCATCTTCTTCTCTGGTGGGGGGACCACAGGGATAAAATGGGGTGGAAGCTTCTTTTTCATGGGAGTCTCTCCTGGGAGACAGGACGAAAAGAAACAGAAACGTGAGTGGCTGCTCCAACATGCCTACCCAGCCAATGGCAAGGGAAGCTGGGCCGAGAGGTGGAGCCTTCAAGCTGATTGGCTGATATGAAGGGAGAAAGGCTGGAACATGTGACCTGTAACCATGTTGATGTGTTCAGCCTGGCTTCCAATGGGGTTTTACCTAGGGACCCTTCCAGATGGCCCCTTGCTTACCCCGAAAACGACGCAGGCAGCAGATGCACAGGACTATAAGTGCTGCCAGGAGTGCGAGGCCCAGTAGAGAGCCCAAGACGATGCCAGCGATGGCCCCAGGGCCCAGGGTGCTGCCTGGAGAAGATAAAGAAGAGGCTAAGGTGAGTGAGAGCCAGAGTTGGACCAGTTTTCTAAGTCCCCTGTTCCAACCCACTCAGAACCCAAGAATCTGGGACCCAGCACTCTGAATTTATTTAACGTTTACTGAGTGACTATCATGTGCCCAGCATTCTACCAGGTGATAAGGATCCATTCATTGGTGAGCAAACCAAGATACCTACTCTCATGGGGGTTAATTTTAGGTGGAAAATGAGAAAGGAATGTACAAATAAATAACATAATTACAGATTTCACTAAAAGAAAAAATAAATGTGCTACAATAGAAATAATGGGAGAGGAGATGATATTTAGAAAGGATCATGAGGGGTGGTCCCTGAGGAAGTAACATTTGAACAGAGACCTGGAGAGTATGGAGCCAGGTGCGCTAAATGGGGGAAAGGTGTTCAAGAAGAGTGAACAGAAAATGCAAAGGCTCAGAGGTACAATAGAGTTTTTTTGTGTGTGTGTTTAGTGAAGGCCAGTGTGGGTGGGGAATATGGCATGAGAGGGAAAGAGGTAGATAATGATGTCAGAAGAGTTAGCAGGTGCCAGAGCCTTGGAATCTTGAAGGACTTTATGAAATGCTTTTAAGGAGGTCACAGCAGCAACATGATGTGATTTCGATGACTCTGGCTTCTGGGTGGTAAAGAATGCATTGTAGGAGGGCAAGAGAGTAGTACATAAGGAGACCAGACAGATAAATGGCTGTTGCAATCCAGGCAGAAGAGGATGGTGGCCTCTGACCAGGAGGTTGGAATGGAGACGGGAAGAAATGGGTAGATTCCAAAAGCATTTTGGAAGGAAAGTTGATGTGACCTGCTAGCATTTGGGGATGTTGGAGGTGACTTGAGCATGTGGGTGGTGCCACTGGAAGCTGGGGTGTGAGAAGGCAGGTGGGATGCAGTTTTGGGGAAAAACAGAAGGAAAATCTTTTTGGATATGTGGAGTCTGAGATGTCAGCTGGGCATTCAAAGTGAAGGTGTCAGATAGGGAGGTGGCTTCTCAAATGTGAAATTCAAAAGAAAGGCCTGGGCTCAGGATCAGACAGCTGGGAGTCCTCTGAGTAATAATGATATTTGAGTCAATGGAGCATGTACAGGGTAACACTGGGGAAAAGCACAGGTCGAGAAGTGGTCTCTCCACTGAGCTCTGAAACACCCAACACTTAGAAGTTGGGAAGTGTTCCCAGTTGAATTGTGTCTCTCCCATGAGAGGTATATTGGCCCTGGCTGGTGTGACTCAGTGGATTGAGTGCTGGCCTGTGAACCAAAGGGTCACCAGTTCGATTCCCAGTCAGGGCACATACGGGGGTTGCAGGCCAGGTCCCCACTGGGGGGTGCTTGAGAGGCAGCCATGCACTGATGTTTCTCTCCTTTCCCCTCTCTAAAAATAAATAAATATAATCTTTTACAAACTATTTCGTAAAAAAAAAAGAAAGAAAAAAAGAAGATATATTGACATCTTTAACCATCGGTACCTATGAATGAGATTTCATTTGGAAATAAAGTTTTTGCAGATCATTTTGACTTGACTACACCTGCTCTTTTTCCAGATAAGACCACATTCACAGGTACTGAGGACTAGGAGGTCAGTATATCTTTTCTGGGGAAGACACGATTCAACCAGTCAAGATGAGATCATTAGGGTACATCCTATTCCAGTATGACTAGTGTCCTTACAAAAAAAAGACAGAGACACACACAGGGAGGAGGTGGCTTTGGGAAGCTGGAGGCAGAGATTGAGCTGATATGGCTGCAAGCTGAGCAACACCAAGGATGGACAAGCACCACCAGAAGCTGGAGAAAGCAAATCAGCTTCTACCCAGAGACTCAGAGGGAGCACGACCCTGCTGACATCTCTGTTTTGGACTTCTGGCCTCCAGAGCTGTGTGAGAATACATTTCTGTGGTGTCAAGCTACCCATGGTCCTTTGTTACAGCAGCCCCAAGAAACTAATCCCAGGAGAAGGAGGATCCAATAAAACAGACTGATGGAGGCAGCCCAGGAGAAGGGTCTGACAGCTCCAACTCACCAACTCTGTAGATCCGGCTTTGTGATGGCATTCCTGGTTGCCCCCCCAGGATGGGCATGATACGCAAGGCCCAGGTCCCAGGGTTCTGAGGAGGGAGGGGCACCACGGCTGACCGTTCCTGAGGCCCCAGGATGAGCAAGGAGACCCAGCCCTGGTAGAGGATGGCTCTGCTCACATCAGGCCCCTCTAACCGTGCCTGAATCTCAAAACCACTGACCACAGCCCCACGCTCCACATCCCAAGTCAGCACCGCTGCATCCTGGGCTCTCTGCAGCCTCCATGAGGAAATGGAGGGCCCTGGAAGGATCAAGGTGGGAGGATGAGATTTGTGAGCCCTAGAGGGGAAAGGGAAGGGGGCTGCGGGCCTGGACTCATAGATCCCAGGGGGAAAGGATCTAAAGACTCAGATTCTGAGCCAATGAGGAGGAGGGGCTGGGGTCCTGGCATCTTGGATCTGAGGGAGGAGGGGCTGGGGTCCTGGCATCTTGGATCTGAGGGAGGAGGGCCTGGAATATGGACTCCTGGGTCTGAGGGAGGAGGGCCTGGGGGACCTGGACTTCTGGGTTCTGGGAAAGGACAGAACTCACCAATGAGGGTGATCTGGTCGCCCGCAGCACCCAGCACCCCACTGCACAACACGGAGTAATTTCCTAGGTCCCGATCCAGGCTGAAGTTGCCAATGAGGAGCCTCTGCCCGTCTTGGCTGAGTCTCAGGCGTCCCCCACTTCCAGAGACCAAGGGTCGCCCTTCCCTGGCCCAGGATGCTTGTGAAGGTGGCAGACAGCCAGAGGCCTCCAGCACCACCTCTGCCTCCCCTGACCGTGTCTTCTCCACCATCGGATGCAGCAGCACCTCTCGAGGGGCCTCTGCAGGTGCAAGAAACACAGTCAAGTCCTTGCCCTAAAGTCAAAGAACAAGTCCTGTGCCCTTTGGTGAGTCAGGCAGCCATGAAACTTCAGCGCCTTAGCTGAGTGAGGAAGCAGCATCCATACCTTCTCTCCCTCATTCATCCATCAACTGACTTCCTTAACCAGGACTTATTAAGTACATATTATAGGCCAGGTCCTAGGCTGGGAAACTCATGTTGCTCTCAACCATTTATTGCTCTGAACACGTGGGAAGGTGTCAGCCCTCCTCCTGGATCCAGGAAAGAAATTTTTTGTCCCTGTTCCTGGTTGAAGGTATAGGGAAAACCTGGGTCCTTGTGTAGCGTTACAGACAAAGGAAATCCTTTTCTCTGGAGGTAAGAAGTCCTCTTTTCTCATTTAGTCCTAAAGGAGCTAAGAAATACACTCTTCTCCTCAGGAAATGGGAAAGAAGTCCTACCAACTCTTACCCGGGGTGACAGTGCAGGTGCGGGTGGCCACCAAGTGGCGAGCAAGGCAGGTGACTGGGACGCCACTAAGCCGAGGGTGGGCGGGGACAACTGCCAGGAGTGCGGAGGACATCGGTCCCACGCGGACACCCTCGGGGAGACCCTGGAACTGTAGGGAAGCAGCAGGAACCCCACCGGGCCACCAGCAGCGGAAGCGAAGGCTGCGGTCCCCGGGACCCCCTTCGACCGAGCACTGTGGGGACCCGGGGGGCAGATCTGTGGAGTGCAAGGAGAGATCGGGGAGTCAGCCTCTTTCCCTTCTCCCCTTTGATTCCCAACTCCTCGCGAATTCACTCCGCAGGGTCTTCACTGAGCCCCGCCCCGTAGACACTGACCGCACCCCTCCGTGGTGGCCCCACCCCTTCTCCCAGTATCCCCGCCCCTTTTACAGGGAATCTCCGCCCTTCCTTGCCAGCCCCCGCCCCCTCCCGTGAATCCCAGCCTCTGGCTATTTCCTCCACTTCTCCTGAGCTTCCCCACCCCTTTTACCGGGAATCTTTGCTTCCGCGACGGTCCCACCTGTCCGCAACGGCCCCACCCCTCCCCAGTGGCCCCGCCCTCTTTTCCAGTATCCCAGCCCCTCGCTGGTTCCGCCCCTTCTGGGAAACCCCGCCCGTCCGCGTTGACTCCGCCCTTTCTTGCTGGGCCCGCCCCCCGCGGGAGCCGGGTCCCGGCTTCACCCCGCCGCGGCTGCGCTCACCCGCAACCGTAAGGTGGAGCAGAGAGCGGCGACGGCGGCCGGTGCGCGGGTTCGAGGCGAGGCAAGCGTAGGCGCCGGCGTGGCCGGGCTCGACGGCGGGCAGCAGGAGGCGCGGGCCGGCGGGCACCGCGGCCTCGTCCGGGTCGGCCAAGCTCCAAGCGAAGTCGGCGGGCGGCCGCGAGGCGGCGGTGCAGCGCAGAGTCACGTTGCTGCCCGCAGTGACGTAATGGGCGGGAGCGGCGTCTCGGTCCGACGAGATCGTGATGACCGGGGGATCCGGGCCGTCTGGGTAGAGGGAGGGGTTAGTACCACGAGTGTCGGTGTCACCTGGGACTCCTTCAGGGTCGCCAGAGACTAGACCGTCAGCCCCTCTTCCCCAGGGAATAAGGAGCCTGGGCTCCCAGTCCCTGGGCTCCCAGTCCCTGCCCCAGACCCAAGGCATACCCCCCACTCACAGAAGACGCTGACGTCGGCTGCGGCTTCGGTGTGGCCGAAAGGGCTGCGAACTTGGCAAGTGTACCGGGCGTGGTCGCTACGCATAGGGCGCACGATGAGTAGTTGGTCGCCCTCTGCGCGGATCCGGGACAGCTCCGCTCCCTCCCGGTCCCCTGCCTCCAGCACGCGTCCGTCCCGGCTCCAGCTTAGCTCCCCGCGACTGGGCCCCCATCCCATGCATCGCAGCCGGAGCTCAGTCGCCCCTTCCTCGGTCTCCGGGGCCTGGGGCTGCACGGACAGTTGGGGTAGAGGCTCTAGGAAAAGAGGAACTTGCTCAGGCCCCGGGCCACCGTTTTCCTTAGGTCCAGGCCAGCAAGCCCCAGGCCCTCCCCCTCCTATATTAAGCACTTCCAGGCGCTGGCGGGTCTTCCTCTTAGGTCCAGTCCTCTTCTCACAGATCCATGCGCCTTAGTCTCTTGAGTTTCTGGAGAACTCAGGAGTCTTGATCCTCTGGTCTAGCTTCCCTCAGGTGCCCTGACCTTGGATCCAGACCCTTTTCTCCTCCCACCCAGAAGTCATCTCTCCTCTGTTTCATTCTTCTGGGGAGAAAACAACCTCAGAACAGCAGTGACCTGCCCGAAGGTCTGGCAAAGCAGCCCTGGCAGCCTGCTTTCTAGACCGCAGGGCTCACTTACCATATACACCCACCGTGAACTCCCGAATCTGCCGGGAAACCCCGGCACGAATGACCTCAGCCGTGTAGACCCCAGCATCCTCCAGCTGGGCAGAGGCGAGTTCCAGGCCCCCTCGTGTCTGGTCAAATCGTAGGCGATCTCGGTTAGCAGGGTCCAGGCTGATCAGAGGGGCCCCTGGCCCCAGGCCCCCCGCTGCCAGAACCTTGGAACCCCGGCGCCAGACTACCAGAGGGGCAGGGGGGGCAAGGCTGGGGACTGGAGCCAAGGGGAGTTGGATGGTGGTTCCCACTAATACAGCAAGAGGCCCCCCCACCTGCTGGGGGAAGCTTGGCTCAAGGGGGACCTCTGCAGGAACTTTGAATTCGGGGCTCTGTGCGGGGAATTTAAAATCCAGACCCTCAGGGGAGAACTTTAAACCTGAGCCCTCCGCAGATATATTAGCTTCGGGGACTTGGGCAGAAATGTTTGAAGCTGGGTTCTTAACAGCAAAGGAAGGCTCTGAGTTTTTAGCAGGAACTTGAGAGCCCAAGATATCAGGAAGTACTCGGGAACCAGAGATCCCAGAGATGGTGGTGTCCAGGCCCGACTTTCGGTCCTCAGCAGAAACATTTGACTGGAGGGATCCAGTTATGTTGTCCAAATTCAGGGCCTCGAGAATCCATTTGGAATGGGGGACATCAGCAGTGGCTGTTGAACCTGGAGACCGATCCAGAAATTCCCATCTGGGGGGCTTGATGAAAGAAACATTCGAATCTGGGCCCTGGGAAGAGCTTTCTGAGTCAGAGATGAAATTGGTTTGCTGGACTCCAGAAGGGGCTCTGAGAGTGATGACATCTACTCCCGAGGCTGCAAAGAAGAAGGGGGCGTGGGCATTGAGGGGCTGCTGAGAAAGGGAACTGGTGGGCAAGGGGCTGAGCAGGAGACTTACCCAGGAGCAGGAAGAGCGGCAGAGCCCGTGAGGTGTCCATGGTGCTGGCTGCACCCTGGAGAAGGACACTGGAGTGAGACTCGGGGCAAGCCCAACAGGACTGGTAGCTTCCTGGGCGGGGAAGGGAGCCAGACCCAGTGGGAGGCACCAGGATCCCTCGCCCGAATCTGGTGGCCGAGCCACCCACACCACCCACCTGGTCCTCATTAGCTACTGTCATCTGAGGGGATACCCAACCTGACCCCTGTCCCCGGACCCCCAGAGGGGATAGAATGAGAGCTAAGTTCCAGCTGAAAGTGTAGGAGCAAAGCCAGGAAGACTTCCTGAGAAAGGGTGAGGGGACCTTTCAGAGAGCCCCGCCTTCGATGGCCGTGGCCTCAGCTCAGGCTTCCTCCTCCCTAGCCTCCTGGCTTAGGGTCCACTCTTTCCTGCCTGCAGCCTCAGATAAATGCACATCTGGCCCTGATCCTCCTCTGCTCCAGGCCCTCCCATGATTTCCTGTTGCCCTCAGGACCAAGTTTCAAGTGGCTACTCCCACCCAGTCCTCTCTTCTGAGACCTAGAACTGCATCTTCAAGTCCCCTAGAGCCTCCACCCCCTGCGTCCCACTAAACTTAACATCTTTCCTCTAATTGGACCCTCCTCCTGGATTCTTCACCTTGACTACAGTTCCACCATTTGTGCAGAGGCTGGGGAGTCTTCCACTCTCCTCGTACCTCTTCACCACTATGAATCTCTGAATCCCACCCCTCCTGTATCCTGCATCTCTGTTTCACTTCTTTGCCTCTGTTCCCACTGGCTGGTGGCCAGGCCCCAGCATAAACCTCGTCTTCTGCCCCTGCCCCCTCATTTAGCTTTTTATCTTCAGCCTCATCTCCTACAGTCCATGGATCCCCACATAACCCTGAGTCTGCACCCAGAGCTGCCCCTTCCTCCTACCCGCTGCTCACAGCCCTCCCACAGCTCCTCAGGGCCCCTCAGGAGACATCCAAGGAATTTCCAGAGCCTGTCTAACCTAGATCCATGCACTCCACCCATTTTCTCCTCCCTCCAGCACTCACTCTATGAACACCCTGCCATTCTTGGGCCCGTCTCTCCCCTTCCAGATTTGCAGACAGTTTCCTCTGCCTGGAATGCTCTCCTGCGCTCCCCACCCTCCTCCAACCTGACTAAACCACAACTTGTCCTTCAGGTCTCTTATTATGAACCAAAATAATAATTACCACTTACCACGCACCAGGAACCATGCAAAAAATGTTCCCCAGACATTAATGGGCTGAACCCTTCCAAACGCCCCATGAGCTGGGTGTTTACCATCCCAGGGACTATGGCTCAGAGGGGGACCTGTTAGAGGTTGCACAGCCAGAGGGAGAAGAAGCTGGGTGGTCCAGCCCAGGATGGTCAGGCTGCTCACTCCTGAAAGCTTTTCCTACCACCCCAAGCTGGTCTTAGCAGGTCCCAGGTCTTTGAGCTAACCCAGGTAGCCTTGCTATGCAGATGAGAATAATACTGGTAATACTACACAGTGAGCATTTTCTGCATGTGGAGTGGTTCTGAGGTTACCACATTAACCCTTTAAATCCCACGGGGTAGGTTTTATAGCTTAAAAAATGGCTGCAAATTCAGACTTCCTCCCATTAAGGAATATGGTCTCTGTCCCCTCCCCTGGCATCTGTATAGGCTCTGTGACCTCTAGACCAAGAGAGTACAGTGGAAGTGACCCTGTGTCTCCACCTAGGCCTCAAGAGACTGGCATAGTCCATTTCCGATATCAAGGAACACTCCCGCCATGCTGTGAGGAAGCTCAAGCAGCTCCTCTTTATGGAGAGGAGTTTTGGCCCCCTAGTCAACAGCCAGCTCAAGCCCACAGCGCCCGCCAGCTTGCAAGCACATGATGGAGCCATCTTGGACATTGGTCCTCTGGACCTATTTGAGCTGTGGGAGTGAGGCACGTTGTCTCTGTCAAGCTCAAGTCTCAGATTTATGAGCAAAATTAATGATTATTGGGTCAAGCCACCAAGCAACAGACAACCAGATCACAGGTAGTTACTAACTGCACCTGATGGAGGAGGAAACTCAGGCTTAGAGAGTAGGAAGTTGTCAAAGGTCCTCCTGGAGACAGAGATCAGTCCTGAACCCAGGGCCTCGGGATCCAGATCCCTGGCCCATAACCACTACACTAAGTTCTTACTGTTTCAATAAGCCAAATGAGGAAACTGAAGCTGAGATGGGAAGTTATTCACTCAATGCCTCACAGTTGGTAAATTTGAGAGTGAGTCTGAAATCATTAAGTCTAACTCCAGGCCCTGGCTCTTCATCCCACACTAGGTTTTGACCGTCTCTTGCCTGTCTCCCCAACCAGAATCAGAGCTTCTGGCCTCCTTCCCTCCTGCATCCCAAGTCTCAGCAGGTGCCTGGCACCCAGGAGTCCCCAGCAAACATTTTGCAGATGAAAGCACTTCTATGCACCGCCTCCCCTGATCTCACTGATATTTGTCTTTCGAGACTCAACTTAGATGCCACCATACTGGGAAGTGTCTTTGACCCCACAGGCCTGCTCAGATGTACCATGTGGGCTCCCAGTACCCAATGCTGCCTCACACACAGGACACAGCACCCCACCTCATGGCAGCCTTTGCCTCGGTCCATTGCCCCTTCAACATGGAAGCTTCTCAAGGGCAAGGAATGGATGTGACTCACCTGGATCTCCAGCATTGCCCAGCACAGGGCCTGGGAGGTGGGAAACTTAAGTAAATGTTTGTTGAATGAATCAAAGATGTGTGTTTGCGGAATGAAGTAACAGAGACAGACGTCAAGAGTCATAGTTTTATTGTCAAGTTTCATGGAAGTGGCTCAAATCCGCCCGATCTCCCTCAGCTTGGCCACCAGGTCTTCTGTGGTCTCCACCTTGACACCAGCCGTGCGCTGGGGTGGGTCCTCCACACTAATCACAGAGATCTTAGAGGTCAGGTCCACACCCAGGTCCCCGGCCTTGAGCACCTCGATCTTCTTCTTCTTGGCTTTCTGCATACAGGAGGCCACACTTCACAAAGGCGCCAAATCCCCTGCTCACAGTCCTGCAGCCCCCATGGGTGCCACATTTGCTGGATGATTCCCACTGGCTAAACCCTTCTAGACCTCCCCACTGGCCAGAACACATGTGACCTCTTACAGGGCCACACCTGGTGTAGACGATTCCTGTGGGCTGGGAGGTCCTGGGAAGGCCTCCCATGGCACGAGTCCTCCTTTAGTACACAGCCTTGGGAAGCCCTTCACTGGCCAGAATGAACTGGCCAACTCATCCTCTGGCAGTAAAACTCTTTAGACTTTTGGCCAAAATCACCCATTAAGTTCACCCTATTGGCTGAGATGACCCACTGAACTCTCTCTCCTGGCTGAGATGACCAATAAATCCTCTTCATTTAGCTAGGATTACAGAATGAACTGTTCCTGTTGGCTGCTATCACAGGGGAAACCATTTTTATTGCCTGATGAAGCCTTTCTATTGGCTGAGACAAACAACCCTCCCTGTTAGCCAAAATAGCCCCCAGGAGCTCTTGTTATTGGCACAAATGACCCTGAACCCTCTGTTAACCAGGATGACCAGTAATCCCTTCCTTTGGAGGAGATGTCCCTTAGATCCTGCCTGTCCCATTTGACCACCAGGGAGGCACAGGGCCTGTAGCCGTCACCCACTCCCAGGCCTCCAGTGACCTGTCTGCCAGGCGCTCACCATGATGTTTGGCAACGTGGCATATCGGGGCTCATTGAGCCGCAGGTCGGCAGTCACCACAGCGGGCAGCTTCAGGCGCACGGTCTCCAGGCCCCCATCAATCTCCCGCTCCACTTTCAACTTGTCCCCTTCCAGCGTCAACTGGGAGGCGAAGGTGCCCTGGGGAGGGACAGCGTGAGGGGAGCAGGCAGGTTAATTCAGGGCCAACCTGGGGCAGTCCTCCGCAGGCCACTCCCCTGAGCACACGCACAGAGCTGCGGATGAATGAGGACAGAAGAGGGAGAATCCTGCAAGGTGACTTATAACATCAAGTTCAATAATGGGGGGAAGCCATAGAAAGGCCCTCAAAAATCCAGGGGAGGGTGTCTTTACTTTCACTGGAAGCCAAGGTGTAGGTCCTAACACCCTGAACCCGCCAGTGGGTCTCCCTTCGTTAACAATAATGAGCACACATTGAAAACTGGGTGCCATCGGAAGTAATTTAAATGAATTCAGCCATCAGATCCTCATAGGAACTTTAGAGGGAAGTGTTATTATTCCCATGTTACAGATAAGGAAAACTGAGCCAGAGAGAGGCTCAAAGACATTCCTCCTGCCACCTGTAGCTGGCAAATCCAAAACTGTCACCTATGCACCATTCTGTCCCCAGGAGTTGCCTTCAAGGCCCCTCTGCTGGGCTGACAACACCTTGTATGCTCACCTCTATCCTGAAAACCTCCCCTGGGGCCCCATCTTCTTGGGTCCATGCCCATCCTCCAGCCAAGGTCCCTCCGCCCCTCAGCCCTTATTCAGCATTTCCTGACCCCCACACTGTCCCACCTGTTCTCTCCCCTCACGAAATCTTTCAGGTCTTGGTTGGAATGTCCCATTATCCTCACGGGTCTCTTTCGAGTGCCCGTGAGCCCAGCTCTGGGGGTATACCGTGAACACGACCAGCGAGGCCCCACCCGGCTTCAGTGGGCACCTATCCTGGCCGCCCATACCCAAGTGAACGCACAGTCACCACTGGTCTCGAGAGGATTCTGAGGGCGTGGAACACGGCTAGTATGATTGAGGGAGGGTGGGTTTTTTTCCTCTTATCTAGTTATTTTAAATTTAAAACCCAAGAGGTGAGATACATTATGAGGATCCTGGTGATGACTTCATGGATGTGTACATGTTAAGAGTTTGCCAAACTGTACACTTTAAATATTAAATATTTAAATATTTTAATAAATATTAAAGGTTTTTGTAGGCCAGTTGTATCTCAACCAAGCTGTTTAAAAAAAAAAAAGATACTCAAGGTAGTTGTTAGAAAATATTGAAGTCTGTTTGGGAAACCTTGGGTATATGGATCTACTTTTTCAACTGTGAATTTTAGGAATCTAAATTAAGTATTTCTAATTGAAATGTTATATCCTCTGAATTGAGACGTGCTGTTGATATGAAACACAAACTGGATTTCAAAGATTTCATACAAAAAGATGAAAGAAGGTGGGGGACTGGAGGCTGGGTGGAAAAGGTGAAGGGATTGAGAAACACAGATTGGTGGTTACAAAATATGCACAGGGATGTAAAGTGCAGCACAGAAAATATACTCAGTAATATGGTAATAACTAGGTACAGTGTCAGATGGGTACTTGAAATATCTGGGAAAACACTTTGTAAATTATGTGATTACCTAACCACTCTGCTGCACACCTGAAACTAATACAGAATAATATTGAATATAAACTGTGACTAAAAATAAAATAAATATACAGAAATGGAAAAAGATTTTAAAAAACAATGCAAAGTAACTCAATTTTTTTAATATTGATTACATGTTGAAACGATATTTAAGATATACTGGGTTAAATAAAATACCATTAAAATTAAGTTTGCTGGTTTCTCTGGGCTTCTGAAACGTGGCTATGAAAAATTTTCTGTGACCTCTGTGGCTTGTGTTTCTGGGGGACTGGCACAGGCTGGGACTGGGGAATCTGGAGCTTGGAGGGGACATGAGTAGCTCACAGAGGGTGGGCAAGGAAGGCCTCCCTGAGGAGGTGACAGCTGAGAGGCCACCGCCTGAAGGAGGGGCTGAAAAGCCCCGAGGTGACCTGAGGGGACCCTGCTCCAGGCCGAGGGAACAGCAGGTGCAAAGGCCCTGAGGTGAGGATGAATTTGGTGTGGGTGAGGAGCAGCAGGGCTGGTGGGGATAGAGCATTGTGAAGGCCCAGACAAGTCCCAGAGTCCTGGCTGGGAGCTCCTTCTTCCTGCCTGCTGGAGTTGCCGTCCTGCTCCATGCCTGCCTCCCCCCAGAAGGGCAGGGGAAAGGGCAAAGGGGTTCTGAGCCCCCAGGCGTGGCCCTGAGCAGGTGCTCCCCATCCCAGCCTCACCTGTGGCCAGTCCAGGAATCCAGCTGTCATCTGCCCTGTCTGGTTACAGTCATCATCAATGGCCTGAGTGGGAAAAGAAAAGAAAAGAAAAGAAAGAGGACTGGGTGACAATGTGGCTTCTCACGCACTGCTGGGGCCTTTGTCTGCAACAGTGGTTGGCAAGCATTTTCTATAATGGGCCAGAGGGCAAATGTCCCATAGGGTCTGCTGCTGCAGTGCATGAGCCGCCACAGACAACACGTGTGTGTCTGTATAAACGAATGGGTGTGGTGATGTCCCAATAAAACTATTTACAAACTGTGGTCTCTGTGGGCCACAGTTTACTGACTTCTGGTCTCACATGATCCCATCCCCTCACGTGGGCCCAGAGACAGGCAGTCCCTCGTCCAGGGGCACAGAGGGCACCCGGCATCCCCAATATCAAATCTGTGCCCTGTCTGAATATTTACAGAAGTCTCCTGTGATCCTGGCCCAGAGGGCCACACTGGGGAACTGAATAAATGGGATCTCAGCTAATGAGAACATTCTGCCCCTGACTCCAGTGATTGGCTCAGGGATGAACACATGAGTCCAGCTAGACCAATGGAGAGTCAGCCCAGGGAGTTTTGCTAGAGCCCCTAGGACAGAGGCTCTTTTTTTTCTGCTGGGGTCACTGGGTTGGTGGGATGTGAGCCTAGAGATGCAGAGAGTGAAGCCACGACAGAGGAACAGAGTATAGAGCACGTATGTGACCTTGGATCAAGTTGTGCCTGAAGCTCTCCTCACCTGAGCTAGTAAGTTCACTTTTTTTTTGATTCTCACCTGAGGATATGTTTATTGATTTGAGACATAGAAGAAGAGGAAAGAGAAACATCAATTGCTTGTCTCCCGTTTGCACCCTGACTGGTAATCGAACCCACAACCTTTTGTATGGGATGACGATCCAACCAATTCAGCCACCTGGCCAGGACTAATAAGTTCACTTTTCTTTAAACCAGTGTGAGCTGTGACTCTGCCACCTACAACAAAGAGCATCCTGACCAGTACCCCCAGCATCTCCCCAGCAGGAGGCCCAGGCCCCAGGAACTGGCCCTTGACAACCAGGATAAGCAGGACGTCAGAGTCTGAGACCCACCAGCAAACGCAGGAAGCTTCTACAGGCCTTGCCACCAGCACCTGTTACCTGGGGAGCCAGTGTGACACCTGTGCCTGCCCAGCCCCACCTACACCATGTTGGCCTCCTCTCTGGCAAGAGCCTCTGCTTCAGTTTCCACATTTGTACTCTGACTCCCCTGCTGTCATCTCTGCTTTCTGCTGCCTGACGTGGGCTGACACCCAGTGACCCAGGTGGACCCATCAGTCCCCCTGCCCCCAGGGGGCTGAGCCAGCCATGTAGAATCTCTCCCTGCTGGAGCCCCAACTCCATCCCTGAGTCTCCCATGCATCTCTGCACCCGACTCACCTCAGTCTCTGACCTTCCTTCTCAGCCTCCCTCCCTGCCTCATGACCTCCCTGTCCATCTCTGGGCTGTCTGAGGCTCTTCCGCTGGCCCTCCTCTGCCCTCCTCCTGGGTGACGCCACCAGGTAGGCCTCCAGGGCCTCCTGAAGGAATGGACAAGCCAGAGCATGCACCTGCCTTGGCTGGGGGTGCCCCATGCCCCAGCCTCCTCCCTAAACAAACTTCTGGCTTCCAGTCTCTCCCCTTCCAGTCCATTCCTCAGGGGGGTCTCTCTGCACCCACAGCTGATCCCATCGCTTCTGGGCTCCCAGAGCCCCCACAGCTCCTGAGTGCCCTCCAAATGCCTCAGATCTCTGTTCAACTCCAGGCCTCGGTCAGAACCCATGTGGATGTCCCCACCCCCACCCGTCCCCCGTGCCTCCAAGCAATCCTGGACTCTGGCACTGTCCCCACCTCCTCCCACCCCCTCACTCTGTTGGGTTAAGCTCTGTCCCTCCTACAGCACCTGTCTCTGCTCTGTCCCCTCGGCCTGGGCCCAGGCCTCCTTTCCCCCCATATGGACGGTCATCATGGCCTCTGGGTGTCAATCACCTGACAGGGCCCCAAGGGGACTTTCTGAAGCCCATGGTGACCATGCCCTTCCTGCTCAAACTCTCCACAGGCACAGCAAAGTCCCAAGCTGCTCAGCCTAGGATGTGTGAACCTGAGCCTGAGTCACGGGCCTCTCACTGCACTCCCTCCACACTCCCAGGCAGGGATGGCCTGGGAGGGGCAGATGGAGGGGTGGGAGGGGCAGGCACACCCACCTGCTTGCCCAGCAGGACCAGGTTCACCTTCTCCTTCTCTGCCAGCTTGGCCAGCACCCGGGCCACCTGCAGGGGACCCAGGCGGTCTGCCTCTGCAGCTGACACTTCCACGTGGATGCCTCGGTCTGCGCCCATGGCCAGGGCAGTGCGGATGGTCTCCTGTCAAGGAGAGCAGGGGTTTGCTTGGCTTCTAGCCCAAAGGGGATCTAGGATCCTGGTTCCCAGCCCCTCCTCCCTCAGACCCAGGGGTCCAGGACCCCAACCCCTTCCCCCTCAGACCCAGGAGGAGTCCAAGACCTCAGCCCCTCCTTCAGACCCAAAACTCCAGGCTGAGCACCCCTCTGGGCCCCAGGATACCTGGCACTGGGAGGGCCCGCAGCTGACAGCAATGACCTCCTTCACCAGCTTCTTCTCTTTGAGCCGCACGGCCTCCTCCACGGCGATCTCGCAGAAGGGGTTCATGGAGTGCTTCACTCCATCTGTGACCACACCCGTCTTGTCTGGTTTCACCCGGATCTGCCCAGCCAGGAGGGGAAGGGACAGGGTCAGGGGTCACGCCTGCAGCACCAACCTTCACACAGGCTAGATGGGGACAACAGGGGCCTGGTCCAGGGTCCCATGGCTCCAGGGACAGAGCTGGACTAGAATTCGCCGGCTGGCAGAGGGTGGCCCTCTCACCCTCTCATTCAGACAGTCCCTGGGCACCAGGGACATTTGACATGCTTGTCCCTACTCCGTCCACCGCTGCTCCTCAGGCCTGAAAGAGTGTTTTGCAAAGTTTTGTTGCATCACCCCAGTGAGAGATGCATTTGATGATATCCCCAAATGCATTATGAACACCCACATTAGGGCTGCAAGTGCTGTATATGCACCATCTCATTTAATCAGCAACAGCCCAGGAGGCTGGTGACTGCCATTACCATCCTTGTTTGACATACGGGGCAAATGAGGCACAGACAGACCAAGCACCTTGCCCAAGGTCACACAGCCAGGAAGGGGCGGGACTGGAGTCGAACCCCAAGTCTGTCTTGGGAACCACGAGCGTCCCCAGGGTGCCAGGCGAACCCACCCAGAGGCAGGGGAGTCGGTCCCCCTATTCCTTGCCCCCACTAGATCCAAGTGGGTTTTTATCAAGTGATTTCCCAAGGGCTCTTCCCGAGCCCTTGACCCAGATCAAGGACTTCTGTTCTGTCCCTGTTCTATCAAGCAAGTCACTGGGTGTGTTCTGGGGCTCCAGGCAGGGAACAGAGTGACCAGGACCCAGAGCCAGCAGGACAGCCCATGCCAGGTGGGAGACAGTGGCCAGCAAGCAGTGACAGCAACAAAAGGCTCAGGCAGCGGTCTATGCTCTGAGACCCTTCCACTGGACACCTCGAGTGGGGGAGGGCAGATGAAGAAGATGGACGTGCCCAAGAAGATGACCTGTGACCCGAGGGAGGAGGAGGGGCAAGGAGATAGAGGCAAAGCCATATGCTCCCAGAACTGAGAGAAGGCCTGGCTGGTCGGGGTTCAGCTCAGGGCCAGAAACAGGTTTTTGGGGGGCCCCAAAATTTCCATTCTTTGGAAGGTCCCTTTTAAGAAAATAAGTAGTTAGTCACAAAGACAAAATTGCTATGGCCTCTCCTTGGGCCTTGAAAGCCTCATCGGCCTCATGGAAAATGTATCATTAGCCAAAAGTGGGTATTCCTGGGTTGTCAAGCGCCTATTAATACACTAGACACACAGACACACACAGACACCCAGAGACAGAAACACACACACACACACACACACACACACACACACACATACATTAAGCAGAACATTTGTTTTGAATAAATGAGTAAATAAACTCTCATTATTATTACAAGCAATCATAACAATATGCACTGAGTATCAGCCAACACTTACTGTGTGCCAGGCACTGTTTTTAGAGCTTATTTGTCTTCACTACAACCCAATAAGGGGAGTACTATCATTATCTCCATTGTAAGAGGAGGACGATGAGGCTCAGAGTGGCTAAGTGACTCTCCCAAGGTCACACAGCGAGTAGACCTGGGCAGCTGGGCTGGGAGTCCACACTTGGAACCATGCT
The DNA here is from genome assembly GCF_004126475.2 of Phyllostomus discolor. NCBI lineage: Eukaryota > Metazoa > Chordata > Mammalia > Chiroptera > Phyllostomidae > Phyllostomus > Phyllostomus discolor. The sequence goes on from NC_040914.2 coordinate 22,183,074, forward strand.
AGCGGTGCACCTGCTGTCTCAGGTGGCAGTGACCACATCATTCAGACGCCCCTCCCCATCCCAGAGCTCAGATTCTGGAAGCAGAGACAGTCACTAAAGCCAGACACCAGGAAATGACATCATGGGTTCCAAAGGGATCCCAGTGTGGGGGAAAATTCAGCAAGGAAGCAGACAGGGACCGCAGGGCTGAGGTTTTAAGTAGGTGACCAGGGAAAGCCTCACAGAGAAGGTGATGACATTTGAGCAAAGACTGGAAGGAGGGAAGGGGTGTTGGGAACATAGAGGTGGGTCAGAGCTGGCACACCCCAAAAGGAACTGGAGAAGCGAGGGAGGGTGATAACTGGGTACACAGAGGACCCCAATTCAGTGTGGGAGGGCTGAAAACGAAAAGCCCAGTCCTGCAGGAGCACCTAAGGACACATCCACATAGCCTGACCTGAGGAGGCAGAATGGGGGGCTTCCTGGAGGAGGGTATGCCAGAGAATCACTAAACTCTGATTACATACCAGTCGGAGTTAAGCAGGACAAGGGAGGGGTGAGATGTAGAGGTTGCAGGGTGAGGTGGGAAGGGGGCCAGGCAGAAGGTCCAGCAGGGACAAAGGCCCAAGGCATGGAGCGGCCTGGTCTTTTGGGGAAAGCACAGCAGGTTGGAACTATGGAAGCACAGAGGGCGAGGGAGGGACAGGGGGATGTGGTAGGCAGAACAGGGGACCCGGCCTGAACCTCAAAGGGCCTTGAACACAGAGCTGAGGGTTGGGACCTTGTCCTGAGAATGCGGGCCACTGGAGGGGCAGGGCAGCTCCAGGTGCAAGGAGAGTCCTAACGCTGAGAGCCGGGAAGGAAACCAGGGTGAGGGTCCAGCAGGGAGATGAGGCCTGAACTGCTGAGGCTGTGAGGATGGAGAAGAGGGAATAGGGTAGGGAGACAGAGAGGGCAGGTGGGCCCGGCTGAGAGCCGATGGACTGTGGGAAGTGAGGGGTGGGTCTAGCCCAGTGATTAGGTCATTGCCAGGGTCTGAATCATTTATTTCTTCAGAAAGGGACACATCAACAGACACATCCATGGAGACAGGATGCAATGGAGGGGGCCCTGGGGCACTGTGGGTGGGGCACAAAGCACCCACACTTTGGAAAAGCTTGCGAGCTGATATCAGCATGCTCCACTTTTCCTCTCATGGAACACACACAGAGAAGGCACCCACATGCGGGGGCCCTGGCTGGTGATGCTGGGACCCAGAGCTGAGTGAACCCCATAAGCCTTCCTGGTGGGGGAGACAAATGTGACCCCAGATGTCTCAGGCCAGGGACCCAGGCTGGGGCTGGATCAGGGCTGAGAGAGGCCCAGGGGGCTACGGAGCCCAAAGGAACAGTCAGAGGTGGGAGGAGCCCAGGAGAATGGGGTCCCAGAACCCCAAGAGGAGCATGTTTCAAAAAGCCTGGAGGCAGCAAAGGCTGGATGTGGAGCGGCTGTGGAGTGGGATGGGGGCAGGGGTGGGGCACAGACTGGAGCAGGTTTCAGTGCTGCCTGTCGCTGCCTATTGGATGACATGGCAAGTAACAGAGCCTTCGTGGGCCTCAGTTTCCTCACCTGTCCAACAGGATTAGTAAATCTAGAGAATATTGAAATGACTGAATGGATGAATCTCAGCCAAGGACTTAGAACACTGCCTGATGAACAATTAAGTACCCACCAAACGTGAGCTGTTATGATTACTGAAGTTTTCATGGCAAGGCCTGCCTCGTGGGCCCTTCTCTCCATCACATACTTCAGCCTGGCAGGGGCCTCACTTCACCCACCCAGAGGCCTCCAGCATGCCGGGTCCTGTGTGGGACAATGCTGGAGACACAGAGGCAGGGTCCCAGTATGATGGGGTGGAGAGGGAGAGATAAGGATGGGCAGTCACCCCCTTGTCTGGTTTAGGGCAAGTACGGAGAGAAAGTGGACTGGGGAGTGTTGTCTGATTTACCTCTGTCCACACCAGCTTCTCCCTGGAGACAAGCCAGGCTCTCAGAGAGGTCCCCAAACAGTCTCATGGAGGATGTGAGCCACCCCAAAGACTCAGCAGACTGGCTTCCATCGCTAGCAAACACTTTTCCCCTCCCTTCCTAGCTCGAGCCTCTTCACTCACCCTGTAGCTTTGGAGGGTGGAACGGAGCTCCTGGGTTCCCCCAGCACCCTGTCTGAGCTCCATTATAGCACGTTTCCTGTACTGTAAGAGTCGATGGAGTTTGCAATGCAGCCTAGTGGGCGAAAGCATGGCTTGTGTGCAAAGCATTCTCTGGGGTGCGGACTCAGACGGACCTGGACAGCAATCTCCTCTCTGCCCCTTCCGGTCAGTGACCTTTCTGTGCCTCAGTTTCTCCGTGTGTTAAATAGGGAACATGACTCCTCCAGCACGTTAAGAAATAGCGACGGCAACTCGCCCTGCACGCAATTATTAAGACAGTGAGTTCAGAACCGGGGAAAAGGAAACGGGGTCATAACCCCCGAGGGGCGTTCGGAGGTCAGAACCTCAGTCCTTGATCTTTGCCGGGAGGTGCGACTTTGACGTTCGGGGAGGAGAGCGGCGGAGATCAGAGGTTACGCGAAGACCCCCCATACTGGGTGCGCTCGCGATCCCGGAAGCACACGGCCGCGGGGCACAGGGATATGGGAGAGGGGAGCCCGGTCACCTTCACGGCGAAGTCGATGACCCTCTTGACTGCCACGAGCGCGCGCAGCTCCGCCATCTTCCAGCCTCAGCCACCTGCCCGGTCAGGCCTCACCCTCCGCCTCCGGGTCCTGACGCCCTGCCCCGTTTTCTTTTGCGCCTGCGCCCGGGCCTCCAGCCAGTCAGTCTCTACGGTGCCCGCCTCCGCCCCGACGAGGGGCCAATCGAGAGGCCGGAGTGCGGAGGTGGGTAAGGCGGATGGGGGCCTGTAGGAAACAGATTCTGGAGAGAGAGGTGGGACCCGGCGGGCATGGGACGGTGGCTTAGTGAAGCGGGCGTGGCAGGGAACTAGGGGAAAGGTCGTTCCCCGGAGGGAGGCGCTCTCGGGAGTGGAACTGCTGCCTGACGTCCTAAAATTTTCCAGCGTTCTCAGATCTACCCCCGCCTCTTCCTCGCCTCTCAAAGTCGTAGTGTCCGTGTCCCCACGCCCACCCCGTGCCAATGATGCCCCCGCTTCTGAGTCCTCCCGTGTCTGTCTCCCCGTTTGCTCCATGTCCGTATCCCTACAGCCTTTCCATGTGCCCCTGTCCGCTCCTGACTCCACTCCGCCTTGTCCCCGTTCCCCTCCGCATCCACGTCCTTTGTCCACTCCATATTTGTAACTCCATGCCCGTGTCCCCCAGGCCTTCGCGTCCCCTAGAGCTTCATGTCCTTATGTTCTCTCTGAGCCTCTGTCTACCCCCGTGCCCGAATCTCCGTGCTCTTCAGGGTCATATTTCCACATGTGTCCATGTCTCCCGTGTCCGCGTCCTCACATCCCCCAGAAAGGCAGGCGGAGCCGCGGAGGTCGACCTGTTCCTTTATTCTGCCCCAGGCAGGCTGCTGTCACAAGCACACGGGAAACCCACCGATGGCATCTGTACTCTGCACGATCATGTCCGCCATCAGGAAGCAGAAGCCTGACGGGAGGGGAGAGGAGGACGGGTGGGGGGCGGTGGGTCCTGGGGCGGATGACCGGGAGGGCCTCAGGGCCTGGGGTTTGGGGCTCCAAGGAGTCTCTGCCGGGTCTGTGAAAGTCGGGAGTGGAGTATGGTGAGGGGGTCCCCTGGAGGTCAAAATGGGGTTTGTGGAAGGACGGCCGGGGAGTCTCCGCGGGAGAAGAGGGTCCCCTGGGTAGGCTTCTCCACCCTCTCCCCGCTGTCCACATTACCGGCGAGAATACAGAATGGTAAAGCCAGCCACCCCAAAAAATAGGACCAGGAGAAGAAGACGTCGCTTTTCCACGCATTCTTTACGGTGTAGCCTGTCAAAGCAATCAGCAGCAGCAAGCCTGGCCCCGCCCACCCGCTAGGTAAGCATGGCCGGGAGAGGCTGCACCTAGGCCCCACCCAGAACCCCGCTCCCCGCCCAGACCACGCCCCTTCCGGGCGGCCCCCGCCAGACAAGACCACGCCCATCGCCTGCGGGCCCGCCCTTGACCCCTCCCCTTCCAGCTCCGCCCACCCTTCTTGGTCACCACCTCCTCCCCTCAGCTCACTTCCTGCGGACCCCTGCCCTTTGTCCCGAGGCTTGCTGGTGTCTCACCGCAGAGGAAGAAGATAGCGCTCGTAGTCCGGCCCCGAGAGTCGCCCTCGTGACACACAATCCGCAGCCCCATCACCAGGCCCACGATGCTGGAGCCCGCCGCCAGCACCATGCATGCCCGGGTCACCGCCAGCATGGCTGGGGAGAGCCGGCTGCCTCAGCCCCGCGCAGACGCCCTGCCTGACCACCGCCCCCACCAGCCGGTACCGGCTGGCCGCAGAGTCAGGGGTTTGGATAGGGACTTGAAAGTCGTCCTGAGGGCTTGTCGTGTTCGTGGTGGCTTCGATCACGGAGGGGCAGCTGGATCTGAGACCGTCGTGGAAGGGATTGAACGCCCCCTCCCCCCCCCCTCCCCCGCAGGATGTTCCCAGTTGTGTCAGGGGAGGGTGGACAGCTGTGGTCAGTTCTGGGTCTGTGTAGTGGGGGTTTGACATCTGGTTGGGCTGGGCCTCACTCTGGCAGGGGTTGTTAGAGCAGATGCCACCGTTACAATCCTGCCACAGGCCGCTGTGTCCCCCTGGGAAGCGGATCCAGTAGTTGGTGGCAGTGGAGAGAAGCATGAAGATGTTGGCCAAGAAACCCAGTAGGGTGCCACCGCTCTGAAGGCTCCGCTTCACCCCCATGCCGGGAGGCTGCTGCGGGGGAGGGGGGCCCACACACACATGACTGGCCACCACCCCTCCTGCCCCCAGGCCCCTCTCCAAGTTCCAAGAACCTCTCCCATATGTCCCTCCATATCACAGCTGGCTATCTTAGCACTCCTGCCTGGGGCTGCTACTTCTGGGGACCTGGAAGCACCCCCTCAGTTCCTCCGACTGTGGCTCCATCCCTCAACAACCATGCCTGGGGACTTTGAGGCCTCCCTCCCCTCCAGGAGTCACTGCTTAGGAACCTCCCTACCTTCCAGAGACCTCCATCCCCCCAGTGGAATGCCCCTTTGGCCCGTCCAGTGTGTTCCCCACTCTCCACGCCCACATATCCACCTAAGTGACTTACAGCCTGCTCCCAGGACTTCTTAGAGGCAGATCTCAGAAGGGTGGGGGAAGGGGGACTGGGTCAGTCTCTGTGAGGCAGCAGGAGTTCCAGAACCCCCTCTCCCAGCAGCCATTTAAAGAGATAACCACACACACACACACACACACACACAGAGGCATCTCTCCCAGCAAAGTGACAGCTCAGAGTCAAGTGGCAGGTCTGGGGAGAGCCTGAGGGCCATGACATGGTAGACTATGTCCTTCTAAAAACCTCTCTGCCCTTGACCCCATAAGCACTCCTGGTCCCTGGCTTTGACCATGCTTCCCAAGTGCCCACACAGGCTCCTGCCCCTCCTGCTCCCTGCATCCCATACCTGCCACTGGGTGAGCTTCCTCATTCCCACAGTTCCAGGGACCATGAGGCTCTGAAAGCATCTCAAACTCCATCTCTGGCCCTGGTCTCTCTCCCGAGCCTTAGACCGGAGTCCTTACCTGCTCCTGGCTGTCTCCCAGACCCCTGGCACACAGTTACCTCCCACCTGAGCTCAGTATCTCCCACCAAACAAGGATAGCCCCACCATCCCACCCCTGGGCACTATCCTTGCACCTTTCCTGCCCCTCACCCCACAAAGCCCTTGTACCCCAAGCCTGGTTTTTCCTGCTCCCTGAATCTGGCTCCTTCCCTCCTATCCACCTCATGCCCTGTTCCCAGTCAGGCCTTGTACTGACTTCTGTTTCACCTGTTGCATCACCAACCGCCTGTCTCCCTTTCAGCCTCTTGGGTGCTCCAGACAGGGCTTGCTGGCCCCAGGACACTGTCCCTCCCCTGCTTGCATCCTGGCTCCCTAATCCCCTCAGGAGAGAGTCAGTTATGGCGTTAGGGGTCCTGGCTCCCAACCACCACTCCATTCTCATTTTCTCCCTCCCACTCCCACATTGCACATCCCGGCTACGAAGCACTGTTTACCCTCTGGACACTTCCAGCCTTTTCATGCCTCCACCTTGGAGTTCTTCTGCCTGGATTACCTTCCCTTGGCCCTTAAGAAGTCCCTAAACAGCCCTGGCTGGTGTGGCTCAGTGGATTGAGTGCCAGCTTGTGAACCAAAGGGTCACTGGTTGGATTCCCAGTCAGGGCACAGACCTGGGTTGCAGGCCAGGTCCCCAGTGCAGGGTGCAGGGGCCGAGAGAGGCAACCACACACTAATGATTCTCTCTCTCTCTTCCTCCCTTCCCCTCTCTCTGAAAATGAAATACAATTTTTTAAAAACACCCTCTTCCCCAGAAAGCTCACGTCCACCTTCCCCCACAACATGACCACCCTTTGTCCCACGCCCTGACAGTAACCTGTATTAACCCACCCCACCCACCACTGGACTTGTAGCCCTGTGAGGCCCAGCAAAAAGGATGCACTTGGGAAAAGCCAGCAGGACAGAGTGAATTAATGGAATGAGCAAGGAGAACTAGAGCACAGGCAAAGCAGAGCACAGGTGAGGGACACAGAGGGAGTGAGAAGGAAAGTGCTAAAACATGAAAGGCACAGGGAAGAAAAGAGAAAGAAGAGAAATGGAAACAGAAGTCGAAGGAAGGAGAACAACCAGGTCCAGAGAAGGGGACAAGAGAATATAGGGCACTGACCAAGTCCACCCTGGCCTTTCTCACTCTGGGCGGGAGTCCCCTGAGAACACATGGAGGTTTCTGACTCTTCTGGGTGCCCACTGTCACCCACCATAGAGCTAGTGTGCCATCAGTTTGTGTCATGGGTAAATGAATCTCAGAATAATCAGATTCCAGCAATCTGTTTTTGAATGAATGAAGACACAAACCAAGGGGCTATGGAAGGGCTGGCGGGGAGGGCCGAGGGAGGGCCAGGGGATCCTGTGGTTCCTGACGATGCCTTCATACACGCTGTCTTCACCTGCAGCTCACAGGGACTCGTAGTTGGGCCGAGGGGCCTGGCAGTGGGCAACCAGACTCAGGCCACCTGGAATGGCAGAGGGAGGTTAGTACTTGCTCCCACCCTGCTCCCTCAGAGCCCCCAGTTGGCCCTCCCAAGCTCCCAGGGCAACAGTTACCTGTAGTGAGAAAAAGGGGAACTGAAATCCAGCCCAGGTAGAAGGACCAGCCGAACAAGGACTGGACCTGGGAGTCTCTAGGTTGGTTCCACCGCTCACTGGTATAGACCGCCATGGCCACCACCATGGAGAGGGCTGGGACAAGAGACAAAAAGACTGCTCAGCCGCTCTGTGGGAACTCACAGTCCCCAATGCCCATGGGCAGCCCGGAGTCCTCACCTGCGATGAAGGCTGTGATGGAAGAAACCAGGGGGCCTTGGCCTGGGGCAGACAGCGAGGGGATGCAGGACAGGACCAGAAAGCCCACAGATGCCAGGCCGCACAGGGCAGCCAGGATGTTGAAGGTCTGCGTCACACGGATGTAGCCTGCTCAGACAGGGGACCGCTGAGGGCCTGTTCCCTCTAGCTCTTCTCCCGACCCCCCAGACAGGAGAAACCACTCCCTATTACCTGCTACGGAGTGCTGATCCCCCTCTGGCCAGAGGCCGGAGTGAGATGAGTAGTTGGGCCCATGGGCCACAAACCAGAAATCTGTGCTCACAGCAACGAGGACAGATGTCAGGGCCAGGGAGCCAGCCAGCAGGGCCAGGGACCGACAGGGCTCCATGGGGGTGAGCGCTGGGTTTCTGGGTCCTGAGGAATGAGGAAGCTGGTGGTCCAGACTGGGTCTCTGAGAGAAGAGGCTGTGCCCCCTGACTCCTGGGGCCTCTCTGAGCTGCTAGAAAAAAAAGAAAGAAGAAGAAGAAGAAGAAGAAGAAGCAGCCAGCAAGCAATACAGGCAACTGGAGGGGCCTGTGCTCCTTGAGAGCAGGCTGGTTCTGTGTTTCACCTTTTCAGTTCCCGGCAACCACTCTGTTACACACCCTCCCTTCCTCGGCTGTACTGATAGCTTCTCCGCTTCCTGAGGTCCTGGTTGTGTGAGGGGAAGGGTGTCATCATCACCAGTGGTTTGGTCGGTGGTTCAGAACACGCCTCTTTAGCTCAGGTTCTATACCTCCCCCCCTCCCCAGAGCCCTCAACACCCAAGGGGGCTTCCTGGAAGAGATGAGAGAGAGGCTTCAGAGCTCAGACGTGGAGGTGACAAATGAGGCCAGGGTGTAAATTAAGCGTGAGGAGGGATGTGGCCAGAAGGGACAGTTGGGCATGTGTTATGTTTTCTTGTGGGTGTTGCAACCTTCCGGTCCAGGAGAGCAGAGCCCTTGCTCTAGGGTCCCCACAAAAGGAGGGGGCCGGAGGCCATGGTGCCTGGGCTGGGGCTGAAGGAGAAATGATCTGCAGGCGTGGACACCAGGTCCTGAGGGAGGAAGGGGTGGGTGGAGCCCGGTGACAGGCTCAGACTCCTGGAGCCCTGCTTGGAGCTTATGCTCAAGGCAGGCAAACTGTGGAGAATCACAATTCTAAAAGTCTGTGGAGGGAAAGACACACCCACATCCTCCTCTATAAATGAGCTCACAGACAGCTCTGCTCTGAGCATGGCTGGCTTTATCACCAGGACCACAGTAGCTGGTGGGGGGCTTCTTCCTCCCACACCAGCATCAGCGCCTCACCTGTGAGCAGGTATAAGGTGAAAGTGCCACAGCCCAGGCAGAAGGCCCAGGCAAACTTGACCCCTGTGAACCTGGAATGGCCCTGAAGAGGACCTCCGTTGTGAAGACAAACTGAGCCAGCAGTCCCAAGACCGCTGGAGAAGGAAGAACCAGTGACCCAGCAGGCCAGTTCTCTTCCTTTATGGGAGAGGCCCCCATCCTCCACCCAAACCTTCACCAGTGAGGTAACCGGACATTCCTGAGGACATGGCCTCAAGGACAGGCTCTCAGAGATGGAGCCAGGTCATGAGCAGTAGGGTCACCAACACAAAAGTGGCTGTGGACATGGCTCCGGTGAGGAGCAGGTGAACAGGCTTCAGGAAGTCTGGGCCATGGGCATGTGGTTAGGGGGAAAGTGAGGGCACTGAGACCTCTGTGACCTTGACCCCATCCCAAACTCAACCACATCCTCCAGCCCATCCCAATTCCCAACCTAACCCCATTCTAATTTCCAAACCCATCTCTAAACTCAATCCCAGCTCAGTCCATCCATAACCCTATCTCTACCCCATCCATAATCACCTGCCCCAACCCAACTCACCAAGCCAGCCCTAAAACCAATCCCACCCCAACCCAAACACATCCCATCCTTTAATCCCAGCTCCAATCCCTAATTTATCACCATCCCAACCCCCCAACCTAACCTCATTCTTTAAAAAAAAAAAAGAATTATTTTTTTTATTTTTAGAGAGAGAGGAAGGGAGGGAGAAAGAAAAGGAGAGATCCATCAATGTGTTGTTGCCTCTTGAGTGCCCCCTGCTGGGGACCTGGCCTGCAACCCAGGCATATGCCCTGACTGGGAATCCAACCGGCAACCCTTTGGTTTGCAGGCCAGCCCTCAATCCATTGAGCCACACCAGCCAGGGCCTAACCCCATTCTTATTGACAAACCCAACCCCAAACCCAAACCCAAACTCATCCTGAGACTTATCCTTAACCTCATTCCCATCCTGACACCAGATCATTTCCAATCTCAACTCCAGCCCCAGTCCCATACCTACCTCCTTCTTCATGCTTCTCCCCAAACCCTACACATCCAGTCTCAACTCCGCCCCATTTCCTTTTCATCCCACCTCCAGGTTCAAGGCTTTAACCCTGTTTCTCATCTCCTTAAGTCTCACCTCTACCCGTTGACCAAAGAAAGGTGGATCTTGCCTAGTCCTGGGAGGGAACCTCTAAACTCTTGGAATGTCCTGCCTGATAAATGTCTCTGTTTACCTGGAGTCCTTGGGCCATACCAGATAGTTTAGGCTATGAATGTGGTTTGTGGAGAGGTGTGTATTATTTTGGTTTGACCTCTGGAGAAGCTGGAAACTGAATAACTAACGTCATCCTGGTGGGTGCTCCCTGCTCACAAAACAGACGTCCCATGAAAAGCCTGGACACCAGGGTTTGGGTGAGCTTCACCTGTTGGCAGTGCTGAGTGTCGTCACATGCCATTTCTGGGAGAAGTAAGTGCTGCTGCTGGGACGCCTCTGGGGGAGGCAACTGGGAGCTGGTGCCTGGTCCTGCCTGGACGCTGCCCTGGGAGGCTCCCGCCTGTGCTGATGTGAATCTGCACCATTGACTACGAGTGCAACAGTTTTCCTGAGCCCCATGAGTCCTTCTAGCAGCTCATTGAATCTGGGGTGGTCTTGAGGACCCCTGAACTGCAGTGAGTGAAGGGGGATTAAGTGAGAGAGTTACTGGGGGCCAGAATACGTGGCATTTTTGTGTGGCCTTGATAGACTTTAGCTTTTCACCCAAGATCAGAGCCACTGGAGGGCTTCAAACAGGAGCAACGTGATTTTAATAAATTCTCTTCGAGATGCTACGTAAAGAATGAACTGTAGGACTGTAGGGGGTGGAGGGTAAGGGCTGAGCTGGTTAGGAGGGTGCATCAATACACCAGGTGATAAATGAGGGTGGCTTGCATTAGGGTAGAAACTGGTTAAGCAGGACAGGGCCAAACTGCAAACACATTTCTAAAGGAGAGCCAACACTACTGGCTGACGAATCAGATGGGGGATGTAAGAGAGAGAAAACAACAAAGGATGATCCCCACATTTGTGACTTGAGCGGCTGGGTAAAAACGGGAATTGTCATTTGCTGAGATGGGGGAGACCATGGGTGGAGCCATTGTGGGGGGTGAAAGAGACCAGAAACTCAGAGTCAGATATGTGAGGTGTGAGATGCCTCTTCTTGGCGAGGGGAAATGTTGAGTAAGAAGTTAGCGATGTGAGTTTGTGGTTATGACATCATTCTTGCCAGAGTAAGCCCCTATAAATATGATCCCTGGAATAAGCCTCAGTAAATATTTCTATTTAAAGAGGCCTCATTAAAGTGTAATTAGAGAAGGCCTCAATTGCCATTATTATTGAAAGAAGCCTCTATAAACATAGTATTACTATTATTTGAGAAGGCCCCAATAAACATTATTTCCAGGGAGTCAGACTCTATTAATATAACCATGACTAGCATAGGCTGCGATAAACATTCTCATTGTTAGAACCGGCCTGTTAAATAGTCTTACTATTTTATGACCGGCATCAGTAACTCCCAGGGCAGTTGGTATCAGTTTGTTGAGTAAAGTAATGAGTGAATGGAGAGAAAGTCAAGGTCCTGAATGGTGTGCAAAGAAGCAGGTGAAGGAGGTGAAAAGTCAGAGTTTTGGTGTTTGCAGTGGGAGAAGCTCCTTAGGAGGGTAGAGGGGGTTGGGAGAGCCAACTGGAGATGGGGCAGGGCAGTTGGGGAGGGAAGCTGTTTTTTGTGGTGGGGGGGGGGGTGTTTGTTTTTAACCAAGCTTTCTATTTATCCTATTATCCTACTGTGGTGTTGTCATTTACAATAAAAAATGCATATTTGGTTGAGTCCTGATTACAATAGCTCCTAAAGCCCCTGAAATTTCCCAAGTCACAAAAGCCATAAAGGTGTCTTTTGCTATGGAAAGGGTTGACTTCTGTAGCCCACGTAAGGATTGGGGAATATTTGCCAGTGGAGCCAATCGTGTTGGAGAGTTGGAACTTCCAGTCCCAGCCCGTGACCTCTGGGGAGGAGAGAGGAGCTGGAGGTTGAGTTCAATCACCGATGGTCAAAGATTTAATCAATCACAGTTATGTAATGAAACATCCTCAGGGAGCTTCAGGGGTGGTGAACCCTTGACGATTTGGGGAGAATGGCGACTTTGGAGAGAATGAGAAGCTCCAGGTGCTTTCCCACACCTTCCACACCTGGCCCTATGCATCTCTTCCATATGGCCATTCCTGAGTTACATCCTTTTATAAAAAACTGGCAATCTAGTAAGTAATATGTTTTCCTGAGTTCTGTGAGCCACTCTAGCAAGTGAATGGAACCCAAGGAGGGGGTTGTGGGAGCCTCCAATTTATAGCTGTTGGCCAGAAACTCAGGGGACATCCTGGACTAGCAGTTGCCACCAGAAGGGGGGACAGAGGCAGTCTTGTAAGACTGAGCCCTTAACCTGTGGGATCTGATGCTATCTCCAGGTCGATGATGACAGAATTGAGTTAACTGCTTGGTAGTGTGAGGGAGAAACACACATACATGGGAAATGGTGTCCAACTGGTCCTGCACATCAGGTTCCTAGAAGCTGAACTGTTGCCTGTGTGGGGCTGTGTGATTGACCTCTGTCCCCTCACCTGTGGAAATAGCAGGTTGGGCTGCTATCATATACTCCCCCTCCCAACCCCATCCACCACACGCACCATATGCCTCAGGGAGTCACACTAGAGTAGTTTCACTTCAATTTTATTATTAGACTCCCCCAAATCGCTCTAACAGATACTCCATTTCTCAAACAACCACCCTGGTAGGCGGGGCCTTGGTTCTTCTTAGCTCCCTCCCACCAGGCCCCATTCTTCCTTCTTCCCCTGCAGGACTCAGGAGTCAGGCGACCCCATCCAAGTCCAGGATGGAGCTCCCCTCATGCCCCCCAGGAACCAGGATTTTAGGCCTCTAGACACCCCCTCTTCTTCAGGGTCCTCATTTTCCCTTCCTGATGAAGCTGGTGAATACACCTGGGCTCAGCGGGACGTTGACAGCCGCTGACATTCATGCATCCGATAGGCACACATGTAGAAAATTCCTGTGGGAAAAAGGTCCTGATGGACGCCCTGCCCAAGCCTCAGCACCCCCTTTCTCCCTGGGTGTCCACAGAGCCTGGGTCTGCCTTCCGGCTGGGTGCTGGGGGCCTGTGTGGGACACCCGCTCATCCCCAGACACCGTCCGTCCCGCCCCCCAGCCCTGGTACCTGCAAAGAAGGTCATGAGCAGGGCCACCCAGCCCAGGATGTAAGACCAGGAAAAGCGCCAGTCCCCAAAACGGCGACCCAGGAAGCTGACGGTGACTCCAGTGTAAATGGCCAAGGCCAGCAGGACGCACAAGGCTGGGGAGAGAAGGTGGGGGTGGGAACCCGAGGAGGCTGAGCTTGGAGATGGGCATGGGGGTGAGACTGAGGAAAGAGGTGGGTGGGTGGGGATGGGGGTAAGGGTGAGGACAGGGGTGAGTTGAAAGTGGGAGTAAAGAGGGACAGGAAGTGGGGTTGGTGTGGACATGGGGGAGGGTTGTGCTACATCATAAAGAATCTGAGCCCTGGCTGGTGTGGCTCAGTGGACTGAGTGCTGACCTGCGAACCAAAAAGTCACCAGTTTTATTCCCAGTCAGGGCACATGCCTGGGTTGTGGGCCAGGTCTCTGGTAGAGGGACGCATGAGAGTCAACCACATATGGATGTTTCTCTCCCTCTCTTTCTCCTTCCCTTCCCCTCTCTAAAAATAAATAAATAACATCTTTTAAAAAATTAAAACAAAAAGAACCTGACTGGTCTTTGTCTCTGGTTCCTGGGAGATGAACTTCTGAACCATTGGAATTTCCTGAGTTATGAGTGTCTTTGCTATGGTTGAGCCACTGGGATCACACCCATTACTGAGCTGAGATGACTCAGGAAAGGGAGCCAGTCAGCAGAAAGATCAGACACGAAAACAGAGAGTCGAGACTTTGGACTGGTTGATACCAGCCCCTCTGAGGAGGGGACGGGGGGAGGAGATTGAGTTTGGTCACGTGTGTGGCCAGTGATTCAAAGGCGAAACTCCAGGAAACACTCTGGATGCCAAGCGCCCTGGGACATCCTGGTTGATAAACAGCAGGTGTGCTGGAGGGTGACAGCCCTCTCAGACTTCTCCCTCTGAATCTGTTCGTCATTTGGCTGGTCTTGAGCCGATCCTTTATAATAAAACTATAACTGTAAGTATAGTGCTTTTTGGAGCTTGGTGAGTTGTTGTGACAAATTTTCAAACTTGAGTGGGTCCTGGGAACTCTCCAGTTTGGAGCAAGTTGGTCAAAGTGCAAGTGGTGCCCTGGCTGGTGTAGCTCAGTGGATTGAGCATGGGCTGCAAACCAAAGCATTGCAGGTTCAATTCCCAGTCAGGGCACATGCCTGGATTGCAGGCCAGGTCCCCAGTGGGGGCCATGTGAGAGGCAACCACACATTGATTCTCTCTCTCTCTTCCTCTCTTCCCCTCTCTAAAAATAAATAAATAAAATCTTTTAAAAATTAAAAAAAAAGTGCAAATAGTGCTCTGGATGGTATGGCTCAGTGGTTTGAACATCAGCCTGCAAACCAAAGGGTGGCTGGTTCCATTCCCAGTCAGGGCACATGCCTGGGTTGCAGGCCAGGTCCCCATTTGGGGGCATGGGAGAGGTAGCCACACACTGATGTTTCTCTCCCTTTCTCCCTCCCTTTCCCTCTCTGAAAATAAATAAATAAAATATATATATTTTAAAGTGCAAGTGGTTTGGGAACCCCACTTGGAGCTGAAGTCGGTGCAGTCTTTTTGGGAACTGTGCCCTTACGCTTGTGGCGTCTGACACTAACTCTGGGTGGTCGTGCCAGGCTGAACTGCTGTGTTGGAATAGGTGGAATGGGAAACAGCCTTGGAGCTGGTGTCAAGTGTGGGGCTGGGATTAAGCTGGGGACGGGGTTGAGAGTGAGGAGTCGGGGATGAGAGTGTGGTTCCGGGCGGGGATGGGTTGGGGCTGGAGACAGGCAGGGCGCAGGAAGACGGGTAGTGTAGCGGGAGTCCACTCACTGGAGGCGAAAAACAGGATGCCGGCGGAGAAGGGTCGGGAGAGGCGGTTGAAGGCAGGCTGCTGAGTGAAGGCCAGGATGCCCATGATGATGCCGGAGGTCGCGCACAGGCAGGACAGGATCATGAAGGCCCGGGTGGCATTCCAGTACGCTGTGGGAGCACCGCACGGTCACTCCCAGGCCTCCCCTGCCCTCAGCGGCAAAGGCCGCCACCTCTGGCAGCGGCCTTGCCTTACCCCGCTCCGTATCCCTCGCCCAGCTTCTCTTTCACCTGCGCCCTCGCCTTCAAACTCCTGTCCATCCTCCAAACCCCCGCCTCTAGGAAGCATCCCTTCACTCCTAGGCAACACCCTCACCCCCTGTTCGGGGCTGTGACTCTGGACTGTGTCTGCCTCGCCCTGCAGCCCGATTGCTTCCCGAGGACAGGGACTGGGTTGATTCTATCTCGCGGTATCCCCAGCATAGGTTTGGTGTGCACACGGCCTGGAGAAATGTCTGCTGGGTGAATGAATGAATAAATGAATGAATGATGAGGATTCCCCATATCGCCCTGCTCATCATTCTTTATCCTATCTCCCATTGCTCTATTTCATTTCTTTCTTACCACTGGCCTGTATCTGAAGATGCTCCATTTATTTCTTTTTAACTTGTTTTGATGTCTGTCTCTCCCCAGTGAATTCTCAGCTCTGGGAGAGCAGAGGTCTTGCCACATCCCCAGCACCTTGTGCCTGGCACATGGCGGCTACTCAATAGATAACCAGTTGAAAGAGTGGATAGTAAGCACTGTGGATTGTTATTCTCTCTTTTCATAAAATCTGCATTGTGTAATATACTATATCCCACATAGAGATATAGTATTTACATAATATATATTATTTACATACTATATAATATACATACATAATATACACTGCAAGAGCTCTGTACTTACTATTCTCACCCCCATATTTATAATATATATTGTAACACACACACACACACACACATATATATATATATATATATATATAAAATATATAGCCTGGCACATAGCAAGTATAAAAAAATACCTCATTCAGTACTTAGCAAATATAAGGTCTATCTTGCTTCTGTGTTCCCCAGTACCTAACATAGTTTTTTTTTACAATTAAAGTTGACATTCAATATCATTTTATATTAGTTTCAGGTGTTCCACATACTTCTTAGACAATTATACAATTTATGAAATAATCCCTCTGACAATTCAAATAGCCACCTGGAACCATATATAGTTGTTACATTATTATTTACTCTATTTCCTATGCTGTCCTTTACATCCCTGTGGCCCTTCTGTAACGACCAACCTGCACTTCTTAATCCCTTCACCTTTCCCACCCAGTCCCCTAACCTCCCCTCCCATCTGGTGACCAGCGGTCTGTTCTCTGGGTTGATGAGTCTGTTTCTGTTTTGTTGGTTCCTTTATTTTGTTGTTTAGATTCTACACATAAGTGAAATCATATATGGTATCTGTGTTTTTCTGACGTATTTCACTTAGCATAGTAACACAGTTCTTGATACATAGTAACTGTTTAGAAACCGCTGTCCTGGCAACCCCAGCCCTGCCTGCCCTACCTGACCTCTGTTTTGTGCAGAGGTATCACCCCTCCCTACTGAACACCCCCCATCAGCCCATTCTGTAATTACATTGAAGAACTGAAATCCCAGCTTTGTCCTTTTCATGCTCAGTGACCTTGGGCTGGTCCCTTTCCTTCTCTGAGCCACAGGCTCTGCCCCCAGGTGCAGCCCAGACCCCAGACCCTGCCTGGACCCTCACCGATGCTCTCCGTCTGCAGGTAGCACTTGTTGCCCAGGCAGTAGCGCCATAAACCCTGGTGGGCAAAGGACCCCGACAGCCGGTACTGCATCCAGTGGTCCGTCGCTGTGGCCACCACCAGGAGGATAGTCCCCACCCAGGCGCAGAAGAGGCCACCACCCATGAAGCTGTACATGGTGACCTGTGAGGAAAGGGAGAGATGGGGTCAGGAGCCGAATTCCCAGGTCTGAGGGAGGAGGGGCTGGAGGCCTGGACCACTGGGTCTGAGAGAGGAGGGGTTGGGGGTCTGGACTCCAGGGTCTGAGGGAGGAGGGGTTGGGGGGTCTGGACTCCAGGGTCTGAAGGAGGAGGGGTTGGGGTCTGGACTCCAGGGTCTGAGGGAGGAGGGGTTGGGGTCTGGACTCCAGGGTCTGAGGGAGGAGGGGTTGGGGGTCTGGACTCCAGGGTCTGAGGGAGGAGGGGTTGGGGGTCCGGACTCCAGGGTCTGAGGGAGGATGAACTGAGGACCTAGACCCGTGGGTCCTGGGGGAGAAAGAGCCTGGGGGACTTCCAGGTCCTAAGCCAGGAGGTGGGCTGGGCACTGGGACACCCAAATCCTTGGAGAAGGAGGAGGCCGGGGCCCTGGACCTCTCAGTGCAGGTGTGAGGGGATTAGGGGCTGGAATCCCACCAGGTCCTGGGGAGAGGAAGGAGCTAGAGGACTGGATGTCTAGGTCTTAGGGGAGGAGGGTGCCAGGCAAGGGTCCCATGCCTGGTCCCTACCTGAGTGGTGGAGCCTGTCCTGAGCCCTCCGTCTGCCTCTGCCCCTCTGTGCAGACTGAGCCGAGCCAGGTTGCTGGCCTCTCTGCTCCCCGGGTCCCCCCAAATCCCTTAAGCCTCCCCACACAATGGCCCCACAGCCCAGAAGCTTCCAGCAGACAGAAGTGCAACGGTGGCAGAGGCCCCAAATGGAATTCGCTGAAGCAGGGATCTGGGCACTCCCTCCCTGCAGCCCCTGGCCCCACTGGCCTCCCTCCATGACCCTCCCAACGACCCTGCCACCTTTCACAGGCCTTGCTCACAGCGCCTGCTGGGTGGGCCTGCACTGGGTAAGCATACACACAGACACAAGACAGAGGGAAAGTCATCCATTTATTGTTCAACCAGGACCCCTCACCCCCAGGGGCAGGAAACAGGGTGGTGCCTGGGTATACTGGGCCCAGGGGAATCTTCGAGGGTGGGGTCACAGGGCATGTCACAATTGGGGCCAGGAGAGGAAGGAAGATGGGTTGGGTTTGGGGCTGAGTTTAGGGTGAAGTTAGGATGAGGGTTGGGCTGACCTGAAGTAGGTGGGGGATGAGGATGAGGAGGCTGAGGATGAGGGATTGGGAATAGGGTACTGAGGGTGGGGATGCAAAGGGGTTGAAGGGCAGGTGAATGGCTTTGGGATCTAGAATGGGGTCCGGATGGGGCTGGAGGAACCCTCGGGTTGAGAGTGAGCCGAGAGCTGCCACTATAGTTGGGGATGCAGAGAGGCACTGGGTGTGAGGTTCCAGGTTTTTTCCCACTTGGGATCCTAAGCCAGGTCTAGGTTTCACGGGGTACTCCCAGGCCCCACTGCTGAGGCCATCATTTGGGGGCAGGAGAGGAATGGGGTAGTTCTGACAAGGCTGAGGTCACCCTAGGCTCCAGGAAAAGCCTCTGGATGACTCTGAGTGGCCCTCTCAGACTCCATGGTGCTGGGTCCTCGGGGCCCTAGTATTCAGTGTCCCAGTCCTCAGTGGCAGGTGGCGTGGCCAGCGGTGTCTCCGGACCTTGGGCTTCCTTCTTCTGATTCTGGGTAGGTGGTGGTGGTGGTGACGAGGGCATCCCGGGTGGGGTCCTGGGGCCAGCCTCAGCATCCCCTGCCCAGACCCTCTTTGGCTGCCCAGACCTCCCAGGTCCCCGACGCTGCTGACCCCAGCCCCAACCTGGTCTTTCAGGGGTGTCCCAGCCCCCACGTCCCCTGAATGGCCTCCTGGCAGCACCTGGCTGGGCACCGCAAGCCTGCGGGTGGCAGGGGCAGGAGGGCAGGGACTGCTGCAGGGAATAGGCCCCCAGCAGGGCGCTGTGCAGGAGGTAGGAGAGGGCATCCAGGCGAATGGGGACGGTGACAGAGGCCAGGTTCTCGGGGAGCCCCAGGTGGGCTGGATCTGGGGTGCCCAGGAGAGAAGATGGCAGGGTTGGGAAAGGCTCAGTCCCAGGTGACGGCAGGGACAGGTTGTTCCTGAAATGCCAAGAGGACAGGTCAGTGGCCTCACCATCTGCATACCTTTCCCAGTGCGGCCTGACTGCCTCTGTGCCTCTCCTGGGATCGTCTCTCCATCCTGAGTTCTGTGTCCACCTCCCAGGCCCTCACCCCTTTCCCCCACACTCTTTCCCTCTCTCTTTCTCCCCACACTGCTTTATAGAGAGACAGGCTGCTCTGCCGGAACTTCAGCATCAGGCAGAACTCAGCTTCAATTCCAGGCTGCCCAGCTCCCTCACAGTGGGCCTCAGGCTGAATCACTTTCCCATTGGGAACATTTATTTTTCACACCAAGAAAAAAAAAAGGCTTTGGGTGGCTCCCAAGATGCCTATGAAAGGGCTGGGCCTCCGTTGGAGAAGTGTAGTCACTGTCCTGGCTGGTATGGCTCAGTGGATTGAGTACCAGCCTGCGAACCAGAGGGTCGAGCGTTCAATTTCTGGGTAGGGCCCATGCCTGGGTTGCAGGCCAGGTTCCCAGTAGGGGACACATGAGAAGCAACCACATACTGATGTTTCTCTCCCTCTCCCTCTCCCTCCCTTCCCCTCTCTCTAAAAATAAATTAATAATTTTTAAGTGCAGGCATTTATTATTTCTCAGGACCTATGGCTGTTTCTGGCATTTTCCATGCTCCTGGTTCTTTCTAGAAATTTCTCTCTGTTCTACAAATATCTGTTTGTAGTGCTCCCCCTGGTTCTAAGTATCTTGTTCAACTCTGTCACCAAGCTCCTTTAAGATGCTGTTTCAATGTGATGATACCCGAGGCTTTTTTTTTTTTTTTTTTTTTTTTTTTTGATAACTCTCTCTGGGTCTTTTCAACTCTCTGTGATTTGCTCGGACCACCCTCCGCTCTCTGGGGCTCCGTCCTCCCCGCGGGAAGTCTTGAGCTTCTCACCCTTCTGGCCCTGTCCCTTCTTCCTTCTGTTGCTCCATCTTCACGAGGGTCTCTCCAGTCTGTTCTAGAACCTTCACCTGAATTTTTCCAGGGCTGGAGGAGGTGGGAGGGGTCCGGGAAGAAAGTGGGCGGGGATTTGTCAGAAATGGGGCGTGGCCTGCAGGGCGTGTGGAGCCTTGAGAAAGAGTGTGCAGTGGGTTCCTTATAGTTAGTTCCTCAAGCCCAGTCAGCTCAGGAGGCAGCCTCCGTCCCCCTAGATCCAGGAGTCCAGATTCCCAACCCTTCATCTCTTCCCATCTGTATTCCTGTTTTCTGGGGGTCTTCTTGTGTTCTTTAGGATTCAAGGGACATTTAGAAGGGACATTTAGACGGAAATCTGCAGGTCTGGATCCTCCCCACGGTGGAGGAGTTAGTAGATGGGCGGGGAGTTTTAGGAGCTGGATTCCGTTCTAGGCTCTGTCTTCTGATTTGCTTTGCGTCCTTAAATCCTTCTAGTCTCTAGGTTTCGGTTTCCCCATCTGACAAATGGGGTTATACTACCTTCCAGGTTCTTGGGAAGTTTAAAGGGTACCACATGCAGAATGTATCAACACAGAATCTGAACTACAATTAGTCTCGGCAAAAATGAGTTACTCATCGTTACTGCTGGTAGTCATGGCAGCATTTTATTGAGAAACAATAGTCTTTCTTCTACCCATTCATTTAAGAAGTAAGCTCTCAGAGCCTGCTCTGTGCTAGGCTGGGCGCTGGGGAATGTAACCCGGGATAAAATAGATGCAGTCCCTACCCCCACACGTATTGAAAGAGACAGACAATACACAAACCACAGGTTTCCTATAAGTACTGTGAAGGTGTGAAGTTGGGGCAAGGGGACACAGAGGCACCGGAAGCAGTTATTTTAGATAAGATGGGTAGGGAAGGCACAGAAGGCCTGGGACTTATTTGCAGTGGAGCGAACAGCAAATACAAGGATTGAGGGTGCAATAAGCATAGTGTTGGAGGGACTAGGCAGAAATGAGGGATTTGAGGAGGGATTGGTTGATTAAAAAACAAATTGTTTGGCCCTGGCTGGTGTGGCTCAGTGGATTGGGTGCCTGCCTTCAAACCAAGGGGTTGCCGTTTTGATTCCTGGTCAGAGCACGTGCCTGGGTTGCAGGCCAGGTGCCCAGTTGGGGACACATGAGAGGCAACCACATATTGATGTATCTCTCCCTCTCTTTTCCCCTTCCCTTCTCTCTAAAATTAAATAAATAAAAGCTTTAAAAAATGTTTGTCCTGGCCTCATGGCTCAATTGGCTGGAGCATCATCATTCAGTGCACCCAAGGGTTGCTGGTTTGATTCCTGGTCAGGGCACATACCTAGGTTGTGGGGTTCAATTCCTAGTTTGGGCATGTAGAGGAGGCAACAAACTGATGTTTCTCTCTCACATTATGTCTCTCTCCCTCTCTCTCCCCTTCCCATTCTCTGTCTCTAAAATCAATGGGAATATGTCCTTGGGTGAGGATAAAAATAAATAAATAGTTTTGGAATATTTTTATATCTACAGAAGTTTTATAACGCTAATACAATTAACCAATGTCACTCCAATAAATTTAATAAAACCAAAAGAAGACATTTTACTGCATTTAAAAAGTGTTTGTAGTTCTAACACCTTTAAAAACTGCCAAATTCAAGCATATTTTAATAAAAATATTGATTTAAATTTTTTAAAAAGATAATACAGAGTTCCCATATACTCCTCACCTAGCTTCCCTAATGTTAGCTTCTTAGATTATTGTGCATTTGTCACAAGTAAGAAACCAACATGATATTAACTAATTTTTAGACTGATGCCTCCCCCCTTTTTTTTCTCCTGTTCCAGAATCCAGTGCAGGATGTCCTTTAATCATCACCTCTCCTTTGTATTCTCTGGTCAGAGGCAGTTTATCTTTCCTTTTTTTCCCACAGTCTTGACAGGTTTGAGGAATACTAGTAGCTATCTTATAAAATAGAGGTCTATTTCAATGAATAACTCACTAAATTCTTATTTCAGAGAGGATCAAACTGTGCCCTGGAGAGGTTAGGTTGCCTAGGGTCACAGAGCTAGTAAGTGGAATGGTAGAGATTTGAACCTGGGGCCACCTGGCTCCAGAGTCTGTGCTTTTTTTTTTAATGGAGACACAAGTAGAAGCTATAGTGCAAAGGACCTTGTAAACCACAGTAAAGACTTTGGACATTTTTTTTAACTTCTAGAATACTAAGATGACTTTGAACATTTGAAAGCAGGGGTGTGACATAGTTTGATTTACAGTTTCAGAAGAGCATTATGTCTGCACTTTGGAGAATGGATTGTAGTGCAAAGCAAGTGTGGATGCGTGGAAGCCCTGGGAGGAAGCTGCTATGGTCCAGCAAGGGGTGGCAGTGACATTGAGGGGGTGGAGATGGAAAAATGGGAACGAATTTGAGATGCACAGGTGGCCCCTGAACTACATGGGTTTGAACTGTGCTGGTCCACTTATATGCAGATGTCATTAATAATACATACAGTACTGTAAATGTATTATCTCTCCCTTGTGATTTTTAAATAACATTTTCTTTAGCTTCCTTTACTGTAAGAATACACTATGTAATACATAGCACATACAAAATGTGCTAATTGTCTGTTTATGTTTTCCTTAAGGCTGCTGGTCAACAGTAAGATATAAGTAGTTAAGTTTTGGGGAAGTCAAAAGTTACACCTGAGAAAACCCGACTGCACAGAGGTAAGTACCCCTAACACCCACATTGTTCCAGAGTCAACTGACAGTATTTTGGAGGAAGAACTATCAGGATTTGCTGCAGACCTTCTGGGGTGGGTAATGGGGAATCAACGAGGCAGTCTTCAGCCTGCACTATCCCTTTGAACACGGACCTTCTTACAACAGGTTCACAACATCCCATTTTAAGGATAAAAAAATCGGAGACGGTAGCTTTCACTTTCTGAGTTCTCTCGAATCCAGACCCTTGGCTGGATGATGTTGGGGACACCAAAATGATGCAAAACCGTTACATTCCAGGGTGATCAGAGCAGGGACACAGGGAGGAACAGGGAGCACTAAGAATCCTAAGCAAGGAAAAGAGTGTTGCCTGCTGGCGAAGGGTGGAGGATAAGGTCAGGGAGGTGTTTTTAGAGGAGGTGATCCCTTCTTGATTAAAAAAAAAAAAAAAGTTTTATCAAGAAGGCAGGCTTTCCTTTGCTGGAGGCTATGATTAGGACCTGGGTCTCCAGATTAGAAGTTTGGAGCTTATGTACAACCAGGGTTTATAAATTAAAGGTTCGAATCCTTGACATTTAACAGCGCGTGACCTAGCCATGCTGCTTAGGCGCTTTGAGCGCTCATTGCTCAATTCCGGCATAAAGGTAACGCTCCTGGTTTGGTTTTGTTAGGTTTCCCCGCGATCTCGGTATGATTTCCTCACGGACCACGTACCTGGCGCTTTAGAGTTCCCTCCCAAGCTAGGAGAGACGAGGCGGAGTCTTGCGCCTCTAAAGAAATGCCTTTTACCTAGCTTTCAAAATTAAAAGCCAAGTTTTGAAAACCGACCAATACATGAAGCTTCCGATTAGCCGGACTCTTTAGCCCTGCCCACTCCTTGTTCCGTTGGGCAGCGCGAGACACCATTCTCAGCTCTGATTGGAGGGTGAGCTTGAGTTTCAGGCCGTCTTAGCTCTTTGATTGGCAACTGTTCTGAACGCCAGCCTCTCTTGCGCCCTCTGATTGGCTGTCCTTTTTCCGCATTTTCTTCGAGGCTGTAGTAACTGACAGTTGCGCTTTGCCCTCTAGCGGTGGTGGTGGTCCTGGCTGGCGAAGTGTTAGCGTAGGCCGCATCCGGGGAGACGGAGCCCAGGACTTGAGATCCGGTCTAAGCTTGGAGAAGACGGGGGAGCCCTGGGCTGAGGGACCAACCCTCCTTTCAATAGCCCCCACAGGCATCGGACAGTCGGAGATGTAAGATTCGACTTTCAGGGCCTCCCCAGCGCACAGGATTCCCGGATTCTTTCAGGAGGGCCTTTACCCCACTTCCGGCCCCCACCCGGAAACCCCGGGGATCCTGCGGTCTCCCTGGAGACTTACCTACTTCCTCAGCGCAATTTGGGTTGGCGACCAGGGCCTCCAGGTCTTGGGGACTCGGTCACTGTCACCCCTATCGGCCCTTACACCCTCCCCCCCACTCCGTGGACAGCTCTCACTTCACTCTCCCCTCCCAGCCCCTTAAAGGCTCAGAGGTCACTTTTAGACTTGGACTTGAAAGTTCTTCACCCCTCATTTCTAGACCTCCAAGGAGGGGTTCCCGGGCGCACCCGTCAGGAGTCCCATACTTCCTGTTGATGTCTCCCATCCTCCCTTCCCCAGTGTCTCGGTCCTTCAGGATGGTGATGAGACATCCCCACCCTCAGGAGTTCAGCTTTCCTCTCTCCACATTCTTCCAGGCCCTCACTCCCTTGGAAAGTCCTGGGACCCTGCAAGTTCTAGGGGGAGGGCCATCCTGAGGGCCCCCCACTCTTTCAAGATTTTACTTATTTATTTTTAGAGAGGAGGCTCGCCCCCTGCTGGGGACCTGATCTGCAGCCCCAGCATGTGCCCTGACTGGGAATCCAACCGGCAGTTTTTCAGTTTGCTCAGACAACTGAGCCATACCAGCCAGGGCAAGGGTCCCTAGTCTTTCAGGAGGCCCCAGGTATCGTTCAGTAGCCAGGGGAGGTGGTCTCCAGGGAAATCTGTACCTTCAGGTCCATACTCCTTACTCCTGTTCTTAGGGTCCACCCTTCACTACCATTCTCCCCTCCCCCCGCCCCTGCCTTTTTGTGTTTTATTGACACTTTTGAAATTCAGGAGGTCATCATTAAGGGCTCCCCACCCCCTGCCGCTTTCTGAGGTCTTCTCTGCCCCTTCGGCATCCACTGTTTCCTGAAGGCCTCCCTCCTCACTACTAGCTCCTTCACCCTAAGGTGTCCTTCCCAGTAAAGGGGGTCATTCCTGCCCTGTGAACCCCACTTTGCCTACTTAGGGTCTTCTTTCCCACAGCCCCTGCCCTCCACTGTCAAGATGACTCCTCTGGGGTTATTTTCAGAGCCTCTTCCTCCTTTGGAATTGCTCCTTCCCCTTTGACATGTATTTGGGACCATCCTTTTCATTGTTTTTACAGTCACTTTTGTTCAGAGAGTCCCCTTCAGGGTGTCTTCACATTTTGAAAACCACACAGCACCTCCCAAATTCACTGACTGTCCCCTGGGCTTCAGAGAGCAGAAATTACCTTCTGGGCACAGAGGGTGATCCTCAAGGCCACCCTCAGCCTCGGGAGTTTCCCCACCCTGAGGCTTCTTCCTCTTCCTCTTCCTGCTGGCCTCTTCATACTCCTCTACACTAACATCCTCTAGACCAAAATTTCATTTTCAAGTCCTTTCTTTAGGATTTTCTCCATTCCAACTGCCAGCATTCCCTCTTCTCCCAGTCACTATCCTAAGACCCTCCTTGCCTCAGTTCCCCCATCATCAATAACTCACTGTCTGGCACCCTGTTGGGTCATTTTCAGCATTCAGGCCATCAGTCTCAGGATACCCTGTGCTTCCTCCCTCATCAGTATAACAGCCTGGGCTCTCTACCTTCTTTCAAACATCTGGGCCTGCCTGCTCTTGCCCTCACAAACACCTCCCCCAGAATCAACTTTGAGGTTCCTCCAAGAATCTCCTTCCTACATCCATCACACACAGAAAGCCCTCACTCATCCCCTTGACTTCAGGATTCCTGATCCTCTTTTAACTCCTTCCCAGCTGCTAGACTCCCAACCCAGCTTACTTAGCCTTTAGCCAACGGTCACTGTTCAGGACTCAGTCCTGAAGCTTAGAGCTGAGTGGTTGTTCCAGAACCCAGGAAATGACCAGGGTGCTTGCCAGGAGGTTACTGGAATGAGAATGAGTTTAGGGGTCAGATTTGTGAACTGAGGTCTGTGCTGGAATGAGCCTCCTAGGTTTATGTGACTATCATGGATGGTTTTAGACTACTTGAAACTGAGGATTTGCTAGAAGCATCTGCTAAAGTGGAAGTGGGAGTCTGGAGACCAAAGGGCACCCAAAGGGGAGATTCCCATAGACACTTTCACTTGCATCATTTCATTTAAATTCTCAAAAGGTCGGATATGAGGGCAACGTGGTTGCGACATCTGTCACCCCATTGATTGCCAGGGTTGATTCTGCTGATCTGGCTGGCTAGGCAGGTATCCCCTTCTTCCCCCACTGATCCATGTGCATCCCTCCTGAAGCTGTGCACTCAGTTGAAGACGATGACCTTTCCAGCTAGAGGAGAGGACTGGTCTTGGGTCAAGGGCATACAAGTAGCTGCACTCTCCTGCTAGAACCTCCAAACAAACTCTCAAGGTCCATTTGTAGTGAAAAAGAAATTCTCAAAAAGTGAACAGTATGTTTTCTATTCATGTTATTTATCTTTTAAAATTATTTTTGCTATTATAGATGTCCCAATTTTGCCCCTTTCCCCCACTCCACCCAGCCTACTCTCACTTTCTTAGTTAATTCCCACACTGTTGTCCACATCCATGGGTCCTTCATATATGTTCTTTGACTAATTTCTTCAAATATTCATTATTTTTGGTGTACAATTCCTAGTTTTGGTAAATGTATAAAGCCACATAACCATCACCACAAACAAGATACAGAATATCCCTGTCATTCCCCAAATTCTTCTGTCCTGTTCCTTTGTCCTAACAACCTTAAAAAAAAAAAAAACCCAGCATCTTTTGGGAGGACAATTTAGCTTTATCTAGCAATACTGAGAAGGCGTAGCTCCTTAGATCGGAGAATAAAGGGGTCACCTGAGGCTAGATTAGTTACCTTGCATTTTAGTAGTCAATGAGAAATGGCTTAGAAAACTTCCTTATGTCATATCAGCACAAAAGAAAACCAGCCAGGACTAAACCTGTCATTGTGACTTCTTTTTCTTCCACACACTGCATTCCAGGACCAATGGTGATGATGATGATGGAATACAGTACCAGTAATAATGCGTATTTTTAAGATATACAAGGCATTAGACTCTATTCCAAGTGCTTTTATCTAATTCAACCCTCACAGCAGCTCAAACGTGGATTGTGTTGCATACTAAAGAATGTGTCTAGCCTTTGCCCCTGGCTCTTGGGAGGGACCCTCTAAACCTTTGGAATTTTCTGAGTGATAGTATCTGGCATTTACGACAGGGCCCTCAAACTACATCTGAGTTTATGCTAACAAGACCCCTGCATGGTGGCCCATAGTTAGTTTCAAGATGGCAGCTGTTCATTTTGGAAAAAACAACCATGTAAGTAGGGCTTTGAGCCTTGTGATGCCAGCTTGACCTGGGAGGGAAGGGGGACTAGAGATGATGGCCAATGACTCAATCAATCATGCTTACATAACAAACACACACAGAGACACAGGAAAAACTCGGGAACTTCCTGCTGGGGAGACAATGGATGCATCTTGACACAAAGCTCTGTGTTTGGGACCCTCTCTGACCTTCCTCTATGAATCTAACTGTAATCATGGATGGTGCTTTCCTGAGTTCTGTGAGTCATTACAGCAAATTATTGAACCCAAGGAGGTCGTGGAAACTCCTGAATTTGTAGCCAGATGGTCAGAAGCATTGGTGGCCTGAGATCTCTGAGCTTGTGGCTGGTGTCTGAAGTGGAGGCAGAGGTAGGGCAGCCCGTGTCCCACTGTCCAGCAGCAGGATGAGGATGTGTGAGTTGAGTGGGCACTGAAGAAGGTAGATGGGTTTCAGCCATCTAGAAAGTATCTCACCAAAGAAGGTGGCAGGAGGCCATGTGACATCTGCTAGTGATGGAATCGGAGAAGGTGTGTTTGAAATAGTAGAATATTTATGTCTCTGCCTCAGGTTCGTGGCACAGAGCTCCTGAGGCTCTTATAATTTCGTGAGTGATAGGAATATCTTTTGTTCTAAAAAGGTGACTCTAAAAGGGTTGGCTCCTCGATGGGGGTTGGTCACCCCCCAAACCAAGCCATGATGAGAAGTTTGGACCTTTCTCCCCTCCAGGAACAGAAGAGAGGCTGAAAATGGAGTTAATGATCAATTGTGCCTACACGATGAATTCTCCATAAAAATCCCAAACTTTGGGGTTTAGAGAGCATCTGGGTTGGTGACCATGTGAAGGTGGTGGGAGCGGTTCTTCACCCCTGCCCCACACCTTGCCCTCTGCATCTCTTCCATCTGACTGTTTCTGGATAATATTCCTTTATAATAAACCAGTAAATGTAAGTAAGAGCTTCCCTGCATTCTGTGAGCCATTATCAAACCCAAGGAAGGGGTCACTGGGGTCACTGGAACCTCCAATCTATTGTTGATCAGTCAGAAGCACATATGACAAATGAACTTGTGACTTGTGTCTGAAGTAGGGGAACTGAGCCCTTAACTTGTGGGCTCTGACACTATCTCAAGGTAGACAGTATCAGCCTTGAGGTCATTTGTAGGACACCCAGATGGTGTCAAAAAGTTACTTGATGAGTGGAAAACCCACACATCTGAGGTCACAAGTGACCTGAAGTGTGGTGGCAGTGTAAGAGTAAAAGAGGAACACACTGGAGGGCTTGTGTCCCCACTTACAGCATGGGAGGGGGGTACGACTTTTATAGCAAGAAACAGAGGTGTCAAGGAGGTCTCACCAGGCTGAAGTCCTCACACTTTTGTTCCACGAGACAGCCAGTTTTTGTACTCCTGCCTCACAGAGGGCCCGCCAGGGTGACCCAGAGAAGTCATTTTAGCCAACAAGAGGCCATAGCTGTGTCCACTTAGATCAAGAGTAACTTGTTCCCATACCTGTGCCTCCTCTGAGCCCCAGTACTTTGAGAAACTAGAGCTTGATGTGGGAATGAAGAAAAGGTGTGGCAGGGACAACCAGTCTCCCTGTCGTCTCTTGGGAGTCAGGTCCCAGCCCAAACCTCTGCTGGATGCAGAGAGGAGATGATGGGATTTACACCAAGTCTGAAATGAAGACTTAAGATCAGGCTGATTTTAATACTCAGCACTGACTGGAAAGTTACAGAATGTCCAAGACACCATTAGGGTCTAAAAAAAACTTTTAACAAAACACAACTGGATCAGTGATCAGAAATATGGAACCGTTTTATATTTATACTTCCTGGACTTGATAGTCTCTGAATCACTGGTCATAGAAAGTATCTGGTGACACCGAATGTCCAAGCTGGGTCTTCTGACTCCAGGCCTGGTGGTGTTTTGTTTGTTTGTTTGTTTGTTTGTTTGTTTCATCTACTCAACATTGCCTTTTCCTGAGAGTACCGAGAAACAACTTCCTTCCTTCCCTCCAAGTTCCAAGTTATTACTGCGTAAGTCAGGACCTTTAGCAGACACATTTCAAAGTTACTGACCCCTACCTGTTGCCTAGAAATGCGACCTTGTGATCTAGCCATCTCCCAGGTCAGACAAAGGCTGAAGGCTTGCTCTCCTGGAAGGGTTTGGGGGTCAAGGGAGGGAAACAGAGGCTCCTCTACCATCCCCCCAACACTCTGTTTATGACAAAGAATTCAGGACCTGTTGCACTCATCTATTTTAGGACCTGTCTGAGTTTGGATTTCACTTCTGCTATTCTGCGGTGTGGCATTAGGCCAGACCCTGTCCCTCTCCAAGGTCCATTGAGGAAAGGAGGTGGGTGCACTGGGGCGAGCCCACCCAGCAGTCGAGTCTGTGATTCCATTACTGGGTATGTGCTGGCTTCTGGGGGCCAACTTCAGTCCTTGCAGCTCATTTGGTTTGTGATTTTAGTCATCACTCAGAAGCATAGGGACGTTGGGAAGCAATGCGGGCCTTCTCACCATATCATCAGTTACCTGGTAACTACCATATCGGGGCTCCTAGCTCGTTAGGGCTTGGCAAGATGGTCTTTGGCTAAACATGTCCTTAACTGCCTGTGAGAATTAGGTGGGAATGATATAAGCTTTAAACAACAGTGCCTGGGTAAACGCTCAATATATGTTAGTGTTATAACCATTTTCACAAATGAGTAGCTGTGGAACTTGAGAGGGTTTAGCTCCAGTGGATATCATCTCTGAACGTCCTCTCTTATCCTCTCGCTCAGGATACCGTGACTCTCAACATCTGCCACACCTTCCTGCCTGTGCTCGGGAAACGTTAGCCTGTCTGCTCACAGCCGTCTCCTCTCAGTCTAGGTTGTCCCATTTTGAAATGACATGTCTTCCCTTCTAAATCTCACCTTGCTCTTCAGCATCTTTTAATTCTTTTCTAAAACCTTTTTAAAAGATGTTATTTATTTTTAGAGAAAGGGGAAGGGAAGGAGAAAGAGAGGGACAGAACCACCAGTGTGTGGTTACTACTCACACGCCCCCTACTGGGGACCTGGTCATCAACCCAGGCATGTGCCCTGACTGGGGGTCAAACCACTGAGTTCGCAGCTGGCGCTCAATCCACTGAGCTACACCAGCTGGGGCTTCAGCATATTTTAAATATTTATCTATTTACTTATTTATTTTCTCCTTTGGAGAAAACAATGACATGTTTATTATCAGGTGATATAATTTGTTTTATATAGAACGTTCAAAATAATTTACAGATGAATTATTTAAAATAGGCAAACTTTTCAAGGTTGATAAATACAAGGTTAATGTGCAAAATTCAAGTGTCTTTTCATATACCAGAACCAACCAAAAAATGACATAGAAAGAAATACGCCATTTTTAATACAACCAAAAAAGTATCAAATACCTCAAGAGAAATCTAATAAAGATATATATGGCTGCTACATGGAAGATTATACAGCATTATATAGAGAAAAGTTTATAAAGGGCAATACATGAAAGAAAAGACCATGTAAAATACTGACTGAATTTTACAAATATGTCCATTGTTCCAAATAAATAGCTTCCTTTTTAAAATTTATTTTCATTTACAGTTGATGTACAATATTATATTCATTTCAAATGTACAACATAGTGATTAGACATTTATATACCTTACAAAGTGATCTCCCTGATAATTCTAGTACCCACCTGACACCATACATAGTGATTACAATATCACTGACTATATTTCTTGTGCTGTACTTTACATCCCAGTGACCGTTTTTATAACTGGCAATTTGTACTTAATCTCTCCTACCTTTTTGCCCATCCCTCCAACCCCCTCTCATCTTGATCCTGTTGACTACAAGTTAGGTCAGAGATGGGGCTTTTATGTCTCAGTTTCTCCCCAGAGACAAGCCGAGTGTCCTGCTTGGGTTCCGGCCTGCTATTTTGAGTTCTTTTCACTCAAAAGCGCCCTCTCCAGGAAGGGTTGCAAAGTACAGGGAGGCGTAGGGGAAGCTATGATTTCAGAGTCAGCTAGACACTGTCCTGTGTGGCTTCAGGTAAATTAACTCACCTCTCTGAATCTCAGATATCTTTACCATGGAGATACTCTTTATGGTACACCACAGTCATCATCAGATGATGTAACTATGAATAATTGACTGAATGTGATACGTAGGAGGTACTTAAAATATGAATTTCCTTGCCAGGCGGTGAAAGGCAATACCATGTGATCTCACCTATAAGTGGAACCTAATCAACAAAACAAACAAGAGAGCAAAATAGAACCAGAGACAAGTAATACAGAACAAACTGACAGTAACCAGAGGAGAGGGGGAAGGGGAATAATGGGGGAAAGAAGGGGAAGGGTTGTCAAGAAACACGTACAAAGGATCCATGGACAAAGCCAACAGGGGGTAGCGGGGAGGACCGAATGTAGGAGGTGAGGGTGGGTAAGGCAGAGGAAAAATGAATGGGGGAAAAATGGAGACAGCTATAATTGAACAATAATAAAAAAATTTTTAACAAGAAAATGTATGAATTTCTTTCCTCTCCTTTCCTCTTATTATGACACTGCCACTTAGGTACAGTGTGCGAGCTGAGAAAACCCAATTTGACCTGCTTGAATGCATATTTTTGTTAGCTTTACTTACAACCTCTTCTGTTTTATTTCTACTTCTTCCCCAGCTCTTCCTGCTTTTCATCACTTTTTTTTTAATACAAAGGCCAGCATCTTTTCTGGGCTTTCCAGTTTTCTGCCAGACTGAAAACCATCCCCCAAGGAGACTGTCTATAAAACAATCACAACTATGACCTCCAGGGAAGGATGAAGGGGAAGGACATGCTTTGCAGTGAGAAACAACTCCTCTTCCCTTCTCTTCACCAGCTGGTTGGTGCTCTCCCCTTGGTTTTCAGGTCCACAACCCATTCACCCCCAACCTCCATGTCACCTCCCTGCCCAGAACATCCTCACCTGGAAACGACCCACCCAGTCCCACAGCTGATCACACTGGCCCTGGCTACTCTTGACCCATTTCTAAACTGCTACTTCTATTTCCCCTTCTGTAAAAATAAGTGGGTGAGTTTACTTTAAGATACACAAACTTTTCCTGTAAAGGACCAGATGCTAAATATCTTGGGCTTTGCAGGCTGACAACTCAACTCTGCATGAAGTCAGCCATAGAAGGATACATAAAAGGATGGGTATGGCTAGGCTGCAATAACATTTTATTAATGGACACACAAACACTTGAATTTCATATTTTTATGCACCACCCAATCCTTTGATTCCCCAACCATTTATTTGTTTATTGTTTTATTTTTAAACATATTTTATTTATTTATTCTTAGAGAGATGGGGAAGGGAGGGAGAAAAAGAGGGAGAGAAACATCGATGTGTAAGAGATACATCAACTGGTTGCCTCTCACATGCCCCCAACTGAGGACCTGACCTGCAACACAGGCATGTGCCCTGACTGGGAATTGAACCAGCACCCCCTTGGTTTGCAGGCCAGTGCTCAATCCACAGAGCCACACCAGCCAGGGCCACTCTCCCCCAATGCCCCACAGCCATTTAAAATGTAAAAACATTCTTGGCTCTTGAGTGGTATGTTGAGCCACTTTTAAGGGTTCTCCCACCTTGTAGAAAAGTGACACTGTGAATAATCAGAGAGGGTGGTGCCTGGGTTTGTCACATGAAAAGTTTATCTTTGTTTGCAGAAGAGTGTATCCAGAGAAGGTCACTCTGGGGATAGCTGTCAAGCGGTTGCAAATGTCAGATCTGGGATGGGATGACCCATCCTGGGAGAAGTTAAAGAAGACAGGGAAAGAGATTCTGCTCCCTTTTCCTCACCCTTTCTATGACCCTGCCTTTCCCTCCAGACTAGACCCCCACCCCACAGCCCAGTGGGCCATCAGTGGAACCTGATTGCTGCATATTCCGAGCCGATGTTCCTGGACTCCTGGGTCTCCTGTGCCCTGAGGCCAGAGAAGTTGAGGGCGGCATAATGGATCTCCTCTTTGTGCTTCCCTGATTCTGGGGCTGGACGGGATGATTTGGGTCCTGGGGAGTTAGCATCTGCAGGAGGGGTCCTGGAAGGACTGCTGGGTTTGGCCCTTCGATTCCGAGCCTAAGGCAAAAACAACCATCATTCATTCATTCATTCATTCACCCATTTGTGTATTCAACAAATACTTGAGTGCTTACCGCATGGCAGGCACTGATGGAGGAACTGGGGTTACATGAGGAAGTAAATCCTCTGTTTTTCTTAAAATCCTCACCCAAGGATATGTTTTTATTAGATTGATGAGAGAGAGAGAGAGATAAGTTGCCTGCCATACATGTCCTGACGGGGGATCAAACCCACCACCTAGGTGTGTGCCCTGACCAGGGATCAAACCCGCAGCTTTTGGTGTATGGGATGATGTTCCAACCAACTAAGCCAGCTGGCCAGGGCAGTCTGTATCTCTCTGCTGTGGCCACCCTAGCAGACTAGCACAGGTAGACAGATGCCTGTAATCACCATCAAGATGCAGAACAGCTCTAATTCCAGAGACCTGGTCCTAACCTTGGGGCAGGTACTAATCTGCTCCCCAGCTCTACAACATTATCATTTGAAAAGAGCTATATACATGGAATTATGTGGGTGGGACCATTAGATTTTGGCTTTTTAAGAACATTTTTGTCCCTAAGCTTGATTTAACTGGTTGCAAGTATCAATCCTTTGTTCCTTCCTTTGGATTGTATTCAATGGGGTTGATGGATCTATCTGGGCTTTAAATGGAGATGATGTACAGAGAAGTAGCTTGGGGGTGTGGGAAGCAGAGAAGACCCACATAAGGTGGAGGTGTGCCCACCTTCTGCCTCTCAGTGACATTGATAATGGTTACATCATTAATGAGTAATGTTCTTAGTGGTGGTAACAATGGCAGAGCTGCTACATATGGAGCAAAGGCATGTGTTTTGCTCCTCAAACCAACTCGCAAAGAAAAGGGAAGAAGAAATGGAGGCTCAGAAGGAGCTAATGATTTTGGTCAAGGTCTCATAGATACTAAGTGCCAGAGTCAGGATCTGGATCCATCAACCATGCTTTCACCACCTTGATGTCCCTCGGGGAACGGGTGAGGCGGGGACGGGGCGAGAAAGGGGCGACACACCCCGGCCACTCACCAGGTGACCCGGGTTAGGGACCACGTTGACATAATCCAGGATGGTGCTCCTCCTTGTGACCCTGAGCCTGTGAGTCTCTGCTTTGGTGGGAGTCTCTGCCTGGGTTGGAGTCTCTGCCTGGGTCGGAGTCCCTGCCTGGGTCTGTTTCTTCCTCAGAATCTTCACGCTGAGGAAAGGACCCGCCTCAGTGGGCGCCCTGGCACCTCTCCTGTCCCCTGTCCCCAGAACCCATCATTCCTGCCCCTAACTCACAAAACCAAGATGAGGCAGAGGACGAAGAGGGCGGTGACGCCAGTGCCCAAAAGTACTCCACTAGAGAATCCTTTTGAGATGAGTCCTTCCTCTTCTGCAGGAAGAAAGGTGTCTGAGCCTCTCTCATCAACGCGGGTCTCGCCGCCCCACGGCCCCCAGGCATTTGGGCCTCCTGCTCCCCTTCCAGACCTCTTACCAGCAATCCCTTTCAGCCTATCTCTTTAAAACCCTGCTGCACCTCGGGCCCAGGTTTTGTATTCTCTCCCCTGAACCCCCAGCCAGAAATGCAGGTGGCCCCCGGCCCCAGCTCCAGCTCCAACCACAGGTCCCCGCCCCTGCCCCAATCAGGCCCCGCCTCCAGGGGGCGTCAAGCGGGCCCCTGACCTGGCAGCAGCAGGACGCTGGCTCTCTGGGCCCCGTGGACATTCTCAGCCTCACAGCTAAGCCTCAGGCCGGCGCTGAGCCCCGTGCGGAGGCTCAGGGAGCTGTTGGCCCAGGGCCCCGCGGAGCTGGAGGTGACCGTGTAGGAGTCGTTGCCGTGGTTCCCCTCCAGCAACGCCTCCCCCAGCCTCCAGCGCAGCGAGGGGGCCGGCTGGGCTCGGGAGGAGCAGCTGCAGCGCAGACCCTCGTCCTCCCAGGAGCACGAGTGTCCGAGCAGCCGTGGGGGGTCTGTGAGGAGCGAGGAGAAGGGTCAGCGGTGCCTCTGCCCGCCCAGGACCCAGGTGCCCTGTCCCCAGGTGCCTCATCCCTCCACTCACAGCGCACAGAGAGATGCAGGGAGACTTGGAGGGAGCCCAGCGGGTTCGAAGCTTCGCAAATGAATTCGCCTTCATGCTCCATTTGTATCCGAGGCAGCTCCAGGACCGCAGGGTCTGAGGGCTGGGAGGGGCTCAGAAATTCCCAGCGCTGGGCCCAGCTCAGCCTGGCTGCGGGGTTGCTGTGGGCAACACAGAGCAAACGCAGGCTTTCGCCCTCCAGGATGGGGAGAGACGCGCCATTCCCGAGGTTTTGCAGGACTAGGAGACAGAAGAGGCAGGAGAAATGCAGAGCTCAGGACGCAGGACCCTGGCGCATGCGCACATTCTGGACCCACAGGCCCCCCCCAATTTGGTCCTGAGAAGACATGATTGCTCTGTCCCCTCTCCTACCTGTCCCATCTGCTCCAGAGACCATCACTGTCAGGTTCTCAGGGGCATCTGAAAGAGACACACAGCACCAGCTGCAAAAGGCCAAGGGCCACACTCAGGGCAAAGGGTCCCTGGGGACGAGAGGGAGTGGCAGGCAGGGTTGGAGGACTGAATCACCACGGAGTGAGTCACCACAACACAAACCACCCTAGGAAATAGAAGAGCTCCTTCAGGGTCGGTGAACACCTGGAGATTTGGGGAGAGAGGCACCTGGAGTGGCCATGACAGTTCCAGGCCCTTCCCCTGGGCCTGGCCCTAGGCATTGCTTCCATCTGGCTGTTCTGACTCATGTCCTTTCATAGCAAACTGGTGGTCTGGTAAGTAAAATATTCCCCTGAGTTCTGGGAGTTGCTCTGCCTAGCCACTTACTCAAACCTGAGGAGGATGTTGTGGGAACCAGCCATCTATCACTTCTGATCTAGAGTCACAAGCACAGGTGACACCCTGGACTTGCTATTGGTACCTAAAGGGAGGATGTCCTGTGGGTCTGAGCCCTTCACCTGTGGGATCTGTGTCTCCAGGTACACAGGGTCAGAAGTGGGTGGAACTATACGACACTCATTTGGAGTCAGAGAATTGCTTGGTGTTGGGAGGAAAATTATCTTCATCAGAATCAGAATCAGAATCATTGTCTTGTAGGCCTGAGTGCTAGGCTGCTTTGAGTTCTGAGATCCTGCCCCCAGCCCCTGGCCCTCACCCCCTCGCCTCCCAGATACCAGCCCTGCTGGTCACACTCACACTGCACAGAGAGGTTCAGCGATCGGCTTTGGAAGCCAAGCCTGTTTTCTCCTCGGCAAGTGTAGCGTCCTGCATCCTCAGGCTTCACCCTGGGCAATGCCAGCTGCAGGCGCCCGGAGCCTGAGAGGTGGGACCAGGAGAGGACTCTGTCCTCCAGGGCCCAGCTCAGGGTGGCAGGGGGACTGCCATCTGTCTCACAGAGCAGCCGCAGGAACTGGCCTTTCTGGACTGTCAGAGATTGGCTGTCTCCCTGGAGCATCAGGGCTGCAGAGAGGAATGGAGAGAGAGCAGGAGATGGGGGCAGGGGAGAGAGAGAGAGGGGGCGGGCATTTCCCCCACACCCCTGACATCTTCTCATCGCCCAGAGGGAACTGGAAAGCCACGTCTCACCCACATGCAGGCCCTGGTACCTGATCTGTTGTCTTGGAAAATGCTGATCACCGGGACTTTGGGGGCATCTGCAACAAGATTGTGAGCTGGCATTGGGAGGAATGTTTGGTTTCCCACAGCCAGAGAGAACCCACCCTGGGAACAAAATATGACTATGCTCAGGGAAGACAAGAGACAAAGGAGTGACAAAGGATGATTGCAGAGGGAGGGCCAATGGCATCCAATATCCTTCCCATCTCGGGACCCTACTCCTTTCTCTCCGTGGACACCCTGCACACAGCCACCACAGCCAGACACAACCCTACCTCTCCAGCTGCCCACGCTGATGTCCCCACCAAACTCACAGGCCACATTAAGCTGGACACTGTTTTCGAAGCTCACACCCTCTCTGGGGAAGTGCACTCGACAGGTGAGGCTGGCATCGTGGTCCTCGGAACTTGGTGTGAAGGTGAGCACTGAGATACGAGCAGTGGTCAGACTGATTTGGTGGGTGGAAAGGGCAGCCCCCATCCAGGAGAAGGTAGGGGCTTGGCATTGTTGAAAGTTCAAGTCAAACACACAGATGGCTGTCACCTGCTGCCCAGGCTCCAGGGTCTCTGGGACGTACACAGCTGGCTTCTGTGTCCTGGCTGGGATGAGAGAGGGCACGCTTGTAGCCCCAGATGGGGTTCCCCAGGGGGTGACCCATGGTCCACTCCCCACAGGCCCTCCCAGCATGAGAGACAGGGGTTGGCAGGGAAAGGGAGGTCCCCCCCATTTCAGCCAGATCCTTACCTGTCACATTCAGATACAACTTTTTATCCATAAAATTATATCTCACGGATTTGCCTCTCTCCACCCGAAAGTGGTACGATTTGCTGTCTTCCCTCTGTGGATTTTTGATCAGCAAGGTGCAGCTATACTCCTGGGGATTGCCCACAAGGTAGAATCGGCCCTTGGCCCTTGGTTCCACCTCTCGAGACCAGTTGTTTGTGGCCACTGGAAGACCATGGAGCGTTTCTGTTCCTTCGATGAACCAGTAACCATAAGCTGGAGTGTCCTTATCCCAGCCTTCACGGGGGTAGGTGACACTACAGGGCACCAACACACACAGGCCCTCCGGCACCGTCACCACCTCCTGTACTGCCAGAGAGAATCTAGACTCCTGGCTCCAAAGAAGGCCCTTATGGCCATCGGCCCACTCACCACCCCACAGCACAGCGAAGATCAGCGTCAGGAGCATCTCTGCCCAGGCAACACTTGCAGCTGCCCAGGGACAGGCTCATTCCCTGACACTGTGACTGGCAGTGAGCAGGGGCAGAAGAGGAAGCAGGGGCAGGCAGTCAGGCAGGCGGGCGGAAGCTGAGCCTGGGGGACTGATGCATGAAATGAGCTCCTCATCTGAGACCACTGGAATCTCCCTTTACCCCCCACCCCACACCCCACCTCACCCACTTGGACTCTGCCTTTCCTGGGGGCCATGCCTGGCGTTGGGCTCGCTGAGCTGGTCCTTCCTGAGTCTCCTCTGCAGGAGGGAGTGGAAGGCAGGTGTCTAGCCCAGGGGCCTGGCTGTGGCTGGACAGTGGCACTCTCCTTCTGGGCTCTGGGTTATTGCAGAAGCAGAAGTGAAAGTTTGCAGTGAGCCCTTTTGACAGGGGCCCCTGGAGATGGAGGGGGTTGCAGTGGGCTTGAGTTTCTGGGTGTGCGGTGGGGAGCACGGGTCTTCTTGCCAGATAAAGTGCAGGATGCCTAGGAAATTTCACTCTCAGACACACAAGGAATCATTGTTTTAGTGTAAGTATATCCCAAATATTGTGTGGGACATACCTCTACTAAAATGATACACTTGTTTTTTTTTTTAAGATTTTATTTATCCATTTGTAGACAGAGGAGAGGGGTGGGAGAGAGACAGAGGGAAACTTCAATGTGTGGTTGCCTCTCAAGCATTCCCTACTGGGGACCTGGCCCACAACCCAGGCATGTGCCCAACAGGGAATCAAACCAGGACCCCTCAGTTCACAGTCCAGTGCTCAATCCACTGAGCCACACCAAGCAGGGCCGATGCAGTGAGTATATTTGAAATTCTGAGATATTTGGGTGCCTGGTGTTTTGATTTGCTAAGTCTGGCAACTGTAGGCTGGTGTCAGGGCCACGCCATCATCCTCTGTGGTGGGTTCCCAGAGCCTGGTCCCTGGGGGGGCACCCAAATCCAAGATGTGAGTCCACTTCCCACCTCCTCTCTTCTTCTGTCATACACTTGCATGAGCTCTGTGTGTGACACCTGTTGTGATAAGAACACCCACACCCAGAGGTGGATCTGGTGGCTGGAGTTGCAGGTGACATAAGGTGCAAGGCAGATGCGAAGTGAGTGGGATAAACGCCCTCACATGTTGTGCCCCTAACACAGCCTTCCTTCTGAAGATGACTCTGCTTGGTCATGTGCAGACACTGGGCTCTCCCACACAACGTCATGGCCTGGACTGCATGTGTGGCAGGCGCTAAGCTGCATTAGGAGGACATACAGTTAAATACGACCCAGTGTCTGACTTCAAAGGGATCCAGTTGGTGTCTGAAGATTCACAGAAACAGAGAAGTACCAAAGTGCTTGTAAATGTCACTCTGCACTCCCCTGCAAGCTGGGGAAATGTTCACGAGGCTCTTGGGGAAGTCCGGGTTACTTCTTCCTGGTGATGCCAGGACAGGTGTCCTGGAGCAGGTGAAACCTAACTGTCCCTGCCCTGGCATCATAATCACAGACTGGATCACTTAAATAACAGAAATTGATGTCCTTACAGTTCTGTGGGGAGTAGATGTTGCAGATCAAGGTGTCCCCATGGCTGCTGCTTTCTTCTGAGGCCCCTCTCTCTCTGGCTTGTAGATGGCTGTCTTCTCCCTGTGTCCTGTCATGGCTGTCCCTTGTGTGTGTCTGTGTCCTAATAGTCTCTTCTCAGAAGGCCACCAGTCCTATGGCTCTGGGACCACCCTCTGACTTAATTTTAACTGGATTACTTCCTGAATGGCCTATTCTCCAAAGAGTCACATTTCCAGGTACTGGACATTAAGACTTGAACACATCAGGTGGATGTGGACAAATTTGGTTCAAAACATCCACTTTCCTCTTCACTCTGATCCCCAGTCCTCACCGCCCAACTGACTTTTAGGGGGAGAGCCAGGTCCTTTCTCTCAGGGGTGCTCACAGAGGAGGGGTGTCCCCAGGGAGGAGCAGGAGGGAGGGAGGGATGTCTGGTCCTTCTGGGGAATGCCCTGAGGGAGCTGAGGACCAGGAGAATGGTAACCTGTCCATCCTCAGGTGGTTTCTCTAAACCACCACCCAATGCTGCTCCTTTAGCTTGAGAAGGGAGAAAAGACCCTCAGCCACACCAGGTCTGAATGATGCCCATCTGCAGTTCCTCGGCTCCTCCAGGCTGACCCAAGGCCTCAGAACCACACCTCAGCCTATACACCACCCTTGGGCTATTTCTTCCTTGGAACCTCAGAGCTGACCCCTCAGGGGTGGGGCTGAGGAGGACTCCAGGGTGAAGTGAGGACAGCTTGGCAGCTCTGGATGCAGAACTACATTATCAGGGGGAAATGGAAAGAGGGAAGGGTCTGAGGACCCTTCAGTGACCCCCACTGTGGACTGACCCTTTCTCCTTCTGGAGGCAGCACTAAGAAGCTCCTAGAGGTGGTCCTGAGACCCTCAGCTTCTCTCCCCCTTTCCCAGCAACACTGTGGGTTCTCTTTTCCTCTCCTCACAGGAAAAGTCCTTCAA
This sequence comes from Phyllostomus discolor, assembly GCF_004126475.2. NCBI lineage: Eukaryota > Metazoa > Chordata > Mammalia > Chiroptera > Phyllostomidae > Phyllostomus > Phyllostomus discolor. The sequence goes on from NC_040914.2 coordinate 22,223,803, forward strand.
GAATCAGACCTTCTTTATTGACCAGCCATCCTGCCAGGCCTCCTCCAGCTGTGTTCCATCTGGACATCACTCAAACTAGTCCTGCCAAGATCACCAAAGACCTCAAAAGGCTAAAACCCACAGTCCCATCTTGGTTGAAGTGGATGCCGCCCCCTCGGCAGCATGAGACTTGCACAGTCATCTGTTCCCTTCTGAAGCATGAAAGTCCAGCTTCCGTGTCACCTAGAGCTGCCACCTTAGTCAAGTTGGGGACACCATGCTCAAGCTCTGTGTGAAGGTGCCTCTTCCTGTTTCAGTGCCGCCCATGACTTCCTGCGCTGCCCACAGGGGGCGCTCCACCCACAAGCACAGACTGACCCCTGGGGAGCCCCACGCACCAAGATAGGGGAAATCACTGTTCTGGAGAAGAGCCCCCTGCACAGGGAACCCACCCAGGTCCTGGACACGTTTGCAAATGTTGCTCTTCCCAAAGGGCTACATTCCTTCTCGTTCCCTCCCCAGATGATGACTGTGTCCGGTTCACTGCACCTCTATCAACTGAGCTCTGCTGGGGGAGCATATAGAGCAAACACAGTCACCACCACCACCCCACTTGGGCCCCCTGCAGACCCACTTCCTCCGATATAAAACACGTCAGCATCGTCTCACTCTCACAGCCTCATTCTGAAATGACACGCACCCAGAAGCACTCACCACGTGACTTGCACGTCAGAAAACGTGCCACTGTGGTGTGGGTGTCCCGGCTCGCTGTTATCACAGAACACCATAGACTGGGCTGCTTAAAGAGGAAACATTCATTTACCTCAGTCCTGAGGGGTAGAAGTCCAAGATGAAGGCGCCAGCAGACTTTTGGCGTCTGTGAGGGTCCACTTCCTGGGTGACAGATATGGGCTCCTCACCATGTCCTCACATGGTGGGGCAGGGGCAGGGCATTCTGTGAGGTCCCTTTAATGCGAGACCATTTATGAGGGCTTCACCTTCGTGACCTAATCTCCTCCTAAAGGTCCCAGATCATTAGGTTTTAACACATGGTTTTGTGGGAGGCACAGTCTGTGGTATGTGGGGGTGTTGTGGTCACATCTTTCCTCTGTTCAGATTGGGGTCATGTGATGGTCAGGACCTCTTAGCTGGGCCTTCACCCTTTTCTTTCAAATCAAGACAGCATTTTGTGAGGCAAAATCTGTGGTCAGATAACCCAGTTCACTCCAATTTCCAGCAAAGGAAAACATTTGCAGTCTCAGTACTTTTATGATGAGTGATAATTGTTACTTAGTAGTGGGTGTCAACTCCCAGTGTGAAGGATTCTTTTTGCAAAAGCAAACACCAATCCTTTATGTCACAGCCTGAGGCTGTCTGGGCTCTGATCCCTGCTGACTTCCCCAGCCTCTTGTCCTTGTACTCCATTATGTTTTCAAATCACCCTTTAAGAAAGACTGAGGCAGCCCCTGCTGGCACAGATAGACAGGTCCTGGTGTTCTGCTGCTGAACATAAACACCATCACAGGATGTCACGCCAGGCCAGGCGCCTGTGTCTGTGGTGGAACCAAACCACTCCAGTCATGTCTGAGTGCAGACACAGACAGAAACATCGTCTAAGCCACACTGTGACCCAACGCCCTGATCTAGGGTACCGTGAATGACTACTTATTAACCACCTACAGCACCAGTTTCCTCTATGGGCTATGGGTGGTGCCCTATCCACATCCCTATGTGAAGCTCTAACCCCAATGCCATGGTATTTGGGGATGGGGCCTTTCAGAGGTGATCGGCTCAGGAGGTGGACTCCTCACGATGAAACTAGTGCCCTTATCGAAAGGCCTCAGGGAGCAGCCTTGCCCTCCTCAGTGTAAGGACACATTGAGGACAGGTTGCCTATGACCCAGCACATGTTCCCTTCTCAGACACCTAATCTGCCGGTGCCTTGATCTTGTACTTTTCAGCTTCAGGATTGTGAGTAAGCCCTGGCCAGGTGGCTCACCTGGTTGGAGTGTCATCCCATCCACCAAAAGGTTGGAGATTCGATGCCCATTCAGGGCACATATGTAAGTTGCTGTTTTGATCCCCCCTAGGAGCATTTATTGGAGGCAACTAAACAATGTTTCTCTCTCAACATTGATATTTCTCTCTCTGGGTCTTTCCCTTATTCTCTCTCTCAAATCAATAAATGTATTTTATCTAACTTTAAAAAGAGCTGTGCATAATGCATTTCTGTTGTCTGAAAGCCTCTCAGCCAGTAACACTTTGTTGTAGCAATGGACACAGATGAAGACAGACACTCAGGGGACCAAAGACATCACTTAGTAAGACTGGCATTTATTTCTCTCACTGAAACCCTGATCCAGATATGGAGCATGTCTGTCACTCTAGAAGACACCACCCAGCCTGCCCTTCCATTCACTGCCAGCACCATCAGCCCGTCATGCTTGAGTAACAGCCTGGGCCCCACGACCTGGGAGGCATCATGAAAGAGAGAGCCCTGAGAGTCTCTACTGCTCTCACCTGGACTGTCCCTCCTCAGGGGGGCTACCTGGCAGACCTGGCAAGGATGAGCAACGCTGGCAGCCTGCCCCTCCTGGGAAGATACCATCACCCTCAACTTGGGATGGGAGGGGGGAGCCCTGTGTTCTTGGCACCACCCACCAGGCCTGGAGCTGCCACAATGCTGAGCTGGAATGTGGATGGCAGGGTGCAGATGCTGCTTCCAATGGCAAAGAACTCGTTGTTCCTACCCAGGTTGTATCAATGTTCCTCTTTTTCTAAAGATTTCATTTATTTATTTTTAGACAAAGGGGAAGGGAGGGAGAAAAAAAGGGAGAGCAACATCAAATGTGGTGGCCTCTCATGTGCCCCTACTGGGGACCTGGCCCACGACACAGGCATGTGCCCTGTCTGGGGATTAAACCGGCGACTTTTCAGTTTGCAGGCTGGCACTCTATCTACCTTGCCACACCTGCAAGGATGTCAATTTTCTTAAGCACATACTTTATGTTCTGATGTGTGCACTTAGAACAATTGCCAGAGATCAGAAATGGTGGTTTATAGAAAAACTTTTCAACACCTATGCTTGTTTGAGTGGACACTGAGCCCATGGATCACCTCCTATTAACATTTCAGAGTGGAACCAACAGTATTATCCTGAAAGCCTCAACTGGAAATGCTCTGAATGTCCCTCAGCTGCCAAATGGATCAAAAAAACAGTCATGTGTATTCCTACAGGGGAATAATATGTAATCACTGAGAACAAAATGTCATTATTTTAAATCAATACAATCAAGTTTATTAATTTTAAAAATTAATAAATTTATTGTGCATGAACTCCAACATGGTTGAACCTCTAAGACACAATTTTTCCTGAAAGTATCAAAGAGATTTGATTGGATTGTGCATATATGAAATGCTGGTTAAAAAATGATCTTTAGGGATGAAAGCAGACGATGACTTTTTAAAAGATGGGAAGGAGTAGGTATTAATCGTAAATCAGCTGAAAGTTCCTTCTAGCTAATCAAATGTGTGACCGTGGTGGCAGAACTCTATAAATTTACTAAAAACATCATCGAACTGTTTACTTACAGTGAATTAACACTATGTTGTATAACTTTTCCCACAATCAATATTTTTTAAAAGCTTTTGCTGGGGACTTCTACTTCTGAGCATGGGAGACTAACAGGGTCCAGAATTATTCTTTCGTAAACAATGGCAACAATGAGCAAAATACAAGAATGTATATTTTTATACAAGAGACGGAGACAGGGAGTATCCATGATCCTTGAGAGAAGACCAAATGCATACAGAGACTTCTAATCACCTAGGTTTTCTGCTAGTGCATTGTTTGCAAGGGCACACACCTAAAAAAAAGCCCCTAAAATTTTACTGAGCTGAGGAGTCATACATTGGACTTTAAAAAGACTGTCACAGCTAAAGCGTGCACATCCAAGTTTTAGACAGGAAACAGCATTGCAGAGAAAGGGTCCAAGGTTAAATTGTTGGCAAAATACCACTCGGCATGTGCAAACCCCATGAGGGCCCACAAGTACAAGTTCTAAGGACAGAACAATTACCAGACAGCTGTGAGATGAGAAATTCCTGGAGATCACAAAGGGCTTGGTCTTGTGCATAATCCTTCCAGACAGAGGGAAGATACTGCCTTTAATATGTAGGCATTTAGTGTTGGCTGCTGTGGTCAGTGGATTGAGTGCCAGCCTGCAAACCAAAGGGTCACCAGTTTGATTCTCAGCCAGGGCACATGCCTGGGTTGTGGGCCAGAGCCCCAGTTGGGGGTGTGTGGGAGATAGCCACACATCAATGTTTCTCCTAATCCCTCTCCTTCCCTTCCTTTCTCTCTAAAAATAAATGCATAAAATCTTTAGAATATATATATATATATGGGCATTTAGTCACTCTTCAAAAGGGCTATTGCACACAATTGAAAGAATATTAAATCCAAAAAGAAGACTACACTAGACCTATCTTAGCAAACAGGCTAATAATGAAAGACCCTTCAAACTATTGGCTCAACATGAAAGTCACTTGACTGCCTTCCAAAGAAAGGACCAATATTCTTCAAAGAAATGCAACAAGACCAAGCAGTCAGCCACATGAAGCTGACTTTACCACCACTCAGTGAAAAATTACAAGACACAGAAAAAGAAGTATGAACTTACAGCACTTCACAGGAGAAAGGCATTCAGTGAATCATGCTCAGACATGAGAAAGGAGACTGACCTGGCAGACAAAGACATTACAGACTTGTTGCCAATATGTCCCATATATTCAAGGATATAGAGCAAGACACTCACATAATAAAAGAAGAAATAATAAGATTAAAAACTGAAAAAGTGCAACTTCTAGGGAAGATACATGACCTGAAATGCAAATGTCACTGGATGAGAATAACAGCGGACTCAGAATGGTAGAATAATCAATAAACTTGAAGACACAGAAGTAGCTTTGGTTCTCACTGAAGAATATAGAGAAGCAAAGGCTGAAGATGCTCAAGGTCCTTTGAGATAAAAACAGGAACTATACATATGTAATATTTGAGAGCCAGAGAAGAAGAGAGAGAAAGAATAAACACATACATACTTATTAAATAAGTATCGGCTTCCATTTTTTGTTTGTTTAAATATCAATGTGTGGTTGCCTCTCACGTGCCCCCACTGGGGACCTGGCCCACAACCCAGGCACATGCCCTGACTGGGAATTGAACCAGCAACCCTTTAGTGAACAGGCCAGCACTCAATCCACTGAGCCACACCAACCAAGGCTAGCTTCTGTTTTTACAAATATAATCACAGCTATAAATTGACAGATTCAAGATACTAAACAAACTCTCACCAGGATAACATCTGTCTGTCCCTCTCTTCATCACAAGCACACATGCTGAGAACCCACATAGGCAATTGATAATCACATCATTTAAACCCAGTAAATACCGAAAACATTAAAACCACCCAGAGCAAGACATATTGCAAAGAAAAAAAGATAAAAATGACAGCAGAATTCTCACTAAAAATACTATGAAAGGCAAAAGAAGGTGAAGAACTGAAAGAACAAAATGTTTTCCCAGCACTCCTCTTTCAAGGAAATTAGGGATGGGGGTGCAGTGTGGGTGGGAAAATGGACACAACTGTACTGGAACAAGAATTTTTTTAAAAGTTAAAAAAATGGAGGCAACTGTACTTGAACATCAATTAGGAAGGAAGGAAGGAAGGGAGGGAGGGAGGAAGGAAGGAAGGAAGGAAGGAAGGAAGGAAGGAAGGAAGGAAGGGGGAAAGAAAGGAAGGAAGGAAGGAAGGAAGGAAGGAAGGAAGGAAGGAAGGAAGGAAGGAAGGAAGGAAGAAAAGAAAGAAAGAAAGAAAAAATCTTCCCAAAGCTCATGGAAACATTTTCAGGCAAAGACTGGCTGGGAGAATTTACCACCAGCATGCCTGCATTAGTACAAGAACTATACAAAAAAGATCTTCACATTTGAGGTAAACAAAAAGGAGGTGAAAATGGAGGAAGATGGTCAAAAGACAGAGACTTCCAGTTGGGCCATAAGTGAGAACTAGGGGTACAACATACAATGTGATAACAACAGCTCACCCTGCCCCACAGCACAGAGGGAACTTCTTAGGAAAGTCAGTGCTGAGTTCTCATTACAGAGAGGAATAGTTTTTCCTTTGTGCCCACTTAGTTTTTATTGCATCTGTATGAGAAGGTAGATGTTACCTGGACCTACTGTGCTAATCCCTCCACAATGTAGGTAAGTAAAACCACCATGCTATGTGCCTTACACCTATACACTGATATTTCTCTTTTCAATAAAACTAGAAAAAAGGAAACTAATACTATAGAGAAGTCTGAATGCCCACAAAGAGATAAGGAGCACTTGAACAGGTTAATATATGGATAAATATAACAGAAGAGCTTTTTCTAATTGAAAATCACTGTAAATCTGCTTAAAAAGAATACATTCTGGGATTTAGAACAATATGTTATGGGATTGAATGATGGGCTAATCAGAACCACATTGAGGTAAGCACACAGAAGCAAAATATTACATAAAGTACATATTTTACTAAGAAATTCAAATTAATACTGACATCTTTATCCAGCTCCCACTGGCCCTCCATCCACTGAAATGGAGCTACCAGAAAGAGTCCAGGGAACCAGAGGTGAAGGGTGATTTCTGGATGGGACACACTGGTGAGATCGATCCTTCCCCACCTGCTAGGGCTCTGGAGCCCAGACCCCCACACCAGCTCCAGGACAGGGCTCAGGCTCCCCTTGCAGCTTCTTCCACTAGGGAACCTCTAAACCTGTGGAGGAAACCAGTTCTGAAATGACACGCCAGTTCTATGCAGGGTTTGCTCTGAGGAGAACAAGATATGGGAAGCCACCACAGCATCTTCCTATCCAGAATACCTTCAGAAACTCACTCACTTGGTGTAGTAGAGCCAGGTGAGGCCATAGGTGAGAAGGAAGCCAGCTCCCATGAGAGCCCCTCTGATCAGGCTGATGACCAAGGGCCAGGATCCCTGCTGCTCCCCACAGACCTGGTGGGAGGTACCAGAAACACCTGGAAGAGGAAGAGGAAGAGAGACAGAGGTGTGAGTTTCCTTAAGTCCACACCTCAGTCCTGATTAATGTCCTGCCACTGTCCCCTCAGATCACAGGGGTCCTGCCAGTACTCACCCTGCACAACTAGGTTCAGGGAGACCTGGTAGACTTGCGGGTGCTGAGCTTGGCAGGTGAATTCCCCTGCATCTGCCATGACCATGTGAGGCAGCTCCAGGACCCCCGGGTCTGAGGGCTTGGAGGAACTCTGAGTCAGGCTTCCCCGGGACCAGCTTGGCTTCCCTGGTGCATTGCCATCTGCTTCACAGACCATGAGCAGGGACTGGCCCTCCTGGACTTGCAGGGAGGTGGCATTGCCCAGGACCTCTGGGACCAAGGAGACACAGGGAGACAGAGGGCAGGGCTGAGAGCTGCTCTCTCCTCTGTCCACCCCCAGACACAGAAATGAGAAATAGCATCTCTGAGACAAGCACAGCTAGCAAGGGCCAGTGGGGGTGAAGATGCATGAGGTGAGCAGTGGGCAGGAGAGGCCAGCGGTTGCTCCCAGAACTGGGAGTGGACATTTGAAGAAGAGCTGGTCATGTGTACACCTGGGAGAGCACCCTCGGAAGGTAGACTTTGATGTGAGAAGCTGTGCAGAGGTGCTGACGCACGTAGGACTGACCATTGGAGGCTCACACACACACACACACACACACACACACACAGGTGAAGCTCTCAGCCTCTCCCCTGAGAAAGGAGGGAGCAAGGTGAGTTCTGAACAGAAGAGGAATAGGGTCACACATGGGGTATGTAGAAATGATCTGGGGGCCCAAATTGTGGCAGCCAGGAGGAGAACCTGGAGGCTGCAGGCCACAGAGGAAGCTGGCCCAAGTGCAGGTCTCTGTCATGTCCTGGTGAGAGAGAGGACAGAGGCCCAAGGTGAGGCTGGGTGGCCGTGGGGGTTGAGGAAGTTTGAAATCTGAGACTTTTGCAGGATGTCAAGTTTGCTGAACTCGGTGTGTCCTGGGGAGTGTTGGGCAAACACAGGGAAGCCTGAAGTGACTTTCCAGACATTGAGTCAGGTTCCTCAGAAAGGGAGAGCCCTCCCCGGGGTGTGGAGGGCCCTCGGGGTGTTTTGGACAGCACAGGGCTTTGTGAGGGTCTTCAGGGAAAGGGTAGAACAGAAGCACTGGGGTCAGTGACTCTCCCGAGGGGTCATGCAGAAAGGGGCTGGTAACCGGGCACACAGCTGCAGACTCATCTCCTTGGAGGAGAGAGAGAAGGCACAGCCAGGGAGAGGATGTCATGGGAAAGTGCTGGAGAGAAGAGGTCAAGGGTGAGGGAGCAACCAGAGGTGACAGTGAAAGGTCAACTTGAAATTCACAGGAAACCTAGAGAGACCTGGCAGGGAACAGGTGGGGGACAGGGCAGAGGGGGACTAGAGTGGAGAAGGGTGAAGGGGCTTCATTCTGCCCAATGTCATATCATGTGCCCCCTGTGCCCTCTGACCTCAGTTCCACCCCGGGCCTCTCCCACCTGTGCTGTTTCCCCGGAACATGCGGATGGTCAGAGTCCATGGAGTATCTGGAGGAGAATAAAGTAATTGGCCATGTGCAGTATGATGGACTGTTCAGGAGCAAGGTGTTGGGTCTGGGTGTTTTCTCCATCCTCACCCCAGCCATGGCTCCAAGAACAGTCCCCAAGTATCCTCCACCCACACTCTACACCCCCGACTCCCTCCACCCTCAGGGACCCAGTGTCCTGACTGGGTACTCACAGGTCAGGTTGAGCTTGATGGTGTTCTCAATCTTACCACCCCCTAAGGCCACCTGACAGGTGAGGTTGGTGCCATGGTGCCTGGGCCCTGGTGTGAGGGTGAGCACAGAGTAGTTGGAAGTGCTGGTACCCAGGGGAGTGCAGTTGGCCCCCATCCAGGAGAAAATGGGTAGTGTCTCTCTGTCACAGGTCCATGACAATGCACAGGTAATGTTTTTGGGTTGGCCAGATTTCAGGGTTCCCTGGGTGTGGATGTCAGGCACCAGATCTGGGGAAGAGAGAGACAGAGACCCAGGCCCTGGATGTGGGATCCCCAAGTGTGCCCCTAACTGCAGCCTCTGTGCCAGGCCAGCCCTAGGGGCCCCCTGAGTCATTCCCAGGATGAGAAGAATCAGGTTCCTTCCCAGCCCAGGAGCCCTCAGGACCCAGCCATGTGTCTTCACCTTGTCCCTGTTTCTTATCTGTCGCATAAACAGAGATCTGGTTATGTGTGTAATCGTGTTTCAGATAGGGCCCTCACTCTACTCTGAAAACGTATGTCCCAGTGTCCCCTCTCTGTGTGTCTCTGATGAGCAGGGAGCAGTCGCCGGTCTGAGGATTCCCGATGAGGTGGAATCAGCCTTGGGTCTCCTGTTGTGCACTATGATTGGGGTTGTTTGTGGCCACAGGAGGATCCCGGTCTGTGTTGGCTCCTTCCCGGAACCAGTAGCCATAAGCTGGGGTAGACTCGATCCAGCCATCCTGGGGGTAGGAGAAGGTGCAGGGCACAGAGACACACAGGGCCTCCTGCACCGTCACAGACTTCTGCACAGACAGCGGGAATCCTGGACTCTCAGCCACAGACTCTGCAGAGAAAGGAGGGTCAGCCACAGACTCCACGCCAGCCCACACACTCTCCCCTGGGGCACTCACCAGCCCACAGCAGGGCCAGCAGCAGCAGCAGCAGCATCTCTGGAGGTTTTCTGGGTTTCTGTAGGTAAAAGGAGAAGGAAGGAAGTGGGAACAGAACTGTGGGGAGTGAGCCCCATAGAAGCTGAGGAGCACTGGGCCTCCCCCTGTTCACAGAAGAGGAACTTCAGATATGGAGCTTGTCCCCTCTCTGCACAGAGCTGGCAGATACCCACAGGCCAGAGACCATGGAGACCTTCCCAGAGAAGAGAAGCCAGGGAGAATATCCAAGGTCCTGCCCCATCTTGGGGGGTTCCCCTGCAGCACTGGAGCAGGACCAGGACCTTGAGGATCTGAGGATGGGACACCTGATCTCCTAAAGTCCTCCCATCCAAGGGGCTTTTCTGAGCTCTGGTGTGTACACCAGGGAGCTGCATGGACCTGGAGTTCACAGGCTCATCCAAACTCTCAGGTAGTTGGTCCTGCAAGGTGGAGGATTCATGTGTGTGTGAGCATCTAAGGCAGAAGAAACAAGGGGTCCTGGTGCAGTGAAGTCAGCATCCATCCACCATCCATCCATCCATCATCCATCCATACATCCATCCATCCACCAAACACTCAGTGAGCATCTAAGTGGAGGCCGGCTGGAGACAGGAAGGGATACATGTACCTGGTCATGCATGTGACATGCTCCACACCCAGTGGCGTCATTTGTCCCCAAACACAGTACTGTCGGGCTTCAGAGCTGCAGTCCTGGCTGAGTTTAACATGTTTTCACATGGCATGCTGTGTATTTCCTATAAATATGAGTGTGCATTTTCCTGTCTGTAGTCCAGTTAAAAAGAACTCTTTTCAAGTTGCAAAACTGAAAATGCTACACCCATTAAACAACTACTCCCCATTGTCCTTGTCACAATGATGGAGACCTTCCCCCAGACAGGCATCGCAGGGCCTGGGGGAGGGGGTGTCACCTACTGCAGGGTCCTGGGAGCCCAGGGAGGTCCCTCTGTTCACAACGTTGCTCCTGGTCCTCCCAGTCCCTCCCCTTGACTTTCACTTCCCCTGTGCAAAAAGTGCTTCCTGCTTCTTCTTCTGCACCTGTCTGTGTCTGTTGTTCATCCTGGTTGCAGGTACTGCAGCATAATTCTTTTTTATTTTGAAATATATTATTTTAAGTTATATTTTATTGTTTATGTTATTACAGTTGTCCCACTTTTCTGTTTGTTCCCTCCACACAACCCATCCACTCTGGTTCCCTCAGGCAATTCCTACATCACTGTCCATGTCTGTGGGTCATGCATATATGTTTTTTGGCTGCTCTATTCTGTATGCTGTACTTTACATCCTCATATTCTATAACTACCAATTTGTACATCTTAATCCCCTCACTTTTTTCTCCCATCCTCCCATCCTCCCTGCCACCACCCCCTACAATCTGTCAACCATCAAAACGTTCTCTGTATTTATGATTTGGTATCTGTTCTTGTTTGTTTATTTTATTTTTTATATCCAATTGTCAATAAATATGTATTTATTGGCATTTTATTGTTCATATTTTGGTTCTTCTTAACATTTCATATAATATTAATGTGGTGATGATGAGCTTTTTAAGCTTTTGCTTGTGTGGGAAGCTCTTTATCTGTCCTTTGATTCTAAAAGATAGCATTGCTGGGTAGAGTAATCTTGGTTGTAGGTCATTGCTTTTCATCATCTTGAATATTTCTTGCCAATTCCTTCTAACCTTCAAAGTTTCTTTTGAAAAATAAGCTGACAGTCTTATGGGAGCTCCCTTGTAGGTAACTATTTTTCTCTTGATGCTTTTAAGGCTACCTGTTTGTCTTTAACCTTTGGCATTTTAATTATGATGTGTCTTGGTGTGGGATTTTTGGGGTTCATCTTGTTTGGGACTCTGTACTTTCTGGACTTCTATGTCTATTTCCTTCATCAACTTAAGGAAGTCTTCTGTCATTATTTTTCAAATAGGTTTCCAATTTCTTACTCTCTCTCTTCTCTTTCTGGCACCTTCATGGTGCAAATATTTGTATGCTTGATTTTCTCAGAGACTCTTTAAACTATCCTCATATTTTTGGATTATTTTTTTCTTCTTCCCATTCTGATTTTTTTTTTTGCTTTCTGTATCCCAATAGATGATTTGATTCTTGGCTTTATCCACTCAACTGTTGATACCCTGTAAATGTGTCTGTATTTCAATTAATGTATCCTTTGTTTCTCATTGGATCTTTTTTATGCTGTTGAGGTTCTCACTAAGTTCACTGAACATACTTATAGACAGTGTTTTGAACTGCATCTAGTAGATTGCTTATCTCCATTTTGTTTAGTTCTTCTGGAGTTTTGTGCAGTTCTTTCATTTGGACCATGTTTCTTTGTCTCCTAATTTTGGTAGCCTCCCTATGTTTGTTTCTATGTAGTAGGTAGAGCTAGGTCTCCCAGGATTGACAGAGTGGCCTAATGTCATAGGTGTCCTGTAGGATCCAGTGGCACAACCTCCCCTACTACCCAAGCTGGGAACCCAAGGTGTGCACACTATGTGAGCTGTGTACACACTCTTTGTGTAGTTGAACCTTGATTACTGTTGGCACATGCAAGGTCAGCCACTGCTTGTGTTCTGTCCAGGGTTACTCAGCATAAGCTACAAAGCAATTTGCAGATGGCTGCTACTAGTGCTGGGCTTGGAGGTGCCCAGAAGAGTGTCAGCTGTGAATCAAGGCCAGTTACTGCTAATGCCAGTCCTGGGGCAACTTAGGGAGAGGTATGGTACTTACTGAAGCCAGATGCTGCTTGTTTTAGAGAATTTAGAAAAATCTGAAGCATAGGCCAAGACAAACCATTCATATGGAAAAGCCACTCAAAACAACTTCAGTGGGCCCAAAAACTGAGTGGAGCAGGTCCTCAGGGAATCACCAAGGTGGGGCAAACAGTGAAAGCTGGGTAGGTGAACCTCAGATATGACACCTGCCTGCTGGCTCTGTGGTTTTGTAGAGGGAAAGGCTCAGAAAAGGAAAAATGGCCCCTGCCATTACTTCTCTCTGGGAGAAAGCTGATGCCAGACTATTCAGTTCCTCCACATATGTCTCTGATGCATTTCAGTCTGCAGCCCCCATGCTGAAGCTCAGGGGAAGTGAGTCTGAGTAAGCCTGTACATGGGCCCTGTAAGACTCCAGGGACTCCAGGAGTTTCTTTCTTCCAAAGCCTCACTCTCCACTGATTTTTACAGCTGGAAGTTATGGGGACTTATGCTCCTGGCATGGGAACCCTGAGCTGGGAAGTGTAATATGGAGCTAGGACCCCTCACTCCTGAGATATCCTTCCCAATTTTTATCCAGTACACATGCCTTGGGGGGCAGCCTGTTCTGAGTCTATGCCCCTCTTACCAGTGTTGATGTGATTTAATTCTGTAGTTGAAGGACTTCCATTTGGCTCAACTTCTGATAGTTCTGAACAATGGTTGCCCTACAGTTTAGTTGTTATTTTGATGTGGTTGTGCAGGGAAGCAAGCCCCATTTACCTATGCTCCCATCTTGGCCTCCCCAAATTCTTTTTGGTGACTGAATACCTGGTCAAGATTTGTTCATAGTCAACTCTCCACCTGCCAACCACTGACAACTATGATTCTGTATTCTGTCTCTAGAAATTTGGCCCTATAAGAAACCTCATATAAGTGGAAGCATATTACTTTTCCTCTGATATGATGTGTTTATTTCACTGACCACATGTCCTCAAGATGCATCCAGGTGATAGCAGGTGACAGAAACCCTTTAATTTTTAATGCTGAATAATGTTCTATGGTTGTATACTTTACATTATGTTTACCCACTCATCTGCTGAGGGATGCTTGCCACATTTCGTCCATTGTGAATAATGCTGCTCTGGACATGAGTGTGCACATCTCTTTTAGGGTCTTTCTTTTCAATTTGTAGGACATATACCCATAAGTGGAATTGCTGGATTGTACATTGATTCTATTTTCCATTTTTTGAGGAACCTCCATACTCGTAGCTACCCCATCCCCCATTTTCCCTCATCATCCAGTGGATATACACATTATCATCTGCAGTCTACACTCATCTCCTGATCTCCAGACCTTCATCTCCACCTCTCTCCCTGATGGCCTTCGTTTAATATCAGGTGACTGCTCAGAATGCATGTCACCCTCAAAAGCCTGTCCTCTGAGTCCTGCATGCAACACCACTCCCTCCACCCAGGTGCTCCAGGAGAATACTTTAGCACCACCCTTGCCCCTCTCTTTCCTCACTATCCACATACATTAGAAAATTCAGTGAACTTGACCTTCAAATTATATCCTCCTTCCTGCACTGTGACTCTGGTCCCAGGGCCATCACTTCCTGCCTGGAGCAGCCAGTCCTGCTGTGCTGCTGCTCCTTTGTGCTGCCTGGGGCTCACTCCAGATGGCTGTGGACAGAGCAGCCATTGGGATCATGGTAAAACAGGGCCTACTTTCATGTTGGCTCTCCTCAAGGCTCCAGAATCTCCTATAGGGTCTGCAGCACCTTTCCCACTGCACCCACACCCGTGCCTCTCTGGGCTGTCACACTGGCCCCTTGTTTCCACAACAGCAACCCTACTTCTGCCTCAGGGCCACTGCACTTAGTGTTCTTCCTTTTTTTCCCCCTCTTCTTGGGAACTTTTCTCTTAAACACACAACCTACTTCCTCCTTGCCCCTACTCTTTATTCAGACATCACCTCTGTACATACTGAAAAACAAAAAACTCAACCTCTTATGTCACATGGTAATTTCTCTATACAATTCTCTGTCAAACATCCATCAATATGTGACATGCTCTTATTTTATTTATTGTTACTTATTTTCACTCTTGTCTCCATAATGACAGCACTCTCAAGAGCTAAGAGCTTCTCAGTCCCTTTTTTTTTTATTGTGGTAAAAATATCCAAAAAATAAAACATTCGAGTTTTAAAATTTTATAAGATATAATTCAGTGACACTAGTTACATTCAAAATGTTGTGCAACCATCACCACTGTCTATTTCCAGGGTTTGTACAGTTACACAATAACCCCCATTCCCTGCACCCTCGATCTGAGCAACTACCAATCTCAATGAATTTGCCTACTTCAGCTCATATGAGCAGATCATATAGTTGTCCTTCTGACTCTGGCTTCTTTCATTTATTATGTTGTTTTCAAGGGTTCATTCATGTTGGAGCAGGTGTCAAAATTTATTTGGTCCTCCTTAAGGCTGAAGGATGTTACACTGTATGTATATACCTCTTTGGTTCATCCATTCTTCTGAGGATGGACCCTACAGTGGGTTCCACAGCTACTTTGAATAACGCAGACATGAACTATGAAGTAGAAGAACTTGCACCAATTTTGCTCATACAAGCAATGAGCAAAGGTTCCAGTTAGTCTCCATCTTGGCCAAAACTAACTTCCCATTCTTTGAAATATAGAACATAGGTCTTAATGCCTGTGCAATCATATTTAATTGTTGATTTCAGTGGCACTTCTCTGATAACTAATGTTGGTGGCCTTTTTTTTTCCATGTGTTTGTCACTCATTTTTATACCTTGCTTGCAGGAGCTTCTTTTCATGTTGTTTCGATGGTGGATATTCTTGAAGCTGTGTTTCCTGATGCATCTCTGGGATCTACAACAATGCTAGTACATAGTAGGTGTTCAGTGACGCTTCCTAAATGTGTCTATGAATAAATGAGTGAATGTCACTCTGCTCAGAAATGTACAATAACACACACAGTGGCATGACTCACAGTGAGGGAGAATCAGGACTTGCAGAAGTAGGAATGGGGAAGGAAGAACATTTCAGCCCAAGAAACTGCACATGCAAAGTCTCAGAGTCACCCAGGCCCTGGTCCAGCTGGGTGTGGACATGGTGTGAGATTCACAGACATGGTAGAATCTTGTGCAGCATTCAGTTGGGGATGGACCATGCCAAGTCCTCAGATCCAGCCTGTGTCATTTTCACCTGGGTCTCTGGTCATGGAGAGGAGCCATCAGTGTTCATACTTTGCTGGTAGTGGACAGTCTCTGGAACCACAGTCTGGAGGTCTGTGTGGAGGGCAGAGATAGAAGTGAGAGACTGATGCATTCAGAAACCCAGAGAGACATCAGACCACAGGCATAACCAGGGTCAGACAGGGAGGAGACAGAAATCAAGGTCAGTTCTGATTAGGCACAAAAAAGGAACAAGACTTAGTGACATATTGGATCAGGGAGAAGAGAGGGAGGGCAAAGTGGAGAACCACACTTCACTTCTGGCCTTAGAGAAGGGGGCCACCGTGTCATCACTGTGAGGGGGAACCCAGCAAAGAAATGAGTTTGGGAGAAAGGTGACAGCTCAATTTTAGCAAAGCTGAGTGGAGCCATCTGGGGGAGCAAACAGGGGAAGGTGTCCATTGGATGTTGGCAGGTTGAAGTCTGCCTCACTCACCTGTGGGGCCAGCCTAGGATGATATTCTCATCCTCCACATTTTCTGCAGTCTGGGACGACTTCCTCATGCAGATCCTCGCTCTGAGGAAATAGACTGTGGTCTTTAGGCTGATGAGGCCAGGGTGTAATGGGCAGCAGACCCTGTTCCTTGTAAGGAGCTAAAAGGGACACTGAGGCAGCAGATGTCTGGTCTGGTCCCATGGACCATGCTGACACAGCAGGTACCTCTCATCCTGGATGTTTGCTGGGCACTGCACTTATGACAGCTGCCCCTGAGGAATCGTCACCCATCAACCCATTAGCCCCCTGGTTTTTCCATTCCATGAGCCATTCATACCCCATTACTGGTTCCGGACTCAGTCACATATCCTCTATCTTCCCCTTGTCCCCCTGTCCCCCTGGGGCTGAGCTCACATGAGGATGATGAGGCAGAGGAGAAGGACCAGGGTCTTGACAGCTGCTTCTGTGATGGCCACGAGCACCACCCCTGCCCTGAGTCCTAAGAGATGATAGATGTGAAATGATACACATTCAAATAGACCCCTAAGCACTGTAAAATCCCACTGACCTCCAAGGAAAGGGTGGTGGCACACTGAAGAAACTTAGTGTACCTCATATTACATAGAAACATCTAATTCCTCTAAATTGAAAAACATTTCCAAGAATGAATAATAAAATTTAAGGTATAGAGTAGAAGACTGAGCAAAGAATAGGGACAGAGAACTCACAGAATCAAAGACATACAAATGACTCTCCATCATAAAGCTATATTCAACACCATTTATAACAGAAGAAAAGCTAAATAAAACTTCACAAAGAGCCCTGGCTGGAGTGGCTCAGTGGATTGAGCACTAGCCTGTAAACCAAAGGGTCTCTGGTTTGATTCCCAGTCAGGCCACATGTCTGGGTTGCAGGCCAGGTCCCCAGTAGGGGGCATGTGAGAGGCAACCACACATTGATGTTTCTCTCTCTCTCTTTCTCCCTCCCTTCCACTCTCTCTAAGAGAAATAAATAAAATCTTTTTAAAAACTTCACAGAGAATCCTGTTTTCACCTGATATTATGAATGCTGTGTTATGTCCTAGTTTGGTGAAATGGTCCACACTTGATGAAAAACAATTTGAAAAGTTTTCAAAAATGGAGAATGTGAAGAAAAGAGAATCCTTGTGCACTGTTGCTGTGAGTGTAAATTAATGCATCCACTATGCATAACTGTATGGGGGGTCCTCAAAAAAAACCCAAAACAAATAGGAAGCACTGTCATATGATCCAGCAATCCTACTCTCTGGTATTTATCTGAAAAAAATGAAACTACTAACTAGAAAAAGTATCTGCATCCCCATGTTCATTGCAGCATTATTTACAACAGTAGAAATTTCCAGAGATCACACAATACTTGGTTCTTGGCACAGTGTCTTTAGACAGAGCAGAGATACTGATTTGAATATATGGTGCATTCAGGCAAACATTGAAATGGCCCATGGCATTGGAGTGAATGCCCTAGAATAAGGGCTACACTCAGTCTACCATAGGAGACAGATTACAAATTAGAGCCTTTAAAATACTGGCCCAAAATGCAAGTAAAATCACTGCCTTCAAGAAAAGGACCAATGTTCTTTAAAGAAATACAACAAACCAAACAGTCAGTCACATAAAATGGACACATCTGCCACTCAGAGAAAAGTTACTAGGCATATGAAGAAATATGAATGTGCAACACTTCATAAGAGAAAAACCATTCATGAAATCACTCTCAGACATGACTGAAGAGATGGATTTACCAAACAAAGACACAAAGAGATTTCTTATAATATGTTTCATATACTTGAAAATGTAAAAAAGAGCCCTGGTTCGTGTGGCTCAGTCGATTGAGTGCTGGCCTGTGAACCAAAGGATTGCCGGTTTGATTCCCAGCCAGGGAACATGCTTGGGTTACTGGCCAGGCCCCCAGTAGGGGGCACAAAAGAGGCAATCATCATTGATGTTTTTCTCCCCTTTTTCCCCCTCACTCTCCTCTCTCTAAAAGTAAATAAATCTTTAAAAAAAAAAGAGCATTACCATAAAAAAGAAGAAAAGTAAGATAACAAGCTAAAGACCCTTAACATCCAGAAGAGAAAACACATGACCTGAAACTCAAATATCACTGAATGAGATTAACAGCAGGTTCAACTTGGTGAATAGTCAATAATCTTGTACATGTAACCATAGCTCCTGTTATAATGGACAGATACAGAGAATAGGAGCCAAACAAAGGTTCACAGATGCTCACTGACTTACGGGATAATATCAGGCAATGTAACTTGAGTAAAATTGCAGACCCAGAGAAGAACAAAGAGGAAGAATAAAATATACATATATAATTAGCTTCAATATTTTCAAATTTGATTAAACCTATAAACCCAAATCCAAAGCACTCAATGAATTCCCAATAGGATTAAATCTCTCATTCAGTCTCTCTTTCTCTCTCTCTCACACACACACACACACACACACACACTCATACACTTACACTCCACATCAAGGTGGGTACTAATCTAATCATTTAGCCCAGTTAAAGAGATATGAAAACCTGCCAGAGAAAGAGACAAACTTCAAGTAAGGAAAGAAATAAAAGTTACAACAGAATTCTCATAACAAACTATGAAAGCCAAAAGAAGTTAAAGAACTAAAAATGCAAAAAAAAATTTAGAATTCCTCATCTAAGAAATATCCTCCAAAGCTAATGTAAGCAGAGGCTTTTTCAAATAACTGTTGAGAGAATTAATCACC
This sequence comes from Phyllostomus discolor, assembly GCF_004126475.2. NCBI lineage: Eukaryota > Metazoa > Chordata > Mammalia > Chiroptera > Phyllostomidae > Phyllostomus > Phyllostomus discolor. The sequence continues at coordinate 22,242,723 of NC_040914.2, forward strand.
AGCATACCTACACTATAAAAAATATACAAAAAGATTTTCAGGTAAAAAAAATGATGGGGAGGGAGAGGAAGATGGTCAAAATAACCCTTTCAATTGTAACATAAATAAGCATTAAGGATATAATGTACAATGAGATGACTATAGCTAACATATCTGTACAATATATTAAAAAGTTGAAAATGTGATCATTTCTCAACCTTTTGGCTAAGATCAAGTGTAAAAAAGTTGAAAATGTGTATATCGAGAGTTTTCCTCATAAACAGAAATATTTATTTTTTTCTTTACTTTTTATTGCATCTATATGAGAAGATGAATGTTAGCTGAACCTACCGTAGTGATCTAATCATTTCACAATGTACGTACATCAGACCATCATTCTGTATTGCTTAATCTTATACACAGAAAAAATGAATTATCTATCAATAACACAGAGAAAAGAAAAAAGATACTATAGAAGAATTTGAATTACATAAAAAAGAAAAGCAATTGATCAGGTCCATGTGGATCAGTATAAAGGAGCTTATTTTTCTAATTATAAAGTATCTTTATAATTCACCCTTTAAAAATAATATGAGATTTATAACAATATACTATGGGGTTAAATAATGGACTTACCAAAATCACATTAAGCACACAAAAGCCAAATATTATCTGAAGTATGATTCAGATTACTAATAAAACTCTTCGTGTTTACCTCACTTGTCCTCCCAACCACTGAGGGAGAAATATCAGAAAAAGTCCTGGGAACCAAAGGTAAAGAAAGAATTATCTCTGAATGAGACACAAGGTCGAGTTACTCAGCACCTCCTTGCTCCACAAAGCTGTGCCAGGTGGGTGTCAGGACACAATGGTTTATGGAATCCTCATCCACCTGCCCAAGCTCTGGAGCCCAGGCCTCGGCACCACCTTGAGGATGGGGCTCAGTCTCTCCTTGCAGCCTGGTCTCCATGGGAGTCTCTGAACTAGTGGGAGACATAAGTCCTGAAATGAGAGACTAGTGCTTTGGAGACTTTGCTCTGGAGAGGAGGAGATGTGTGAAGCCACAGTGATGTCCCCAAATCCAGGAGACCTTGAGAAGGGTCCTTGCCTGGTGGAGTAGATGCAGGTGCTGAGAAAGCCAGCCCCCATGAGGTCCCCCCATGAGAAGGATGAGGATCAGGGGCCAGGAGCCCTGCTGCTCCCCACAGATCTGAGGGTAGGAACGAGAGATACCTGGGGGAAGAAGAGGGGACAAGGTGGAGAGGTATTTTTCTGTAAGTCCACATGTTAGTCCTCCTCATGGTCCACCTCACAGTGCAGGGGTCCTGCTGATACTCACCCTGCACAACTAGGTTCAGGGAGACGTGGTAGGAGATCCGTGGGTGGTGAGCTCGACAGGTGAACTCCCCTGCATCTGCCACGACCACCTGGGGCAGCTCCAGGACCCCTGGCTCCAAGGGCTTGGAGGGGCTGAGAGTCAGGCTCCCCCGCCACCAGCTCAGCCTCCCTGGGGGGTTGCCATCTGTCTCACAGACCAAGCGCAGGGACTGGCCCTCCTGGACTTGCAGGGAGGTGGCATTGCCCAGGACCTCAGGGACTAAGGAGACACAGAGAGACAGAGGGCAGGGCTGAGAGCTGCTCTCTCCTCTGTCCACCCCCAGACACAGAAATGAGAAACAGCATCTCTGAGACAAGCACAGCTAGCAAGGGCCAGTGGGGGTGAAGATGCATGAGGTGAGCAGTGGGCAGGTGAGGCCAGCTATTGCTCCCAGAACTGGGGGTGGGCATTTGAGGAAGAGCTGGTCACGTGTACACCTGGGAGAACACCCTTGGGAGGTAGACTTCGATGTGAGAAGCTGTGCAGAGGTGCTGATGCATGTAGGACTGACCATTGGAGGCTCACACACACACACACACACACACACAGATGAAGCTCTCAGCCTCTGCCCTGAGGGAGGAGGCAGTCATGGTCAGTTCTGAGCAGGGGAGGAATAGGGTCACATGGAGGGTATGTGGAGATGATTTTGGGGCCCAAATTGTGGCAGCCTGGAGGGGGCAGAGACTCCAGGGCCTCCCCCACCTGTGCTGTTTCCCCAGAAGACACGAACAGTCAGGTTCTGTGGAGCATCTGGAAGAGAAATAAGTAATTGTCCACCTGCAGTATGATGGGCTGGTCATGAGCAAGGTGGTGGGTCTAGGTGTTCTCTCCATCCTCACCCCTGCCATGCCCAGGAGAACAGTCCCCAAGTATCCTCCACCCACCCCTGCTCCCCCAACATTCATATCCCTTCAGGACCCGACGTCCTGGCTGAGCACTCACACACAGTGAGCTGGATGGTCCTCTCAGTGCTCACATCAGCCCCAGGGAAGGTCACTCGACAGGTGAGGTTGGTGCTGTGGTCCTCAGGCCCTGGTGTGAGGGTGACCACTGAGGAGCTGAAGGTCCTGGAACCCAGGATGGCGACATTGCCCCCAATCCAGTAGAATTCTGGACGTGTCCCTCTCTCACAGGCCCATGGAAGAGCACAGGTAATGTTCTTGGGGTGCCCTGATTCCAGGAACCCTTGGAAGTAGATGTCAGGTGTCTGTGACAGAGCTGGAGAAGAGAGAGATAGAGACACCCAGGCTCTGGAGGTGGGGTCATTGAGTGTCCCCCTCACGGCACCTCTACCATTGGCAAGTCCCAGGGTCCTGTCCCCCTGAGTCTCCTTGAGTCCATCCCAGGATGAGAAGAATTGGGTTCTTTCCCAGCCCAGGAGCCCTCAGGACCCAGCCATGTGTCTTCCTCTTGACCTCAGTTCTTACCTGTCACATGTACATAGAGCTGGTTCTCCTTGTAACTATATGCCTCATAATGCCCTCTCTCCACCCTAAAGAAGAATGTCCCTGTGTCCCTTCTCCGTGCATCTGTGATGTCCAAGGAACAGCTGTAGTTCAGGGGGTCCCCAAGGAGGTGGAATCGGCCCTGCTTTTCGCCTTGCACTTTCCGATCTTGGTTGTTGGTGGCCACTGGTGGATCCTGGAATTCATTGGCTCCTTCCTGAAACCAGTAGCCATGAGCTGGGGTTGAGTCAGTCCAGTAGTGCTGGCGGTAGGTGACAGTGCAGGGCACAAAGACACACAGGGCCTCTTGCACTGTTACGGACCTCTGCACTGTCAGCCAGTGGTCCTCATCTTCGGCCAGGAACCCTGCAGAGAAAGGAGGGTCAGCTGCAGATTCACCCTCCTCCCACACGTTCTCCCCTCAGGCTCTCACTGGCCCATAGCAGGGGCAGCAGCAGCCACAGCATCTCTGGAGGGTGTCTGGGCTCCTTTGTGTGAAAGGAGAAGGAAGGCAGTTGGAGAAGGACTGTGGAGAGCGAGCCCCACAGAAGCTGAGGAGGAGCACTGGGCCTCCCCCTGCACAGAAGAGGAACTTCAGATGTGGGATTTGTCCCCTCTCTTCACAGAGCTGGCACATACCCACAGGCCAGAGACCATGGAGACCTGCCCAGAGAGGAGACGCCAGGGAGCAGACCCCGGGTTCCGCCCCATCTCAGGGGCTTTCCTGCAGCACTGGAGCAGGACCAGGACCAGGACCTTGAGGACCTCTGAGGACGAGACATGTGAGTCTCCTAAAGTCCTCCCATCCAAGGAACTGTTATAAGTTCTGGTGTGTACACCAGGGAGTTGTGTGGACCTGGAGTTCACGGCCTCATCCAGACTCTCAGGTGGTCGGTCCTGCAAGGTGGAGGATTCCTGTCTGTGTGAGCATCTAAGGCAGAAAAAACAAGGGGTCCTGTTGCATTGAAGGCAGCATCCATCCATCATCCATCCATCCTTTCAGCAACCCACCAAATGCTCAGTGAGCATCTAAGTGGAGGCCAGCTGGAGACAGGAAGGGATACATGTACCTGGTCATGCCCATGACATGCTCCACACCCAGTGGCGTCCTTTGTCCCCAAATGCAGTACTGTCGGGCTTCAGAGCTGCAGTCCCAGCTGAGTTTAACATGTTTCCACGTGGCATGCTGGTTATTTCCTATAAATATGAGTGTTAGTTTTCCTTTTTTTTTTTTGTAGTCTAGTTTAAAAAGAAGAACTCTTTTTCAAGTTACAAAACTGAAAACGCTACCCCAACTGCTCATTTTACTTCTCAAAATGATGGAGACCTTCCCCCAAACAGGCATCACAGGGCCTGGGGGAGGAACTGTCACCTACTACAGGGTCCTGGGAGCCCAGGGAGGTCCCTCTGTTCACAATGTTGCTCCTGGTCCTCCCAGCCCCTCCCCTTGACTTTCACTTCCCCTCTGCAAAAAGGGCCTCTTGCTTCCGCACATCTCTGTCCATTGTTCACTGAGACTGCAGGCACTGGAGCATAATCCTTTCTATTGTCCAAGTGAATTCTTTTCTGTGACAGAATACCTGGTCAAGATTTGTTTTTGGCTGACACCCTCCATCTCCCAGCCACTGGCAACCACCATTCTACTTTCTGTCTCTAGGAATTTGACTACTTTGGAAACTTCATATATGTGGAAGTCTACAGTACTTTTCTATTATGTGATGTGTTTGTGTTTATTGCATTGACCATATGTCATCAAGATTCATCCATTGTGATCACATGACAGAAACCCCTTTTAAAAAAAGGTTGAATAGTAGCCTATGGTTGTATATACCACATATGTTTATCCACTTGTCTGTTGATGGATCCATTCTTGCTTGCCACATTTCAGCTGTTGTGAATAGTGCTACTCTGAACATGAGCATGCAGATATCTTTTACAGTCCCTCTTCTCAATTTGTAGGATATGTAAGTGGAATCACTGGATCGTGTGTTAATTCTGCCTTCAGTTTCCTGAGGGTCCTCCTTTCTTTTACATTCCTCCCACCTTTTCTCATCACCTTTGCCCTCACCACCTGGTGGCTACACACATTAACATCTGCTGTCTGGGCCCCTCTCCTGATCGCCAGACCTTCATCTCCACCTCTCTCCCTGACATCCCTCAGGGAATATCACATGACTACTCAGAATGCATGATACCCTCAAAACCCTGTTCTCTGAGTCCTGCATGCAACACCACTCCCTCTACCCAGGTGCTCCAGGAGAATACTTTGGCACCATCCTTGCCCCTCTCTTTCCTCACTATCCACATACATTAGAAAATTCAGTGAACTTGACCTTCAAATTATATCCTCCTTCCTGCACTGTGACCCTGGTCCCAGGGCCATCACCTCCTGCCAGTCCTGCTGTGCTGCTGCTCCTTTGTGCTGCCTGGGGATCAGTCCAGATGACTGTGGACAGAGCAGCCACTGGGGTCCTGGTAAAATAGGGCCTACTCTTGTGTTGGCTCTCCTCAAGGCTCCAGTATTTTCCATAGGGTCTGCAGCACCCTTCCAGCTGTACCCCCACCCATGCCTCCCTGGGCTGTCGCCTCAGCCCATTGTCTCTAACCCACAAAGCTTGCTTCTTCCTCAGAGTTGCTGCATTCAGTGTTCTTCCATTCATTCTCTTTTTGGGAACTTTCCTCTTAAACACACAGCCTGCTTCCTCCTTTCCCCCTCTCTTTGTTCAGACATTATCTCTGCACACACTCAAAATCAGAAAACCCACCTCATATGTCACAGGGTCCTTTATGCAATTCTCTCTCAATCATCTATCAATATGTGACATGTTCTCATTTCATTTCTTATTTTAATTTCACCTTTGTCTACATTATGAATACATTTTAAAGAGTTAAGGGCTTCTCAATCCCATAATTTTATTGTGGTAAGTTATTCATAAAATAAAACCTTCCATTTTTAACATTGTATAGGGTATGATTCAATGGAAATATTTACATTCATAATGTTGTGCAACCATCACCACTCTCTATTTCCAGAACTGGTCATCATCCGGAACAGAAACTTTGCACAGTTACACAATAATTCCCAGTACCCTAAAAGATACATGAACAATAACAAAGGGGGGTGGAAACAGGCGAGGGAGGTAGGGAGGGGTGGGATGTTGGGGAGGGGTGGGGGGAAAGGCAGAAAACTGTACTTGAACAATAAAAAAATGTTGAAAAAATAACTCCCTGTTCCCCTCCCTTAGATCCAACCACCACCCTTCTTCTTTTGGTGAGTTTTCCTATTCTTTGCTCATATGAGAAGAGTCATGAAACATTTGTTCTTCTGTGTCTTGTTTCTTTCATTTATTATGTTGTTTTCAAGGGTTAATCCATGTTGAAAGAGATGTCAGAATATCATTTGCTCCTTTTTAATGCTGAAGAGTACTCTACTGTATGTATATGCCTCCTTAATTCATTCATTCTTCTGAGGATGGGCTCTAGGGTGGGTTCCATCATTACTTTGAATAATACTGCTTGCCCTATGGAGGGCAAGTACCTGTTGGAGTTTGTAAGTCCAACCCCTTCAACATTTACCTGGGAGTGGATGGTCTGAGTCATATGGTACCTTTCGGTTCACCTTTTGACAGAAATTCCAAAGGGTTTTCCATGATCCTGCACCATTTTTTCACTCATAGAAGCTATGCATGAAAATTCCAATTTGTCCACATCATTGCCAACACTTGTCATTTCCCATTTTAAAATACAGAGATATGTGTAATGACTGTGAAATCATAGTTAATTGTTGATTTCAGTGGCACTTCCCTAATGACTAATGGTGGTGGCCAATTTTTTTTTCATGCGCTTGTAGCTCATGTTTATATTTGCTTTCAGATGCGTCTTTTCATGTCTTTGGGTGGTGGATATTCTTGAAGCTGTGTTTCCCTGATGCATCTCTGGGATCTACAACAATGCTAGTACATAGTAGGTGTTCAGTGACGCTTCCTAAATGTGTCTATGAATAAATGAGTGAATGTCACTCTGCTCAGAAATGTACAATAACACACACAGTGGCATGACTCACAGTGAGGGAGAATCAGGACTTGCAGAAGTAGGAATGGGGAAGGAAGAACATTTCAGCCCAAGAAACTGCACATGCAAAGTCTCAGAGTCACCCAGGCCCTGGTCCAGCTGGGTGTGGACATGGTGTGAGATTCACAGACATGGTAGAATCTTGTGCAGCATTCAGTTGGGGATGGACCATGCCAAGTCCTCAGATCCAGCCTGTGTCATTTTCACCTGGGTCTCTGGTCATGGAGAGGAGCCATCAGTGTTCATACTTTGCTGGTAGTGGACAGTCTTTGGAACCACAGTCTGGAGATCTGTGTGGAGGGCAGAGATAGAAGTGAGAGACTGATGCATTCAGAAACCCAGAGAGACATCAGACCACAGGCATAACCAGGGTCAGACAGGGAGGAGACAGAAATCAAGGTCAGTTCTGATTAGGCACAAAAAAGGAACAAGACTTAGTGACATATTGGATCAGGGAGAAGAGAGGGAGGGCAAAGTGGAGAACCACACTTCACTTCTGGCCTTAGAGAAGGGGGCCACGTGTCATCACTGTGAGAGGGAACCCAGCAAAGAAATGAGTTTGGGAGAAAGGTGGCAACTCAATTTTAGCAAAGCTGAGTGGAGCCATCTGGGGGAGCAAACAGGGGAAGGTGTCTATTGGATGTTGGCAGGTTGAAGTCTGCCTCACTCACCTGTGGGGCCAGCCTAGGATGATATTCTCATCCTCCACATTTTCTGCAGTCTGGGATGACTTCCTCATGCAGATCCTCGCTCTGAGGAAATAGACTGTGGTCTTTAGGCTGATGAGACCAGGGTGTAATGGGCAGCAGACCCTGTTCCTTGTAAGGAGCTAAAAGGGACACTGAGGCAGCAGATGTCTGGTCTGGTCCCATGGACCATGCTGACACAGCAGGTACCTCTCATCCTGGATGTTTGCTGGGCACTGCACTTATGACAGCTGCCCGTGAGGAATCGTCATCCATCAACCCATCAGCCCCCTGGTTTTTCCATTCCATGAGCCATTCATACCTCATTACTGGTTCCGGACTCAGTCACATATCCCCTATCTTCCCCTTGTCCCCCGTCCCCCTGGGGCTGAGCTCACATGAGGATGATGAGGCAGAGGAGAAGGACCAGGGTCTTGACAGCTGCTTCTGTGATGGCCACGAGCACCACCCCTGCCCTGAGTCCTAAGAGATGATAGATGTGAAATGATACACATTCAAATAGACCCCTAAGCACTGTAAAATCCCACTGACCTCCAAGGAAAGGGTGGTGGCACACTGAAGAAACTTAGTGCACCTCATATTACATAGAAACATCTAATTCCTCTAAATTGAAAAACATTTCCAAGAATGAATAATAAAATTTAAGGTATAGAGTAGAAGACTGAGCAAAGAGTAGAGACAGATAGCTCACAGAATCAAAGACACACCAATGACCCTTATTTATAAAACTCATTCTACACCATTTATAATGAGATAAATGCTCAATAAAAGTTCATGGAGAATGTGGTTTTCACCTGATATTGTGAATGTTCTAAGTGTCTCATCTCACCCTGGTCCTGTGCATTGGTGCAACCTTAATGGGAAACAGTTTGACATGTTTTCAAATACAGAGGATGTGGAGAAAAGAGAACCCTAGTTCACTGTTGCTGTGAGTGTAAATTAGTGCAGCCGCTATGCATTACTGTATGGAGGGTCCTCAAAAAAACAAACAAACAAAAAATAAAACCAAGAAGTATTGACATATGATCCAGCAATCCTACTCTCTGGTATTTATCTGAAAAAAATGAAACTACCAACTGGAAAAAGTATCTGCATCCCCATGTTCATTGCAGCATTATTTACAACAGTAGAAATTTCCAGAGATCACAAAATGCTTTGTTCTTGGCACAGTGTCTTTAGACAGAGCAGAGATACCGACTTGAATATATGGTGCATTCAGGCAAACATTGAAATGGCCCATGGCATTGGAGTGAATGCCCTAGAATAAGGGCTACACTCAGTCTACCATAGGAGACAGATTACAAATTAGAGCCTTTAAAATACTGGCCCAAAATGCAAGTAACGTCACTGCCTTCAAGAAAAGGACCAATGTTCTTTAAAGAAATACAATAAAACAAAACAGTCAGTCCCATAAAAAGGGACAATGTCCACCACTCAGAGAAAAGTTACTAGGCATATGAAGAAATATGAATGTGCAACACTTCATAAGAGAAAAACCATTCATGAAATCACTCTCAGACATGACTGAGGAGATGGATTTACCAAACAAATAGAAGAAGAGATTTCTTACAATATGTTTCATATACTCAAGGATGTAAAAAAATCATTACCATAATAAGAGAAGAAAATTAAGATAACAAGCTAAGGAACTGTAACTTCTAGAGGAGAAAATACATGTTCTGAAATGCAAATTTCACTGATGAGATTTATAGCAAGTTCAATGTGTAGGATAATTTTAAAAAAAACTGGGGCATGTAGCCATAGCTCTTGTTATGACTGACAAATGCAGAGAATAAAACTTGAATAAAGTTGCACAGATGCTCAAGGCCCTATTATTTAATATCAGGCAATAACATGTAAAATTAAAGAGCAAGAGACTAACACAAAGAAAGAATAAAACTACAGATATAATTAGCTTCCATTTTTTTCAAATTTGATTACAATGATAAATCCACATCCAAACCATTCAACAAATGCAAATAGGATTAGGATTCCATCTCTCTTCTTTCCTCTCTCTCTCTCTCTCACGCACACATACACACACACACACAAACACACACACACTCAATCACATCCCACATCAAGGCACATATTACTTAAATCATATAAACCCAGTTAAAAACAAAAACATAAAAACCTGCCAGAGAAAATGGCAAACTACAAGCAGAGAATGAAAAAAAAGAAATTACAGGAATTCTCATAAGAAACTATGAAAATGAAATGAAGTGAAGAACTGAAAGGGAAAAATGTTTTCCTAGAGTTCCTCATCTAAGAAAAACACCTTTCCAAAGATAATGTAAGCAAAAACTTTTCCAAACAACAGTTGAGAGAATTTATCACCAGCATACCTACATTCAAGAAATGTGCAGAAAGATCTTCATGGGAAAGGAGAAGGATGGGGATGGGGAAATGGACTTGGTCAATATAGAAATTCCACTTATAACATAAATAAGAGTGAGGGACATAATGTGCAATGTGATGGGTATAGCTAACACTGCTGTACAAGTAAGTCATAGGAAAGTTGTTAGAACAGTGAATTCTGAGATCTCATCATAGACAAAAATGTTTCCTTTTTTCTTTCCTCACTTTTGATTGCCTCTATATGAGAAGATGAATATTAACTGAACCTACTGTAATAATCATTTCACAATATACATAAGTCAAATCATTATGTTGTGCACCTTAAACTTATACACTAATATACATCAATTATTTTTCAATAAAACTAGAAAAAGTAAAATAACATTGTAGTATAGAAAAATGGAATAATGTAAAGAAATGAAGAGCAATTAAACAGGTTAACATGTGGAAATATACAATATAAAAGAGCTTATTCTAATTATAAAATATCTTTACAATTCACTGCTTTGATATAATACCATGAGATTTATAAAAAAATATAATATGGCATTGAAAAATGGGCTTGTCATAACAACACTGAGGTAAACACAAAAGTAAAATATTATGTGGAGTGTGATTCAGATTACTAATAAAATGCTCTTTTTTTCCTCATTTGTCCTCCCAACCACTGAGGGAGAAATATCAGAAAAAGTCCTGGGAACCAAAGGTAAAGAATTATCTCTGAATGAGACACAAGGTCGAGTTACTCAGCACCTCCTTGCTCCACAAAGCTGTGCCAGGTGGGTGTCAGGACACAGTGGTTTGAGGGATCCTCAAACACCTGCCAAAGCTCTGGATCCCAGACCTCAGCACCACCTTGAGGATGGGGCTCAGTCTCTCCTTGCAGCCTGGTCTCCATGGGAGTCTCTGAACTAGTGGGAGACATAAGTCCTGAAATGAGAGACTAGTGCTTTGGAGACTTTGCTCTGGAGAGGAGGAGATGTGTGAAGCCACAGTGATGTCCCCAAATCCAGGAGACCTTGAGAAGGGTCCTTGCCTGGTGGAGTAGATGCAGGTGCTGAGAAAGCCAGCCCCCATGAGGTCCCCCCATGAGAAGGATGAGGATCAGGGGCCAGGAGCCCTGCTGCTCCCCACAGATCTGGGGGTAGGAACGAGAGATACCTGGGGGAAGAAGAGGGGACAAGGTGGAGAGGTATTTTTCTGTAAGTCCACATGTTAGTCCTCCTCATGGTCCACCTCACAGTGCAGGGGTCCTGCTAATACTCACCCTGCACAACTAGGTTCAGGGAGACGTGGTAGGAGATCCGTGGGTGGTGAGCTCGACAGGTGAACTCCCCTGCATCTGCCACGACCACCTGGGGCAGCTCCAGGACCCCTGGCTCCAAGGGCTTGGAGGGGCTGAGAGTCAGGCTCCCCCGCCACCAGCTCAGCCTCCCTGGGGGGTTGCCATCTGTCTCACAGACCAAGCGCAGGGACTGGCCCTCCTGGACTTGCAGGGAGGTGGCATTGCCCAGGACCTCAGGGACTAAGGAGACACAGGGAGACAGAGGGCAGGGCTGAGAGCTGCTCTCTGCTCTGTCCACCCCCAGACACAGAAATGAGAAACAGCATCTCTGAGACAAGCACAGCTAGCAAGGGCCAGTGGGGGTGAAGATGCATGAAGTGAGCAGTGGGCAGGTGAGGCCAGCTGTTGCTCCCAGAACTGGGGTGGGAATTTGAGGAAGAGCTGGTCACATGTACACCTCGGGGAGCAACCTTGGCGAGTGGACCTTGATATGAGATATTGTGCAGAGGTGCTGATGCATGTAGGGCTGACCATTGGAGGCTCACACGCGCACACACACACACACACACACACACACACACACACACAGGTGAAGCTCTCAGCCTCTCCCCTGAGAAAGGAGGGAGCAAGGTGAGTTTTGAGCAGAAGAGGAATAGGGTCACACATGGGGTATGCAGAGATGATCTGGGGGCCCAAATTGTGGCAACCAGAAGGGGGAGAACCTGGAGGCTGCAGGCCACAGAGGAGGCTGGTCCAGGTCCAGGTCTCTGTCATGTCCAGGTGAGAGAGAGGACAGAGGCCCAAGGTGAGGCTGGGTGGCTGTGGGGGTTGAGGAAGTTTGAAATCTGAGACTTTTGCAGGATGTCAAGTTTGCTGAACTTGGTGAGTCCTGGGGAGTGTTGGGCAAACACAGGGAAGTCTGAAGTGACTTTCCGAACACTGAGTCAGGTTCCTCAGGCAGGAAGGGCCCTCCCCGGGGGTGTGGAGGGCCCTCGGGGTGATCTGGACAGCACAGAGCTTTGTGAGGGTCTTCAGGGAAGAGGTAGGACGGAAGCACTGGGGTCAGTGACTCTCCCGAGGGGTCATGCAGAAAGGGGCTGGTAACCGGGCACACAGCTGCAGACTCATCTCCTTGGAGGACAGGGAGAAGGCACAGCCAGGGAGAGGCAAGGAGTCAGGGAGAGGACGTCATGGGAAAGTGCTGGAGAGAAGAGGTCAGGGGTGAGGAAGCAACCAGAGGTGACAGTGAAAGGTCAACTTGAAATTCACAAGAAACCCAGAGAGACCTGGCAGGAAACAGGTGGGGGACAGGGCAGAGGGGGACTAGAGTGGAGAAGGGTGAAGGGGCTTCATTCTGCCCAATGTCAGATCATGTGCCTCCTGCACCCTCTGACCTCAGTTCCAACCCGGGCCTCTCCCACCTGTGCTCTTTCTCCAGAACATGCGGATACGTACAGACTTTGATGTGAGAAGCTGTGCAGGGATGCTAATGCAGGCAGGGCTGACCATTGGAGGCTCACACACACACACACACACACACACACACACACACGTGAAGCTCTCAGCCTCTGCCCTGAGGGAGGAGGCAGTCATGGTCAGTTCTGAGCAGGGGAGGAATAGGGTCACATGGAGGGTATGTGGAGATGATTTTGGGGCCCAAATTGTGGCAGCCTGGAGGGGGCAGAGACTCCAGGGCCTCCCCCACCTGTGCTGTTTCCCCAGAAGACACGAACAGTCAGGTTCTGTGGAGCATCTGGAAGAGAAATAAGTAATTGTCCACCTGCAGTATGATGGGCTGGTCATGAGCAAGGTGGTGGGTCTAGGTGTTCTCTCCATCCTCACCCCTGCCATGCCCAGGAGAACAGTCCCCAAGTATCCTCCACCCACCCCTGCTCCCCCAACATTCATATCCCTTCAGGACCCGACGTCCTGGCTGAGCACTCACACACAGTGAGCTGGATGGTCCTCTCGGTGCTCACATCAGCCCCAGGGAAGGTCACTCGACAGGTGAGGTTGGTGCTGTGGTCCTCAGGCCCTGGTGTGAGGGTGACCACTGAGGAGCTGAAGGTCCTGGAACCCAGGATGGTGACATTGCCCCCAATCCAGTAGAATTCTGGATGTGTCCCTCTCTCACAGGCCCATGGCACCATGCAGGTAACGTTCTTGGGGTGCCCCAATTCTAGGAACCCCTGGAAATGGATGTCCGGTGTCTGTGACAGAGCTGGAGAACAAAGACAGAGACCCAGACCCTGCAGGTGGAGTGCCTGAGTTTGTCCCTACCAGCAGCTTCTGTGCCAGGCCAGCCCCACGTCCTGTACCCTGGATCCCTCTGAACTTTTCCTAGGATGAGGAGCAGGGTGTCCCATCCTGTCCCTGTCCTGGGTGTCCTCAAGACTCATTTGTATGTCCTCTCCTTGCCCCAGTTCCTTACCTGTCACATGCACTGAGAGTGGGTTCTCTTTGTAACTGTATTTGGCATAGGATCCTCTCTCCACCCTAAAGAAGTATCTCCCTGTGTCTCTTCTCTGTGCCTCTCTGATGTACAGGGAGCAGCTGTAAGTCCGGATGTCTCCAATGAGGTGGAATCGGTCCCTGGTCTCCAACGTGACTTTACGACTGGGGTTGTTTGTGGCCACAGGATCATCCTCACCTGACTTGGCCCCTTCCTGGAACCAGTAGCCATAAGCTGGGTCAGACTCACTCCAGCCTTCCTGGGGGTAGGACATATTGCAGGGCACGTAGACACACAGGCCCTCCTGCACCGTCACGGACCCCTGCACTCGCAGCTGGAATCCTGGATGCTGAGCCAGGGACCCTGTGGAGAAAGGAGGGTCAGCCAACAGCCTCCACCCCAGCCCACACACTCTCCCCTCAGGCACTCACCGGCCCACAGCAGGGCCAGCAGCAGCAGCAGCAGCAGCAGCAGCAGCAGCATCTCTGGAGGGTTTCTGGGCTCCTGTGGGTGAAAAGAGAAGGAAGGCAGTGAAAGAGAGCCTGCAGGGAGCGAGCCCCACAGAAGCTGGGGAGTAGCATAGGAACTCCCTTTCCACAGAAGAGGAACTACCACGCTTGAGTCTGTCCCACATATGCAGAGTCAGTGGACACCCCATAGCTCAGACGCTGGAGATCCGCCCAGAGAGGAGTGGTCAGGGAGCAACCCAGGTCCTGCCCCATCTGGGTGAGGTCCCTACAGGACCAGGATCTCTGAGAATGGAACACATGAGTCTCCTCCAACACCTACTCCTGGTGTATTGCCTTTTAAAAAATGAAATAAGCCCTGGCTGGTGTAGCTCAGTAGATTGAGTGCCAGCCTGGGAGGCATAGGGTGGCCAGTTCAATTCCCAGTCAGGGCACATGTCTGGGTTGTCGGCCAGGTCCCCAGTAGGGGGCGCTCAAGAAGCAGCCACACGTTGTTTCTCTCCCTCTCTTTCTCCCTCCCTTCCCCCTGTCTAAAAATAAATAAATACAATCTTTAAAAAATTGAAATGAAATCAGAACAATGACCTCATGGGTTGCTCTTTATGCACATTGTATGAAGAAGAAGCATTGTACCTTGGCTTATAGTAGTTTTGACAATATGCTGGCACAGCAAGAAGTGGACTGTGACCCAATCTTGGGAGACTTGAAAAACTGTGCTGAAGGGCCGCCCCCTAGTGGCCGAATTTTGTCAGTGTGTCAGGTTTTCATTTCATGGGGCTGGAGATGGCAGTGAATACAATCCTCGCTGAACAAAGGCTGAAGGTTTGAATAACATTTATCTGAGAATTTTCCCATTTACTACAGATTTTAAAATTATGGGCTTTAAAGTTTTTCATTGTTTTCTGTTTAAATTTCTGCTACATAAAAAGATGTCTTATTTATGTTCTCAGATGCTGGTTCCTCTGTCTTCTACAGTTATTTCTGGATTAACTGAACTTTGTCAGCTTTACTGTTCTATCAAAGAACTAAAACTTCATGATGTTCATCTCTATTGAATAGTTTTTCTGTTACACGTGGTCTTACATTGGTATTTTCTTTCTTCAGTTTTCTTTTCATTTATGTTACTGTTATTTTCCTAAGATTTTTTTTTTCAGATTTTATTTACTTATTTTTAGATACAGGGGAAGGGAGGGAGAAAGAGAGAGAGAGAAACAAAACATGTGGTTGCCTCTCACACACCCCCTATTGGGGACCTGACCCCCAACCCAGGTATGTGCCCTAGACTGCAAAATTGAACCAGAGACCCTTTGATTCACAGGCTGGCACCCAACCACTGAGCCACACCAGCCTGAGCCCTAAGTTATTTTTAATAAAGTCTTAGCTTATTAAATTTGAGCTCTTCTTCATCAGATATAGACATATGAAATTACATGTATTTCTTCTAATAACCACTTTAGTTTTACAGCATATGTTTTATAGTTAGTATTTTTATTATTACTTAATTTTAAATAATTTTAAATTTGCATATTTTGTGCTTGACTTATTTATAAGGGATTTTCTGAATTTCTACTAATATTTACATGCATAGCAATACAGAGTTATATGTATGACTATATAATATATAAACATATAATATATTATATATTTATGACTACAAGAGCTGACCCCTCCCCAAAAAATCCCAGAATTATCTTTTGGAGAGCAGGCCCCTTGTAGTACCAGAGTCCCCCACTAGGTGGGTGTTCCAGAACCCATCTGTGTGTGTGTGTGTACCAGCTAGTATTATTGTGAGAGGCTGTGTTCAGCTTCAGTGATTTTTTCTTTTGAAGACTATTTTTTAAGACATTTGCCTGTTTCACAATGGGAATTTACAAGTGCACCTGCCCATACCACGCTGATTGTTAAACAGTTTTTGATCAAAAACGGCATGACCCTTCTGCTCCACCCTCCCTATTCACCTGATCTTGCCTTGAGCGACATTTTTTTGTTTCCCCAGATGAAAAAAGTCCTGAAAGGGAAATGTTTTGCCAATGCAGAAGAGGTGGACCAAAAAATGCCAGAAGCACTAAAAGGTTATCAAAATTGACAAGGTCAAAAACTCTTTTGAGCAGTGGAAAAAGCATCTCGATGGGCGTATAGCATCAAATGGAGAGTATTTTTAAGGTGACTGAAGTTTAAACATGTAAAATAAATAATCAATTATTTATAAATACTGTTTTTTTCAGGTCTCCCTCATGTAATATATTATATAATCAAACATAATATAAATATAATAGTGCTTTTGTTGTCAATTTCTAGCTTAATCAACTTGGAACCAGAGAATATATTCTGCATGATTTCAATCCACTTCCATATGTTGAAATTTTACTTTCTGTGGTTCAATATGTGAAAAAGTATTTTGGGATGTTTCGTGTGTGTGCGTGATCAAATAAAATGCATGTTCTGTCATCATTGAGACAACTTTTCTATCTATATCTGTAGGTCAAGCCCTTAATAATGCTGTTTACATGTAGTGTAATTATATTTCCTGAGTGATTTTCTTGTCTCTGTGTTTTATAAATTATTGTAATATATATATTAAAATTCCCTCTAAGAACATGGATTTGTTTAGTTTTTTAAAAACTTTTCCAGTTTTTCCCTTATGTTGTCAATGCATGCACATTTCAAATGTTATCCATTCCTGGCAGATTGAATTTTTCGTCATGATGAAGTGCTCTCATTTATCTTCATTAATACTCTTTATTATAAAGTATATATATTTTTTAAAGATTTTATTTATTTATTTTTAGGGAGGGAGGGAGAGAGAGAGAGAGAGAGAGAGACATCAATGTGCGGTTGCTGGGGGTTATGGCCTGCAACCCAGGAATGTACCCTGGCTGGGAATCGAACCTGGGACACTTTGGTTCCCAGCCCGCACTCAATCCACTGAGCTATGCCAGCCAGGTTAAAGTATATATTTTCTGATATCAATACACTTGTGATGGTCAGCAATCCTCAGAAAAAGTCAATCAAACACTAATCTAGGTTTTACATAGATCTCTTGTAAACAACCTACAGACACATTTTCCCCTATTCTGACTATATTTGTATTTTATTGAGAGCATGAAGTCCATTTGTGCTTAATGTGATTTTAAAGATATATTTGGGTCTAAATATGTAATCTTATGTTTGTACTCTATATGTTCTATTATTCTCTTTTTTCCCTCTTAATCTCCCATCTCTTGCTCTCTGGTTTGATTGAAAAATATTTCCAGAACCTCTTATACTTCTAGTTTGGAGATGATAAACCTGGAGTCAATTCTTTTAGAAAATTTCCTTGAGCTTGCAACAGCAAAATAGCAAAATCTAAAGCCTATCATAACATTTTGTTTTCTCCTGAATAACATAAAGACTTTATCAGATCAAAATTCTATTTACACTTTCCTGAATTATGTTACAATAGTGTGGCATTTCAATATTATATTTTATGTTTGACCCCTTTACATATCATATTTTTCACAATAGTGTTTGTTTCTTTTAGCTCACATATTTGCCACTTTCTCTTTCATTGTTTTTTTTAGAGAGAGAAAGTGGGGAAGGAGAGCGAGAGAAATACCAATTTGTTGTTCCGCTTACTTATGCATTCATTGGTTGCTTCTTGTTGATGCTTTGACTGGAGCTTGAACTTGAACCTTGGCATATTGGGATGCTGCTCTAACCAAATGAGCTACAAGCCAGGGCAGAGATAAGGTCTTTAAAGAGATACTTCAGTTCAAGTTGAGGTTATGAGGTTAGGCCTTAATCCACTATCTGTGGTGTCCTTATCAGGAGAGGAGATTTGGACCACAGAGGGAAGACTACGTGAAGACACAGAGAGAAGACAACCATCTGCAAGCCAAGGGAGAAGCCTCAGAAGACACCAAGCCTGCTGACACATTGATTGAAGACTTCCAGCCTCCAGAACTGTGAGAAGTAATTCCTCACTTGTGTGTCCTGATCTCCGAGTACACAGTGTTGGCATCTTCCTGTTCCTGAAGCTTCAGATCATGAAATCTGAGGAAGGCATAGTGGAGCCCCTGTTCTTCTTTTGCAGTGGGCCTGACACCATCAGGGGCTGGGTGAGCTGAAGGGCTGTCTGTCAAGAATGGATGCTGATGCCCCTGAGTGGAAAAAAGAGAAAGGATTCAAAGCTGCTCAAAGGTGTTTGGGAGAAAGCAGCCAAGGGCCAGAGCAGGGGTTGGGACAGGTGGAACTTTTTTCATTCACCCATCCATTTATTTTAAAATGTTTAATAATTAAGATTGGCCAGTCCTTAGAGAGTGTTTGTATTGATCACGTTCTATTCTTTTAAGAAATGCTGGGAGAGGAAGCTATGATCATATTCACCGTACAAAAAAGTAAAACTAAGACTAAGAGAAATTAGACACACATCTCTGTAAATGTGCCACTGAGCCACGAGGTCACTACCAGTCTTTTTACCAACAGTATCTTCTTTTGTTCAGGTGGATTACGATTTTCTAGGAGAGGTAGTTACTAAACAAATAGAAAACACGTATGTTTCAAGTTCTAAATTTGGGATGGAAGATATTTTGAAACGTAAAGCAGGGGAAAGGGTCGAGTATCCTAGAAGACAGAGCAGAGACCAGGTCTTGCAGCAACCAGACCCCCTCGCCCATATCTCCTCCCTGCCCACAACACCCTCAGGCTCCAGAAGTATGAACTAGAAACCCTTAAACAGAAGCTATTTTTTAAAAAATGAAATAGTGCCATTTGAGACAACATGGATAGTATCATGTTCAGTGAAATAAGCTAGAGCAAAAGGGGCAAAAACTGTATGATTTCACTCATGTGCAGTTATAAAACAAAGCAGCAGACAAAATGAACTCCCAGACACAGTCAACAGAATGATGGTTACCAGAGGGCAACTGGGACTTCAGGGGAGGAGGAAGAGGGTAAAGGGGGCCAAACACATGGTGATGAGAGAGACTAGACTTTGGGTGGTGAGCACACAATGGAGCATACAGATATTGTATTATAAAGTTGTATACCTGAAATGTATATAATGTTATTAACCAATGTTATCCCAATAAACTTAATTTTAAAAAGAAAAAAAACACCCTGGCTGGTGCGGCTCAGTGGATTGAACCAAAGGGTTGCCAGTTCGATTCCCAGTCAGAGCACATGCCTGGGTCACAGGCCAGGTTCCCAGCAGGGGGCGTGTGAGAGGCAACCACACATTGATGTTTCTCTCCCTCTCTTTCTCCCTCCCTTCCTCTGTCTAAAAATAAACATTTTTTTAAAAAGGAAAAAACCCAGATTGAAAACAAAAATTCACCAAACTGTACACCTGAGATATTTGCACTTTGTTGCATGTGGACAAAAAAAAAAAAAACATTCCAGGGTAGAAGATAATCTGACATATGAGGCTTGAATACCCCCCAACGAATCAATTGGACCACGTGCAGATTCTATCAGAAGCAGCAGCATTAGAGCAGTTGAATCAGCGATTTAAACTAACCACGTGTGGAATTCCTAAAGATGTTGGACATCTAACACTGAGATGTCTAAAGAACCCTATGCAGGGCAGCATCAGAAGGAATAATGCTGAATGGGGGGCTGTGTCCTGTCACTCACCCTGGCGCCTGAGCTCACGACTGGGTTCACATCATTGTCTGTTCTCTGCAGTTGCTGGACTGCTCTCTCCCTGCAGGTCTTCACTCTAGGGAAACAACCCCGGGAATTTCAGCCTGGTTATTTGGGGCATAGAGCAGGCAGACCATCCCCACTCCCTCTGGAGAGCATGCAGCGAGGTGGGTGGAGGTAGGCCGTCTCCAGGGGCTTCCCTAATCCAAGGACTGGACCAGGAAGAGTTGGGAAAACCTACTTGGCCATACTCGGCCCGGCTGATTATGGGCTGATTCATGCCAGCTCTCAACCTCCCTTCTGTGGCTCCTGCTTTCCCACCAATCCAGGGTCCTCCAGCTCAGGCTTTCTGAGATTTAGACCCCTCCCTCTGGCCCTGGACCTCACTCTTACCTGAAGATGAGACAAAGGCAGAGGGAGAGCAGGGCCAGGGCCGTGATGCCGGCTCCCCCGACCACTCCCACGGACCCACAGTCCCTGGGCTCCGGTTTACCTGCAGAGAATTTGAGTTTTGTGTAAACCCCAACCCCAGTCCCCAGCATCCTCCATACTGGCCACTTCTGTCTCTGTTTCATTAGTGCACTTCTCACTCAGGCCTCCGTGCCTCAGCATTCTGTCTGTCATCTTGTGGGCCCTTCCCTCCCCGGCTCCCTTTCGCTGACCTCAGGGCTCAGGATATTACACCCCCACCCACTTTGGCCCAAGCTTTAAAATGCCTCTTCTCCAAGCTCCATCTGTCTGGAGCTGTTATGGCTTGATCTGTGTGCCCCTAACATTCATATGTTGCAATCCTAACCCTCCAGTACCGCCCCCCCCCCGCCCCCGCCATCGCCCCATACCTCGCAACGTAACCTTATTTGGAGATAGGGTCTTTGCAGAGATAATAATTACAATGAGATTGCTAGGGTGGACCCTTAATCTGATACGCATGATATCCTCACAAAATGCAGAATTTGCACGCAGACACACACAGGGGGAACGGCACGTGAACAGAGATGGAGGTGATGCTTGTACAAGCCAAGGAATGCAAAAGATTGCGTCAGCCAACCCCCAGAAGCTAGGGGAGACCGGCAACACACCCAGAGCCTCAGAAGGAATCAACCCTGCTGACGCCTGGACCTTGGACTTCCAGCCTCCAGAACTGTGAGACAATAAGCCCCCCTGTTTAAGTCTATCGGTTAGAGGTATTTTGTTACACAGCCTCCTATTCCTCCAGGCATCACCGCCCTCCCCCGCAAAAGACCCCTGGCAGCAGCAGGACACTGGTGCTCTGGGCCCTGTGGACATTCCCAACCTTGAGGCTGAGCCTGAGGCGGGCACTGAGCCCTGAGCAGAGGCTCAGGGAGCTGTTGGCCCAGGGCCCCGCAGAGCTGGAGGTGACCTTGTAGGAGGCGTTGCTGGGTTACTCTCCAGCAGCCCCACCCCCAGCCGCCAGCGCTGCAAGGGGATTGGCTGAGCCCCAGAGGAGCAGCTGCAGCACACTCTCCTCCTCCCAGTAGCAAGAGGGTCCCAGCAGCTGTGGGGCAGAGGTGTGGGGAGCGAGGACTAGGGCCCTCCCAGTGTGGTAGGCAGTTAGACAGCCATGAACACAGCAAGGACGGCGGCCAGGTACAGAAGGTCACCAGCACGGTGCCTAGCAACAGGCAAAACTGGGAAAACAAGGAGCTTGCCCCTGGGGAAACCTTTCCTCTCCTTGCACATCCCTGGTCATGCAGTTCGGACCCTTCTCTGAATCTGTCCTCCCCTGGCATGTTGCTAGTCACACGGGTTAGACCCCCTTAAAGGAGGAAGGAACAAGGGGGCTAGAGAATAACCCTTAAGCATGGAGCTCCCAGGATGACGAGGTTCTGACCCACATCAACTACATTTAGGCCTCTGTTGTCTTTCAGCTCCAGGCCCAGAAAAGCAGCAAAAACAGACAAGTGATACCAGGACTGACCGAGGTCAGAACCAGCAACATTGATTAATGACCCCCTGCCCTGGTGCCAACCCATCAGGAGAGACCAGGACCCTGAAAGGGCACACCTGGAAAGTTGAGGAATATTCTACTGGGATCCTCCCCCAATCCCAGGCCTCCAGATAAATACCCTTAAGGCAGGGGTGTCAAACTCGTTTTCACCAGGGACCACATCAGCCTCAAGGTTGCCTTCCAAGGGCTGAAATAACTTTAGGACTGTATATATGTAACTACTCCTTAACTGTTAAGGAGTTAAATTACATTTGGCCTTTGGAAGGCAACCTCCAGGCTGATGTGGCCCCGGGAACATGAGTTTGACACCGTTGCCTTAAGGTGGAGGACCCAACCTGCTCTCCCTTCTGGGAGGGAGGGGAGCAGGCCTGCACTTCCCCACCCCCTACCAAGCGATTACCTTTATTCTTCTCTCTCCTAAGCTCCAAGAGCCCCTTCTTTTGCATCTGTAACTTGTGTCCTCGGCCCATTCCTTCTATGGCTCACTTCTTCTACATCTGTGACTTTCTAAATAAACTTTTATAGTTTGAGTCTGAGCTCTGAAATCTTTCTTAGCCAGAACTCAAGGACTGAGATTGCTGAATCCAGGTCCGGTCTGACTCCACTGGTGTAACACCCGGTGCCATTCTTGCCACTGCCAACACCAGGACCCAGCTGTCTGCCCCCCAAGCGTCCCCCACCCCTCCACTCACAGGGCACAGAGAGGCTCAGTGAGACAGGGAGGGAGCCGAGTGGGTCCTGAATGTGGCAAATGAATTCACCTTCATGCTCCATTTGCATCGGAGGCAGTGCCAGGACCCCAGGTGCCCAGGGCTGGGACTGGTTCAGGGCTTTTGACTCCAGGGACCTGCTCTGCGTCCCACCCACTCACAGGACCCAGGGTCTTGTCTTTCCACCTGCTTGCAGAACTGGCTGTAGGTTCCCTTCAGGCAAGAGGCCAGAGACATCCCGTCCTAGTAAATCACCCGCTTCCTGACCACAGCTGCTCTCTGCAGCTCCATACCCGCTTGGTTCCCTTCTTTTCTCCCTCAGCCTCGGCTCCCCGCAGGCCCCTGACCTGGCGGCAGCGGCGGCAGCAACAGCAGCAGGACACTGGCGCTCTGGGTCCCGTGGACATTCTCTGCCTCACAGTTCAGTCTGAGGTCACAGCTGAGCCCCACGCGGAGGTTCAGGGAGCTGTTGGCCCACGGCCCCGTGGAGTAGGAGGTGATGGTGTAGGAGGCGTTGCTGGGGTTCTCCTCGAGCAGCCCCTCCCCCAGCCGCCAGCGCAGCGAGGGGACCGGCTGAGCTCTCGAGGAGCAGCTGCAGTTCAGATCCTCGTCCTCCCAGGAGCAGGAGGGCCCCAGCAGCTGTGGGGGGTCTGTGGGGAGCAAGAAGAAGGGTCAGCAGTGCCCCTGCCCACCCAGGACCCAGGTGCCCTGCCCCCAGGCTCCTCCACACTCACAGACCACGGAGAGGCTAAGAGAGAGATTTGGGGAGCCCAGCGGGTGCTGAGCTTGGCAGGTGAACTGTCCTTCTTCTCCAGCCCCCACTCTAGGCAGCTCCAGGATCGCGGTGCTGGAGATGGGGGTGGCGTTCAGGGCTGGGGGTCCCCTGAACCAGCTCATTGCTGCAGGGGGGTTGCTGTCAGCCACACAGAGCAGCCTCAGAGCCGTGCCCTCCAGGATGGGAAGGGATGTGGTTTGCAGAATCTTGAGGGCTTTGTGGGGAGAAGTGGGGAAAGAGAGAGAGAGCGAAATGGGGTGGGCAAAGCTGGAGCCTCTCTCCTCCTGCGATGTCCCCACTAGGCTCTGAGGAGGGCCCTGCAGCATCCTGGCCTTACACCTTCAGGAAGGGCTCCAAGGATTTCCCTCGGGTCGCCCAGGCTATCCGGCAGATGGGTGACAAACAAACGCAGTTACAAGCCAAAGAAGAGAAGACAGAAGCAGGAAGGTGTAAATCACCAGAGAGAAAGCTGAAGCCAGAGGGGTGTGAGCTTCCCTTGCATTTGGCCACAGGAAGCTGTGGGTGAGCAGAAGATGAACTTTCAGGAGTTGATATTGCAAGGGGGGCACTTTCCATCTGACCTCAATAGCTGGCTTTCCCTGTATATTATTCCTCTTCAGAGCTCTGGGACTGACCTAGACCCAGAGTCCATCCTAGCCCTGGGGAGAAGAGGTCCTTTCCTACCTGTGCTGTTTCCTTGAATGATGTGGATGGCCATGTTCCGTGGAGCATCTGGGACAGAAGAACGTGGCAGCCTCAACATCCATGGTGACAGATGGGTAGGCACTGGGCCCTTCCCCACCCCCCAGGAGCCATGGAAACAGGTGAGAGGGCTCCCTTCCTCTTGGACTACCAGGACCCCAATTTCAAACCCCTGGCCCAGCACTCACAGATGACATGGAGCTGGACAATTCTCTCCACAGTCACACCCATTGCAGGGAACTGCACCTGACAGGTGAGGTTTGTCCCATGGTCCTGAGGCCGTGGGGTGAGAGTGAGCATGGACGACAGGTGTGTCCTGAGGCCCAGGGAGGTGTGAGCAGCTGATGTCCAGGAGAAGAGGGTGTGCGTGCCCCGCTCACAGGCCCAGGGCACAGAGCAGGTCAGGTTCGTAGGGCGGCCAGACTCCAGGGTCCCCAGGGTGAGGATGTCAGGTGTGTGGGTCAGGGCTGGAGTGAACAGTGAAGGTTAGGCCCCCTCAGCCCGTGGTCAGCCTACCCCAGGGTCTTATTTTGGCGGTCCCCACTCCGCCCCCAGGGGCCTTCATTTCTCTTTTTCTGGTACCCCACACCCTGTGGCTTCTCCTTGGGCCACTATCATACCCGTCACTTTCAGAAAGAGCATCTCATCTGTATAGGAGTGTGCATGCCCGAAGTAATTGTCTATTCGGAGGAAGTACAGCCCACTGTCCCTCCTGTCGGCATTTTGGATGCTCAGGGAGCAGTTGTTGGACAGGGAGTCCTTGGGGAGGAAGAACCGGCCCTGGGTCCTCTCCAGCACCTTCTGTCCAGGTTTATTTGTGGCCACTAGAAGATCATGCTTCTTATTCACTTCTTTTTTAAACCAAAACATGTAACGAGTGCTAGAGATCATCCAGGAATGGGAAAATTGGCACGGCACCACAACACACAGGCTTTCCTGCACTGTTACCAGCTTCTGTAGTTTCAGCCAGGAGCTTGAACCCTGAGCCAGGGGCCCTGGAGAGAGAGAGAGAGAGAGAGAGAGAGAGAGAGAGAGAGAGAGAGAGAGAGAGAGAAACTCAGCCTGGAGCTTCGGGACCTCCTCCCGCATGGGGTTCCCTCTCCCCCTCAGCCCACTCACCTCCCCAAAGCATGAGCAACAGCAGCCTCAGCAACATCCCTTCCTCATGCCTGGAGGTGGAGGCGGCCCACCTTCTTCAGTCCTGTCTGAGAGAGAATGGAAAGATGCAGATAAGGGAGGGCAGAAAAAGCTTTAGACCGGAAGCCTGTGGTGAGAACAAAAAGTCACAAGCCCAGAAGAGGGAACTTCTTCCAACCCCATTTCTGCAGGTGGCAAATGAACCCTCGGGCTCCGAGGAGGTGAGAGACTTGCCCAGCTAAAGCAGCAAGGAAGAAGGAGAGCCCCCAAGTCCTGGGGTCAGGCATCCTCATCTGCACCAGAGAAGCAGGTCCCACCTGGCCGGATCCCTGACAGTCATGGCCTTGGGGTCCTCATGGAGATGGCCTGCTAGGGATGAATCACAGAGTAGCCAAACAGGCACCAGAAGCAGAGAAGGCAACAGAAGAGGCAACAGAAACACCACACACCTTCACTCATTTCACTCATTCATTCACTCATTCATTCATTTGCAAACTAACAAAAAAGATTGAGTCAGTCCTGATCTTCCACTAGTTCAAGCAGTGAGAGAAGACAGACACGCGGAGGGGCTAGAGCTTTATCAGAAGGCACTGGGGAGCCATGGAAGGTTGTTAAACAAGAAAGGGGCAGGGTTGTATAGGGGTCAGCACGGTCCCTCTGAGGCCCGTGTACGGAAGAGCTGGAAGGGAGAGACGGGCAGCCCAGGAGCCAGACAGGAGACAGTTGTGGGTTGTGATGGTTCAGCAGGGGTAGAACACATCTGCATGGTGATGGGGGGAAAGATTTGAGATGGGAGGCCCTTTGAGGAAGTGAATTTTGAAGGGAGGTGTGGTGAATGGGGCAGGTAGGTGTTTCAAGTAACTCTCAGAGCCTAGGGATGGGGGATGGAGGTGCTGTCCCCAACAGCACAGTAAGCATGCAGGGCTGGGCTGGGAAGAAAGTTGTAGGAAGACAGCAGAGTTGGCCCCTGGGGTTCTTCCCTGGGGACCCTTGCCTATGTATCACATCCGGAGACAGCACCCTATACTGAGAGACAAATGTCACAGAATCCCTCTCTGTTATGAAGTATACCCACTCCCCTGAATCTCAGAGAGCAGCTGTGGGCCTGTAGGTCCCCACAGAGGTTGAAATTGGCCTCAGGTTCTCTGTTCCCTGTTCTGATAGAGCCTGTGACCAGACCAGAGGGGAATGATGATGATGTCTGCTGGCCACCATCTGGGATCTGAAGGTGCATTTCGAGGGGGCTAATGTTAGCCCAGAAAAGCCGTGGGTTGGACTGGAGAATGGGACTGAGGCACAGGCTGGTCCCGTTCTGCTCTCACTGACTGAAGGTCACATGATCACATATCTGCACCATCCTCTGGGGCCACCCTGACCAACAGAGTCTCTGAGAGCAGCCTCACCGGAAACTTCTTCCATACACCTGTTACCCTCACAGCTGTGGCCACGGCAGCATCCACATCTTTGGGCTGCAAAGAATAGTTTAGATTCCCTTGGCACCATCAGATGAGCCTGGAGTGGGGGGCAACTGCAGGCTGGTCAGAGAACTCGGGGGGACTCTTTTTGGATGGAAAGTGTGGTCTCTGCCCCAAAGTTTTCCTTTCAACAGGGCTACCCCTCTCTCTCAGGCTACTGCAGGGGAAGTGAAAGCTGAGCTCATCTCCCCCTGGACCTCAACAGGTGGAGGCTCCCCCCCTTCTGAACCCTGAAACTCTGCCCCTCATCTCTTGAAGACCAATGCCCACTTCCCTCTAGAGAGGTGTGGAGTTGGAGGGTCTACTTTTTCCAGATGCTTTCTTGGAGCCATAGGTACAGAAGAGTGAGATTCCGAGACTTTCCTGGGACCAAATCTTCTCTGTCTAAGAGTCACCCCAAGGCTGGAGCACCCTGGATGGCCACAGGAAGCACTAGGTGAACTCTTGAATCCATCTCCCCAGGGAATCTATGGACAGAGTCTAGGACTTAGCCTGGGACCCTCACTACAGTGCCAGTCCTGGGTGGGCGGTTTGGGTTCAGGGGGAGATCACAGATGACTGGATGCCTGCCCTCCTCACAGTTCCTGTGAGCCCAGTACATACGAGTACAAAATATCCCTGCTCATCTTCTCCACAACCTCTCCAGCCTCCACAATGCCTCCCCACCACAGGTGACCAACCACCTGCCTTCCCTCTCCTAATTACATCATTCCTGCAGCCACCCATTTCTCAGGTTACACCTGTGAGCGTTCCCAGTCTAAGCAAGGTCCCTCATATGTCTCCATGTTGCATGTCTTCCATCACCTCCAAGACAAGGCCTCCTTCCACCTCCTGATAGTTCTTTTCTTCATCATCCTGCAGGCAATGAGGCGCATTTTTAAAAATCTTTCAGGATTTGGCACAGAGCTATAGGCAGTAACAGACAGTAAGGCACCACGTGCTTCTGTACTCTGTCTTCCAGATCTCTATGTAGGCACCAGCCAGAGATGGGGCAAGAGAAGAGGAGAGGAAAAGAGGGGGACAGGTGAGAGAGAAGAAGAGGAAGAGAGGAAGAGGGAATCAGCATGTCAGAGAGAGACGCCCTTCCTGTCTATGAGAAGTACAGGGGGAGGGGATGGGGATTTACCTCAGACAAGGAGGGATTTCTAAAGAGATGGGGTGGGGTCTGCCCTAAGCATCAAGAAACCAAGGGTATGGAAGCAGCCCGTCTCTAGCTGAATATAGGACCCTGTCTCCCAGGGTGGCAATAATAGAGGAGAGGAGTATGAGAGCTATATAAATTGAAATCAAAGAAAGTTAAGTCAGGGGCCTGCCTCGTGCTGCCTCCAAGGAGCCTCCAGAACAAGAAAATTCCTGGAGAGCTGGATTAATAGCTACTCACCCATGCCTTAGCGCTTACCCATACCATAAGGGAAAACAGACCACAAAAGACACCTTGTAAATGTCAGAGTTAATCCCAGCCCCACCCCCACTCTAGTTCCCATACCAGCAATTTTTCATAGAAACTATGAACAGATTTAAGCTCCACCTCCAGAGATGGTTGACTTCTCTCTTCTTGCTTTTGTGAGGAGAGTCCACCACTGTCTGTCTCTAGGCGGCTTTTTTTGCCTATTCTCTCTGATCAAAAAACTGACTTCCTCTTTAAAAATCTGTGCTGGCTTGCATCTTGAATTATTTCCTGCAAAACCAAGAACCTTCCAACCCTGGGGGCTGGAGTCCCTACTCACCCCTCGACATCAGCAAGGTGTCTGAGAAGGAGCCTATCCTGTTTATCCTCCGTCCCCAAGCCTCTCCCAATTCTCCTATTGGATTTTCACCACCGGTGGGGGGCGCTCTTTTTTGGGGGGGAGGAACAAGACACAGTCTGGTCCTTGATGAGTTGCCCAAATGGGAGCTGGCGCTGTCCTTGGTACTGAAGCAGGATGGAGACCTGAGTTTAAGAAAAAGAGTTAGAATTCAAGACTTACAAACTCAACTACATAACATTTGGAGGCAAACCCAAGCCGAACTAAGTTAGAAGAAAATAATAAACTGGGCAAAGAAATTCATAATTATATTACAGCCAATGACTGTATTTCCCAACATCACAAGAACTTATTCAAATCCTTAAAAAAATACTGTATAAGCTAATCACGATGAAAAATGATATGAACCG
The DNA here is from genome assembly GCF_004126475.2 of Phyllostomus discolor. Classification (NCBI taxonomy): domain Eukaryota; kingdom Metazoa; phylum Chordata; class Mammalia; order Chiroptera; family Phyllostomidae; genus Phyllostomus; species Phyllostomus discolor. The sequence continues at coordinate 22,271,413 of NC_040914.2, forward strand.
TCATTTCATAGAATGGCAGAACAGAATAGAATGGAAAATACTAGTGACTATGAAACCTATTCTAAAATGCTCACCGTCCCTTAACAAGAGGAATGCAACTTAAAGCTACAGTGAGGTACAGTTTTCATCAGTAAGAATGCAATGATCAAAGCGATTGCTAACGCCCTCTGCTGTTGAGGTTGGAGTGAAGCAGAGAGGCTAACACTGCAGGGAAGTGGGGGTGCAAACTGGTTCAACCTCTTGGAGAGCCATTGGCCATGTCTGTCAAAATTAGAAATGCATGTGCCCTTTCATTGAGTAATTCAAATTCATACAGATGCAAAACAGATGTACAACATTATTCCCTGTAGTGTCATTTATAAGTAACCAAAGTTTTTTTTTTCCTGATCAGTATGCCTTAGTTTAAAGACATTGTATACACATATGCAGTGGAATGCTTCTCAGTTGTAAAAAAAAAAAGGGTAAAGTTCTTTATTTACTAACATGGAAGGATCCCAAGAATAATTGTTAATTTAAAAATGAGATACAGCCCTGGCTGGTACAGCTCAATAGATTGAGTGCTGGACTGCAAAGCAAGGGGTCACCGGTTGGATACCCATTCAGGCACATGCCTGGGTTGTGGGCCAGGTCCCCCGTAGGAGGCACGTGAGAAGCAACCACACACTTTCACTCTCTCCTTCTCCCTCCCTTCCCCTCTCTCTAAAACTAAATAAATAAAATCTTAAAAAACTAAAAATGAGATACAGATCAATGTGTGTAGGATGCTAAGTGTCTAAAAGAATGCTCATACATACACAAAAATGCTCACATAAAATCTATATTTATATCTACACATAAAGATAGATACATAAGTATCCTTATATATGCATAAGTGTCTCTGGATGAACACATCAGATACAGTTTAGAATGGATGACTCACACAAAGAAAACTGGGAATCTGGGGCAGGCAGAGGTACTTTCTACTACATACTCTTTTAAACCCTTTGAATATATGAGACTATACAAATAAACTGCCTGAGGGAAATAATTGTATTGAAAGTATTGAAAACTAAAGAGGCTGGGTGAAGAGTTAGGATAAAAGACGCAATATCTGAGGCTTGAATGTGACTCTTGGGGAGGGAGCCGAGAAGTTTAAGTCAGCTACCAAAACAAAAGATCCCTTCAAGTGGTTCAGAGAAGTGAGGATGGAAAGTCCTTATAAGATTTGACAAGAAGAAGGTCTTTGTGATGGTGATGAGAATCAGGACTGATAACAGTAGACCGAGGAGGTAGGGAGCATTCTAGTACCTGTACTTTGCATTTCTGATCTCAGCCCTCCTACCATGCAAACCCCAAGAGATGGAGTCTGTTCTGAGGTGCAACAGACACCTTGTCCTTCCACCAGAGCCCTGCAGAGGAGGAGTTTTCTCCTTCCTGTATTGTTTTCACAGGCATCACAAGAACCCGTGGTCAGGTTCTGTGGAGCATCTGAATTCAGAAGACAACATGCCCTCCTTCAGTTTTGAGGTTAGTTTCAGTTTTAGCATCCTCTTGGTCCCCCTCTGCTGTCCAAAATCCAGGACGTATCTCTAAGTACCCCAGGCCCTGACTCTTTGCCAGTACCCACAGTGACCCACAAGCCATGGCCCAGACTCACAGAAGACACTGAGTTAAGTGGTTATTTCTGTGGTCACATGAGACCTCAGTAAGGCACCTGGCAGGTGACGTGGGTGTCATAGTGACAGGGCTATGGGATGGTTGGCTGCAAAAACAGCACCAGGTGTTAGGCCTCGGTTCTTGAGTTCTGTTCTCGGTTCTCTGTTCTTGAGTTCTGGCTAACAGAAGAATTCTGAGCCAAGACTCAAGTTCTAAAAGAAAGTTTATTTAGAGAGACATAGAGGTAGAAGAAGTGAGCCATAGAAGAAATGGGCTCAGGAGACAAGTTACAGGTGCAAGTTACAGGGGTCCTTGGAGCTTAGGAGAAAGAAAGGCAAAGAAAACACACCTAGGGGAGGAAGAAGGGAAAAGGGGAAAAGTCTGGAGGTGTGATCAGGGAGAGACTGAGAACCCCTAGAAAAGAAGAGGGTGGGGAAAGGCACAGGGGTGCTTCATAGAGGGAACCATGCTGGGTTTTCCATCCCGAAGACTCTTCTCTGGAGGCCTCGGGAAAGGATCTCAATGAATGCATCGGTCCTGAAGTCAGCCATGATATTGCTGCTTTTCTGGGCCTGAAGCTGAAATGCAGCTGAATTCTGGATGTTTTCTGTGGGGTTAGTAGTTAAGGGAGTGGTCATGCAAGGGCCTGTGTTTGTTGCCCATTGCTAGGAACTCAGGGCTGTCCACCCTGGTGACCCTCTGCACCTGGCCTGTATTTCCAACTCTGCTCATGCCCATCTACAGGATGATGGTGATCTCTATTGAGAGAACTATCCCAGGACCCAGGCAGATATATGTGTTCCATATTCAGAAAAAGGTGAGGGACTTCCTCCAATCACAGGGTGCTGACATGGAGCAAATTAGGGCCCCAGGATGGCCAGACTCCAGAGGTGCTGAGAGGTGAATGTCAGGTGTCTAGATGAGGGCTGGGAAGGATGGAGAAAGAAACCCAAGACACAGAGAGGGGACTCCAGGGTGTGACTCTGGAAGTGGCCTCTGCACAAGCCCCAAAGATACCACCTTCTGAGCCTCAGGCTCCTGGACACCTGTACTCTCACTCTGATCCCCCCTCCTGCACTCTGAGTAGGGGCCCAGCCCAACTGTCCCATTCAGAAAGAGACTTGAAACTGAACTTCACAACAGGCCCCCTTGTGGCAGGAAAATTAGAAAAGGGAACAAACGCCTCCAAGCCCTACCCCTCCCCTTTTCCGTCTTGGCTGGAACTTCAGAGATGTGACTTTCACTGACCACCTGTGGGCCCCCTCCTTCTGCCCTCCTGCTTCCTCTTCTGCAATTTCCTGTAATTGAGGGGACCAAAAAGAAGGAGGAAGTGGAGTAGGAGGAAGAAGAGGTACAGGATGAGGAAGAAGAGAAAGAAAGAAAGAAAGAAAGAAAGAAAGAAAGAAAGAAAGAAAGAAAGAAAGAAGGAAGGAAGGAAGGAAGGAAGGAAGGAAGGAAGGAAGGAAGGAAGGAAGGAAGGAAGGAAGAAAGAAAGAAAGAAAAGAAAAGAAATTAAGGAGGAAAAAGAAATGGAAGGAAAGGAAATGAATGAATGAAGGGAAGAAAAGAGAAAAGAAAAGAGAAGAGAAGAAAAAAGACAAGAAGAGAAAAGAAAGGAAAAGAAAAGAAAAGAAAAGAAAAGAAAAGAAAAGAGAAAGAAGTTGCTATGTGGAATGGAGGGAAAAGGATGAGCCATATCACCAGTCCCAGTGTCAGAAGTTGGGCACCACCCTATTTGCCCCCCTTGCCCATGTTTAATAAAATCCTTCCACCCAGACCCCATCTTGTTCTCTGAGGTCGCACCCTCTCATTTCTTGAGTGAGTAATATCACTTTAATAAAGTTACTGTGCTTTGCTAAGTCCTTCTGTCACACTCTCTAATCCCTTCTTGGGCCATGACAAAAACTAGACTCCAGTATTGAGCTGAAGCCTCTCTTGGCTTCCCTGAGTATCACCCAGCACCACTTTCTCCAACAGGACTAAGTACACCCCGCCATCTTTCCTGCTGGCATGTTCAGGGAACAGTTATTAGTCTGGGAATCCCTGAGGATATGGAAGCTGCCCAGGGTTTTCTCTTACAGCTTTTGACCTGGTTTGTTTATTTGAGGGTCCTGATGTATATTGGCTCCTTCCAGGGACTAGAAGAATAGAGGGTGGGTCCAAGTGATTCCACCATCTGAGGGGTAGTTGGAGAAGGTACAGGGCACCAGGACATGCAAGCTCTCCTGCACAGTGACCGACCCTGGCACCTGCAGCTCACACCCTGCATGCTTCTCTAGGGACACTGTGGAGAGCCCCACATGTAGCTCTGACATTGAGCTGAAGCTTACCCCCACCCTTCTGTGCCCCGGCCCACTCAACTTTCCATTGCAAGGACAGTGGTAGAGCAAGGGTGACATCTCTGAGACTGGAGGCCCTATTCAGAACCCCTTCACACCATCTGATCAGCACTTTGTGGCAGACATCTGGCATCTATTTCTAACCCTTTGCCTCCAATCCTTCTCTCCAGTAGGAATCCCCCAAACCACTGCAGGGGGAGCAAAGGTTAAGCCTAATTCACCTCGTGGATACTTCAGAAGTGGGCTCTGTTCCTTTCACTTCTCCCCACACAGACCCCACCACCTTTTGCCCCGGGAAATCCTCTGCTACCTTCCCTCAGGAGAGCCAGGAGTTTGGGTAATTCTTGCTCCATGAAGGGGATTCACCTGGGACCAAATACTCCCATGCCATACTCATCCTCAGCCCAGGTTTGAGGCATGTATGGAGCCTTGTGAGGCACTGGCTGTATAACTCCCAAACTCCTCTTATTCCTGTGCCTGATGCTTCAAAACAAAGGCCAGCACTTAATAGAACAGTTTGGAGTGTCGTGTAAGAAACGTCCAAACCTGAAAGAATTTTTTTGTTTATTTAAGCCAAACTGACAACAATTTCCAGGAAGTGATAGCTCAATGGATTGAGGAAATGCTCCAGAGAATGGCGGGTTTGTAGTTTGCTTTATACATTACAATCAAAGGAGGAGGCATAAGGTGGGTTACATGAAATCCGTTGGTGGTAGGCTAGGGAGGTAGGAGGAAGCGAAGCAGGGAAATCTCTGAGATTGGATTAAGAATGAAATAAAGAGACACCTGGCTGGTGTGGCTCAGTGGATTGAGTGCTGGCCTGTGAACCAAAGGGTCACCAGGTCGATTCCCAGTCAGGGCACATGCCTGGGTTGCTGCCTGCCAGGTCCCCAGTAGGGGGCACATGAGAGGCAACCTCACATTGATGTTTCTCTCCCTCTCTTGCTCCCTCCCTTCCCCTCTCTCTAAAAATAAATAACCTTAAAAAAAAGAGACAAATACTTCCTTTACATTGGTGGGTATAGGATAGTTAACAACATTCGCACTACATAGGGTTAGCATTTGGGCAACAGGATAACAATGAGGGGTTCATGGTCTCTTGCCCTAGTGGGAGATTGTGCTCTTAGGGGTCTGGAAAAAGGGGTCTTGCATTTCAAAGGTATGTTATCATAGGTGCAAAAAGATAATAGACAAGCTCACTTAAGGTAAAGATCAACCTATGCCAAAAAAGATATCAGCGTAGGACATGACTACCCACCACAACTCGCTTTTAGATAAGAAGTTTTAATTTTAAACCATCCCATGTGGTTACTTTAGACCTCTGAGCTTGTAAGGCCACCATGCAGGCCTCCCTTGAGCTTGCCAGGTTTAGTATACGGCCTCTTTTCACCCACAGGTTCAAGGAGGAGCCTGCCTCATAGACCCTCCTTGGGATTCCCCACAAGTTCTACCTTTGTAGTGTGGTTTTGGTCTCCCAGAGAGGACCAAGATAGCTTTGCCATCTGCTGCTCTCACTACCCCTCCTCTGCCTTCCTCTCACACCTCTTCTTTCTTGGGTTTTAGAGCCACATGGGCTTTTGCAGCAGGTCCTGAAGATTCAGCCTTTTCACACATGACCCAGCCCCTCACCTCCTGAGACTTCATCTGTTGAGACCATGACATCTCCCCTCCTCATTCTGCCTCCCTCCCTCACCCAATAAGTGCTTGGCCTGCTGAGCTTCTTCACTGAAAACCACCTGACTTGTAGTTCCATGAAGCCATGAGTTCCCTTCTGAGTATATGAGCTTCCTAAGCCAGACAATGTGATAAAATTCAGAAACAGCCAGATGGAAGAGATGCACAGGGCAAGGTGTGTGGAGAGGGCTTCCGTATCTTTTCCCATCAAGTGCACCACTTTCCTAAATCTCCACATGTTCACCAACCTGGAAGCTATCCAAACCCTGCCCTTTTGAGTTTATATGGAGACTTCATTTCATCAACATGGTTGGTTAAATCATTGGCCATTGACGAGGAGAGGGGTGGTGTGGGATAGAATGTTCCCACCCTCTAATCACTTAGTTGGTTCCCCTGGCAACCAGCCTCCATTCTTAGGTGCTTTCCCAAAGTTACTTCATCATAACAAAAGACCTGTCTATTGCTTTCATCACTTAGGAAATTCCAAGGGTTTGGGGAGCTCTGCCAGAAACAGGGATGAAGGCTAAAATATTTTGTATGATATTTCGTATGATAGTTCCCAATATCACAAATATCTACCTCAGTCAGTCTCTGTCCAATGTTGAAAACCTCCTACAATACAATGCAAAGGAATAACAAAGTGGAAAATTTCTCAAGAGATGCAAGATTTCATGAGGTCAATATTTAAAAATGATGTTTGGAAAATATGCCAAAACCACGAATTTGGGAGGATCCGGAAGAGTTAGACCCATTGCTGTAATAAAAGCAACAGGAATGATGACATGTTGATTCAAAAGAGAACACACTGAACATCAAAGGATTTACTAATGGTTTTGGGGGGGAAATGTTGAAATCCTCAAACACTTTTGCAAACACTGAGCTTAAGCAATTTTTTCTTGAGCACATCATAGACATCTAATAAATATTTGTTGAATGGATGAAATAAGTATTATTTTTCTCATGTGACAACTCATTCTTATTCTGTAACAGCACTCTTGTAAACATTTTGCACGTGATCATTTATTTAATTATCCAATCCTCACAATTTTTTGAAACAGGAAATTGCAGTGCAGAGAGGTGAACTAACATGCCCAAACTTGCCCAAACATCTGGCTTCAAACCCAAGCAGTCAACTCCAGAATCTTTGCCTCCCTTTTTTGTTGTCTCTACCGTTTAGTTCTCTCACCTGCAGGGCACTGAAGAAGGGCTAATCCCTGTGCTTTGCCTGTGTGATGGACAGCAACCCCCTCTCTAGGCCGAGTTGGACCCTGAAGAGCCAAGCCCAGAGCGTAGGTCCTGGAGCTGCCCTGAGTGGAATCTGGCAATGGAGGGAAGTTCTGCCAAACTCAACACCGTTTGAGTTCCCAACATGTCTGCCTTAGTTTCTCTGTGCAGAGTTGTGGGAGGGAAGAAGGGGCAGGATATCTGGACTCTGAGAGTGGGACTTTAAATCAGTGTGAAAATACAGAGAAAGGGTATTTTCCAGAATATATAATGTCAGTTTCTCCTAGAAATAGACATCCACGGGTATTGAATAGGTCTCCTGCCAATGTGAGACAATCCCAAGATTTTACTATTGAGATTTCAAATGCAAAACCTGGCTGTACGGATTGGAAGTTCTTTGAAAATGGCGGCCTCCAGAGTCACACTCATCATGGGTGCTGCCATGTCGTCTTCTGTCAGTCCCTGAAAGAAAATGAACTGCGGTATAGAAATACAACGTAAGACGCCATGATAACTATTGGCAATTTTTGGCTTCAATGATTCTAGTGAGCGTGCGCACAATTCACCCAACCAGGAAGCGGCTCTGAGCGTCCATTCTGTATACTTGGTCAACTGCTTCTGTCTCCGGCGGGATGCTCAGGTGATTTGGGACAGTAGCCGTGGGGATTCTGTGAGGTTAGTGAAGTGAAATCAACTTGGTGTGAGTGATGTGGGAGTTAGGTGAAGGGGGCTGGGGAATAAGTGATGGGGGAATCTGCCGGGTGAGTGATGGAGTTCTTAGTGATGGAGGCTATGAGGTAAGTGGGGGGTTTCCAACTGAAGTTGGAAGATAGACTCGTTAATTTTCACGCTTTGTGTCTTTTTCGTAGGTCTATAAGTATTTTTTGTGACGTAAATTCGAAGTGTACTTTAATATCAGATTTTATATTGGCCCATGAAACTTGCTCATTTGAGGTGCGTCTTAGGAACCTTAGTACAATAGTTGGTGCTGGGGACATTTGGGGAAGCGACCCGCTGCCTGGGGCACAGAAGGAGGCAGTGATTGACTGGGAGCAGAAGCTTCAGGGACTGGAGGACTTTGAGGGACACATCGTGAAACACTTGGGTGGGGAGCGGTGACTGGGGACCTGTGAAATCGGTAAAGCAAGGTGCTAATGGTAGCATATGGGAACCCTGTGCAGAGTTGCAAGGGATTGGAGGCCTGTGCTGTTGGCTGCATTGCGTTCTGAGCAGTGCATGTTGGGGTCCTTCAGGGATGGATGGCACCTCAGTGTTGGTCTCTGCTTGGGTGCTTGTGGACACGGTATGGGTCAGGGATTAGCGGCTGAGCAGATCAGCGATGGTTTCCTCTTGGGGCGCATTGTTGGGAACCCCGTGGTGGGGATTATTTGGGGTTCTGTGGAAATCACACTCTATGGGGCACATTTATTGGCATTCAGGGTAGTAATAGCTTCAGGAGCCTGGTCTTGTCAGTGGCTGGGAGGCATTTCCAGATCTGGCATCCCTGTGGTACACTCACTGGGGATTTCTGGAGGTCAGGCCTGTCCAAGACTGCATTGGGGTGTGGTGGGTCAGGGGCAGTTCACATGGACAGGCCAGAAATGGTAAGGGATTGGGGGCCTGGTGTGTGTTTGCGGCTTTCTTAGGTCAAGGTGAGGTTGAGTAAGGGAATTTAAATTTTTGTCAGAAAAGACTGAGCTGTCTGGGGCATTATAGATGAGCACTGAAATGTCCAGAAGCTTGGATTAGACATGCCAGACATGGCCAACTAAGTCTCAGCACTCTGAAGGGAACAGGAACTAGAAATGACACTTTTGGAAGCTGCCCATGTAGGGGACCACACTGGATAGAGGCAGCTGTGTGCAGTCTGGAATAAGGCAGACACGGGACCAATTTCCTCTGCAGACTGCATGCCCTTAAGGCAAATTATGTAACAGCATCAGGTACCCAAGGTGCTACTTGCTGATTTTTATTCAGTGTTTACCACATGCCAGGCAGGGTTTAATAAGTTTCATGTCATGTAAGGTTTTCAATGGCTGTGATAAAAACCTTCCAACTCATTTTGAAAACCACAACTAAAGTAATAGCTTCATATTCTCACCACTAAAAGGGTGGCAGAGCTGCAACTAAACCTTCTTTAAGTGTAGTCTAATCTTACGGTCTTTTCTTTATTTTTCAGTGATTAATAACAAGTTGTAGTTTTCTGAACTTGGCTTATTGCACACACAATGTCTAGCACAGTGACCTTTACTTAAGGGCCCTTAGAAATGTTTGTGTGAAGCAAATGTTAGATGAGCAACTATGTGGTCATTGACTTTCCAGGGCTTCTTGGTGTTTTTTCAGAGCCCCTGGGTCAGGCAACATCTTCGAGGCTGTAGGATCCCTCTTCATGGCTTAGCCTGACTCTCCCTAGCAGCTCAGACTGGAGCCTCTAGATGCCCATGCAGCTTCAAGCTCCTGGGAAAAGTGGAGTTGTCTACAAGAGAGACCAAGAGGTGAAGCCCAGAGAGGACATGGCTGCTGATGTGAATTTGCCCCCAAGGCCCCAGGTCCTGGGTCCAGAGGAGCAGGATGAATTGTGTGAGGTAAGCAGGGGCAGCCCCAGGGACTGTTGTTTAGAACTTCTGGGCAGACACAGGAAGTAGCCACATCTGGACTCCCTGTGAGTGAGACAGTCTGGATCCTCCTGCTGAGAGAGGGCCACAGGAAGCTGACATGAGCTCATATTCACAGGCCATCTGTGTTACAGAGGAAATTGAACTGGCCAGTGAAGGAAGCTGTGTTAGAAAAGAGGGTCAACCCTGAGCCAAAGAAAGAAGAGAACTTAGCCCCTGGTCTGGGCGGGAAGCTCTAGCCACAAACGAGAATATATTAAATCCTTCCTGCTCACCACAGGCTAAGATTCTTCCTCTACCCCTGGGCCTTTGCATATTCTCAGTTGGTTCCCACCTGACTCCTACTTCCTATTCTGTTGGGTTGGCTCATTTCTCCTCTGTCTTCATAGTTTTCAGAGTCATAGGATCCTAGAGCAAGAACTGCCTTTAAGGGCCATGGGACTATGTGTTTTTTCCCATTTTAAAGGCTGAATAAAAATGCCAGAGATCAGTGTTTTTAAAATGGCCCATAGATACTAATATTTAGGAATGAGAAAACAGGATACTTGGGCATACTAAAGATTTCCTGAAATTCTAAGGTTTTCTATATATTTTATGACACTTCGTGTTTTCAAATAATAATGAGTGGTCATAATAATTAGTGATTCATTGTCCTGTGATAGGTTTATACTTTTCTATTTTAAAAAGTTATGATAAATGCATGGCTTTTTATCATTGTGAATTAATGTATTGTGAGATCATATATTTTATTAGTGTTTAAAAAATCATCTCAACCTGACAATAACATTTTATAATAGAAGACATTAAAAGAAACATTAACACTATTTATAAAAACATTAAGAACTTGTCTCTACATGTATCTTTCCCATTCACCAATGATGACTAATTTCATAGAACTGGGGTATGTTGTTATAGGGATCAGTGTCAGTTGAGGATGTGACCGTGGACTTCAGTAAGGCAGAGTGGCAGCAACTCAACCCTGCTCAGAGATGCCTATACCTGGACGTGATGCTGGAGATCTATAGCCACCTCTTCTCCGTGGGTGAGCACACATGCCCTGGAAACCTTGGGTGGGCCTCCTTGAGATTTCCTTCCTTGTGGAGTGCAGTGGGGCATCTGTAGGATGTAATTGGTTTGTCTTTGGTTTTGTCCTAAATTGTTCATTCTTTTTGGGCATCTTAAATGTTACTTTGTTCTTAGTGAAAGATATTGACTTTTCTGCTGGGCGCATGCAAGGCTTCATTGAATGGCCTCTAAAGCCCAAGACCACATCCAAATCCAATATGCTTTCTTATTAACAGGGTATCACATTCCCAACCCAGAGGTCATTTTCAGGATGGAGAAAGACAAGGAGCTGTGGATAGGTGAGGCTGAACTCCCACATCAGAGGCACCAAGGTGAGTAGCTGGCAGACGTGGATATCTTTGTGAGCCAGTAGCCAACCTGCCACATGCATCCATTTTCACAGTGGTGGACACTTAGGTTGCTTCCTAACTCCCAGTTCCTATAGCTAATTATCTTGTAAATGTGCTGTGGGAGCTGGTATAAGAATTTCTTAGGTGAACACTCTGGAGTGAGATTGCCTGATTAGGATATATGTACACTCAATTTGACTAATAAACCATACTGCTCTTCAGATGGACTGCAGAATCTATACTTCCCTTTGCTGTGCCCAAGAATTCCAATTATGGCCCATGTGATGGGTAAAAGGGCTTTTTTATGTCTTGATTTCATTTTTCTCATAACTAAATAGTCAGAGGATCTCATCATATCTCTTACCTGACTAGGTTTTCCATGTGTATATTGCTTTTGTTGTATTATTTTATCCCTTTGTGCCCATGGGATTCTTTCAAGACTTTCCTTCTTATTTGCCCCCTGAATTCATTGATTTTTCTTTTCTGTGCTGGATCTCCTTTCTTCTTTTTCCTCTGATTGTGATGTCTCCAGCTTGGGGCTCTATGCTTCCCTCTGGTCATCCTTTCGAATAGGAATTGCCATAAAGGGCCATTCTATTCTGATCATTAGGCCTCATAGTTTTCTGATGATCCCTGTATTGACTAACCCCTGCAGTCCCTGTGCCTAAACTGTGCTCTCTTGAGCTGTTTAGCTACATGGTGGACAGTTCCCATGGGATAACTCACTTTATATTTTGGAGATCAGAAATTGAAATCATCACACCAATCTCAAATTCTTCTCACCTTATATACATATCTTTGTCAAATTCTTCTGTCTTTCTTAGCTCTTCCAGCTCAGCCTTCTAATTTCTTTTAGAAATCCTATATTTTTTTCTTTTTGCACTTATAGTTTAGCTGGTCCTTTTTCCTGATCCCAGTGGTATCATCATAAAGCAGCTCTCTATTTTCTCATGCTTGGGTTATTCTGTTCCTAAGGAGCTTTGTGGATTCCCGATGTTTAGGTGTTGACATAAAATATGTCAAGTTGCTGTTGACATATTTTATTACCACAAATATTGATATTTTACTACTTTTTTATCAATAATATTTTAATACAAAATAGTTACAGAAAAATATAGTTATTTCAGTGACATTATCATCATGGCTACATATTTCCAATTTAAAAATGTACCTGAATAATTTCATTACTTATCCTATACTTCACTGTTTTCATGTTCTCAATGTAGACATCATATATAATATATACAGGCAATATATATTGTCTATTAGATGATCCTCTCTATACATGATCCTTTTACTATTTTGTACTCTCTACTTAATTTTCATTATGTCAGTGTTAAGCATAAGGGTATAAAAATTATTGAATTTCTAAAGATGGGCAGAAAAGAATATTTTGCTCTACTTTAGAAAGATAGTTTAAATACCTGCTGAAGTAAATGCAAAGGATCAGAAATTGTAATTGAATAGAGTGGATAATAGCATGAGTTGTTAAAATCATTAGCTTTTTTGGCATTAATCATGTCTATTTAATGGAAGACTACTCAATAAGTATCAAAATAGGGGGCATAGAGAGTGACTGCTTTTGAAGGTCAGGAAAAAATGATGTCATTTTAGAGGTATAGGGACATTGGGAGGCAATTTTAAGGGCACAGCACTTGCATTTTTTTTTTTTACAAAAGGGGGCTGGGAGATTAGTGACAATTAAGATCCTAAAGCTTATTGGGAATGCAAGGTGCAATGCTCCCTGCTGGGATGTGTGATAAACCTCCAGTGGTAATATGTGAGAGGCCTCCTTTTGGCCTGGAGACACCATTTTAAGTGAGGTTGCCTTTATTCAGTTTCACAAAGACCTGTATATTGTGAGCCTCCTGCTTCAGGCCTTGGCTATTCACAGAGATTGCCCTATAACAAACACCCTTGTCTGTTATATCTTTTATCCTGTAGTCATCCCACCAGCTCTGGGCATCTAACCTGCCTACATAAGTGGAGCCAGGTTGCCTTTGTTCAGGTCTAATTTTCCCCATTGGTGAGTAAAGTGGTTTCAGCCAATTACCCACCCATCTGGTGCCTCCTTTTCTTTATCTATAACTTGGGATAATGAGTATAGTTACCTCATAGGTTGTTGGGAAGCTTAAATGAGTTTATGTGTGTGTCACATAGAACATTGCCTGGCAAATGCAAAGTGCTATATAGGTAAGCGCTTGACATAATAAGGGCTGTGAGACTGTTTCATTTCACCACCACCACCACCACCACCACCACCATTGTTATATAGGACTCAGCTCTCTTCCTGTGCTCACTCTAACTATTCATCATGTCTTTTTCATCTTTTTCTCCTTCTAGAAATGAAGTTTGTTCTTAATACCCCACAACAGGACATTTCTGGAACAGCATCATTTCATGACATGGCAGGCAAGGTCACAAGAGATGGTTCTTGGTATTCCATTTTAGCAGAACTGTGGAAAGATGCTGCCTCTACAGAGAGAGATCAGCCAAATCAAAATAAACTTTCACATCAGAGGGCTTTCCTCAACATGAAAAAACTAAATACAGAGAAAGGTTGTCAATATAAGGACCCTGGGAAAATCATTCATGTGAGGCCCTGTCTTGTTCCTTCACAAAAAAGACGTCATAAATGTTCACTTGTAAAAAGTTCAACACCTAACCTAGAATTAAATAGTCAAAATCAAAGCAATACCACAAAACACCTTGATGAGATTGTGGGATCTAGTCAGCTATTCACCCACAGCTCTTCGCATGCTAGCTACAAGAATATTCACACAGGAGAGAACATCTGCAGAGGTAATCAACAACCCAAAGTCCTCAGCCACAAACAGTCACTTACACAACCTCAAATTCATACTCTGAAGAAACCAGATAAGTGTACTGAATGTGGGAGGGACTTCACCCAGAAGTCTCATCTCCTCAAGCAACAGAGATTCCATAATGTAGAAAACTTCCAGGAATGCAACAAATGTGGAAAAGCCTTTGTCTCACAACCAAAATTTGGTGACTATCTGACAGATCACACAGGTAACATACCTTACATATGTAAGGAATGTGGAAAGGTCTTCATTCAGAGGTCAGAGTTGATTACACACCAGAAAACTCACACTAGAAAGAAGCCCCATAAATGCCATGAATGTGGAAAGGCCTTTTTCCAGACACTATCTCTCTTCAGACATCAGCGAACTCATATGAGAGAAAAACTCTATAAGTGCAGTGAATGTGGGAAAGGCTTCTCTCAGAATTCGACCCTCATTATCCATCAGAAAATTCATACTGGTGAACGACAGTATGTGTGTAGCGAATGTGGGAAGGCCTTCACTCAGAAGTCAACGCTCAGCTTGCACCAGAGAATCCATTCAGGGGAGAAGTCCTATGTGTGCATCAAATGTGGGCAGGCCTTTATCCAGAAGGCACACCTAACTGTGCACCAAAGGAGTCACACAGGAGAGAAACCTTATCAGTGCCACAACTGTGGGAAATCCTTCATTTCCAAGTCACAGCTTGATATACATCATCGAATTCATACTGGGGAGAAACCTTATGAATGTAGTAACTGTGGAAAAACTTTCACCCAAAAGTCACACCTCAATATACACCAGAAAATTCATACTGGGGAAAGACACCATGTATGCAGTGAATGTGGAAAAGCCTTCAACCAGAAGTCAATACTCAGCATGCATCAGAGAATCCACACTGGAGAGAAGCCTTACAAATGCAGTGACTGTGGGAAAGCCTTCACTTCCAAGTCACAATTCAAAGAACATCAGCGAATTCACACTGGAGAGAAACCCTATGTGTGCACTGAATGTGGGAAGGCTTTCAATGGGAGGTCAAATTTCCATAAACATCAGATGACTCACACTAGAGAGAGAACTTTTGCCTGTTACAGATGTGGGAGTGCCTTCATCCAGAAGTCGGAGTTGGTGACACATCAGAGAAGTCATATTGGAGAGAAACCGTATGAGTGCTGTGACTGTGGGAAATCTTTCAGTAAGAAACCACAACTCAAAGTGCATCAGCGAACTCACACAGGGGAGAGACCCTATGTGTGTATTAAATGTGGGAAGGCCTTCAACAATAGGTCAAATTTTAATAAACACCAAACAATGCATGCCAGAGACAAATCTTACAAAAGCAGTTAATTCTGTGAAAGACTTCACCTGGAAATCAGTACCTAGTACAAATTTGAATATACATAAGTGAAACAAACTCTGAATCTCTTAATGAAAAAAATTTCATGAGTCAGATTTAGTTGTACATTATAGCATTTATGCTTCAGGAAAACTAGGAAATGCACTGCATGTCACAAAGTTACATATTATTTTATGTAAGGGAATTAGAAAAGAACTTTTAAGAATGAGTGAAAGTGTCCATATTTGTACTAACTTTGTGAAAGATTATAAAATTCGTCTGGGGAAGAAATCATGGCTAATGTATTGAGAAAAATATTTCTCTAGAAAGGGATAAAAGATTGTTACCAGATTACTTATAGGCTAGTTTGTGGGCAGTCATATTAGTGATAACCGTGTTTAATGTGAAATACTAATATTTTTTAAAGTGCCAGCAAATTGGATGATGATTGGACTATATTATGGATGTATGTATATGTGGTATCTATATATTTATATATGTATGTATATTTTTAGTCAGGTCAATACACACCTTCAGTTCTATAGCATCTGCTACAGAATCCACTGCATAATAGGAGGTATGGATTATATGTTTTTTAAATAATATAATTGTTAAATTTATTTCCTATTGATATTTATATCCTGAAGTTGCACAATGTTTGTATAGACATATGAACATACATTTTTGGTAAATGAATAAATGTGACTGTATAATGTATACTGGTCTTTGTAGTGTAGTTTCTCTTTGTTCATGATTAGCTCAGCTCTACCTTCTCTTTCCACCCCCACCATCTATGATGAGCCTCTTGTAGATAACCAGCGTAAGGACTGGTTATGGGCTCTTTCATATTTTTATATGAGCTACTAATCATATACACTAGGAGTCAGCAAACTGGCCATCAGCTAAATCTGGTCAGACACTTTTTTTTTAAGTAAAGTTTTATTGGAACACAATATTCATTTGTTTATTGTCTGTGGCTGCTTTTGTGCTCCAGTGACAGAGTTCAGTAATTGTGACAAAGACCTTATTACCTACAAGCCAGAAACATTTGCTTTCTGGCCCTTTACAGAAGAAGCTTGCCAACATTTGTTATCCACATACACTCATTACTATGCTCATAACTGTGTTGAATAGCAACTCCCCTGTTTTATAAATATCAAATAATAGCATACACATGTGGGCATCTTGTTCTTTTTCATACAGTACAGCTGTTCAATGCTGCATGGTTTTCTATCATGTGGACATGATGTAAATTTTTATTCATTTTCCCACTTATTTTTGTTTTTTACCACAAAAAGCAGAATAGCATAACCTTTAAGTGGACATGCCCAGGAACCAGGCTCCTGTGTCTGATTCTACATCAACTGGGCAAGTCATTTAATTCATCTGCCCTGGTTTGCAAAAGGAAGTTTATAATAGTACCTACCCTGTGAGTTTGCATGAGAAGTGGGTGGGTGGGTTGTAAGTACTTGGAACTGTGCAGAGAAAACCAGTGCTTGCTGAATCTGAGTGGGGCCCTGAATAAATGAATGGAAATGAAAGGGTGAGAATTGGGGATGCAGAGAGAAGAAGCAAGCTAATTAAACTCCTTTAATAAGAAACCACCTGGGACAGGTGGGAGGGCTTCCCTGCAGCCCATCAGAGGGATTCTGTTCCAGGCCCCAGATATCCCTCAGCTTGGCACTGGAGTTCCTGGGTCTGGTATGATATCCATGGTGAGGTTGGTGTAGAGGGGCTGCATCTCCTGTAGCCCAGCGAGTTGGCGCCATTGTGCCACCACCTGTTGGATGCTATACATATTGATTAATGTTTTCCACAACCCAGAGGAGGATATAGGGAGATAAATGGTGATGGAAGAAGACTTGGGGTGGTGAACACACAATATAGTATACAGGTGATGTGTTGTGAAATTGTGCACCTGAAACCCATAGAATGGACAAAGCCAGGATTCAAACAAACATCTAACTGATTCACCTCCCCATCCCGCCCTTTAATTTACCCACTAGCTTTACTGGCCAATCTGGCCAGCTGGTCTCAAAGAGGCCCAGACTCAGTGAAACGGAGCCTTTCCCTCAGACAGTCATTCAAATTGATCCCAAACTCAGCCAGTGAAGACCAAACCTACAGCCCTTCACTCTGATTTCCCTCAATTCAAGATTCTGGCTCGTAAATCCAGCTCCCCAGATACTCTCTGGCCCAGGAACTCTCAGCTCAGAGTGACAACTTCAGCTCTGACTATCCAAGGCCATGCTCAGAGCCCTCTGACCTCTTGCCCTTGCCCTTCCCCCTTCCTACCACACCTGGTTTGCCACATAGATGGTATAGTGCAGGTTGCTGGTGCTGCAGGAAGAGGTGCAAGAGGAAGAACAGGTGCTTCCAGTGTTGGGCTTGCCCATAGTAGGGCACCACTACTGCTGTGTGGTGCTGTGTCCAGCAGTCAGGTGTCTGGTATTGGCCTCCCAGCTCCTCCAGGGGGTTCTTTCCCACCACTTGCTCCACTGTCAGGTTCTCTGGAATCATCACCTTTAAGGGACCACTTAAGAGAGGGAGCAGCCAAAGATAATCAGGAACCTGCCCCAAAACCCCACAACCCAGTTGTATTGGGTTGAGTCATTGCCCACTCCCAAATTCCTGTCTACCCAGAACTTCAGAATGTGACCTTATTTGGAAATGGGGTCTTCACAGACATAATGGGTTAAAATGCAGTTATACTGGATTAGGGTGGGCCCTAAATCCAATGACTAGTGCCCCTATAAGAAGGCCATGTGATGCCCCAGAGAGAGGGCTGCTGTGGAGCCATAAGTTAAAGTGATGTGCCTGCAAGCTAAGGAATGCTGAGGACTGCCAATGATACCCAGAAGCTAAGAGAGAGGCATAGGATGGTTTCTTCCTCAGAACTTCTGGGAGGAACCAAGCCTGACAACACCTTGATTTTGGATGTTTGGCCTCCAGAACTGTGAGAGAGTATCCTTCTGTTGTTTTAAGCCACGTAGTTTGTGGTACTTAGTTATGGCAGCTCTGGAAACTAATACACCAGCACAAAGTGCTCTGAGCTTCCTCTGTTGGCTCACAAATACCATGCCTCCCTTGTTTTCCCTCCACCTCTCAAGATCTCCTCTTCCAATCCTTCTCTCCTCTCTCCCCCAGCTCCCATGTATCCCTCTTCCCTCGCCCCAGCAAGCTCAACACCTCCTACTGCTTTTCTTCCCATGGTTCCCTATGGTCCTAAATCTGCCCCCTGAGTGCCAACCCCAACCAGCCTCCCACATGTCTCCTCTTGGATGGTTCTCAGGTTACCCACTCTCCCTACATCTCAGAACATCATCTTTCTCAGTTTCCCCTGTCACTGAGGGTACCACCATCCACCCACTCACCCCCAGCTGTGCCTCCTCTCTACCTGTGGTGGACCATATTTCTTCCAAAGATGAGCACAACAATGTCTCTTATCCAATATGCACTTCTTATAATGTGACTTTGACATTAGTCCTATTGACAGATGTGTCAAAGTCGCCACCCCTTTAAACTAGGTATGCTTTTATGACCGTCAATGAGTGGAGTATGGCAGAAGTGACATTATGTGGCTTTTGAGGCTATATCATAAAAGACCATAAGACTTCTGCCTTGTTTATGTAAATACTGGGTTTTGAAGCCATCAGTCACTGTGTGAGCTCTAGGCCACCAGGCTGTGAGGAAGCCCAACCTAGACAATTGCAGAGATATCACAGAGAGACCCTGACATCACATGAAGAGTCAGGTGCCCTGCTAGCTCCTGCCACATTGCCCCCTGCTGTTGAACCTCTAGCCACATTTCACTGCATTAAAAAACATGGATCACAATTGCCCAGTTGAGCCCTTCCCAATACTTCTGGCCCACATAAACTTGGAGAGTTAATGAAGGTTGAAAGACACTAAGTTTTGGGGTGATTCATTGGGATGGAGCAATAGAGAACCAGCTCTCTCTCCATCACCCCCAGCTATCAGGCTCAGTGCCTTCTGCTTCCAGGTGCTGCCTCCTCCTCAGCAATTCCTGCCAAAGTGGGATTGGAGGTGTAGGAATCCACTCCAGCCTACCGACGTAGGGTGAGGTGATGGGGCGGTCAGGCAGATCCTCCTTACTGGTGTCCACTGGGCAGACCTGGCTAATGTTGGAGTACATGTCTTGGTGAGGGATTCTGGGTTGGGGGTGGGGGGAAACCTGGACCACAAAGGACAGCTCTTCTCCCACCTCTGGCTTGTCTTGTGTGAGGAAGCATAAGAAGGAGGTGAAGCCATGGTAGTGGTGGTTTTGGGAGATGAATGCCCCCATACACAGCAGCTGTAATCCCAGAGGTACTAACAGGAGCTCCCTCTTCTGTTCCATTCTAGAATAGGAAACAGAAGGTCACTCCTCCCATTTTGCAAACCCCTCAGTCGTTTTCGCACCATGGGTGTCAGTCCCAGTCTCCTGCACCCATCCTCCCCTGACTGGCTTTGCACACTCCACAGAGGGGAGACCAGAGTGAGACACTTCCTGAGGCCACTCAAGACACCCCATCTGTGTGAAGAACCTGCCTTGTGCACATTTCCAGCCTCATCTTGTCAGCCTGGTTCAACACTCTTGTCACACTGGACGCTCCCCTGGGCGAGCAACTCAGTCTCTGAGATGCTTGATTCCTTGTCCATGAAATGGGGCTCATCACTCTGTCAGGCTCACTGTGCTAGGACATGCAACGTGCTTATGTCAGGGTGTGAGGTGAACACAGCATTACATCAGGAATGGGCCAGGTTCTCTCAGATCTCCAGTATTTGCAAGGAAGGGACTGGCCCTATTCAGGCTCATTCAGGGTGCCCTTCCCTTCTATGCCACAAGAAGCAAGTTACCCTTGGGCACTTCCACAGCCTCAGTATCTCCCTCCACCTGACTCTGATCACCCTGGATTGTGACTGCCCATGTCAACCTCCCCCAGCAGACTAGGGGCTTGAGGAGAGCAGGGTGCAGGATTAACTCATCTCTGGGTCCCCAGCATTTCCCAGCACAGGAAGCCCAAGGAAGTGGGTGAATGAATGAATGAATAAATGAATGAGTGCAGACAGATGCTGTTCTTCACCTGACAAACTTCTACTTATCCTTCCGGAGCCATCACAAGTGCTTCTCATCCTCTCCAAGTCCTTTACTCTCTTCTACACTCTGGGCTCTCCTGGCCCCTGGTACCCCTGCCGTCACAGCTCTGGTCACAACTGCAATGATCTGTGTCCAGGTTTCTCTCCCTCACCAGCCTGGGAGCCCTGAGAGGGTAGACCTTGAGTATGACTCATCTTTGGGTCCCCATTGTCACCCATAACAAAGGCTGAACACTCACCTATTTACTCATCTATCATTACTAAGCACCCACTCTATACCAGGCATTATGGTGTGAACCAAGCAAACAGCCATAAACAAAATAACAAACCTCTCTGCCCCTATGAATCCTGCCTTCTAGTGGAGAAGACAGGCAGGAAAACAGATTACTTCAGATAGTAATAAAATCCTATACATGAAAAGAATAGAGGAGAAAGTGGGGTTAAGGCTAAAGTGACAGCAGGAGGAGGCATTTCTGCTAGAGTAGTTGGGGATGTAACATTCACAACAAGGCCTGGAGGCCACTGTGGGAAGTGTTTCTGGCAGAGGGAACACAACAGGTGTAAAGGCCCTAAGATGGGAAGGGAAGGGATCCTGGAAAGAGGGGTAAGGAAAGAGGTCATAGTGGTCATAGGGCTAGATTAGGAAGTCTTCTGGCTCACAGTGAGGCGCCCCAAGAGTGATGTGTCCTGACACATGTGTTTAAAAGATTGCCCTAGGGCAGTGGTTCTCAACGGGGGAAGATTTTACCCCATGCCACCCCTATCCCCAGGACATCTGGCAATGTCTACACGTTTTTGATGGTCACAACTGTGTGTGTTGGGGGGGGGGGGGTTGTTGCTGGCATCTGGTGGGTAGAGGCCAAGAATGCTGTTGAATGCTTTACACTACAGTATACACAGCAGCTCCACCCACACCTCACCAAACCAAAGGATGTCAACAGTACTGAGGCTGAGAAAGTGTTCAAAAGGCAATGTGATGTTCCCCACAAGTGGAGAGTGACCTGCAGGGGAAGAATGCCTCTGTCTCTCCAAAGAAACTTAGCCTTGAAGACTGAGGCAGTGTCAGCCTTGATCCTAAAGGACCAGCGAGAGTTCTGGATTCCTGCTCTTCAAAAGACCCATTAAAGACAAGGACTGATTCATGGACCCTGAAGGTTTTCTGGTAGTTGTAGCTGAAGAATGAATCCTGGGATCTTTTCCTGGGAGTCATGGGCTCCTGCTGATGCATGCTGAGTCCTGTTTTGAATTTGCCCTTAGAGAGAAGGTGCCACATTTACAGTGAAAACTGGCAATCTTGGGGGAAGATGGCTGGGACTGGGTTGGGTTCAGAAGCTCTGCTCTCCAGGCTCATATCAGGGGTCACCTTTACACTGGAAGCAAATGGGTCCCATGAACAGGATTTGCACTGGTCCACATTGGTCCCAGTGATCATTTTGAAGCCAAAGGTCAAGAATAAGGATTGATGCCTTTAAAAGTCACTAAAAAGTTACATTACAGGCTGGTGTACTTGTCACTAAATCAGTGAGTATATTTTTAGAGAAACTAGAAAATTATCTCATTGCAGAAGCAGGCTCTGGATCCAACCTCAAATGTGGGGAGGACAGAATGTGATTGGGGATAGATAATCCTTAAAGTATGGAGCACTGAAGAAAACAAGAGTCCAATTTCAATTGCAAAGTCTCTTTTCTGGGACAGAAATATGGAAGAACTACCTACTGGTAGAGCTTCTCCCAGCTTTTCGCTAGAAGGGCAGCTTACAAGACAGTTGCTTCAGAGAGCAATACCCAGGCATGTGAGTGGTACTTCTAGATCCAGACACCCCCTCCTTGAGGCAAAATGAAAAGGCACTAGATCCCCAACAGATATGGTGGAACTGCACCTGTTTTCACATAGAAGACACTTGTCAAGAACATTTCAGGTTGATTTGGTGCTCTTGTTTGGGGACGAGGACCAGTCTTTGAAATACTCTGGCAAGAGTTGGCCCAGTAGCAATTTATGAATGTGTTAGCTGGGCTAAAAATAGCAGAGATCATAATAATTTCAATTTCCCAGCTGTGAATCGTGTGGGTGTGGACGTTGCCTGAATCATGCCCCACTGGCCAGCTGCAGGAGTCAGATGCATCTGGTGGTTTCTGCAGAGCCACCAACAGAGTGAGGGCTGGTTACACATCAGCCAGTGTGAGGACACCCAGGCTTGCATTTTCAGACTTCCTCCTCCTTGCGCTGGGACAGGAAAGGCTGCTGTCAAAAGTGTGGGTTGTCTCCCGGAGAGCCCAGTAAAATCAACCCCTCTGACTCCACAGGGAACAGCAGAGGCATATACAGCCTGAGAGTTCTGCAGATCTTGACAGATTTTGTTCTTATTCCTTATTATGCAATTCCTGTTGCAATCACAAGGATTATGATTTAAGACACAGTGCCACTATAGTTCAGGCTCTTGATGGTGAAAATTTAATTATGAACAATGATTTTTATTTTTTAACTTTCACCTGAAGATGTGTTTCCACTGATTTTTAGAGAGGAAAGGGGTGTGTGTGTCGAGAGAGAGAGACACACACACACACACACACACGACTGGTTGTCTCCCATATGCACCCCAACCAGGGATTGAACTCACAACCTAGGTATGTGCCCTGACTGGGAATCAAACCCACAACCGATAACCCTTGAGTGCACAGGGCAATGCTCCAACCAAGCCATACAGCCAGGACATGAATAATGTTTTTTGTTGTTGTTTTTAAAATTTTATTTATTTATTTTTAGACAGAGGGAAAGGGAGAGAGGGAGAGAAATGTTAATGTGTGGTTGCCTCTCATGCGTCGCCAACTGGGGACCTGGCCTGCAACCTAGGCATGTGCCCTGAGTAGGAATCAAACCGGCAACCCTCTGTTTCACAGGCCAGTGCTCATTCCATTGAGCTACATCAGCCAGGGCTGAACAATGATTTTTTTAAAAAAAGAATCTGGTAGCATAATCATGTGACTAGGTATGGAAGCACAAGGATATACTGTTGTTACCGCCTCAAAAAAATAAATAAAACAGGATATTCCACTACTGTTGAAAGATGAAAAAAGTATAATAAAATCAATTGTATATTTTTTGTTTCCCAAAGTTATAGTAAGATTTCAAAAAAAATGTCTGCTATCTTAAACTAGCAGCAACTCCCATGCACATTACATGATTCAAATTAGCAGAGTGTGCACTCACATTTTCCAAGTGACACTGGGACTATTTGCTTTTTAAATAGTAAACAAAACAAAACAAAAACTAGTAAGTTGTATTTTCACTTGTAGATAGAAGGCTCTGTCTGGCTGCCACAGTTTGCTTGCACATCCCTCAGGAGCCAAGTGTGTTCTGGGACATCCAGGAGGGTCTCCCCCAGGGAGTCTGGACTGCTTGGTTCCTCTTCCTCCCTGTCACAGTCCTAACATGTGCCCCCCACCCAGCTGTTTTCTGAGTCAGACTGAGGAAATCAGTGGTTAGACGGAGAGGCTGAGGCAGAGGGTGCCTTTGGCTGACCTAAGTCACAAATTCTCCATGGCCCACTATCTCCAGAAAACATCACAGACAAGTGGGGAAGTCTGGAAACCAAAGCATCCAGAAGCCCCTTCTTCCAAATAAACTGTTAGAAAACTAAGTTTCTTCAACAATAAAACATGTTTTTCCCTTCAGGTAATTCTCTGGGTCCCCGGTGAGAGGTGTATGAAAGGTGCCCACACATTGATGTTTCTCTCCCTCTTTTTCATTCCCTTCCCCTCTCTCTAAAAATAAAATCTTTAAAAATTACCATTTTGACATGCAGTTGAGATAAAAGTGGTTAAGATATCACATCCTTTTCCCACACGAAATCTTTTAATCTGGTATTTTGCATTCTCGGCACAGCTCACTTCAGACTAGCTAGCCACTGTTCAAATGGTCCTTAGTCACATGTGGCCAGCGGGCACCATCCTGAACAGCTACACCCAGGACATCTGAGGATTCCATGTGTTCCTGGCTAAACCTATGTTCTTAAATCACTCTGGGCATGGGGTTCCATTTCCATTCATTAGTTCAAGCCTGTTGGTGGCCTTGTTGAAATTTTCCATAGCTTTATAGTTTTTTCCCACTCAATTGAGATATAACAAAATGTCACAATGCTACTGGAATGCATTGATTTCTAGTCATCCTATTAACTTTCATTCCTTTTGAGACTATGTTGTTTGGTGCATCCAAGTTTAGAGGGTTTTGTTTTATTTTTGTCATCGTGGTTATTTCTGATAGTGCCTTTTAACTCAAAATCTATTTTGTTTTGTGGTTAGTGTAGCTAAACTTAGGTTTCTTGGGGGTTATTTTCCTAGCAATCTCTTCCCACCCTTTTACTCTCCCACTTTCTGAATCTTTAGTTGGAATATGTGAGCATCACATAAATAGCACATAAACATTGTTTCCTTCTTAAGCCTCTCTGTGATAATTTTGCTAGTTCCTATTCTTTCCATAGCTAATCTTACTAAAAACATAGTTAGGAATTTCCCCTATTGTGAACCAACACTAAGCTTTTAGGTTTTACTAATATAAAGGAAATCCTGCCATTAATCAAACATTTGCCCAAGGCTGACCCATTTCATCCTAAAAGCCACTCCTTGATCTCATAGATAAGAATACTGAGGCACAGAAAGAAATCACCTGCCCTTAGTCACTCGGGTGTAAAGCCCCTGACTGTGTGCCCTGGTCCATGTGTGTGCCTTCTTTCCACTGCCAGGTTGAGTTCTTGGGAGAGGTCAGGGAAGGCTTCCCCAAAGAGGTGGTTTTTTTGGATAGGTCCTGATGGATGAGTAGGTATTCAACCCCCATGTCGAGTAGGGAAAGGGCATCCTGGGCAGAGATGGAGGCACCAGAGAGCTTAGTGTGCTGAAGCACTGGCAGTAATGGTAACTAACATCCACAGAGCACTAATTATAGTCTCAGAGGCCTAAGCATTCAACCTCGGCACTGACATTTTGGACAAGTTAGGTTCTTTGCTGAGGGGGCTGTCCTGTGGGCTAATTTCATGACATTCCCAGCCTCTACTTACTGGATGCCAGTACCTCCTAACCCAGGGGTGGCAAGCAAAATAGTCTCGTGAGGGTCCCCTGTTCTAACCCTATGAGGGCTGTACTATTCTCCCTTCTGTCTTACAGGTGAGGAAGTGTAATGTGTTCAGTTACACAGCTAGGATGGAAGTCCCAGGGCCTGAGTCAGGTGCCTCCATCCTCAACCACCACACCCCACCACACAGCCAGCTTCCTGCCTGAGCTCTGTATTTAGTAGGGTGCAGGTACCAGGAGGCAAGCGATGTAAGCTAGGAACAGCTCAGGAAGGGCCTTGAATAGCTTGCCTGCTCTTTGCCAGGCCTTGTGCCCACTGATGTTGGTGTCCCAGATTCAAAACCAACCAAACCCCTCACTCAGGGTGTTCCCAACCCAAAGAGACAATGAAACAGACAGAGACAGCCACAGCCTAAGGTGACAGGGCCTATGACAAAGTGAGGGACCAGAGGCTGTGGGAGCCCACAGGTGTTAATCCAGTGCAGGGGAGGAGGGATCCTGTAGGCTTCCTGGAGAAAGCCCATCCAAGTGGATACCTGGTTGAGAAATTGAGATCAGTGTGATGGGGGAGGGTGGAGACAGTCTTCAGGAAGAGGAGACAGCATATGCAAACACCTGGCAGAAGAAGCTATTTCACTGGCAAGTGGGCGCCCTGCCAGAGGTTCAGTCATGAGATGAACCTAGAAAAGTCGTCAGGGGGCCAGTTCACAAACACCAGACTGAGGAACTGGACCATTACCATGTAACCAAGAAGCTGCAGACAGTCATCTGCCTTCCTGACACCGACACAGCCTTTTCCCCTCAAATATTAAACTAATGTGTTGCAACAAATGAGATGTCAAATGTTTGCAAAGCACCCACAAGAAATCCCTGCCCAAACTGTGCCCACTGGTGGGGAAAACTGGCCCAGCTCTCAGCATGGCCAACTACCACTACCCCAAATAACTGACATAGAGAACCAAACCACTGCCACCCACCCCCACCCCGCCCTTCACAGCACTTACATACTGCCGGGCACCAGTCCTAATGCTTTACATATGTTAACTCATTTAGTTCTTCCCACAATTGCTACCATCACCCCCCACTGGACAGAAAGCACAGAAAGGTTAAGCCACTTACTCAAGGTCACACAGTGAAGGAGGCTTAGTCACTCAGGGAAGGCTGACTTTCACATCCTCTTTTCTTCATGGATCCCCAGTGTGATGTGAACCGTCTTTTTCACTAACTTCTCACTCAAAAGTATGTGAGTCATGTGGACATGTGCTTACATATTAAGGAAAAATTGAAAGTAGGAGACTGAAGTCAACACAGAAACACTCGAATCTGTACACTAGTTTTTGGACAGACCACCAAGGTACAGCAGAACACCACTTAGGCCAGGGTTCGCCAACCTTGGCACGAGTACTCTTTTTGGCCAAATAACTGTTCTGGGAGGGCCTCCTGTGCACGGTATTCAGCCGCATCCCTGGCCCTACCTACCACATACCAGTCACACCCTTCCCTTGCTCCCTAGTTGTGACAACCAAAAATGCCCCCAGCCATTGCCAAAATTTCTCTGGGGGGTGACAAAAATCACCAACTGAGAACTGATGTACACTATCTGTAGATTGCCTGAGGTTTTAAAACCCCCACCTCACTGCCTGCTTTACAAGAAACCTTAGGCCTTTCCCAGAAAAGGAAGCTTTCCCCGATTATGAGAATTACATGAGAGGAAGACAGTGAAAGTTCACTGTTGGTTAACACACACTTTCCATGTTAACTCATTTACGTACCCAAACACTCTAGAGCAGGTACTAGTACTGTTGTCTCCACTTCCCAGATGAGGAACCTGAGACGTGCGTGGGATATCCAACGCACAGTGTCTGGCACAAGCTGACTGCCCATTAAGTGCTGTTGCCTGCCTTCTGGCCCCCCAGGTCCTGGCTGGAGTGCTTGTAGCCTCTGGGATCCTGCAGCCCCTGACTCAGGTGCCTCTACATCAAGCTTTGTCATCCCTCCCTCCCTTACCAGGCCTGATACACCTGTGCCTCATAAGACGGGCCCCAGGAAATGGTGAACAAATGAATGAGTCTGATGACCAGGATTCAACCCCTACGACAGATGCCCTTCGCTCTCAATCCTATCAAGGGCTTCTCAGGGGTAGACGCAAGAGAAACTCAGAAAATACGCAGGAAAGGGGCACTTTGGGGGCTGGAAGGAGGCTAAGGGCTCAGACCTGGATAGGTGCTCTGATTTTTAGTTTTGGGGGCTGTACCCGGGAAAACCCTCCGTTTCACGGGTCTCACTTGCCCTCCACCCTGACGTCCGCCTTTAACTCCACAAGGCAGAAGGCACGCGCACTGGTTACGGACCCACGCCTGCCCACTGGGTCCACACCCCGAGTCTGGGGCGAGTGTGGAGAACCGCAAACCATCCCATCCGCGCACTCACTCAACTGCCACGCGGGGGCTGCGCGAGCCACGGCCCACCCTGGGTCCCCTCGGAACCCGGCCAGAGCACGCGCCGCCTCTCCCTTCCCCGCCCCACTCCTTTCTCCGCAGCCCTGAAACCTCCCGACCCGCACCACAAACTCTATCATTCTCCCAAGAAAGCACCAAATCTGAAAAACAACCATTCCGGCTTTGAAATACACTGCACAGGACAATGCAGGCAGAGACGACGCGCACACACAACAAACGCGGCTCCAACTCCTGCGCAAGCGCAGAGGAGAAAAGACCAAGCCGGCCTGGAGCCCTTTGTAAGCACCTGCAGAGCTCGTGACGAAACCAGGAGGCCCTCTGTCTGAAAAAAGTAAGCGTTGCGCGACATTCTGCCGCAAAGGCACATGGGAGTTGCGGGCGGGTGGACCTGAAGCCTTCTGGGAGTCGTAGTCTGTTCAGCCACCTCCGCGTTTTCTGGGAGCCTGGACCTTCCACCAGCGCAGATTCAGCTAAGGTGAATGTCCCCTCCCGCGCGGGATGGTCCTGGTCCTTTGTCGCACTGCCGTGTAGGAGCTGATGGTTTCCACAGTTCTCTCCCACGTATCCAGTACGGATCCCTGCAGACGTGGCACTCCCCTCCGCGATCCCCACCGTGGCCCTCCGGGTGGGAATGCCCTAAGCAGCCAGTGTCCCAGCTGACCCGCTTTGCACTCAGCAGCTGCGTGCAGTGCGAGCGCACTCTCCTCTGTCTGGGCTACAACCTACAGTGGTCAGGATTGGCCAAGGGGGCGATCCAGGCGGCCGTTGGAGCCCAGGGGAGGCGCCAGACCCAGCCCTGGGTTCAGGCAAGACTTCCAGAGCAAAGGGCCTCAACTCTACCATGCCCAAATGAAATTCCAGATTCTCTAAACCTACCCCTCTCACACGAGTTACCCATTCTTACCTATTTCTCGCCTCTTCCCCATCAAATGGTCCCACTGTCCTTCCATCTGTTCATGCCAAAACCTTGGGCTTGTCTTGAGTTTTCCGTTTCTCCCATCCTCTTCCCTCCCCCAACCACGTCTTGTGCGAATCCCATCTGCTCTATTTCTAGAAGAGATCCAGAATCTCACCACGTCTCTCTACTTGCACTGCTTTGTTGCGTGGGTCACCGGCCAGCAGTGACCACGGAATGCTGCGGATGGCTCGCCGAAAAACACTCGAGAAAAAACATGCACAGAGACAGACCAGTTTCTGTGGAGAAGTAGGGACGAAATGGCCACCCCCTCTAGTGGGGAGTGCGCTGATTTACCGTCCAAACCTGCTTTTATTGGGCTCATTTTGCATAATAACTCAGGTAAAGTACATTACTCATCAGGGGGAAGTAAGGAACTATAGAAAACAAGGAACTCTGCCAGTCTATTGAGTCGGGGTCAAAGAGCTGTAAGACTTTGAGGAACAAACTAACTTCCTCCTTGGACCCTTCTCATTCAACTGAGAGCATTCTAAACAAAGAAGGTTTCACAGTAATTTACATATTCTTTCTTAGGCCTGATCACCCGGGAATCCGCCCTTTTCAGCACAGAGCTGCACCACCCTGTCATTGTTTCAGGCTTAGGTGGAGCAAGGGAACTAAGGCAACCAAGAGATAAGGAGATTTTCTCCCAGATGATGAGGACTCAGGCTATGTCAAAGCCGAGGAGCGAGGGTCCATCACCCCCTTTTGCTGCAGCCCCCCAAGTCCTTCTTTTGGGGGGCCTCCCAAAGTGATCGTGCCTGTCTTAGGTCGTTCCCCCCTTGGGGAATCTTACCCGTCTTTGGCTAACCAACCAAGCTTTTTGGGGTTCAGTTATGAATAAAGCAGCAGAAGCAGCATTCCTGCCAGGGAGATAAGCTTTTGTCTCCTTGCTGGCTTATGGTTCCAAGGGTGTTCCCTTAGCCTTAGCCTAGGTGGGGGTTTCAGCTCCTGATACCAGTCAGGGTGGTTCCCAACACTGCTTCCCCTCTGCTCCAGGTGGCTCCTTATTACCTAGTGGGTCACGGCAGGAGCCTTCTCACTGGCCTGCCCTGGCCACTCTCCATGTCTATTCACACCCCGCAGCCTGAGGGATCTTGTTAACATATAAATCAGATCCGGTCACTCCACAGCTTAAAACCATCCAGTAATTCCTACCTCATTAAAAAAAAAAAGTCCAAGCTTCTCATCCAGACAGCCGTCCAGCCCCCCACCTCTCTTCTGGTCAGCTTCAACACATTTTCCAACCAACTGAGTACAGACAGGCCCTTCCCTTCACTTGCTCGTAACTTGCTCGGGCACATTCTTCCCCTCCTGATCTAATGCCTGACTTCTCATTCTTCTGGCTTCATCTCAGGCGATAATTTCCCCATCTTACTCCTCGTATTTTTTAATGTGTCTTGGTTATTTCCTCCTCACCCATGGGTTGGTTCCGTCACTAGAGCTTTTTGCCTGCAGCCTTTCCCGTTTGTTCGCTACCGGGTCCCCATTGCCCAGGATCCACTGAGTCGGTGTTTGTGGAATGAATGGAAGCTGAAGCTGGGATGGGAAGGTGCCTGGCCTGCACAGTGCTGAAGGGAAAGTGTTACAGGCAGTAGGTTTACTCTGGGCGCTATCCACGTAGCCTCTCTGGAGGCAATGTCCCCACAATTCTGAGTCGACCTGTGACCAGCTTCTCTTCTCTCCCAGTCTAGGAAAAGCTGACCCCTCTCACCCAGCTGGGACCCTGCAATGCCTGCCCCCCAGTGCACCTCCTGCCACAAGGCCCGAGCCGCCCTGCGTTGCCCGCGCTCGGGCCAAGAGCTGTGTGGCACCTGTTTCTGCATGGCCCTCGAGGCCGAGGTGCTGCACACGGTGGTCACGGGCCACCTGCTGCCTCGTGGCGCGGTGGTGGCCGTGGGTGCCTCCGGCGGCAAGGACTCCACGGTGCTGGTGCACGTGCTGCGGAAGCTGGCACCCCACCTGGGCATCTCGCTGCAACTGGTGGCCATGGACAAGGGCATCGGCGGCTACCGGGAGGTGGCGCTGGCCACGGTGCGGTGCCAGGCTGCGAGATGGGAGCTGCCACTCACCGTTGTGGCCTATGCCGACCTCTTCGGGGCTGGACAAGGGACGCCATGGCCCACAGCATGGCCGGCTCTGGCCACAGCCGCTCCTGCTTCACCTTCTGTGGGGTGCTGCAGCGCCAGGCGCTGGAGGAAGGGGCAAGTCTCGTGGGAGCCACGCACGTTGTGACAAGTGAACCCACACGCTGGTGTTACAGGGTGCAGCCAAGAGGGGGGACCCCAAATGGGCATTTTAAAATGGGGTCCAGAACTTAAGGTGTCCAGGAGATTTTAAGATGTCTCCACCCCCCACCCCAGGGTGTGGGTTGGGGGAAGGGACAAATGGAGCAGGGCCATTGAGAGCTGTTTAGCATAGCAACAGCCTTGCAGCTAAACTCTGGCATGGTCCTTTGGCATATCTATAACCTTTGACTGGTTGCATAGATATGTTAAGTAGCTGTGATCAGCTCTAAGCCAGGGGAATGGAAGTAACTTCCCCACCCAGATATAACTGGGGGGGGGGGGGTCCCCTGAGTTACAGCGCCTGCGTGGGAGCTCAGAGAGTATTGACTCCAGGACATGGGGCCACGCCTGCCCAGACTCATGATGGCAGCCCAGTAGAGCTGGAAGGATATGAGTTCGGGCATGTGAAGCCGAGTGTGGGAGGAGTCGGAAATGAGGCTGCAGAGGAAGATTGGCCACGGGGATTTAAAACCCAGACTTGGCGGCCATTGAGAGGGGGAGATCCATGCTCGGCCCTGAGAAGGACAACCATGCTGCTTTAGAAGGGAGAACCATGCGCAGCCCTGAGAGGAGAGAACCATGTGGCTGTGGAGGTGCAGAGAAGATCACGGCCATTGGAGAGAGAGCCACACAGCTTTAGCAGAGTGAAGACTCCCGCAGCCCTGAGAGAGGGAGAACCACGTGGCAGCCCTGGAGGAGAGAACCATGCAGTTTTGGCAGAGTGGGGACTCTCCCTTCCTGCAGCCCTGAGAGAGAGAACCACGTGACTTTGGCAGAGTGGGGACTCCTGTGGCCCTGGGAGAGAGGATCACGTGCCTTTGCCAGAGTGGGGAACCCCCCCTCCCCCGCAGCTTTAGAAGGGGGAACCACCACCTGGTTTTAGCAGAGATCCCGACGAGTCAGCTGAGGGTGCTGGGAACCCTGGGAGGTTTCCCAGTCGAGATGGAGTACTAACTGGGAAGAACCGGAGGACTGCCTGAGCCATGGACTTCTATTTCCTTTCCTGAGATATGGTACTCTGGACTGGGCCAAGGGGGAAGGAAGGAAGGACTGTGTGTTTGTGGGTGTTTTTAGGGACTTTAGGATTTTTGATAAAGACATTAGGTCACTACTTGAAGTTTGTATAGCATTAAATAAACATTTTCTTTCCTTTTCACAAATCTCTGGCATTGAGAGACATCTTTCCTAGGGCGGCGGACATAATGGACCCGGGGCCTTTCTTTCAATAATAGTATATCATCCCAGGGCCCCCCTTGTTGTGTGTTCTGTAACACTGGGATAGGAGAAACTGGGAGAATCAGGCGCATGCTCAGGTAAGGGTGGGCACTGGAAGGAGGCTGAGGCTCGTGCCCAAGAAGTGAAAAGGCGACCCTGGGTGTGTTGTAAGTGGTGAATCTCAGTATTGTTCTGGGCCACAGTAGGTGCGTGGCTCAGGGATGGTGCAGGGCAGGCGTGGCAAGATTTTGAGTCACTGTCATCACCCTGGTGCACACGCGCACACGCACACACAATGGCAAATGGAGAGGGGGGGTTCTCTTAAGACTGTGGTTCTCTTCTCTGCATTTTTAAATGGCATTTTTTAGGTTTCCCTCACAAAAGGAGGGGTGTGCAGGGGTGTCTCCCAGTAGAAGCCATCCAAAGACTGAAACGCAACTGTATCTTTTTTAACTCCTTCCTTTTGCTCACTTCCCTTCTCTGATAATGGTCTAATTTTCTTCCCGTCATTACTTCAGACACTACGGGCCGTGTAGCCCAGAGCAAAGCTCCAAACCTCGGTTTTCTCTTCGGTTAAACGGGGGCATTCATACCATCTCCATTCCGGGGATGCTGAGAACTAGGTGTGTGAAGCATTCAGAGCAGACGCTGAAAAGCAGTGACCGTGATACAAGCCTTTGCTCTTACGCACAACACAGTCCCTGCTCCTGCCCGGTTCTCACGTGCTCACTGTAACCTGGGTGCCAATCAGGAAGATGATGCTGTGGGAGTTTTCGGCAGGAGGCCCTAGTGGGAGGAGAAAGGCGGGGACTAAGGAAGCGTTTCCTGAGCGAGCCGGGACCTGAAGGCTGCGCGGGTAACTAGTGAGGGGTGAACGAGGTTGGAGAGAGGGTTCCGAGCAAAGGAAGCCGCTGATGCAAAGGCCCGAAGGTGAGGATGTGGGGCCGATGGAGAAGCCCCGGGAAGAGCAGGGTTTTACTGCGGAGACTCGGGTGTGGGATGGGAAGACGCGGAGGAAACAGGGATGTGGCTGAAATCCTGTGGCGACTGTTGTGTGGTCACTGTCCCCCATCCGCCTTCACAGGGACACCTGTGTGGGCAGCGCTGTGGAGAGTCTCCGGTAAGTGCGGTTTTGACGCCTCCCGTGCGGTCCGAAGCACACTTTTAACCGAGACTGGCAGGATGTTTGTAGCATAAAGCACTTTACCGCCTCCGTGAAAGTGTCACAGGTGGGCACAGGTAACCAGGTTCTTAGTGATCGGGACAAAGAATTGAACCGAACACCCAGAGTTCATAGAAGAGAATATGGGAGCAGGCCAACTCCAAGCAGAGATTGACCTCATGGGCTGGAGGGACTTTATGCTTATAGAGCAGATCTTTCCTGGCTAGTTGTGGTGGGCTTTTACTGAGTGTGTACAAGTAGTTGCATTAAAACTACTGCGCATGTGGTTTCCCATGATTTTCCCCTATTAGCCACCAGGGAAGAGGGTCCCACAATGCTAGGGAATTGATCCCCGTTTCTCCTGGGGTTCCCCTGTACTAGGTTCACCTTTCTCTAAGCCAGAGAATTATAGCTCTCCGTGCTAGAGATTGGTGAAAAAGAAAAGAGTTATTTATTTAAGTTATACAAACTAAAAGTAATGACTTAGTGTCTTTGTTAAAATCCCAAAGTCCCTTGAAACACCCACAAACACACAGTCCTTCCTTCCCCCCTTTGCCCAGTCTGGGGTACCGTATCTCAGGAGAAGAAATAGAAGTCCGTGGCTTAGGCAGCTCCTGGTTTTTCCTAGTAATTTGTGCTCAGCTGGCAGTCCTTCCTTAGTTCCCAGTACCGCTGGTTGTGTTGCCAGGGTCGCCAGCTAAAGCCGCGTGGTGATTCCTCCCATGGCTGCGGGGGGGGGCGGGGGGGGGGGAGGATCCCTCTTTCTGGGAGAGTGACGGCGGCAGCGGCGGCACCGAGAGGGCTACCTCGGAGCTCATTGTGTCCTGGCCAGGGCAGGTGGCTGCAAGGTTAGCTGAGCCCAAGAGAGGTGAGAGCGCGGGCGCAGCTTGTGGAGGCCTGGCAGTGGCTGCGGCGGCCGGGCAGTGACCCGGTGCTCCCGAGTCACTTACTGGTGGCCCCTTCTCTCAGCCTCGGCTGCAGAGCTGGCTGGGGCTCGGAGCCGGGTGGTAGAGGAGCTGCAGGCGGCTGCATCCCGGACGGTGTCTGCACCGCTGCGGGAGTCCCCACTCTGCTGAAGCCGCATGGTACTCTCTTCAATGGCCGCCAAGTCTGGGTATTTAAATCCCGCGCCAGTCTTCTTCTGCAGCCCCATTTCCGACTCCTCCCACACTCGGCCTCACATGCCAGAACTCTCAAAGCCTTCCAGCTTTACTGAACTGCCATTGTGGGTCTGGGCAGGTGTGGCCCCATGTCATGGAACCAATCATTTCCAAGTTCTCACGCAGGTACAGGCGCAGTAACCAGGGGGAGTTGCCTCCCAGGCTCCGTAACTAGGGAAAGTTACTTCCATTTCCCTGGCTTAGAGCTTGGCCAGAGCTATTTAACATATCCATGCAACCAGCCAAAGGCCATAGATATGTTAAAAGACCACGCCAGAGGGTAGCTGCAAGGCTGTTGCTATGGGAAACAGCTCTAAATGGCCCTGCTCCATTTGTTCCTTCCCCTGGGGTGGGGGGTGAGGACATTCTATATATTTTTCTAATATTTCCTGGACACCTTGAGTTCTGAACCCCATTCCAAATCTCTATTTGGGGACCCTTTGGCTGCACCCTCCTACAAAAGGGCATCTAGCACAGGGCCTGCCCGGCCCGGTCGGTGGGTGGAGGTGAGGGCACCCCAATTGCTCCGTGGGAGCCCCCTCCTGTTTCTCGCTGTGTCTGCCTTGCGCCTTCACCGACTGCCCCATGGTCCCTGGGATCTCCTCGGCCTGCACCCCTTGCCCCTACCTGCTGGTCTCTTTCTGAGTCCTCGCTGCCCCAGAAACTTTTTAGGGGGAGGGTGTCCCCATAGTGGGGTCACCCATGCTATGTCATTCGCCATGCCCCTCCCCGTCTCTCTGGGTTCTGGCTGCCCCGTGGTGTCCCCTTGACCAACAGCCTCCCCCACCCTCCGCCCCCTCCTGACCTGCTCCCCTTCTCTCTCCCAGGCCACAACGCCGATGACAAGGCGGAGACCTTGCTCATGAACTTCCTGCGGGGCGACGAGGGCTGGCTGGCCCGGGGCGGGGGCCTGGGCTCCCCGGGCGAGGGGGGCGCCCTGCCGCGCTGCCTCCCGCTGCACCTGGCCTCGCAGAAGGAGGTGGTGCTGTACGCGCACTTCCGCCGCCTGGACTACTTCTCCGAGGAGTGCGTCTACGCGCCCGAGGCCTTCCGCGGCCACGCGCGCGACCTGCTCAAGCTGCTGGAGGCCGCGCGGCCCTCCGCGGTGCTGGACCTCGTGCACTCGGCGGAGCGCCTGGCTCTGGCCCCTTCGGCCCGGCTCCCGCCCGCCTGCGCCTGCTCCCGCTGCGGGGCGCTGGCCAGCCGCGCGCTCTGCCAGGCCTGCGCCCTTCTGGACGGCCTGGACCGCGGCCGGCCCCGCCTGGCCATCCGCAAGGGCGGCCGGGGGCTGGACGAGATGTGGCCGCCTGGGGCGCATCGGGAGGAGGTCCAAACCCCAGGCTCCAAGGCCGCAGCCTCCGAGGCTGTTCCCTCCTTCTAGGGACCACAGTTTTCTGCTGGGATCCGACCTGGAACTCAGGGAGCCTGCAAATGACACTGTGAATAAACCCCCGTTACCTTTGCCCAAGGCTTCCGCGTGAAATCCGGAGGGGGATGGAACCGGTTACCTGTGACCCTGCAGGAGCTGGGGCCTGAGCTCCTGGGTCTGAGGGAGGAGGGGGCTGAACAGCTTCCCACTCCTGAGCGAGTAGGAGTTGGGGGGCTGCTTGCCTGGTACCTCTGCCAGGTTCTCAGCCAGCCCCAGCCCTTCCTGAGCACCTGCTGTGCACAGACATTTCCTGTTTGCCTGTAGCGGGGTAAGCAAAGCCACCTGCCTTGATGGGCACACGGCACTCACTGTAATCCTGGTGCTTCTCTGAGCCCTGTGCACTCTGCGGGCGCCGCCCCCTCAGCTCACTCCCACCGTCTCATTGGCTGTAGCCTGAGCACTAGCAACTAGCCTGAGGTCACCTGGATGGAGAGGGACTGAACTGGGGGCTCACACCAGGGTCTGCGTGGGGCTCTTGCCCCCCACCCCCTCACACTTTAATCCCTCCTGGTGTCTCTGTGATGGATGAGGAGCAGCTGGGTGGGTCCCCAGACTTCGGCTTCTGGAGGCAAAGCTGGGTGAGCCTGGGTCAGTGATTTAACTTACCATATTTGATCTTCAGTTTCCTCCTCTGAAAGTGGAATCGAAGCACTCTTGTGAGGATTTGATAAAGCGCTCCATAAATGGGTTGGTTGTCACATTAAAGTTTGGACACCAGGGGCTCTGGGTTTCAGGATTGCCACCTTGCTGGTCCAAGCAGGTTTAAGGCCCACATGCTTCCTGTGGGACCCCTGGGGAGACGTGGTGTTTTCAGTCCCACCTCTCAGCTTTCCTAGGCTGGTCCTGAGTCAAGAATGCCTGCCCTTCCCCATCTTCCTGCTCAAATCCTCCAGGGTCTTCCTGGAAGACTCCCTGATTCTTCCACCAGACCCACACCCCATCCACTGGGACTGGCCCTCCTGTGAGCCCATCCACAGTTTCTGGGTGTCATTTTTCCCAACTGGACTGGACTTTCAGGGCAGAGACCAGATAACACAGCAGCATTCTTCCAACATTTATGGGGCCCCTAATGTATACATGGGTTGATGAAAAAGACAGAATGTCTTGCTTGTGGAGCTTACAGTCTTGTGGGAAGAGACTAAGAGAAGTAAATACATTCTGTAAGAACTGATGATGATGAGTGCTATGCTTAGAAAATGAAGGAACATGATCAATATTGCCAGCCATCAGAGAGATGCAAATTAAAACCACAACGAGATACCACTTCACACCAGTCAGAATGGCCATCATAAACAAAGCAACAAACAACAAGTGTTGGAGAGGTTGGGGAGAAAAGTGGGCCCTAGTGTACTGTTGGTGGGACTGCAGACTGGTACAACCACTATGGAAAACAGTATGGAACTTCCTCAGAAAACTAAAAATGGATCTGCCTTTTGACCCAGCAATTCCACTGCTGGGATTATATACTAAGAACCCTGAAACACCAATCCAAAAGAACCTATGCACCCCAATGTTCATGGCAGCACAATTTACAATAGGTAAGTGCTGGAAGCAACCTAGGTGCCCATCAGTAAATGAATGGGTCAAAAAACTACGGTAATTTACACAATGGAATTCTATGCAGCAGAAAGAAATAAGGAGATCCTACTCTTTGCAACAGCATGGATGGAGCCGGAGAGTATTATGCTAAGCAAAATAAGCCAGGCAGTGAAAGACAAATACCATATTGTCACAGGTGTGCACAGGTAACCAGGTTCTTAGTGATCGAGGACAAAGAATTGAACTGAACACACAAAGTTTATAGCATAAAGAAAGAGGGAAGATTTATTAAGTGATAGTACACTCCACAGGACACGGGAGTGGGCCAGCTCTGAGCAGAGAAAAGGGCCCGTGGGCTGGGGGATTCTATTCTTATAGGGCAGAAGCCCCCTTGCTAATCTTTGGTGGGCTTTTCCTGCACAGGTACAAGGAGTTGGATTTCAAAGCTACTGCGCATGTGTGGTTTCCCATCATTTTCTTGATTGGCTACTGGAGAAGGGAGTCCCACAATGTTATTTCATTATAATGATATTATAATGAATCAGGGGTAGCGTGCAGGCGCATTCTTTGATTCAGAGTTACCCCAGAAAACAGGAACAACCCGTCTTAGGGGGTCTTTGTCATGTATAGATGTTTTCTACCTCAGCCCTGCGGGGCCTCTGGAGCTTCCTTCCTGACTATCTCCTGCCTCAATATGATCTCACCTTTAACAGGAACCTAAACAACAAAACAAGCAAAATATAATCAAAGACACTGAAATAGAGAACAGACTGACAGTGTTCAGAGGGGAGAGGGGAGGGAATTTCAGGGGAGAGTGGGAAGGGTTTACAGGAACAAATATAGAGAATACATGGACAAAAACTAGGGGGGGGTGGAAATGGGAGGGAGGTGGGTAGGGATGTGTGGGTGGGCTGGAATGGGAGTAAAGGACAGAAAAATGTACTTGAACAATGATTAAAATAAAATAAGAATAAATAAAATGAAGGAACATGAGGGGAAAGGCTATGGAGGGAGCTGTTTTATTTGGGGAGGTCAGGGCTCCTTTGAGGAGGTGACTTGGGTTAGAGACCAAAATAAAGCCATGGAGGTTTCTAGCCATGATGGAATGTTTCATGTCAACAATCCTTATAGTGAAACCAAATGCAGGGAAGTCATACACACACACACACACAGAAAGAAAACAGAATCTATTTGAAGACACCAAAGAGCAACCACAATCCCAGAGAAAAGGGAAGTTTAACTTGCAGGAGGGCCAGAAGACTGAGAAACTGGCCAGAAAGCTTACACTAAGAGGCTGGAAACCTGAGCTGAATTTTTAGCAGCATCATGGGGATGGAGACAGAAATAGCATCCGGGGCTCCCAAGGCCACTGGGGCTCAAGGGGCCAAAATCCTGGGGAGCAGGAAAGAGCATTGAGGAGAGCATAACAATGTGCTCAGATAACCCCTGGGCAGTGTCAGGGAACCAGGTAAACAAAACTTGATGTTCAGGGTCTCTAAGAAGGAGAGACCCCATAAATACCTCACTTAGGACCCAAACAGAATTACAAATTAGAAGTAAGGGTCATGGGCAAGTAGGCCTATTCACAAGGAGACCCGAACCCATGTTCAAATTCAATCCGACACTGGATTAATATACTCTGTTTTCCAGGAAGCAAAAGTGGGGTAGCCCTAGCCACATGACCCTATTTCCATTTAAATTGGTTAAAATTAAATTTAAAGCTTCATTCTTAAGTCATACTAAACACATTTGAAGTGCTTCATAGCCACATGTAGCCAGGTGAACAGCACAGATACAGAACATTTTTATTACAGAAAATTCCATTCTGCAGTGCTATTCTAGACTGTTCTAGAATCCAGAGGGAAAATTTCTCAACCACAGTCTCAAAATCTCTACAATTTTTCACACAAAATACCCACTATTCAATAAAAGATTTACAGGCATGCCAGGTGATGGGACAACAACTGAACACCAAGAGGAAAACAGCATGGACATGGTCCAGGTGATCCAGGTGTAGGAGTTTCAGGCATGGACTGACCCCACACCAGAACCAGTAGGTGTAAAGTTTGGTAGAGGAATAATGAGAACACCATGGGTAGGAAAAGGAGCAGGGCATGTGGCTGCATAGACCCTTCTGCACCCTCATTGACTCCCACACTCTGAGCTCATAGCCTGGCTCCTCCTGCAGGGACCCTGGGGGGACACAGAGGCTCAGCTGCAGCCCACACCCCTCCCCCACGTGACCTCCACCATCCCTTTGGCTCACTCACAACCCACCCCCCTCAAAAGGAGCAGCAGCAGGGGCACCATGTCTGCATCTGACAGGGCAGTGCAAGTCCCAGTCCCTGTGTGAGGGAAGGAAGTCCCCAGCTGTGGGCTGGGACCCACAACACCCTAACAGGAAGCCATGGGTGACAGAACTGTGGCCTGCAAAGGGAACTTGAACTTCACAGGCTGTGGGGGTGCTGTGAAGGCTGAGAAATCATCCTGTCTCACCTCACCCCAACATGGCAGGGGGATATACCAAGGCCTCCAGAGGTGGAGAGGCTTGTCCAGATGTGAATCTAAAGTGATCCACCTTGCAGATGATGTTTAAGTCAAGAGGAAGGTCACCCAGGACACCACCACAGTCAGAACTGGTCCTGGTGACTTGGGGAGACTCATCATCCAATGGAAAGCAGTGAACACTCTGGAAAAGGATCAGTTAAATTTTTCTTTAGACCACCCAAGTAGTCTTAAGAAATTCAG
The DNA here is from genome assembly GCF_004126475.2 of Phyllostomus discolor. Taxonomy (NCBI): domain Eukaryota; kingdom Metazoa; phylum Chordata; class Mammalia; order Chiroptera; family Phyllostomidae; genus Phyllostomus; species Phyllostomus discolor. The sequence goes on from NC_040914.2 coordinate 22,311,573, forward strand.
ACCCAACTCCAGTGGAGGGTGGAACCCAATGGGAGAGCTGAGCATTAATGGCCTCTGTTGGTTGATTTCCATGTGTTAATTTCTTTAATGCTCACGGCCACCTTTGAGTAGGATGCATGAACTCTGCTGTACAGAATGGAAAACAGGAACAGAAAAAATAAGTGAATCTCTTGTGGACAGTGTCGTAGGAAGCACTGAAGCCTGCACTGAAGCCCAAGTCTCTTCAATCCCGTCACTTTCTTCTATCTGCTCTGCCTGCTCATGCTCTTACTGTGGCTAATGTTAATTTTACACAAGGTCTCATGCTTCACCAACTAGTCCCCAACTTCTTTCCCCCAGAGAGGCTGTGATGCCTCCAGCCAGGACCAAGCTCTGAGTGAGTCCTCATTTGCTTGTCATCTTGATCTCTGAGTACTCAGAGGTGCTGGTGGCCTCTTGGTTCTGGGGCTCCTGTGGCTTCAACTCGTGAAAACTGATGTTGGCGTAGTGGAGCTCCTGCTGTTCCCCTGATGGAGGAATATCCTTGGTGGGTGATGCTTGGTCTGGGGGCCTGTCTGGCTGGGACTTTTGCTGTGAACCCTGAGTGAAGGGGAGATGAGGAAGTTGGAGAAAAAATAAGGCAGACATAGTCCTAATGGAAAGATGGGCCAAAGGAACAGTTTTTCATTCATCCTCTTATTCCATACCCATTTTTTATGAACTCAATTATTTTCTCATTCATTTAAAAACATTGTAATACTGCCCTGGCTGGTGTGGCTCAGTGGACTGAACACCAGCTTGTGAACTGAGAAGTCACTGGTTTGATTCCCAGTCGGGGCACATGCCTGGGTTGTGGGTTGAGTCCCCCAGGTGGGGGTTGTGAGAGGCAACCAAATCTGTCTCACATTAATGTTTCTCTCCCTCTCTTTCTACCTGCCTTCCCCTCTCACTAAAAGTAAAAAAAATAAAAGAAATAGAATATAATAATACTACAAATGATTAGACTATATCAAGGGCTTAATAATCACATTCATCCTCATGGAAACCAAATATGAATGATACTCTTATTATTTCCATTTACAGATAGGGAAACTGAGGTGAGGAGAAGCGAATTAACAAGCCAAAAATGAGCATAAAGTAATAGTTTGATGGGAGGAGCAGAGAGAAGTTCTGGCAACCTGTACCCAGCAGGGAGGTGAAGTGGGCTCAGTGGTCAACAGGGCTGGGGTGCAAGACTAACCAAGGACTCCAGTAGATGAAGGAGAAGCCTACTCCCAACTGTCTGTCTAGCTGACCACAGAGGAGCGGGTTTGGGGAAATTCTGAGCAGCTCAGTTCACACACATTGAATGGACACACCCAGCCCCTCCCTCTATACCTCATCAGAAGGCACCCATATCACTCACCCAAGGGACTGTGCCCCTGACAGGGTCTTCATCATTCGTGACCTTTCGTCTCCTGACTGTTTGCTTCCTGTGGAATTTCACTCTAAGGGAAGAAGTCAGGAGCCACAATGGTTCAGGCACAGGTGGGCAGGCTGCCTCCACTTCCTGAGAGGACCACTGAGGCATCCAGACCCAGGAACCTGACTCAGAGACTTTTCTGACATGTAAGTGACTGCTCTGTCCTCTGGATGACCAGGTGTTTGACTGAGACCAAACTTACATCATGATAGGCCCCTACACAGAGCGAAACTAATGCATGAGCAATCATAACAGTGTTATTCCTCAGAGACAAAAATTAGAAACAACCCAACTATCCTTCAATGAATGAAGAGACAAATAAAATGTGTCCCATCCATACCATTCAACATTATTTGGGAATAAAAATGAATGAAGTACTAACATATATGCCTTGAAAATATAGTCTGTGAAAAAGTCAGTCACAAAGGACCATGTATTGTATGATTTTAATTATAGGAAATGCCGAGAACGGGCAAATTAAGAGAGAGGAATTAGATTACTGGCTGCCTGAAGCTGAGGGAAGGATGGTGGCAAAATGATGAATAAGGGATGTGGGTTGTTTTTTCATTTGATCTAAAGGAAAAGTTTTGAAATTGACTGTGGTGATGGGTGCACGACTCTGTGACTGAACTAAATGGTGTTGACTTGCACACATTAAATATATGGGAATTTTATCTCAATAAAGCTGCTGTGCCATCTCGCCTTCAAAAGGGCCCCTCTGTAGGGACTTAGCTCTGCCTTTCTGGGATTCAGGGCCTCTCTTTGTACTCCCCACGACATAGCTCTCTATACCTCCCCAGGACATGGACTTACATGCAAAAGGAGATGAGACACAAACATAGGAACAGTAGGGCCATGGCACCAGCACCACCAAGAGCTGCAGGAACCACTCTGGAAGTGGATGCTGACTGCCCTGCAGAGAAGAGGACGTGAGCCCACCCACTCACAGCACTCTGTCTTGTCTTCCCACCTTCTTGCAGATCCAGCTGTAGGTTCTGTTCAGACACCAGACAAAGGGTCCCATCCTAGCAAATCATGCCTCTCCTGACCACAGCCATTCTCTGCAGCTCCATCCTCCCTTTGATCCCTTCCTTTCTCCCTCAGCCTCTGCCCCAGCAGGCCTCTGACCTGGCAACAGCAGGACACTAGCGCTCTGGGCCCCATGGACATTCTCCGCCTCGCAGGTGAGTCTGAGGCCTGCCCTGAGCCCCACACGGAGGCTCAGGGAGCAGTTGGCCCAGGACCCCTCAGAGCTGGACAAAGCAGTGATGTTCCTGGAGTTCCCCTCCAGCAGCTCCTCCCCCAGCCACCAGCGCAGCAAGGGGGGTGGCTGGGCTTGGGAGGAGCAGCTACAGTGCAGACCCTCATCCTCCCAGGAGCAGGAGGGTCCCAACAGCTGTGGGGGGTCTGTGGGGAGCAAGGAGAAGTATCAGTGGTCCATCTGCCCTCCCAGAATTCAGATGTCCTGCCCCCTGGGGGTCCCCACACTCACAGACCATGGAGAGGTTCAGAGAGATATTTTGGGAACCCAGCCAGTGCTGAGCTTGGCAGGTGAACTGGCCTTCTTCCCCAGTCCCCATGGGAGGCAGCTCCAGGATTGCAGTGCTGGAGATGGGGTGGGTGTTCAGGGCTGGGGATGCCCGAAACCAGCTTAGCTGTGCAGGGGGGTTGCTGTCAGCCACACAGAGCAACTGTAGAGCCTCACCCTCCAGGATGGGAAGGGATGAGGTGTTTTGCAGAATCTTGAGGACTTTGGGGAGAGAAATGCAGAGAGAGAGAAAGAGAGAAAGCAAGAGAGTGAGAGAGAGAGAGAGAGGAAGAGATGAGAATATAGGGCAGCACACACCCACAAGAGGTAAGGGTATGAGGGTGATGATTTTCATCCCTGCCTTTCCCATATCTGATCCCATTCACACTGTGATTCCCCCTCAGGTCTATGGCAGCCCCAGGCTCAGGTCCAAGCCCCAGAGAGAGAGGTTCTTTCCTACCTGTGACATTTGTGAAGGACACACCTATGGTGAGGGTCCTTGGGGCATCTGGGACAGAAAGATATGGCCCCACTTCAGAGGGGAGGATCGTCTGAAAGAGGGATGGTGGGAACTGGGAAGGTGGGATTGCTGTCCTGCCCACTGCCCACCTGCACTCAGATCCACGCACAAGCATTCTCAGGTTAGATCAGGCCCCTGTGCACTCATACACACGCATGTGCAGATGCCAGTTCTACTGCCCACAGGACACCAGCCATCCCTCCCATACTCACAGAAAACATTAAGCCAGATTGTTCTCTCTGTAGTCACCAAAGGCCATTGGCGTTTCACCTGACAGGTGAGGTTGGTACCATGGTCCTGAGGTCTCGGGGTGAAGGTGAGCACTGAGGAGTGGAGGTTCTGGGGGTTCAGAGAGTCCAGAGCAGCTCCCGCCCAGGAGAAGATGAGAGGACTTCCCCCTTCACAGGACCCTGGCAGGCTGCAGGTCAGCTCTGTAGGGTGGCCGGACTTCAGGGGCTCCACAATGAGGATGTCTGGCTTCTGTGTCAGTTCTGAGGAGGAGAGAGGAAGGTGCTGGGGTCCCAGAGGTTGTGAACCTAGAGTATGAACCTGAGAGGGACGCCTGACTCAGGGCCTGAGCTCATCCTGGGTCCTGTGTCTCTTCTGACCACCCTGGGCCCAAGGCCTGGATCAGAAAGTATCTTAGTGATCTGTTCCTTTTGTCAGAGCAGGTCCCATATCTCAGCATCCTCTCTTGGGACCCTGCCATACCTGTCACCTGTAATGTCAGCTTCTTATCTCGGTAAGTATATTTCACATCATATCCTCTTTCCACTCGAAAGACATAGATTCCTGCATCACGCTGCCTGGCATCTCTGATGCTCAGGGAACAGTTGTTGGTCCTGGGGTCTGCAAGGAGGAATCGGCCCTGGGTCTCCCACATCACTTGTTTATTTAGGTTGTTTGTGGCCACAGGATAATTGTAGTCTTTGTTGCCTCCATGCCGATACCAGTAGGTGTAGAGTTTGCTAGAGGAAGACCGGGAACTCCATGGGTAGGAGAAGGAGCAGGGCACGTGGATGCACAGACCCTCCTGCACCATCACCAATTCCTGTACTCCAAGCTCATAGCCTGGCTCCTCCTGCACGGACCCTGGGGGAACACAAAAGCTCAGCTGCAGCCCCAGCCACTCTCCCACTGGGTCAAACCCCTTCCCAGGACCACTCACCCCCCCACAGCAGAGGAAGCAGCAGCAGCAGCAGGGGCACCATGTCTGCTTCTCACAGGGCAGATCTGTCCTAGTCCCTGTGTCGGGGAGGGAAATGCACAGCTGTGAGGTGGGGCCGAGGACACCCCAACAGGAAGCCTTGGGTGACAGAGCTGTGGCCAGACCTGGAAGGGGAACTCTGGCTCCACATGCCGTGGGGGTGGGGAGCAGACTAAGAAATCACCCTGTTTCAGCCTCAGCCCTCTGCCAGTTCCTCCAAGTGGCTATACCTAGGTCCCCAGAGTTTGAGAGGCTTGTCCAGATGTAAAGCTAAATGTGATCACCTAAAACAAGAGGGAGGTCACCCAGAGGACACTGCATTCAGAACTGGTCTTGCTGACTCAGGGAACACAGCCTCCAGCTGACACCACTGAATGTTCTGTAAGAGGGTACTTTTAAATTTCCTTTAGACCACCAAGTCCTGGTGGGAGAGGAAGGAATTTAGAACCAACTGCAGTGGAGGCTGGAACCCAGGGGGAAGCTGAGTGTTAAAGCCCTTTGCTCTGAGGCCTCTTTGGGGACATGAGATGCACAAGTGATGGCCTCCTGGAGTCTGGGAATCTGGAGGAGAGTGATGATGTCCCCTTCAAAGTGGGGGACATCAAAATGGGGTATGTGATAGGAGCTCTCACTCCACTCCAGGGGACCCAAATGCTGGCCCTCAGCACAGCAGCAAACTTGCCACATTAAACTCCGGAAGCTCCATCCTCAGGTCTCCTCATGAGCTCAGTACCCTTTCAGAGCCCCACAAGGGCTCCAGGGATGTGTGGAAATAACCTGCAATCCTGCTGCTCTTTTATGAGTGAAAGAAACTTGATGAACATTTTCCCAAAAATTACCATGAAGTAAAACAATTCAGAGTTTCCTTGTAACATGTCTTGTGATCAATGAAAGTTTCTTGAACTATACTGGAAAGTGAAATGTCAGTCTCCTGTGCCAGAGGAAGTACTGACTCTCTTTCTATTGGCTCCATTACATAAATATTATATTATGATAATAATTAATAATGATTACTAATATAATATATATGTTTATTCCTATAAGACAGAATTATTCTCCCATAAAGAGACAATCAAACAGGATCAGTTGGAAATGTGGGGGGTATGTGCCATGCAGGTGGGTCCAACAGGAACACCATACACGAATGAAAATAGTCTGTAACTGTCTGAATTCTCTTGTATTTTGGTTCTCAGCACCTTAGTTTTACTTTTTTGAAATCTTTTATTTATTTATTTTTAGAGAGAGAGGGAGTGGGGAGAAAGAGAGGGAGAGAAATATCAGTGTGTGGTTGTCTCTGATGTGCCCCCTACTGGGGGCCTGGCCCCCATCCGAGGTAAGTGCCCTGCCTGGGAATTGGAGCAGCGACCCTTTGATGTGCAGACCAGTGCTCAGTCCAGTGACCCACACCAGCCAGGGAAATTTTATCTTTTCTTGCTTGATGTGATGTGTTTTCCCTTTTTGGAAAAATCTCATATGTGCTGCATGGTTCTTTAATATTTGTTTTGAAGCTGTGATCTCATCATTAGTATAAATATCAGGTCCTACAAAACCTGGGGCTGCCCCTCCCTTGGGGAACATGTGAACCAGGGAAGCCTGCTGCTTCTCCTGGGGCCCTGCCTGGCCCTGTGGGGCCTCCTCTCAGGAAATGAAAGGAATGAAAACCTTCTTTTATTGGCATTAACTCTCCTTCTTGTCACTCAGTCACTTACACAAATTAAACCCCAAGGATACAAATAAGACAGGTCAGGAATGACCTGGAGTTCCCAGGGAGAAGGTGACACTGATGGCCCACGACCCACCTCTGGATTCCATGTCTCACCTCAGTGCTGTTCTCACAAGAAGGGAGGATCAGTCAGGTGTCGGCCTCGTTCTCCAGGGTCCTCCACACCTGCGGGGCCAACACAGGTCTCAGCTCAGGGGCTCGGCCACTTTAGTTCTAATTCTGGGCAGGTGGGACCACTCAGCCCCACCTGGAACTTGGGGCCAATCACTGACCTTCCCTGTAGAGAGACAGAGCTGCTCACCTGGTGTAGTAGAGCCAAATGAGGCCATAAGTGAGGAGGAAGCCAGCCCCCATGAGGGCCCCTCTGATCAGAGTGAGGACCAGGGGCCAGGAGCCCTGCTGCTCCTCAGTCACACATTTGCAGGAAGGGGGTTGTCCTGGGGAAAAGGAAAGGGGGTCAAGCTGTTACCACAGATCTCACAGCCCCAGCACCTGGCCTGGGTACCCACCACCAGAACCTGTCTTGCAACTGGCTCAGCACAGACAGGCTGAAGGAAACATGCTGGGATCCCAGTGGGTGCTGAGCCCAGCTGGTGAACTCCCCTCTGTCTCCAGCCCCTACATGGTTCAGCCCCAGGACCCTGGGTGCTGAGGGCTGGGACAGGCTCAGGGCTTTTCCCTCCAGGGTCCAGCTCAGTGAGCCCACCCACTCACCAGACTCTGTCTTATCTTCCCACCTTTTTGTGGAACCTGCTGTAGGTTCTGTTCAAACAAGAGATGGAGGATCCAGTGGTAGCAAATCTCCCCCTTCCTGGGCCAAGCCTCTTCCCAGCTCCATCCTCCCTTTGATCCTTTCCTTTCTCCTTCTGCCTCCACCCCCAGCAGGCCCCTGACCTGGCAGCAGCAGCAGCAGCAGAACACTGGCACTGTGGGCCCCGTGAACATTCTCAGCCTCGCAGCCAAGGAGAGGCTGAGAGAGATTTGGGGAGCCCAGCCAGTGCCCAGCTTGGTAGCTGAATTCTCCTTCCCCAGCCTCCAGGATCTCAGCGCTGGAGATGGGAATGAGGCTTATGCCTGGGTTCCCCAGGAACCAACTCAACTGTGGAGGGGGTTGCTGTCAGCCACACAGAGCAGCTATAGACCCTTGTCCTCCATGATGGTAAAAGATCAGATTTTTTACAGAATGTTCAAGGCTTTGGGGAGAGAAGGAGAAGGGGAAGGGGAAGGAGGGGGGAGAGAGAGAGAGAGAGAGAGAGAGAGAGAGAGAGAGAGAGAGAGAGAGAGAGAGAGAGGGATGACATAGGGCAGGCACCCACCCAGGAGAGGTGAGGGAGGGAGGGTGGTGATTTTCCTCCTTGCTTCTCCCATATCTGATCCCACTCACACTGTGATTCCCCCTCAGTTCCATGGCAGCCCCAGGGGCAGGTCTCAGACCCACAGAGGGAGGTTCTTTCATATCTGTGATGTTTCTGTAGGACCCATCAATGGTGAGCTTCCTTGGGGCATCTAGGACGAATGATATGGCCCCTCTTCAGAGGGGAGGAGCAGCAGGAAGCAGGTTGGTGGGAACTGGAAAAGTGGGATTCTGTCTTTCTGGCTCACTCCCCATCTGCACTCTGATCCATGCAAGAGTGTTCTCAGGGTAGCTCAGCCTCCTGCACACACACACCCATGTGCACACACTGGCCCCAAGGCCCCTAGGACACCAGCCAGCCCTTCCACACTCACAGAAAACATTAAGCAAGATGGTTCTCTCTGTAGTCACTGGCATTTCACCTGACAGGTGAGGTTGGTACCATGGTCCTGGGGCCTTGGGGTGAAGGTGAGCACCGAGGAGTGGAGGGTCTGGGGGTTCAGAGAGTCAAGAGCAGCTCCCACCCAGGAGAAGATGAGAGGACTTCCCCCTTCACAGGACCCTGGCAGGCTGCAGGTCAGCTGTGTGGGGCGGCCAGACTCCAGAGGCTCCTCTGAAGTGTGGATGTCAGGTTTCTGTGTCAGTTCTAAGGAGGAGAGGGGGAGGTGCTTGGGAACACCTCCCCACAGGGTTGTGAACCTAGAGCATGAACCTGAGAGGGATGCCTGCCCCAGGGCCTGAGCTCATCCTGAGTCCTGTGTGTCCTCTGGCCACCCTGGGCCCATGGCCTGGATCAGGGGTGTCCCAGTGCCCTGTTCCTGTTCTAAGATGGGGTCCCATGTCTCAGTGTCCTCTCCTGGGCTGCTACCATACCTGTCACCTGCAAAGTCAACATCTTATCTTGGTAAGTGTATTTCACATGATCTCCTCTCTCCACTCAGAAGATGTAGGTGCCTGCATCACTCTTCCTGGTGTCTCTGATGCTCAGGGAACAGTTGTTGGTCCTGGGGTCTGCGAGGATGAATCAGCCATGGGTCTCCCTCTTCACTGGTTTATATGGGTTGTTTGTGGCTGCAGGAACATTCTGCTGGGTGATGACCCCATTTCGATACCAGTAGATGTAGAGGGGGCCAGAGGAATACCATGACCTCCACAGGTAGGAGAAGGAGCAGGGCACGTGGATGCACAGACCCTCCTGCACCATCACCTTTTCCTGTACTCTGAGCTCATAGCCTGCCTCCTCCTGCAGGGACCCTGGAGGGGGCACAGACACTCAGCTGCAACCTCAGCCACTCTCCCACTGCTCCATCCCCCCTTCCCAGGACAACTCTCCCCCCCACAGTAGGGGCAGCAGCAGCAGCAGCAGGGCCACCATGTCTGCTTCTCACAGGACAGAGCTGTCCCAGTCCCTGTGTCAGGGAGGGAAATGCCGAGCTGTGGGGTGGGGCAGTGGGTGCCCCAACAGGAAGCCTTGGGTAACAGAGCTGAGGCCAGGCCTGGAGGGGAACTTGGGCTCCACATGCTGTGAGGGTGTGGAGGGGACTGAGAAATCACCCTGTCTCAGCCTCAGCCCTCTGCCAGATCCTGCAAGTGAGTAAACTGGAGGGTTAAGATCCCCAGACTTTGAGAGGCTCATCCAGATGGGAAGCTGAATGTGATCACCTAACTCAAGAGGGAGGTCACTCAGGAGCCATCATGGTCAGAATGGACCCATCCTCAAGCTGAAACTACTAAATATTCTATAAGAGGGTACTTTTAAATTTCCTATAGACAACCAAGTGCTGGGGAGAGCAGAAGGAATTTCGACCCAACTCCGGTGGAGTGTGGAACTCAGGGAGAAGCTAAGTTTAAAGCTCTTTGCTCTGAGGCCTCTTTGGGGACATGGGTGCACAAGTGATGATCTTCTGGGGTCTGGGGACCTGGGGGAGAATGACAATGTACAGGCACCCTCAAAATGGGGTGTGTGGTGGGAGATCTCACTCCATTGCAGGGGGCCCAAATGCTGGCCCTCAGCACAGCAGCAAACTTGCCACATTAAACTCAGGAAGCTCCATCCTCAGGTCCCCTCACAAGCTCAGTACCCTTTCAAGGCCCCACAAGGGCTCCAGGGATGTGTGGAAATAACCTGAAATCCTGCTGCTCTTTAGTGAATGGAAGAAACTTGAACCTGTTCCCAAACACGACCATGAAGTAAAACAATTCAGTTTCCTTGTAACAAGTTGTGTGATCAATGAAAGTTTCTATTTCTAAAATACACTGAAAAGTGAAATGTCTATCTCCTGTGCCAGAGGAAGTACTAATTCTCTTTCTATTGGCTACATTATATAAATGTTATATTATGATAATAATTAATAATGATTACTAACATAATATATATGTTTATTCCTATAAGACAGAATTATTCTCCCATAAAGAGGCGATCAAACAGGATTGGTGTAAAACGTGGGGAACACTCCTATCATGCAGGAATGTCAGACAGAAACACAATACACGAGTGAAAATAGCCTGTAACTGTCTGAATTCTCTTATATTTTGGTTTTCAGCATTTTAGTTTTCCTTTTTTCAAAGATTTTATTTATTTATTTTTAGAGAGAGGGGAAGGGAGGGAGAGAAATATCACTGTGGGTTGCCTCTGATGTGCCCCCTGCTGGGGACCTGGCCCCCAACCTAGGAATGTGCCCTACCTGGGAATTGAACCGGCGACCCTTTGATGCACAGGCTGGTGCTCAATCCAAGACCCACGCCAGCCAGGGAAATTTTGTCTTTTCTTGCTTGATGTGATGTGTTTTCTCTTTTTAGAAAAATTCATAGGTGCCACATGTTCCTTTAATAATTTTTTGAGCCAGTGATCTCATTATTAGTATAAATATCAGGTTCCACAAAATTTGGGGCTCCCCTGCTTTGGGGAACATGTGAATCAGCTCTATGCCCCACCTACCTGGGATTCTTCACATATTGCAAAGAAGATTGTCTTGTGCAAGCAAAGGACTAAAGAAGGTAGGATGTCCATGGTTGTGCTCCCACAATTCACACCTCTGAGTGGTCTGGCAAATCTCAAGGAATGAGTGTTGGCAAGAAAGTACAGAAAGGGGCACCCTTGCACTGTGCCTGGGAATGTAAGTTGGGGCAGCTGCTATGGAAATCACTATGTCAGTCCCCCAAAATTAAACATAGAGCTGCCATAAGATCCAGCAATTCCACTTCCGGGTATTCACCTGGAGGATACAAAAACACTAACCTGAGAACATTTATGCATCTCTGTATTCCTTGCAGCATTATTTATGATATCCAAGATCCCAATGCAACCTAAGTGTCCATTGATAAATGAAAGGATGAAGAAAATGCACTATATACACAGTGGAAGGTGTTCATGTCATACAATGAAAGGAAATCCTGCCATTTGTGACACATGAGTGGACCATGAAGGCTTTAGACAAAGTGAAGTAAATCAGGTAGAGAAAAGCTCATATCATTTCACTTAAATGTGAAAATTTTTTAAAAATCAAGCTCACAGATAGAGACAAGAGACTGCTGGTGGCCAGAGGCAGAGGGTGGGGAGTGGGCCAAAGGGTTGAAGGTGGTTAAAAGTTGCAAACTTGCAGTTATTAGATAATTAAATCATGAGGCTGTAATGTACAGCATGGTGATTACTGTTAATAACAGTGGGTATTAATACAATTAACTATAGTAATATAGTTAATAAGACCATGTTGTTTATTTAAGAATTACAAAGAGCCCAGGCTAGTGTGGCTCAGGGAATTGAGTACCAGCCTGTGAACCAAAGGGTTGTGAGTTCAATTCCCAGTCAGGGCACACGCCTGGGTTGTGTGCTGATAGGCAACCGAACAATGTTTCTCTCACACAGTGATGTTTCTCTACCTCTCTATCATCCCCCTTCCCCTCTTCTAAAAATAAACAAATAAAATCTTTGTTAAAAAAGATTTGCTAGGAGAGCATATTTTAATGAAATTTTTTAAAGTTCTCATCAAAACAAAAAAAGTGTGTATTTGACAAGACATATTGTGCTGAGCACATCACAATAGATACATGTGTCAGATCATTAAGTACAACTTCAGACTGAAGTAATGTCATATGTCATTACATCTCTATAACACAAACACACACACACACACACACACACACACACATACACTAAAAAACTGAGGCTAGGGACTTGGATTAGATTACAAGACCCAAGTCTTCCAGACAGAATTCCATTGCAGGTCCACATGTGCTCCAACAAATCTGTGATCCTCATCCTCAATTTACTGATTAAATCTCAAGAGATAAAACAATGATCATTAGCAATTTCAAATGCCTTCATGATAAAACTCACAGAACACCAGGAATAAAAATGAATTTCCCCAAATAGGTAAGGGTTGTCTTCAGCAAACATCACACCTAATGCAGTAGTATCGGGTCCTAGTCTATAAAACCTGTAACAGTCAGAAAAAGCTGTAACAATTGAAAAGAAAACAAAGCTTTCCTTCTTCATTAAAGATTGCATATATATAGAAAAATCCACAAGTATATACAGATACATTTCAGAGATTAATAAGAGAGTTAGCAAGGGTACTAAAGACAAAAGCAAATTTCAAAATGCAATGCATTAATGTGATAGAGGAACGCAAAATGCATTCCTCTATCACAGTAATAAACAAAAATAATGTTATGTAAGATTTCATGGTCAACAGCATAAAAATCATGATACAGAAACAAGGATGGCTCTTTCCCATAACCAGCAGGATAAGCAAGAGCTGAGTTCACCCACGGGTCCCAGGTGGAGAAGGTACAAAGATGCACAGGACTTTCTGCATCAGGACATGTGTGCTGGACTCAGAGTCAAATGTGGCCAGTAAAGGCTGAATGTCATACTCCCTCACCAAACCCCTGTGTCCAGACCTCAGGGTCCCCAGGATGTGGATGTCAGGTATCTGAGTCAGCAGGAGGGAGGGGACAGAGACACCACTCAGAAACATATGACATCAGGAGGGTCCTTCATGTTAACTCTGCCTTCTGTCTGAGGCTTTGACCTTCCTGACCCAACCACAGAGGGTGTTTCCTCTTGGTGACAAGATCTACTAATCAGTCTTCTCCTGAAGGAGCCATGTCCTGCTCTCCTCATCCTGACACCTGTGTTTCTCAGGGAACCATAAATGGTGAAGGTTCCCAAGGAGTTTGGATTGGCCCAAGGTTGCAGGTCACCTCCTGCAGCTCTTGAGCTAGTCTGTTTCAGCACAGGAGGATCATGGTATATGTTGCCCTCTTCCTTAAACCAGAAGGTGCAGACTATTCTACAGTAAACCCATAGATTTCAGGATGAGAGAAGGTCAGAGCATGAGGATACACAGGCATATTGTCCTCAGTGTCCCCAATCCTCACACCTGCAGCTTCTCCTCTGATGCTTCCCTAAGTTGTTCCCCAATAAAGAAGAAGCACAGTGTCCTACAGCCCTCTTATCCCACATGCAGGGGCAGCAGCACCATGGAGCCTTGGAGAGTCATGTCCAGCACCCCTGAGGTTGCAGGGTCAGTCCCTGCTCTCTGGGAAGGAGTAGATTTCTATCTATCACTCTTTCTGGAGGGTGGTGTCCCAAACCTGCCCAGTGCAAGGAGCTTTCCTTCTTTCCAGTGACAAGAAGGGGAGGGAAGGCAGAGATCTCACCTAGTTCTGGTCACAGCCTATCACGATGGCCCCTTTGTATCCCACTTGCCATTCATGTCACCTGTCCCAAGTGGTCATCCCCATCCCCCTCAGAGAATGGACCAAGAGTGGTCTGTCTCTGCTCTCTCATATTTCTCAGAACATCTGTAGGAGCAGGAGGGGCAGGGGGACAGGCCCTACCCGAAACCCAATCCTCTCCCTCTCCTGGTCCTCAGCCCAAGTCTGGTCACACAGGAAGCCACAAGAAGGGGTGGCTGAACTTACACTCAGATCAATGGGCCCCTCGTGCTCAGAACTTAGAAGGACAGCCCTGTCTCCAGCCCCAGTGGTCAGGGTGCTGCTGGTGGGTTTCTTCTCACAGTTTGTGGTTAGACAGCTACTGGACTCATGTGCAGCTGTGAGCTCAATCTCAGGGTTTCCAGGACCCTGCACTCTCAACTTGTAACTTCTTTACATTTCCTCCAGACAGGAAAGACCTCCCATCTTTATGGAAATATTGAATCTGGCTCTCCTTACCCTACGTCCATTTTCTCCTGACCTTGCCTGGCTTACTCTGCCTTTCATTATAACATTTTCCCTGCTCTGTTCCACTGAGGTCACAGAAGTCTTTCCCAATCTGAATATATTTCCTTCATGTAGGATGAATTGAAACTTAGAAATTCTTTCAGTGGCCTAACAGCTCTAAATACAACATCTCAAAGAGACATCTGATTCTTCATTTCTTCATTGGACCTGAATTGCGACTGGATACTGCCAGGCATAGAAAAGAGCCACAGATCATGTTTCCTATTGTGGATGGCTCCGTGACAGTACAAGGAAAGGGTTAAAGGAAAAAGAACATATCAACCCACTGTTGTGAGCAAAAGAAGGAAGGGCAAGTGTCTGATGTAGGTGTCCTGGAGTCAGCCATGAGGGGCATAGAACCCAGTGGCCTCTGAGAAATGCACTGTTTCTCTGTAGCTAGGGTTCCTCTTCCCTAGGATGTGAGGGTGTCCAAGGGGGGCTGAGGAGGAGTGTGGGTGCACCTTTGCCCTGTTGCACAGAATGCCATCAGCTTCATTCCCCAGGTTTACCCCCGCATGAGGCAGGTCAAGCTTCTGCCTCCAGGGGGCGCCCTGTTCTCCATGCCAGACCTGAGAGCTCCCAGTAGAAGGGTTGGCGCTGTCCCTGATCCTGGAGCACAGCTGGGTTTCCCTCTGCCACAGACCTTAGTTCACAATCACAAGGGCCTGAGCCTTAGGAAAGCAGGGCCCTGCGCTGGAGAAGCTTCAGAAAGGCAGGGTTCTTCTTGAGAAGGCGAAGTCAGGAGAAGGCGTGGTCAGGAGAAGGCGTGGCAGTGGGCTGGATTCATGTTTATGCTTTTCCTCTCATCCCTCTGATTTGTCATCACACTGTTTAATGTTATTCTTCCTTCTAATTTTCCCACAAAGGGCAACCATTGGAACCTAAGACATGTCCTGGCTTGAAATATTTAACATGTATTGCTTGTGAAAAATATATTTAGAGTTTACATTTTGTAAATGTTATATATTAATTATAGTTTACATTATATAAATATGTCTTATATATAATCATATATAAGTGGTTATTATAATTAATAATAACCTATAGTACTTTATTATATTGTCCTTTAATAGAATAATATTATCTGTATAAATAGTACAAATATGTGATATGATATCTTATTAAAATAGTTTATAGTATATAAACATATAAGTTACTGTAGGGGGCCATATTTCAAGTCAAGAGAAAAACAGGAAGACTCCCCAGGAGCCTCAGAGTTTCCCTTTGTTTCCCTTCCTCTCCAAGCCCCTCATTGGCTATCACCATATTGACACTTGGAGTCCTCTATTTTTCTGCCTTTCCCTGTAATCATAACACCTGCATACCTGTTCTTCAACAAGATAGTTGCTACAGAACTTCATATAAATGTAGTGATGTCGTGATGTGGTTTTTGTATGACTTAATTAAGACTCCTCCAGCTTTCTTTCTATTATGTTACTACAGTATATAATCTTGTCTTCTTTGAATTTTGACATTTCTATTCTTGTAATTTAGAAGCATATCTTATAAAGTGCATACTACTAATCCAAGCTGACTCTCTGGTTTTAACTGAAGCTTTTATCCAATTGTATTCAACATAAGTTTCCTACATTAAATTTATTTTACATATGTGCCAACAATGCCACATTACTTTATCTTTTTAGTCTTCTCTCCTTTGGTTTACTAAGTTTTTTTTTTTAAAAAGATTTTTTTAAAAGATTTTATTTATTTTTATTTATTTTTAGAGAGGGAAGGGAGGGAGGGAGGGAGAGAGAGAGAGAGAGAGAGAGAGAAAGAGAGAGAGAAACATCAATGTGCGGTTGCTGGGGGTTATGGCCTGCAACCCAGGCATGTACCCTGGCTGGGAATCAAACCTGGGACACTTTGGTTCCCAGCCCGCGCTCAATCCACTGAGCTACACCAGCCAGGGCTGGTTTACTAAGTTTTGAAGTATTCTATTTCCCTATACATTATGACTCTGTTTGTATAGTCATTACCATAAGGCTTACTGCATAAATAACTTACCAAAGTTTTAGTAAAGGAAAAGCTCTCTCACCTCCCAGATAATATGTAAATATGAGAAAATGTAAAGTCTATTTACCCACCAAACCACATTGGACTTAGCTGTTATTATTCTCAGGAATTTCAAAACTATGTCTTTATTCTACTGGCAATGATTTTTCCCATGTACTTGATCCAAAGGGCCTGCATTACTTCCTCATTTTTGAATCATCTCTACTGAGTACAGACTATAAAGTGATAGCTAAAGATAGCATTTGCATTCTTCTGATTTCCCTGGTTGCTACTGATATTTCCATTTAAAAATGCTCCTCTTTTGAATGTAATCTGTTGTTTCTTTTCCTGTGGATGCTGTTCAGACATTCTCATCTTTGATTTTCTTTGACTCACCCTTCTCCTGATGCCTACTCAATGTGGGAATGGTCTCCTTTGAAACTCCCCACCTTGGGCAGGGCCTGAATCCTGACTATCATTTCCAGGCCTTGAAGGCCACAGAACCAAAGCTACATGATCAGTGTGGGTAAACGCCATTGAAAACTTTGGTATCTTGGCTTAGATATTCTGTCCATTTTCTGGATTAAAGCATTCCCCCAAATACTAGTGCAATAAGTTCCTATTTTCATTTCCTTTTAATTATTCCATACTTTTACATTGAGGAAATTTATGTCTTCTATTTACTTTTTCCCCAAAGAATTTTGTTATTTTCAGCACAAGTACTGAGCAGAATGATTAAACTAGTTATTACCAGAACAAGAGTCACAATTCAACTTCTTACCACATGGATATTGGGGTTCATGTAGTGTATGTGGTGAACCCAAGCCCTCCTAGTTCCACACTGGGATTGTCTCCTTCTTTCCTTGGGGCCACTTTCCAAAGTAAGTCACCTGCATTCAGGTGCTTGTTTTGTGTCACTGGGGCAGTCACCTTGGCCCCCACAGACATTTCTTCAACTGCAGCCAATGTTGTGGCTGGACTAACCCTTGTGGTTCTTGTTATAAGACACACTTTAGCAGCAACCATTAGGGAACTTTGAAAAAACAGGTGTATTACAATCATCTCCTATTATCCACAGTTGTGCTTTCCATGATCTCTGTTATCCATGTTCAAACATGGTCCAAAATTACTAAATGGAAGACCCCAGAAATAAGCCATTCATGTTTTAAATTTTGTGATTTTCTGAGTAATATGATGGATCCTCTGCTCCCTCTGTCTGTCCTGCCCTGGCATGAACCATCCCTTTGACTGACATCCCCATACTGTATACACTACCCCCTTGTGTGTCTCTTAGTAGCCAATTAGGTTATCAGATCTATTGTCCCACTACCAAGTGCCTGTGTCAAGTCACCCTTATAGTAGCCTCATGTTCTATCACAATGCCTGTGTCATTCACCTCCCTACACCTCATCACATAGACATTGTGGTATCTTAAAACAGCACAGGATGTGGGGTGTGTAAAGTACAAGAAGATATTGTTAGAGAAGGAGAGACCACAGTCATATACCCTCCATCACAGTAGATTGTTATAATTCTTCTATTATTAGTTCTGTTCATCTTTAATTGTGCCTAATTTATGAATTAAACTTTATCATAGGTGTGTACACAAAAAAATCATGTGTAAATAAAATGTACTATCTACAGTGTGAGGCATAAAACATCTTTCCCACAGATAAGGGGGACTAATGTACTTACAACCCAAACTTATTGATAGGCACTTAACACTATGGTACTGCTCTTGAATTTAGGCTGATTTTGTTTTAGAGCTTTCTTTAAAAAATTAAATCAGATCAACTATATAGTGGAGGGAGAATGTGAGCTCTTTTTTTAGAGGAATGTAATTTTATTTCGCCAATCTGCAAAACAACAAACTTTAAAAAGAAACAAATTATTAGAATAATAGGTAGAATCATACAGATATTTTTCACTCCTCTAAGTCAAAAGAAAAGAATACAAGGAAAGAAAGAAGAGAAACTTTCTAAGATGTGCTCAATCTACAATCAATATGAAGAAGTGGCCTTTGGGGCCACAATAAAGATGAAATCATAGCTGATTACACTTGTTCCTGAAGGAATCAGTCTTGCTACTGGCTGTAACCAACAATTCACATGTCCATATACAGCATCAGGGTCCCTGAACAAAGAGCCTTCTTTCAGTCCTGGCTCTCCCCACCAAGGACACAGACATGTCCAGCAACAATATCATAACAAATGTCCCTCCTGTTTCAGGGTGACACATCCACTCACCAGTAGACCAGAGAAGGACTCCTGGGAAGAAATGGGGAGTGTTCCCCACCAAAGAAACTGAGACCCTAGCAAGATAGCATTTCTGTGTTTCTGTCTTGGACATGGTGAGCTGTTTCTTCAGTTCACCCTCTCAAGCAATGCTGCCCAAGAACTCAGCTTTGAAGGGGGTGGGGGGTGCCTGCTGAAAACCAGGGGGTGTGGCCTCCAAGAGGGGGATCTCAAATTGCTAAGCCTTTGTAAAAACCATCCCAGAAGGCTGAAGGAACAAAGCCATGGGGAGAGCGGGTGGGTGAGGAGGTAAGTGCCAAGGGAAGAGGCCTGGGATGTTCCATCTAAGACCAGGGAGTGAGGAGGGGATTTTGGAGGAGAAAGGTGGGGTCACTTCTCTGGTGTGCCCAGTTTTACTGCAGAAGACAAACCCCACCGGGAATCGGGAGGCCTATCAGTAACCCTGTCACATCATACGTGGTGCTGGCAGCCTTACTGGAAACACTCCATGATCACAGCAGAGCTCTATGGTGGTAACAGCCCCTCCCCCAAACTTCTGCTTCTGCTCTGTGACAGGGGCTTCATGTCTGCTGCTTCCCTGCCCAGGGTGTGCACATGGCCTGCTGTGGCTGCACCAGCTGCATCTCAGACCTTTCTGTCTCTGAAAAAGTCCTTTTGGGTGATGAAATACCTGGTCAGCTCTTGTTTACAGTTGACAGGCTGTTGGAAATATCCCAGTGGGGCCATACATGGGATGGGGAAGGGACTGGTGCTCAGGAGGGGCTGGAAGAAGGCATAGGCGAAAAGTGAGGTGAGATGACCCCACAGAAACTACAAGATACCACATCACAATGGAACACCAGCTGAGTCCAGTGTCTTTCCCTGAGGGGGCTTTAAAGAGTTCTGCATGGAAATGACACCAACAAGCTGCCACCCTGTTTTCTATGGCTGTTCACCCCTGACTTCAGGAGAACTTGCCACCAGGATATTTCTGTTGAAAAAAGAAAGACAGGCAAGCCCTGGACTTCTGTTGGTTGTGATTTCTTTAATGCTCACAGCTGTCTTTGAGTAGCATGTATCATCTCTGCTGTACAGAACAGAAACTGAGGGAAAAAAAGGAAGTGACTCACATGAAGACAATGCCTTCCGAAGTGCCGAAGCCTGCACTTGAGCCCAAGTCTCTCCAATCCCATCATCCTTCTTCTTTCTGCTCTGCCTGTGGATGCTCTTACAGTGGTTAATGTTAATATTGCACGAGGTCTCCACAGGTTTCATCAATTAGTTCCTGACTTCTTTCTCTCAGAGAGGCTGTGATGCCTCTGGCCAGGATTAAGCTCTGAGGGAGTCCTCACTTGCTGGTCTTCTTGATCTCTGAGTACACACAGGTGCTGGTGGCCTCCTTGTCCTGAGCCTCACACAGCTTCCTCCCATGAAAGGTGAGGTTGGCGTACTCTGTATCCTGCTCCTCTCCTGATGGAGAAGCGTCTTCCATGGGGGACAGTTGGTCTGGGGGCTGGTCTGGCTGTGGATTTTGCTGGGAATGCTGAGTGAAGGGGAGAGAAAAGAGCCAATCAGATATGGTCTCAAGGGGAAGTTGAGCTAATGGAACAGGTTTTTACTTACACACTCCACATGAACTCAATTATTTGTTATTCATTTAAAATTTTGTAATACTACAGTTGATTAGACCATATTGAGGGCTTACTAATCATATTTCATTCTCACAGAAACCAACTGTAAATGATTGTTTTACTCTTTCCACTTATAGATGGGGAAACTGAGATACAGAGAGATTAAATAACATGCCCAGATGTGTGGAAAGTAATAGTTTTGGAGAGAGAGTTCTGCCAGGCTGTACCAGGCAGAGAGGTGAGGTGGGCTCAGTGGACAGCTGAGCTGGGACAAGAAGCTGACCGTGGACTCTGGATAAGGAAGGGGAAGTCAACTCCCAGCTGTCTATCTAGCTGACCACAGAGGAGTGGGTTTGGGGAAATGCTGAGCAGCTCAGTCCACACTCATTGAAGGGACATGCCCAGCCCCTCCCCTTACCTTTTATGAGAAGATACTCACATCACTCACCCAGGTGACCATACCCCTGACAGGGTCTTCATTTGTGACCTTTCGTCCCCTGGCTGTTTGCTTCCTGTGGGCTTTTACTCTAAGGGAAGAAGTCAGCAGCCAGAATGGCTCAGGCACAGGGGGTCAGGCTGCTCCCACTCCCTGCAAGACAACTGAGGCATTCAGACTCCAGACGCAGACTTTAAGACCTATCTGACATGCAGGTGAGTGCTCCATCCCCTGGATAGCCAGGTGTTTGGCCGAGACTAAACTTGCATCACGATAGGCCCCTTCTCAGGGAGAAATTTCCACACAAGCCATCGTACCAGTGTTATTCCTGAGAGCCCCAGAGTAGAAACAACACGACTACCTATCAATGAATGAGAAAATAAAAAGTGCACAGTCCATACCAAGGGCTATTATTTGGAACTAGGAGGAATAAAAAAAATAACATATGAACCTTGAAAATATCGTGCTGTGTGAAAAAAGAGTCAGGAAAGATCACATGTTGCAGGATTCCATTTATATGAAATGTCCAGAATGGGCAGATCTAGAGACATAGGAAATAGATTAGTGTCTGCCTGGAGCCTGGGTGAGGATGGTGGCAAAATTACAAATATGGTATTTTTTTCATTTTGTGCTAATGAAAAAGATTTAAAATTGATTACGGTGATGGGTTACACAACTCTGACTGAACTAAAAGCCATTCAGTTGTACACTTTACACATATAAGAATTAGCCCTGGCTGGTGTGGCTCAGTGGATTGAGCGCAGGCCTGTGAACCATGGGATTCCCAATGAGAGCACTTGCCTGAGTCAGCTCCTCAGTAGGGAGCACAGAAAAGGCAACAACATATTGATGTTTCTCTCCCCCTCTCACTCCTTCCTTCTGTCTAAAAATAATTAAAATCTTTTAAAAATTAAATAGATTCATTAAGAATTTTATCTCAATAAAGCCACTACCCCATCCAACCCCCCAAAGACCCTTCCGTTTGTACTTAACTGCACCTTTCTGGGACCCTGGGCCTTCTCCAGGGACTCCCCATGACACAGCTCCCTGTATCTCCCCAGGACACAGGCTTACATGCAAAACAGGATGGGACACAAGCATAGGGACAGGAGCACCATGGCACCAGCACCGCCAAGAGCCACAGGAAGCACTCTGCACTCACGTACTGCCTGACCTGCAGAGAACAGGGGAGTGAGCCCACCTTCTCCCAGTATTCAATGTCTTGTTTTCTTCCCACGTCTTTGCAGAACCAGCTGTAGGCTCTGCTTGGACAGGAGTTGGAGGGTCCTGTCCTAGCATATAATGCCCTTGCCAGCCACAGCCTCTTTCCCAGCTCCATCCTCCCTTTGATCCCTTCCTTTCTTCCTCAGCCTCTGCCCCCAGCAGGCCCCTGGCCTGGCAGCAGCAGGACACTGGCACTCTGGGCCCGGTGGACATTCCCAACCTCACAGCTGAGGCCGGTGCTGAGCCCCGTGTGGAGGCTCAGGGAGCTGTTAGCCCAAGGCCCCGAGGAGCTGGAGGTGATAATGTAGGAGGCGTTGCTGTGATTCCCCTCCAGCAGCCCCTCCCCCAGCCGCCAACAAAGCGAGGGGGCAGGCTGGGCTCAGTAAGAGCAGCTGAAGTTCAGACTCTGGTCCTCCCAGGAACAGGAGGGTCCCAGCAGCTGTGGGGCGTCTGGGGGAGTGAGGGAAAGGGTCAGTGGTTTCTCTGCCCTACCAGGACCCAGGCGACTTGCCCCAAGGTTCGCTCACACTCACAAACCACAGAGAGGCTGAGGGAGATACTTCTGGAGCCCAGCGGGTGCTGAGCTTGGCAGGTGAACTGTCCTTCTTCTCCAGTCCCCACTGGAGGCAGCTCCAGGATCGCGGTGCTGGAGATGGGGGTGGTGTTCAGGGCTGGGGACCCCCGGAACCATCTCAGCTGTGCAGGGGGATTGCTGTCAGCCACACAGAGCAGCCTCAGAGCCTCCCCCTCCAGGATGGGAAGGGATGTGGTTTGCAGAATCTTGAGAGCTAGTGGAGAGAAATGCAGATTCAGAGAAGGAGAGAGACAGAGAGAGAGAGTGGGGGGGGGTAGTGGATACAGGGGCAGCACCCACCCACAGGAGGTGAGGGAGGGAGGGTGATGGTTTTTCTCCTTGCCGCTCCCATATCTGATCCCATTCACACTGTGATTCCACCCACAGCTCCACGGTGGTCCCAGGGTCAGGCCCCAGCCCCAGAGAGGGAAGTTCTTTCCTACCTGTGACATTTCTGAAGGACATGCCTATGGTGAGGTTCTGTGGGGCATCTGGGAGAGAAAGATATGTCTCTACTTCAGAGGACAGGAGTGGATGGGAGTCACTCCAACACAAGGACTAACAGTGGGAACCAAGATGGTGGGATAGGTGTGTTCTGGCCCTCTCCCCTTCTACACTCAGATGCGTAAATAAGTTCCCTCCTTTTAGCTCAGCCTACTGTACACACACACAAAATACACAAATACAAAATCAAGCTCGCCTGTCCCACTGCCCCCAGGACACCAGCTGTCCCTCCAACACTCACAGGAGACGTTGAGTTGAATGGTTTCCCATGTGGTCACCCTAGGTCCTACAAGTGTCACCAGACAAGTGACTTTGGTGCCATCATCACTGGGCTTCGGGGTGAAGGAAAATGTAGAGGAGCGAAGGATTTGGGGATTCAGAGAGTCAAGAGCACTCCCCACCCATGAGAAGATGAGAGGACTTCCCTCTTTGCAGGACCCTGGAAGGCTGCAGCTCAGCTGTGTGGGGTGGCCAGGCTCCAGAGGCCGCCGAATGTGGATGTCAGGTTTCTGTGTCAGGTCTGAGGAGGAGAGAGGGAGGTGCCTGGGACATGGGGATGCAATGGGGACCCAGAATTTGACCCCCATCTGGGACCCATGGCTGAGGGCCTGAGCTCACCCCAGGTCCTATGTCTCTTCTAACACCCTGGGCCCAAGGCTGGGATCAAGTAGTGTCCCAAGGTCCTGTTGTTGTCCTAAGATGGGTCCCATGTCTCAGCATCCTCTCCTGGGCCCCTGACATACCTGTCACCTGCAAAGTCAGCTTTTTCTCTTGGTAATAATTAAGGTGATAATACACTTGTAAAACATAGATTCCTGCATCACTCTTCCTGGCACCTCTGATGCTCAGGGAACAGTTGTTGGCACTGGGATCCATGAGGAAGAATCGGCTCTGGGTCTCGCCATTCACTGGTGTATTTCGGGCATTCGTGGCCACAAGTTCACGGTTTTGTGGGTAGTGCCCACTGTGGTACCAGTAGATGTAGATATTGACAGAGGGATACAATGAAGTCCAAGCAGAGGGGAAGGAGCAGGGCACGTTGGTGCATCCACCCTCCTGCACGCTCACAGATTCCTGCATTTGGATACCATGGCCTGGCTGCTGCTGCTGCAGGGACCCTTGGGGGACACAGACACTCAGCATTGGCCCCAAGGCCTCCCCCACCTGCCCATCCCCCTTCCCAGGCCCTCTCACCTCCCCACAGCAGGGGCAGCAGCAGCAGGGGCAGCATGTTTGCTTCTCACTGGCAGAGTGGGTCCAGTTCCTTGTGTCGGGGAGGGAAATGTCCAGCTGTGGGGCGGGGCCAATTTTGCCCCAACAGGAAGTCGTGGGTGACAGAGCTGTGGCCAGGCCTGGATAGGGAACTTGGGCTCCACATGCTATGGGGGGGTGCTGTGAGGGCTGAGAAATGATCCTATCTCACTTCGCCCAACCTGACCCTGCAGGTGGATCTACCATGGTCCCAGATGTTGAGTGGCTTGTCCAGATATGAATCTGAATGTGATCATCTTGCAGTTGACATTGAAGTCGAGATGGAGGGCACCTAGGGACTGTTCCAGTAACAGTTGCTCCTGGTGACTCAGGAGACCTACCCTCCAGCTTAAACCACTGAACATTCTGGAAAAGGATGATTTTAAATTTTCTTTAGACAACCCCAGTGCTGGTAGGTGACGATGGAAATTAGACCCAATTCCAGTGGAGGATGGGACCCAGGGGATAGCCTAGTGATAAACCCCTTTGCTCTGATCGTTTTGAGGACATGGGATGCACAAGTGATGGTCTTCCATGGTCAGAGGGTGCATGGGACAGCAAAAGCACACAGGAACCCTCAAAGTGGGATGTGGGCAGGGAGATCTCACCCCATTCAAAGGAATCTCAGACCCTGGTCCTCAGCACAGAAGCAAAGTTTCAGCCTTAATGTTCAGGAAGCTCCATCCCAGTACCCCTCATGAGCTTGGTCCATTTTCAAAGTCCCAGCCAGGGCTCCAGGGATGTGTGGAAATAACCTGCAATCCTATTGTTTTTTATGAAAGAAAGAAACTTGATAAACATTTTCTCAAACACGACAATGAGGTGAAACAGGTCAGATATTCCCTGTAACAAATTGTGTGATTGAACATGTCTTGCCATGTATAAGGCACACTTTTTCCCCAAATTTTTGAGAGAAAAATAAGCATGTGCATTATACACAGGTGGCATTAATTCAGTTTCTATATAAATGTTTTAAATTCTTTTAATTATGCTTTTGCATTAAGTGTGTAACTTTAGAAAGCAATGATGATATCCATATGCAAAATAATATCCTAGAATATGATAATCAGTTTAGTTTCTATAAATAAATAAATAAATAAATAAATAGTTGGCCCTAGCTGGTGTGGCTAGTGGACTGAGTGTTCTGTTGTAAATCAACGGTTCACAAGTTTGATTCCATGTCGGAGCACGTACCTGGATTGAGGGCCATTTCCTTGGTTGGGTGCTTGGGCGAGGCAGCCACATATTGATGTTTCTTTCCCTCCCTGTCTTTCTCTTTTCTCCTTCTCTGAAACTAAATAAATAAAAATTTTTAAAAATGGAATTAAAAATTTAAAATAAATGATTTTTTTCCTGAATCTTTTGGCCAAAAACGTGGGTGTGTATTATACATGGGAGTGTTTTATACATGGCAAAATACTGCTCACAGGAAAATTAAACACCAATCTGCTGTGCCAAAGGAACTGTTAATTCTCCTTGTATTGCCTATATTATATAAATATTGTATTGTAATAATTAATAATGATTACTAATGTAATATTAATATATATTACTGTAACACAGAATTGTTGTCCTATGAAGAAGCAATCAAAGACTATTAGTCAAAAAACTATGAGGAACATGGTAGTCCTGCAGCTGTGCCAGACAGGAAAACCACATTACTAATGCAAATCATCTGTAATTGTCTGATTAGTGTTGTATTTTGGTTTTCAGCATTTTAGCTCTTCTTACTTGATGTGATGTGTTTTCTCATTTCAGAACAACTCATGGATGCCACATGTCACTGTTTCATTGAAGCAGTGATCTCAACATTAGTATAAATAGCAGGATCCAGAAAACCTGGGTCTGCCTCTCCCATGGAGAACATGTGAACCAGAGGTAACCAGCTCAACCCACACCCACCTCAGACTCCTCACACGTTATCAAGAAGATTGTCTTGTGCAAGTAAAGAATCAAAGTAGGTAGGATTTCCATGGCTGTGCCCCCACAATTCACATCACTGAGTTGTCTAGAAAATCTCAATGTGGATTATAGAAATGGCAAGAAATAATAAGAGTTTGCAAGAATGTTCAAAAAGGGGAACTCTCTTGCACTGTCTGTGGGAATGTTAAGTTGGAGCAGCTGCTATGTAAATCAATATGGCAGTTCCTCCAAAACTGAAAATAGAGAATTGCCCTAAGATCCAGCAATTCCAGTTCTGAGTGTTTATTTGGGGGAAATGAAACACTAACTTGAAAACCCTTAGGCACCCCTATGTTCACTGTAGAATCATAAACAATAGGCAAGATGGGGAAGCAACCTCAGTTGGTAGACTGCTCAGTGCCCATTGGTAAATGAAGGATGAAGAAAATGTGGTGTATGTATGATAAAATATGATTGTGCCATATTTTAGGCTAAATGAATTAACATGACAGAGAAAGACAAATACTGTACGATCTCACTTATATGTGGGAACTTTAATAAAATCAAACTCAGAGATAGAATACGTAGGTGATTCCCAGAGAAGGGAAATTGGTGCAAAATGAAAAGACAACCCACAGAGGGATACAACATATTCACCAATACACCTGATAAGGGGATAATATCCAATATTTATAAAGAAATTACAAATTCAACACCAAAAAAAAACAATTAAAAATAAGCAAAGGACCTAAATAGACACTTCTCTGAAGAGGACATACTGATGGCCAACAGACAAATGAAAAGATGCTCACCATCACTAAACATCAGAAAAATACAAATTAAAACCACAATGAGATATCTTCTCACACCTGTCAGAATGGCTATCATCAATCAATCAACAAACAACAACTGCTGACAAGGATGTGGAGAAAGGGGAACACTTTGCACTGTTGGTGGGAACACAGACTGTTGCAACCACTATGGAAAACGGTACGAAGGTACCTTAAAAAATTAAAAATCGATATACCTTTTGACCAAGTCACCCCACTTCTGGGATTATACCTAAATAGGCCCAAAACACTAATTTGAAAGAACATAAGCACTGCTGTGTTCATTGCAGCATTATTTACAATCACAAAGATATGGAAGCAACCCAAGTGTCCATCTGTAGATGAGTGGGTAAAACAACTATAGGGCATTTACACAATGGAATACTACTCAACCATAAAAAAGAAGAAAAATTTACCCTTTGTGACAATATGGATGGCCCTGGAGAGCATTATGCTTAGTGAAATAATCCAGCCACAGAAAGAAAAGTACCACATGATTTCACTAATATGTAGAATCTAATGAACAAATTAAACTAACAAGCCAAACAGAGACAGACTCATGGATGGAGACCAGATGACAGCTAGTGTTGGGGGGAGTTGCAGGGTGGAGAGATTGAGCAAAAAGCAAAAAGGACTCATGGACATGGACAACAGTGGGGTGATTGTGAAGGTAAGGGGACTAAATGATAATGAAAATACAATAAAACATTTAAAACAAAAAGTCAGACTCATGGATAGCAAGAACAGATGGGTGGTAGCCAGAGGAGGAAATTGTGGGTAGGGAAAAATGGGTGAGGTGGTCAAAGTGCAAACTTTCAGTCCTAATACAACTAAGTCATAGGGACATCAGGAAGAGCATGGTGACTGTAGTTAATAAGAGTGGGTATTAGTATTATTAACTACAATGATACGTGTGTTTAATAATGTATTGTACATCTGAAAATTGCTAAGAGAGAAAATTGTTAAAAGTTCTGTTTACAAGAGAAGAGGTGTGGAATTCTATGTGGTGATGGATGCTAACATGAGATATTGTAGTGAGCACTTGGAGATACATACATATATTAAATCATTAAGTTTATGTCTGGGTAAAGTCCATATGCTCTCCCTGCTCTTGGTCCCACACACCCCATCTCCCACATCCTCTTCCAAGCTCACCCCAGTGAGGACTTGTCATACCCAGAGAGTTAGCATGTCCCTGTGTCCACATCTAGGCACCCTTCACACTTGGGAACAATTGATGGTCTTGGAGCACAGAGGAGAAAGTTTGCCCTGGCCCACTACTTACAGATTTGACTCTGTTCTGTGTGGTCACTGGAGCTACCAGGTGATGATGGCTCTTTCCCAGAAGCAGCAGCATAAACAAGAGCTGAGTTCACCTGGAGGTCCCGAGTAGAGAAGGTGCAAAGATGCACAGGGCTTTCTGCATCATGACATGTGTATTGGTGGAGAGTGATTCAGGGTAAATCTTACCAGTAAAAGGTGAATGTCATACTCCCTCACCAGACGCCTGTGCCCAGATCCCAGGGTCCCCAGGATGTGGATGTCAGGTATCTGAGTCAGCACTAGGGAAGAGACAGAGACACCACTCAGAAAGGTATGACACCAAGAGGGTCCTTCTCTTTAACTCTGCCCTCTGGCTGATGATGCTCTGGCCCTACCTGTCCCATCCAGGTATGACATTTTCTATTTGTGACAGGATCTCCTAAGCAGTCTTCTCCTGCTGAAAGAGCAATGTCCTGCTTTCCCCACACTGACATCTATGTTTTTCAGAGAGCAGTCACAGGTGGAGGTCCCCAAGGAGGTAGTGTCCAACTGAGGTTGTTGATTGTCTTCTTCAGGTACTGACCTGACCTGTTCAGGCACAGGATGATCACGGTACATTTGGTTTCTTCCTTCAACCAGAAGGTGTACACTATCTGCAGTAAACCCATAGATTTTGGGAAGAGAGAAGTGGGGGTCATGTACAGGACCCTTGAGGTCACAGGGTCACTCCCTGATCTCTTGGAAGCAGTAGATTTCTATCTATAGCTCTTTTTGGAAGGTCATTTCCCAAACCTGCCCTCTCTCAGAAGCTTTCCCTTCTCCCCAAGGACAAATAGGGAAGGGAAGGTGGAGCTCTTCTCACTGTAGGTATGGTGACACCCTGTCAGGAGAGCCCCTTTGCAGCCCACTCCCCACTCATGTCACTTGTACCAAGTGTTCATACCCACCCCCCTCAGAGAACACATGGAGAGTTGTCCCTCTCTGCTCTCTCAGAATTCTAAGAACATCTCTAGGAGCAGTAAGATCTGGGAACCTGGACCTACCAGAATCCAAACCCTCTCTCTGTCTGTCCTGGTCCTAAGACCAGGTCTGGTCACATTGGTCACATAAGAAGCCTCAAGAAGGAGTGACTGAACTCATACTCATGATGAGGGGCCTCTCATGCTCAGAAACCCAGAGTGAAAAGGGTGGCCCTGACTCCAGCCCCACAGATGAGGGTGCCTCTGGTGGGTCTCTGTTGTCAGCTTGAGGTTGGAAAATCACTGGACTTGTGTGCAGCTGTGAGCTCATTCTCAGGATTCCCATGATCCTGTGCTCTCACCCTCTAACTTCTCTACAGTTCCTCCAGACAGAAGAGGCCTCCCATCTTTATGGAAATATTGCATGTCCCTCTCCTTGCCCCACCTCCACTTCCTCTGACCTTGCCTGGCTTGCTCTGCCCTCCATGATAACATTCTCCCTGCTGTGGTCCACTGATGTCACAGAATTCTTTCCCCATTCTGAATGTTTACTCTTCAGGTAGAATGAACTGAAACTTAGAATTTATTTGACTCACCTGTCAGCTCCAGAAAGAACATACCTACCAGACTTATGTTTCTTCAATTCTTCATTTGAGCTGAATTGGGACTGGGCACACTGCCAGGCACAGAAAAGACTCAGAGATCCTATTTTCTGTTGTGCAGAGCTCTGTGACAGTACAAGGAAGGGATTGAAAGCTAGGGAAAATACCAACCACTCTTGTGAGGAAAAGAAGGAAGGAATGGGAAGAGTCTGACCCAGATGGTTTTCTGGATGAGGTGACAGTAGATTCAGCCCTGACAGGCAAAGAACCCAGTGGCCTCTGAGAAATGCATTGTGTCTCTGAAATTAAGGCTCCTGTATCCAAGGATGAGGACGTGTCCAAGGGGAGACTGAGGAGGGTTTCCATGCACCTCTGTTCTGTAGGATAGAAGGCCAACGACCCCATTCTCCAGCCTTATCCCACATGAGGCAGGTCAAAGCTCTGCCTCCAGGGGTCGTACCATCCTCCATGCTAGACCTGAGGGCTCCTCCAGGAAAAGTTGGCATTGTCCGTGATTCTGGAGCACAGCTGGGATAGCTCTGCCAAGGAATTCTGCCCACAGGCACAAGGGCCTGAGCTTTAGGTAAGCAGGGCACCTAGGATACAGGGGCTCGGCAAGGCAGGGTCCTTCTTGGGAAGGAGGAGTCAGGAGAAGGCGTGGCAGTGGGCTGGGTTCATGTCTGCGCTTTTCCTCTCATCCCTCTGATCTCTCATAACGCTGTTTAATGTTATTCTTCCTTGGAATTTTTCCACAAAAGGCAACCATGGGAACAAAAATATTTCAGGTTTCAAATAGTTTTCTATGTATTGGTTGTGAAAAAAATATATATAGTTCATGTTGTACAAACCTTATATATTTATTATAGCTTATATTATATAAATGTCTTATAAATATTATAATGAACATATAACTAATTATTACAGTGAGTAATATACTGTACTTTTTCATATTGTATTTTATATATTATAGTATGATATTATACATTTATAAATATGAGAAATACATAATATGGTACCTTATTAAAATAGCTTACATTACACAAGCATGTAAGTTACACTATGGGATCATATCTCAAGTCAAGAATTAAACAGGAAGGTTCCCCAGGAGCCTCAGAATTTATCTTCATTCCCCTTTGTCTCCAAGCCCCTTTCATTTCCTGGTCATGAAGGCCACAGAACCAAAGCTACATGATCAGTGTGGGTAAATGCCATTGGAAACCTTGGTATCTTGGCTTAAATATTCTGTCTCATTTTCTGGACTCAAGTATTCCCCCAAATACTAGTCTAACAAGTGCACATTTTCATTGATCTTCAATTATTCTACATTTTTAAAATGAAGAGTTTTATTTGTTCTATTTGCTTTTTTCCCAAAGAATTTTGTTATTTTCAGCACAAGTCCTGAGCAGAATGGTTTAACCAGTTATTACCAAAACAAGAGTCACAATTCAACTTCTTGCCATACTGAAATTGGAGTTCATGTAGTGGATGTGGGACCCAAAGCCCTCCTAGTTCCACACTGTAACTGCCCCCTTCTTTCCTCAGCACCACTTTCTAAAATTGAGGAAATAAATCACCTACATGCAGGTGCTTGTCTTGTGTCACTGGGGCACTCACCTAGGCCCATTCTACCTGTGGACACCCCACAGACATTTCCCCTTTGCAGCCATTGTTGTGATCAGACCATCCCTTGTGGTTCTTGTTATGATTATAAGATACACTTCAGCAACAACCATTAGGAAACATTGAAAAAACAGATTTATTACAGTCATCTATTATCCACAGTTGTGCTTTCCATGGTTCCTGTTATCTGTGTTCAAACATGGTCCAAAAATACTAAATGGAATATTCCAGAAGTAAACCATTCATGTTTTAAATTTTGCAGTTTTCTAAGTAATATGATGAATCTTGCACTCCCTTTGTATGCCCTGCCTGGGTGTGAACAATCTCTTTGTCCTGCATCTCCACACTGTATATACTGCCCACTTGTGAGTTACTTAGTAGCCAACTAGGTTGTCAGATCTACTGTCCTAGTATCTGGGTGCTTGTGTTCTAGTCACCCTTGTAGTAGTCTCATGCTGTGTCACAATGTCTGTGGCATTCACCTCCCTACACCTCATCAGATAGGCATTGTGACACCTTACAACAGCACAGGAAGTGATGCAGACCCTGGCCGGCAGGGCCCATGTGTTGTGGCTGTGATAAACAAATTCACTCAGACTAAAGAAGTCCTGTAAAGAAAAGGGGACGGGATGATCACTCTCTCAGTGAGAGATGACCTCAACCCCTGCCTGGACAAGCTTTTATTGCATTTCTGGGCACATTACTTCGAGGGTGGTCCTCATTTACTATGCACAGATTAGCTTTAGGTGGTTACCTTTTACAGAAAACACGTGGCTCACTGTGGCTGCACTGGCTGCATATCAATCCTTTGTCTCTGAAAAAATTTCTTTTTGGTGATGGAATGCCTAGTCAGCTCATGCTTACAGCCAACAGGTGGTTGGAAAGATCCCTGTGGGGCTGCACATGGGACAGGGAAGGGAATGACAGTCAGGAGGTGCTGGAGAATGGACAGGTACAAGTGAGGTGAAATGAACCCAGAGGAACTATGATACCTCATCATGAATAAAACAAAAGGTAGACAGGGATGTCTTTGCCTGTATAGGCTTCAAAGAGTTCTGGGATGGAAAATGAGAGCAAAAAGTTGTCACCCTGTCTTCTATGGCTGGTCACCCTTGACTTCAGGAGAACTTGCCACCAGGACCTTTCTGTTAAAAAAAGAGAGACAGGCAAGCCTTGGACCTCTGTTGCTTATGATTTCTTTAATGCTCACAGCTGCCTTTGAGTAGCATGCATGATCCCTACTGTACAGAATGGGAAACTGAGGACAAAGAAATGAAGTAAATCGGTTGAAGACAATGCCATAGGAAGTGCTGAAGTCTGCACTTGAGCCCAAGTCTCTCCAATCCCATCACCTTCTTTCTGCTCTGCCTGCAGATACCCTTACAGTGGTTAATGTTAATGTTGCACGAGGTTGCCTTATGCTTCACCAATTAGTCCCCAAATTCTTTTCCTCAGGGAGACTGTAATGTTTCTAGTCAGGCCTGATCTCTGAGAGAGTTCTCATTTGCTGGTCTTCTTGATCTCTGAGTACACGCAGGTGCTGGTGGCCTCCTTGTCCTGAGCCTCACACAGTTTCCCCCTCTGAAAACTGAAGTTGGCGTACTGGCTATCCTGCTCCTCTCCCAATGGAGAAGAATCCCCCATGGGTGACACTTGGTCTGGCGGCCTGTCTGGCTGTGGATTTTGCTAGGAACCCTGAGTGAAGGGGAGAGAAGAGAGTCAGAGGAGAATCAATCAGACATGTCTTGAAGGGAGGTTGAGCTGATAGAACAGTTTTTATTCATCCTCTTATTCCACACACACTCCACAGGAACTCAACTATTTGCTCATTCCTTTGAAATTTTGTAATGCTACAGTTGATTAGACCACATCAAGGGCTTACTAATCACATTTTATCCTCACTGAAACCAAATATAAATGATACTGTTACTATTTCCATTTACAGATAGGGAAACTGAGATGAGGAGAGTTGAAGAAACATGCCCAGAATGGGTAGAAATTAATGGGTTTGGAGAGACAGTTCTGGCAGGCT
Organism: Phyllostomus discolor; assembly: GCF_004126475.2. Lineage (NCBI taxonomy): Eukaryota > Metazoa > Chordata > Mammalia > Chiroptera > Phyllostomidae > Phyllostomus > Phyllostomus discolor. The sequence goes on from NC_040914.2 coordinate 22,344,628, forward strand.
ATACTGGGAAAGAGGTGAGGTGAACTCAGTGGTCAGTAGTGCTGGGGCAGGAGGCTGACCCTGGGCTCTGAATTCAGAAGGGGAAGTCTACTCCCAGCTGTCTGTCTAGGTGACCACAGAGGAGCGGGTTTGGGGAAATTCTGAGCAGCTCAGTCCACACTCATTGAAGGGACATGCCTAGCCCCTCCCCCTACACTGCACGAGAAGATACTCACATCATGCACCCAGGTGACTATACCCATGACAGCGTCTTCATCATTCATGACCTTTTGTATTCTGCCTGTTTGCTTCTTGTGGAATTTCACTCTAAGGGAAGAAGTCTGGAGCCACAGTGGCTCAGGCACAGGTGGGCAGGCTGCCTCCACTTCCTGAGAAGACCACTGAGGCATCCAGATTGCAGAAACTAACTCAGAGACCTTCTGACATGCAAGTGAGTACTCAGTCCCCTACATGACCAGATGTTTCACTGAGACTACACTTACATCACAATAGGCCCCTACACAGGGAGAAACTTCTACGTAAGCAATCATACCAGTGTTATTCCAGAGAGCCCCAAAGTAGAAACAACCCAACTGTCCATCAATGAATAAGGAGACAAAAAGTGCAGCATCCATGCCATGGAATATTATTTGAAATAAAAAGGAATAAAAAATGACACATGAATCTTGAAAATATTGTTATGTGAAAAAAGAGTCAAAAAGGATCATTTTTGTAGGATCCTATTTATACGAAAGGTTCAGAATGAGCAAATCTAGAGACACAGGAAATAGATTAGTGTCTATCTGGGGCTGGGGCGAATATGGTGGCAAAAATGACAAATAAGGGATTTTTTAGTTCATCTGTGCTAATGAAAAAGATGTAAAATTGATTATGGTGATAAGTGCACAACTCTGTGACTGAACAAAAAGCCATTGAATTGTACATTTTAAATATATAAGAATTTACCCTGGCTGGTGTGGCTCAGTGGATTTAGCACCAGCCTATCAACTAAAGGGTTGCCGGTTTGATTCCCAGTCAGGGCAAATACCTGGGTTGCATGCCACGTATCCAGTAGTGGGTGCACGAGAGGCAACTACACATCGATGTTTCTCTCCCTGTCTCCCTCCCTTCCCCTCTGTCTAAAAATAAATAAATAATATATTTTCAAAATAAAATAAATACAAGAATTTTATCTCAATAAAGGTGCTACCCAATCCCTCTCAAAAAAGACCCCTCTTCCTCTGGCTGGTGTAGCTCAGCAGACTGAGCATGGGCTGCAAACCAAAGTGTCGCCAGTTTGATTCCCAGTCGGGCCATATGTCAGGGTTGTTGGCCAGTTGTCCCCAGTGGGGGACATGTGAAGGACAATCACACATTGATATTTCTCTCCCTCTCTTTCTACTTCCCTTCCCCTCTCTAAAAACAAATAAATAAAATCTTTAAAAATATGAAATATTAAAATAGACCTCTCCATATGGACTTAGCTCCACCTTTGGGATTTAGAGGCCTCTCTCTGTACTCTCCATGACACAGCTCCCTGTACCTCCCCAGGACACAGGCTTACATGTAAAAGAAGATGAGACACAAGCATAAGGACAGGAGCACCATGGCACCAGCACCACCAAGAGCTGCAGGAACCACTCTGCACATGTATACTGCCTGTCCTGCAAAGAAGAGGAGCGTGAGCCTATCCTCTCTCAGGACTCTGTGTCCTGTCTTCCCACATCTTTGCAGAACCCGCTGCAGCTGTAGGTTTTGTTCAGACAGGAGATGGAGGGTCCTGTCCTAGCAAATAACGCCCTTGCTGGCCACAGCCTCTTTCCCCAGCTCAGTCCTCCCTTGTTCCCTTCCATTCTCCCACAGGCTCCGCCCCCAGCAGGCCCCTTCCCTGGCAGCAGCAGCAGGACACTGGCGCTCTGAGCCCCTTGGACATTCTCAGCCTGGAAGCTGAGTCTGAGGCCAGCCCTGAGCCTTGCACAGAGGCTCAGGGAGCTGTTGGCCCAGGGTCCTGTGGAGCTGGAAGTGATGGTGTAGGAGTCGTTGCTGCTGTCTCCCTCCAGCAGAGTCTCCAGTGCAGCGAGGTAGTCTTCTTGGCTCGGGAGAAGGAGCTTCAGCCCAGACCCTTGTCCTTTCAGGAGCAGGAGGGTCCCAAGGGTTGGGGGGTCTGTGGGGAGTGAAGAGAAGGGTCAGCAGTGTCCCTACCCTGCCAGAATACAGAAGTCCTGCCCGAGGGGTCCCCACATTCAAAGACCAAGGAGAGACTGAGAGAGATTTGGGAAGCCCAGCCGGGGACCCAGCTTGGCAGGTGAACTCTCCTTCCCCAGCCTCCAGGAGAGGCAGCTCCAAGATCTCAGCGCCGCAGATGGGGGTGGGGCTCATGGCTGGGGAAGCCAGGAACCAGCTCAGCTGTGGAGGGGGTTGCTGTCAGCCACACAGAGCAGCTACAGACCCTTGTCCTCCAAGATGGTAAAAGATGGGATTTTTTGCAGAATGTTGAAGGCTTTGGGGAGAGAAGGAGAAGGGGAAGGAGGAAGAGAGAGAGGGAGAGAGAGAGAGAGAATGAGAGAACACAGGGCAGACACCCACCAGAAGAGGTGAGGGAGGGAGGGTGGTGATTTTCCTCCTTGCTTCTCCCATATCTGATCCCATTCACCGCTGTGTGAAAGCCGCTGTGTGATTCCCCCTCAGCTCCTTGGCAGCCCCAGGGGCAGGTCCAGCCCCAGAGAGGGAGGTCCTCTCCTATCTGTGACATTTCTGTAGGACCCATCAATGGTGAGCCTCCTTGGGGCATATGGGACAAAAGATATGGCCCCACTTCAGAGGGGAGGAGCAGCAGGAAGCAGGATGGTGGGAAGCAGGAAGGTGGGATTCTGCCTTTCTAGCTCACTCCCCTCAAGCAGTGAGATGCATGCACCAGTGTTCTCAGGCTAGGTCAGTCTCCTGCGCACACACACACACACACATGTGCACACACCAGTCTCACTGCCCTTAGGACACCAGCCAGCCTCCCACACTCACAGAAAACATTAAGCAAGATGGTTCTCTCTGTAGTCACCAAAGGCCACTGGCGTTTCACCTGACAGGTGAGGTTTGTGCCATGACCCTGGGGCCTTGGGGTGAAGGTGAGCACCGAGGAGTGGAGGGTCTGGGGGTTCAGAGAGTCAAGAGCAGCCCCCACCCAGGAGAAGGCAAGAGTGCTTCCCCCTTCACAGGACCCTGGCAGGCTGCAGGTCAGCTGTGTGAGGCGGCCAGACTCCAGAGGCTCCTCTGAAGTGTGGATGTCAGGTTTCTGTGTCAGTTCTAAGGAGGAGAGGGGGAGGTGCTTGGGAACACCTCCCCACAGGGTTGTGAACCTAGAGTATGAACCTGAGAGGGACGCCTGACCCAGGGCCTGAGCTCATCCTGGGTCCTGTGTGTCCTCTGTGTGTCCTCCCAGGGTGCTGAGTCCATGGCCTGGATCAGGGGGTGTCCCAGTGTCCTGTTCCTGTTCTAAGATGGGGTCCCAGGTCTCAGTGTCCTCTCCTGGGCCCCTGCCATATCTGTCACCTGCAAAGTCAACATCTTAGTTTTATAAGTATATTTCACATCATCTCCTCTCTCAACTCAGAAGATGTAGGTGCCTGCATCACTCTTCCTGGCGTCTCTGATGTTCAGGGAACAGTTGTTGGTCCTGGGGTCTGCAAGGATGAATCGGCCATGGGTCTCCCTCTTCACTGGTTTATATGGGTTGTTTGTGGCCACAGGAACATTCTGCTGGGTGATGGCCCCATTTCGATACCAGTAGATGTAGAGGGGGCCAGAGGACTACCATGACCTCCACGGGTAGGAGAAGGATCAGGGCACATGGATGCACAGACCCTCCTGCACCATCACCTTTTCCTGTACTCTGAGCTCATAGCCTGCCTCCTCCTGCAGGGACCCTGGAAGGGGCACAGACACTCAGCTGCAACCTCAGTCACTTTCCCACTGCTCCATCCCCCCTTCCCAGGACCACTCACCCCTCCACAGCAGTGGCGGCAGCAGAAGCAGGGGCACCATGTCTGCTTCTCACAGAGCAGAGCTGTCCCAGTCCCTGTGTCAGGGAGGGAAATGCACAGCTGTGAGGTGGGGCCAATGATGCCCCAACAGGAAGCCTTGGATGACAGAGCTGTGGCCAGTCCTGGAGGGGAAGTTGGGCTCCACATGCTGTGGGGGTGTGGAGGGGACTGAGAAATCACCCTGTCTCAGCCTCAGCCCTCTGCCAGATCCTGCAAGTACTTATACCAAGAGTTTGAGAATCTTGTCCAGATGGAAAGCTGACCACCTAACTGAAGAGGGAGGTCACCCAGGGAGCATGGCAGTCAGAGCTGCTCCTGGTGACTCAGGGGACCCACTCTCCAGCTGAAACCACTAAGCATTCTGGAAAAGGATAATTTTAAATTCCCTTTAGACCACACATGTGCTGGTGGGAGCAGAAGGAATTTAGACCCAAGTCGAGTGAAGGGTGGAACCCAGGGAGAAGCTGAATGTTAAAGCGCTGTGCTCTGAGGCCTCTTTGGAGACATGGTGTGCACAAGTGATGGTCTTCTGGAGTCTGGGGATCTGGGGGACAGCAACAATGCACAGGCACCCTCAAAATGGGGTGTGTGGTGTGAGATCTCCCTCCATTCCAGGTGACCCAAATGCTGGCCCTCAGCACAGCAGCAAACCTACCACATTAAACTCAGGAAGCTCCATCCTCAGGTCACCTCACAAGCTCAGTACCCTTTCAAATCCCCGCTCCACAGATGTGTGGAAATAGCCTGCAATCCTGCTGCTCTTTTATGAATGATAGAAACTTGATGAACATTTTCCCAAACATGACCATGAAGTAAAACAATTCAGAGTTTCCTTGTAACATGTCTTGAGATCAATGAAAGTTTCTTGAACTATACTGGAAAGTGAAATGTCAGTCTCCTGTGCCAGAGGAAGTACTGACTCTCTTTCTATTGGCTACATTACATAAATATTATATTATGATAATAATTAATAATGATTACTAACATAATATATATGTTTATATCTATAAGACAGAATTATTCTCCCATAAAGAGACAATCAAACAGGATCAGTTGAAAATGTGGGGGGTATGTGCCATGCAGGTGGGTCCAACAGGAACACCATACACGAATGAAAATAGTCTGCAACTGTCTGAATTCTCTTGTATTTTGGTTCTCAGCACCTTAGTTTTACTTTTTTGAAATCTTTTATTTATTTATTGTTAGAGAGAGGAGAAGGGAGGGAGAAAGAGAGGGAGAGAAATATCAGTGTGGGTTGCCTCTGATGTGCCCCCTACTGGGGACCTGACCCCTATCCCAGGCAAGTGCCCTGTCTGGGAATTGAACTGGCGATCCTTTGATGCACAGGCTGGTGCTCAATCCAAGACCCACACCAGCCAGGGATATTTTATCTTTTCTTGCTTGATGTGATGTGTTTTCTCTTTTTAGAAAAATTCATAGGTGCCACATGTTCCTTTCATAATTTTTTTGAAGCTGTGATCTCATCGTTAGTATAAATATCAGGTCCCACAAAACCTGGGGCTGCCCCTCCGTTGGGGAACATATGAACCAGCTCTACCCCCCACCCACCTGGGACTCTTCACATATTGCAAAGAAGATTGTCTTGTGCAAGCCAAGGAATAAAGGAGGTAGGATGTCCATGGTTGTGCCCCCACAATTCACATCTCTGAGTGGTCTGGCAAATCTCAAGGAATGAGTGTTGGCAAGAAAGTACAGAAAGGGGCACCCTTGTACTATGCCTGGGAATGTAAGTTGGGGCAGCTGCTATGGAAATCAATGTCAGTTCCTCCAAAACTAAACATAGAGCTGACATAAGATGCATCAATTCCACTTCTGGGCATTTATTTGGAGGATACGAAAATACTAACCTGAGAAAATATATGCACCCCTGTATTCCTTGCAGCATTATTTATAACAGCCAAGGTCCAAATGCAATCTAAGTATCCATTGATAAATGAAAGGATAAAGAAAATGCACTATATACACAGTGGAAGATGTTTGTGTCACACAATGAAAGGAAATCCTGCCATTTGTGACACATGGATGGACCATGAAGGCTTTAGACAAAGTGAAGTAAATCAGGTAGAGAAAAGCTCATATCATTTCACTTAAATGTGAAAATTTTTAAAAAAATCAAGCTCACAGATAGAGACAAGAGACTGCTGGTGGCCAGAGGCAGAGGGTGGGGAGTGGGCCAAAGGGTTGAAGGTGGTCAAAAGTGCAAACTTGCAGTTATTAGATAATTAAATCATGAGTCTGTAATGTACAGCATGGTGACTACTGTTAATAACAGTGGGTATTAATACCATTAACTATAGTAATATAGTTAATAAGACCATGTTGTTTATTTAAGAATTACTAAGAGCCCAGGCTAGTGTGGCTCAGGGAATTGAGTACCAGCCTGTGAACTAAAGGGTCATGAGTTCAATTCCCAGTCAGGGCACACGCCTGGGTTGTGTGCTGAGAGGCAACCCAACAATGTGTCTCTCACACAGTGATGTTTCTCTACCTCTCTATCATCCCCCTTCCCCTCTTCTAAAAATAAACAAATAAAATCTTTGTTAAAAAAGATTTGCTAGGAGAGCATATTATTAATAAAAATTTTTAAAGTTCTCATCAAAACAAAAAAGTGTGTATTTGACAATACATATTGTGCTGAGCACATCACAATAGATACGTGTGTCAGATCATTAAGTACGACTTCAGACTGAAGTAATATCATATGTCATTATACCTCTATAACACACACACACACTAAAAAACTGAGGATAGGTACTTGGATTATATTACAAGGCCCAAGTCTTCCAGACAGAATTCCGTTGCAGGTCCACGTGTGCTGCAACAAATCTGTGATCCTCATCCTCAATTTACTGATTAAATCTCAAGAGATAAAACAATGATCATTAGCAATTTCAAATGCCTTCATGATAAAACTCACAGAACACCAGGAATAAAAATGAATTTCCCTGACATGGTAAGGGTCGCCTTCAGCAATCATTGCACCTAATGCAGTAGTATTGGATCCTAGTCTATAAAACCTATAACAATCAGTAAAAGCTGTAACAATTGAAAGGAAAACAAAGCTTTCCTTCTTCATATAAGATTGCATATATAGAAAAATCCACAAGTATATACAGATACATTTCAGAGATTAATAAGAGAGTTAGCAAGGGTACAAAAGGCAAAATCAAATTTCAAAATGCAAATGTATTCCTCTATCACAGTAATAAACAAAAATAATGGTATACAAGATGTCGTGGTCGACAGCATGAAAATCATGATACAAAAACAAGGATGGCTCTTCCCACGAACCAGCAGCATACACAAGAGCTGAGTTCACCCACAGGTCCCAGGTGGAGAAAGTACAAAGATGCACTGGACTTTCTGCATCATGGCATGTGTGCTGGACTCAGAGTCAAATGTGGCCAGTAAAGGCTGAATGTCATACTCCCTCACCAAACCCCTGTGTCCAGACCTCAGGGTCCCCAGGATGTGGATGTCAGGTATCTGAGTCAGCAGGAGGGAGGGGACAGAGACACCACTCAGAAACATATGACACCAGGAGGGTCCTTCATGTTACCTTTGCCTTCTATCTGAGGCTCTGACCTTCCTGACCCAACCACAGAGGGTGTTTCCTCTTGGTGACAAGATCTACTAATCAGTCTTCTCCTGAAGGAGCCATGTCCTTCCCTCCCCATCCTGACACCTGTGTTTCTCTGGAAACCATAACAGGTGGAGGTTCCCTAAGAGGTTGGATTGGCCCAAGGTTGCTGGTCACCTCCTGCAGCTCTTCAGCTAGTCTGTTACAGCACAAGAGGATCATGGTATAAGTTGGCCTCTTCCTTAAACCAAAAGGTGCAAACTATTCTACAGTAACCCATAGATTTCAGGATGAGAGAAGATAAGAGCATGAGGATACACAGGTACTTTGTCCTCAGTATCCCCAGTCCTCACACTTGCAGCTTCTCTGATTCTTCTCTAAGTTGTTCCCCAATAAAAAAGAAGCAGTGTCCCACAGTCCTCTTATCCCACATGCAGGGGCAGCAGCACCATGTGGCCTTGGAGGGTCAGGTCCAGCCCCTGAGCTCACAGGGTCAGTCCCTGCTCTCTGGGAAGGAGTAGATTTCTATCTATCATTCATTCTGGAGAGTGGTATCCCAAACCTGCCCTGTGCAAGAAGCTTTCCTTCTTCCAGTGAAAAGAGGGGAGGGAAGGCAGAGATCTTCTCACCTAGTTCTGGTGACAGCCTATCACAATGGCCCCTTTGTATCCCACTTGCCACTCATGTGACCTGTCCCAAGTAGTCATCCCCATCCCCCTCAGAGAATGGACCAAGAGTGGTCTGTCTCTGCTCTCTCATATTTCTCAGAACATATGTAGGAGCAGGAGGGGCAGGGGGACAGGCCCTACCTGAAACCCAATCCTGTCCTTGTCCTGGTCCTCAGCCCAAGTCTGGTCACACAAGAAGCAACAAGAAGGGGTGCCTGCACTCACACTCAGATCAATGGGCCCCTCGTGCTCAGAACTTAGAAGGACAGCCCTGTTTCCAGCCCCAGTGGTCAGGGTGCTGCTGGTGGGTTTCTTCTCACAGTTTGTGGTTAGACACCTACTGGACTCTTATGCAGCTGTGAGCTCAGTCTCAGGGTTCCCAGGACTCTGCACTCTCACCTTGTAACTTCTTTACATTTCCTCCAGACAGGAAAGACCTCCCATCTTTGTTGATCTATTGAATCTGGCTCTCCTTACCCCACCTCCACTTTCTCCTGACCTTGTCTGGCTTGCTCTGCCCTTCATGATAACATTCCCCCTGCTCTGGTCCACCGAGGTCACAGAAGTCTTTCCCAATCTGAATATATTTCCTTCATGTAGGATGATTTGAATCTCAGAAATTATTTCAGTGGCCTAGCAGCTCCAAATACAATATCTCAAACAGACTTCTGATTCTTCATTTCTTCATTGGACCTGAATTGGGACTGGATACTGCCAGGCATAGAAAAGAGCCACAGATCATGTTTCCTCTTGTGGATGGCTCCATGACAGTACAAGGAAGGGGTTAAAGGAAAAAGAACATAATCAACCCACTGTTGTGAGCAAAAGAAGGAAGGGCAAGTGTCTGATGTAGGTGTCCTGGAGTCAGCCATGAGGGGCATAGAACCCAGTGGCCTCTGAGAAATGCACTGTTTCTCTGTAGCTAGGGCTCCTCTTCCCTAGGATGTCAGGGTGTCCAAGGGGGACTGAGGAGGAGTGTGGGTGCACCTTTGCCCTGTTGGACAGAGTGCCATCGGCTTCGTTCCCCAGGTTTACCCCCGCATGAGGCAGGTCAAGCCTCTGCCTCCAGGGGGCGCCCTGTTCTCCATGCCAGACCTGAGAACTCCCAATAGAAGGGTTGGCGCTGTCCCTGGTCCTGGAGCACACCTGAGTTTCCCTCTGCCACAGACCCCAGTTCACAGCCACAAGGGCCTGAGCCTTAGGGAAGCAGGGCCCCTGGGCTGGAGGGGCTTAGGAAAGGCAGGGTCCTTCTTGAGAAGAAGGAGTCAGGAGAAGGCGTGGCAGTGGGCTGGGTTCACGTCTGTGCTTTTTCTCTCATCCCTCTGATTTCTCATCACACTGTTTAATGCTATTCTTCCTTCCAATTTTTCTACAAAAGGTGACCATTGGAACCTAAGACATGTCCTGCCTTGAAATATTTAACATGTATTGCTTGTGAAAAATATATTCAGAGTTTATGTTTTGTAAATGTTATACATTAATTATAGTTCACATTATATAAATATGTCTTATAAATATAATTATATGTAAGTGGTTATTATAATTAATAATAACCTGTAGTACTTTGTTATATTGTCCTTTAATAGAATAATATTATCTGTATAAATATTACAAATATGTGATATGATATCTTATTAAACTGGTTTATAGTATATAAACATATAAGTTACTCTAGGGGATCATATTTCAAGTCATGAAAAAAACACGAAGACTCCCCAGGAGCCTCAGAGTTTCCCTTTGTTTCCCTTCCTCTCCAAGCCCCTCATTGGCTGTCACCAGATTGACACTTGGGGTCCTCTATTTTTCTGCCTTTCCCTGTAATCATAACACCTGCATACCTGTTCTTCAACAAGATAGTTGCTATAGAACTTCATATAAATGTAGTGATGTAGTGATGTGGTTTTTGTATGACTTAATTAAGACTCCTCCAGCTTTCTTTCTATTATGTTAGTACAGTATATAATCTTGTCTTCTTTGAATTTTGACATTTCTATTCTTGTAATTTAGAAGCATATCTTATAAAGTGCATACTACTAATCCAAGCTGACTCTCTGGTTTTAGCCAAAGCTTTTATCCAATTGTATTCAACATAAGTTTCCTACATTAAATTTATTTTACATATGTGCCAACAATGCCACATTACTTTATCTTTTTAGTCTTCTCTCCTTTGGTTTACTAAGTTTTGAAGTATTCTATTTCCCTATACATTATGACTCTGTTTGTATAGTCATTACCATAAGGCTTACTGCATAAATAATTAACTTACCAAAGTTTTAGTAAAGGAAAAGCTCTCTCACCTCCTAGATAATATGTAAATATGAGAAAATGTAAAGTCTATTTACCCACCAAACCACATTGGACTTTGCTGTTATTATTCTCAGGAATTTCAAAACTATGTCTTTATTCTACTGGCAATGATTTTCCCCATATACTTGATCCAAAGGGTCTGCATTACTTCCTCATTTTTGAATCATCTCTACTGAGCACAGATGATAAAGTGATAGTTAAAGATAGCATTTGCTTTCTTCTGATTTCCATGGTTGCTACTGATATTTCCATTTAAAAATGCTCCTCTTTTGAATGTAATCTGTTGTTTCTTTTCCTGTGGATGCTGTTCAGACATTCTCCTCATCTTTGATTTTCTTTGACTCACCTTTCTCCTGACACCTACTCAATGTGGGAATGGTCTCCTTTGAAACTCCTCACCTTGGGCAGGGCCTGAATCCTGACTATCATTTCCAGGCCTTGAAGACCACAGAACCAAAGCTACATGATCAGTGTGGGTAAATGCCATCAAAAACTTTGGTATCTTGGCTTAGATATTCTGTCTTATTTTCTGGATTAAAGCATTCCCCCAAATATTAGCCCAATAACTTCCAATTTTCATTTCCTTTTAAATATTCATACTTTTAGATTGAGGAAATTTATGTCTTCTATTTAGTTTTTTCCCAAAGAATTTTGTTATTTTCAGCACAAGTCCTGAGCAGAATGATTTAACCTGTTATTACCGAAACAAGAGTCACAATTCAATTTTTTACCACATGGAAATTTGGGTTCATGTAGTGGATGTGGTGAACCCAAGCCCTCCTAGTTCCACACTGGGATTGTCTCCTTCTTTCCTTGGGGCCACTTTCCAAAGTAAGTCACCTGCGTTCAGGTGCTTGTTTTGTGTTGCTGGAGCAGTCACCTGGGCCCCCAGAGACATTTCCTCTACTGCAACCAAAGTTGTGGCTCAACCAGCCCTTGTGGTTCTGGTTATAAGACACACTTCAGCAGCAACCATTAGGGAACTTTGAGAAAACAGGTGCATTACAATCATCTCCTATTATCCACAGTTGTGCTTTTCATGGTCTCTGTTATCCATGTTCAAACATGGTCCAAAATTACTAAATGGAAGACCCCAGAAATAAGCCATTCATGTTTTAAATTTTGTGATTTTCTGAGTAATATGATGGATCCTCTGCTCCCTCTGTCTGTCCTGCCCTGGCATGAATGATCCCTTTGACTGACATCCCCATACTGTATACACTACCCCCTTGTGTGTTCCTTAGTAGCCAATTAGGTTATCAGATCTATTGTCCCACTACCAAGTGCCTGTGTCAGGTAACCCTTACTGTAGCCTCATGTTCCATCACAATGCCTGTGTCATTCACCTCCCTACACCTCATCACATAGGCATTGTGGCATCTTAAAACAGCACAGGATGTGGGGTGTGTAAAGTACAAGAAGATATTGTGAGAGAAAGAGAGACCACAGTCATATGCCCTTCATCACAGTATATCATTACAATTCTTCTATTAGTAGTAGTTCTGTACATCTTTAATTGTGCCTAATTTATGAATTAAACTTTATCATAGGTGTGTACAGAAAAAACCATGTGTAAATAAGATGTACTACCTGCAGTGTCAGGCATGAAACATCTTTCTCACAGATAAGGAGGACTAATGTACTTACAAGCAAAAGCTAGGCACTTAACACTATGGTACTGCTCTTGAATTTAGGCTGATTTTGTTTTAGAGCTTTCTGTAAAAAATTAAATCATATCAACTATATAGAGGAGGAAGAATGCGAGCTCTCTTTTTTTAGAGGAATGTAATTTTATTTCTCCAATCTGCAAATTAACAAACTTTACAAGAAACAAATTATTAGAATAATAGGTAGAATCATACAGATATTTTCCACTCCTCTAAGTCAAAAGAAAAGAATACAAGGAAAGAAAGAAGACAAGCTTTGTAATATCTTCTCAGTCTACAATCAATAGGAAGAAGTGGCCTTTGGAACCACAAAAAAAGATGAAATCATAGCTGATTACACTTGTTCCTGAACGAATCAGTCTTGCTAGTAGCTGTAACCAACAATTCACATGTCCATGCACAGCATCAGGGTCCCTGAACAAAGAGCCTTCTTCAGTCCTGGCTCTCCCCACCAAGAGCACAAACACGTCCAGCAACAATATCATAACAAATGTCCCTCCAGTTTCAGGGTGACACATCCACTCACCAGTAGACCAGAGAAGGACTCCTGGAGAGAAATGGGGAGTGTTCCCCACCAAAGAAACTGAGACCCTAGCAAGATAGCATTTCTGTGTTTCTGTCTTGGACATGGTGAGCTGTTTCTTCAGTCCACCTTCCCAAGCAAGGCTGCCCAAGAACTCAGCTTTGAAGGACAGGTGGGGTGTACCTGATGAAAGCCAGGGGACGTGGCCTCCAGGATGGGGATCTCAAATTGTTAAGCCTTTTGTAAGAACTACCACAGAAGGTTGAAGGAACAAAGCCATTGGGAGAGAGGGAGAGTGAGGAGGTAAGTGCCAAGGAAGGAGACCTGGGATGTTCCATCTAAGGCCAGGGAGTGAGGAGGGGATTTTGGAGGAGAAAGGTGGGGTCACTTCTCTGGTGTGTACAGTTTTACTGCAGAAGACAAACCCCACCAGGAATCAGGAGGCCTTTCAGTGATGCTGTCACATCGTATGTGGTGCTGGCAGCCTTACTGGAAACACTCCATGGTCACAGGAGAGCTCTGTGGTGGTAACAGCCCCTCCCCTAAACTTCTGCTTCTGTTCTGTGAATAGGGCTTCATGTCCACACTCATTGAAGGGACATGTCCAGCCCCTCCCCCTGCACTGCATGAGAAGATACTCACATCACTCACCCAGGTGACCATACCCCTGACAGGGTCTTCATTTGTGACCTTTTGTCCCCTGGCTGTTTGCTTCCTGTGGGCTTTCACTCTAAGGGAAGAAGTCAGCAGCCAGAATGGCTCAGGCACAGGGGGGGCAGGGTGCTCCCACTCCCTGTAAGACAACTGAGGCATTGAGACTCCAGACGCAGACTTTAAGACCCTTCTGACATGCAAGTGAGTACTCAGTCCCCTGGATGACCAGGTGTTTAGCCGATACTAAACTTGCATCACAATAGGCCCCTTCTCAGGGAGAAATTTCTACACAAGCAATCATACCAGTGTTATTCCTGAGATCCCCAAAGTAGAAACAACCTGACTATCAATGAATGAGAAAATAAAAAGTGCACATTCCATATCATGGGCTATTATTTGGGACTAGGAGGAATAAAAAAATAACATACGAACCTTAAAAATATCATGCTATGTGAAAGAAGAGTCAGAAAAGATCATGTGTTGTAGGAATCCATTTATATGAAATGTCCAGAATGGGCAGATCTAGAAACACAGGAAATAAGTTAGTGTCTGCCTGGGGCTTGGGTCAGGATGGTGGCAAAATTACAAATATGGGATTTTGTTTTCATTTTGTGCTAATGAAAAAGATTTAAAATTGATTAGGGTGATGGGTGCACAAATATGCGATTGAACTAAAAGCCATTCAGGTGTACACTTTAAACATTATAACAATTTGCCCTGGCTGGTGTGGCTCAGTGGATTAAGCTCAGGCCTGTGAAGCACAGGATTCCCAGTCAGAGAGAGCACTTGCCTGAATTCCTGGTCAGGTCCCCAGTAGGGAGCGCACAAGAGGCAACAACACATTGATGTTTTTCTCCCTCTCTCACTCCCTTCCCCTCTATCTAAAAATAATTAATAATTAAATATATTCATTAAGAATTTTATCTCAATAAAGTTGCTCCCCCGTGCAACCCCCAAAAGACCCTTCTGTTTGTACTTAACTGCACCTTTCTGAGACCCTGGGCCCTCTCTGGGGACTCCCCATGACACAGCTCCCTGTACCTCCCCAGGACACAGGCTTACATGAAAAAGAGGATGAGACACAAGCATAGGGCCAGGAGCACCATGGCAACAGCACCAGCGAGAGCCGCGGGAAGCACTCTGCACTCACGTACTGCCTGACCTGCAGAGAACAGGGGAGTGAGCCCACCTTCTCACAGTACTCAGTGTCTTGTTTTCTTCCCACGTCTTTGCAGAACCAGCTGTAGGCTCTGTTTGAACAGGAGATGGAAGGTCCTGTCCTAGCATACAATGCCCTCGCCAGCCACAGCCTATTTCCCAGCTCCATCCTCTCTTTGATCCCTCCCTTTCTCCCTGCGCCTCCGCACCCAGCAGGCCCCTGACCTGGCAGCAACAGCAGGAGACTGGCACTCTGGGCCCCGTGGACATTCTCTGCCTCACAACTGAGTCTGCGGCCTGCGCTGAGCCCCGCGGAGAGGCTCAGGGAGCCGTTGGCCCAGGGCCCCGCGAAGCTGGAGGTGACTGTGTAGGAGGTGTTGCTGAGGTTCCCCTCCAGCAGCCCCTCCCCCAGCCGCCAGCGCAGCGATGGCGCTGGCTGAGCTCGAGAGGAGCAGCTGCAGTTCAGACTCTGGTTCTCCCAGGAGCAGGAGGGTCCCAGCAGCTGTGGGGGGTCTGTGGGGAGTGAGGAAAAGGGTCAGTGGTTCCGCTGTCCTCCCAGGACCCTGGGGACCTGCCCCCAGGTTCGCCCACACTCACAGACCACAGAGAGGTTCAGAGAGATACTTCTGGAACCCAGCGGGTGCTGAGCTTGGCAGATAAACTGTCCTTCCTCTCCAGTCCCGACTCGAGGCAGCTCCAGGATCGCGGTGCTGGAGATGGGGGTGGCGTTCAGGGCCAGGGATCCCTGGAACCAGTTCAGCTGTGCAGGGGGGTTGCTGTCAGCCACACAGAGCAGCCTCAGAGCCTCCCCCTCCAGGATGGGAAGGGTTGTGGTTTGCAAAATTTTGCGGACTTGTAAAAAGAAATGGAGAGAGAGAGAAAGAAAAACTGAGAGAGACTGAAGGAGAACTCAAGAGGCAGCACCCACCCACAAGAGGGGAGGGGATGGGGTGATGATTTTCCTCCTTGCCTCTCCCATGTCTGATCCCACTCACACTCTGATTTCCCCTCAGCTCCATGGGGGCCCCAGGGCAGGTCCCAGCCCCAGAGACAGAGGTTGTTTCCTACCTGTAAGGTTTCTGTAGGACACACTTATGATGAGGTTCAGTGGGGCATCTGGGACAGAAAGACATTGCCCAGCTTCAGAGAGGAGTGGATAGAAGTCACTCCAAGCCCAGGACTAACAGTGGGAACCATGATGGTAGCATAGCTGTGTTCTGGCCCACTCCCCTTCTACACTCTGCTGCATAAATGAGTTCCCTCACATTAGCTTAGCCTACTGTACTCACACACACAAAATATTCACAAAGACACAAACAATCAGGTTCACCAATCCCACTGCCCCCAGGACACCAGCTGTCCTTCCAACACTCACAGGACACATTGAGTCGAATCGTTTCCTGTGTGGTCACCCTGGATCCTGCAAGTGTCACCAGACAGGTGACTGTGGTGCGGTGGTCCCAGGGCTTTGGGGTGAAGGTGAGCACCGAGGAGTGAAGGGTCTTGGGATTCAGAGAGCCAAGAGCTCTCCCCACCCATGAAAAGGTGAGAGGTCTTCCCCCTTCACAGAACCCTGGCAGGCTGCAGCTCAGTTGTGTGGGGCGGCCAGACTGAAGAAGCCCCTGAATGTGGATGTCAGGTTTCTGTGTCAGGTCTGAGGAGGAGAGAGGGAGGTGCCTGGGACATGGGGATGCAATGGGGACCCAGAATGTGACCCCACCTGGGACCCATGCCACAGGGCCTGAGCTCACCCCAGGTCCTGTGTGTCTTCTAACACCCTGGGCCCAAGGCTGGGATCAAGTAATGCCCCAGGGTCCTGTTGCTGTTCTAAGCTGGGTCCCATGTCTCAGCATCATCTCCTGGGCCCCTGACATACCTGTCACCTGCAAAGTCAGGTTCTTCTCTTGGTAATAATTAAGGTGATAATACACTTGTAAAACGTAGATTCCTGCATCACTCTTCCTGGAGCCTCTGATGCTCAGGGAACAGTTGTTGGCACTGGGATCCATGAGGAAGAATCGGCTCTGGGTCTCGCCATTCACTGGTGTATTTCAGGCATTCGTGGCCACAAGTTCACGGTTTTGTGGGTAGTGCCCACTGTGGTACCAGTAGATGTAGATATTGACAGAGGGATACAATGAAGTCCAAGCAGAGGGGAAGGAGCAGGGCACATTGGTGCATCCACCCTCCTGCACGCTCACAGATTCCTGCATTTGGATACCATGGCCTGGCTGCTGCTGCTGCTGCTGCAGGGACCCTTGGGGGACACAGACACTGAGCATTGACCCGTAGGCCTCCCCCACCTGCCCATTCCCCTTCCCAGGCCCTCTCACCTCCCCACAGTAGTGGCAGCAGCAGTAGGGGCATCATGTTTGCTTCCCATTGGCAGAGTGGGTCCAGTTCCTTGTGTCAGGGAGGGAAATGCCCAGCTGTGGGGTGGGGCCAATGATATCCCAAAAGGAAGCTATGGGTGCCAGAGCTGTGGCCAGGCCTGGATGGGGAACTTGGGCTCCAGAGGCTGTGGGGAGTGCTGTGGGGGCTAAGAAACCGTCCTGTCCCATCTCCTGCATACTGACCCTGAAGGTAAATCTACCATGGTCCCCAGATGTTGAGCAGCTTATCCAGATGTGAATCTGAATGTGTTCACCTTGCAGTTGATATTAAAGTTAACAGGAGCTCTCCTAGGGATCATTCCAGTGAGAGTTGCTACTGACTCTTTTGGCTGGAGGGTGGGCCTCCTGAGCTCCACCCTCCAGCCAAAATCACTGAACATTCTGGGAAAGGAGGATTTTAAATTTTCTTTAGACAACCCAAGTGCTGGTAGGCAAGGAAGGAAATTAGACCCAATTCCAGTGGATGGTGGAACCCAGGGAAAACTTGGGCATTAAAGTGCTTTGCTCTGAGAGACTTTGGGAACTTGAGATGCACAAGTGATGGTCTGCCATGGTCAAAGGGTGTCTGTGTCCCCCAAGGGTCCCTGCAGCAAAAGCACACAGGTGCCCTCAAAATGGGATGTGGGCAGGGATATCTCAAACCATTCAAGGGAACCTCAGACCCTGGTCCTCAGAACAGCAGCAAAGATTCAGCTTTAAAGTTCAGGAAGCTCCATCCCCAGTGCCCCTCACCAGCTCAGTCCATATTCGAAGCCCCAGCAAGGGCTCCAGGGATGTGTGGAAATAACCTGCAATCCTGCTGCTCTTTATGAAAGAAAGAAACTTGATAAACATTTTCTCAAACATGACAATGATGTGAAACAGGTCAGATATTCCCTATAACAAGTCATGTGATTGAACATGTCTTAAACTACTGTATTTTGCCATATATAAGGCACACTTTTTCCCCAAATTTTTGAGAGAAAAATAAGCATGTGTATTATACATTGGTGGCATTAATTCAGTTTCTATATAAATGTTTCTAATTTTTTAATTATGCTTTTGCATTAATAGTGTAACTCTCTTAATAATGATATCTGTATACAAAATAATACTCTGGAATAAGATAATCGGTTTAGTTTCTGTATATAAATAAATAAATAATTGGACTTAGCTGTTGTGGCTAGTGGGCTGAGTGCTGGGTTATGAACTGAGGGATCAGAAGTCGATTCCATGTCGGGGCACACACCTGGAATGTGGGCCAGTTCCCTGCTTGGGTATGTGCTAGAGGCAGCCACACATTAATGTTTCTTTCCCTTTGTGTCTTTCTCTCTTCCCCTTCTCTGAAATGGATTCAATTAAATACTTTTCAAAGTTGAATAAAAAAATTAAAATAAGTGATTTTTTCCCTGAGCCTTTGGGCTGAAAACGTGGGCACACATTATACACAGGAGTGCTTTAGACATGGCAAAATACAGTTCACAGGAAAATATTTGCACTAATGTTGAGTATAAACCTGGGTCTCCCTCTCCCCTGGGGAACATGAGAACCAGAGGTAACCAGCTCAACCCCACACTCACCCCAGACTCCTCACATGTTGTGAAGAACACTGTCCTGTGCAAGCAAAGAACTAAAGGAAGCAGCATTTCCATGGTTGTGCCCTCACAATTCACATCACTGAGCAGTATAGAAAATCTCAATGTGGATTATAAAAGTGGCAGGAATAATAAGAGTTTGCAACAATGTTCAAAATGGGGAACCCTCTTTCACTGCTTGTGGGAATGTCAGCTGGAGCAGCTGCTATGTAAATCAGTATGGCAGTTACTCAAACACTGAAAACAGAGCTGCCCTAAGATCCACCAATTCCAGTTGTGGGTGTTTATTTTGGGGAAATGAAAACACTAACATGGAAAGTCCCGGGCACCCCTATGTTCACTACAGAATCATTTACAATAACCAAGATGGGGAAGTAACCTCAGTGTCTGTTGGTAAATAAAGGGATGAAGAAAACGTGGTGTATGTACAATGGAATATGATTGTGCCATAAGGCTAAGTGAATCAACATGACAGAGAAAGACAAATACTGTACGATCTCACTTCTATGAGGGAACTTACAAAAAATCAAACTCATGGATAGAATAGGTAGGTGATTCCCAGAGACGGAAAATGGGTGCAAAATGAAAAGACAACCCACAGAGTGGGAGAACATATTTACCAATATACCTGATAAGGGGATAATATCCAATATTTATAAAGAAATTACAAATTCAACACCCAAAAATAAAAACAATTAAAAAATAAGCAAAGGACCTCAATAAACACTTCTCTGAAGAGGACATACTGATGGCCAATAGACCAATGAAAAGATGCTCGTCATCACTAAACATCAGAGAAATGGAAATTAACACCACAATGAGATATCTTCTCACACCTGTCAGAATGACTGTCATCAATCAATCAACAAACAAATGGAGTAAAAGAGCAAGCAACATACCTCAACATATATGAAAATAAGGGACCAAGAATTGTGGCAGAACCGAAAAAACAGATGGTAAGAAGTGTGCTGCAGGATGGTAGGGTTCCAGCGACCAGTGCAGGGTCTGGGGGTACTGCAGCCCCAAGCCCGGAGCCCACTGCAGGGTTTGCCATAGAGTCCTTGGGAGAGAGCTGGGGCAACTGCTCCCTCCCCAGCCAAACAAGGTCTGAGGGGCACTGGGAGGAACTCAGTTGCTAGCAAATGCACAGGGGCTTTGAGCACCCTCAGAATCTGTGGACACCCATGGGGTTGGGTCTCGCAATGGGCCCTGACCCCCATGGTCACCAGTCTGGTTAGAGAGTTGGGCTGTGGGAGAAGCCAGGACATTGCATGGAGTGGCAGGCTTCAGTAGGAGGAAATTCTCAAGAGGAAAAAGTGAAAAGACAGACACTGTTTGGGTAATTCTCCTACAGCAATAGCTCTGGCCTCTGTGCCACCCAGTCAGGCAGCGATCCTGATCCCAAGGTTGCAGGGAAGGTTGTACTTGTGATGAGGACACTGTGCACCCCCATAGCACTGGGAAGGGTGAGGCAGTCTGGCTGACAGCTGTGGGCAGGAGTGCACCCCCTCACCCCAGCCCACAGCAGTAACCCTGGGGAAAGGTCTGGTTCCCACACCCAGGGTGCAGGGGAGAGGTGCCACAATAGCTCCCCAGACAGTGCACTCAGCTGACTGAGTGCAGATCTGGAAGGAAGAAAAGCCATGCCAATCACCCCTCAGCCTGCTGCAGCCAGCAAGAGGAGAAAAACCGGTTTGGCCATTTTGAAACCAAGAGGCTTTTTAATTTTATTCTATGTTTTAACAATTTTTATTTTTTAAATTTTTATTATTTTTATTCTCTTTTGATTTTTTTCTCTCTTTCCTGCTTTCTTGTTTTACTCCTTCTTCCTTTCTTTCCTCCAAATTTATCTGTTGTTCCTCCCTTCATCTGCCTCTTTTTTTAATACCTACAAGTGAGACAAAAACCTGGAACTGTGAAAAGACCAGAGTTGAACCCAGAGAAAGGGCATCACAATAGCTGGGACAGTGAGACAAATTCCACTCTGCTATTACAGAGAACCTACAAGTTATTGCATATTTATATTATTATTATTATTCCAATATTTTTACATCTTTTATTTTAATAGTATTTTTGTATTCCTCTTCTTTCTGTATAGTCTGCTTTGCTAGGCTGGTTATATTGTATCACTTGACAGGTTTCCCCTGATATCTCTTTCATAGTGTATTGCTAAGTTACTGTCCTTCACTTCACCTGTGTCCCATTAGCACACTACTCAAGGTTCTATACTCCCTATTCTTGTTATCTAGGTCACATAGATTCTGTCATATGATTGTTGCTACAGTATCATTGTAAATAATAGCTGTTCCATACAATTGTAAATACTTCACAACACCCCTCCCAGATCTTAGCCCACTTCACAGTTTCCTGAACTCTATTACTGTAGTGGTTAACTCTATTCTCTCACACACTACACCTATTTACTATCCTTTACTCTCACCTTACCTCAGAATATGACCTCCCACAACCTCACTGCTTTCTAGATCCAACTCACAATCCTTCCTTCCACAACAAGAGTCTTATCTTCTTTCCATCCTTTCTAAAAATCAGCTAGCTGGCTGGAAGATCACAGTTAACACTACACATAGCCAAAGGATCTCCTATCTCTTCCCTACTGGCTCCTACTGTAAATATCATAGAATAGTCTCTTGCTATCTTAAACCATTTTGCCTTTCCCCACCAACTGATCACAAAAAAAAGGCTACGTGGAAGTGGTGAACAGAAGGATAACCACTGGAAGAAGAAACCCAACAACAAAGGAACCACTAACAGGTAACAACAGGAGAAGGTGAAGGAGGGAGTGGAAACCACACAAACCTCAATCCAGGACCTATCTGGAAATACAGCTAAACAGTAGAGACACTACCCAGTACAAACAACTGAACAAGAGCAAGAGAGAATCCTCAAAACCTTATACACACGGAAGAACCAGCTTCAAGAAAACCTGCCCTCAACAGCACAACAAAATACAAGAGGTGGTGGACAGAGTGGCCCTCATTGAACCAACTGGTGGGAAGGAACCACCAAAGAAAGATCCAACAGCAATCAAAACCCAAAGACAAACACAGAGCCAACTTAAATGACAGCCCAAGACCAGTGAGCTTGGGAGATCAAGGGAACTGCACCACTGAATCTCACTGGTATTCTACCACAGAAGTTCATACCATAAACCCAGGGAGCCAGAACAGATCAATTTAAAAGCTGAGGCTAAGAAGAAGAGTCTCACAAACAATCAGAAGACAAAGAAACAACCCCCAAATGAAAGGAAAGGAGGAAGCCTCAGAAAGAATGCTAAATGAAATAGAGGAAACTCAACAATTTGATATTCAGTTCAAAGCAATGATTGTCAGGAAGCTCAATGAGCTCACAATGAGCTACCAGAAACTACAGGGAAGCTACAATGACCTCACTGAAAACTCTATCAACATGAAAAAGGAAATTGAAGCTATCAACAAGGGCCAAGAGGAAATGAAGAATGCAATTTCTGAACTGAAGAACACAGTAGAAGGAATGAAAAGCAGGAGTGATGAAACAGAAGATCGGATCAGCAAGCTAGAGGACAAAGTAGAAGTGGAGGAGTATTCACTCCTGCTCTCTCAAAGTGTGAGAGAGCAAGAGAAGGAAAAGAGATTCAGAAAGAATGAAGAGGGATTAAGAGAAATGCAAGAAAATATGAAACATATAACAAATGTATATTAAGGATACCAGAAGGAGAAGAAGAAGAACAAGGGATAGAAAACCTATTTGAAAAAGTAATGATGGAAAACTTCCCTAATTTGATGAGAGAAAAGGTCACACAAATCCAGGAAACACAGAGTTCCAATTAAGAGGAACCCAAAGAGGGCCACTTCAAGACATATCATAATTAAAATGGCAAAATACCAAGACAAAGAGAGAATCTTAAAAGCAGCAAGGGAGAAACAGTAAGTAACATACAAGGGAGCCCCAATAAGGTTAGCAGCTGACTTCTCAATGGAAACACTCCAAGCCAGAAGAGAATGGCAAGAAATACTCCAAGGAATGAGAACCGGAGGCCTGCAACCAAGGCTACTTTACCCAGCAAGGCTCTCAATCAAGACAGAAGGCCAAATAAGGAGCTTCTCAGACAAAAGAGTCTAAAAGAATACACCTCCACCAAACCAGCCCTGCAAGATATGCTAAAGGGACTGCTTTAAGGAAATAGAGAGAGAGAGAGAGAGAGAGAGAGAGAGAGAGAGAGAGAGAGAGAGAGAGATGGAAAAATGGCAATGAATAAGTACCTATCAATAATAACCTTGAACATAAATGGATTAAATGCTCCTATCAAATGACATAGAATAGCTGAATGGATAAGAAAACATGAACCACACATATGCTGCTTTCAAGAGACCCACCTCAGAACACAACACCTACACAGGCTGAAAGTGGAGAGCTGTAAACAAATATTCCAAGCAAACAGACAGGAAAAAAAGCTGGGGTAGCAATATTCATATCAGACAAAATAGACTTCCAAAAAAGGGCCATAAAGAGAAACCCAGAAGGTCACTACAAAGTACTCAAGGGAAGAATCCACCAAGAAGGCATAAACATTGTAAATATATATGCACCCAACATAGGAGCACCCAAATACATAAAGGAAATCTTAGAGGACTTCAGGAAAGATATTGACAGCAACACACTTATAGTGGGGGATTTTAACACCCCACTATCAAAAATGGACAGGTCGTCCAAACAAAATATCAACGAAGATATTGTGGCATTGAACAATGCCCTAAAGGAAGTGGACTTAACTGATATATATACAACCCTTCAACCCAAAGAAGCAAAATACACATTCTTTTCAATTGCACTTGGAACATTTTCAAAGACCACATGATAGGACACAAAGCAAGCCTCAACAAATTCAAGAAAATTTAAATTATACCAAGCACTTTCTCTGACCACAAGGGACTGAAAGTAGAAACCAACCCCAAAGGAAGAAACCAGAAACAATATCGTGGAGATTGAATAGCCTGCTATTAAACAATGAACGGGTCAAGAATGAAATAAGGGAAGAAGTCAAAAAGTTTCTGGAAACAAATGAAAATGAACTCACAACAACCCAAAAATTATGGGACACAGTGAAGGCAGTCCTGAGAGGTAAGTTCATAGCGATACAGGCCT
The DNA here is from genome assembly GCF_004126475.2 of Phyllostomus discolor. NCBI lineage: Eukaryota > Metazoa > Chordata > Mammalia > Chiroptera > Phyllostomidae > Phyllostomus > Phyllostomus discolor. The sequence goes on from NC_040914.2 coordinate 22,368,331, forward strand.
ACCTAAAGGAGATAGAAACATTTCAAACAAACAACCTCACCCTACACCTACAAGAGCTCGAGGAATAACAAGAAAGACAGCCCAGAGCAAGTAGAAGGAAGGAAATAACCAAAATCAGACCAGAATTAAATGACATAGATACTAAAAGCACAATTCTAAGGATCAATAAGTTGATTCAAAGAACCAGGAGCCTGGTTCTTTTGTATTTCTGTTCTTTGGAAAGATAAACAAACTTGACAAGCCTTTAAGCAGGCTCATCAAGAAAAAAGGAGAAAGGATCCAAATAAACACAATCAGAAATGAAAGAGGAGAGATTACAACTGACACCACAGAAATACAAAGGATTGTAAGAAATTACTATGAAGAACTGTATGCCAAGAAATTTGAAAATCTAGATGAAATGGACAAATTTCTACAAAAATCTAATCTTCCAAAACTCAATGAAGAAAAAGAAGAAAGCCTGAACAGACCAATAACAGCAGATGAAATTGAAGCAGCAATCAAAAAACTCCCAACTCACAAAATTCCAGAAGAATTCTACAAAGCTTTTAAGAAAGAGCTAACCCATTCCCACAGACGATTCCAAAAAACCCAGAATGATGGAAGACTCCCAAACTCTTTTTATGAAGCCAGCATCATCCTAATCCCAAAACCAGATAAAGACACAAAAAAGAAAGAAAACTTCAGGCCAATATCGCTGATGAACATAGACACTAAAATCCTCAACAAAATATTGGCAAACTGCATCCAACAATACATTAAAAAGATCATACACTATGACCAAGTGGGATTCATCACTGGGATGCAAGGATAGTTCAATATTCGCAAATCCGTAAATGCAATACATCACATAAACAAAAACAAACACAAAAACCACATGATCATATCAGTAGATGCAGAAAAAGCATTTGATAAGGTACTGCACTCATTTATGATAAAAACAGTCAGTAAAGTGGGAATAGAGGGAGCATTCCTCAACATCATAAAGGCTATATATGAGAGACCTTCAGCCAACATCAAACTCAATGGGCAAAAACTAAAATCTTTTCTACTAAGATGAGGAACAAGACAAGGTTGTCCACTTCCACCACTTCTATTCAATATAGTATTGGAAGTTTTAGCCACAGCGATCAGACAAGAAAAGGAAATAAAAGGCATTCAAATTGGAAAGGAGGAAAAAAAACTCATTGTTTGTAGATGACATGCTAGTGTATGTAGAAAATCCTATAGACTCCACCAAAAACCTGCTTGACCTAATAAAAAATTTGGCAAAACAGCAGGATACAGGGTCAATATCCAAAAATCAAAGGCATTTCTGTACACCAACAATGAAACAGCACAAGCAGAAATCAAGAAAAAAAAATCCCATTTCATATACCAAAAAGAAAAACAAAATACCTAGGAATAAATCAAACCAAGGAGGTGAAAGACCTGTAGGCAGAAAACTACACAACACTGAAGAAAAAAATCAAGGAAGACACAAACAAATGGAAAAAAACACTGTGTTCATGCATTGGAAGAATTAGCATCATCAACATGTCTATACTACCCAACGCAATTTATACATTCAATGCAATACCTATTAAAGTACCAATGGCATATTTCAGATACATAGAACAAACACTTCAAAAATTTATATGGAACCATAAACGACCCTGAAGAGCTGCTGTAATTTTGATAAAGAAAAGCAAAGTAGGAGGGATCACAATACCTGATACCAAACTGTATTACAAGGCCACTGTAATCAAAGCAGCCTGGTACTGGCATAAACACAGGCACATGGACCAATGGAACAGAACACAGAGCCCAAAAATAAACCCAAGTCTCCATGGTCAATTAATATTTGACAAAGGGGGCAGCACCACAAAATGGAGTAAAAACAGCCTCTTCAACAAATGGTGTTGGGAGAACTGGACAGTTATGTGAAAAAAAAAATGAAACTTGAGCACCAAATTACACCATACTCAAAAATAAATTCAAGGTGGATAAAAGACTTCAATATAAGCTATGCCACTATTAAAGTCCTACAGGAGAACATAGGCAGGAAAATCTCAGATATTTCACACAGCAACATTTTTACTGATACGTTCCCCAGAGCACGGGACATAAAGGAAAGAATAAACAAATGGGACCTCATCAAAATAAAAACCTTCTGCACAGCTAAAGAAAACAGTATTAACATGAAAAGAAAACCAACTGTATGGGAAAACATATTTGCCAATGATGCTTCAGACAAGGGTTTAATCACCAAAATATATAAAGAGCTTACACAACTCAACTCTAAGAAGACAAGGAACCCAATTAAAAAATGGGCAAAAGACTTGAACAGACACTTCTCCAAGAAGGACCTACAGAGCATCCAGAGACACATGAAAGATGCTCAATATCACTAGCTATCAGAGAGCTGCAAATTAAAACCACAGTGAGATATCACTTCACACCAGTCATATGGCCATCATAAACAAAGCAACAAACAACAAGTGTTGGAGAGGTTGTGGAGAAAAAGAGAGCCTAGTGCACTGTTGGTGGGAATGCAGACTGGGACAACCACAGTGGAAAACAGTGTAGAATTTTCTCAGAAAACTAAAAATGGATCTGCCTTTTGACCCAGCAATTCCACTGCTAGGATTATATCCTAAGAACCGTGAAACAGCAACCTAAGAGAACCTATGCACCCCAATGTTCATAGCCGCACAATTTATAATAGCCAAGTGTTGGAAGCAACCTAGTGATGGTGCCCATCAGTAAATGAATGGATCAAAAACTGTGGTACATTTACACAATGGAATTCTATGCAGCAGAAAGAAAGGAGCTCCTACCCTTTGCAACAGCATGGATGTAACTGGAAAGCATTATGCTAAGCAAAACAAGCCATCCAGTGAAAGACAAATACCATATGATCTCACCTTTAACAGGATCCTAAACAACAAAACAAAGAAACAAGCAAAATATAACCAAAGACACTGAAATACAGAACAGACTGACAGTGTTCAGAGGGGAAGGGAGAAGGAATTTAGGGGGAATATCATGGGAAAAGAGGAAGGGTTTACAGGAACAAGTATAAGGGACACATGGATAAAAAACTAGGGTCAGGTGGAAATGGGAGGCAGGAGGGGAGGGCTGGGTGGGTGGGCTGGGAGGGGAGTAAAAAATAGAAAATTGCACTGCAACAATTAAAATAAAATTTAAAAATTCCATTTACACAATGGAATACTACTCAGCCATAACAAAGAAGCAAAATTTACCATTTGTGGCAATATGAATGGCCCTGGAGAGCATTATGCTTAGTGAAATAATCCAGTCACAAAAAAACCCACCATATTATTTCACACATATGTGGAATCTAATGAACAAACTGAACTAACAAGCCAGAGACAGACTCACAGGTGGAGAGCAGATCACAACTAGTGTTGAGGGCAGTTATGGGATGGAGGGATTGAGCAAAAATCAAGAAGAACTCATGGACATGGAAAAGAGTGGGGTGGTTGTGAATGAAAAGAGGACTGTGAGGGGACTAAATGATAATAAAACTACAATAAACCATTTAAAATAAAAAATTAAACTCAGGCAGAGGAAGTAAATGTGGGTAGGGAAAAATGGGTGAGGTGGTCAAAGTACAAACTTTCAGTTCTAATACAACTACATCACAGGGAAAAAAGGAAGAGCATGGTGACTGCAGTAATAAGAGTGAGTATTAGTACAATTAACTATAAAGATGCAGCTAATAATGTATTGTACATCTGAAAATTGCTAATAGAGAAAGTTGTTCAAAGTTCTTTTTACAAGAAAAAAATTGTGGAATTCTATGTGGTGATGGATGCTAACATGAGATATTGTGGTGAGCACTTGAAGACACATACATATATGAAATCATGAAGTTTATGTCTGGGTCAAGTCCCTATGCCCTCCCTGCTCTGTGTCCCACACACTCCGTCCCCCACATCCTCTTCCAAGCCCACCCCAGTAACCATCTTTTGTACCCAGAGAGTTAGGATGTCCCTGTGTCCACATCTGGGAACACCTCACACGTGGGAACAATTGATGGTCCTGGTGGCACAGAGGAAAGAGGCTGCCCTGGCCCTCTACTTACAGATTTGACTCTGTTCTGTGTAGTCACTGCAGCCATCAGGTGATGCTGGCTCTTTCCCAGAAGCAACAGGATGAACAAGAGCTGAGTTCACCTGGAGGTCCCAAGTGGAAATGGTGCAAGGATGCACATGACTTTCTGCATCATGCCATGTGTGTTGGTGGAGGGTGACTCCTGGTAAATCTTACCAGTAAAAGGGGAATGTCATGCTTTCTCACCAGACCTCTGTTCCAAGATCCCAGGGTCCCAGGATGTGAATACCAAGTATCTGAGTCAGCACTAGGGAGGAGACAGAGATACCCCTCAGAAATGTGTGACACCAGGATGATCCTTATGTTTAATTCTGCCCTCTGGCTCATGATGCTCTGATCCTACCTGTCCCATCCAGAGAGGGCATTTTCTATTTGTGACAGGATCTCCTAAGCACTCTTCTCCTCCTGAAGGAGCAATGCCCTGTTCTCCCCATCATGACACCTGTGTTTGTCAGGGAACCGTCACAGGTGGAGGTTCCTATGGAGGTGGAGTTGGCCCCAGATTGTTCATTGTCTCCTTGAGGTACTAACCTGGTCTGTTTGGGCATGAGATGATCATGGTATATTTGGTTTCTTCCTTCAAATAGAAGGTGTACACTATCTAGAGTAAAGGCATTGAATTTGGGATGAGAGAAGGTAGGAGCACAACAATATACAGGCACTTTGTCCTCACTGTGTCCCCAGTCCTCACACCTGCAGCTTCTGCCCTGATGCTTCTCTATGTTGTTCTCCAATAAAGAGGAAGGACAGTGGCCCACAGACCTCTTACCCCCAACATGCACAGCAGGGGCAGTGGCACCAGCATGTCCATGGGGGTCATGTACAGGACACTTGAGGTCACAGGGTTACTCCCTGCTCTCTGGGAAGCAGTAGATGTCAATCCACAGTGATTTCTGCAGGGTCATTTCCCAAACCTGCCCTCTCTCAGAAGTTTTCCCTTCTCCACAAGGACAAATAGGCAAGGGAAGGTGGAGCTCTTCTCACTGTAGGTCTGGTGACACCCTGTCAGGAGGGCCCCTTTGCATCCCACTCCCCACTTATGTCACCTGTGCCAAGTGTTCATACTCACCCTCCCTCAGAGAACACATAGAGGGCCATCTCTTTGTCCTGACTCAAAATTCTAAGAACATCTCTAGGAGCAGTAAGATCTGGGAACCTGGACCTACCAGAATCCAAATCCTCTCTCTGTCTCTGTCCTGGTCTGAAGACCAGGTCTGGTCACACAAGAAGCCTCAAGAAGGTGTGACAGAACTCATACTCATGATGAAGGGCCCCTCATGCTCATAAGCTCAAAGTGAGAAGGGTGGCCCTGACTCTAGCCCCACAGGTGAGGGTGCCTCTGGTGGGTCTCTGTTGTCAGCTTGAGGTTGGAAAGTCACTGGACTCGTGTACAGCTGTGAGCTCATTCTTAGGGTTGCCAGGACCCTGTACTCTCACCCTCTAACTTTTCTACATTTTCTCCAGACAAAAGAGGCCAATGTTTCTATCTTTATGGAAATATTGAATCTCTCTCTCCTTGCCCCACCTCCACTTCCTTTGACCTTGCCTGGCTTGCTCTGCCCTCCATGATAACATTCTCCCTGCTGTGGTCCACTGATGTCACAGAATTCTTTCCCCATTCTGAATGTTTACTCTTCATGTAGAATGAACTGAAACTTAGAATTTATTTGACTCAACTGTCAGCTCCAAAACAACATATCTATCAGACTTCTGATTCTTCAATTCTTCATTTGAGCTGAATTGGGACTGGGCATACTGCCAGGCACAGAAGAGACTCAAAGATCCAATTTTCTGTTGTGCAGAGCTCAAGGAAGGACAGTACAAGGAAGGGATTAAAAGCAAAAGAAAATATCAACCACTTTGTGAGGAAAAGAAGGAAGGAATGGGAAGAGTCTGACCCAGAAGGTTTTCTAGATGAGGTGACAGTAGATTCGGTCCTCACAGGCAAAGAACCCAGTGGCCTCTGAGAAATGCACTGTGTCTCTGAAATTAAGGCTCCTCTACCCAAGGATGGGGGCATGTCCAAGGGGAGATTGAGCATGATTTGGGTGCACCTCTGTTCTGTAGGATAGACTGTCAACTGCCCTCATTCCCCAGTTTTACCCCGCATCAGGCAGGTCAAGTCTCTGCCTTCAGGGGTTGCACCATCCTCCATACTAGACCTGAGGGCTCCTCCAGGACAGGTTGGCGCTGTCCGTGGTGCTGGAGCGCACCTGGGTTAGTTCTGCCAAGGAATTCTGCCCACAGGCACAAGGGCCTGAGCTTCAGGTAAGCAGGGCACCTAGGACACAGGGGCTTCGGCAAGGCGGGGTCCTTCTTGGGAAGGAGGAGCCAAAAGAAAGCGTGGCAGTGCTTTTCATGTCTGTGCTTTTCCTCTCACCCCTCTGATCTCTCATCACACTGTTTAATGTTATTCTTCCTTGAAAATTTTCCACAAACGGAAACCATGGGAACAAAAAATTTCAGGTTTAAAATATTTTTGTATGTATTGGTTGTGAAAACATATATCTAGTTCATGTTGCATAAACCTTATGTATTTATTATAACTTATAATACACAAATGTCTTATAAATATTGTAATGGATATATAACTAATTATTACAATGAGTAATATACTATACTTTCTCATATTGCATTTCCTATATTATACTACAATATTATACATTTATAAATATATAATATGGTACCTTGTCAAAATAGTCTACATTATATAAACATATAAATTATACCATGGGATCATATCTCAAGTCAAGAATAAAACAGGAAGGTTCCCTAGGAGCCTCAGAATTTCTCTTCATTCCTCTTTCTCTCCAAGCCCCTTTCATCTCCAGGTCATGAAGGCCACAGAACCAAAGCTACATGATCAGTGTGGGTAAATGCCATTGGGAACTTTGGTATCTTGGCTTAAATATTCTGTCTCATTTTCTGGACTCAAGTATTCCCCCAAATGCTAGTCTAACAAGTGCACATTTTCATTGATCTTCAATTATTTTACATTTTTAAAATGAAGAGTTTTATTTGTTCTATTTGCTTTTTTCCCAAACAATTTTGTTATTTTCAGCACAAGTCCTGAGCAGAATGGTTTAACCAGTTATTACCAAAACAAGAGTCATGATTCAACTTCTTGCCATACTGAAATTGGAGTTACTGTAGTGGGAGTGGGGAACCAAAGCCCTCTTAGTTCCACACTGTAACTGTCCCCTTCTTTCCTCAGCACCACTCTCTAAAATTGAGGAAATAAATCACCTACATGCAGGTGCTTGTCTTGTGTCACTGGGACATTCACCTCGGCCCATTATACCTGTGGACACCCCACAGACATTTCCCCTTTACAGCCAATGTTGTGGCCGGACCAGCCCTAGTGGTTCTTGTTATGATTATAAGACACACTTCAGCAATAACCATTAGGGAACTTTGGAAAAAAAAGAGCTTTATTACACTCATCTCCTATTATCCACAGTTGTGCTTTCCATGGTTTCTGTTATCTGTGTTCAAACATGGTCCAAAAATACTAAATGGAAGATTCCAGAAGTAAACCATTCATGTTTTAAATTTTGCAGTTTTCTAAGTAGTATGATGAATCTTGTACTCCCTCTGTATGCCCTTCCTGAGTGTGAACCATCTCTTTGTCCAGCAACTCCACACTGTATATACTGCCCATTTGTGAGTCACTTAGTAGTCGATTAGGTCTTCAGATCTACTGCCCCAGTATCTGGTGACTTGTCTTCAGGTCATCCTTGTAGTAGCCTCATGCTGTGTCACAAGGCCTGTGGCATTCACCTCCCTACACCTCATCACATAGGCCTTGTGACACCTTACAACAGCACAGTAAGTGATGCGGACCCTGGATGGCAGGGTCGTGTGTTGTTCCGTGTGTTGTGGCTGTGATAAACAAATTCACACAGACTACAGAAGTCCTGTGGAGAAAAGGGGATGGCATGGCCACTCTCTGAATGCAAGAGGGCCTCAACCCTTGCCTGGACAAGCTTTTATTGCATTTCTGGGCACATTACTTCGAGGGTGGTCCTCATTTACTATGCACAGATTTGCTTTAGGTGGTTACCTTTTACAGAAAACAAAGCAGAACATGTTGCTAATTACATAAAAAAAGAAAGATATTTGCAAATGCAAAGGGAAAAGTGGTTGAACTGGTTACACTCATCCTTAGAAGGTTTAGCATAAATTTTAGGAAGTTCCTTTAAAGATATGGAGTAAACATTTGTGCCTCAATTCAGGGTGAGGGAGTTTTAGCAAAAGCAAGCCTCAAAGCAACCTAGGAACAATGCATGCCTGATTCCCCAAGGGGAACCTATCTGTGAGCGTGGGTCCTTTGTGCGGGATCTTGCTCCCCATTGGCCTTTCTGAGTGGGGGCTGGGCTACATTCCTCATGCTTTGTGGAATGGTGTCCTATAAGAAGAAGAGTGAGTTCATTCATAGAAGATATTTTTATAAGATTTTATTTATTTATGTTTAGAGAGGGAAAAAGGAAGGAGAAAGAGGGAGGGAAACATCAATGTGTGGTTGCCTCTTACACGCTCCCCATTGGGAACCTGGCCCACAACCCAGGCATGTGCCCTGACTGGGAACTGAACCATTAACCCTTTGGTTCACAGGCCATCACTCAATCCACTGAGCCACACCAGCCAGGGCAATAGAAGACATTTTGAGAGAGGGAGAGATCATGTTCACATAACCTTTATCACAGTATATTGTTATAATTCTGCTTTACCATTAGTTATTGTTAATATCTTTTTGTGCCTAATTTATATATTAAAATTCATCATAGGTGTGTATAGGAAAAGTCATAGTAAAAATACGACTCGGTACTATCTGCTATTTCAAAAATCCACTGGAGATCTTGAAACATCTCGCCCACAGCTAAGGGACACTACAGACTTCACAATCATAGAGCTTATTGTTAGGGATCTACACTGTGGTACCACTCCTGACTCTGGTTGTTTTTGTTTTAGAACTTTGTTTTCAAAAAATTAAATTAAATCAACTATATAGAGGAGGGATACTATGAGCTCTTTCTTCATCCCATACTTTTAACCTAAGTCTGTCCAAGAATTGGGTTTGAAGGACAGGTGGGGTACACCAGATGAAAGCAAGGGAGCATGGCCTCCAGAAGGGGATTTCAAATTGCTAAAACTTTTGTAGGAAATGCCACAGAAGATTTCAGGGACAAAGGCCATGGGGAGAATGTGGGTGAGGAAGTAAATGTCAGGGGAAGGGGCCTGGGATGTAATGACTAAGACCAGGGAGTCAGGCAGGGGTTTGTATAGGACAGAGGCAGGGTCAGCTCTCTGGCCTGGCCAGTTTTACAGCAGAGGACAAACCCAGCCAGGAACCGGGAGGCCTGTGGGAGGCACTGTCACACCTTACATGGAGCTGGTAGCTCTACTGGAAATACTTCACAGCAGAGCTCTATGATGGTAACAGACCCTTCCCTCGAACTTCCTCTCTCACTCTGTGTAAAGAGCTTCCTGGCGGCTGCTTCTGGCATAGATTGTGCACATGGTTCACTGTGGCTGCACCACCTGCATCTCAATCCTTCCTTTGTCTCTGAAAAAAATCATTTTTGGTGACAGGATGCCTAGTCAGCTCCTGCTTACTGCCAATAGGTGGTTGGAAAGATCACTGTGGGGCTGTACATGGGATGGAGAAGGGACCGGCGCTCAGGAGGTGCTGGAGAATGGACAGGTGCAAGTGAGGAGAGATGACCCCAGAGAAACTATGATACCTTGTCATGAATCAAACACAAAGTGGACAGGGATGTCTTTCCCTGTACAGGCTTTGATGAGTTCTGGGATAGAAAATGAGAGCAACAAGTTGTCACCCTGTCTTCTATGGCTGGTCACCCCTGGCTTCAGGAGAACTTGCCACCAGGACCTTTCTGTTCAAAAAAGAGAGACAGGCAAGCCCTGGACCTCTGTTGCTAGTGATTCCTTTAATCCTCACAGCTGCCTTTGAGTAGCATGCATGATATCTGCTGTACAGAATGGGAAACTGAGGACAGAGAAATGAAGTGAATCACTTGAAGGCAATGCCTTAGGAAGTGGTGAAGTCTGCACTTGAGCCCAAGTCTCTCACCTTTCTTCTTCCTTCTCTGCCTGCAGATTCTCTTACAGTGAGTCATGCTAATGTTGCATGAGGTCTCCTCAGGTTTCATCAATTAGTCCCCATCTTCTTTCCCCTAGAGAGGCTGTGATGCCTCTAGTTAGGACGGAGCTCTCAGCAAGTCCTCATTGGCATCTCTTCTTGATCTCTGAGTACTGGCAGATGGTGGTGGCCTTCTTGTTCTGAGGCCCCTGCGGCTTCCTCCCAGGAAAGGTGAGGTTGGCATACTGGATATCCTGTTCCTCTCTCAATGGAGAGGCATCCCTGGTGGGTGACGCTAGGTCTGGAGGCCCGTCTGGCCCAAGGTTTAGCTGGGAACCCTGAGTGAAGGGGAGAGAAGAGAGTCAGAGAAGAAAAAATCAGACGTGGTTTCAAGGAGAACTTGTGCAGATGGAAGTTTTTCATTCATCCTCTTATTCCACACATGCTGCTCATGAACTCAATTATTTGCTCGTTCATTTAAAAATTGGTAGTACTACAACTGATTAGACCATATCGAGGGCTTACTAATCACATTTAATCCTCACAGATAAAAGTATAAATGCGCCCCAGCTGGCGTAGCTCAGCAGATTGAATGTGGGCTGTGAACCAAAGGGTTGTTGGTTCAATTCCCAATCAGGGCACATGCTTGGGTTGCAGACCAGGTCCCCAGTGGGAGCCACATGAGAGGCAACCACACATTGATATTTCTCTCCCTCTCTTTCTCCCTCCCTTCCCTTCTCTCTAAAAATAAATAAATAAAATCTGTTTTTAAAAGAGTATAAATGCTAGTCTTATCAGCCCTGGCAGGTGTGGCTCAGTAGATTGAGTTCCGGCCTGCAAACCACAGTGTCACCTGTTCGATTCCCAGTCAGGGCTCATGCCTGGATTGCAGGCCAGGTCCCTAGTAGGGGACATGCAAGAGGCAACCACATACTGATGTTTCTCTCTCTCTCCTTCTTCCTCCCTCCCCCTCTATCTAAAAATAAATAAATAAAATGTCTTCTAAAAAAATGATACTCTTATCATCTCCATTTATCAATAGGGAAACTGAGATGAGTAGAGGTGAATTAACATGCCCAGAATTGGTAGAAAGTAATGGTTTGGGAGAGAAGGTTCTGTCAGGCTGTATCTGGCAGAGAGGTGATGTGGGCTGAGTGGTCAGCAGATCTGGGATAGGAGGCTGACCCATGGCTCTGGGAGATGAAGGGGAAGCCCACCTCCAGCTGTCTGTCCAGCTGAGAACAGAGGAGTGAGTTTATAATGCTGGGAAGCTCAGCTCACACTCATTGAAGGGACATGCCCCGCCCCTCCCCCTACACTGCATGAGAAGATACTCACATCACGCACCCAGGTGACTATTCCCATGACAGGGTCTTCATCGTTCGTGACTCTTTGCCTCCCGTCTGTTTGCTTCCTGTGGAATTTCATGCTAAAGGAAGGTGTTAGGAGCCACAGTGACTCAGGCACAGGTGGGCAGGCTGCCCCTCAATCCCTGATAAGACAACTGATGCAATAAAACCCTGGGTCCAGACTGAGAGATCCTCCTGACATATGAGTGAGTGCTCCGTCCCCTGGATGACCAGGTGTTTGGCCGATACTAAACTTGCATCGCGATAGGCCCCTACACAGGGGGAAACTTATGCGTGAACAATCATAACAGTGCTATTCCTGAGAGCCCCAATGTAAAAACAACCCGACCGTCCATTAATGAATGAGGAGACAAAATGTGCCCCATCCCTACCATGGAATAGTATTTGGAACAAAAAGGAATAAAAAAAATGACACATGAACCTTGAAATTATCATGCTATGTGGAAAAAATAGTCAGTCACCATGCACCATGGATTGTGGGATCCCTTTTATATGAAATGTCCAGAAAGGGGAATCTAAAGAAACTAGACATAGATTAGTGGTTACCTGGGGTCTGAGCTGAGGGTGGTGACAAAATGATGAATAGGGATGTTTTGTTTTGTTTTTGTTTTGTGCTAATGAAAAGTTTTAAAATTCATTATGCTGATGGGTGCACAACTCCATGACTGAAGTAAAAGTCATTGAGTTGTACCTTTAACTATATGCAAATTTTATCTCAATAAAGCTGCTATCCTATCCACTCCCCTCCCCCAAAACGACCCCTCTGTATGGACTCAGCTCTGCCTTTCTGGGACTCAGGGGCCTCTCTCTGTACTCCCCATGACACAGCTCCCTGTACCTCCCCAGGATATGGGCTTACATGTAAAAGAAGATGAGACACAAGCACAGGGATACTAGGGCCATGGCACCAGCACCTCCAAGAGCTGCAGGAACTACTCTGGAAGCAGATACTGACTTCTCTGCAGAGAAGAGAGGTGTGAGCCCACCCCCTCCCAGGACTCAGTGTCTGGTCTTCCCAAACCTTGCACAACTGGCAGTAGGTTCTGTTCAGATGCCAGACAGAAGATCCCATCCGAACAAATAACGCCCTTCCCAGCCATAACCCTTCTTCCCAGCTCCATCCTCCCTTTGATCCCTTCCTTGCTCCCTCAGCCTCCACCTCCATCAGGCTCCTGACCTGCCAGAAGCAGCAGGACACTGGCGCTCTGGGCCCCGTGGACGTTCTTCACCTCACAGCTGAGCCTGAGGCCTGCGTTGAGCCCTGCACAGAGGCTCAGGGAGCTGTTGGCCCAGGGCCCGGCAGAGTAGGAGGTGATGGTGTAGGAGGCATTGCTGGGGTTCTCCTCCAGCAGCTCCTCCCCCAGACGCCAGTGAAGCAAGGGGGCCGGCTGGGCTCGGGAGGAGCAGCTGCAGTGCAGACCCTGGTCCTTCCAGGAGCAGGAGGGCCCCAGCAGCTGTGGGGGGTCTGTGGAGAGCCAGGAGAAGGATCAGTGGTGCCTCTGCCCTCCCAGGACCCAGATGCCTTGCCACCAGGGATCCCCACACTCACAGACCACGGAGATGCTGAGGGAGATACTTTGGGAGCCCAGCAGGTGCTGAGCTTGGCAGGTGAACTGTCCTTCTTCCCCAGTCCCCACATGGGGCAGCTCCAGGATCGAGGTGCTGGAGATAGGGGCGGTGTTCAAGGCCGGGGTCCCCCAGAACCAGCTCAGCTGTGCAGGGGGGTTGCTGTCAGCCACACAGAGCAGCTGCAGAGCCTCGCCCTCCAGGATGGGAATAGATGAGGTATTTTGCAGAATCTTGAATGCTTTAGGGAGAGAAGGAGAGAGAGAGAGAGAGAGAGAGAGAGAGAGAGAGAGAGAGAGAGAGAGAGAGAGAACACAGAAACTGGCACCCACCAACAAGAGGTGAGGGAAGAACGATGATTTCCCTCCTTGCCTCTCCTGTATCTGGTCTCCTTCATACTCTGATTCCCCCTCAGCTCCATGGTGGCTCCAGCACATGTCTCAGCCCCACAGATGAAAGCTATTTCCTACCTGTGACATTTCTGTAGGACATGCCTATGGTGAGGTTCTGTAGAGCGTCTGGAAAAGAAAGATATGGCCCCACTTCAGAGGGGAGGAGCAGACGGAAGTAACCTTGAACCCAAGGAGCCGGGGTGGTAACAAGGAAGATGGGATTGATGTCCTTCTGGATCTCTCCCCTCCTGCATTCAGAAGTATGCACAAGTGTTCTCTAGTAAGCTCAGTCTCCTCTACACACACACACACACACACACTCACACACACTACACACTAATCCACAGAAGCTCGAGTGTGCCAGTCCCTCTGCCCCCAGGACACCAGCTATCCCTCCAACACTCACAGGACACATTGAGTCGAATGGTTTCCTGTGTGGTCACCCCAGGTCCTGCAAGTGTCACCAGACAGGTGACTGTGGTGCCATGGTCCCTGGGCTTTGGAGTGAAGGTGAGCACAGAGGAGCGAAGGGTCTTGGGATTCAGAGAGTCGAGAGCACTCCCCACCCATGCGTAAATGAGAGGACTTCCCCCTTTGCAGGACCCTGGCAGGCTGCAGCTCAGCTTTGTGGGGCGGCCAGACTCCAGAGGCCCCCGAATGTGGATGTCAGGTTTCTGTGTCAGGTCTGAGGAGAAAGGGAGGTGCCTGGGACATGGGGCTCCAATGGGAACCCAGAATGTGACCCAACCTGAGACCCATGGCTGAGGGCCTGAGCTCACCCCAGGTCCTGTGTCTCTTCTAACACCCTGGGCCCAAGGCTAGGATCAAGTAGTGTTCCAAGGTCCAGTTCCTGTTCTAAGCTGGGTCCCATGTCTCAACATCCTCTCCTGAGCCCCTGCCATACCTGTCACTTGCAAAGTCAGCTTCTTATCTTGGTAAATATATTCCTCATAATATCCAGTCTCCACTTGGAAGATGTAGGTTCCTGTGTCACTCTTCCTGGCATCTCTGATGCTCAGGGAACAGTCATTGGTCCTGGGGTCTGTGAAGAGGAATCGGCCCTCAGTCTGTTTCTTCACTTGTTTATATTGGTTGTTTGTAGCCACAGGATCAGTGTAGTCTGTGTGGTCCTCACTCCGGTACCAGGAGATGTAGAGTTCATTAAAGGAAAGCCACGAACTCCGCTGGTAGGAAAAGGAGCAGGGCACATGGACACACAGACCCTCCTGCACCGTCACAGATTCCTGCACTTGGAGCTCATAGCCTTCCTTCTTCTGCAGGGACTCTGGGGGTGGGTGGGGGGAGAAACAGAAGCTCAGCTGCAGCCCCAGCCACTCCCCCCTGCCCATCCCCCTTCCCAGGCCCACTCACCCCCCCACAGCAGCGGCAGCAGCAGCAGGGGCACCATGTCTGTTTCTCACAGGGCAGAGCTGTCCCAGTCCCTGTGTCAGGGAGGAAAATAGGGAGCTGTGGTGTGGAGCTGAGTAGCCCCAACAGGAAGCTGTGGGTGACAGACCTGTGACAAAGCCTGGAGGGGAACTTGGACTCCATGGGCTGTGGGCGTGTGTTGAGGGCTGAGAAATCATCCTGTCTTACATCCCCCAACCTGACCTGCAGGTGGTTGTGCCGAGGCTCCCAGTGATTGACAGGCTCACCCAGATGTGAATCTTAAAGTGATCACCTTGCACATGATCTTTAAGTGGAGAGGGAGGTCATTCAGGGATCGTAGAGGTCAGAGCTGTTTGTGTTGACTCAAGGGACCCATGCTCCAGCTGAAACCATTTCACGTTTTAAAAAAGATAATTAAAAAAAATTTTAGAGGGTTCAAGTGCTAGCAAGAGAGGAAAGAATTTAGACCCAACCACAATGGAGGGTGGAGCCCAGGCAAAACTTGAGCATTAAAGCCCTTTATTCTGGAAGTTGTCAGGACATGGGATGCCCACGTGTTCCTCTTCAAGGGTCTGAGGGTCTGTGGAATGGCAATGGCACACAGGCCCCCCTAAAATGGGACATGTGCTGGGAGATCTTGTGCCATTCGGTGGGGACCCCAGAGGCTGGCCCTCAGCACAGCAGCAAATTTGCCACAGTAAAGCTCATAAAACTCCTTCCTCAGAGCCCCTTACATGCTCAAACCCTTTTCAAAGCTCCAGCAAAGACTAGAGTGATATGCAGAAATAATCTGCAATCCTATGCTCTTTTATGATAGAACAAAACTTAAAACATTTTCCCAAACATGACAATGAGGTGCAATAGGTCAGATATTCCAGGAACAAGTTGTTTGATAAAAACAAAGATTCTTCAACTGTACAGGATAAAAAGAAATCTCAGTCACCTGTGCTGAGGAAATACTGAATTCTCTTCTATTCTTTATATCATATAAATATAATATTAATATTTATTATTATATGACAGAATTATTCTCCTATAAAGAGGCAACAGCCCAGCTGGTGTAGCTCAGTGAATTGAGCACAGGACTGAGAACCAAAGGGTCACTGGTTCATTTCCCAGTCAGAGCACATGCTTGAGTTGCAGGCCAGTTCCCCAGCAGGGAGTGCGTGGGAGGCAACAACCATTGACATTTGTCTCCCTCTCTTTTTCCCTCCCTTCCCCCTCTTTAAAAATAAATAAAATCTTTTAAAAAAAAGAGGCAACAAAAGTGTAGTCAAAAAAGGTAGAGAACATGTTATGCAGGTGTGCCAGACAAGAATCCATACTACTAATAAAAATAGTCTGTAATTTTTGGAATTGTCCTATATTTTGGTTTTCAGCATTTAGCTTTTCTTGCTTGATGGGATGTGTTTTCTTACTTAAGAAAAGTTGATAGGTGCCACTCATTGCTTCTTTTTCAAAGCAGTGATCGCAACATTAGCATAAATATCAGACTCCACTCAACCTGGGGCTGCCCCTGCCACAGGGAACATGTGACCCAGAGGTAACCAACTCTACCCACACTCACCCCAGACTCCTCATGTACTGCAAACAAGACTGTTTTGTTCAAGCAAAGGACTAAAGGAAGCAGAATTTCCTTGGTTGTGCCCCCATAATTCACATCACTGAGAGGTCTAGCAAACTGCAAGTTGGGTTATAAAAATCACAAGAAATAAGTGTTGGCAAGAATATTCAGAGAGGGGAACCCCCCTGCACTGTTCCTAGAAATGTAAATTGGGGACCACAGTGTAAATCAGTAGGGCAGGTCCTCAATAATTAATAATAGAGCTTCTATAAGATCCAGCAATTCCACTTCCTATTTAGAGGAAATAAAAATACTAACTTAAAAAGACATATATACTTCTACATTCATTGCAGCATCATTTACAGTAGCCAGGATGTGGAAGAAACATCTCATCCACCAATAAATGATGAAGAAAAAGTGGTACACATGCAGTGGGATGTTATTGTGCCATAAAAAAGGAAGAACTCCTGCCATTTGCAACTATTGTACATAGATGGAACATGAGTGCATTGTATTAAGTATAGTAAGTGGAAAGAGACAAATACTGCATGACTTCATGATCATGTGGAAACTTTTAAAAAATAATCCATCTCATAGACAGAATAGATGGATGGTTGCCAGAAGCAAAGGAAGGAGGTTGGGAAAAGTAGGAGAAGGTGGTCAAAGGTACAAACTTCTACTCATAAAACAATTACATCATAAAGATGTATTGTTCAGATGGTGACTGTAGTTAATAATAGTGGATATTAGTATTATACTATTAACTGTAGTAATATACTTAATAATACTGTGCTGGATATTTTTAAATTACTGAGAGTGTACATTGCTAAGAGATAAAATTGTTGAAAGTTCTCATTACAAGAAAAAAGTGTAGAAACTCTATGTGGTGATGGGTGTTAACAAGACATGTGGTGAGCACTTTGCAATATACACAGATATTGAATCATGAAGTTACATGTCAATTACATCTCAAAAACATATATGTACTAAAAACTTCAGGCTGAGTGCTTGGGTTAGAGTAGAAGGTCCAGGTCTTCCAGGCAGAGTTCCACTTCTGCTCCATGTGTACTCCCACATCGGCATAAGAGATCCCTCACATTGAATTCCTGCTGCTGAAATCCATAGTGGGGCTTATGTGTTCCTGTTCTTCCCTTGACTGATTAACTCTCAAGAGATAAAACAGTGAACAGTGGGTGATTTCAAATGCCTTCATGATAAAACTCACAGTCAACCAGGAATAAAGGAGAATTTCCCTGACGAGATAGGGGTGTTTTCAGCAGCATCATACATAACGCAGTATCATCGGGTTCTAGTCTAGAAAGGGTATATGAAATGCAAAAAGAAGACAAAACTGCCTGTCTTCATAGATGATTTTATATATAGGAAAATCCACAAATATCCATAGATACATTGGGGGGTTTAATAAGAGAGTTAGCAAGGTTGCTAGAGACAAAATCAAATTACAACAATCAAATGCATTCCTCTATCAGAGTAATAAAAGGTAGGATGTTATCATGATGCCATTGACAATAGCATCAAAAATTATGATACACCTGGTCATGGCTGGTGTGGCTCAGTGGACTGAGTGCTGGCCTTGAACCAAGCAGTCACTGGTTCGATTCCCATCCAGGGCACATGCCTAGGTTGTGGTCCAGGTCCCCAGTTGAGAGCATGTGACAGGCAATCACACATTGATGTTTCTCTCCCTCTCCTTCTCTCTCACTCCCCCTCACTCTGAAAATAAATAAATAAAATCATTTTAAAAAACTAAGATACACCTGAAATATATCTATTCAGATATGCACATAATAGAAATATAAGCTGCACTTTTTCAGCGGACAAGATTATAAATCCCTTTGGAAGGACATTAAAGATGTTAATAAATAAAGAAATATGCATGTTGATGGATATTAAAACAATATTGTGTAAAAGTTCACTCTACCCAAATTAATCTGCAGAATTAAAGCAATGTGTTACCCAATCTCCCAGTAGACTTCTGTAAAACTTGGTACCTCTATTGTAAAATTTATATTAAAGCAAATTTTTCCAAAAGCAGTCAAGACAAACATGGAGAAGAACAATGTATGAGGACTGGCTGCTTAGAGCTTCAAGACATAGTAAAAGTGTCACAGAAAATATGATGGTGTGGCATTTACTGACATGCATGGTACCACCAGACCACTGGAACAGAACAGGGCAGCTAGAAATAGCAAAGACCAAAACCACAGGAAATGTCATGTGTGTTAGAGGAGGTGATGCAGAAAAGTGACAAAAAGAGAAACTTCTCCTTAGAATTTTTTTATTTCTGGTCTGATTTTTTATCTGCTCTTTATTGTATTTTTCCATTATAATTTAGTCTCCTTTTACCCCTCTCCTCTGAGCAATCACCACACTGTTGTCCATGCCCATGAGTCCTTTTTCTGTTTCTTTCATTCCCTGACTGCCTCACCCCTGCCCATTAGCTGTCATCCTGCTTAGAGAGAGAGAGGAAGGGAAACAGAGAGAAAGAAAGAGAAATATCAGTTTTGTAGTTTCACTTATTGATGCATTAATTGGTTGATTCTTGCATGTGTTCTGCCTGAGGATCAAACCCTGAACCTTGGCTTATGGGAACAATGCTCTAACCAACAGTGTTATTGTCCAGGGACAATGAACATTTCAATAATACATGTGGGCAACTAGTGATCCGAATGCACTTGAATGAGATTGTATGCTTAGCTCTTACAGTGCATGAACATCAAGGGCAGATGAGTTGAGGATCTGCTGTTCTAGGAGAAACAAGACAATGGAGAGGATGGAAGATAATATAGCAGAATGTCTCCATAAACTTAAGGGAAAGAAGGTTTCATAACAAGATACAAATAGAAATATTTATAAAAAGAAACATTGAAAAGTTGGACAAGGCTACAATTAAGGACTCTTCATAGATACACTAAATCATCAGCCATCAAGTGAGAAATGAGTTTTACAACACGTGTAAACATCAAAGTATCAGTCTCCAGAATAAGGAGGTATTTCTAAAAGTACATAAGAAAAAGAAAACAGGAAAATGGACTCACTTGAGCTGCCCCTCTTAAAAGATAGCAAACAACCAGCGGGTAAACAAATAAAAGCAGCCCCAGGTTATTAGCAGCCAGGAAAGTGCACCTTCAAACCACAATAAGACACTGTTATACTGGCTCCAAGTGCACAAATGTTAAAGTGTGTGAAAACCCCCGTGTTCATGACAGTGTGAGGCAACAGTTGCTGACATGTAAACTGGCACCAGTGCTGCAGAGAATACGAGCATCATCTACTGAACTGGGGTGGCTTACACCACGCCAACAATTCCCTCCTCCACTTCTGACCCAGAGCAGCATCAACCCACAGGGCAGCCAGCCCATGGCCACCATGTCAGGTGACCACATGAAGGGTGTCTGTAAGGATGTGAGCTGTAAGGGACAGACGATGGGTGATAAAAGTAAAACACGCGCTTGAATTGGAAGTCTTACTACAAGAAAGGAATGTAAATTATCCGTTTTTGTGTTCTGAGATCAATTTCAATGGAGGTGAAAGTGGGGAGTTTCTCCCACACCACCAAGTAATTCAACCCAATTCTTTCACTATGTACCTGGAGAGAGCATCAGATTCCACAACTAAAGATTCAGTTCGTAACCTGTCCCCCCATATCCCACAAAAGATGCCAGTCTCAGGTCCAGGTTGTCATCTGCACTTCTGAACAACCAGCTATAAATCAGAGGTTCCCAAGACCTCTCCCTCTTTGTATTTCTCAACATAACACAGGAGCTCACAGAACTCAGAGCACATATTACTGGCTAGATCATAGGTTTATAGTAAAAGAATATGACTCAGGGACAGCCAGATGGAAGAGGTGCAGAGGGCCGGATGTACAGTAAGGTGTGTGGAGCTTCCATGGCCTCTCTGAAGTGCCCTCTCTCCCAGCACCTACATCTGTTCACCAACCTGAAGCTCCCAAACCATGTCCTTTGGGGTTTGTATGGAGGCCTCATGACATAGTCATGATTAATTAAATCGCAGTCCATTGGTGATTGATTCCACAGGTCCCTTCCCCATCCTGTTTCCCTCTGGCCTTCACGCTACCCAACACAGGAGGAACCTCTCACACTGGAGACTGCAGACTTGGCCCCAACACAGCCTCATCCCCTAGGCCCATCCTCTGTCCTGTGGGTCAGGTGTGAGGGACAGATGAGGAGGTGAGAGGAGAGAAAATTGACTGCAGCCACAGGTATGGACGAGGGCAAAAGAGGAAATTTTCCATAACCTGTACCAGGCAAGGTGGGCCTCAGGGTAGAGGGAAGGCCAGGTTGACCCACCTCAGAGCACAAGGACTATCTTAATACAATGCACGGTAATGAATTAGGGAAAAGGCATAACCACTATCTCATTCAAGAGAGGCTACAGAATTCACCTCAGAGAAAGGAGGGTCGGTTTCTGTGTGTCAGTTTCTGTGTGTGAGTGTGAGAGAGAGTGTCTGTTTTATTCCAAATAAACTAATGAACAAAATTTTTATAGGGGTGATATTCACATGGCATAAAATCACTAATGCTAATTTTGGATGTGCAAACGTTGAAACTGTTTATCACTACACGTCCCCATGATTTTCTTTTCCTCAGGCTTACTGTGCTCCTTTGTCTTGCCTTATAGGAATCTGATATGGAGGATTTGGAATGATTGATGTACTGATGCATCAAGCAAAAAAATCCTACAGGCCAAAGGGTGTCTCTTTAGTATTTAAATTTTATTTTTCAATTACAGTTTATATTCCATATTATTTTGTATTAGTTTCAGGTGTACAACATGGTGGTCAGACAATCAAATACATTACGAAGTGATCCCCTTGATATTTCCAGTGCCTACCAGGACCATATGTACTTATTACATTATTATTGTCTATATTCTCTATGCTCACTTTACATCCCAGGGTGTCTGTTTGACTCAGCTTCTCAGCAAGGGTCTGGCTCATTCAAATCCTGAATGGAAAACCAAGGCCAGTAAAACCCTCAGCCGAACTCGGTGTAATTTGTATTTTTACGTTCCGGAAAATTTCACATGACTCTGGTTCCCTACTCTGACATTCAAGAGATACTAGTCCTTGGGGAGCAGGGGAGGATTGGACGGTCCTTCAGGAGCTAAAATAGACTCAGATCCTGTTTTGTACATTTTGGATCTAGACTCTGTGAAACCCGCTAAAGAAGAGGAATGGATTCATTGCAAACATTCATAACAGGTTTGTTCCAGAACTGTTAGCTTATTTATATTCATTCTCAGAATCACATAATTTGGCTCAAGAAACTTTATATTGTATAACTTAATAAAATTTTTATTTAAAATTAAATAGTAATCATAACAAGGTTGACATCTTTGAATTGAAAGGCAGAGCTGTGCTCCCAACTCAACTGCACACGGAAATCTACATGGAAGGTGCTGTCTGGGAGACAAGAAACTCAGGTGCTAACCAGGTAACTTCTGGGCAATGGGAGTGTAAGGCCCCAAGTTCATTCCCTTCCTGGGTCTGTGATGGAAACAGAAGAGCAGTGGGTGGGGAGACAGAGAGGACAACTTGAGTGGGAGAGATACAGGCAACAGCAAAGGGGCAGTCAGCTGGTGTGCATCACTTCTTGTTTATATTCTACATCTTATACGTTTTGACATCTTCAAATCCTTGCTAAACAAGGAGAGACAGCCCCTCCAAGAACAGCCAATTCTCACACACAGGAAAGATCTCTGCCATGAATAGCCTATCAGGTGCAAACCAATTAATCCTGAGCCCATATTTCCAATCACCCCAACCTGCCCTCAATCACCCAGGACCTGGGACCAAAGAAATAGAGAGCAGACCACAGGAAGAAAGAAAACCCTCATTTCTTCATACTAGCTGATCCTCAACTGTTCACCGTGCCCTGCCTTGCATTTCCCATGGAAACGCCAATAGACTCTGACTAGTCTGCCCCCCACTTTCATCTGCTCCCTGAGGCAGCCAGGTGCTTCCCCTGGGACCCTGCCTGGCCTTGTGGGGCTCCTCTCAGGAAATGAAAGGAATAAAACCCTTCTGTCAGTGGCATTGACTCTCCTTGTCGTCACTCAGTCACTTACACAAATTAAAACCCCAAGGGTACAAGTGAGACAGGTGAGTCAGGAGTTCCCAGGGAGAAGGTGACACTGATGTTCCACGACTGCCCCTCTGGACTCTGTGTCTCACCTCAGTGCCGTCTTCACAAGAAGGGAGGGTCAGTTAGGATGTCAGCCTCGTTCTCTGGGGGTCCCCACACCTGTGGGGCTAACACAGCTCTCAGCTCAGGGACTTGGACCCTTTAGCTCTAACTCCAGGCATGTGGGACTGCTCAGCCCCACCTCGAACTCAGGGCCAATCACTGACCTTCCCAGTAGAGAGACAGAGCTGCTCACCTGGTATAATAGAGCCGCCAGCTCCCATGAGGCCCCCTCAGATCAGAGTGAGGACCAGGGGCCAGGAGGCCTGCTGCTCCTGAGTCACACATTTGCAGGAACAGGGAGGTCCTGGGGAAAAGGAGAGGGTGTGAAGTTGTAACTCCAGATCTCAATCTGGCCACAGCCCCAACACCTGACTTGGCTCCCCACCCCTAGTATTTATTTTGCAACTCACTCTGCACAGAGAGGCTGAAGGAAACATGTTTGGAGCTCAGTGGGGGCTGAGCCTGGCAGGTGTACTGTCCCTCTTCCACAGTCTTCACACGAGGCAGCTCCAGGATCGTGCTTTTGGAGATCAGGGGCAGGGTGGGGGTGGGGGGATGTTCAGGACTGGAGAACTCCAGAATCAGCTCAGCACTGCAGGGAGGGTGTTGCTGTCAGCCATGCACAGCAGGCACGGAACCTTGCCCTCCAGGATGGGATGGAATATGATTTGCACAATCTTGAGTGCTTTGGGGACAGAAGTGGAGAGAGAGAGAGAGAGAGAGAGTGCGCGCAGGGCAGGCACCCACCCACAAGAGGTGAGGGAGGGAAGGTGATGATTTTCATCCTTGCCTCCCCCATATCTGATACCATTCACACTCTGATTCCCTCTCTGCTCCATGGTGACCCCAGGGTCAGGTTCAAGCCCCAGCATCAGGGGCATGATGTCTGCCCCTGACAGGGCAGAGATGGTTTATGTTCCTGTGTCAGGTAGGAAAATGCCCAGCTATGGGGTGGAGCTGAGGACATCCCAAGAGGAAGCCGTGAGTGACAGACCTGTGACCCTGCCTGAAAGGGGAACTTGGGCTCCACAGGCCATGGGGGTGGGGTGGCAGCTGAGAAATCATCCTGTGAACTTCAGCCCTTTACCATACCCTCCAAGTGAATGTGCCCAGGCTCCCAGAAGTTGAGAGGCTGGTCCAGATGTGAATGTGAAAGCAATCATCTTGCAGATGATGTTTAAGTCGAGCGGGGGGTCTCCCAGGGGTCATTGTGGGCAGAACTGTTCAGGGAGGACCCAACCTCCAGCTGAAACCACTGAACCTCCCAGAAGAGGATACTTTTAAATTTCCTCTAGACCACCAAGTGCTGGTAGGAGAGGAAGGAATTTAGACCCAACTCCAGTGGAAGGTGGAACCCAGGGGAAAGCTGGGCGTTAAAGCGCTTTGCTCTGTGGGGACATGGGATGCACAAGTCATGGTCTTCTAGAGTCTGAGGGTCTGTGGGACAATGACGGTGCACAGGTCTCCTCAAAGTGGGGTGTGTGCTGAGAGATCTCGCTGGTTCAGTGGAGACCCCAAAGGCTGGCCCACAGCACAGCAGCAAATGTGCCACCTTAAAGCTGAGGAAGCTCCATCCCCAGTGCCCCTTGTGTGCTCAGTCCCTTCTCAAAGCCCCAGCGAGGGCTCTAGGGATGTGTGGAAATCACCTGCAATCCTGATGCTCTTTTATAAAAGAAAAAACTTGGTAAAGTTCTTTCCAAATATGGTAATGATGTGTAACAGTGCACACATCCCAGTAACAAACTGTGTGATTTAAAAACTTTCTTAAACTACATCAGAGAAAAAGAAATGTCAATCATTGGTGCCAAGAGAAATACTGAATTCTCTTTCTATTTACTATGTTACAGAACATAGTAAATAATATATGTAACTCCAGTCATTTACTATCTTAAATAACATAGTAAATAATATATGTTAATATATTATTATAACAACTAATGATGTATATCAAGCTTATATTAATATTGATTAATATATGACAGAATTATTTTCCTATAAATAGACAATCAAAGAGTTTGCATAAAAATGTTTCAGGCAGGTGTGCCAGAGAGGAACACCACACTACTAATGGTAATAGTCTATAATTTTAAAACTGGCTTATGTTTTGACTTTCTGCTTTTTAACATTTTTCAACTGATATTGTGTTTTCTCATTTTAGAAAAAT
Organism: Phyllostomus discolor; assembly: GCF_004126475.2. Lineage (NCBI taxonomy): Eukaryota > Metazoa > Chordata > Mammalia > Chiroptera > Phyllostomidae > Phyllostomus > Phyllostomus discolor. The sequence goes on from NC_040914.2 coordinate 22,393,231, forward strand.
TCATAGGTGCTACATGTTGCTTTTTTATTTTGAAGCGGTGGTCTCAACCTGAGTATAAATATCAGCTCCACAAAACTGGATCTGCCCCTGCCATAGGGAACATGTGAAGCAGAGGCAACCAGCTCCACTCCCCGCCCACCCCAGACTCCCCACATATTGCAAAGAAGACTGTCTTGTACAAGCAAAGGACTAAAGGAAGCAGGATTTCTGTGGCCGTTCTCCCCACAATTCACATCCCCAAGCAGTCTACAAAATCTCAAGAAATAGTAAGTGTTGGCAAGAATGTCCTAAAGGGGAACCGTCTTGCAATGGAGCTGGGAATGTGAGTTGGGGCCGCTGCTATGTAAATCATTATGGCAGTTCTTCACAAATTAAAAACGGAGCTCCGATAACATCCAGCAATGCCACTTCTGTGCATTTATTTGGAAGAAATGAAAACATTAACATATGCACCCCTACATTCACTGCAGAATCACTTATAATAGCCAAGATGTAGAAACAATCTAAGTGTCCATTTATAAACGAATGGATGGAGAAAATGTGGTGTATATAAATGGAATACTAGTCTGCCAAAAAAAAGTAGGAAATCCTGCCTTTGTGGCAACATGGATGTATCATGAGGGCATTATGCTAAGTGAAGTATCAGACAGAGAAAGACCAGTACCATATAATTTCAAATATATGTAAAAACATTGTTAAAATTCAAACTCATAGATATAGACAACAGATTGGTGATGGCCAGAGGCTGAGGGTGGGGGCAGGGCAAAAGGGATAGGGTGGTCAAAAGTACAAACTTACAGTTATAAGATAATTAAAGCATGAGGGTGTAATGTACAGCATGGTAACTACAGTTAATAATAGTGGGTATTAACTGTAATACTATAGTTAATAATACCATGTTATATATTTAAAAACTGCTAAGAGAGCATATTGCTAAGAGAAAAATGTTGAAATTATCATTACAAAAAATGTGTAACTATGTGGTGATGGATATTTAACAAGACATTTTGTGGTGAGCACTTCACTGTACAGGTGTGTGTGTACACATATATATCATAGTTATATGTTATATATATATATATATATATATCATTCAGGCTGGGTACATAGATTAGATTAGAAGACAGAGTCCATTCTGGCTCCATGTGTGCTCCAACATCAGCATAACAGATTCCTCACATTGAATTCCTGCTGCTGAAATCCATAGTGGGGCTTCTGTGTTCCTGATCTGCCCTTGACTGATTGAATCTCAAGAGATAAAACAATGAGCAGTGAGTGATTTGAAGTGCCTTCATGATAAAACTCACAGCCAAGTAGGAATGAAGGATGATTTCCCTAATGAGATAGAGGGTGTCTTCAGCAAACATCACACCTAATGCAGTAGCATCAGTCTTAGTCTAGAAAAACAATAACCATAGGCATAGGCTATGAAAAATGAAAAGAAAACAAAGCTATTTGGATACATCTAGATATTAAGTGATACCTCATACATTGGGTTATCAGATCGACTGTCATGTATCACATGCTTGTGTTCATGTCACCCTTACAGCAGTCTCATGCTTCACCGCCTACATGATACACCTCCTTGTATCTCATGAGAGAGGCATGGTGACTTCTCACACTAACACAGGAAGAAGGGTGAGTACACAAAAAGAAGATATTTCAAGGGCAGGAGAGAACACATTCACATAACTTTCATCAGAGTATATTGTTATAATTCTTCTGTTTTATTAGTTACACTTGTTCATCTCTTACTGTGCCTAATTTACCAATTAAACTTTATCATAGGTGTGTATAGAAAAAGTCATAATATATATAAGATTTGGTACTAACTGTGGTTTCAGACAAAACTGGGGATCTTGAAACATCTCCCCCAGACATAAGGGAGACTACCATTCTAACAATCAGAGAGATTACTGTTAGGCACATACACTCTGGTACCTTTCATGAAATTCCGTTTGTTTTTGTTTTAGAGTTTTCTTTTGAAAAAATTAAATGAAACTAACTATATAGAGGAGGGAGACTATGAGCTCTTTCTTGAGCTCACTCTCTCAATACAAATCTGTGCAAGAAGTCAGGTTTGAAGGACAGGAGGGGTGCATGAAGCAAGGCGTGCACCGAGTGAAGCAAGAGGGCGTGGCCTCCAGGAGGGGGATCTCAATTAGCTAAGACTTTTGCAGGAAACACTATACAATGTTTAAGGAACAAAGGGCACGAGGAGAAGCTGGGTGAGGAAGTGAATGCTAGGGGGGAAGATTTGGGATGTGTTGACCATGACAAGATAGTCAGGAAGGGGTGTATGACGGACAGAGGCAGGGTCAACTCCCTAGCATACCCCTTAGACCCTGAAGAATTAATCTGGTGAGAAATTGGGAAGCCTGTGGGACGCGATGTCACATCCTACATGGTGCTGGAGGCCATACTGAAACACTCTAGGGTCACAGCAGAGCTCTATGGTCAAAACAGTCCCGCCCCAAAACTTTTGCTTCTGCTCTGTGAAAAGGACTTCATACCTGCTGACTTGCTGTAGCCGCATCAGCTTCATCGCAGCCATTTCTTTGTCTCTGAAAAGAAAACCCTTTTTGGTGATGAAATACCTGGCCAGCTCCTGTTTACAATTGCCAGGCTGTTGGAAATATCCCAGTGGGGCGGTACATGGGATGGGGAAGGGACTGGTGCTCAGGAGCGGCTGGAAGAAGGCACAGGCGAAAAGTGAGGTGAGATGACCCCACAGAAACTACAAGATACCACATCACAACAGAACACCAGCTGATTCCAGTGTCTTTCCCTGAGGAGGCTTGGAAGAGTTCTGCATGGACAATGACACCAACAAGTTGCGGCCCTGTTTTCTCTGGCTGGTCACCCCTGAATTCAGGAGAACTTGCCACCAGGACCTTTCTGTTCAAAAAAGGGAGACAGGCAAGCCCTGGACCTCTGTTGGTTGTGATTTCTTTAATGCTCACAGCTGTCTTTGAGTAGCATGTATGACTTCTGCTGTACAGAGGGGAAGCTTGGGGGGCGGGGCAGGAAGTGGATCACTGGAAGACAATGCCTTAGGAAGTGCTAAAGTCTGCACTTGAGTCCAAGTATCTCCAATCCCATCATCCTTCTTCTTGCTGCTCTGCCTGCAGATGCTCTTACAGTGGTTAATATTAATGTTGCATGAGGTCTCCTCAGGTTTCATCAATTGGCCCTGACTTCTTTCCCCAGAGAGGCTGTGATGCCTCTGGGCAGGACCAAGCTCTGAGTGAGTCTTCACTTGCTTCTCTTCTTGATCTCTGAGTATAGGCAGGTGCTCGTGGCCTCCCTGTCCTGAGGCTCCCTTTTCTTCCTCCCACAAAACCTGAGGTTGACATACTGGGTATCCTGCTCCTCTCCTTGTGCAGAGGTATCCCCTGGGGGTGACTCTTGGTCTGAGGGCCCATGTGTTCTGGGGTTTTGCTGGGAACCTTGAGTAAAGGGGAGGGGAGAGAAGAGAGAGAAGAAAACAGACATGGCTCAAGGGGAAGTTGGGCTGACTGGACAGTTTCTCATTCATCCTGTTATTCCACACACACTCCTCATGAACTCAACCATTTGCTATTTATTTAAAATCAGAGCCCTGCCTGTTGTGGCTCAGTGAATTGAGCACCAGCATAGGAACCAAAGGGTCACCAGTTCAATTCCCAGTCAGGGCACATACCTGAGTTCCAAGCCAGGTCAGTTCCCTCATAGGGGGTGTGCTAGAGGAGACCACACATTGATGCTTTTCTCTCTTTTTTCTCCCTCCCTTCCCCTCTGTCTAAATAAATAAAATGTTTTTAAAAGATCAGAATCATGATTGATTAGATCTTATTGAGGGATAATAACACATTTCATCCTCAAAGAGACCAAGCATGAATGATACTTTATTATTTCCATTCTGAGAAAGGGAAAACGAATGGAGGAGAGGTGAGGTAACCAGCCCAGAATGGGTGGAAACTAACCATTTTGGGGGAGATGCTTCTGGCAAGCTGTACCTGGCCAAGAGGTGAGGTGGGTTTCAGTGGTCAGCAGGGCTAGTGTGAAAGGCTGACCATGGGCTGTGGGAGATGAAGGGAAAGCCACCTCCCAGCTGTCTGTCCAGCTCACCACAGAGGAGCTCAGTCTGGACGTGCTGAATGGACATACCCAGGGCCTACACCATACCCCACTACACCTCATGAGAAGACACCCACATCACTCACCCAGGTGGCTGTACTCAGGACAGGATCTTCATCATTTGTGACCTTTCGTCTCTCGGCTGCTTGCCTCCTGTGGTTTTTCACTCTAAGGGAAGAATTCAGCAGCCAGAGTTAGTCAGGCACTGGTGGTCAGGCTGCCCCCACTCCCTGATAAAACTACAGAGGCATCCAGACCCAGAACCACAGCAGGAGACCCTCCATACATAGGAGTGAGCGCTCTGTTCCCTGCAACCAGGTGTTTCACCTAGACTAAATTTTCAAAACTAAAGGCCTTGTTACACATAGAAACTTGTACAAAAACAATCATAACAGTGTCACTCATGATAGCCAAAAACTAACAACAACCCAAACGCCCTTCAGTGAATGAATGGAGAAGTATAATGTGCCCCATCCATGCCACAGCATATCATTTAGAAATAAAAGAATAAGCCCTGGCTGGCGTAGCTCAGTGGATTGAGCGTGGGCTGGGAACCAAAGTGTCCCAGGTTCGATTCCCAGCCAGGGTACATTCCTGGGTTGCAGGCCATAACCCCCAGCAACCGCACATTGATGTTTCTCTCTCTCTCTATCTCCCTCCCTTCCCTCCCTAAAAATAAATAAATAAAATCTTAGAAAAAAAAAGAAATAAAAGAATAAAGTAATGACACCTGAACCTTGAAAATGTTATGCTATGTGAAGTAAGTCTGTCACAAAGGACCATGTATTTTATGATTCCATTTAAGCAAAATGTGGAGAATGGGCAAGTCGAGAGAAACAAAAAGAAGTGACTGGATTCCTGGGGCTGGGCTAGGATGTTGGTGGAATCACAAATAAGGGATGTGGGCTGTTTTCTCATCTGGATCTAAGGAAAGATTTTTTAAATTACTTGTTGTTCAGTTACAGTTGTCCTGCCTTTTTCCCCACTGCCCCCCACTCCCACAGTCAATCCTCCCATTGGCAGGCCCATGAGTCCTCTATTCATGTTCCTTTCCTTGCCCTTCCCCTTTTTCCCCCCTGATCCCACTCCCCCACCCCACCTCTGGTCACTGTCAGTTTGTCCTTTATTTCCAAGTCTCTGGTTCTATTTTGCTCATTTGTTTGTTGCATTAATTAGATTCCCCTTACAGGTGAGATCATATGGTATTTGCCTTTCACCACCTAGCTTATTTCACTTAGCCTCATGCATTAAGCATAATGAAAAACTTTTAAAATTTTCGTTCATCCTGTTATTCCACACACACTCCTGTGTGTGGTGATTGGTTCACAACTCTGATTAAACTAAAAGCAGCTGAATTGCACACTTTACAAGAATTTTCTCTCAATAAAGCTGTTACCCTGCCTGCCTTGCCAGAGGACCAATCTGTGTGGACTCAGATCTGCCTTTCTGGGACTCTGGGGCCTCTCTCTGTACTCCCCACTTCTCAGCTCCCTGCACCTCCCCAGAACACGGACTTACATGCAAAAGAAGATGAGACACAAGCACAGGAAGAGCAGGGCCATGGCACCAGCACCTCCAAGAGCTGCAGGAACCACTCTCAAAACAGATACCAACTTCCCTGCAGAGAAGAAGGGTGTGAACCCACCCACTCCCACATTCAGAGTCTTGTCTTCCCACCCCCTTGAAGAACCTGCTATTCTGTTCCAAACAAGACTGAGTGTCCCGCCCTAGCAACCACTCAGTACCTGGCCATAGCCCCTCTCCCCAGTTCCATCCTCCCTTTGATCCTTCCCTTTCTCCCTCAGCCTCTGTCCCCAGCAGGCCCCTGACCTGGCAGCAGCAGGACACTGGCGCTCTGGGCCCCATGGACATTCTCTGCCTGGCAGCTGAATCTGAGGCCGGCAATGAGCCCCTCTCGGAGGTTCAGGGAGCTGTTGGCCCAAGACCCAGTGGAGCTGGAGGTGACCATGTAGGAGGAGTTGCTGTGGTTCCCCTCCAGGAACCCCTCCTCCAGGCACCAGCGCAGCGAAGGGGTCGGCTGGGCTCGGGAGGAGCAGCTACAGCTGAGACCCTTGTCCTCCCAGGAGTAAGAGAGTCCCAGCAACCATGGGGGGTTTGTGGGGAGTGAGGAAAGGGTCAACAGTGCCTCTCCCCACCCAGGACACAGATGTCCTGAACCCAGGCTTTCCCACACTCACAGACCACAGAGAGGCTGAGAGAGATGTTTTGAGAGCCCAGCGGGTGCCGAGCTTGGCAAGTGAACTTTCCTTCTTCCCCAGCCCTGACTCGAGCAGCTCCAGGATCGTGTTTCTGGAGATGGGGACAATGTTCAGGTCTAGGGACCCCCGGAATCAGCTCAGCTGTGCAGGGGGGTTGCTGTCAGTCACACAGAGCAGACCTGGATCCTCACCCTCCAGGATGGAAATGGAGGTGTCTTGCACAATCTTGAGGACTTTGGGGGCGTGGGGGGGAAGTGCAGAGATAGAAAGAGATAGACAGACAGACAAAGGTGTAGAACACAGGTGTCGGCATCCATCAAAAAAGGGAGGGAGGGAGGGAGGGAGGGAGGGAGGGAGGGAGGGAGGGAGGTGATTTTTCTCCTTGCCTCTCCCATATCTAATCCCATTCACGCACTGATTCCCTCACCCCCAAGCTCCATGGTGGCCCCACCATCAGGTCTTAGCCCCAGAGAGGGAAGTTCTTTCCTACCTGTCACATTTCTGAAGGACATGTCTATGGTGAGGCTCTGTGGGGCATCTGGGACAGAAAGATAAGGTCGTGCCTCAGAGGGGAGGAGCAGATGGAAGTCACCTCAAATCAAGGATGGGAGGTGGGAACCAGGAAGGTGGAATTGCTCTCCTTCTGGCCCACTCCCCACCTGCACTCAGATTCATTCACAAGTGTTCTCAGGTAAGCTCAGCCTCCTGCACACACACACATTCACATGTGCACATACCAGCCCCACTGCACCCATGGAACCAGCCATCCCTCCAACACTCACAGAAGACATTAAGCCAGATGGTTCTCTGTGTAGTCACTCTTGATCCTTGCAGTTTCACCTGACAGGGGAGGTTTTTCCTATGTTCCTGGAGTCTTGGGGTGAAGGTGAGCACTGAAGAGTGGAGGCTTTGGTGGTTCAGAGGGTCAATAGCAGCTCCCACCAGGAGAAGGTGACAGGTCTTCCCCCTTGGCAGGGCCCTGGCAGGCTTCAGGTCAGCTCTGTAGGGTGGGCAGACTTCAGAGGCTCCGCAATGAGGATGTCGGGTTCCTGTGTCAATTCTGAGGAGGAGAGGGGAGGTGCTTGGGTCCCACAGGTTGGAAACCTAGAGTATGAACCTGAGAGGACCACCTGACTCAGGGCCTGAGCTCACCCCGGGTTCTGTGTCTCTTCTAACACCCTGGGCCCAAGGCTGGGATCAAGTAGAATCCCAGGGTCCTGTTGCTGTTCTAAGATGGGTCCCATGTCTCTGCATCCTCTCCTGGGCCCCTGCCATACCTGTCACCTGCAATGTCAGCTTCTTATCTTGGTAAGTATATCGTACATTTCTTCCTCTCTCCACTCGGAAGATGTAGGTTCCTATATCACTCCTCCTGGTGTCCCTGATGCTCAGGGAACAGTTGTTTCTCCAGGGGTATGCAAGGAGGAATCGGCCCTGGGTCTCCCTCTTCACTGGTTTATTGAGGTCGATTGTGGCCACAGGATAATTGTAGTCTGTGTTGTCCCCATGCTGGTACCAGTAGGTGTAGGGTTTGCTAGAAGATGACCAGGAACTCCACAGGTAGGAGAAGGAGCAGGGCACGTGGATGCACAGACCCTCCTGCAGTGTCACCAATTCCTGTACTCTAAGCTCATAGCCTTCCTTCTCTTCCAGGGACCCTAGGAGAACACAGAGGCTCAGTTGCAGCCCCTAACCCCCACCTACCCATCTCCCCTCCCTTCTGCTTACTCACCACCCCACAGCAGAGGCAGCAGCAGCTGGGGCACCATGACTGCATCTGACAGTGCAGAGCAGGTCTAGGTCCCTGTGTCAGGGAGGGAAATGCCAAGCTGTGGGGTAGGGCTGAGGACGCCCCAACAGAAAGCTGTGGGTGACAGAGCTGTGGCCAGGCCTGAAAGGGCAGTTAGACTTGACAGGCTGTGAGAGCAGGGTGGAGGCTGAGAAATCATCTTGTTTCAACCTCAGCCAGATACCTGATCCTGCAAGTGACATATGAAGGCCCCCAGAGGTTGAGAGTCTCATCCAGGTGTGAATCTGAAAGTGATCACCTTACAGTTGATGTTTAAGTCAAGAAGGAGGTCACCCAGGGGCCATGGCAGTCAGAGCTGCTCCTGGTGACCTGGGGGGTCCTCCCTCCTGCTGAAACCACTGAACTTTTTGGAAGAGGATACTCTCAAATTTCCTTTAGACCACCAAGTGCTGGTAGGAGAGGAAGGAATTTAGACCCAAGTCCAGTGGAGGGTAGAACCCTGGGGGAAGCTGTGCATTAAAGCACTTTGCTCTGAGGGTTTGGGGGACATGAGATGTACAAGTGATGGACTTCTAGATTCTGGGGCCCTGTGGGATAGTGACAATACACAGGTACCCTCAAGATCGGGCATGTGAAGGGAGGCCTCACCCCTTTTGTCTAGGACCCCAATTGCTGGTCCTCAGCACAGCTCCAAACTTGCCACTACAATCCTCAGGAAGCTCGATCCTCAGGGCCCCTCAATATCATGGTCCCTTCTCAAAGCCCCACAAGGGCTCCAGGGAGGTGTGGAAATAACCTGCAATCCTGCTGCTCTTTTATGAGTGAAAGAAACTTGATGAACATTTTCCCAAAAATTACCATGAAGTAAAACAATTCAGAGTTTCCTTGTAACATGTCTTGAGATCAATGAAAGTTTCTTGAACTATACGGAAAGTGAAATGTCAGTATTCTGTGCCAGAGGAAGTACTGACTCTCTTTCTATTGGCTACATTACATAAATATTATATTATGATAATAATTAATAATGACTACTAACATAATATATATGTTTATATCTATAAGACAGAATTATTCTCCCATAAAGAGACAATCAAACAGGATCAGTTGGAAATGTGGGGGGTATGTGCCACGCAGGTGGGTCCAACAGGAACACCATACACGAATGAAAATAGTCTGTAACTGTCTGAATTCTCTTGTATTTTGGTTCTCAGCACCTTAGTTTTACTTTTTTGAAATCTTTTATTTATTTATTTTTAGAGAGAGAGGGAGTGGGGAGAAAGAGAGGGAGAGAAATATCAGTGTGTGGTTGTCTCTGATGTGCCCCCTACTGGGGGCCTGGCCCCCATCCGAGGTAAGTGCCCTGCCTGGGAATTGGAGCAGCGACCCTTTGATGTGCAGACCAGTGCTCAGTCCAGTGACCCACACCAGCCAGGGAAATTTTATCTTTTCTTGCTTGATGTGATGTGTTTTCCCTTTTTGGAAAAATCTCATATGTGCTGCATGGTTCTTTAATATTTGTTTTGAAGCTGTGATCTCATCATCGGTATAAATATCAGGTCCTACAAAACCTGGGGCTGCCCCTCCGTTGGGGAACACATGAACCAGCTCTACCTCCCACCCACCTGGGACTCTTCACATACTGCAAAGAAGATTGGTTTGTGCAAGCCAGGGAATAAAGGAGGTAGGATGTCCATGGTTGTGCCCCCACAATTCACATCTCTGAGTGGTCTGGCAAATCTCAAGGAATGAGTGTTGGCATGAAAGTACAGAAAGGGGCACCCTTGCATTGTGCCCGGGAATGTAAGTTGGGGCAGCTGCTATGGAAATCACTATCTCAGTTCATCACTAAATCACTATGTACATTCCTCAAAATTAAATATGGAGCTGCCATAACATTCAGCAATTCCACTCTGGGTGTTTATTTGGAGGAAATGAAAACACTAACTTGAGAAAATGTAAGCACCCCTATGTATCTGGCAACATTATTTACAATAACCAAGATCTGGAAGCAACCTCAGTGTCTGTTGATAAATGAAAGGATGAAGACAATACACTATATACACAGTGGAAGGTGTTTGTGTCATAAAATAGAAGGAAATCCTGCCATGTGTGACATGTGGTTGGACCATGAGGGCATTAGACTAAGTGCAGTAAATAAGGCAGAGAAAAGCCCATATAATTTCACTTAAATGTGAAAACATTTTAAAAATCAAACTCATACATAGAGACAACAGACTGCTGGTGGCCAGAAGCAGAGGGTGGGGATTGGGCCATAGAATTGAGTGTAATCAAAGGTACAAACCTGCAGTTATTAGATTATTAAATCATGAGGATGTAATGTGCAGCATGGTGATTGCGGTTAATAACAGTGGGTATTCATACCATTGACTATAATAATGTAGTTAATAATACCATGTTACACATTTAAGAATTGCTAAATATACAGCTAAATATAGCTGAGAGAAAATATTAAAACTTCTCATCACAAGTAATGTGTGTAAGTCTATGTGGTGATAGATATTTAAGAAGATATACTGTGCTGGGCACACCACAGTAGATACATCTATCAGATCATTAAGTACGACTTCAGACTGCAGTAATATCATATGCCAATTATATCTCAATAACACACACATATATACTAAATAACTGAGGCTTGGTACTTGGGTTAGAGTAGAAGGTCCAAGTCTTCCAGGCAGAGTTCCACTTCTGCTCCATGTGTGCTCCCACATCTGCATAACAGATTCCTCATGTTGAATTTCCACTGCTGAAATCCATAGTGGGGCTTCTGTGTTCCTGATATGCCCTTGATTGATTACATCTCAAGAGATAAAACAATAAGCATTTGGTGATCTCAAATACCTTCATGACAAAACTCAAAGACAACTAAGAATAAAAATGAATTTGCCTATGAAATAGGCAGTGTCTTCAGCAAACATCACACCTTAATGCGGTAGTATCGGGTCCTAGTCTATAAAAGCTATAACAATCAGTACAAGCTGTAAAAATTGAAAAAAAAAGCTGTCATTCTTCATAAAAGATTGCATATATAGTAAAATACACAAGTATATTCAGATACATTTCAGTGATTAATAAGAGTTAGTAAGGGTACTAAAGACAAAATCAAATTTCAAAATGCAAATGCATTCTCTATCACAGTAATAAACAAAAATGATGTTATACAAGATGTCATGGTCAACAGCATGAAAATCATGACACAGAAACAAGGATGGCTCTTTCCCAGATTCAGGAGCATAAACATGAGCTGAGTTCACCCAGGGTTCCAGGTGGAGAAGGTGCAAGGATGCACAGGACTTTCTGCATCAGGACATGCGTGCTGGGCTCAGGGTCAAATGTAGCCAGTAAAGGCAGAATGCCATATTCCCCACCAAACCCCTGTGCCAAGACCCCAGGGTCCCCAGGATGTGGATGTCAGGTATCTGAGTCAGCAGGAGGGAGGGGACAGAGACACCACTCAGAAACATATGACATCAGGAGGGTCCTTCATGTTAACTCTGCCTTCTGTCTGGGGCTCTGACCCTATGTGTCCCAACCACAGAGGGTGTTTCCTCTTTGTGACAGGATCTCCTAAGCAGCCTTCTCCTGAAGGAGCCATGTCCTGCCCTCCCCATCCTGACACCTGTGTTTCTCAGGGGACCATAACGGGTGGAGGTTCCAAAGGAGGTTGTATTGGCCCAAGGTTGCTGCTCACCTCCTGCAGCTCTTGACCAACTCTGTTCCAGAACAGCAGAATCATGGTATATGTTGGTCTCTCCCTTAAACCAGAAGGTGCAGACTATTCTACAGTAAACCCATAGATTTTGGGATGAGAGAAGATGAGAGCATAAGGATACACAGGCACTTTGTCCTCAGTGTCCCCAGTCCTCACACCTGCAGCTTCTCCTCTGATGCTTCTCTAAGTTGTTCCCCAATAAAGAAGAAGCACAGTGTCCTACAGCCCTCTTAACCCACATGCAGGTGTAGCAGCACCATGTGGCCTTGGAGGGTCATGTCCAGCACCCCTGAGGTCACAGAGTCAGTCCCTGCTCTGTGGGAAGCAGTAGATTTTTATCACTCTTTCTGGAGGGTGGTATCCCAAACCTGCCCTGTGCAAGAAGCTTTCCTTCTTTCCAGTGGCAAAAAGGGGAGGGAAGGCAGAGATCTCCTCACCTAGTTCTGGTCACAGCCTATCATGATGGCCCCTCTGTATCCCACTTGCCACTCATGTCACCTGTCCCAAGTAGTCATCCCCATCCCCCTCAGAGAATGCACCAAGGGTAGTCTGTCTCTGCTCTCATATTTTTCAGATCATTTATAGGAGCAGGAGGGTCAGGGGTACAGGACCTATCTGAAACCCAATCTTCTCCCTGTCGTGGTTCTCACCCCAAGTCTGTTCACACAGGAAGCCACAAGAAGGGGTGGCTGAACTCACACTCAGGTCAAGGGGCCCCTCGTGCTCAGAACTTAGAAGGACAGCCGTGTATCCAGCCCCAGGGGTGAGGGTGCTGCTGGTGGGTTTCTTCTCACAGTTTGTGGTTAGACAGCCACTGGACTCATGTGCAGCTGTGAGCTCAATCTCAGGATTCCCAGGACTCTGCACTCTCACCTTGTAATTTCTTTACATTTCCTCCAGACAGAAAAGACCTCCCATCTTTATGGATCTATTGAATCTGGCTCTCCTTGCCCCACCTCCATTTTCTCCTGACCTTGTCTGGCTTGCTCTGCCCTCCATGATAACATTCTCCCTGCTCTGCTCCACTGAGGTCACAGAAGTCTTTCCCAATCTGAATATATTCCCTTCATGTAGGATGAATTGAAACTTAGAAATTCTTTCAGTGGCCTAAGAGCTCTAAATACAACATCTAAACAGACTTCTGATTCTTCATTTCTTCATTGGACCTGAAGAGGGACTGGACACTGCCAGGCACAGAAAAGACCTACAGATCATGTTTCCTGTTGTGGATGGCTCCGTGACAGTACAAGGAAGGGGTTAAAGGAAAAAGAAAATATCAACCCACTGTTGTGAGGAAAAGAAGTAAGGGCAAGGACCTGATGTAGGTGTTTTGGAGTCAGCCATGAGGGGCATAGAACCCAGTGGCCTCTGAGAAATGCACTGTTTCTCTGTAGCTTGGGATCTTCTTCCCTAGGATGTGAGGGTGTCCAAGGGGGACTGAGGATGAGTTTGGGTTCACCTTTGTCCTGTTGGACAGAATGCCATCAGCTTCATTCCCAAGCTTTACCTCCTCATGAGGCAGGTCAAGCCTCTGCCTCCAGGAGGCGCCCCGACCTCCATGCAAGACCTGAGAGCTCCCAGTAGAAGGGTTGGCGCTGTCCCTTGTCCTGGAGCACACCTGGGTTTCCCTCCGTCACAGTCCCCAGTTCACAGTCACAAGGGCCTGAGCCTTAGGAAAGCAGGGCCCCTAAGCTGGAGAAACTTTAAAAAGGTGGGGTCCTTCTTGAGAAGGAGGAGTCAGGAGAAGGCGTGGCAGTGGGCTGGATTCATGTCTGTGCTTTTCCTCTCATCCCTCTTATTTGTCATCACACTGTTTAATGTTATTCTTCCTTCTAATTTTCCCACAGAAGGCAACCATTGAAACCTAAGACATGTCCTGGCTTGAAATATTTAACATGTATTACTTGTGAAAAATATGTTTAGAGTTTACATTTTGTAAATGTTATATATTAATTATAGTTTATGTTATATAAATATAACATAAATATGTTTTATAAATACTATTATGTATAAATGGTTATTGTAATTAATAATAACCTATATTACTTTATTATATTGTCCTTTAATAGAATAATATTATGTGTATAAATATTACAAATGTAATATTTATATACATAATACAATATCTTATTAAAATAGTTATAGTATATAAACATATAATTTACTCTAGGGGATCATATTTCAAGTCAAGAAAAAAACAGGAGGACTCCCCAGGAGCCTCAGAATTTCTCTTTGTTTCCCTTCCTCTCCAAGCCCCTCAGGTTGTCACCATATTGACACTTGGGGTCCTCTATATTTCTGCCTTTCCCTGTAATCATAACACCTGCATACCTGTTCTTCAACAAGATAGTTGCTACAGAACTTCATATAAATGTAGTGATGTAGTGATGTGGTTTTTGTATGACCTAATTAAGACTCCTCCAGTTTTCTTTTTATTATGTTAGTACAGTATATGATCTTGTCTTCTTTGAATTTTGACATTTTTTATCCTTATAATTTAGAAGCATATCTTATAAAGTACATACTACTAATCCAAGCTGACTTGGATTTCCTGTGGATGTTGTTCAGACATTCTCCTCATCTTTGATTTTCTTTGACTCACCCTTCTCCTGATGCCTACTCAATGTGGGAATGGTTTCCTTTGAAACTCCCCACCTTGGGCAGGGCCTGAATCCTCACTATCATTTCCAGGCCTTGAAGGCCACAGAACCAAAGCTACATGATCAGTGTGGGTAAATGCCACCAAAAATTTGGTATCTTGGCTTAGATATTCTGTCTTATTTTCTGGATTAAAGCATTCCTCCAAATACTAGCCCAATAAGTTCCAATTTTCATTTCCTTTTAATTATTCCATACTTGTACATTGAGGAAATTTATGTCTTCTATTTAGTTTTTTCCCAAAGAATTTTGTTATTTTCAGCACAAGTCCTGAGCAGAATGATTTAACCAGTTATTACCAAAAGAAGAGTCACAATTCAACTTCTTACCACATGGAAATTGGGGTTCATGTAGTGGATGTGGTGAACCCAAACCCTCCTATTTCCACACTGTGATTGTCTCCTTTTTTTCCTTGGGGCCACTCTCCAAAATAAGTCACCTGTATTCAGGTGCTTGTTTTGTGTCACTGGGGTAGTCACCTGGGCCCCCACAGACATTTCCTCCACTGCAGCCAATGTTGTGCCTCAATCTGCCCTTGTGGTTCTTGTTATAAGACACACTTCAGCAGCAACCATTAGGGAACTTTGAGAAAGCAGGTGTATTACAGTCATCTCCTATTATCCACAGTTGTGCTTTCCATGGTTTCTGTTATCCATGTTCAAACATGGTCCAAAATTACTAAATGGAAGACCCCAAAAATAAACCATTCATGTTTTAAATTCTGTGATGCTCTGAGTAATATAATGGATCCTCCCCTGCCTCTGTCTGTCCTGCCCCATCATGAACCATCCCTTTGACATCCCCATACTGTATACACTACCCCCTTGTGTGTCCCTTAGTAGCCAATTAGGTTATCAGATCTATTGTCCCACTACCAAGTGCCTGTGTCCAGTCTCCCTTACAGTAGCCTCATGTCCCATCACAATGCCTGTGTCATTCACCTCCCTATACCTCATCACACAGACATTGTGGTATCTTAAAACAGCACAGGATGTGGGGTGCGTAAAGTACAAGAAGATATTGTGAGAGAAAGAGAGACCACAGTCATATACCCTTCATCACAATATATCATTATAATTCTTCTATTATTAGTAGTTTGTTCATCTTTAATTGTGCCTAATTTATGAATTAAACTTTATCATAGGTGTGTACACAAAAAATCATGTGTAAATAAGATGTACTATCTGCACTCTGAGGCATGAAACATCTTTCCCACATATAAGGGGGACTAATGTACTTACAACCCAAAAGCTTATTGGTAGGCACTAAACACTATGGTACTGCTCTTGAACATAGGCTGATTTTGTTTTAGAGCTTTCTTTAAAAAATTAAATCAGATCAGCTATATAGAGGAGGGAGAATGTGAGCTCCTTTTTTAGAGGCATGTAATTTTATTTCTCCAATCTGCAAATCAACAAACTTTAAAAGAAACAAATTATTAGAATAAGAGGTAGAATCATACAGATATTTTCCACTCCTCTAAGTCAAAAGAAAAGAATACAAGGAAAGAAAGAAGACAAGCTTTCTAAAATCTACTCAGTCTACAATCAATATAAAGAAGTGGCCTTTGAAGCCACAAAAAAGATGAAATCATAGCTGATTACACTCGTTCCTGAAGGAGTCAGTCTTGCTACTAGCTGTAACCAACAACTCACATGTCCATGCACAGCATCAGGGTCCCTGAACAAAGAGCCTTCTTCCAGTCCTGGCTCTCACCACCAAAGACACAAACACGTCCAGCAACAATATCATAACAAATGTCCCTCCTGTTTCAGGGTGACACATCCACTCACCATTAGACCAGAGAAGGACTTCTGGAGAGAAGTGGGGAGTGCTCCCCACCAAAGAAGCTGAGACCCCAGCAAGATAGCATTTCTGTGTTTCTGTCTTGGACATGGTGAGCTGTTTCTTCAGTCCACCCTCTCAAGCAATGCTGCCCAAGAACTCAGCTTTGAAGGATAGGTGAGGTGTGCCTGATGAAAGTCAGGGGGTGCGGCATCCAGGAGGGGGATCTCAAATTGCTAAGCCTTTTGTAAGAACTACCACAGAAGGTTGAAGTTACAAAGCCATTGGGAGAGAGGGAGGGTGAGGAGGTAAGTGCCAAGGGAAAAGGCCTGGGATGTTCCATCTAAGGCCAGGGAGTGAGGAGGGGATTTTGGAGGACTAAGGTGGGGTCGGTTCTCTGGTGTGTCCATTTTACTGCAGAAGACAAACCCCACCAGGAATCAAGAGGCTTTTCAGTGATGCTGTCACATCATATGTGGTGCTGGCAGCCTTACTGGAAACACTGCATGGTCACAGCAGAGCTAGATGGTGGTAACAGCCCCTCCCTCAAACTTCTGGTTCTGCTCTGTGACAGGGGCTTCATGTCTGCTGCTTCCCTGCCCAGGGTGTGCATGTGGCTTGCTGAGGCTGCACCAGCTGCATTCCAGCGCTTTCTTTATCTCTGAAAAAATTCCTTTTGGAGTCGAAATACCTATTCAGCTCCTGTTTACAGTTGACAGGCTGTTGGAAAGATTCCAGCGGGGTTGTATATGTGATGGGAAGGGACTGGCACTCAGGAAATGCTAGAAGAATGTACAGGCAAAAGTGAAGCGAGATGACCCCACAGAAACTACAAGATACCACATCACAATGGAACACCAGCTGAGTCCAGTGTCTTTCCCTGAGGGCGCTTTAAAGAGTTCTGCATGGAAATGACACCAACAATCTGCCACCCTGTTTTCTATGGCTGGTTACCACTGGCTTCAGAAGAACTTGCCACCAGGACCATTCTGTTCAAAAAGGAGAGACAGGCAAGCCCTGGACCTCTGTTGGTTGTGATTTCTTTAATGCTCACAGCTGTCTTTGAGTAGCATGTGTGACCTCTGCTGTGCAGAAGGGAAACTGAGGGGAAAAAAGGAAGTGACTCACTTGAAGACAATGCCTTAGGAAGTGCCAAAGACTGCACTTCAGCCCTCTTTCTGCTCTACCTGTGGATGCTCTTACACTGATTCATGTTAATGTCGCACAAGGTCTCCTCAGGTTTCATCAATTAGTCCCTGACTTCTTTCCCTCAGAGAGGCGGTGATGCTTCTGGCCAGGACCAAGCTCTGAGCAAGTCCTCATTGGCTGGTCTTCTTGATCTCTGAGTACCTGCAGGTGCTGGTGGCCTCCTTGTCCTGAGCCTCACACAGCTTCCTCCCATGAAAGGTGAAGTTGGCGTACTGGGTATCCTGCTCCTCTTCTGATGGAGAAGCATGTTCCATGGGTGACAGTTGGTCTGGGGGCCTGTCTGGCTGTGGATTTTGCTGGGAATGCTGAGTGAAGGCAAGAGAAAAGAGCCAGAGAAGAATCAATCAGACATAGTCTCAAGGGGAAGTTGAGCTAATGGAACAGTTTTTTACTTGCACAGTCCACATGAACTCAACTATTTGTCATTCATTTAAAATTTTGTAATGCTACAGTTGATTAGACCATATCGAGGACTTACTAATCATATTGCATTCTCACAGAAACCAACTGTAAAAGATTGTTTTACTCCTTCCATTTATAGATGGGGAAACTGATATACAGAGAGATTAAGTAACATGCCCAGATGGGTAGAAAGTAATAGTTTTGGAGAGAGAGTTCTGCCAGGCTGTACCAGGCAGAGAGGTGAGGTGGGCTCAGTGGACAGCTGAGCTGGGACAAAAAGCTGACCCTGCACTCTGGTAATGAAGGGGAAGTCAACGCCCAGCTGTCTATCTAGCTGACCACAGAGGAGCGGGTTTGGGGAAATGCTGAGCAGCTCAGTCCACACTCATTGAAAGGACATGCCAAGCCCCTCCCCCTACACTGCATGAGAAGATACTCACATCACTCACCCAGGTGACCATATCCCTGACAGGGTCTTCATCATTTGTGACCTTTCGTCCCCTGGCTGTTTGCTTCCTGCGGGCTTTCACTCTAAGGGAAGAAGTCAGCAGCCTCAATGGCTCAGGAACAGGATGGCAGGCTGCTGCCACTCCCTGTAAGACAACTGAGGCATTGAGACTCCAGATGAAGACTTTAAGACCCTTCTGACATGCAAGTGAGTGCTCAGTCCCCTGGATGACCAGGTATTTGGCCAAGACTAAACTTGCATCACGATAGGCCCCTACACAGGGAGAAATTTCTACACAAGCCGTCGTACCAATGTTATTCCTGAGAGCCCTAGAGTAGAAACAACCCGACTATCTATCAATGAATGAAGAGAAAATAAAAAGTGCACAGTTCATATCATGGGTTATTATTTGAAACTAGGAGGAATAAAAAAAAATGACATATGAATCTTGAAAAATCATGGTATGTGAAAAAAGAGTCAGAAAAGATCATGTGTTGTAGGATTCCATTTACATGAAATGTCCAGAATGGGCAGATCTAGAGACACAGGAAATAGATTAGTGTCTGCCTGGGGCTTGGGTGAGGATAGTGGCAAAATTACAAATAAGGGAATTTTTTTTCACTTTGTGCTAATAAAAATATCTAAAATTGACTATGGTGATTGCTGCACAACTCTGTGACTGAACTAAAAGCCATTCAGTTGTACACTTTACATATATAAGAATTTGCCCTGGCTGGTGTTGCTCAGTGAATTGAGCGTGGGCCTGTGAACCATGGGATTCCCAATCAGAGCACTTGCCTGAATTCCTGGTCAGGTCCCCAGTAGAGGGCACACAAGAGGCAACAACACATTAATGTCTTTCTCCCTCTCTCACTCCCTTCCCCTCTGTCTAAAAATAGTTAAAATCTTGGAAAAATTAAATAGGTTCATTAAGAATTTTATCTCAATAAAGTTGCTCCCCCATGCAACCCTCAAAAGACCCTTCTGTTTGTACTTAACTGCACCTTTCTGAGACCCTGGGCCCTCTCTGGGGACTCCCCATGACACAGCTCCCTGTACCTCCCCAGGACACAGGCTTACATGCAAAACAGGATGAGACACAAGCATAGAAACAGGAGCACCATGGCACCAGCACCAGCGAGAGCCGCGGGAAGCACTCTGCACTCACGTACTGCCTGACCTGCAGAGAACAGGGGAGTGAACCCACCTTCTCACAGTACTCAATGTCTTGTTTTCTTCCCACGTCTTTGTAGAACCAGCTGTAGGCTCTGCTTGGACAGGAGATGGAGGTCCTGTCCTAGCATACAATGCCCTCGCCAGCCACAGCCTATTTCCCAGCTCCATCCTTTCTTGGATCCCTTCCTTTCTCCCTCAGCATCCACCCCCAGCGGGCCCCTGACCTGGCAGCAGCAGCAGGACACTGGCGCTCTGGGCCCCGTGGACATTCTCTGCCTCACAACTGAGTCTGCTGCCTGGGCTGAGCCTAGCGGAGAGGCTCAGGGAGCTGTTGGCCCAGGGCCCCGCGAAGCTGGAGGTGACTGTGTAGGAGGTGTTGCTGAGGTTCCCCTCCAGCAGCCCCTCCCCCAGCCGCCAGCGCAGCGAGGGGGCTGGATGAGCTCGAGAAGAGCAGCTGCAGTTCAGACTCTGGTCCTCCCAGGAGCAGGAGGGTCCCAGCAGCTGTGGGGGGTCTGTGGGGAGTGAGGGAAAGGGTCAGTGGTTTCTCTGCCCTACCAGGACCCAGGCGGCTTGCCCCCAGGTTGACCCACACTCACAGACCACAGAGAGCTTGAGAGAGATACTTCTGGAGCCTAGCGGGTGCTGAGCTTGGCAGGTAAACTGTCCTTTATCTCCAGTCCCCACTGGAGGCAGCTCCAGGATCGCGGTGCTGGAGATAGGGGTGGTGTTCAGGGCTGGGGACCCCTGGAACCAGCTCAGCTGTGCAGGCGGGTTGCTGTCAGCCACACAGAGCAGCCTCAGAGCCTCCCCCTCCAGGATGGGAAGGGTTGTGGTTTGCAGAATTTTGCGGACTGGTGAAAAGAAATGCAGAGAAAAGAAACAGAGAGAGAGACTGAAGGAGAACTCAGAGGCAGTTCCCACCCACAAGAGGGGAGGGGATGGGGTGGGGGTGGTGATTTTCCTCCTTGCCTCCCCCATATCTGATCCCACTCACACTCTGATTTCCCCTCAGCTCCATGGGGGCCCCAGGGTAGGTCCCAGCCCCAGAGAAGGAGGTTGTTTCCTACCTGTAAGGTTTCTGTAGGACACACTTATGATGAGGTTCAGTGGGGCATCTGGGACAGAAAGACATGGCCCGGCTTCAGAGAGGAGTGGATAGAAGTCACTCCACACCAAGGACTAACAGTGGGAACCATGATGGTAGCATAGCTGTGTTCTGGCCCACTCCCCTTCTACACTCTGCTGCATAAATGAGTTCCCTCACATTAGCTCAGACTACTGTACACACACACACAAAATATTCACAAAGACACAAACAATCAGGTTCACCAATCCCACTGCCCCCAGGACACCAGCTGTCCTTCCAACACTCACAGGACACATTGAGTCGAATGGTTTCCTGTGTGGTCACCCTGGATCCTGCAAGTGTCACCAGACAGGTGATTGTGGTGCGGTGGTCCCAGGGCTTTGGGATGAAGGTGAGCACCGAGGAGTGAAGGGTCTTGGGATTCAGAGAGCCAAGAGCTCTCCCCACCCATGAAAAGGTGAGAGGTCTTCCCCCTTCACAGAACCCTGGCAGGCTGCAGCTCAGTTGTGTGGGGCGGCCAGACTGCAGAGGCCCCTGAATGTGGATGTCAGGTTTCTGTGTCAGGTCTGAGGAGGAGAGAGGGAGGTGCCTGGGACATGGGGATGCAATGGGGACCCAGAATGTGACCCCACCTGGGACCCATGCCACAGGGCCTGAGCTCACCCCAGGTCCTGTGTGTCTTCTAACACCCTGGGCCCAAGGCTGGGATCAAGTAATGCCCCAGGGTCCTGTTGCTGTTCTAAGCTGGGTCCCATGTCTCAGCATCCTCTCCTGGGCCCCTGCCATACCTGTCACTTGCAAAGTCAGCTTCTTCTTCTCTTGGTAATAATTAAGGTGATAATACACCTGTAAAAGGTAGATTCCTGCATCACTCTTCCTGGCGCCTCTGATGATCAGGGAACAGTTGTTGGCCCTGGGATCCATGAGGAAGAATCGGCCCTGCGTCTCGCCATTCACTGGTGTATTTCGGGCATTCGTGGCCACAAGTTCACGGTTTTGTGAGTAGTGCCCACTGTGGTACCAGTAGATGTAGATATTGACAGAGGGATACAATGAAGTCCAAGCAGAGGGGAAGGAGCAGGGCACGTTGGTGCATCCACCCTCCTGCACGCTCACAGATTCCTGCATTTGGATACCATGGCCTGGCTGCTGCTGCTGCTGCTGCAGGGACCCTTGGGGGACACAGACACTCAGCATTGACCCCTAAGCTTCCCCCACCTGCCCATTCCCCTTCCCAGGCCCTCTCACCTCCCCACAGCAGGGGCAGCAGCAGTAGGGGCATCATGTTTGCTTCCCATTGGCAGAGTGGGTCCAGTTCCTTGTGTCAGGGAGGGAAATGCCCAGCTATGGGGTGGGACCAATGATATCCCAAAAGGAAGCTATGCGTGTCAGAGCTGTGACCAGGCCTGGATGAGGAACTTAGGCTCCACAGGCTGTGGGGAGTGCTGTGAGGGCTAAGAAATCATCCTGTCTCATCTCCTCCAGCCCGACCTTGAAGGTAAATCTACCATGGTCCCCAGATGTTGAGCAGTTTGTCCAGATGTGAATCTGAATGTGTTCACCTTGCAGTTGATGTTGAAGTTAACAGAGAGCTCTCCTAGGGGTCATTCCAGTGAGAGTTGCTACTGACTCTTTTGGTTGGAGGGTGGGCCTCCTGAGTTCCACCCTCCAGCCAAAATCACTGAACATTCTGGGAAAGGAGGATTTTAAATTTTCTTTGGACAACCCAAGTACTGGTAGGCAAGGAAGAAAATTAGACCCAATTCCAGTGGATGGTGGAACCCAGGGAAAACTTGGGCATTAAAGTGCTTTGCTCTGAGAGACTTTGGGAATATGAGATGCACAAGCGATGGCCTTCCATGGTCAAAGGGTATGTAGAACAGCAAAAGCACACAGGTGCCCTCAAAGTGGGACGTGGGCAGGGAGATCTCACACCATTCAAAGGAACCTCAGACCCTGGTCCTCAGAACAGCAGCAAAGTTTCAGCCTTAAAGTTCAGGAAGCTCCATCCCCAGTGTCCCTCATGAGCTTAGTCCATTTTCAAAGCCCCAGCAAGGGCTCCAGGGATGTGTGGAAATAACCTGCAATCCTACTGCTCTTTATGAAAGAAAGAAACTTGATAAACATTTTCTCAAACATGACAATGATGTGAAACAGGTCAGATATTCCCTGTGACAAGTTGTGTGATTGAACATGTCTTAAACTACTGTATTTTGCCGCGTATAAGGCACACTTTTCCCCAAATTTTTGAGAGAAAAATAAGCATGTGTATTATACATTGGTGACATTAATTCAGTTTCTATATAAATGTTTCTAATTTTTTAATTATGCTTTTGCATTAATAGTGTAACTCTCGAAAGCAATAATGATATCTGTATACAAAATAATACCCTGAAATATGATAATCGGTTTAGTTTCTGTATATAAATAAATAAATAATTGGCTGGTGTGGCTAGTGGGCTGAGTGCTGCGTTGTGAACTGAGGGATCACAAGTCGATCCATTCGGGGCACACACCTGGATTGCGGGCCAGTTCCTTGCTTGGGTATGTGCTAGAGGCAGCCACACCTTAATGTTTCTTTCCCTTTGTGTCTTTCTCTCTTCCCCTTCTCTGAAATGGATTCAATAAAATATTTTTAAAGTTGAATAAAGAAATTAAAATAAGTGATTTTTTTCCCTGAGCCTTTGGGCTGAAAACGTGGGCACACATTATACACAGGAGTGCTTTAGACATGGCAAAATACAGTTCACAGGAAAATATTTGTACTAATGTTGAGTATAAACCTGGGTCTCCCTCTCCCCTGGGGAACATGAGAACCAGAGGTAACCAGCTCAACCCCACACTCACCCCAGACTCCTCACATGTTGCAAAGAACACTGTCTTGTGCAAGCAAAGAACTAAAGGGAGCAGTATTTTCATGGTTGTGCCCCCCCAAATTCACATCACTGAGCAGTATAGAAAATCTCAATGTGGATTGTAAAAATGGCAGAAATAATAAGAGTTTGCAAGAAAGTTCAAAATGGGGAACCCTCTTTCACTGCTTGTGGGAATGTAAGCTGGAGCAGCTGCTATGTAAATCAGTATGGCAGTTCCTCAAACACTGAACACAGAACTGCCCTAAGATCAGCAGTTCCAGTTGTGGGTGTTTATTTTGGGGAAATGAAAACACTAACTTGGAAAGCCCTAGGGTTTCCTATGTTCACTGCAGAATCATTTACAATAACCAAGATGGGGAAGTAACCTCAGTGTCTGTTGGTAAATAAAGGGATGAAGAAAACGTGGTGTATGTACAATGGAATATGATTGTGCCATAAGGCTAAGTGAATCAACATGACAGAGAAAGACAAATACTGTACGATCTCACTTGTATGTGGAAACTTAAAAAACAACTCAAACTCAGAGGTAGGTGATTCTCAGAGAAGGAAAATGGGTGCAAAATAAAAAGCCAACACACAGAATGGGAGAACATATTCACTGATATACCTGATGCAGGGTTAATATCCAACATTTATAAAGAAATTGCAAGTTCAACACCAATAAAAACCCAATTAAAATTAAGCAAAGGACCTGAATAGACACTTCTCTGAAGAAGACAACTAATGGCCAACAGACAAATGAAAAGATGCTCGTCATCACTAAATATCAGAGAAATGCAAATTAAAACCACAAGATATCATCTGACACCTGTCAAATGGCTATCATCAATCCATCAACAAACAAGTGCTGGCAAGGATGTGGAAAAAGGGAACACTTTTACACTGTTGGTGGGAATGCAGAGTTGTGCAGCCTCTGTGGAAAGCAGTATGGAGACACCTTAAAAATTTAAAAATGGATCTACCATCTGATCCAGCCATTCCACTTCAGGGAATATATCCAAAGAGACCCCAAACAGTAATTACAAGAACATGTTCACCCCTGTTAATTGCAACAAGATTTACACTACCAAGATATGGAAGCAGTCTGAGTGTCGATCTATAGATGAGTAGGTAAAAGAACTATGGGGCATTTACACAATGGAATACTACTAAGCCATAAAAAAGAAGAAAAATTTACCCTTTGTGGCAATATGGATGGCCCTGGAGAGCATTATACTTAGTGAAATAAGTGAGTCACAGAAAGAAAAACACCATATTATTTCACCTCTTTGTGGAATCTAATGAACAAACTGAACTACCAAGTCAAACAGAGACAGACTCATGGATGGAGAGCAGATGACAGCTGGTGTTGGGAGGAGTTACAGGGTGGAGGGATTGAGCAAAAAGCAAAAAGGACTCATGGACATGGACAACAGTGTGGTGATTGTGAAGGTAAGGGGGACTATAAGGGGACTAAATAGTGATATACAATACAATAAATCTTTTAAAAATAAAATAAAAAATAAAACTCATGGATAGCAAGAACAGATGGGTGGTAGCCAGAGGAAGTAAATATGGGTAGGGAAAAATGGGTGAGGTGGTCAAACTACAAACTTTCAGTTTTAATACAACTAAATCATGAGGACATCAGGAAGAGTGTGGTGACTGTAGCTAACAAGAGTGGGTATTAGTACAATTAACTATAAGGATGCAGTTAATAATGTGTTGTACATCTGAAAATTGCCGGGAGAAAAAATTGTTAAAAGTTCTCTTTATAAGAGAAAAGGTATGGAATTCTATGTGGTGATGGATGCTAACATGAGATATTGTGGTGAGCACTTGAAGACACATACATATATGAAATCATGAAGTTTATGTATGGGTCAAGTCCCTATGCCCTCCCTGCTCTGGGTCCCACACACTCCCTCCCCCACATCCTCTTCCAAGCCCACCCCAGTAACCATCTTTTGTACCCAGTGAGTAAGGATGTCCCTGTGTCCACATCTGGGCACCCCTCACACTTGGGAACAATTGATGGTCTTGGTGGCACAGAGGAGAGAGGCTGCCCTGGCCCTCTACTTACAGGTTTGGCTCTTCTGTGTTGTCACTACAGCCATCAGGTGATGCTGGCTCTTTCCCAGAAGCAACAGGATGAACAAGAGCTGAGTTCACCTGGAGGTCCCAAGTGGAAATGGTGCAAGGATGCACATGACTTTCTGCATCATGCCATGTGTGTTGGTGGAGGGTGACTCCTGGTAAATCTTACCAGTAAAAGGGGAATGTCATGCTTTCTCACCAGACCTCTGTTCCAAGATCCCAGGGTCCCAGGATGTGAACACCAAGTATCTGAGTCAGCACTAGGGAGGAGACAGAGATACCACTCAGAAATGTGTGACACCAGGATGATCCTTATGTTTAATTCTGCCCTCTGGCTCATGATGCTCTGACCCTACCTGTCCCATCCAGAGAGGGCATTTTCTATTTGTGACAGGATCTCCTAAGCACTCTTCTCCTCCTGAAGGAGCAATGCCCTGTTCTCCCCCTCCTGACACTGGTGTTTCTCAGGAGCAGTCACAGGTAGAGAGATTCCTATGGAGGTGGAGTTGGCCCCAGATTGTTCATTGTCTCTTTGAGGTACTAACCTGGTTTGTTTGGGCACAGGATTATCATGGTAAATTTGGTTTCTTCCTTCAGATAGAAGGAGTACAATATCTACAGTAAAGGCATTGAATTCGGGATGAAAGAAGGTCAGAGCACAAGAATACACAGGCACTTTGTCCTCACTGTGTCCCCAGTCCTCACACCTGCAGCTTCTGCCCTGATGCTTCTCTATGTTGTTCTCCAATAAAGAGGAAGGACAGTGGCCCACAGCCCTCTTACCCCCAACATGCACAGCAAGGGCAGTGGCACCAGCATGTCCATGGGGGTCATGTACAGGACACTTGAGGTCACAGGGTTACTCCCTGCTCTCTGGGAAGCAGTAGATGTCTATCCACAGTGCTTTCTGGAGGCTCATTTCCCAAACCTGCCCTCTCTCAGAAGTTTTCCCTTCTCCACAAGGACAAATAGGGAAGGGAAGGTGGAGCTCTTCTCACTGTAGGTCTGGTGACACCCTGTCAGGAGGGCCCCTTTGCATCCCACTCCCCACTCATGTCACCTGTGCCAAGTGTTCATACTCACCCTCCCTCAGAGAACACATAGAGGGCCATCTCTTTGTCCTGACTCAAAATTCTAAGAACATCTCTAGGAGCAGTAAGATCTGGGAACCTGGACCTACCAGAATCCAAATCCTCTCTCTGTCTCTGTCCTGGTCTGAAGACCAGGTCTGGTCACACAAGAAGCCTCAAGAAGGTGTGACAGAACTCATACTCATGATGAAGGGCCCCTCATGCTCAGAGCTCAAAGTGAGAAGGGTGGCCCTGACTCCAGCCCCACAGATGAGGGTGCCTCTGGTTGGTCTCTGTTGTCAGCTTGAGGTTGGAAAGTCACTGGACTCATGTGCAGCTGTGAGCTCATTCTCAGGGTTGCTAGGACCCTGTACTCTCACCCTCTAACTTCTCTACATTGTCTCCAGACAAAAAAGGCCAATGTTTCTATCTTTATGGAAATATTGCATGTCCCTCTCCTTGCCCCACCTCCACTTCCTTTGACCTTGCCTGGCTTGCTTTGTCCTCCATGATAACATTCTCCCTGCTGTGGTCCACTGATGTCACAGAATTCTTTCCCCATTCTGAATGTTTACCCTTCATGTAGAATGAACTGAAACTTAGAATTTATTTGACTCAACTGTCAGCTCCAAAACAACATATCTATCAGACTTCTGATTCTTCAATTCTTCATTTGAGCTGAATTGGGACTGCGCATACTGCCAGGCACAGAAGAGACTCAGAGATCCTATTTTCTGTTGTGCAGATCTCTGTGACAGTACAAGGAAGAGATTAAAAGCAAGAGAAAATACCAGCCTCTCTTGTGAGGAAAAGAAGGAAGGAATGGGAAGAGTCTGACCCAGATGGTTTTCTAGATGAGGTGACAGTAGATCCAGTCCTCACAGGCAAAGAACCCAGTGGCTTCTGAGAAATGCACTGTGTCTCTGAAATTAAGGCTCCTCTACCCAAGGATGGGGATGTGTGCAAGGGGAGATTGAGCATGATTGGGTGCACCTCTGTTCTGTAGGATAGACTGTCAACTGCCCTCATTCCCCAGTTTTACCCCGCATCAGGCAGGTCAAGTCTCTGCCTCCAGGGGTTGCACCATCCTCCATACTAGACCTGAGTGCTCCTCCAGGACAGGTTGGCGCTGTCCGTGGTGCTGGAGGACACCTGGGTTAGTTCTGCCAAGGAATTCTGCCCACAGGCACAAGGGCCTGAGCTTCAGGTAAGCAGGGCACCTAGGACACAGGGGCTTCAGCAAGGCGGGGTCCTTCTTGGGAAGGAGGAGCCAGAAGAAGGCGTGGCAGTGCTTTTCATGTCTGTGCTTTTCCTCTCACCCCTCTGATCTCTCATCACACTGTTTAATGTTATTCTTCCTTGAAAATTTTCCACAAAAGGCAACCATGGGAACAAAAAATTTCAGGTTTAAAATATTTTTGTATGTATTGGTTGTGAAAACATATATCTAGTTCATGTTGTATAAACCTTATGTATTTATTATAGCTTATATTATATAAATGTCTTATAAATATTGTAATGGATGTTTAATTATTACAATGAGTAATATACTATACTTTTTCATATTGCATTTCCTATATTATAGTACAATATTATGCGTTTATAAATATATACTATGGCACCTTGTCAAAATAGTCTACATTATATAAACATATAAGTTATACTATGGGATCATATCTCAAGTCAAGAATAAAACAGGAAGGCTCCCAGGAGCCTCAGAATTTCTCTTCATTCCCCTTTCCCTCCAAGCCCCTTTCATCTCCAGGTCATGAAGGCCACAGGACCAAAGGTACATCATCAGTGTGGGTAAATGCCATTGGGAACTTTGGTATCTTGGCTTAAATATTCTGTCTCATTTTCTGGACTCAAGTATTCCCCCAAATGCTAGTCTAACAAGTGCACATTTTCATTGATCTTCAATTATTCTACATTTTTAAATGAAGAGTTTTATTTGTTCTATTTACTTTTTTCCCAAACAATTTTGTTATTTTCAGCACAAGTCCTGAGCAGAATGGTTTAACCAGTTATTACCAAAACAAGAGTCACAATTCAACATCTTGCCATACTGAAATTGGAGTCTTGTAGTGGATGTGGGAACCAAAGTCCTCCTAGTTACAAACTATAATTGTCTCCTTCTTCTCTCAGGGCCATTTCCTCAATTTCTAAAATTGAGGAAATAAATCACCTACATACAGGTGCTTGTCTTGTGTCACTGGGACACTCACCTGGGCCCATTCTACCTGTGGATACCCCACAGACATTTCCCCCTTGCAGCCAATGTTATGGCTGGGCCAGCCCTTGTGGTTCTTGTTATGATTATAAGACACACTTCAGCAACAACCATTAGGGAACTTTGGCAAAAAAAAAGAGCTTTATTACACTCATCTCCTATTATCCACAGTTGTGCTTTCCATGATTTCTGTTATCTGTGTTCAAACACAGTCCAAAAATAATAAATGGAAGATTCCAGAAATAAACCATTCATGTTTTAAATTTTGCAATTTTCTAAGTAGTATCATGAATCTTGTATACCCTCTGTCTGTCCTGCCTTAGTGTGAACCATCTCTTTGTCCAGCATCTCCATACTGTATATACTGCCCACTTGTGAGTCACTTAGTAGTCGATTAGGTCTTCAGGTCTACTGTCCCAGTATCTGGTGACTTGTGTTCAGGTCACCCTTGTAGTAGCCTCATGCTGTGTCACAATGCCTGTGGCATTCACCTCCCTACACTTCATCACATAGGCCTTGTGACACCTTACAACAGCACAGTAAGTGATATGGACCCTGGATGGCAGGGGCCCTGTGTTGTTCCGTGTGTTGTGGTTGTGATAAACAAATTCACACAGACTACAGAAGTCTTGTGGAGAAAAGGGGATGGTATGGCCACTCTCTGAATGCGAGAGGGCCTCAACCCTTGCCTGGACAAGTTTTTATTGCTTTTTTGGACACATTACATCAAGAATGGTCCTCATTTACTATGAACAGATTCCCTTTAGGTGGTTACCTTTTACAGAAAACAAAGCAGAACATATTGCTAATTACATAAAAAAAGAAAGATATTTGCAAATGCAAAGGGAAAAGTGGTTGAACTGGTTACACTCCTGCTTGTGAGGTTTAGCATAGATTTTAGGAAGTTCCTTTAAAGATATGGAGTAAACATTTGTGCCTCAATTCAGGGTGAGGGAGTTTTAGCAAAAGCAAGCCTCAAAGCAACCTAGGTATAATGCAGGCCTGATTCCCCAAGGGGAACCTATCTGTGAGCGTGGGTCCTTTGTGCAGGATCTTGCTCCCCATTGGCCTTTCTGAGTGGGGGCTGGGCTACATTCCTCATGCCTTGTGGAATGGTGTCCTATAAGAAGAAGGGTGAGTTCATTAATGGAAGATATTTTATAAGATTTTATTTATTTATTTTTAGAGAGGAAAAAGGAAGGAGAAAGAGGGAGGGAAACATCAATGTGTGGTTGCCTCTCACACGCTCCCCACTGGGGACCTTGCCCACAACCCAGGCATGTGCCCTGACTGGGAACTGAACCACCAACCCTTTGGTTCACAGGCTGTCACTCAATCCACTGAGCCACACCAGCCAGGGCAATAGAAGACATTTTGAGAGAGGGAGAGACCACATTCACATAACCTTTATCACAGTATATTGTTATAATTCTGCTTTACCATTAGTTATTGTTAATATCTTTTTGTGCCTAATTTATATATTAAACTTCATCATAGGTGTGTACAGGAAAAGTCACAATATATATAGGACTTGGTACTATCTGCTATTTCAAAAATCCACTGGAGGTCTTGAAAGATCTCACCCACAGTTAAGGGACACTGCACACTTCATAATCATAGAGCTTATTGTTAGGGATCTACACTGTGGTACCACTCCTGACTCTGGTTGTTTTTGTTTTAGAACTTTGTTTTCAAAAAATTAAATTAAATCAACTATATAGAGGAGGGGGACTATGAGCTCTTTCTTCATGCCATACTTTTAACCTAAATCTGCCCAAGAATTGGGTTTGAAGGACAGCATGGGGTACGCCAGATGAAAGCAAGGGGGTGTGGCTTCCAGAAGGGAATCTCAAATTGCTAAAACATTTGTAGGAAATGTCATAGAAGATTTCAGGGACAAAGGCCATGGGGAAAAGGTGGGTGAGGAGGTAAATGCCAGGGGAAGAGGCCTGGGATGTAATGACTAAGTCCAGGGAGTCAGGTAGGAGTTTGTGTAGGACAGAGGCAGGGTCAGCTCTCTGGCCTGGCCAGTTTTACAGCAGAGGACAAACCCAGCCAAAAATCAGGAGGCCTGTGGGAGGCACTGTCACACCGTATGTGGTGCTGGCAGCCCTACTGGAAACACTATGTTCACAGCAGCACTCTATGGTGGTAACAGCCCCTTCCCGGGAACTTCCTCTTTAGCTCTGTGAAAAGGGCTCCCTGGCGGCTGCATCCTGGGCAGATTATGCACGTGGCTCTCTGTGTCTGCACCTCCTGCATCTCAGTCCTTTGTCTCTGAAAAAAATCATTTCTGGTGACAGGATGCCTAGTCAGCTCCTGCTTACACCTAACAAGCAATTGGAAAGATCCCTGTGGGGCTGTACATGGGATGGGAAAGGGACTGGCGCTCAGAAGGTGCTGGAGAATGGACAGGTACAAGTGAGGACAGATGACCCCAGAGAAACTATGATACCTCGTCATGAACCAAACACAAATTGGACAGCAGTGTCTTTCCCTTTACAGGGTTTGAGGAGTTCTCAGATGGAAAACAAGAGTAACAAGTTTCCATCCTGTTTTCTATGGCTGGTCACCCCTGGCTTCAGGAGAACTTGCCACCAGGACCTTTCTGTTCAAAAAAGAAACATAGGCCAGCCTTGGACCTCTGTTGGCTGTGGTTTCTTTAATGCTCACAGCTGCCTTTGACTACGATGTGTGGTCTCTGCTGTACAGAATGTGAAACTGAGGACAGAAAAATGAAGTGAATCACTTGAAGACAATGCCTTAGGAAGTGCTGAAGTCTGCACTCAAGCCCAAGTTTCTCCAAGCCCATCACCTTTCTTTTTTCTGCTCTGCCTGCAGATGCTCTTACAGTGGTTAATGTTAATGTTGCATGAGGTCACCTTATGCTACACCAACTTGTCCCTGACTTCTTTCCCCAGAGAGGCTGTGATGTTTCTGGCCAGGCCTAAGCTCTGAGCAAGTCCTTATTTGCTGGTCTTCTTGATCTCTGAGTACACTCAGGTGCTCTGAGTACACAAGGTGTCCTCCTTGTCCTGAGCCTCACACAGATACCCCCTGTGAAAACTAATGTTGGTGTACTAGGTATCCTGCTCCTCTCCCCATGGAGAAGCATTCCCCATGGGTGATGCTTGGCCTGGGGCCTGTCTGGCTGTGGATTTTGCTGGGAACCCTGAGTGAAGGGGAGAGAAGAGTCAAAGAAGAAAAAATCAGACATGGTCTCAAGGGGAAGTTGGGCTGATGGAACAGTTTTTATTCATCCTCTTATTCTACACACACTCCACGTGAACTCAACTATTTGCTCATTCCGTTAAAATTTTGTAATGATAAAGCTGATTACACCACATTGAGGGCTTACCGATCACATTTTGTCCTCACTGAAACCAAGTCTAAACGATACTCTTACTATTTCCATTTACAGATAGGGAATCTGAGATGAGGAGAGTTGAAGAAGCATGCCCAGAATGGGTAGAAAGTAATAGTTTTGGAGAGACAGTTCTGGCAGGCTATACTGGGAAAGAGGTGAGGTTGCTCAGTGGTCAGCAGACTAGGGCAGGAGGCTGACCCTGGGCTCTGAATAAGGAAGGGGAAGTCAACTCCCAGCTTTCTGTCCAGGTGACCACAGATGAGCAGGTTTGGAGAAATTCTGAGCAGCTCAGTCCACACTCATTGAAGGGACATGCCCAGTCCCTCCCCCTACACTGCATGAGAAGATACTCACATCACACACCCAGATGACTGTACCCATGACAGGGTCTTCATCATTCATGACCTTTTGTCTCCCACCTGTTTGCGTCTTGTGGAATTTCACTCTAAGGGAAGAAGTCAGGAGCCACAATGGCTCAGGCACAGGTGGGCAGGCTGCCTCCACTTCCTGAGAAGACCACTGAGGCATCCAGATCCCATGACCTAACTCAGAGATCTTCTGACATGCAAGTGAGTACTCTGTCTTCCACATGACCATGTGTTTCACCAAGACTAAACTTACATCACAATAGGCCCCTACACAGGGAGAAACCGCTACACAAGCAATCATACCAGTATTATCCCTAAGAGCCCCAAGTAGAAACAACCCAACTTTCCATCAATGCATGAGGAGCCAAATAAAAAGTGCAGCATCCGTGCCATGGAATATTATTAGGAATAAAAAAAATAAAAAAGTGACACATGAACCTGGAAAATATTGTCATGTGAAAAGACTCAAAAAGGATCATGTGTTATATGATTCCATTTATATGAAATGTCCAGAATGGGCAAATCTGGAGACACAGGAAATTAGTGTCTGTCTGGGGCTGGGGCATGGATAGTGGCACAAATGACAGATAAGGGATTTTTTAATTCATTTTATGCTAATGAAGAAGATTTAAAATTGACTATGGTGCTGGGTGCACAACTTTGTGACTAGACAACCATTGGATTGTATGCTTTAAATATATAAAAATTTGCCCTGATTGGTATGGCTCAGTGGATTGAGCACTAGCCTATCAACCAAAGGGTAGCTGGTTTGATTCCCAGTCAGGGCATATGTCAGGGTTGTGGGCCAGGTCCCCCCAGTGGGGGACACGTGAGAGGCAATCACACATTGATATTTCTCTCCCTCTCTTTCTACTTCCCGTCTGCTCTCTCTAAAAATAAATAAATACAATCTTTTAAAATATAAAATATTTAAAAGACACCTCCGTATATACTTAGCTCTGCCTTTCTGGGATTCAGGGGCCTCTCTCTGTACTCTCCGTGACACAGCTTTCTCCCAGGACACAGGCTTACATGCAAAAGGAGATGAGACACAAGCATAGGGACAGGAGGACCATGGCACTAGCACCACCAAGAGCCGCGGGAACCACTCCACACACGTATACTGCCTGCCCTGCAGAGAAGAGCCTCATGAGCCAATCCTCTCTCAGAACTCTGTGTCATGTCTTACCACGTCTTTGCAAAACCCGCTGTAGCTGTAGAGTCTGTTCAGACAGGAGATGGAGGGTCCTGTCCTAGCAAATAACACCCTTGTTGGATACAGCCCCTCTCCCGACCTCCATCCCCTCTTTTATCCCTTACTTTCTCCCTCAGCCTCCACCCCAGCAGGACTCTGACCTGGCAGCAGCAGGACACTGGTGCTCTGGGCCCCATGCACATTCTCTGCCTTGAAACTGAGTCTGAGGCCAGCTCTGAGCTCTGCGGGGAGGCTCAGGGAGCTTTTGGCCCAGGCCCCCACAAAGCTGGAGGTGACTGTGTAGGAGGCTTTGCTGGGGTTCCCCTCCAGCACCCCCTCCCCCAGCCACCAGCACAGGGAGGGGGTCGGTTGAGGTTGGGAGGGACAGCTGCAACACAGACTCTCCTCTTCAGGAAAGCAGGATGGTCCCAACAGACATGGGGGGTCTGTGGGGAGGAAGTAGATGGATCGGTGGTGCCTCTTCCTTCCCAGGACTCAGGTGCCCTGCCACCAGGGATCCCCACACTCATAGACCACTGAGAGGCTGAGGAAGAGATTTTGGGAGCCCAGTGGTTGCTGAGCTTGGCAGGTGAACTGTTCCTCTCCAGTCCCCACACGAAGTAGCTTCAGGATCGTGGTGCTGGAGATGGGGACAGTCTTCAGGGCTGGGGACTCCCAGAACCAGCTCAGCTGTGCAGGGAGGTTGCTGTCAGCCACACAGAGCAGCTGCACACAGAGCAGCTGCATCCCTTCGTCCTCTAGGATGAGAAGGGATGTGGTTTGCAAAACCTTGAAGGCTAGTGGAGAGAGATGCAGACAGACACACAAAGAGGGCTGAGTGGTGGGGAGAAAGAGGGAAAACACAGGTGAATGCACCAACCCTCAAGGGGTAAGAGGAGGGTGGTAATTTTCCTCCTTGCCTCCCCTATATCTGATCCCACTCATACTCTGATTCCCCTCAGCTCCAAGGCTGCTCCTGGGGCAGGTCCCAACTCCACAGAGGGAGGTTCTTTCATACCTGTAACATTTCTGAATGATACGCCTATGGTGAGGTTCTGTGGGGCATCTGGGACAGAAGGATAAGTTCCTGCCTTAGAGGGGAGGGGTGTATGGGAGTTACCCCAACCCAAGGAGGGGTAATGGGAACCAGAATGGTCACATAGCTGTGTTCTGGCCCAGTGCATTTCTACATTCAGATGCACAAAAGATTCCTCCTTTAACTCAGCCTACTGTACACACACACACAAAATACACAGAAAGACACAAAAAATCAGGTTTGCCAGTCCCAAGGTCCCCAGGACACCAGCTGTCCCTCCAACACTCACAGTACACATTGAGCTGAATGGTTTTCTGTATGGTCACCCCAGGTCCTGCAAGTGTCACCAGACAGGTGACTGTGGTGCTGTGGTCCCTGGGCTTTAGGGTTAAGGTGAGCACTGAGGAGTGAAGGATCTTGGGATTCAGAGAGTAAAGGGCATCCCCCACCCATGAGAAGATGAGAGGACTTCCTCCTTTGCAGGACCCTGGCAGGTTGCAGCTCAGATGTGTGGGGCAGCCAGACTCCAGAGGCCCCTGAATGTGGATGTCAGGTTTCTGTGTCAGGTCTGAAGAGGAGAGAGGGAGGTGCCTGGGCCCTGGGGCTCCACTGGGGACCCAGGATGTGACTGGGCCTGGGACCCATGCCACAGGGCCTGAGCTCACCCCAGGTCCTGTGTGTCTTCTAATACCCTGGGCCCAAGGCTGGGATCAAGTAGTGTCCCAGGGTCCTGTTGCTCTTCTAAGCTGGGTCCCATGTCTCTGCATCCTCTCCTGGGCCCCTGCCATACCTGTCACCTGCAATGTCAGCTTCTTCTCTTGGTAATCATTATGGTGAGTATATTCTTTCTGCACTCGTAAGACATAGGTTCCTGTGTCACTGTTCCTGGTGCCTCTGATGCTCAGGGAACAGTTGTTGGTGCTGGGGTCCATGAGGAAGAATCAGTGCTGTGTCTCTATCTTCACTAGTATATTTGGGTTATTCGTAGCCACAGCTTCAGAGCTATGTAACTGGTGACCACTGTGGTACCAGTGGGTGTAGATTTTAGCAGAGGGATACAAGGATATCCAGA
This sequence comes from Phyllostomus discolor, assembly GCF_004126475.2. Classification (NCBI taxonomy): domain Eukaryota; kingdom Metazoa; phylum Chordata; class Mammalia; order Chiroptera; family Phyllostomidae; genus Phyllostomus; species Phyllostomus discolor. Next base: position 22,429,107 of record NC_040914.2, read on the forward strand.
AAGAGGGGAAGGACAGGGCGTGTTGGTGCATCCACCCTCCTGCACACTCACAGATTCCTGCAGCTTGATACCATAGGCTAGCTGCTGCTGCTGTACATAACATGGGGGGGACACAGACACTCAGGATTGGCCCCAAAATATCCCACCTTCCCACCCCTCTTCTCAGGTCCTCTCACTTGCCCACAACAGGGGCAGCAGCAGTAGGGGCAGCATGTTTGCTTCTCACAAGGCAGAGCACATCCAAGGCCCTGTGTCAGGGAGGGAAATGCCCAACTATGAGGTGGAGCCAATGACACCCCAAAGGGAAGCCATGGGTGACAGAACTCTGGTCAGGCCAGAGGGAAACTTGGGCTCCACAGGCTGTGGGGAGTGCTGTGAGGGTTGAGAAATCATCCTGTGTCACCTCCCCCAATCTGACCCTGAAGGTGGATCTACAGGCACCAGATGAGGTGTGTCCAGATGTGAATCTGAATGTGATCACCTTGCAGTTGATGTTGAAGTCCAGAGGGAGGTCACCTAGGGGTCATTCCAGTGAGAGGTGTTCCTGGTGCCTCACGAGACCCACCCTTCAGCCAAAACCACAGAGCATGCTGGGAAAGGATGCATTTAAATTTTCCTTCAACTACCAAGTGCTGATAAGAGTAGAAGGAATTTACACCCAACTCCACTGGAGGGTGGAATCTGAACAGAAGCTGAATATTAAGCCCGATGCACTGTGGACACTGGGACATGGGATGCACAAGTACAGGGTCAGAGGGTATGTAAGACAGTGATGGTGACAGCACACAGGTGCCCTCAGTGTGGGATGTGGGCAGGGAGATCTCATCCCATTCAAGGGGACCTCACACTCTGGCCCTCAGCACAGCAGCAAATTTTCAGTCTTAAAGCTCAAGAAGCTCTATCCTCAAGGCCTCTCATTTGCGCAGCCCCTCTCAAAGCCCCAGCAACGGCTCAAGTGATGCGTGGAAATAACCTGAAATCCTACTGTGCTTTATGAAAGAAAGAAACTTGGTAAACATTTTCTCAACCATCACAATGTTGTGAAAGTGTCAGGGTCAGACATTCCTTGTAACAAGTTGTGGGATTGAAAGTTTCTTAAACTACCATATCTTGCCATGTATAATGCACAGTTTTTGCCCAAATTTTTGAGGGAAATATAAGGATGCACATTAGACATAGGTGGTACTAGTTCTGTATCTATATAAATCCTTTTAATTATTTTATTTATGCTTATGCATTAATAGTACATATCTAGAAAATAATAATGGTATCTCTATGCAAAACAATACCCTGGAATACAACAATCAGTTTACTTTCTACATACAAATAAATGAAAAATCGGCCCTGGCTGATGTGGCTCACTGGATTGAGTGCTGGGTTGAGAACTGACGGGTTACAGGTTTGATTCCCAGTCAGGGCACATGCCTGGGTTGCAGGCCAGGTCCCCAGCAGGGGGTGCACAAGAGGCAACCACACATTGATGTTTCTCACTCTCTCTTTCTTTCTCTCTTTCCCTTTTTCTGAAACTAACTAAATAAAATCTTTTCAAAACTTGAGTTCAAAACTGAAAATGAAAGATTTTTTTCTGAAACCTTGGGCCAAAATGGGGGGCACACATTATACCAGGAAATGCTTTATACACAGCAAAATAGGGTACACAGGAAAACAAAATGTCAATCTCCAGTGCCAAGGAGATGCTAGATCTCTTTGTAGTGGCTATATTATATAAACATTATATTATTATAATAATTAATAATGATTACTAGTATAATATTAATACCTATTACAGTAAGAGAATTATTCTCCTATGAAGAAGCAATCAAAAAGTATCAGTCAAAAAACTGTTGGGGACATGTGTCCTGCAGGTGGGCCAGACAGGAATGCCACACTACTAATCAAAATAGTCTGTAATTGTCTGAATTGTCTTATATTTTGGTTTTCAGCATTTTGGCTCTTCTTACTTGATGTGATGTGCTTTCCCATTTCAGAAAAACGCATGGGTACCACATGTTGCTGTTTCATTGAAGCAGTGATCTCAGCATTAGTAGAAATAGCAAGATCTACAAACCTGGGTCTGCCTCTCCCCTGGGGAACATGTGAACCAGAGGTAACCAACTCGACCCATATCTACCCCTGACTCCTCACATGTTGCCAAGAAGATTGTCTTGTGCAAGCAAAAATCAAAAGGAGGTACAATTTCCTTGGGGGTGCTCCCACATCTCATAATTGAGTGGTCTAGAAACTTTCAACCTGTCTGGATTATAAAAATGATGAGAAAAAAGAACTCTTGGCAAGAATGTTCAAAAAGGGGAACCCTCTTTCACTAATTGTGGGAATGTAAGCTGGAGCAGCTGCTATGTAAATCAGTATGGCAGTTCCTCAAAAACTGAACACACACAAAGCTGCCCTGAGATCCACCAATTCCACTTCTGGGTATTTATTTGGAAGAAATGAAAACACTAACTTGAAAAGCCCTGGGCACCCCTACATTCACTGCAGAATCACTTACAATAGCCAAGATGGGGAAGCAACCTCAGTGTCTGTTGGTTAAAGAAGGATGAAGAAAACGTGGTGTATGTACAATGGAATATGATTGTGCCATTATGCTAAGTGAATCAACATGACAGAAAGATAAATACTGTACAATCTCATTTCTATGTGGGAACTTAAAAAACGCTGAACCTCAGAGATAGAATAGATAGGTGATTCTCAGAGAAGGAAAATGGGTGCAAAATAAAAAGACAAAACACAGTTGGGAGAACATATTCAATGATATACTTGATAAAGGTTTAATATCCAACATTTATAAAGAAATCACAAATTCAACACCAATAAAAACCCAATTAAAATTAAGCAAAGGACCTGAATAGACACTTCTCTGAAGAGGACATACCGGTGGCCAACAGACAAATGAAAAGATGCTCATCACCACTAAATATCAGAGAAATGCAAATTAAAACCACAACAAGATATCATCTGACACCTGTCAAATGTCTATCATCAATCCATCAACAAACAAGTGCTGGCAAGGATGTGGAAAAGGGGAACACTTTTGCACTGTTGGTGGGAATGCAGATTTGTGCAGCCTCTGTGGAAAGCAGTATGGAGATACCTTAAAAAATTAAAAATGGATCTACCATCTGATCCAGCCATTCCACTTCTGGGAATAGATCCAAAGGGACCCAAAACACTAATTAGAAGAACATGTTCACCCCTGTTAATTGCAACATGATTTACACTCACCAAGATATGGAAGCAGTCTGAGTGTCGATCTCTAGATGAGTGGGTAAAAGAACTATGGGGCCTTTACACAATGCAATACTACTCAGCCATAAAAAGAAGAAAAATTTACCCTTTGTGACAATATGGATGGCCCTGGAGAGCATTATACTTAGTGAAATAGGTGAGTCACAGAAAGAAAAACACCATATTATTTCACCTATATGTGGAATCTAATGAACAAACTGAACTAACAAGCCAAACAGACAGGCTCATGGATGGAGAGCAGATGACAGCTGGTGTTGGGGGGAGTTACAGGGTGGAGGGATTGAACAAAAAGCAGAAAGGACTCATGGACAACAGTGTGGTGATTGTGAAGGTAAGAGGACTACAAGGGGACTAAATGGTGATAAAAATACAATAAAACATTTAAACATAAAAATAAAAAATCAAACTGATAGCAAGAATGGATGGGTAGTAGCCAGAGGAGGAAATTGTGGGTAGGGAAAAATGGGTAGGTGGTCAAAAGTACAAACATTTAGTCCTACTACAACCAAGTCATGGGGACATCAGGAAGAGCATGCTGACTGTAGTTAACAAGAGTGGGTATTAGAACTATTAACTAAAATGATACATGTGTTTAATAATGTGCTGTACGTCTGAAAACTGCTAAGAGAGGAAATTTTTAAAAGTTCTGTTTACAAGAGAAGAGATGTGGAATTCTATGTGGTGATGGATGCTAACATGAGATATTGTGATGACCACTTGGAGACACATACATATATTGAATCACTAAGATTATGTCTGGATCAAGTCCCTATGCCCTCCCTGCTCTGGGTCCCACACACCTCATCCCCGACATCCTCTTCCAAGACCACACCAGTGAGGACCTGTCATACCTAGAGAGTTAGGATGTCCCTGTGTCCACATCTGGGCACCCCTCACACTTGGGAACAATTGATTGTCTTGGTGGCACACAGGAGGGAAGCTGCTCTGGCCCTCTACTTACAGATTTGACCCTTTACTGTATAGTCACTGGAGCCACCAGGTGACGCTGGCTCTTTCCCAGAAGCAACAGCATGAACAAGAGCTGAGTTCACCTGGAGGTCCTGAGTGGAGAAGGTGCAAGCATGCACAGGACTTTCTGCATCATGACATGTGTGTTGGTGGAGGGTGATTGGGGGTAAATCTTACCAGTAAAATGTGAATGTCCTCCTCCCTCACCAGATCCCTGTGCCCAGACCCCACGGTCCCAAGTATGTGGATGTCAGGTATCTGAGTCAGCACTAGGGCTGAGTCAGAGACACTGCTCAGAAAAATGTGACACCAGGAGGGTCCTTGTCTTTAACTCTGCCCTCTGGCTGATGCTCTGACCTTACCTGTCCCATCCAAAGTGTACATTTTCTATTTTTCACAGGATCTCCTAAGCAAACCTCTTCCTGAAGGAGCAATGTCCTCTTATCCCTATCTTGACACCCGTGTTTCTCAGGGAACCTCACAAGTGGAGGTCCCTAAGGAGGTGGAGTTGGCCCAAGCTTGTTGATAGTACTGACCTTCAGGTACTGACCTGTTCTGTTTGGGCACAGGATGATCATGGTACATTTGGTTTCCCCCCTAAAACCAGAAGGTGTACACTATCTACAGTAAATCCATAGATCTTGGGATTAGAGAAGGTCAGAGCATGAGGATATGCAGGCCCTTTGTCCTCACTGTGTCCCCAATCCCCACAACTGCAGCTTCTGCTCTGATGCTTCTCTAAGTTGTTCCCCAATAAAGAACAAGAACTGTGTCCCACAGCCCTCTTACCCCTCACAGGCATAGCAGGGGCAGCAGCACCAGCATGTTCTTGGGGGTCACATACAGGACCCTTGAGGTCACAGGGTCACTCCTTGCTCTCTGGAAAGCAGTAGATGTCTATCCACGGTGCTTTCTGGAGGGTTGTCTCCTAAACCAATTCTCTGTCAGAAGCTTTCCTTCTTGCCAGGGGCAAATAGGGAAGGGAAGGCAGAGTCTTCTCACCTTAGGTGTGGTGACACCCTGTCAGGAGGGCCCCTTTGCATCCCACTCCCCACTCATGTCGCCTGTGCCAAGTGTTCATCCCAAACCCCTCTCAGGAATGGATGGGGAGCAATCTGTCTCTGATCTATCAGAATTCTAAGAACATCTCTCATAGCAGGAAGGTCTGGGCACCTGGACCTACCAGAATCCAAATCTTCTCTCTTTCTGTCTTGGTCCCCAGGTCAGGTCTGGTCACACAAGAAGCCTCAGGAAGGGGTGGCTGAACTCATGCTCATGACAAAGAACCCCTCATGCTCAGAACCTCAAACTAAGAAGGGGGACCTTGACTGCAGGCCCAGAGGTCAGTGGTATGCTGGTGGGTCTCTGCTGTCAGTTTGGGGTTGGAAAGACACTGGACCCATGTGCAGCTATGAGCTCATACTCAGGGATCCCAGAACCCTGCACTCTCACCCTCTAACTTCTCTACAGTTCCTCCAGACAGAAAAGGCCTCCCCTCTTCATGAATCTATTGAATCTCCCTGTCCTTACCTCACCTCCACTTTTCCCTGGTCTGGCATGGCTTTCTCTGCCCTTCACACTAACATTCTCCCTGCCGATCCACTGAAGTTGCAGAATCCTTTCTCCAACATGAATATTTTCCCTTCATGTTGAATGAATTTAAACTTAGAATTTATTTGGGTGACTTAACAGCTCCAATTACAAAATCTCAACCAGGCTTCTGATTCTTCATTACTTCATTTCTGCCGAATCAGGACTTGGCATACTGCCAGGCAAAGAAAAGGACCCACAGACCATGTTTCCTCTTGTGCAGAGCTCTGTGACCGTACAAGGAAGGGATTTAAACAAAAAAGACAAAGAAAATATCAACCCACTGTTGTGAGGAAAAGAAGGAAGGGCAAAGGTTATGACATAGGTTATCTGGAGTCAGCCATGAGGGTCAAAGGACCCAGTAACCTCTGAGAAATGCATTCTTTATCTGAAGTGAAGGCTCATCTTCTCTAGGATGTGGGGGTGTCCAAGGGGAGAGTGAGGAGAAGTTTGGGTGCATCTCTGTGCTATAGTACAGAATGCCATCAGCCTTATTCCCCAGCCCTACCTCCAAATCTACCTGGAGACAGCATCAGATAACACAGTTCAAGTGCTGAGTGCTTAGCCTGCCAACCCAAGCCAACATCAAATGCCAGTCTGAAGTCCAGGTTAGCATCTGGGCTTCTGACCAACTGGCTCTGAATCAGAGGTTCCCAAAATCTCAACCTCTTTGGATTTATTAATTGGCCAGAGTGGCTCACAGAACTCCGAGCACATATTACTCACTAGGTCACAACCTCACTAGGTCACAACCCTCAGCAGAGATGCAGAGGATGGGGAGTGCAGTAAGGGGTGTGGAGCTTCCATGGCCTCTCTGAGGTGCCCTCTCTGCCAGCACCTACACGTGTTCAGCAACCTGAAACCACCCAGATGATGTCCTTTTCAATTTTTATGGAGTTTTCATTATGTAGTCATGATTACAAATCACAGATCACTGGTGATTGATCCTTCCCAGCCCCTCTCCCATCCTGGTTCCCTCTGGCTTCACACCACCTGACACAAGAGGCACCTCTCACAATGGGGATTGCACATGTGGACCCAACACGGCCTTTTCCCCTAGGCCCATCCTATGTCCTGTGGTCACAATTGAGGGTCAGATGGGCTTGTGCGTGGAGCTGTGAGAGGAGAGGAAGTTGTGACCACAGCCACAGGTATGGACAGAAGGGCAGAAGAGGAAATTTCCCCATAACCTGTGCCAAGTTGGGAGGACCCCAGGGGCACAGAGGAGACTGGGCTGAAACACCTCTGAACAGAAGGCCCATCCTAAGCAACCCTCAGCAGTGAACTGGGAGAAAGGAGAAACCATTATCTCACTTTAAAGATTTTATTTTATTTTTATTTTTAGAGAGAGGGGAAAGGAGAAAAAAAGAGGGAGAGAAACATCAATGTGTGGTTGTCCCCTACAGGGCCCCCACTGGGGACCTGGCCTGCAACCCAGGCGTATGCCCTGACTGGGAATCGAACCACTAACCCTTTGGTTCAAAGGACGATGCTGAATCCACTGAGCCACACCTGCCAGGGCTACTATCTCACTTCAGCCAGGGTCACTCATAGCCCTTATCTCAGTTTAGAAAAGCCACCAGAATTCATCTCAGAGAGAGGAGTGTGTGTGTGTTTGAGTATGTGTTAACTAATGATAAAAATTATTTGTACCTCTGTCTGCTACCTTCTTCCCGCCCCCAACTGGGGATCGAACGTACAACCTTTTGGTGTACAAGATGACACTCCAACCAACAGGGCCACACCAACCAGACTGAGAACCATTTACTTTAAAAAGTGAATCCCTTTGCTATTTCCAGGATCCACCTCCACCACACATAGTTATTACATTATTACTGTCTATGTTCCCTCTTGTGCACTTTGCATCCCAGGGACTATTCCGATGGGTGTCTCTTTAATTCCACTTTTCAGCTAGGTTCTGACTCATTGAATCTGGGATAGAAAATCAAGGACAAATCCACCCTCTGCAGGACACAGTGCAATCCACAATTTTATGTTGCACAATAATCTCACAGGAGACCCTCTCCATAGGAAAGAAGTACTTTCTGGTTCCTAGTTCCCTCCTCTTGACATTGGTGAGGTGCTAGCTCTTCAGAGAGTCAGGGCAGATTTGGTGATCCTTCAGGAGCTGAAGCTGACTTGGATCACATTTTATATATTTGGGATCTAGAGTCAGGGAGACCCGCTAGAGGAGGGGAATGGATTCACTGCAAACACTCATTACAGGTTTGCTCCAGAGCCGTGAGTTTAACCACAGTGATTCTCAGAACCCCTCCATTGGGTTGAAGAAAGGCCCACAGACACTAAATAGGAAAATCAAATTTCATGTTGTATAACTTAACACAATTTTTATTTATTGTTACATAGTAACTAACACAAGATGGGTGTGTTTAAACAAGAAAGGAAGAGCTGTGCTCCCAACTCTACTGTGCTCGGACATCTACATGGACGGGGTCGTTTGGGAGACAAGAAACTCAGGTGCTAATCAGGTAACTTCTGGGCAATGGAAGGTAAAGGCCCCAAATTCACTCCCTGCCTGGGTCTGAGGATGGAGACACAGGAGCAGGGGGTGGGGAGAGAGAGACAGGACATGTTGAATGGGAGAGGCACAGGCAGCAGCAACGGGGCCGTCATGGGTGTGTATCACTTGTGGTTCATTTTTGTATCTTATGATTCTTTCAAATCTTTAAACCCTGCTAAACAAGGAGACAAAGCTCCTTCCAGAAGTGGCTAATTCTCACAGACAGGAAAAATCTCTGTTAGGAATAGCCGATCAGGTGCAAACCACTCAATCCTGAGCCCATATTCCCAATCACCACAGCCTGTCCTCAATCACCCAGGAGCTGGGACTAAGGAAATGAAGACCTCCCCAACAAACAAACACTCCTGATATTTTCATAATAGCTGATCTTAAAATGCTTCCCCTGCCCTGTCTTGCATTTCCCATGGAAGCTCCAATAAAGACTGGCTAATCTTCCCCCCACTTTCATCTGCATCCTGAGACAACCTGGTGCTTCCCCCAGGGTCCTGCCTGGCCTTGTGGGGCCTCCTCTCAGGAAATGAAAGGAATGAAAACCTTCTTTTATTGGTGTTAACTCTGCTTGTTGTCACTCAGTCACTTACACAAATTAAAACCCCAAGGATACAAGTGAGACAGGTAAGTCAGGAGTTCCCAAGGAGAAGGTGACACTGATGTCCCATGACTGCCCCTCTGGACTCCATGTCTCATCTCAGTGCTGTATTCACAAGAAGGGAGGGTCAGTCACAATGTCAGCCTCGTTCTCCAGGGTCCTCCACACCTGCGGGGCCAACACAGGTCTCATCTCAGGGACTCGGCCACTTTAGTTCTAATTCTGGGCAGGTGGGACCACTCAGCCCTACCTGGAACTTGGGGCCAATCACTGACCTTCCCTGTGGAGAAAGAGCTGCTCACCTGGTGCAGTAGAACCAGGTGAGGCCATAAGTGAGGAGGATGCCAACCTTCATGAGGCCCCCTCTGATCAGAGTGAGGACCAGGGGCCAGGAGCCCTGCTGCTCCTCAGTCACACATTTGCAGGAAGTGGGTTGTCCTGGGGAAGAGGAGAGGGGGTCAAGCTGTTACAAAAGGTCTCAGTCTCTCCACAGCCCCAACACCTGACCTGGCTGCCCATCACCAGCACCTGTCTTGCAACTAGCTCAGCACAGACAGGCTGAAGGAAACATGCTGGGATCCCAGTGGGTGCTGAGCCCAGCGGGTGAACTCCCCTCTGTCTCCAGCCCCTACATGGTTCAGCTCCAGGACCCTGGGTGCTGAGGCTGGGACGGGCTCAGGGCTTTTCCCTCCAGGGTCCAGCTCAGTTAGCCCACCCACTCACCAGACTCTGTCTGGTCTTCCCACCTTTTTGTGGAACCTGCTGTAGATTCTGTTCAAACAAGCAATGGAGGATCCTGTGGTAGCAAATCTCCCCCTCCTCGGGCCAAGCCCCTTCCAGCTCCATCTCCCCTTTGATCCCTTCCTTCTCCCACAGGCTCCGCCCCCAGCAGGCCCTTGACCTGGCAGCAGCAGCAGCAGAACACTGGCACTCTGGGCCCCGTGGACATTCTCAGCCTTACAGCCAAGTCTGAGGTGGGCTCTGAGCCACACGAAGAGGCTCAGGGAGCTGTTGGCCCAGGTCCCTATGGAGCTGGAGGTGATGGTGTAGGAGGCATTGCTGGGGTTCTCCTCCAGCAGCCCCCTCCCCCAGTCACCATTGCAGCTAGGGAGTAGGCTTGGCTCAGGAGGAGCAGCTACAGCTCAGACCCTGGTCCTCCCAGGAGCTGGAGGGTCCCAGCAGCTGTGGGAGGTCTGTGGGGAGTGAGAAGAAGGGTCAGCAGTGCCCCTACCCTGCCAGAATCCAGAAGTCCTGTGCCAAGGGGTCCCCACACTCAAAGACCAAGGAGAGAATGAGAGAGATTTGGGAAGCCCAGCCAGTGACAAGCTTGGCGGTTGAACCTCCTTCTTCCCCAGCCTCCAGAAGAGGCAGCTCCAGTATCTTGGTGCTGGAGATGGGGGCGGGGCTCATGGCTGGGGATCCCAGGAACCAACTCAACTGTGGAGGGGGTTGCTGTCAGCCACACAGAGCAGCTACAGACCCTTGTCCTCCAAGATGGTAAAAGATGGGATTTTTTGCAGAATGTTGAAGGCTTTGGGGAGAGAAGGGCAAGGGGGAAATAGATAGATAGATAGATAGATAGATAGATAGATAGATAGATAGATAGATAGATAGGAAGGACACATAGGGCAGCACCCACCCAGAAGAGGTGAGGGAGGGAGGGTGGTGGTTTTCCTCCTTGCCTCTCCCATATCTGATCCCACTCACACTGTGATTCCCCCTCAGCTCCATGGCAGCCCCAGGGGCAGGTGTCAGACGCAGAGAGGGAGCTTCTTTCCTACCTGTGACATTTCTGTAGGATCCATCAATGGTGAGCTTCCTTGGGTCATCTGGGACAAAAGATATGGCCTCACATCGCAAGGGAAGAGCAGTAGGAAGCAGGATGATGGGAACTGGAAAAGTGGTATTGCTGTCTTTCTGGCTCACTCCCCACCTGCATTCTGATCCATGCAAGAGTGTTCTCAGGGTAGCTTAGCCTCCTGCACACACATACACACATGTGCACACACCAGTCTCACTGCCCTTAGGACACCAGCCATCCCTCCCACACTCACAGAAAACATTAAGCAAGATGGTTCTCTGTGTAGTCACCAAAGACCACTGGTGTTTCACCTGACAGGTGAGGTTGGTCCTGGGGCCCTGGGGTGAAGGTGAGCACCAAGGAGTGGAGGGTCTGGGGGTTCAGAGAGTCAACAGCAGCTCCCACTCAGGACAAGGCAAGAGAGCTTCCCCCTTTGCAGGACCCTGGCAGGCTGCAGGTCAGCTGTGTGAGGTGATCAGACTCCAGAGGCTCCTCCAAAACATCGATGTCTGGTTTCTGTGTCAGCTCTGAGGAGGAGAGGGGGAGGTGCTTGGGAACACCTCCCCACAGAGGTTGGGAACCTAAAGTATGAACCTGAGAGGGACGCCTGACTCAGGGCCTGAGCTCATCCCGGGTCCTGTGTGTCCTCTGGCCACCCTGGGCCCATGGCCTGGATCAGGGGGTGTCCTAGTGTCCTGTTCCTGTTCTAAGATGGGGTCCCATGTCTCAGTGTCCTCTCCTGGGCCCCTACCATATCTGTCACCTGCAAAGTCAACATCTTAATTTTATAAGTATATTTCACATCATCTCCTCTCTCAACTCGGAAGATGTAGGGGCCTGCATCACTCTTCCTGGCATCTCTGATGTTCAGGGAACAGTTGTTGGTCCTGGGGTCTGCGAGGATGAATTGGTCCTGGGTCTTCCTCTTCACTGGTGTATATGGGTTGTTTGTGGCCACAGGAACATTCTGCCGGGTGAGAACCCCATTTCGATACCAGTAGATGTAGAGGGGCCAGAGGAATACCACAACCTCCACGGGTAGGAGAAGGAGCAGGGCACATGGATGCGCAGACCCTCCTGCACCATCACCAATTCCTGCACTTGGAGTTCATAGCCTCTCTTCTCCTGCAGGGACCCTGGAGGGGGCACAGACACTCAGCTGCAACCTCAGTCACTCTCCCACTAGGCCATGCCCCCTTCCCATGACAACTCACCCACCCCCCACAGCAGGGGCAGCAGCAGCTGCAGAGGCACTATGTCTGTACTCACAGGGCAGATCTGTCCCAGTCCCTGTATCAGGAAGGGAAATGCACAGCTGTGAGGTGGGGCAATGATGCCCCAACAGGAAGCCATGGGTGACAGAGCTGTGGTCAGTCCTGGAGGGGAAGTTGGGTTCCACATGCTGTGGGGGTGTGGAGGGGACTGAAAAATCACCCTGTCTCAGCCTCAGCCCTCTGCCAGATCCTGCAAGTATTTATACCAAGAGTTTGAGAGGCCTGTCCAGATGGGAAGCTGATCACCTAACTGAAGAGGGAGGTCACCCAGGGATCATGTGTGGATGGATCCCGGCCTGCAGTATCCATCTCGGCTGTGGATGTTTGTCAAAACATGCTAAAAACATACACAGAGACAACCAGGTCCTTTTGGAGAATAGGAACAGCAGGGCCACTCCTCACGTGGGGAGCGTGCCTCGTTCCCCCTCTGGAGAGGCTTTTTATTGGTTTCGTTTGAATAAGAATTCAAGTAAAAGCTCATTACTCATTGCTGGGAAGTAAGGATCAAACAACAGATAACAAGGAAGTCTGAGGGCCTATTTTGAGTCAGGGTCAAACAGCTGTAAAACTTTAAAGAACAAATTTACTTCTTCCTTGGACCCTTATCATTTCCCTGGGAGCATTCTAAACAAAGCAGGTTTCACAGGATCTTACATATTCTTTCTTAGGCCTGATCACCTGCAGAACCCACCCTTTTCAGCCCAGAGCTGCACCACCCTGTCATTGTTTCAGGCTTAGGTGGAGCAAGGGAAGTAAGGCAGCCAAGGGATAAGGAGATTTTCTCCCAGACAATGAGGACTCAGGCTGTATCACAGCCGAGGAGCGAGGGTCCATCACCCCTTTTGCTGTAGCCCCCAAAGTCCTTTCTTGGGAGCCTCCCACGTGATCATGCCTGTCTTAGATCATTCCCCCATTGGGGAATCTTACCCGTCATTGGCTAACTGACCAAGCTTTGGGGTTCAGTTATGAATGAAGCATAAGAAGCAGCGCTCCTGTCAGGGAGATAAGCTTTTGTTTCTTTCCTGGCTTATGGTCCAAGGGCACTCCCTAAGCCTTAGCCTTGGTGGGGTTACAGCTTCTGATACCAGGCAGAGCGGTTCCCAACAATCATGGCAGTCAGAACTGCTCCAGGTGACTCAGGGGACCCACCCTCAAGTTGAAACCACTAAGCATTCTGGAAAAGGATAATTTTAAATTTCCTTTAGACCACACATGTGCTGGTGGGAGCAGAAGGAATTTAGACCCAAGTCCAGTGAAGGGTGGAACCCAGGGAGAAGCTGAATGTTAAAGCGCTGTGCTCTGAGGCCTCTTTGGAGACATGGTGTGCACAAGTGATGGTCTTCTGGAGTCTGGGGATCTGGGGGACAGCGACAATGCACAGGCACCCTCAAAATGGGGTGTCTGGTGGGAGATCTCACTCCATTCCAGGGGACCCAAATGCTGGCCCTCAGCACAGCAGCAAACCTACCACATTAAACTCAGGAAGCTCCATCCTCAGGTCACCTCACAAGCTCGGTATCCTTTCAAATCCCTGCTCTACAGATGTGTGGAAATAACCTGCAATCCTGCTGTTCTTTTATGAATGATAGAAACTTGATGAACATTTTCCCAAACATGACCATGAAGTAAAACAATTCAGAGTTTCCTTGTAACATGTCTTGTGATCAACGAAAGTTTCTAAACTATACTGGAAAGTGAAATGTCAGTCTCCTGAGCCAGAGGAAGTACTGACTCTCTTTCTATTGGCTCCATTACATAAATATTATATTATGATAATAATTAATAATGATTACTAATATAATATATATGTTTATTCCTATAAGACAGAATTATTCTCCCATAAAGAGACGATCAAACAGGATCAGTTGAAAATGTGGGGGGTATGTGCCATGCAGGTGGGTCCAACAGGAACACCATACACGAATGAAAATAGTCTGCAACTGTCTGAATTCTCTTGTATTTTGGTTTTCAGCATCTTAGTTTTACTTTTTTGAAATCTTTTATTTATTTATTGTTAGAGAGAGGAGAATGGAGGGAGAAAGAGAGGGAGAGAAATATCAGTGTGTAGTTGCCTCTGATGTGCCCCCTACTGGGGACCTGGCCCCCATCCCAGGGAAATGCCCTGTCTGGGAATTGAACGGGAGACCCTTTGATGCACAGGCTGGTGCTCAATCCAAGACCCACACCAGCCAGAGGAATTTTATCTTTTCTTGCTTGATGTGATGTGTTTTGCCTTTTTGGAAAAACTCATAGGTGCCACATGTTCCTTTACTATTTTTTTTTGAAGCTGTGATATCATCATTAGTATTCACATCAGCTTCCATGACACCTGGGGCTTCCCCTGCCTTGGGGAACATGTGAACCAGCTCTATGCCCCACCTACCTGGGACTCTTCACATATTGCAAAGAAGATTGTCCTGTGCAAGCAAAGGACTAAAGGAGGTAGGATGTCCATGGTTGTGCTCCCACAATTCACATCTCTGAGTGGTCTGGCAAATCTCAAGGAATGAATGTTGGCAAGAAAGTACAGAAAGGGGCACCCTTGCACTGTGCCTAGGAATGTAAGATGGGGCAGCTGCTATGGAAATCCACTATGTCAGTCCCCCCAAAATTAAACATAGAGCTGCCATAAGATCCAGCAATTCCACTCCCGGGTATTCACTTGGAGGATATGAAAATACTAACCTGAGAACATATATGCATCCCTGTATTTCTTGCAGCATTATTTATAATAGCCAAGATCCGAATGCTACCTAAGTGTCCATTGATAAATGAAAGGATGAAGAAAATGCACTATATACACAGTGGAAGTCGTTCATGTCATACAATGAAAGGAAATCCTGCTATTTGTGACACATGGGTGGACCAAGAAGGCTCTAGACTAAGTGAAGTAAATCAGGCAGAGAAAAGCTCATATCATTTCATTTAAATGTGAAAAAATTTTTTATATTCAAGCTCACAGATAGAGACAAGAGACTTCTGGTAGCCAGAGGCAGAGGGTGGGGAGTGGGCCAAAGGGTTGAAGGTGGTCAAAAGTGCAAACTTGCAGTTATTAGATAATTAAATCATGAGGCTGTAATGTACAGCATGGTGACTACTGTTAATAACAGTGGGTATTAATACCATTAACTATAGTAATATAGTTAATAACAACATATTGTATACTTAAGAATTACTAAGAGCCCAGGCTAGTGTGGCTCACTGAATTGAGTACCAGCCTGAGAACCAAAGGGTCATCACTTCAATTCCCAGTGAGGGCACACGTCCGGGTTGTGTGCTGAGAGGCAACCCAACAATGTTTCTGTCACACAGTGATGTTTCTCTATCTCTCTATCATCCCTCTTCTCCTCTTCTAAAAATAAACAAATAAAATCTTTGTTAAAAAAGATTTGCTAGGAAAGCATATTATTCATAAAAATTTTTTGAAGTTCTCATCAAAACAAAAAAGTGTGTAACTCTATGTGGTGATGGATATTTGACAAGACATACTGTGCTGAGCACATCACAATAGATATATGTGTCAGATCATTAAGTACGACTTTGGACTGAAGTAATGTCATAGGGCATTATATCTCTATAACACACACACACATATACACTAAAAAACTGAGCCTGATACTTGGGTTAGATTACAAGGCTCAAGTCTTCCAGACAGAATTCCATTGCAGGTCCACGTGTGCTCCAACAAATCTGTGATCCTCATCTTCAATTTACTGATTAAATATCAAGAGATAAAACAATGATCATTAGCAATTTCAAATGCCTTCATGATAAAACTCACAGACAACCAGGAATAAAAATGAATTTCCCTGACAAGGTAAGGGTCGTCTTCAGCAAACATCACACCTAATGCAGTAGTATTGGGTCCTAGTCTATAAAACCTAAAACAATCAGTAAAAGCTGTAACAATTGAAAAGAAAACAAAGCTTTCCTTCTTCATTAAAGATTGCATATATATAGAAAACTCCACAAGTATATACAGATACATTTCAGAGATTAATAAGAGAGTTAGTAAGGGTACTAAAGACAAAATCAAATTTCAAAATGCAAATGCATTCCTCTGTCACAGTATAAACAAAAATGATGTTATATAAGATGTCATGGTCAACAGCATGAAAATCATGATACAAAAACAAGGATGGTTCTTTCCAAGAACCAGCAGCATACACAAGAGCTGAGTTCATACACGGGTCCTGGGTGGAGAAGGTGCAAGAATACACGGGACTTTCTGCATCATGACATGTGTGCTGGACTCAGGGTCAAATGTTGCCAGTAAAGGCAGAATGCCATATTCCCTCACCAAACCCCTGTGCCCAGACCCCAGGGTCCCCAGGACGTGGATGTTAGGTACCTGAGTCAGCAGGAGAAAGGGGACAGAGACACCACTCAGAAACATATAACACCAGGAGGGTCCTCCACATTAACCCTGCCTTCTGTCTGAGGCTCTGACCTTATGTGTCCCAACCACAGAGGGTGTTTCCTCTTTGTGACAGGATCTCCTAAGCAGTCTTCTCCTGAAGGAGCCATGTCCTGCCCTCCCCATCCTGACACCTGTGTTTCTCAGGGGACCATAACAGGTGGAGGTTCCAAAGGAGGTTGTATTGGCCCAAGGTTGCTGCTCACCTCCTGCAGCTCTTGACCAACTCTGTTCCAGAACAGGAGGATCATGGTATATGTTGGTCTCTTCCTTAAACCAGAAGACATAGACTATTCTACAGTAAACCCATAGATTTTGAGATGAGAGAAGATGAGAGCATAAGGATACACAGGCACTTTGTCCTCAGTGTCCCCAATCCTCACACCTGCAGCTTCTCCTCTGATGCTTCTCTAAGTTGTTCCCCAATAAAAAAGAAGCACAGTGTCTTACAGCCCCCTTACCCCACATGCAGGTGCAGCAGCACCACGTGACCTTGGAGGGTCATGTCCAGCACCCCTGAGGTCACAGGGTTAGTCCCTGCTCTCTGGGAAGGAGTAGATTGCTATCTATCACTCTTTCTGGAGGGTGGTATCCCAAACCTGCCCTGTGCAAGAAGCTTTCCTTCTTTCCAGTGACAAGAAGGGGAGGGAAGTTGGACATCTCCTCACCTAGTTCTGGTGACAGCCTATCTCGATGGCCCCTTTGTATCCCACTTGCCACTCATGTCACCTGTCCCAAGTAGTCATCCCCATCCCCCTCAGAGAATGCACCAAGAGTGGTCTGTCTCTGCTCTCTCATATTTCTCAGAACATCTGTAGGAGCAGGAGGGGCAGGGGGACAGGCCCTACCTGAAACCCAATCCTCTCCCTGTCCTGGTCCTCAGCCCAAGTCTGTTCACACAGGAAGCCACAAGAAGGGGTGGCTGAACTCACACTCAGGTCAAGGGGCCCCTTGTGCTCAGAACTTAGAAGGACAGCCCTGTCTCCAGCCCCAGTGGTCAGGGTGCTGCTGGTGGGTTTCTTCTCACAGTTTGTGGTTAGACAGCTACTGGACTCATGTGCAGCTGTGAGCTCAATCTCAGGGTTCCCAGGACCCTGCACTCTCACCTTGTAACTTCTTTACATTTCTTCCAGTCAGGAAAAACCTCCCATCTTTGTCGATCTATTGAATCTGGCTCTCCTTACCCCACCTCCATTTTCTCCTGACCTTGCCTGGCTTGCTCTGCCCTTCATGATAACATTCTCCCTGCTCTGCTCTACTGAGGTCACAGAAGTATTTCCCAATCTGAATATATTCCAATTCATGTACAATGAATTGAAACTTAGAAATTCTTTCAGTGGCCTAAGAGCTCTAAATACAACATCTCAAACAGACTTCTGATTCTTCATTTCTTCATTGGACCTGAATTGGGACTGGATACTGCCAGGCACAGAAAAGACCCACAGATCATGTTTCCTATTGTGAAGAGCTCCCTGACAGTAGAAAGAAGGGGTTAAAGGAAAAAGAAAATATCAACCCACTGTTGTGAGGAAAAGAAGGAAGGGCAAGTGTCTGATGTAGGTGTTCTGGAGTCAGCCATGAGGGACATAGACCCCAGTGGCCTCTGAGAAATGCACTGTTTCTCTGTAGCTAGAGCTCCTCTTCCCTAGGATGTGAGGCTGTCCAAGGCAGACTAAGGAGGAGCTTGGGTGCACCTTTGTCCTATTAGACAGAATGCCATCAGCTTCATTCCCCAGCCTTACCTCTGCATGAGGCAAGTCAAGCCTGTGCCTCCAGGAGGCGCCCTCTCCTCCTGTCAGACCTGAGAGCTCCTAGTGGAAGGGTTGGCGCTGTCCCTGGTCCTGGAGCACACCTGGGTTTCCGTCTGCCACAGACCCCAGTTCACAGTCAAAAGGGCCTGAGCCTTAGGGAAGCAGGGCTCCTGGGATGGAGAAGCTTTGGAAAGGCAGGGGTCCTTGAGAAGGCAAAGTTAGGAGAAGGTGTGGGAGTGGGCTGGATTCATGTCTGTGCTTTTCCTCTTATCCCTCTTATTTGTCATCATGCTGTTTAATGTTATTCTTCCTTCTAACTTTCCCGCAAAAGGCAACCATTGGAACCTAAGACATGTCCTGGCTTGAAATATTTTACATGTATTGCTTGTGAAAAATATGTTTAGAGTTTACATTTTGTAAATGTTATATATTAATTATAGTTTACATTATATAAATATGTCTTATAAATATAATTATATATAAGTTGTTATAATTAATAATAACCTATAGTACTTTATTATATTGTTCTTTAATAGAATAATATTATGTTTATAAAAATTACAAATATGTAATATGGTATCTTATTAAAATATTTTATAATATATAAACATATAAGTTACTCTAGGGGATCATATTTCAAGTCAAGAAAAAAACAGGAAAACTCCCCAGGAGCCTCAGAATTTCTCTTTGTTTCCCTTCCTCTCCAAGCCCCTCATTGGTTGCCACCATATTGACACTTGGGGTCCTCTATTTTCTGCCCTTCCCTGTAATCATAACACCTGCATACCTGTTCTTCAACAAGATAGTTGCTACAGAACTTCATATAAATGTAGTGATGTAGTGATGTGGTTTTTGTATGACTTAATTGAGACTCCTCCAGCTTTCTTTCTATTATGTTAGTACAGTATATAATCTTGTCTTCTTTGAATTTTGACATTTCTATTCTTGTAATTTAGAAGCATATCTTATAAAGTACATACTACTAATCCAAGCTGACTTTCTGGTTTTAACTGAAGCTTTTATCCAATTGTATTCAACATAAGTTTCTTACATTAAATTTATTTTACATATGTGCCAACAATGCCACATTACTTTATCTTTTTAGTCTTCTCTCCTTTGGTTTACTAAGTTTTGAAGTATTCTATTTCCCTATACATTATGACTCTGTTTGTATAGTCATGACCATAAAGCTTACTGCATAAATAATTAACTTACCAAAGTTTTAGTAAAGGAAAAGCTCTCTCACCTCCTAGATAATATGTAAATATGAGAAAATGTAAAGTCTATTTACCCACCAAACCACATTGGACTTAGCTGTTATTATTCTCAGGAATTTCAAAACTATGTTTTTATTCTACTGGCAATGATTTTCCCCATGTACTTGATCCAAAGGGTCTGCATTACTTCCTCATTTTTGAATCATCTCTACTGAGTACAGACTATAAAGTGATAGTTAAAGATAGCATTTGCTTTCTTCTGATTTCCATGGTTGCTACTGATATTTCCATTTAAAAATGCTCCTCTTTAGAATGTAATCTGTTTTTTTTTCCCTGTGGATGCTGTTCAGACATTCTTCTCATCTTTAATTTTTTTTTGACTCACCCTTCTCCTGATGCCTACTCAATGTGGGAATGGTCTCCTTTGAAACTCCCCACCTTGGGCAGGGCCAGTATCCTCACTATCATTTCCAGGCCTCAAAGGCCACAGAACCAAAGGTACATGATCAGTGTAGGTAAATGCCATTGAAAACTTTGGTATCTTGGCTTAGATATTCTGTCTTATTTTCTGGATTAAAGCATTCCCCCAAATACTAGCTCAATAAGTTACAATTTTCATTTTGTTTTAATTATTCCGTACTTCTACACTGAGGAATTTGATGTCATCTATTTAGTTTTTTCCCAGAGAATGTTCTTATTTTCAGCACAAGTCCTGAGCAGAATGATTTAACCAGTTATTACCAAAAGAAGAGTCACAATTCAACTTCTTACCACATGGAAATTGGGGTTCATGTAGTGGATGTGTTCAACCCAAGCCCTCCTAGTTCCACACTGTGATTGTCTCCTTCTTTTCTGGAGGCCACTTTCCAAAGTAAGTCACCTGCATTCAGGTGCTTGTTTTGTGTCACTGGGGCAGTCACCTGGGCCCCCACAGACATTTCCTCCACTGCAGCCAATGTTGTGGCTCAACCAGCCCTTGTGGTTCTTGTTGTAAGACACACTTCAGCAGCAACCATAAGGGAACTTTGAAAACACAGGTATATTACAGTGGCCTCCCATTATCCACAGTTGTGCTTTCCATGGTTTCTGTTATCCATGTTCAAACATGGTCCAAAATTACTAAATGGAAGACCCCAAAAATAAACCATTCATGTTTTAAATTTTGTGATTTTCTGAGTAATATAATGAATCCTCTCCTGCCTCTGTCTGTCCTGCCCTGTCATGAAGCATCCCTTTGACTGACATCTCCATACTGTATACACTACCCCCTTGTGTGTCCCTTAGTAGCCTATTAGGTTGTCAGATTTATTGGCCCACTACCAAGTGCCTGTGTCAAGTCACCCTTACAGTAGCCTCATGTTCTATTACAATGCCTGCGTCATTCACCTCCCTGCACCTCATCACATGGGCATTGTGGTATCTTAAAACAGCACAGGACGTGGGGTGAGTAAAGTACAAGAAGATATTGTGAGAGAAGGGGAGACCACAGTCATATACCCTTCATCACAGTGTATTGTTAGAATTCTTCTATTATTAGTAATTCTGTTCATCTTTAATTGTGCCTAATTTATGAATTAAACTTTATCATAGGTGTATACAGAAAAAATCAGGTGTAAATAAGATGTACTATCTGCAGTGTCAGGCATGAAACATCTTTCCCACAGATAAGGGGGACTAATGTACTTACAACCCAAAAGCTTATTGATAGGCACTAAACACTATGGTACTGCTCTTGAATGTAGGCTGATTTTGTTTCAGAGCTTTCTTTAAAAATTAAATCAGATCATCTATACAGAGGAGAAAGAATGTGAGCTCTTTTTTTTAGAGGAATGTAATTTTATTTCTCCAATCTGCAAATCAACAAACTTTAAAAAGAAACAAATTATTAGAATAATAGGTAGAATCATACAGATATTTTTCACTCCTCTAAGTCAAAAGAAAAGAATACAAGGAAAGAAAGAAGAGAAACTTTCTAATATCTGCTCAGTCTACAATCAATGCGAAGAAGTGGCCTTTGGAGCCACAAAAAGATGAAATCATAGCTGATTACACTCGTTCCTGAAGGAATCAGTCTTGTTAGTAGCTATAACCAACAATTCACATGTCCATGTACAGCATCGAGGTCCCTGAACAAAGAGCTCTCTTTCAGTCCTGGCTCTCCCCACCAAGGACACAGACATGTTCAGCAGCAATATCATAACAAATGTCCCTCCTGTTTCAGAATGACACATCCACTCACCAGTTTACCAGAGAAGGACTCCTGGAGAGAAATGGGGAGTGTTCCCCACCAAAGAAGCTGAGACCCCAGCAAGATAGCATTTCTGTGTTTCTGTCTTGGACATGGTGAGCTGTTTCTTCAGTCCACCCTCTCAAGCAATGCTGCCCAAGAACTCACCTTTGAAGGACAGGTGGGGTGTGCCTGATGAAAGCCAAGGAGCATTGCCTCCAGGAGGGGTATCTCAAATTGCTAAGCCTTTTGTAGGGACCACCATACAAGGTTGGAGGAACAAAGCCAAAGGGAGAGAGGGTGGGTGAAGGCTAAGTGCCAAGGGAAGAGACCTGGGATCTGCCATCTAAGGCCAGGGAGTGAGAAGGGGATTTTGGAGGAGAAAGGTGGGGTCAGTTCTCTGCTGTGTGCAGTTTTACTGCAGAAGACTAACGCCACCAGGAATTGGGAGGCCTATCAGTGGTCCTGTCACATCATACGTGGTGCTAGCAGCCTTACTGGAAACACTCCATGGTCACAGCAGAGCTCTATGGTGGTAACAGCCCCTCCCCCAAACCTCTTCTGCTCTGTGACAAGGGCTTCATGTCTGCTGCTTCCCTGCCCAGGGTGTGCACATGGCTAGCTGTGGCTGCACCAGCTGCATTGCAGCCGTTTCTTTGTCTCTGAAAAAATTCTTTTTGGTGATGAAATACCTAGTCAGCTCCTGTTTACAGTCGACAGGCTGTTGGAAAGATTCCAGTGGGGTTGTATATGGGATGGGAAGGGACTGGCACTCAGGAAATGCTGGAAGAATGTACAGGCAAAAGTGAAGCGAGATGACCCCACAGAAACTACAAGATACCACATCACAATGGAACACCAGCTGAGTCCAATGTCTTTCCCTGAGGAGGCTTTGAAGACTTCTGCATGGAAATGACACCAACAAGCTACCACCCTGTTTTCTATGACTGGTCACCCCGGACTTCAGGAGAACTTGCCACCAGGACCTTTCTGTTCAAAAAAGAGAGACAGGCAAGCCCTGGACCTCTGTTGGTTGTGATTTCTTTAATGCTCACAGCTGCCTTTGAGTAGCGCGTATCATCTCTGCTGTACAGAAGGGAAACTGAGGGAGAAAAAAGGAAGTGACTCACTTGAAGACAATGCCTTAGGAAGTGCTGAAGACTGCACTTCAGCTCTCTTCCTGCTCTGCCTGTGGATGCTCTTACAGTGATTCATTAATGTTGCACAAGATCTCCTCAGATTTCATCAATTAGTCTCTGACTTCTTTCCCTCAGAGAGGCCGTGATGCTTCTGGCCAGGACTAAGCTCTGAGAGAGTCCTCATTGGCTGGTCTTCTTGATCTCTGAGTACATGCAGGTGCTGGTGGCCTCCTTGTCCTGAGCCTCACACAGCTTCCTCCCATGAAAGGTGAAGTTGGCGTACTAGGTATCCTGCTCCTCTCCTGATGGAGAAGCATGTTCCATGGGTGACAGTTGGTCTGGGGGCCTGTCTGGCTGTGGATTTTGCTGGGAACCCTGAGTGAAGGGGAGAGAAAAGAGCCAGAGAAGAATCAATCAGACATGGCCTCAAGGGGAAGTTGAGCTAATGGAAAGCTTTTTAGTTACACAGTCCACATGAACTCAACTATTTGTCATTCATTTAAAATTTTGTAATACTACAGTTGATTAGACCATATCGAGGACTTACTAATCATATTGCATTCTCACAGAAACCAACTATAAATGATTGTTTTACTCCTTCCATTTATAGATGGGGAAAGTGAGATACAGAGAGATTAAGTAACATGCCCAGATGGGTAGAAAGTGATAGTTTTGGAGAGAGAGTTCTGCCAGGCTGTACCAGGCAGAGATGTGAGTTGGGCTCAGTGGTCAGCAGCTCTGGGGCAGGAGACTGACCCTGGGCTCTAGATAAGGAAGGGGAAGTCAACTCCCAGCTGTCTGTCTAGCTGACCACAGAGGAGCAGGTTTGGGGAAATTCTGAGCAGCTCAGTCCTCACTCACTGAAGGGACTTGCCCAGCCCCTCCTCCTACACTGCATGAGAAGATACTCACATCACTCACCCAGGTGACTGTACCCATGACAGGGTCTTCATCATTTGTGACAATTTGTCCCCTGAGTATTCACTTCTTGTGGAATTTCACTCTAAGGGAAGAAGTCAGGAGCCACAATGGTTCAGGCACAGGTGGGCTGGCTGCCTCCACTTTCTGAGACGACCACTGAAGCATCTGAATCCCAGAAACTAACTCAGAGACCTTCTGACATTCAAGTGAGTGCTCCGTCCCCTGGATGACCAGGTGTTTCACCAAGACTAAACTTACATCACAATAGGTCCCTACACAGGGAGAAACTTCTACATAAGCAATCATACCAGTGTTATTCCTGAGAGCCCCAGAGTAGAAACAACCCAACTGTCCATCAATGAATGAAGAGAAAATAAAAAGTGCAACATTCATGCTGTGGAATATTATTTGAAATAAAAAAGAATAAAAAATGACACATGAGCCTTGAAAATATCATTATCTGAAAAAAGAGTCAAAAAGGGTCATGTGTTGTATGATTCCATTTATATGAAATGTCCACAATGGGCAGATCTAGAGACACAGGAAATAGATAAGTGTCTATCTGGAGCTGGGGCAAGGATGGTGGCAAAAATGACAAATAAGGGATTTTTTAATTCATTTTGTGCTAATAAAAGAGATTCAAAATTAATTATGGTGAGAAGTGCACAACTCTGTGACTGAATAAAAAGCCATTGAATTGTACATTTTATTTTTTTTTGCCTTTTTATAAATATTTCTCTTTTTTTATTTTAATCATTGTTCAAATACGGTTTTCCCCTTTTTACTCCCAATCCAGTCCTCCCTCCCATCCTCCCCACTTCCCTCCTATTACCACCCTCCCCTTAGTTTATGACCATGTGTCCTTTAAGTTTGTTCCTGTGAACCCTTCCCACTGTTCCCTTAAATTCCCTCTTCTCTCCTCTCCAGTCACCGTCAGCCTGTCCTCTATTTCAGTGTCTTTGGTTATATTTTGCTTGTTTCTTTGTTTTGTTATTTAGGTTCCTGTTAAAGGTGAGATTATATGGTATTTGTCTTTCACTGACTGGCTTGTTTCACTAAGCATAATGTTTTCCAGCTCCATCCACGCTGTTGCAAAGGGTAGGAGCTCCTTCTTTCTTTCTGCTGCATAGAATTCCATTGTGTAAATGTACCATACTTTTTTGATCCATTCATTTACTGATGGGCATCTTGGTTGCTTCCAGCATCTAGCTATTGTAAATTGTGCTGCTATGAACATTGGGATGCATAGGTTCTTTTGAATTGGTGTTTTAGTGTTCTTAGGATAGAGTGCCAGCAGTGGAATTGCAGGGTCAAAAGACAGATCCATTTTTAGTTTTCGAAGGAAGTTCCATACTGCTTTCCATAGTGGTTGTACCAGTCTGCAGTCCCACCAGCAGAGCACTAGGGTCCTCTTTTCTCCACAACCTCTCCAACACTTGTTTGTTGCTTTGTTTATGATGGCTATTCTGTCTGGTGTGAAGTGGTATCTCATTGTGGTTTTAATTTGCATCTCTCTGATAGCTAGCGATATTGAACATCGTTTCATGTGTCTTTGGATTTTCTGTATGTCCTCCTTGGAGAAGTGTCTGTTCAAGTCCTTTGCCCACTTTTTAATTGGATTCCTTGTCTTCTTAGAGTGCAGTCGTGTAAGTTCTTTATATATTTTAGAGATTAAACCCTTGTCTGAGGTATCATTGGCAAATATGTTTTCCCATACAGTTGGTTCTCTTTTAATTTTGATACTGTTTTCTTCAGATGTGCAGAAGCTTTTAATTTTGATGAGGTCCCATTTGCTTATTCTTTCCTTTATGTCCCTTGCTCTAGGAGACACTTCAGTAAAAAAGTTTCTTCATGAAATATCTGAGATTTTCCTACCTACGTTCTCCTCTAGGACTTTAATGGTGTCATGTTTTATATTTAAGTCTTTTATCCACCTTGAATTTATTTTTGTATATGGTGTAAGTTGGTGCTCAAGTTTCATTTTTTTTGCGCATGGCTGTCCAGTTCTCCCAACACCATTTGTTGAAGAGGCTATTTTTATTCCATTTTATGTTGCTGCCTCCTTTGTCAAATATTAATTGACCATAGAGACTTGGGGTTATTTCTGGGCTCTCTGTTCTGTTCCATTGGTCTATGTGCCTGTTTTTATGACAGTACCAGGCTGTTTTGATTACAGTGGCCTTGTAGTATAGTTTAGTGTCGGGTATTGTTATCCCTCCTACTTTACTCTTCTTTCTCAAAATTGCAGCAGCTATTCGGGGTTGTTTATGGTTCCATATAGATTTTTGAAGTGTTTATTCTATGTCTGTGAAATAAGCCATTGGTACTTTAATAGGTATTGCATTGAATGTGTAAATTGCTTTGGGTAGTATGGACATTTTGATGATATTAATTCTTCCAATCCATGAACACGGTATATGTTTCCATTTGTCTGTGTTTTCCTTGATTTCTTTCTTCAGTGTTGTGTAGTTTTCTGAATACAGGTCTTTTACCTCTTTGGTTAGGTTTATTCCTAGATATTTTATTTTTCTTTTTGCTATTTCAAATGGGATTTTTTCCTTGATCTCTGTTTCTGTTGTTTCATTGTTGGTGTACAGAAATGCCTTTGATTTCTGGATATTGACTTTGTATCCCGCTGTTTTGCCAAATTCACTTATTAGGTCAAGCAGGTTTTTGGTGGAGTCTATAGGATTTTCTATGTATACTATCATGTCATCTGCAAACAGTGACAGTTTTGTTTCCTCCTTTCTGATTTGAATGCCTTTTATTTCTTTTTCTTGTTTGATTGCTGTGGCTAAAACTTCCAGTACTATATTGAATAGAAGTGGTGAAAGTGGACAGCCTTGTCTTGTTCCTGATCTTAGTGGAAAAGATTTTAATTTTTTGCCATTGAGTATGATGTTGGCTGAAGGTCTCTCATATATGGCCTTTATTATGTTGAGGAATGCTCCCTCTATTCCCACTTTGCCGAGTGTTTTTATCATGAATGGGTGCTGTACCTTATCAAATGCTTTTTCTGCATCTATTGATATAATCATGTGGTTTTTAGCTTTGCTTTTGTTTATGTGATGTCTTACATTTACTGACTGGGGAATATTGAACCATCTTTGCATCCCTGGGATGAATCCCACTTGGTCATGGTGTATGATCTTTTTAATGTATTGTTGGATGCGGTTCGCCAGTATTTTGTTGAGGATTTTAGCGTCAATGTTCATCAGTGATATTGGCCTGAAGTTCTCTTTCTTTGTTGTGTCTTTATCTGGTTTTGGAATTAGGATGATGTTGGCCTCATAAAAAGAGTTTGGGAGACTCCCATCTTCTTCGATTTTTTGGAATCGTCTGTGAAGGATAGGGGTTAGCTCTTCCTTAAATGCTTTGTAAAATTCTCCTGTGAAACCATCTGGTCCAGGGCTTTTGTGTGTTGGGAGTTTTTTGATTACTGCTTCAATTTCTTTTGTTGTTATTGGTCTGTTGAGGCTTTCTGCATCTTTTTCATTGAGTTTTGGAAGATTATATTTTTCTAGAAAGTTGTGCATTTCACCTAAGTTTTCAAATTTCTTGGCATACAGCTCTTTGTAGTAATTTCTTACAATCCTTTGTATTTCTGTGGTATCTGTTGTAATCTCTCCTCTTTCATTTCTGATTGTGTTTATTTGGGTCTTCTCTCTTTTTTTCTTGATGAGCATGCTTAAAGGCTTGTCAATTTTGTTTATCTTTTCAAAGAACCAGCTCTTGGATTCATTGATCCTTAGAATTGTGCTTTTAGTCTCTATGTCATTTAATTCTGCTCTGATGTTGGTTATTTCCTTCCTTCTGCTTGCTCTGGGCTGCCTTTGTTGTTGTTCCTCGAGTTCTTGTAGACGTAGGGTTAGGTTGTTTGTTTGGAATGTTTCTAACCTTTTTAGTTGGGCCTGTATCGCTATGAACTTCCCTCTCAGGACTGCCTTGGCTGTGTCCCATAAGTTTTGGGTTGTTGTGAGTTCGTTTTCATTTGTTTCCAGAAACCTTTTGATTTCTTCCCTAATATCATTCTTGACCCATTCATTGTTTAATAGCATGCTATTTAATCTCCATGATTTTGAGTGTTTTTGGTTTTTTTCCTTGGGGTTGGTTTCTAGCTTCAGTCCCTTGTGGTCTGAGAAAATGCTTGGTATGATTTCAATTTTCTTCAAATTCTTGAGGCTTTGTGTCCTATCATGTGGTCTACCTTTGAGAATGTTCCATGTACATTTGAAAAGAATGTATATTTAGCTTCTTTTGGATGGAGGGCTCTGTATATATCAGTAAAGTCCATTTCATCAAGGGTATTGTTCAATGCCACAATATCTTTGTTGATATTTTGTTTAGAAGATCTGTCCATTTTTAATAGTGGGGTATTAAATTCTCCCACTATAATTGTGTTGCTGTCCATATCTTTCTTGAAGTCCTCTAAGATTTTCTTTATGTATTTCGGCGCTCCTATGTTGGGTGCATATATATTTACAATATTTATGTCTTCTTGATGTATTCTTCCCTTGAGTATTATGAAGTGACCTTCTGGGTCTCTCTTTATGGACCTTTTATGGAAGTCTATTTTGTCTGATATGAGTATTGCTACCCTGGCTTTTTTTTCCTGTCCATTTGCTTGGAAGATTTGTTTCCAGCCCTTCACTTTCAGCCTGTGTGGGTCTTTTATCCTGAGGTGGGTCTCTTGTAGACAGCAGATATGTGGGTCATTTTTTCTTATGCAATCAGCTATTCTATGTCTTTTGATTGGAGCAATTAATCCATTTACGTTTAAGGTTATTATTGATAGGTACTTATTCAGTCTTTTATGTACGTGTGTTTCTCTCTCTCTCTCTCTCTCTCTCTCTCTCTCTCTCTCTCTTCCCTCCCTTCCTTAAAGCAGTCCTTTTAGAATCTCTTGCAGAGCTGGTTTGGTGGAGGTGTATTCCTTTAGACTTCTTTTGTCTGGGAAGCTTCTTATTTGGCCTTCTATCTTGATTGAGAGCCTTGCTGGATATAGTAGCCTTGGTTGCAGCCCTCTGGTTCTCATTACCTGGAGTATTTCTTGCCATTCTCTTCTGGCTTGAAGTGTTTCCATTGAGAAGTCAGCTGTTAGCCTTATTGGGGCTCCCTTGTATGTTACTTCCTTTTTCTCCCTTGCTGCCTTTAAGATTCTCTCTTTGTCTTGAAATTTTGTCATTTTAATTATGATGTGCCTTGGGATGGGTCTCTTTGGGTTCCTCTTGATTGGAACTCTCTGTGTTTCCTGGATTTGTGTGACTTTTTCTCTCATCAAATTAGGGAAGTTCTCCTTCATTACTTGTTCAACTAGGTTTTCGATCCCTTGCTCTTCTTCTCCTTCTGGTATCCCTATTATACGGATATTATTACGTTTCATATTGTCTTGCATTTCTCTTAATCCCTCTTCATTCTTTCTGAGCCTCTTTTCCTTTTCTTGCTCTTTCTGGATGCTGTTTTCTATTTTGTCCTCCAGCTCGCTAATCCAATCTTCTGCTTCATCAATCCTGCTTTTCATTCCTTCTACTGTGTTCTTCAGTTCAGAAATTGTATTCATTTCCTCTTGACCTTTGTTGAGAGTTTCTATTTCTTTTTTCATGTGTATATAGTTTGCAGTGAGATTGATGTAGTTTCCCTCTAATTTCTGATAGCTCATTGTGAGTTCATTGAACTTCCTGGTAATCATTGTTTGGAACTCACTATCAGATAGTTGAGTTGCCTCTATTTCATTTAGCATTTTTCCTGAGGCTTCCTCATTTCCCTTCAATTGGGGGTTGTTTCTTTGTTTTCTCATTGTTTGTGGGTTTCTTCTTTTTTCTTCTTGTTTGTTAGTTTGATCTGTTCTAATTTCCTTTAATTATGGTGTGAACTTCTGTGATAGAATATTTGTGAGATTCAGTGGTGCAATCTCCTTCGTGTATCCTGGTGTTCACAGCTTCTCCCTATTATTTTTTGTGATCAGTTGGAGGAGTAAGGCAAAATGGTTTAAAACAGCAAGACAGTATACTATGATATTTACTTTAGCAGCCAGTAGAGAAGAGATGGGTTATCCTTTGGCTCTTGATAGTGTTAACCGTGATCCTCCACCCCACTATCCACGTTTTAGAAAGGATGGAAAGAAGGTAAGACTCTTATTGGGGATGAGAGGATTGTTAGTTGGATCTAGAAAGCTGTGAGGCTGTGGGAGGTCAGATTCTAAGGTAGGGTTGGACTAAAGATTAGTATATAGGAGTAGTGAGTAAAAGAATAGAGACAACCCCCACAATAGTATAGTTCAGAAAATTGCAAAGTGGGCTGAGATCAGGTAGGGGTATTGAGAAGCATTTACAATTGTATAGACTAGGGCTTACTAGCAGTAATAGTGAAGTGACAGTCTTGTGGCAGAATTGATGAGGTCTAGATAACAAGAATAAAGAGTATAGAACCTTGAGAGGTATATTAATGGAACACAGATGAAGGATAGTAACGTATCAACACCTTGTGACTGAGATACCAGGGGGAACCTATCAAATGACAGTATAACCAGCCAAGCAAAGAAGATTATACAGAAAGAAAAAGAATACCAAAATATTATTAAAATAAAAAATGTTGGAAGAGTGAGAAAAAGATAATACAAAATTACAGTAACTTGCAAGATTAAAAAAAAAGGAAAGAAAAGCAGAAGATGTAGTGCAGGAGAGATAAATTTGGAGTGGAAAGAATAATATTAGGATGAATGGAAGAGAAACATAAGGGATTGCGATGTATAAAAATAATAAGAATTGAAAAATAAAATGTCACATAAAACACAAGATAAAATCAATCATCCAACAACAGCCAGAGAAACCAAACAAAACCAAAAAAGAACAACAACAACAACAACAACAAAAACCTCTTGTTGGTTTCTAACTGGCCAGACCAGTTTTTCTGATCTTGCTGGCTTCAGCTGGCTGAGGGACCTTTGAAATGCTTCTTTCTCTCCCAGCCAGACCTCAGCAGGTCTGTCCAGTAGCCTGGGTGCTCCTGAACACACTGGTTCTTTGGATCTCACTTCCACGTTCTTCCGGACTCCGGGGTCCTGCAGGTTTCCAGCTCTATGATCTCAGGAGGCAGCCGTGACATTTTGGGATTCACTGCGCCCTCCCTGGGGATCATAAAAGGGCATGCCCCTCCCCCAAACTTTTGAGATTCGGGGTCTAGGATCGCCCTAAGCGCCTCGCTCTGATCCTTCCGGGATCAAAGCGCGCGAAAGTCAGTCATCCTGACGGTGCGCGAGCCAAGCCGTTTCCAGCTCCGTGTTTCCCGCCGAACCGCACTCGGATTGGCTGTGGGCGCCTTTCCCTGCTCCCCCGGTCAGGCTGGCTGGAAATCTCTGAGCCACCACTGTTGGAAGCACCAAGTGCCATGTCCCTCCCGGGATCGCAGCGCGAGATTCAGGCCTCCCTTTGGGGCGCAAGCGGAGCTTGGCCGGTTCTGTACTCTCCACCAATCTACACTTCCACCGGGCTAGGGGAGCAGGCACCCTTCCAGGCTGCCCCTGGTCCTGTCGGCTAGAGTCCCTCACTCCTCCCAGGCCTCTGGGCGGGTGTTCATAGTCCCTGGGCAATTTTTTCCCCAGTCCAATTGGCCAATATGTTCCTTTTAGCAACATGTTCTCCCCTGGAGTTGCTCACCCCCCGTATTCGGGGGAGGGAGCAGCGACTTCCCTCTCCCGGGTGCCCTGGGGCAGATCCCAGAGCACGAGGCAGGCCTGGGGTCTGCACACCCCTAGACCCCGCGCTGATCCCTGGGCCCCTTTTGTCCTGTAGCAGATTCCTTACCGTCTGGTTTTCCGTGAGTGCAATAATTTTTGATGTCCTGCTTTCAAAAGTGATTCAGTAACCTAGCCCACTTGCTCAGTTTCTCCACCGATCTGCGAGTTTCACCCCTCTTCACAGAAGCCGAGAAAAACGCTGCCTACAGTAAAGCCGCCATCTTCCCAATCGCTGAATTGTACATTTTAAATATATAAGAATTTACCCTGGCTGGTGTGGCTCAGTGGATTGATTGTGGGCCTGTCAACGAAAGAGTTGCCAGTGTGATTTTCAGTCAAGGCAAATACCTGGGTTGCAGGCCAGGTATCCTGTAGTGGGTGCGTGAGAAGCAACTATACATCGATGTTTCTCTCCCTGTCTCCCTCCCTTCCCCTCTGTCTAAAAATAAATAAATAATATATTTTAAAATAAAATAAATACAAGAATTTTATCTCAATAAAGCTGCTACCGAATCCCTCTCAAAAAAGACCCCTCTTCCCCTGGCTGATGTAGCTCAGCAGACTGAGCATGGGCTGCAAACCAAAGTGTCGCCAGTTTGATTCCCCATCAGGGCACATGTTGGGGTTGTGGGCCAGGTGTCCCCAGTGGGGACACATAAAAGACTATCACACATTGATATTTCTCTCCCTCTCTTTCTACTTCCCTTCCCTGCTCTCTAAAAATAAATAAATAAAATCTTTAAAAATATGAAATATTAAAATAGGCCTCTCCATATGGACTTAGCTCCACCTTTGGGATTTAGAGGCCTCTCTCTGTACCCTCCAGGACACATCTCCCTTGTACCTGCCCAGGGCACAGGCTTACATGCAAAAGGAGATGAGACACAAGCATAGGGACAGGAACACCATGGCACCGGCACCTCCAAGAGCAGCGGGAACCACTCTGCACACGAATACTCCCTGTTCTGCAGAGAAAAGGAGTGTGGGCCCATCCTCTCTCAGGACTCTGGGTCCTGTCTTCGCAAATCTTAGCAGAACCCACTGTAGCTGTAGGTTCTGTTCAGACAGGAGATGGAGGGTCCTGTCCTAGCAAATAACGCCCTTGCCGGCCACAGCCTCTTTCCCCCGCTCAGTCCTCCCTTGTTCTCTTCCATTCTCCCTCAGCCTCCGCCCCCAGCAGGCCCCTGACCTGGCAAGAGCAGCAGGACACTGGCTCTCTGGGCCCCGTGGACATTCTTCGCCTCGCAAGTGAGTCTGAGCCTGGCACTGAGCCCCACTGAGAGGCTCAGGGAGCTGTTGGCCCAGGGCCCTGAGGACCAGGAGGTTACCATGTGGGAGGCATTGCTGGGGTTCCCCTCCAGCAGCCCCTCGCCCAGCCACCAGCGCAGCAAGGGGGCTGGCCTAGCTTGGGAGGAACAGCTACAGTGCAGACTCTGGTCCTCCCAGGAGCAGGAGGGTCCCAGCAGACGTGGGGGGTCTGTGGGGAGCAAGAAGTGTCAGTGGTGCCTCTGCCCTCCCAAAACCCAGGTGTCCTGCCCACAGGGGTCCCCACACTCACAGACCACAGAGAGGTTGAGAGAGATACTTCTGGAGCCCAGCGGGTGCTGAGCTTGGCAGGTGAACTGTCCTTCTTCCCCAGTCCCCACAAGAGGCAGCTCCAGGATCGCTGTTCTGGAGATGAGGGTGGCGTTCAGGGCTGGGGACCCCCGGAACCACCTCAGCTGTGCAGGGGGGTTGCTGTCAGCCACACAGAGCAGCTGCACACCCTCACCCTCCAGGATGGGAAGGGATGTGGTTTGCAGAACCTTGAGGGCTAGTGGAGAGAGATGCAGACAGAGACAGAAAGAGGGCTGAGTGGTGGGGAGAGAGAGGGAAAACACAGGTAAAGGCAACAAACCACAAGAGGTGAGAGAGGGAAGGTGGTAATTTTCCTCCTTGCCTCTCCCCATATATGATCCCAATCACACTGATTCCCCTCAGCTCCATGACTGTCCCTGGGGCAGGTTCCAACCCCACAGAGGGAGGTTCTTTCATACCTGTGACATTTCTGAATGATACGCCTATGGAGAGGTTATCTGGGGCATCTGGGACAGAAAGACATGTTCCTGCCTTAGCAGGGATGGGTGGATGGGAGTCACCCTAACCCAACGAGGGGCAGTGGGAACCAGAAAAGTGGCATAGCTGTGTTG
Organism: Phyllostomus discolor; assembly: GCF_004126475.2. Lineage (NCBI taxonomy): Eukaryota > Metazoa > Chordata > Mammalia > Chiroptera > Phyllostomidae > Phyllostomus > Phyllostomus discolor. Next base: position 22,462,735 of record NC_040914.2, read on the forward strand.
TGGCCCACTCCCCTTCTACACTCAGATGCAGAATTGAGTTTCCTCCTTTTAGCTCAGCCTACTGTACGCCCACACACAAAATACACACAAAGACACAAACAATCAGGTTTGCCAGTCCCTCTGCCCCCAGGGCACCACTTGTCCCGCCAACACTCACAGGACACACTGAGCTGAATGGCTTTCTGTGTGGTCACCCTGGGTCCTGCAAGTGTCACTATACGGGTGACTTTGGTGCCGTGGTCCCTGGGCTTTTGAGTGAAGATGATCATGGAGGGGTGAAGGATCTTGGTACTCAGAGAGTCAAGGGCACTCCCCACCCATGTGAAGATGAGAGGACTTCCCCCTTCACAGGACCCTGGCAGGCTGCAGTTCAGCTGTGTGGGGTGGCCAGACTCCAGAGGCCCCCGAATGTGGATGTCAGGTTTCTGTATCAGGTCTGAGGAGGAGAGAGGGAAGTGCCTGGGATGTGGGGCTGCAATGGGGACCCAGAATGTGACCCTGCCTGGAACCTATGGCTGAGGGCCTGAACTCATCCCAGGTCCTGTGTGTCTTCTAACACTGTGACCCAAAGCTGGGATCAAGTAGTGTCCCAAGGTCCTGTTGCTGTTTTAAGATGGGTCCCATGTCTCTGCACCCTCTCCTGGACCACTGCCATACCTGTCACCTGCAAAGTCAGCTTCTTCTCTTCATAATCACTATGGTGAGTATATTGTCTCTGCACTCGTAAGATGTACGTTCCTGCGTCACTCTTCCTGGCGTCTCTGATGCTCAGGGAAGCGTGGTTGGTGCTGGGATCCATGAGGAAGAATCGGTGCTGTGTCTCCATCCTCACTGGTGTATTTAGGTCATTTGTAGCCACAGCTTCAGAGCTATGTAAGTGGTGCCGAATGTGGTACCAGTGGATGTAGATTTTAGCATAGGGATACAATGATATCCAAAAAGAGGGGAAGGAGCAGGGCACATTGGTGCATCCACCCTCCTGCACACTCACTCACAGATTCCTGCAGCTTGATACCATAGGCTCGCTGCTGCTGCTGCTGCTGCGGCTGCTGCTGCAGGGAACCTGCAGGGACACAGACACTCAGAATTGGCCCCAACCCATCCCCACTTCTCCATCCCTCTCCTCAGGCCCTCTCACTCCCCAACAGCAGGGCATCAGCAGTAGGGGCAGCGTGTTTGTTTCTCACAGGGCAGAACTGGTCCAGGGCCTTGTGTCAGGGAGGGAAATGCCCAACTGTGGGGTGGAGCCAATGACACCCCAATGGGAAGCCATGGGTGACAGAGCTGTGGTCAGGCCTGGAGGGGTACTTGGGCTCTGCAGGCTGTGGGGAGTGCTGTGAGGGCTGAGAAATCATCCTGTGTCACCTCCCCCAACCTAACCCTGAAGGTGGATCTACAGGCACCAGATGATGAGAGGCTTGTCCAGATGTGAATCTGAATGTAATCACCTTGCAGTTGATGTTGAAGTCCTGAGGGAGGTCATCTAGGGGTCATTCCAGTGAGAGGTGTCACTGGTGCCTCAGGACACCCACCCTCCATCCAAAACCACAGAACATGCTGGGAAAGGATGCATTTAAATTTTGCCTCAACTACCAAGTGCTGATAAGAATAGAAGGAATTTATACCCAACTCCACTGGAGGGTGGAATCCAAAAGGAAGCTGAGTGTTAAAGCCCTGTGCATTGTGGACACTGAGACATGGGGTACACAAGTACACGGTCAGAGAGTGGGTGGGACAGTGACAGCGCACAGGTGCCTTCAGTGTGGGATTTTATTTATTTAATTCTCTGAAATTAAATAAATAAAATCTTTTAAAAAGTAGAGCTCAAAACTAAAAATGAAAGATTTTTTTTCTGAAACATTGGGCCAAAAAGGTGGGCACACATTATACAAGGAAGTACTTTATACACAGCAAAATACAGTACACAGGAAAATGAAATGTCAATCTCCAGTGCCAAGGAAATGCTAAATCTCTTTGTAGTGGCTATATTATATAAACATTATATTATTATAATAATTAATAATGATTACTAGTGTAATATTAATACCTATTACAGTAAGACAGAATTATTCTCCTATGAAGAAGCAATCAAAAAGTATCAGCCAAAAAACTGTTGGGGGCCTCTGTCCTGCAGCTCTGCCAGACAGGAATGCCACACTACTAATGAAAATAGTCTGTAATTGTCTGATTAGTGTTGTATTTTGGTTTTCTGCATTTTGGCTCTTCTTACTTGATGTGATGTGTTTTCCCATTTCAGAAAAATTCGTGGGTGCCACATGTTGCTTTTTCATCAAGGCACATATCTCAACATCAGTGTAAATAGGAGGATCCACAAAACTTCTCCCATGGGGAACATGTGAACCAGAGGTAACCAACTCAACCCATACCTACCCCTGACTCTTCACATGTTGCCAAGAAGATTGTCTTGTGCAAGCAAAGTACTAAGGAGGTAGGATTTCCATGGTGGTGCCCCCACATCACATCATTGAGTGGTCTAGAAACTCTCAACCTATCTGGGTTATAAAAATGACAAGAAAAAAGAAGTCTTGGCAAAAATGCTCAAAAAGGAGAACCCTCTTGCACTGTTGGTGGGAATGTAAGTTGGAGCAGCTGCTATGTAAATCAGTATGGCAGTTCCTCAAAAACTGGAAACAGAGCTGCTCTGAGATCCACCAATTCCACTTCTGGGTACTTATTTGGAAGAAATTAAAACTGACTTGGAAAGGCCTGGGCACCCCTACATTCACTGCAGAATCACTTACAATAGCCAAGATGGGGAAGCAACCTCAGTGTCTGTTGGTAAATGAAGGGATGAAGAACAGTGGTGTATGTACAATGGAATATGATGTGCCATAAGGCTAAGTGAATCAACATGACAGAGAAAGACAAACACTGTACAATCTCACTTGTATGTGGGAACTTAAAAAAAATCAGACTCATATGTAAAATAGGTAGGTCATTCTCAGAGGAGGAAAATGGGTGCAAAATAAAAAGCCCACAGAATGATACCATATGTTCACCAATACACCTGATAAGGGGTTAATATCCAACATTTATAAAGAAATTACAAATTCAACACCAGTTAGAAAATAAGCTAAGGACCTGAACAGACACTTCTCTGAAGAGGCCATACTGATGGCCAATAGACTAATGAAAAAATGCTTAACATCACTACATATCAGAGAAATGCATATTAACACCACAATGAGATATCTTCTCACACCTCTCAGAAAGGCCATCATCAATCAATCAACAAACAACAAGTGCTGGCAAGGATGTGGAGAAAGAGGAACACTTTTGCACTGTTGGTGGGAACACAGACTGGTGAAGCCACTGTGGAAAGCAGTATGGAGATACCTTAAAAAATTTAAAATGGATCTACCATTTGATCCAGCCACCCAACTTCTGGGATTATTCCCAAAGGGACCCAAAACACTAATTTGAAAGAACATAAGCACCCCTATGTTCATTACAGCAATATTTACACTCACCAAGATAGGGAAGCAGTCTGAGTGTCCATCTGTAGATGAGTGGATAAAACTATGGGGCATTTATACAAAGGAATACTACTCAGCCATAAAAAAGAAGAAAAATTCACCATTTGCAACAATATGGATGGCCCTGGAGAGCATTATATTTAGTGAAATATGTCAGTCACAGGAAAAAAATACCACATGATTTCACTTACATGTGGAATCTAATGAACAAACTGAACTAACAAGCCAAACTGAGAGAGACTCACAGATGGAGAGCAGATGACAGCTGGCATTGTGGTGGGGAGTTATGGGATGGAGGGACTGAGCAAAAAGCAAAAAGGACTCAGGAACATGAACAACAGTGTGGTGATTGTGAAGGTAAGGAGAATTATAAGGGGACTAAATGGTAATGAAAAACTACAATAAAACATTTAAAATAAAAAATCAAACTCATGGATAGCAAGAACAGATGGGTGGCAGCCAGAGGGAGTAAATGTGGGTAGGGAAAAATGGGTGAGGTAGTCAAAGTACAAACTTTCAGTCCTAACACAACTACATCACGGGGACATCAGGAAGAGCATGGTGACTGTAGTAATAAGAGTGGGTATTAGTACTATTAACTATAATGATGCCATTAGTAATGTGTTGTACATCTCAAAATTGCCAAGAGAGAAAATTGTTAACAGTTCTTATAAGAGAAAAGGTGTGGAATTCTATGTGGTGATGGATGCTAATATGAGATATTGTGGTGAGCACTTGAAGACACATACATATATGAAATCATGAAGTTTACATCTGGGTCAAGTCCCTATGCCCTCCCTGCTCTTGGTCCCGCACACCCCATCCCCCACATCCTCTTCCAAGCCCACCCCAGTGAGGACCTGTTGTACCCAGAGAGTTAGGATGTCCCTGTATCCACGTCTGGGCACCCCTCACACTTGGGGACAATTGAAGGTCTTGGGGGCACAGAGGAGAGAGACCTCCCTGGCCCTCTACTTACAGATTTGACCCTTTACTGTGTAGTCACTGGAGCCACCAAGTGATGCTGGCTCTTTCCCAGAAGCAGAAGCACAAACAAGAGCTGAGTTCACCTGGAGGTCCTGAGTGGAAATGGTGCAAGGATGCACAGGACTTTCTGCATCATGACATGTGTGTTGGTGGAGGGTGATTGGGGGTAAATCTTACCAGTAAAATATGAGTGTCATGGTCCCTCACCAGACCCCTGTGCCCAGATCCCAGTGTCCCTAGGATGTGGATGTCAGGTATCTGAGCCAGCACTAGGGAGGAGACAGAGATACCACTCAGAAATGTATGACACTAGGAAGGTCCTTCATGTTAACTCTGCCCTCTTGCTGATGATGTTCTGACCCCACCTGTCCCATCCAGAGAGGGCATTTTCTATTTGTGACAGGATCTCCTAAGCAGCCTTCTCCTCCTCAAGGAGCAATGTCCTGCCCTCCCCATCCTGACACCTGTGTTTCTCAGGGAACAGTCACAGGTGGAGGTTCCCAAGGAGGTGGAGTTGGCTCAAAGTTATTGACAGTACTGACCCTCAGGTACTGACCTGGTCTGTTTGGGCACAGGATAATCATGGTACATTTGGTTTCTCCCTTCAACCACAAGAATACAGTATCTATAGTAAACCCATTGAATTCTGAATGAGAGAAGGTCAAAGCATGAGAATACACAGACACTTTGTCCTCACTGTGTCCCCAGTCCACACACCTTCATCTTCTGCCCTGATGCTTCTCTATGTTGTTCCCCAATAAAGAGGAAGGACAGTGGCTCACAGCCCTCTGACTCCCCACACGCACAGCAGAGGCAGTGGCACCAGCATGTCCTTGGGGGTCATGCACAGGACACCTGAGGTCACACTCCCTGCTCTCTGGGAAGCAGTAGATTTCTATCTATGGCTCTTTCTGGAGGGTCATTTCCCAAACCTACCCTCTCTCAGAAGCTTTCTTTCTCTCCAGGGACAATTAGGGAAGCAAAAGTGGAGCTCTTCTCACTGTAGGTCTGGTGACACCCTGTCAGGATGGCCCCTTTGCAGCCCACTCCCCATTCATGTCACCTGTGCCAAGTATTTATCCCCACCCCCCTCAGAGAACACAGGGAGGGTCATCTATTTCTGCTCTCTCAGAATTGCAAGGACTTCTCTCAGAGAAGCTCTGGGAACCTGGACCTACCAAAATCTAAATCCTCTCTCTCTGTCCTTGTCCTAAGACTAGGTCTGGTCACATAAGAAGCCTCAAGAAGGAGTAACTGAACTCATACTCATGACAAGGAGCCCATCATGCTCAGAAGCTCAAAGTGAAAAGGGTGGCCCTGACTCCAGCCCCACAGATGGGGGTGCCTCTGGTGGGCCTCTGCTGTCAGCTTGAGGTTGGAAAGTCACTGAACTTGTCTGCAACTGTGAGCTCATTCTCAGGATTCCCAAGACCCTGTACTCTCACCCTTTGAATTCTCTACAGTTCCTCCAGACAGAAAAGGCCTCCCATCTTTGTGGAAATATTGCATCTCCCTCTCCTTGCCCCACCTCCACTTCCTCTGACCTTGCCTGGCTTGCTTTGCCCTCCATGATAACATTCTCCCTGCTGTGGTCCACTGATGTCACAGAACTCTTTCCCCATTCTGAATGTTTACTCTTCAGGTAGAATGAACTGAAATTTAGAATTTATTTGAGTCACCTGTAAGCTCCAGAAAGAACATATCTACCAGACTTCTGATTCTTCAATTCTTCATTTGAGCTGAACTGGGACTGGGCACACTGACAGGCCCAGAAAAGATTCACAGGTTCTATTTTCTGTTGTGCAGAGCTCTGTGACAGTACAAGGAAGGAATTAAAAGCAAGAGAAAATACCAACCTACTCTTGTGAGGGAAAGAGGGAAGGAATGGGAAGAGTCTGACCCAGGTTTTCAGACTCTAAAAAGGGCGAGTTGACAGTAGATTTAGCCCTGACAATCAAAGAACTCAGTGTCCTCTGAGAAATGCATTGTGTCTCTGAAATTAAGGCTCCTCTAACCAAGGATGGGGGCGTGTCCAAGGGGAGACTGAGGAGGGTTTCGGTGCACCTCTGTTCTGTAGGATAGAAGGCCAACTGCCCTCATTCCCCAGCCTTACCCCCTCATGAGGCAGGTCAAGGCTCTGCCTCCAGGGGTCACACCATCCTCCATGCCAGACGTGAGAGCTCCTCCAGGAAAGGTTGGCGCTTTCTGTGCTGCTGGAGCGCCCCTGGGTTAGTTCTACCAAGGAATTCAACCCACAAGCACGAGGGCCTGAGCTTTAGGTAAGCAGGGCACCTAGGACACAGGCGCTTCCGCAAGGTGGGGTACTTCTTGGGAAGGAGGAGTGAGAAGGCGTGGCAGTGGGCTGGGTTCATGTCTGTGCTTTTCCTCTCATCCCTCTGATCTCTCATAACGCTGTTTAATGTTATTCTTCCTTGAAAATTTTCCACAAAAGGCAACCATGGGAACAAAAATATTTCAGGTTTGAAATATTTTTGCTTGTCGGACTTCCGGCAAGATGGAGGAATAGGTGGTCGCACCGTACCTCCTCATACAACCAAGATTAGAAAACCAATAATTTACAACAATAATTTACTATCAGAATAACACCCAGATCCGGCAGAGGATTTATCTGAATGGAAGTTGGGCAGCCAAGAAGTTGAAGTAGACGCGTTCATCCGGACTGGTAGGAGAAGACGAGCCGGCGGGCGCGGGGCTGGCTTGGGTCGGCGGCACACGGAGGTCGGGGGAAGGTTTGGCGCGAAATCGGCGCAAAAGCCATCGGGCGCGTAAGAAGGCAGCGGTGATCCCTGAGTACGCAAGCTGCAGCTGGCAGACCCAGAGGGGCAGCGATTGTGGACCAGGGCAGAACTCGTGGCCCGGAAGCCCAGACAAGGGTCAGAGTCCAGGGGAACGGAACTACCGCCATTGTTTTGTCCCGCCCTGCTCCTGCTCCGCCCCCACATATAACGTCACAATCTAGCGAGCGGGGTGCCCAGCCCCGGGGACCACCTAAGGCCCCACCCCCCACCGTAACAAGAGCAACCAGACCGGGGAAAAAAAAAAAAAAAGAAAGGAGGAAAAAAAAACAAACAAACCATGTTTTCAACAGAGCAAATCAGTCCCCCAAGACTCATCCTTTGAGCGACCAAGAATTAACCAATCTATCAGATGCACAGTTCAAAACACTGGTGATCAGAAAGCTCACGGAACTGGTGGATTTTGGACGAAATTTAGATGAACGAATGCAGAGTACCATAAAACAGATGCAGGAAGACACGCAGAGGAGAGCCAATAGTGAAAGGAAGGAATATGAGTCTCAAAACAATACAGTGGACCAGAAGGAAGATAGAATCAACCAAGCAGGAAAGCATGATGAAATAAGAATCCAAAAAATTGAGGAAAAGATTAAGAGCATCCAAGACACCTTTAAACGTTCCAATATCCGAATTATAGGGGTACCAGAATCGGAAGGGGAAAAGCAACAGATTGAGCACGTATTTGAACAAATAATAAAGGAGAACTTCCCCAATCTGGCAGAGGGAACAGTCTTCCAAGAAATCCAAGAAGCTCAGAGAGCCCCAAAGAAGTTGGACCCCAGAAGAAACACACCAAGGCACATCATAATTACATTAGCCAAGGTAAAAACGAAGGAGAGAATCCTAGAAGCAGCAAGAGGTAAGGGGACAGTAACCTACAAAGGAGTTCCCATCAGACTGTCAGCTGATTTCTCCAAAGAGACCTTACAGGCAAGAAGGGGCTGGAAAGAAATATTCCAAGTCATGAAAGACAAGGACCTACATCCCAGATTGCTCTATCCAGCAAAGCTCTCATTTAGAATGGAAGGGCAGATAAAGTGCTTCTCAGATAAGGTCAAGTTAAAGGAGTTCATCATCACCAAGCCCTTATTTTATGAAATGCTAAAGGGACTTATCTAAGAAAAGAAGATAAAGAAAAGACATGTATAGTAAAAGGACAGCAAACTCACAAATATCAACAACCACACCTAAAGCAAAACCAAAAGAAACTAAGTAAACAATTAGAGCAGGAACAGAACCACAGAAATTAAGGGCACATGGAGGGTTAGCAGCAGGAGGGTGGGAGGAGGAGAGAGGGGAAAAAGGTATAGAGAATAAGTAGCATAGAATGTAGGTTGAAAATAGATAGGGGGAGGGCAAGAATAGTACAGGAAATGTAGAAACTAAAGAACTCATAAATATGACACATGGACATGAACTAAAGGGGGAAATGTGGGTGGGAGGGGGTACAGGGTGGAGGGGAGAGAAGGGGGGAAATGGGACAACTGTAATAGCATAATCAATAAAATATATTAAAAAAATATTTTTGCTTGTATTGGTTGTGAAAAAATATATATAGTTCATGTTGCATAAACCTTATGTATTTAGTATAGCTTATATTATATACATGTCCTATAAATATTATAATAAACATATAACTAATCACTCCAATGAGTAATATACTATACTTTTTATATTGCATTTCATATATTATAGTATAATATTACACATTTATAAATATGAGATACATATAATGTAATACCTTATTAAAATAGTTTACATTATATAAACATGTAAGTTACACTATGGGATTATATCTCAAGTCAATAATAAAACAAGAATGCTGCCCAGGAGCCTCAGAATTTCTCTACATTTCCCTTTCTCTCCAAGTCCCTTTCATCTCCAGGTCATGAAGGCCCCAGAACCAAAGCTACATGATCAATGTGGGTAAATGCCATTGGGAAGTTTAGTATCTTGGCTTAAATATTCTCTCATTTTGTGGTTTCAAGTAGTCCCCAAAATACTAGCCTAAGAAGTGCCCATTTTCATTTATTTTCAATTATTCTATACTTTTAAAGTGAAGGGATTTATTTCTTCTATTTACTTTTTTCCCAAACAATTTTGTTATTTTCAGCACAAGTCCTGAGCAGAATGATTTAACAAGTTATTACCAAAACAAGAGTCACAATTCAACTTCTTGCCATACTGAAATTGGAGTTCATGTAGTGGATGTGGGGAACCCAAGCCCTCCTAGTTCCACACTGTAATTGTCCCCTTCTTTCCTCAGGGCCATTTCCTCAATTTCTAAAATTGTGGAATTAAATTGCCTATGTGCAGGTGCTTGTCTTGTATCACTGGGACACTCACCTTGGCCCATTCTACCTGTGGACACCCCACAGACATTTCCCCCTTGCAGCCAATGTTGTGGCTGGGCCAGCCTTGTGGTTCTTGTTATGATTATAAGACACACTTCAGCAATAAACATTAGGGAACTTTGGAAAATAAACAGCTTTATTACAGTCGTCTCCTATTATCCACAGTTGTGCTTTCCATGGTTTCTGTTATCTGTGTTCAAACACAGTCCAAAAATACTAAATGGAAGATTCCAGAAGTAAACCATTCATATTTTAAATTTTGCAATTTTCTTAGTAGTATGATGAATCTTGTATTCCCTCTGTATGCCCTGCGTGGGTGTGAACCATTTCTTTGTCCTGCATCTCCACACTGTGTACGCTGCCCACTTGTGAGTCACTTAGTAGTCAATTAGGTCTTCAGATCTACTGTCCCAGTATCTGGGTGACTTTTGTTCAAGTCAGGCTTGTAGTAGCCTCATGCTACATCATAATGTCTGTGGCATTCACCTCCCTACACCTCATCAGATAGACCTTGTGACACCTTACCACAGCACAGGAAATTATGTGAACCCTGGCTCGCAGGGTCCATGTGTTGTTCCGTGTGTTGTGGCTGCAATAAACAAATTCACAGACTGCAGAAGTCCTGTGGAGAAAAGGGACGGCATGGCTACTCTCTGAGTGAGAGATGACCTCAACCCCTGCCTGGACAAGCTTTTATTGCATTTCTGGGCACATTACATCGAGGGTGGTCCTCATTTACTATGCACAGATTAGCTTTAGGTGGTTACTTTTTTTTTTTTTTTTTTTTACAGAAAACACGTGGCTCACTGTGGCTGCACCGGCTGCATCTCAATCCTTTGTCTCTGAAAAAATTTCTTTTTGGTGATGGAATGCCTAGTCAGCTTATGCTTACAGCCAACAGGTGGTTGGAGAGATCCCTGTGGGGCTGCACATGGGACAGTGAAGGGAATGGCAGTCAGGACGTGCTGGAGAATGGACAGGTACAAGTGAGGTGAAATGAACCCAGAGGAACTATGATACCTCATCATGAATAAAAGAAAAGGTAGACAGGGATGTCTTTGCTTGTATAGGCTTCAAGGAGTTCTGGGATGGAAAATGAGAACAAAAAGTTGTCACCCTGTCTTTTATGGCTAGTCACCCCTGGCTTCAGGAGAACTTGCCACCAGGACCTTTCTGTTCAAAAAAGAGAGACAGGCAAGCCCTGGACCTCTGTTGCTTATGATTTCTTTAATGCTCACAGCTGCCTTTGAGTAGCATGTATGAACCCATTCTGTACAGAATGAGAAACTGAGGACAAAGAAATGAAGCAAATCAGTTGAAGACAATGCCATAGGAAGTGCTGAAGTCTGCACTTGAGCCCAAGTCTCTCCAATCCCGTCACCTTCTTTCTGCTCTGCCTGCAGATGCTCTTACCACTGTAAGAGCATTCATGCTAATGTTGCACGAGGTTGCCTTATGCTTCACCAACTAGTCCCCAACTTCAGTCCCTCAGAGAGGCTGTAATGTTTCTGGTCAGGCCTAATCTCTGAGAGAGTTCTCATTTGCTGGTCTTCTTGATCTCTGAGTACACGCAGGTGCTGGTGGCCTCCTTGTCCTGACCCTCACACAGGTTTCCCCTCTGAAAACTGAGGTTGGCGTACTGGCTATCCTGCTCCTCTCCCAATTGAGAAGAATCCTCCATGGGTGATGCTTGGCCTGGGGGCCTGTCTGGCTGTGGATTTTGCTGGGAACCCTGAGTGAAGGGGAGAGAAGAGAGTCAGAGAAGAAAAAATCAGACATGCTCTTGAGGGGAAGTTCAGCTGATAGAACAGTTTTTATTCATCCTCTTATTCCACACACTCCACAGGAACTCAACTATTTGCTCATTCCTTTAAAATTTTGTAATGCTACAGTTGATTACACCACATTGAGGGCTTACTAATCACATTTTATCCTCACTGAAACCAAGTCTAAATGATACTCTTACTATTTCCATTTACAGACAGGAAAACTGAGATGAGGAGAGTTGAAGAAACATGCCCAGAATAGGTAGAAAATAATAGTTTTGGAGAGACAGTTCTGGCAGGCTATACTGGGATAGAGGTGAGGTGATCTCAGTGGTCAGTAGTGCTGGGGCAGGAGGCTGACCCTGGCCTCTAGATTAGGAAGGGGAAGTCAACTCCCAGCTGTCTGTCTGGCTGACCACAGAGGAGCGGGTTTGGGGAAATCCTGAGCAGCTCAGTCCACACTCACTGATGGGACTTGCCCAGCCCCTCCCCCTACACTGCATGAGAAGATACTCACATCACGTACCCAGGTGACTATACCCATGACAGGGTCTTCATCATTCATGACCTTTTGTCTCCCACCTGTTTGCTTCTTGTGGAATTTCACTCTAAGGGAAGAAGTCAGGAGATACAATGGCTCAGGCACAGGTGGGCTGGCTGCTTCCACTTCCTGAGAATACCACTGAGGCATCCAGATCCCAGAAACTAACTCAGAGACCTTCTGACATGCAAGTGCTCCATCCCCTGGATGACCAGGTATTTGGCCGAGACTAAACTTACATCACAATAGGCCCCTACACAGGGAGAAACTTCTACATAAGCAATCATACCAGTGTTATTCCTGAGAGCTCCAAAGTAGAAACAATCCAACTGTCCACCAATGAATTGGGAGATCAATAAAAAGTGTAGCATCCATGCCATGAAATATTATTTGAAAAAAAAAGGAATAAAAAAGTGACACATGAACCTTGAAAATATCATTATGTGAAAAAAGAGTAAAAAAGGATCATTGTTGTAGGATCCTATTTATACAAAACGTTCAGAATGGGCAAATCTAGAGACACAGGAAATAGATTAGTGTCTATCTGGGGCTGGGGCGAAGATGGTGGCAAAAATGACAAATAAGGGATTTTTTAGTTCATTTTGTGCTAATGAAAATGATTTAAAATTAATTATGGTGATAAGTGCACAATTCTGTGACTGAACAAAAAGCCATTGAACTGTACATTTTAAATATATAAGAATTTACCCTGGCTGGTGTGGCTCAGTGGATTTAGTACAAGCCTATCAACTAAAGGGTTGCTAGTTTAATTCCCAGCCAGAAAAAAATACCTGCGGTACAGGCCAGGTGTCCAGTAGTGGGTGCACGAGAGGCAACTACACATCGATGTTTCTCTCCCTGTCTCCCTCCCTTCCCCTCTGTCTAAAAATAAATAAATAATATATTTTAAAAAATAAATACAAGAATTTTATCTCAATAAAGCTGCTACCCAATCTCTCTCAAAAAAGACCCCTCTTCCCCTGGCTGGTGTAGCTCAGCAGACTGAGCATGGGCTGCAAAACAAAGTGTAGCCAGTTTCATTCCCAGTCAGGCCACATGTCAGGGTTATGGGCCAGGTCCCCCCAGTGGGGGACACATGAAGGACATTGATATTGGACATCACACAGTGATATTTCTCTCCCTCTCTTTCTACTTCCCTTCACCTCTCTAAAAATACATGAATAAAAACTTTAAAAATATGAGATATTAAAATAGGCCTCTCCATATGGACTTAGCTCCACCTTTGGGATTTACGGGCCTCTCTCTGTACCCTCTAGGACACAGCTCCCTGTACTTCCCCAGGACACAGGCTTACATGCAAAAGGAGATGAGACACAAGCATAGGGACAGGAACACCATGGCACCGGCACCTCCAAGAGCAGCGGGAACCACTCTGCACACGAATACTCCCTGTTCTGCAGAGAAAAGGAGTGTGGGCCCATCCTCTCTCAGGACTCTGGGTCCTGTCTTCGCAAATCTTAGCAGAACCCACTGTAGCTGTAGGTTCTGTTCAGACAGGAGATGGAGGGTCCTGTCCTAGCAAATAACGCCCTTGCCGGCCACAGCCTCTTTCCCCCGCTCAGTCCTCCCTTGTTCTCTTCCATTCTCCCTCAGCCTCCGCCCCCAGCAGGCCCCTGACCTGGCAAGAGCAGCAGGACACTGGCTCTCTGGGCCCCGTGGACATTCTTCGCCTCGCAAGTGAGTCTGAGCCTGGCACTGAGCCCCACTGAGAGGCTCAGGGAGCTGTTGGCCCAGGGCCCTGAGGACCAGGAGGTTACCATGTGGGAGGCATTGCTGGGGTTCCCCTCCAGCAGCCCCTCGCCCAGCCACCAGCGCAGCAAGGGGCTGGCCTAGCTTGGGAGGAACAGCTACAGTGCAGACTCTGGTCCTCCCAGGAGCAGGAGGGTCCCAGCAGACGTGGGGGGTCTGTGGGGAGCAAGAAGTGTCAGTGGTGCCTCTGCCCTCCCAAAACCCAGGTGTCCTGCCCACAGGGGTCCCCACACTCACAGACCACAGAGAGGTTGAGAGAGATACTTCTGGAGCCCAGCGGGTGCTGAGCTTGGCAGGTGAACTGTCCTTCTTCCCCAGTCCCCACAAGAGGCAGCTCCAGGATCGCTGTTCTGGAGATGAGGGTGGCGTTCAGGGCTGGGGACCCCCGGAACCACCTCAGCTGTGCAGGGGGGTTGCTGTCAGCCACACAGAGCAGCTGCACACCCTCACCCTCCAGGATGGGAAGGGATGTGGTTTGCAGAACCTTGAGGGCTAGTGGAGAGAGATGCAGACAGAGACAGAAAGAAGGTGGAGTGGTGGGAAGAGAGAGAGAGAGAGAGAACACAAGTAAATGCACCAACCCACAAGAGGTGAGAGAAGGAGGGTGGTAATTTTTCTTCCTTGCCTCTCCCACATCTGATCCCATTCACACTCTGATTCCCCTCAGCTCATTGGCTGTCCCTGGGGCAGGTCCCAACCCCACAGAGGGAGGTTCTTTCCTACCTGAGACATTTCTGGAGGACACACCTATGGTGAGGTTCTCTGGAGCATCTGGGACAGAAAGACATGGCCCTGCTTCAGAGAGGAGTGGATAGAAGTCACCCCAACCCAAGGAGGTGCAGTGGGAACCAGAATGGTGGGATAGCTGTGTTCTGGTCCTCTCCCCTTCTACACTCAGATACACAAATAAGTTTCCTCTTTTTAGCTCAGCCTACTGTACACACACACAAAGACACAAACAATCTGGTTTGCCAGTCCCACTGCCCCCATGACACCAGCCATCCCTCCAACACTCACAGGAGACATTGAGCTGAATGGATTCCTGTGTGGTCACCCCAGGTCCTGCAAGTGTCACCAGACAGGTGACTGTGGTGCCGTGGTCCCTGGGCTTCGGAGTGAAGGTGAGCACCGAGGAGTGAAGGGTCTTGGGATTGAGAGAGTCAAGAGCACTCCCCACCCATGAGAAGATGAGAGGACTTCCCCCTTTGCAGGACGCTGGCAGGCTGCAGCTCAGCTGTGTGGGGCGGCCAGACTCCAGAGACCCCCAAATGTGGATGTCAGGTTTCTGTGTCAGGTCTGAGGAGGAGAGAGGGAGGTGCCTGGGACCTGGGGCTCCAGTGGGGACCCACAATGTGCCTGGGCCTGGGACCCATGCCACAGGGCCTGAGCTCACCCCAGGTCCTGTGTCTCTTCTAATACCCTGGGCCCAAGGCTGGGATCAAGTAGTGTCCCAGGGTCCTGTTGCTCTTCTAAGCTGGGTCCCATGTCTCTGCATCCTCTCCTGGGCCCCTGCCATACCTGTCACCCGCAAAGTCAGCTTCTTCTCTTGGTAATCATTAAGGTGAGTATATTGTCTCTGCACTCGTAAGATGTACGTTCCTGCGTCACTCTTCCTGGCGTCTCTGATGCTCAGGGAACAGTTGTTGGTGCTGGGATCCATGAGGAAGAGTCGGCACTGTGTCTCCATCCTCACTGGTGTAGTTAGGTCATTTGTAGCCACAACTTCAGAGCTATGTAAGTGGTGACCACTGTGGTACCAGTGGATGTAGGTTTTATCAGAGGGATGCAACGATATCCAAGAAGAGGGGAAGGAGCAGGGCACAATGGTGCATCCACCCTCCTGCACACTCACAGATTCCTGCAGCTCGATACCATAGACTGGCCGCCGCCGCCACTGCTGCTGCTGCTGCTGCTGCTGCTGGGAACCTGGGGGAAACAGACACTCAGCATTGGCCCCAACCCATCCCCACCTCCCCACCCCTCTTCTCATGCCCTCTCACCTCCCCACAGCAGGGGCAGCAGCAGTAGGGGCAGCATATTCACTTCTCACAGGGCAGAGCTGGTCCAGGGCCCTGTGCCAGTGAAGAAAATGCCCAGCTGTGGGGTGGGGCCAATGACACCCCAACAGGAAGCCATGGGCGACAGAACTGTGGTCAGGCCTGGAGGGGAACTTGGGCTCCACACGCTCTGGGGGGTACTGTGAGGGCTGAGAAATCATCCTGTGTCACCTCCCCCAACCTGGCCCTGCAAGTAGATCTACAGTCCTCAGATGTTGAGCAACTTGTGCAGATGTGAATCTCAATGTGTTCACCTTGCAATTGATGTTGAAGTCGAGAAGGAGGTCACCTAGGGGTCATTCCAGTGAGAGGTGTCCCTGGTGCTTCAGGAGAGCCACCCTCCAGCCAAAACCACAGAATGTGCTGGGAAAGAATGCATTATAATTTTGCCTCAACTACCAAGTGCTGATAAGAGTAGAAGGAATTTACACCCAACTCCACTGGAGGGTGGAATCTGAACAGAAGCTGAGTGTTAAGCCCTGTGCATTGTGGACACTGGCACATGGGATGCACAAGTACAGGGTAGGAGGGTATGTGGGACAGTGATGGTGACAGTGCACAGGTGCCCTCAGTGTGGGATGTGGGCTGGGAGATCTCATCCCATTCAAGGGGACCTCACACTCTGGCCCTCAGCACAGCAGCAAATTTTCAGTCTTAAAGCTCAAGAAGTTCCATCCTCAAGGCCTCTCATGAGCTCAGCTCCTTCTCAAAGCCCCAGCAAGGGCTCAAGTGATGTGTGGAATAACCTGAAATCCTACTGCTCTTCATCAAAGAAAGAAACTTGATAAACGTTTTCTCAACCATCACAATGTTCTGAAAGTGCCAGGGTCAGACATTCCTTGTAACAAGTTGTGGGTTTGAAAGTTTCTTAAACTACCATATCTTGCCATGTATAATGCACAGTTTTTGGCCAAATTTTTGAGGGAAAAATAAGGATGCACATTATACATGGGTGGTACTAGTTCTGTATCTATGTAAATGCTTTTAGTTCTTTTATTTATGTTTATGCATTAATAGTGCAAACCTAGAAAATAATAATGGTATCTCTATGCAAAATAATGCCCTGGAATACAACAATCAGTTCAGTTTCTACATAAAAATAAATGAAAAATCGGCCCTGGCTGGTGTGGCTCAGTGGACTGAGTGCTGGGTTGAGAACTGAGGGGTTACAGGTTTGATTCCCAGTCAGGGCACATGCCTGGGTTGCAGGCCAGGTCCCCAGCAGGGGGCCCACAAGAGACAACCACACATTGATGTTTCTTACCCTCTCTTTCTTTCTCTCTTTCCCTTTTTCTGAAACTAAATAAATAAAATCTTTTCAAAACTTGAGTTCAAAACTGAAAATGAAAGATTTTTTTCTGAAACCTTGGGCCAAAAAGGGGGACACACATTATACAGGGAAGTGCTTTATACACAGCAAAATATGGCACACAGGAAAATGAAATGTCAATCTCCAATGCCAAGGAAATGCTAGATCTCTTTATAGTGGCTGTATTATATAAACATTATATTATTATAATAATTAATAATGATTACTAGTGTAATATTAATACCTATTACAGTAAGACAGAATTATTCTCGTCTGAAGAAGCAATCAAAAAGTATCAGAAAACTGTTGGGGACATGTGTCCTGCAGGTGGGCCAGACAGGAATGCCACACTATTAATGAAAGTAGTCTGTAATTATCTGAATTGTCTTATATTTTGGTTTTCAGCATTTGGGCTCTTCTTACTTGATGTGATATGTTTTCCCATTTCAGAAAAATTCATGGGTTCCATATGTTGCTTTTTCATTGAAGCAGTGATCTCAACATTAGTAGAAATAGCAAGATCCACAAAACCTGGGTCTGCCTCTCCCCTGGGGAACATGTGAACCAGAGGTAGCGAGCTGGACCCCACACTCACCCCAGACTCCTCACATGTTGTGAAGAACACTGTCTTGTGCAAGCAAAGAACTAAAGGAAGCAGCATTTCCATGGCTGTGCCCCCACAATTCACATCACTGAGCAGTATAGAAGTCTCAATGTGGATTATAAAAATGGCAGAAATAGTAAGAGTTTGCAACAATGTTCAAAATGGGGAACCTCTTTCACTACTTGTGGGAATGTAAGCTGGAGCAGCTGCTATGTAAATCAGTATGCTAGTTCCTCAAACACTGAACACACACAAAGCTGCCCTGAGATCCACCAATTCCACTTCTGGGTATTTATTTGGAAGAAATGAAAACACTAACTTGAAAAGCCCTGGGCACCCCTACATTCAGTGCAGAATCACTTACAATAGCCAAGATGCGGAAGCAACCTCCGCGTCTGTTGGTAAAAGAAGGATGAAGAAAATGTGGTGTATGTACAATGGAATATGATTCTGCCATAAGGCTAAGTGAATCAACATGACAGAGAAAAACAAATACTGTAGAATCTCATTTGTATGTGGGAACTTAAAAAACCCTGAACCTCAGAGATAGAATAGATAGGTGATTCTCAGAGAAGGAAAATGGGTGCAAAATAAAAAGCCTACACACAGAATGGGAGAACATATTCACTGATATACCTGATGCAGGGTTAATATCCAACATTTATAAAGAAATTACAAATTCAACACCAATAAAAACCCAATTAAAATTAAGCAAAGGACCTGAATAGACAATTCTCTGAAGAAGACAACTGATGGCCAACAGACAAATAAAAAGATGCTCGTCATCACTAAACGTCAGAGAAATGCAAATTAAAACCACAACAAGATATCATCTGACACCTGTCAAATGGCTATCATCAATCCATCAACAAACAGGTGCTGGCAAGGATGTGGAAAAGGGGAACACTTTTGCACTGTTGGTGGGAATGCACAGTTGTGCAGCCTCTGTGGAAAGCAGTATGGACACACCTTAAAAAATTAAAAATGGATCTACCATTTGACCCAACCATTCCACTTCTGGGAATATATCCAAAGGGACCCAAGACACTAATTAGAAGAACATGTTCACCCCTGTTAATTGCAACATGATTTACACTCACCAAGATATGGAGCAGTCTGAGTGTCGATCTATAGATGAATGGGTAAAAGAACTATGGGGCATTTACACAATGCAATACTACTGAGCCAAAAAAAAGAAGAAAAATTTACCCTTTGTGACAATATGGATGGCCCTGGAGAGCATTATACTTAGTGAAATAGGTGAGTCACAGAAAGAAAAACACCATATTATTTCACCTATATGTGGAATCTAATGAACAAACTGAACTAACAAGCCAAACAGAGACAGACTCATGGATGGAGAGCAGACGACAGCTGGTGTTGGGGGGGAGTTACAGGGTGGAGGGATTGAGCAAAAAGCAAAAAGGACTCATGGGCATGGACAACAGTGTGGTGACTGTGAAGGTAAGGGGGACTACAAGGGGACTAAATGGTGATATAAAATACAACATTTAAAAATAAAAACAAAAAATCAAACTCATAGATAGCAAGAATAGATGGGTGGTAGCCAGAGGAGGAAATTGTGGGTAGGGAAAAATGGGTAGGTGGTCAAAAGTACAAACTTTCAGTCCTAATACAACTAAGTCATGGGGACATCAGGAAGAGCATGGTGACTGTAGTTAACAAGAGTGAGTATTAACACTATCAACTACAATGATACATGTGTTTAATAATGTGTTGTATATCTGAAAACTGCTAAGAGAGAAAATTGTTAAAAGCTCTGTTTACAAGAGAAGAAGTGTGGAATTCTATGTGGTGATGGATGCTAATGAGATATTGTGGTGAGCACTAGGAGATACATACATATATTGAATCACTAAGTTTATGTCTGGGTCAAGTCCCTATGCCCTCCCTGCTCTGGGTCCCACACATCTCATCCCCCACATCCTCTTCCAAGACCATGCCAGTGAGGACCTGTCATACCCAGAGAGTTAGGATGTCCCTGTGTCCATATTTGGGCACCCCTCACACTTGGGAACAATTGATGGTCTTGTGGACACAGAGGAGAAAGTTTGCCCTGGCCCTCTACTTACAGATTTGACTCTGTTCTGTGTAGTCACTGGAGCCACCAGGTGATGCTGGCTCTTCCCCAGAAGCAACAGTATAAACAAGAGCTGAGTTCACCTGGAGGTCCTGAGTGGAGAAGGTGCAAGCATGCACAGGACTTTCTGCATCATGACATGTGTGTTGGTGGAGGGTGATTGGTGGTAAATCTCACCAGTAAAAGGTGAATGTCCTCCTCCCTCACCAGATCCCCGTGCCCAGACCCCAAGGCACCCAGCATGTGGATGTCAGGTATCTGAGTCAGCACTAGGGCTGAGACAGAGACACCGCTCAGAAAAATGTGACACCAGGAGGGTCCTTGTCTTTAACTCTGACCTCTGGCTGATGCTCTGACCCTACCTGTCCCATCCAAGGAGGGCATTTTCTATTTGCGACAGGATCTCCTAAGCAAACTTCTTTTCCTGAAGGAGCAATGTCCTCTTTTCCCTGTCTTGACACCTGTGTTTCTCAGGAAACCTCACAGGTGGAGGTCCCCAAGGAGGTGTAGTGGGCCCAAGCTTGTTGATAGTACTGACCTTCGGGTACTGGCCTGGTTTGTTTGGGCACAGGATGATCATGGTACATTTGCTTCCCCCCTAAAACCAGAAGGTGTACACTATCTACAGTAAATCCATAGATCTTGGGATTAGAGAAGGTCAGAGCATGAGGATACACAGGCACTTTGTCCTCATGTATCCCCAATCTTCACACCTGCAGCTTCTGCCCTGATGCTTCTCTAAGTTGTTCCCCAATAAAGAACAAGAGCTGTGTCCCACAGCCCTCTTACCCCTCACAGGCACAGCAGGGGCAGCAGCACCAGCATGTTCTTGGGGCGCACATACAGGACCCTTGAGGTCACAAGGTCACTCCTTGCTCTCTGGGAAGCAGTAGATGTGTATCCACAGTGCATTGTGGAGGGTCATCTCCCAAACCTTCCCTCTCTCAGAAGCTTTCTTCTCCCCAGAGATAAACAGTGAAGGGAAGGTGGTGGAGCTCTTCTGACAGTAGGTGTGGTGACACCCTGTCAGGAGGGCCCCTTTGCATCCCACTCCCCACTCATGTCACCTGTGCCAAGTGTTCATCCCCACCCCTCTCAGGAATGGATGGAGGGCAATCTTGTCTCTGTTCTATCAGAATTCTAAGAACGTCTCTCATAGCAGGAAGATCTAGGGACCTGGACCTACCAGAATCCAAATCTTCTCTGTGTCCTGGTCCTCAGCTCAGGTCTGGTCACACAAGAAGCCTCAGGAAGGGGTGGCTGAACTCATGCTCATGACTAAGGGCCCCTCATGCTCAGAAGCTCAAACTGAGAAGGGGGCCTTGACTGCAGCCCCAGAGGTCAGTGGTATGCTGGTGGGTCTCTGCTGTCAGTTTGGGGTTGGAAAGACACTGGACCCATGTGCAGCTGTGAGCTCATACTCAGGGATCCCAGAACCCTGCACTCTCACCCTCTAACTTCTCTACAGTTCCTCCAGACAGAAAAGGCCTCCCCTCTTCATGAATCTATTGAATCTCCCTGTCCTTACCCCACCTCCACTTTCCCCTGGTCTGGCATGGCTTTCTGTGCTCTTCACACTAACATTCTCCCTGCTGATCCACTGAAGTTGCAGAATCCTTTCTCCAATATGAATATTTTCCCTTCATGTTGAATGAATTTAAACTTAGAATTTATTTGGGTGACTTAACAGCTCCAATTACAAAATCTCAACCAGGCTTCTGATTCTTCATTACTTCATTTCTGCCAAATCAGGACTTGGCATACCGCCAGGCAAAGAAAAGACCCACAGACTATGTTTCCTGTTGTGCAGAGCTCTGTGACCGTACAAGGAAGGGATTTAAACAAAAAAGAAAAAAGAAAATATCAACCCACTGTTGTGAGGAAAAGAAGGAAGGGCAAAGGTTATGACATAGGTTATCTGGAGTCAGCCATGAGGGTCAAAGGACCCAGTAACCTCTGAGAAATGCATTCTTTATCTGAAGTGAAGGCTCATCTTCTCTAGGATGTGGGGGTGTCCAAGGGGAGACTGAGGAGAAGTTTGGGTGCATCTCTGTGCTATAGTACAGAATGCCATCTGCTTCATTCCCCAGCCTTACCTCCAAATCTACCTGGAGACAGCATCAGATAACACAGTTCAAGTGCTGAGTGCTTAGCCTGCCAACCCAAGCCAACATCAAATGCCAGTCTGAAGTCCAGGTTAGCATCTGGGCTTCTGACCAACTGGCTCTGAATCAGAGGTTCCCAAAATCTCAACCTCTTTGGATTTATTAATTGGCCCGAGTGGCTCACAGAACTCTGAGCACATATTACTCATTAGGTCACAGGTTTATTATGAAAGAATATGACTCAGGAACAGTGAGACAGAAGAGAGGCAGAGGATGGGGAGTGCAGTAAGGGGTGTGGAGCTTCCATGGCCTCTCTGAGGTGCCCTCTCTGCCAGCACCTACACGTGTTCAGCAACCTGAAACTGCCCAGATGATGTCCTTTTCAATTTTTATGGAGTTTTCATTATGTAGTCATGATTACAAATCACAGATCACTGGTGATTGATCCTTCCCAGCCTCTCTACCATCCTGGTTCCCTCTGGCCTTCACACCACCTGACACAAGAGGCACCTCTCACAATGGGGATTGCACATGTGGACCCAACACAGCCTCGTCCCCTAGACCCATCCTCTGTCCTGTGGTCACGATTGAGGGTCAGATGGGATTGTGCGTGGAGCTGTGAGAGGAGAGGAAGTTGTGACCACAGCCACAGGTATGGACAGAAGGGCAGAAGAGGAAATTTCCCCATAACCTGCACCATGTTGGGAGGGCCTCAGGGGCACAGAGACCAGGATGAAACACCTACGAACAGAAGGCCCATCCTAAGCAACCCTCAGCAGTGAACTGAGAGAAAGGAGAAACCATTATCTCACTTTAAAGATTTTATTTTATTTTATTTTTATTTTTAGAGAAAGGGGAAGGGAGAAAGAAAGAGAGTGAGAGAAACATCAGTGTGTGGTTGTCCCTCACAGGACCCCCACTGGGGACCTGGCCTGCAACCCAGGCATGTGCCCTGACTGGGAATCGAACCACTAACCCTTTGGTTCAAAGGATGATATGCTCAATCCACTGAGCCACGCCTGCCAGGGCTACTGTGTCACTTCAGCCAGGGTCACTCATAGCCCCTATCTCACTTTAGAAAAGCTACCAGAATCCATCTCAGAAAGAGGAGTGTGTGTCTGTGTGTGTGAGTGTATGTTAACTAATGATAAAAATTATTTCTACCTCTGTCTGCTACCTTCTTCCCGCCCCCAACTGGGGATCAAACCTGCAACCTTTTGGTATACAAGATGACACTCCAACCAACAGGGCCACACCAACCAGACTGAGAACCATTTACTTTAAAAGTGATTCCCTTCAATATTTCCAGGATCCACCTCCCACCACACGTACTTATTACATTACTACTGTCTATGTTCCATCTCATTCACTCTGCATCCCAGAGATTATTCCAATGGGTGTCTCTTTAACTCAACTTTTCAGCTAGGTTCTGACTCATTGAATCTGGGATAGAAAACCAAGGACAAATCCACCCTCTGCAGGACACAGTGCAATCCACAATTTTATGTTGCACAATAATCTCACAGGAGACCCTCTCCATAGGAAAGAAGTACTTTCTGGTTCCTAGTTCCCTCCTCTTGACATTGGTGAGGTGCTAGCTCTTCAGAGAGTCAGGGCAGATTTGGTGATCCTTCAGGAGCTGAAGCTGACTTGGATCACATTTTATATATTTGGGATCTAGAGTCAGGGAGACCCGCTAGAGGAGGGGAATGGATTCACTGCAAACACTCATTACAGGTTTGCCCCAGAGCTGAACTTAACCACAGTCATTCTCTGACTCTCCCCATTGGGCTGAAGAAAGGCCCACAGACACTAAATAGGAAAATAAAATTTTATGTTGTATAACTTAACACAATTTTTATTTATTGTTACATAGTAACTAACACAAGGTGGGTGTGTTTAAACAAGAAAGGAAGAGCTGTGCTCCCAACTCTACTGCACACGGACATCTACATGGACGGTGCTGTTTGGGGGACAAGAAACTCAGGTGCTACCCAGGTAACTTCTGGGCAATGGAAGGTAAAGGCCCCAAATTCACTCCCTTCCTGGGCCTGGGGATGGAGACACGGGAGCAGGGGGTGGGGAGAGAGACAGGACAAGTTGAATGGGAGAGACACACGCAGCAGCAAAGGGGCCGTCATGGGTGTGCATCACTTGTGGTTCATTTTTGTATCTTATGATGCTTTCAAATCTTAAAAGCTCTGCTAAACAAGGAGACACAGCCCCTTCCAGAAGTGGCTAATTCTCACAGACAGGAAAGATCTCTGTTAGGAATAGCGGATCAGGTGTAAACCACTCAATCCTGAGCCCATATTCCCAGTCATTGCAGCCTGTCCTCAATCACCAAGGAGCTGGGACCAAGGAAATGAAGACCTCTCCAACAAACAAACACTCCTGATTTTTTCATAATAGCTGATCTTAAAATGCTTTCCCTGCCCTGCCTTGCATTTCCCATGGAAACTCCAATAAAGACTGGCTAGTCTGCCCCCAACCTCCATCTTCTCCCTGAGGCAGCATGGTGCTTCCCCCAGGGCACTGCCTAGCCTTGTGGGGCCTCCTCTCAGGAAATGAAAGGAATGAAAACCTTCTTTTATTGGTGTTAACTCTCCTTGTGGTCACTCAGTCACTTACACCAATTAAAACCCCAAGGATACAATTGAGACAGGTGAGTCAGGAGTTCCCAGGGAGAAGGTGACACTGATGTCCCACGACCGCCCCTCTGGACTCCATGTCTCACCTCAGTGCCATTCTCACAAGAAGGGAGGATCAGTCAAGTGTCGGCCTCGTTCTCCGGGGTCCTCCACACCTGTGAGGCCAACACGGGTCTCAGCTCAGGGACTTGGCTACTTTAGTTCTAATTCTGGGCAGGTGGGACCACTCAGCCCTACCTGGAACTTGGGGCCAATCACTGACCTTCCCTGTGGAGAAATAGCTGCTCACCTGGTGTAGTAGAGCCAGGTGAGGCCATAAGTGAGGAGGAAGCCAGCCCCCATGAGGGCCCCTCTGATCAGAGTGAGGACCAGGGGCCAGGAGCCCTGCTGCTCCTCAGTCACACATTTGCAGGAAGTGGGTTGTCCTTGGGAAGAGGAGAGGGGGTCAAGCTGTTACTCCAGGTCTCACAGCCCCAACACCTGACCTGGCTGCCCATCACCAGCACCTGTCTTGCAACTGGCTCAGCACAGACAGGCTGAAGGAAACATGCTGAAATCCCAGTGGGTGCTGAGCCCAGCTGGTGAACTCCCCTATCTCCAGCCCCTACATGGTTCAGCTCCAGGACCCTGGGTGATGAGGACTGGGACGGGCTCAGGGCTTTTCCCTCCAGGGTCCAGCTCAGTGAGCCCACCCACTCACCACACCCTGTCTTATCTTCCCACTTTTTTGCAGAACCTGCTGTAGGTTCTGTTCAAACAAGAGATGGAGGATCCAGTGGTAGCAAATCTCCCCATTCCCAGGCCAAGGCTCTTCCCAGCTCCATCCTCCCTTTGATCCCTTCCTTTCTCCCTCAGCCTCTGCCCCCAGCAGGCCCCTGACCTGGCAAGAGCAGCAGGACACTGGCTCTCTGGGCCCCGTGGACATTCTTCGCCTCGCAAGTGAGTCTGAGCCTGGCACTGAGCCCCACTGAGAGGCTCAGGGAGCTGTTGGCCCAGGGCCCTGAGGACCAGGAGGTTACCATGTGGGAGGCATTGCTGGGGTTCCCCTCCAGCAGCCCCTCGCCCAGCCACCAGCGCAGCAAGGGGGCTGGCCTAGCTTGGGAGGAACAGCTACAGTGCAGACTCTGGTCCTCCCAGGAGCAGGAGGGTCCCAGCAGACGTGGGGGGTCTGTGGGGAGCAAGAAGTGTCAGTGGTGCCTCTGCCCTCCCAAAACCCAGGTGTCCTGCCCACAGGGGTCCCCACACTCACAGACCACAGAGAGGTTGAGAGAGATACTTCTGGAGCCCAGCGGGTGCTGAGCTTGGCAGGTGAACTGTCCTTCTTCCCCAGTCCCCACAAGAGGCAGCTCCAGGATCGCTGTTCTGGAGATGAGGGTGGCGTTCAGGGCTGGGGACCCCCGGAACCACCTCAGCTGTGCAGGGGGGTTGCTGTCAGCCACACAGAGCAGCTGCACACCCTCACCCTCCAGGATGGGAAGGGATGTGGTTTGCAGAACCTTGAGGGCTAGTGGAGAGAGATGCAGACAGAGACAGAAAGAAGGTGGAGTGGTGGGAAGAGAGAGAGAGAGAGAGAACACAAGTAAATGCACCAACCCACAAGAGGTGAGAGAAGGAGGGTGGTAATTTTTCTTCCTTGCCTCTCCCACATCTGATCCCATTCACACTCTGATTCCCCTCAGCTCATTGGCTGTCCCTGGGGCAGGTCCCAACCCCACAGAGGGAGGTTCTTTCCTACCTGAGACATTTCTGGAGGACACACCTATGGTGAGGTTCTCTGGAGCATCTGGGACAGAAAGACATGGCCCTGCTTCAGAGAGGAGTGGATAGAAGTCACCCCAACCCAAGGAGGTGCAGTGGGAACCAGAATGGTGGGATAGCTGTGTTCTGGTCCTCTCCCCTTCTACACTCAGATACACAAATAAGTTTCCTCTTTTTAGCTCAGCCTACTGTACACACACACACAAAGACACAAACAATCTGGTTTGCCAGTCCCACTGCCCCCATGACACCAGCCATCCCTCCAACACTCACAGGAGACATTGAGCTGAATGGTTTCCTGTGTGGTCACTCCAGGTCCTGCAAGTGTCACCAGACAGGTGACTGTGGTGCCGTGGTCCCTGGGCTTCGGAGTGAAGGTGAGCACCGAGGAGTGAAGGGTCTTGGGATTGAGAGAGTCAAGAGCACTCCCCACCCATGAGAAGATGAGAGGACTTCCCCCTTTGCAGGACCCTGGCAGGCTGCAGCTCAGCTGTGTGGGGCGGCCAGACTCCAGAGACCCCCAAATGTGGATGTCAGGTTTCTGTGTCAGGTCTGAGGAGGAGAGAGGGAGGTGCCTGGGACCTGGGGCTCCAGTGGGGACCCACAATGTGCCTGGGCCTGGGACCCATGCCACAGGGCCTGAGCTCACCCCAGGTCCTGTGTCTCTTCTAATACCCTGGGCCCAAGGCTGGGATCAAGTAGTGTCCCAGGGTCCTGTTGCTCTTCTAAGCTGGGTCCCATGTCTCTGCATCCTCTCCTGGGCCCCTGCCATACCTGTCACCCGCAAAGTCAGCTTCTTCTCTTGGTAATCATTAAGGTGAGTATATTGTCTCTGCACTCGTAAGATGTACGTTCCTGCGTCACTCTTCCTGGTGTCTCTGATGCTCAGGGAACAGTTGTTGGTGCTGGGATCCATGAGGAAGAGTCGGCACTGTGTCTCCATCCTCACTGGTGTAGTTAGGTCATTTGTAGCCACAACTTCAGAGCTATGTAAGTGGTGACCACTGTGGTACCAGTGGATGTAGGTTTTATCAGAGGGATGCGACGATATCCAAGAAGAGGGGAAGGAGCAGGGCACAATGGTGCATCCACCCTCCTGCACACTCACAGATTCCTGCAGCTCGATACCATAGACTGGCCGCCGCCGCCACTGCTGCTGCTGCTGCTGCTGCTGCTGGGAACCTGGGGGAAACAGACACTCAGCATTGGCCCCAACCCATCCCCACCTCCCCACCCCTCTTCTCATGCCCTCTCACCTCCCCACAGCAGGGGCAGCAGCAGTAGGGGCAGCATATTCACTTCTCACAGGGCAGAGCTGGTCCAGGGCCCTGTGCCAGTGAAGAAAATGCCCAGCTGTGGGGTGGGGCCAATGACACCCCAACAGGAAGCCATGGGCGACAGAACTGTGGTCAGGCCTGGAGGGGAACTTGGGCTCCACACGCTCTGGGGGGTACTGTGAGGGCTGAGAAATCATCCTGTGTCACCTCCCCCAACCTGGCCCTGCAAGTAGATCTACAGTCCTCAGATGTTGAGCAACTTGTGCAGATGTGAATCTCAATGTGTTCACCTTGCAATTGATGTTGAAGTCGAGAAGGAGGTCACCTAGGGGTCATTCCAGTGAGAGGTGTCCCTGGTGCTTCAGGAGAGCCACCCTCCAGCCAAAACCACAGAATGTGCTGGGAAAGAATGCATTATAATTTTGCCTCAACTACCAAGTGCTGATAAGAGTAGAAGGAATTTACACCCAACTCCACTGGAGGGTGGAATCTGAACAGAAGCTGAGTGTTAAGCCCTGTGCATTGTGGACACTGGCACATGGGATGCACAAGTACAGGGTAGGAGGGTATGTGGGACAGTGATGGTGACAGTGCACAGGTGCCCTCAGTGTGGGATGTGGGCTGGGGGATCTCATCCCATTCAAGGGGACCTCACACTCTGGCCCTCAGCACAGCAGCAAATTTTCAGTCTTAAAGCTCAAGAAGTTCCATCCTCAAGGCCTCTCATGAGCCCAGCCCCTTCTCAAAGCCCCAGCAAGGGCTCAAGTGATGTGTGGAATAACCTGAAATCCTACTGCTCTTCATCAAAGAAAGAAACTTGATAAACGTTTTCTCAACCATCACAATGTTCTGAAAGTGCCAGAGTCAGACATCCCTTGTAACAAGTTGTGGGTTTGAAAGTTTCTTAAACTACCATATCTTGCCATGTATAATGCACAGTTTTTGGCCAAATTTTTGAGGGAAAAATAAGGATGCACATTATACATGGGTGGTACTAGTTCTGTATCTATGTAAATACTTTTAGTTCTTTTATTTATGTTTATGCATTAATAGTGCAAACCTAGAAAATAATAATGGTATCTCTATGCAAAATAATGCCCTGGAATACAACAATCAGTTCAGTTTCTACATAAAAATAAATGAAAAAATCGGCCCTGGCTGGTATGGCTCAGTGGATTGAGTGCTGGGTTGAGAACTGAGGGGTTACAGGTTTGATTCCCAGTCAGGGCACATGCCTGGGTTGCAGGCCAGGTCCCCAGCAGGGGGCCCACAAGAGGCAACCATACATTGATATTTCTTACCCTCTCTTTCTTTCTCTCTTTCCCTTTTTCTGAAACTAAATAAATAAAATCTTTCCAAAACTTGAGTCCAAAACTGAAAATGAAAGATTTTTTTCTGAAACCTTGGGCCAAAAAGGGGTACACACATTATACAGGGAAGTGCTTTATACACAGCAAAATATGGCACACAGGAAAATGAAATGTCAATCTCCAATGCCAAGGAAATGCTAGATCTCTTTATAGTGGCTGTATTATGTAAACATTAAATTATTATAATAATTAATAATGATTACTAGTGTAATATTAATACCTATTACAGTAAGACAGAATTATTCTCGTCTGAAGAAGCAATCAAAAAGTATCAGTCAAAAAACTGTTGGGGACCTGTGTCCTGCAGGTGGGCCAGACAAGAATGCCACACTACTAATGAAAGTAGTCTGTAATTATCTGAATTGTCTTATATTTTGGTTTTCAGCATTTGGGCTCTTCTTACTTGATGTGATATGTTTTCCCATTTCAGAAAAATTCATGGGTTCCATATGTTGCTTTTTCATTAAAGCACTGATCTCAACATTAGTAGAAATAGCAAGATCCACAAAACCTGGGTCTGTCTGTCCCCTGGGGAACATGTGAACCAGAGGTAACCAGCTGGACCCCACACTCACCCCAGACTCCTCACATGTTGTGAAGAACACTGTCTTGTGCAAGCAAAGAACTAAAGGAAGCAGCATTTCCATGGCTGTGCCCCCACAATTCACATCACTGAGCAGTATAGAAGTCTCAATGTGGATTATAAAAATGGCAGAAATAGTAAGAGTTTGCAACAATGTTCAAAATGGGGAACCTCTTTCACTACTTGTGGGAATGTAAGCTGGAGCAGCTGCTATGTAAATCAGTATGCTAGTTCCTCAAACACTGAACACACACAAAGCTGCCCTGAGATCCACCAATTCCACTTCTGGGTATTTATTTGGAAGAAATGAAAACACTAACTTGAAAAGCCCTGGGCACCCCTACATTCAGTGCAGAATCACTTACAATAGCCAAGATGCGGAAGCAACCTCCGCGTCTGTTGGTAAAAGAAGGATGAAGAAAATGTGGTGTATGTACAATGGAATATGATTCTGCCATAAGGCTAAGTGAATCAACATGACAGAGAAAAACAAATACTGGATGATCTCACTTGTATGTGGGAACTTACAAAAAATCAAACTCATAGATAGAATAGGTAGGTGATTCCCAGAGAAGGAAAATGGGTGCAAAATGAAAAGACAACCCACAGAATGGGAGAACATATTCACCAATATACCTGATAAGGGGATAATATCCAATATTTATAAAGAAATTACAAATTCAACAACAAAAAATAAAAACAATTAAAAAATAAGCAAAGGACCTCAATAGACACTTCTCTGAAGAGGACATACTAATAGCCAATAGACCAATGAAAAGATGCTCAACATTACTAAACATCAGAGAAATGGAAATTAACACCACAATGAGATATCTTCTCACACCTGTCAGAATGACTGTCATCAATCAATCAACATACAAATGGAGTAAAAGAGCAAGCAACATACCTCAACATATATGAAAATAAGGGACCAAGAATTGTGGCAGAACCGAAAAAACAGATGGTAAGAAGTGTGCTGCAGGATGGTAGGGTTCCAGGGACCAGTGCAGGGCCTGGGGGTGCTGAAGCTCCAGGCCTGGAGCCCACTGCAGGGTTTGCCACAGAGTCCTTGGGAGAGAGCTGGGGCAACTGCTCCCTCCCCAGCCAAACAAGGTCTGAGCAGCACTGGGAGGTACCCAGTTGCTAGCAAATGCACAGGGGCTGTGAGCACCCTCAGAGTCTGTGGACACCCACGAGGTTGGGTTGAGCCATGGGCCCTGACCCCCATGGTCACCAGTCTGGTTAGAGAGTTGGGCTGTGGGAGAAGCCAGGACATTGCATGGAGTGGCAGGCTTCAGTAGGAGGAAATGCTCAAGAGGAAGGAGTGAAAAGGCAGACACTGTTTGGGGAATTCTCCTACAGCAATAGCTCTGGCCTCTCTGCCACCCAGTCAGGCAGCGATCCTGATCCCAAGGTTGCAAGGAAGGTTGTACTTGTGAGGAGGACCCTGTGCACCCCCATAGCACTGGGAAGGGTGAGGTAGTCTGGCCGATGGCTGTGCACAGATGCGCACCCCCTCACCCCAGCCCACAGCAATAACCCTGGGGAAAAGCCTGGTTCCCACACCCAGGGTGCAGGGGAGAGGTGCCACAATAGCTCCCCAGACAGTGCACGCAGCTGACTGAGTGCAGACCTAGAAGGAAGAAAAGCCATGCCAACCACCCCTCAGCCTGTTGCAGCCAGCAAGAGGAGAAAAACCGGTTTGGCCACTTTGAAATCAAGAGGCTTTTTAATTTTATTGTATTTTTTAACAATCTTTATTTTTTAATTTTTATTATTTTTATTCTCTTTTGATATTTTCCTCTTTCCTGCTTTCTTCTTTTATTCCTTCTTCCTTTCTTCTCTCCAATTTTATCTCTTGTTCCTTCCTTCATCTGCCTTTTTGTTTTAATACCTACAAGTGAGACAACAACCTGGATCTGTGAAAAGACCAGAGTTGAACCCAGAGAAGAGGCATCACAACAGGTAGGACAGTGAGACAAATCCCACTCTGCTATTACAGAGAACCTACAAGTTATTGCATATTTATATTATTATTATTATTAT
Source organism: Phyllostomus discolor (assembly GCF_004126475.2). NCBI lineage: Eukaryota > Metazoa > Chordata > Mammalia > Chiroptera > Phyllostomidae > Phyllostomus > Phyllostomus discolor. The sequence continues at coordinate 22,494,327 of NC_040914.2, forward strand.
TCCAATATTTTTACATCTTTTATTTTAATAGTATTTTTGTATTCCCCTTCTTTCTGTATAGTCTGCTTTGCTAGGCTGGTTATATTCTATCACTTGACAGGCTTCCCCTGATATCTCTTTCATAGTGTATTGCTAAGTTACTGTCCTTCACTTTACCTGTGTCCCATTAGCACACTACTCAAGGTTCTGTACTCCCTATTCTTGTTATCTAGGTCACATAGATTCTGTCATATGATTGTTGCTACAATATCATTGTAAATAATAGCTGTTCCATACAATTGTAAATACTTCACAACACCCCTCCCAGATCATAGCCCACTTCACAGTTTCCTGAACTCTGTTACTGTAGTGGTTAACTCTATTCTCTCACACACTACACCTATTTACTATCCTTTACTCTCACCTTACCTCAGAATATGACCTCCCACAACCTCACTGCTTTCTAGATCCAACTCACAATCCTTCCTTCCACAACAAGAGTCTTATCTTCTTTCCATCCTTTCTAAAAATCAGCTAGCTGGCTGGAAGATCACAGTTAACACTACACATAGCCAAAGGATCTCCTATCTCTTCCCTACTGGCTCCTACTGTAAATATCATAGAATACTCTCTTGCTGCCTTAACCATTTTGCCTTCTCCCTCCAACTGATCACAAAAAAGATTAGGTGGAAGTGGTGAACTGGAGGATACCCACTGGAAGAAGAAACCCAACAACAAAGGAACCACTAACAGATAACAACAGGAGAAGGTGAAGGAGAGAGTGGAAACCACACAAACCTCAATCCAGGACCTATCTAGAAATACAGCTTAACAGTAGAGACACTACTCAGTACAAACAACTGAACAAGAGCAAGAGAGAAGCCTCAAAACCTTATACACACGGAAGAACCAGCTTCAACAAAACCTGCCCTCACCAGCACAATAAAATACAAGAGTTGGTGGACAGAGTGGCTCTCATTTAACCAGCTGGTGGGAAGGAACCACCAAAGAAAGACCCAACAACAATCAAAACCCAAAGACAAACACAGAGCCAACTTAAATGACAGCCCAAGACCAGTGAGCTTGGGAGATCAAGGAAACTGCACCACTGAATCTCACTGGTATTCTACCACAGAAGTTCACACCATAAACCCAGAGAGCCAGAACAGATCAATTTAAGAAGCTGAGGCTAACAAGAAGAGTCTCGCAAACAATGGGAAGACAAAGAAACAATCCCCAAATGAAAGGAAAGGAGGAAGCCTCAGAAAGAATGCTAAATGAAATAGAAGCAGCTCAACTATTAGATATTCAGTTCACAGCAATGATTGTCAGGAAGCTCAATGAGCTCACAATGAGCTACCAGAAACTACAGGGAAGCTACAATGACCTCACTGAAAACTATATCAACATGAAAAAGGAAATAGAAACTATCAACAAGGGCCAAGAGGAAATGAAGAATGCCATTTCTGAACTGAGGAACACAGTAGAAGGAATGAAAAGCAGGAGTGATGAAACAGAAGATCGGATCAGCAAGCTAGAGGACAAAGTAGAAGAAAACACCCAGACAGCAAGAAAAGGAAAAGAAGTTCAGAAAGGATGAAGAGGGATTAAGAGAAATGCAAGACAATATGAAACATAATAACATCCATATATTAGGGATACCGGAAGGAGAAGAAGAGCAAGAGATTGAAAACCTATTTGAAAGAGTAATGATGGAAAACTTCCCTAATTTGATGAGAGAAAAGGTCACACAAATCCAGGAAACACAGAGTTCCAATTAAGAGGAACCCAAAGAGGGCCACTTCAAGACATATCATAATTAAAATGGCAAAATACCAAGACAAAGAGAGAATCTTAAAACCAGCAAGGGAGAAACAGGAAGTAATATACAAGGGAGCCCCAATAAGGTTAGCAGCTGACTTCTCAATGGAAACACTCCAAGCCAGAAGAGAATGGCAAGAAATATTCCAAGTAATGAGAACCGGAGGCCTGCAAACAAGGCCCCTTTACCCAGCAAGGCTCTCAATCAAGATAGAAGGCCAAATAAGGAGCTTCCCAGACAAAAGAAGTCTAAAAGAAAACACCTCCACCAAACCAGCCCTGCAAGATATGCTAAAGGGACTGCTTTAAGGAAAGGAAGAGAGAGAGAGAGAAACACAGGTATGAAAAAAATGGCAGTGAATAAGTACCTATGAATAATAACCTTGAACGTAAATAGATTAAATGCTCCAATCAAAAGACATAGAATAGCTGAATAGATAAGAAAAAATGCCCCTCAGGATAAAAGACCTGCACAGGCTGAAAATGAAGAGCTGTAAACAAATATTCCAAGCAAATGGACAGGGAAAAAAAGCTGGGGTAGCAATACTCATATCAGACAAAATGGACTCCCAAAATAGGGCCATAAAGAGAGAACCAGAAGGTCACTACATAATACTCAAGGGAAGAATCCACCAAGAAGACATAAACATTGTAAATATATATGCACCCAACATAGGAGCACCCAAATACATAAAGGAAATCTTAGAGGACTTCAAAAGAAAGATATTGACAGCAACACAATTATAGTGGGGGTTTTATCATCCCACTATCAAAAATGGGCAGATCTTCCAAACAAAATATCAACAAAGATATTGTGGCATTGAACAATGCCCTAAAGGAAATGGACTTAACTGATATATATAGGACCCTTCATCCCAAAGAAGCAAAACACACATTCTTTTCAAGCGTACATGGAACATTTTCAAAAATAGACCACATGATAAGACACAAAGCAAGCCTCAACAAATTCAAGAAAATTGAAATTATACCGAGCATTTTCTCTGACCACAAGGGACTGAAACTAGAAACCAACCCCAAGGGAAGAAACCAGAAACACTCAAAATCATGGAGATTGAATAGCATGCTATTAAACAATGAAAGGGTCAAGAATGAAATAAGGGAAGAAGTCAAAAAGTTTCTGGAAACAAATGAAAATGAACTCACAACAACCCAAAAATTATGGGACACAGCAAAGGCAGTCTTGAGAGGGAAGTTCATAGTGATACAGGCCTACCTAAAGAAGATAGAAACATTTCAAACAAACAACCTAACCCTATGTCGACAAGAGCTCGAGGAATAACAAGAAAGACAGCCCAGAGCAAGTAGAAGGAAGTAAGTAACCAAGATCAGACCAGAATTAAATGACATAGAGACTACAAGCACAATTCTAAGGATCAATGAGTTGATTCAAAGAACTATGAGCTGGTTCTTTGAAAAGACAAAAAAAAAATTGACAATCCTTTAAGCAGGCTTATCAAGAAAAAAAGAAAAAGGATTCAAATAAATACAATCAGAAATGAAAGAGGAGAGATTACAACCGACACCACAGAAGTACAAAGGACTGTAAGAAATTGCTATGAAGAACTGTATGCCAAGAAATTTGAAAATCTAGGTGAAATGGATAAATTTCTAGAAAAATCTAATCTTCCAAAACTCAATGAAGAAAAAGTAGAAAGCCTGAACAGATCAATAACAGCAGATGAAATTGAAGCACTAATGAAAAACTCCCAATACACAAATCTCCAGGAGAATTCTACAAAGCCTTTAAGGAAGAGCTAACCCATATCCTTCACAGACTATTCCAAAAAATCCAGAATGACAGACTCTCGCAAACTCTTTTTATGAAGCCAGCATCATCCTAATCCCAAAGCCAGATAAAAACACAAAAAAGAAAGAAAACTTCAGGCCAATATTGCTGATGAACATAGACACTAAAATCCTCAACAAAATATTGGCAAACTGCATCCAACACTACATTAAAAAGATCATACACTATTACCAAGTGGGATTCATCCCAGGGATGCAAGGGTAGTTCAATATTTGCAAATCAGTAAATGTAATACATCACAGAAACAAAACCAAAGACAAAAATCACATGATCATATCAATAGATGCAGAAAAAGCATTTTACAAGGTACTGCACTCATTTATGATAAGAACACTCAGCAAAATGGGAATAGAGGGAGCATTCCTCAACATAACAAAGGCCATATATGAGAGACCTACAGCCAACATCATACTCAATGGGCAAAAACTAAAATCTTTTCTACTAAGAACAGGAACAAGAATAGGTTGTTCACTTTCACCATTTCTATTCAATATAGTATTGGAAATCTTAGCCACAGCGATCAGACAAGAAAAGGAAATAAAAGGCACCCAAATCAGAAAGGAGGAAACAAAACTGTCATTGTTTGCAGATGACATGATAGTGTGCATAGAAAATCTTATAGACTCCACAAAAGAACTGCTTGACTTAATAAATGAATTTGGCAAAACAGTGGGATACAGTGTCAATATCCAGAATTCAAACGCATTTCTGTACAGCTACAATGAAACAGCAGAAGCAGAAATTACCAAAAAAAATCCCATTTGATATAGCAAAACAAAAAATAAAATACCTAGGAATAAATCTAACCAAGCAGGTAAAAGACCTGTATGCAGAAAATTACACAACACTGAAGAAAAAAATCAAGGAAGACACAAACAAATGGAAACACACACTGTGTTCATGGATTGGAAGAATTAGCATCATCAAAATGTCGATACTACCCAACGCAATTTATACATTCAATGTAATACCTATTAAAGTACCAATGGCATATTTTACAGACATAGGACAAACACTTCAGAAACTTGTATGGAACCATAAATGACCCAGAAGAGGTGCTGCAATTTTGAGAAAGAAAAGCAAAGTAGGAAGGACCACAATACATGATACCAAACTGTATTACAAGGCCACTGTAATCAAAGAAGCTTGGTACTGGCATAAACACAGGCACATGGACCAATGGAACAGAACACAGAGCCCAGAAATAAACCCAAGTCTCAATGGTCAATTAATATTTGACAAAGGGGGAAGCAACATAAAATGGAGTAAAAACAGCCTCTTCAACAAATGGTGTTGGGAGAACTGAACAGCTATGTGCAAAAAAAAAAAAAAAAAAATTAAACTTGAGCACCAACTTACACCATACTCAAAAATAAATTCAAAGTGGATAAAAGACTTCAATATAAGCCATGTCTCTATTAAAGTCCTGGAGGAGAACATAGGCAGGAAAATCTCAGATATTTCACGCAGCAACATTTTTACTGATACATCCCCCAGAGCAAGGGACATAAAGGAAAGAATAAGCAAATGGGATCTCATCAAACTGAAAAGCTTCTGCACAGCTAAAGAAAACGGTATTAACATAAAAAGAGAACCAACTGTATGGGAAAACATATTTGCCAATGATACCTCAAACAAGGGTTTAAACTCCAAAATATATAAAGAACTTACACAACTGGACTCTAGCAATCCAAGTTGTGTCCATGCTGTTGCAAAGGGTAGGAGCTCCTACCCTTTGCAATCCAATTAAAAAATGGGCAAAGGATTTGAACAGACACTTCTCCAAGAAGGACATACAGAGGATCCAGAGACACATAAAAAGATGCTCAATATCTCTAGCTATCAGAGAGCTGCAAATTAAAACCACAATGAGATACCACTTCACACCAGTCATAATGGCCATCATAAACAAAGCAACAAACAAGTGCTGGAGAGGTTGTGGAGAAAAAGGGACCCTAGTGCACTGTTGGTGGGAATGCAGACTGGGACAACCACTGTGGAAAGCAATATGGAACTTCCTCAGAAAACTAAAAATGGATCTGCCTTTTGACCCAGCAATTCCACTGCTAGGATTATATCCTAAGAACCCTAAAACACCAATCCAAAAGAACCTATGCACCCCAATGTTCATAGCAGCACAATTTACAATAGCCAAGTGTTGGAAGCAACCTAGGTGCCCATCAGTAAATGAATGGATCAAACCCTATGGTACATTTACACAATGGAATTCTATGCAGCAGACAGAAAGAAGGAGCTCCTACCCTTTGCAACAGCATGGACGCAACTGGAGAGCATTATGCTAAGAGAAACAAGACAGGCAGTGAAAGACAAATACCATGCGATCTCACCTTTAACAGTAACCTAAACAACAAAACAAAGAAACTAGCAAAATATAACCAAAGACACTGAAATACAGAACAAACTTACAGTGTTCAGAGGGGAGGGGAGAGGGAATTTCAGGGGGATTTCATTGGAAAAAGGGAAGAATTTACAGGAGCAAGTATAAAGGACACATGGATAAAAAACTAGGGTCAGGTGGAAATGGGAGGCAGGAGGGGAGGGCTGGATGGGTGGGCTGGGAGGGGAGTAAAAGAAAATTGTACTGCCACAATTAAAATAAAATATAAAAAAATAACTATGAGGCATTTACACAATGGAATACTACTCAGCCATGACAAAGAAGAAAATTGACCATTTGTGACAATATGGATGGCCCTGGAGAGCATTATGCTTAGTAAAATAATCCAGTTACAAAAAACTCCACCATATTACTTCACGCATATGTGGAATCTAATGAACAAACTGAACTAACAAACCAAACAGAGACAGACTCACAGATGGAGAGCAAATCACAGCTAGTGTTCAGGGCAGTTATGAGATGGAAGGATTGAGCAAAAATCAAAAAGGACTCATGGATATGGACAACAGTGAGGTGGTTGTAAATGAAAAGGGGACTATGAGGGGACTAAATGATAATGAAAAATACAATAAAAGATTTAAAATAAAAAATTAAACTCAGCCAGAGGAAGTAAATGTGGGTAGGGAAAAATGGGTTAGGTGGTCAAACTACAAACTTTCAGTTTTAATACAACTAAATCATGAGGACATCAGGAAGAGTGTGGTGACGGTAGCTAATAAGAGTGTGTATTAGTACAACTAACTATAAGGATGCAGTTAATAATGTGTTGTACATCTGAAAATTGCTAAGAGGGAAAATTGTTAAAAGTTCTCTTTATAAGAGAAAAGGTGTGGTATTCTGTGTGGCGATGGATTCTAACATGAGATATTGTGGTGAGCACTTGGAGATACATACATATATTGAATCATTGAGTTTATGTCTGGGTCAAGTCCATATGCCCTCCCTGCTCTGGGTCCCACACACCCCATCCCCCACATCCTCTTCCAAGCCCACCCCAGTGAGGACCTGTCATACCCCAGAGAGTTAGGATGTCTGTGTCCACATCTGGGCACCCCTCACACTTGGGAACAATTGATGGTCTTGGGGCACAGAGGAGAGAGGCTGCCCTGGCCCTCTACTTACAGATTTGACTCTGTTCTGTGTAGGCACTGGATCCGCCAGGTGATGATGGCTTTTTCCCAGAAGCAGCAGCATAATAAGAGCTGAGTTCACCTGTAGGTCTTGAGTGGAGATGGTGCAATGATGCAGAAGCCTTTCTGCATCACGACATGTGTGTTAATAGAGGGTGACTCAGGGTAAATCTTACCAGTAAAAGGTGAATGTCATGGTCCCTCACCAGACTCCTATGCCCAGATCCCAGGGTCCCCAGCATGTGGATGTCAGGTATCTGAGTCAGCACTAGGGAGAAGACAGAGACACCTCTCAGAAAGGTATGACACCAGGAAGGTCCTTCTCTTTAACTCTGCCTTTTGGCTGATGATGCTCTGGCCCTACCTGTCCCATCCAGGGATGATATTTTCTATTTGTGACAGGGTCTCCTAAGCAGTGTTCTCCTCCTGAAGGAGCAATGTCCTGCTTTCCCCACGCTGACATCTATGTTTTTCAGAGAGCAGTCACAGGTGGAGGTCCCCAGGAGGTAGAGTCCACCCAAGGTTGTTGATCGTCTTCTTCAGGTGCTGACCTGGTCTGATTGGGCACAGAATGATCATGGTACATTTGGTTTCTTCCTTGAACCAGAAGGTGTACACTATCTACAGTAAACTCATTGATTTCAGGATGAAAGAAGGTCAGAGCACAAGAATACACAGGCACTTTGTCCTCACTGTGTCTCCAATCCTCAAACCTGCAGCTTCTGCCCTGATGCTTCTCTATGTTGTTCCTCAATAAAGAGGAAGGACAGTGGCCCACAGCCCTCTTACTCCCCACATCCACAGCAGGCACAGAAGCACCAGTATGTTCTCGGGGGTCACTTTCAGGACCTTTGAGGTCACAGGGTCAGTCCCTGCTCTCTGGGAAGCAGTAGATGTGTATCCACAGTGCTTTCTGGAGGGTCATTACCCAAACCTACCCTTTCTCAGAAGTTTTCCCTTCTCCCCAAGGACAAATAGGGAAGGGAAGGTGGAGCTCTTCTCACTGTAGGTCTGGTGACACCCTGTCAGGAGGGCCTCTTGCATCCCACTCCCCACTTAAGTCACCTGTGCCAAGTGTTCATACTCACCCTCCCTCAGAGAACACATAGAGGGCCATCTCTTTCTGCTCTCTCAAAATTCTAAGAACATCTCTAGGAGCAGTAAGATCTAGGAACCTGGACCTACCAGAATCTAAATCCTCTCTCTGTCTCTGTCCTGGTCTGAAGACCAGGTCTGGTCACACAAGAAGCCTCAAGAAGGTGTGACAGAACTCATACTCATGATGAGGGGCCCATCATGCTCAGAGGCTCAAAGTGAGAAGGGTGGCCCTGACTCCAGCCCCACAGATGAGGGTGCCTCTGGTGGGTCTCTGCTGTCAGCTTGAGGTTGGAAAGTCACTGAACTTGTGTGCAACTGTGAGCTCATTCTCAGGATTCCCAGGACCCTGTGCTCTCACCATCTAGCTTCTCTACATTTTCTCCAGACAGAAAAGCCCTCCCATCTTTATGGATCTATTGAATCTCCCTCTCCTTACCCCACCTCCACTTCCTCTGAGCTTGCCTGCTACTCTGCCCTTCATGACAACATTCTCCCTGTTGTGGTCCACTGATGTCACAGAATTCTTTTCCCATTCTGAATGTTTACTCTTCAGATAGAATAAACTGAAACTTAGAATTTATTTGAGTCACCTGTCAGCTCCAGAAAGAACATATCTACCAGACTTCTGATTCCTCAATTCTTCATTTGAGTTGAATTGGGACTGGGCATAGTGCCAGGCACAGAAACGACTGACAGATCATGATTCCTCTTGTGAAGAGCTCTGTGACAGTACAAGGAAGGGGTTAAAGGAAAAAGAACATATCAACCCACTGTTGTGAGGAAAAGAAAGAAGGGCAAGGGTCTGATGTAGGTGTTCTGGAGTCAGCCATGAGGGGCATAGAACCCAGTGGCCTCTGAGAAATGCACTGTTTCTCTGTAGCTAGGGCTCCTCTTCCCTAGGATGTGAGGGTGTCCAAGGGGAACTGAAGAGGAGTGTGGGTGCCCCTTTGTCCTGTTGGACAGAATGCCATCATCTTCATTCCCTAGCCTTACCTCTGCATGAGGCAGGTCAAACCTGTGCCTCCAGGGGGCGCCCCGTCCTCCATGCCAGACCTGAGAGCTCCCAGTAGAAGGGTTGGCGCTGTCCGTGGTCCTGGAGCACAGCTGGATTTCCTCTGCCACAGACCCCACTTCACAGTCACAAGAGCCTGAGCCTTAGGAAAGCAGGGCCCCTAGGCTGGAGGGGCTTCGGAAAGGTGGGGTTCTTCTTGAGAAGGAGGAGTCAGGAGAAGGCGTGTCAGTGGGCTGGGTTTATGTCTGTGCTCTTCCTCTCATCCCTCTGATTTGTCATCATGCTGTTTAATGTTGTTCTTCCTTGAAATTTTTCCACAAAAGGCAATCATGGGAACAAAAATATTTCAGGTTTGAAATATTTTTCCATGTATTGGTTGTGCAAAAAATATATATAGTTCATGTCGCATAAACCTTATATATTTATTATAGCTTATATTATATAAATGTCTTATAAATACTATAATGAATATATAACTAATTATGAGAATGAGTAATACATTGTACTTTTTTATATTGTAATTTATATATTAAAGTACAATGTCATACATTTATAAATATGAGAAATGTATAATGTGGTTTAAATAGTTCCTTATTAAAATAGTCTACACTATATAAACATATAAGTTACACCATGGGATCATATCTCAAGTCAAGAATAAAACAGGAAGGCTCCCCAGGAGCCTCAGAATTTCTCTTCATTCCCCTTTCTCTCCAAGCCACTTTCATTTCCAGATCATGAAGGCCACAGAACCAAAGCTACATCATCAGTGTAGGCAAATGCCATTGGGAACTTTGGTATCTTGGCTTAAATATTCTGTCTCATTTTCTGGACTCAAGTATTCCCCAAAATACTAGCCTAACAATGCCCATTTTCATTTATTTTCAATTATTCTATACTTTTAAAATGAGGGATTTTATTTCCTCTATTTACTTTTTTCCCAAACAATTTTGTTATTTTCAGCACAAGTCCTGAACAGAATGATTTAACCAGTTATTACCAAAACAAGAGTCACAATTCAACATCTTGCCATATTGAAATTGGAGTTCCTATAGTGGGTGTGGGGAACCAAAATCCTCCCAGTTACAAACTATAATTGTCCCCTTCTTTCCTCAGGGCCACTTTCTAAAACTGAGGAAATAAATCACTTACATGCAGGTGCTTGTTTTGTGTCACTGGGGCACTCACCTGGACCCATTCTACCTGTGGACACCCCACAGACATTTCCCCCTTGCAGCCAATGTTGTGGCTGGACCAGCCCTTATGGTTCTTGTTATGATCATAGGACACACTTCAGCAACAACCATTAGGGAACTTTGGAAAATAAACAGCTTTATTACAGTCATCTCCTATTATCCACAGTTGTGCTTTCCATGGTTTCTGCCATCTCTGTTCAAACACAGTCCAAAAATACTAAATGGAAGATTCCAGAAATAATCCATTCTTGTTTAAAATGTTGCAGTTTTCTAAGAAGTATGATGAATCATGTACTCCCTCTGTGTGTGCTGCCTGGGTGTGAACTATCTCTTTGTCCAGCATCTCCACACTGTATCTACTGCCCACTTGTGAGTCACTTAGTAGCTTATTAGATCTTCAGGTCTACTGTCCCAGTATCTGGTGACTTGTGTTCAGGTCACTCTAGTAGTAGCCTCATACTATGTATGTCACAATGCCTGTGGCATTCACCTCCCTACACCTCATCACATAGGCATTGTGACACCTTACAACAGCACAGGAAGTGATGCAGACCCTGGCCAGCAGGGTCCGTGTGTTGTGGCTGCGATAAACAAATTCACACAGACTAAGGAATTCCTGTAGAGGAAAAGGAGATGGCATGGCCACTCTCTGATGAGAGAGGACCTCAGCCCTTGCCTAGACAAGCTTTTAGTGCTTTGATGGGCACATTACATCGAGGGTGGTCCTCAGTTACTATGCACAGATTTGCTTTAGGTGGTTACCTTTTACAGAAAACAAAGGAGAGGATGTTGCTAATTACATCAAAGAAGAAGGATATTTGCAAATGCAAAGGGAAAAGTGGTTGAACTGGTTACACTCATTCTTGTGAGGTTTAGCATAGATTTTAGGAAGTTACCTTAAAGATACACAGTAAACATTTGCTGCCTCAGTTCAAGGTGAGGAAGTTTTAGCAAAAGCAAGCTTCAAAGCAGCCTAGGAACAATGCAGGCCTGATTCCCCAAGGGGAACCTATCTGTGAGCCTGGGTCCTTTGTGCAGGATCTTGCTCCCCACTGGCCTTTCTGAGTGGGGGGCTGGGCTACATTCCTCATGCCTCATGGAATGGTGTCCTATAAGAAGAAGGGTGAGTTCATTCATAGAAGATATTTTTATAAGATTTATTTATTTATTTTTAGAAAGGAAAAAGGAGGGAGAAAGAGGAAGGGAAACATCAATGTGTGGTTGCCTCTCACACGCTCCCCACTGGGGACCTGGCCCACAACCCAGGCATGTGCCCTGACTGGGAACTGAACCATCAACCCTTTGGTTCACAGGCTATCACTCAATCCACTAAGCCACACCAGCCAGGGCAATAGAAGACATTTTGAGAGAGGGAGAGATCACATTCACATAACCTTTATCACAGTATTTTGTTATAATTCTTCTGCTTTACCATGAGTTATTGTTAATATCTTTTTGTGCCTAATTTATATATTAAACTTCATCAGAGGTGTGTATAGGAAAAGTCATAATACATATAGGACTCAGTACTATCTGCTGTTTCAAAAATCCACTGGAGATCTTGAGACATCTTGCCCAGAGCTAAGGGACACTACAGACTTCACAATCATAGAGCTTATTGTTAGGGATCTACACTGTGGTACCACTCGTGACTCTAGTTGTTTTTCTTTTAGAACTTTGTCTTCAAAAAATTAAATTAAACCAACTATATAGAGGAGGGAGACTATGAGCTCTTTCTTCATCCCATACTTTTAACCTAAGTCTGTCCAAGAATTAGGTTTGAAGGACAGGTGGGGTACACCAGATGAAAGCAAGGGGGCTTGGCCTCCAGAAGGGGATTTCAAATTGCTAAAACTTTTGTAGGAAATGCCACAGAAGATTTCAGGGACAAAGGCCATGGGGAGAAGGTGGGTGAGGAAGTAAATGCCAGGGGAAGAGGCCTGGGATGTAACGACTAAGACCAGAGAGTCAGGCAGGGTTATGTATAGGACAGAGGCAGGGTCAGCTCTCTGGCCTGGCCAGTTTTACAGCAGAGAACAAACCCAGCCAGGAACCGGGAGGCCTGTGGGAGGAACTGCCACACCTTACATGGTGCTGGTAGCTCTACTGGAAATACTTTAAGTTCATAGCAGAGCTCTATGATGGTAACAGACCCTTCTCTTGAACTTCCTCTCTCACTCTGTGTAAAGAGCTTCCTGGCGGCTGCTTCCTGCGTGGATTGTGCACATGGCTCACTATGGCTACACCACCTGCATCTCAATCCTTCCTTTGCCTCTGAAAAAAATCATTTTTGGTAACAGGATGCCTAGTCAGCTCCTGCTTACTGCCAACAGGTGGTTGGAAAGATCACTGTGGGGCTGTACATGGGATGGGAAGGGACTGGCGCTCAGGAGGTGCTGGAGAATGGACATGTGCAAGTGAGGAGAGATGACCCCAGAGAAACTATGATACCTCGTCATGAACCAAACACAAAGTGGACAGGGATGTCTTTCCCTGTATAGGCTTTGATGAGTTCTGGGATAGAAAATGAGAGCAACAAGTTGCCACCCTGTCTTCTATGGCTGGTCACCACTGGCTTCAGGAGAACTTGCCACCAGGACCTTTCTGTTCAAAAAGGAGAGAGAGGCAAGCCCTGGACCTCTGTTGCTAGTGATTTCTTTAATGCTCACAGCTGCCTTTCAGTAGCATGCATGATCTCTGCTGTACAGAATGTGAAACTGAGGACAGAGAAATGAAGTGAATCACTTGAAGGCAGTGCCTTAGGAAGTGCTAAAGTCTGCACTTGAGCCCAAGTCTCTCCAATTCCATCACCTTTCTTCTTCCTGCTCTGCCTACAGATGCTCTTACAGTGATTCATGCTAATGTTGTATGAGGTCTCCTCAGGTTTCATCAATTAGTCCCCAACTTCTTTCCCCTAGAGAGGCTGTGATGCCTCTAGTTAGGACGGAGCTCTCAGCAAGTCCTCATTGGCATCTCTTCTTGATCTCTGAGTACTGGCAGATGATGGTGGCCTTCTTGTTCTGAGGTCCCTGCTGCTTCCTCCCATGAAAGATGAGGTTGGCATACTGGATATCCTGTTCCTCTCTCAATGGAGAGGCATCCCTGGTGGGTGATGCTACATCTGGAGGCCCGTCTGGCCCAAGGTTTAGCTGGGAACCCTGAGTGAAGGGGAGAGAAGAGAGTCAGAGAAGAAAAAATCAGACGTGGTTTCAAGGAGAACTTGGGCTAATGGAACAGTTTTTCATTCATCCTCTTATTCCACACACACTGCTCATGAACTCAACTATTTGCTCATTCATTTAAAAATTGGTAATATTACAACTGATTAGACCATATCGAGGGCTTCCTAATCACATTTAATCCTCACAGATAAAAGTATAAATGCGCCCCAGCTGGCATAGCTCAGCAAATTGAGCGCGGGCTGTGATCCAAAGGGTTGCCGGTTCAATTCCCAGTCAGGGCACATGCTTGGGTTGCAGACCGGGTCCCCAGTGGGAGCCACATGAGAGGCAACCACACATTGATATTTCTCTCCCTCTCTTTCTCCCTCCCTTCCCTTCTCTCTAAAAATAAATAAATAAAATCTTTTTTAAAAAGAGTATAAATGCTAGTCTTATCAGCCCTGGCAGGTATGGCTCAGTAGATTGAGTGCCAGCCTGCAAACCACAGTGTCACCTGTTCGATTCCCAGTCAGGGCTCATGCCTGGATTGCAGGCCAGGTCCCTAGTAGGGGACATGCAAGAGGCAACCACATACTGATGTTTCTCTCTCTCTCCTTCTTCCTCCCTCCCCCTCTGTCTAAAAATAAATAAATAAAATATCTTCTAAAAAATGATACTCTTATCATCTCCATTTATCGATAGGGAAACTGAGATGAGTGGAGGTGGATTAACATGCCCAGAATTGGTAGAAAGTAATGGTTTGGGAGAGAAGGTTCTGTCAGGCTGTATCTGGCAGAGAGGTGAGGCGGGCGAAGTGGTCAGCAGATCTGGGACAGCAGGCTGACCCTAGGCTCTGGGAGGTGAAGGGGAAGCACACCTCCAGCTGTCTGTCCAGCTGAGAACAGAGGAGTGAGTTTATAATGCTGGGAAGCTCAGCTCACACTCATTGAAGGGACATGCCCCGCCCCTCCCCCTACACTTCATGAGAAGATACTCACATCATACACCCAGGTGACTATTCCCATGACAGGGTCTTCATCGTTTGTGACTCTTTGCCTCCCATCTGTTTGCTTCCTGTGGAATTTCACTCTAAAGGAAGGTGTTAGGAGCCACAGTGACTCAGGCACAGGTGGGCAGGCTGCCACCCCCCACTCCCTGATAAGACAACTGATACATCAAGATCCTAGAACCAGACTCGGAGACCCTCCTGACAGATAAGTGAGTGCTCTGTCTCCTGGATGACCAGGTGTTCGGCCGATACCTAACTTGCATCTTGGGGAGAAACTTCAATCATAACAGTGCTATTCGTGAGCACCCCAATGTAAAAACAACCTGACCGTCCATCAATGAATGAAGAGACAATTAAAATGTGCCCCGTCCCTACAATGGAATAGTATTTGGAACAAAAAGGAATAAAAAAATGACACATGAACCTTGAAATTATTGTGCTATGTGGAAAAAAAGAGTCAGTCACCATGCACCATGGATTGTGGGATCCCTTTTATATGAAATGTCCAGAAAGGGGAATCTAAAGAAACTAGACATAGATTAGTGGTTGCCTGGGGTCTGGGCTGAGGGTGGTGACAAAATGATGAATAGGGATGTTTTGTTTTGTTTTTGTTTTGTGCTAATGAAAAGTTTTAAAATTCATTATGCTGATGGGTGCACAACTCCATGACTGAAGTAAAAGTCATTGAGTTGTACCTTTAACTATATGTAAATTTTATCTCAATAAAGCTGCTATCCTATCCACTCCCCTCCCCCAAAACGACCCCTCTGTATGGACTCAGCTCTGCCTTTCTGGGACTCAGGGGCCTCTCTCTGTACTCCCCATGACACAGCTCCCTGTACCTCCCCAGGATACGGGCTTACATGTAAAAGAAGATGAGACACAAGCACAGGGATACTAGGGCCATGGCACCAGCACCTCCAAGAGCTGCAGGAACTACTCTGGAAGCAGATACTGACTTCTCTGCAGAGAAGAGAGGTGTGAGCCCACCCCCTCCCAGGACTCAGTGTCTGGTCTTCCCAAACCTTGCACAACTGGCAGTAGGTTCTGTTCAGATGACAGACAGAAGATCCCATCCGAACAAATAACGCCCTTCCCAGCCATTACCCTTCTTCCCAGCTCCATCCTCCCTTTGATCCCTTCCTTGCTCCCTCAGCCTCCACCTCCAGCAGGCCCCTGACCTGCCAGAAGCAGCAGGACACTGGCGCTCTGGGCCCCGTGGACGTTCTTCACCTCACAACTGAGCCTGAGGCCTGCGTTGACCCACACACAGAGGCTCAGGGAGCTGTTGGCCCAGGGCCCCAAAGTGTAGGAGGTGATGGTGTAAGAGGCGTTGCTGAGGTTCTCCTCCAGCAGCCCCTCCCCCTCCGCCAGAGAAGCAAGGGGGCCAGCTGGGCTCCGGAGGAGCAGCTGCAGTGCAGACCCTGGTCCTCCCAGGAGCAGGAGGGCCCCAACAGCTGTGGGGGGTCTGTGGGGAGCCAGGAGAAGGATCAGTGGTGCCTCCGCCCTCCCAGGACCCAGATGCCCTGCCACCAGGGATCCCCACACTCACAGACCACGGAGAGGCTGAGAGAGATACCTTGGGAGCCCAGCGGGTGCTGAGCTGGGCAGGTGGACTGTCCTTCTTCCCCAGTCCCAACACGGGGCAGCTCCAGGATCGCGGTGGTGGAGATGGGGGTGGCGTTCGGGGCTGAGGACCCCCGAAACCAGCTGAGCTGTGTGCAGGGGGGTTGCTGTCAGCCACACAGAGCAGCTGCAGAGCCTCCCCCTCCAGGATGGGAAGGGATGAGGTATTTCGCAGAATCTCAAATGCTTTGGGGAGAGAAGTGGAGAGAAAGAGGGAGAGAGAGACAGAAGGGGAGGGGAGGGGAGGAGAGGAGAGAGAGAACACAGAGACTGGCACTCACCAACAAGAGGTGAGGGAAGGAGAACGATGATTTCCCTCCTTGCCTCTCCCATATCTGGTCTCATTCACACTGTGATTCCCCCTCAGCTCCATGGTGGCCCCGGCACATGTCTCAGCCCCAGAGATGGAAGCTATTTCCTACCTGTGACATTTCTGTAGGTCATGGCTATGGTGAGGTTCTGTGGAGCATCTAGAAAGGAAAGATATGGCCCCACTTCAGAGGGGAGGAGCAGACGGAAGTCACCTTGAACCCAAGGAGGTGGAGTGGTAACAAGGAAGGAAGGATTATTGTCCTTCTGGATCTCTCCCCTCCTGCATTCAGAAGTATGCACAAGTGTTCTCAAGTAAGCTCAGCCTCCTCCTCTACACACACACACACACACACACTACACAAAAATCCACAAAGGCTTGAGTGTGCCAGTCCCTCTGCCCCCAGGACACCAGCTGTCCCTCCAACACTCACAGGACACATTGAGTTGAAAGGTTTCCTGTGTGGTCACCCCAGGTCCTGCAAGTGTCACCAGACAGGTGACTGTGGTGCCATGGTCCCTGGGCTTTGGAGTGAAGGTGAGCACAGAGGAGCGAAGGGTCCTGGGATTCAGAGAGTCGAGAGCACTCCCCACACATGAGTAGATGAGAGGACTTGCCCATTTGCAGGACCCTGTCAGGCTGCAGCTCAGCTGTGTGGTGCAGCCAGACTCCAGAGGCCCCCGAATGTGGATGTCAGGTTTCTGTGTCAGGTCTGAGGAGGAGAGAGTGAGGTGGCTGGGACCTGGGGCTGCAATGGGGACCCAGGATGTGACCCTGCCTGGGACCCATGGCTGAGGGCCTGAGCTCACCCCAGGTCCTGTGTCTCTTCTAACACCCTGGGCCCAAGGCTAGGACCAAGTAGTGCCCCAAGGTCCAGTTCCTATTCTAAGCTGGGTCCCATGTCTCAACATCCTTCTCTGCGCCCCTGCTATTCCTGTCACTTGCAAAGTCAGCTTCTTATCTTGGTAAGTATGTTCCTCATGATATCCAGCTCCACTTGGAAGACGTAGGTTCCTGTGTCACTCTTCCTGGCATCTCTGATGCTCAGGGAACAGTCATTGGTCCTGGAGTCTGTGAGGAGGAATCGGCCCTCAGTCTGTTTCTTCACTTGTTTATATTAGTTGTTTGTAGCCACAGGATCAGTGCAGTCTGTGTGGTTCTGGAGGTACCAGGAGGTGTAGAATTCATTAAAGGAAAGCCACGAACTCCGCTGGTAGGAAAAGGAGTAGGGCACATGGACACACAGGCCCTCCTGCACCCTCACAGATTCCTGCACTTGGAGCTCATAGCCTTCCTTCTTCAGCAGGGACTCTGGAGGTGGGGTGAAACACAGAAGCTCAGCTGCAGCCCCAGCCACTCCCCCCTGCCCATCCCCCTTCCCAGGCCCACTCACCCCCCCCCACCACAGCAGGGGCAGCAGCAGCAGGGGCACCATGTCTGCTTCTCACAGGGCAGAGCTGTCCCAGTCCCCGTGCCAGGGAGGGAAATAGGGAGCTGTGGTGTGGGGCTGAGTAGCCCCAACAGGAAGCTGTGGGTGACAGAGCTGTAACAAGGCCTGGAGGAGAACTTGGACTCCATGGGCTGTGGGGGTGTGTTGAGGGCTGAGAAATCATCCTGTCTTACATCCCCCAATTCGACCCTGCAGGTGGATGTGCCAAGGCCCCCAATGGTTGAGAGGCTCACCCAGATGTGAATCTTAAAGTGATCACCTTGCACATGATCTTTAAGTGGAGAGGGAGGTCATTCAGGGATCATAGAGGTCAGAGCTGTTTGTGTTGACTCAGGGGACCCATGCTCCAGCTGAAACCATTTCACATTTTAAAAAAGATAATTAAAAAAAATTTTAGAGGGTTCAAGTGCTAGCAAGAGAGGAAAGAATTTAGACCCAACCACAATGAAGGGTGGAGCCCAGGCAAAACTTGAGCGTTAAAGCCCTTTATTCTGGAAGTTGTCAGGACATGGGATGCCCGCATGTTCCTCCTCAAGGTTCTGAGGATCTGTGGGACGGCAATGACACACAGGCCCCCCTAAAATGAAACATGTGCTGGGAGATCTTGGCCCATTCGGTGGGGACCCCAGAGGTTGGCCCTCGGCACAGCAGCAAATTTGCCACAGTAAAGCTCATGAAACTCCTTCCTTAGAGCCCCTTACATGCTCAATCCCTTTTCAAAGCTCCAGCAAAGGCTAGAGTGATATGCAGAAATAATCTGCAATCCTATGCTCTTTTATGATAGAACAAAAGTTAAAACATTTTCCCAAACATGACAATGAGGTGCAATAGGTCAGATATTCCAGGAACAAGTTGTTTGATAAAAACAAAGATTCTTCAACTGTACAGGATAAAAAGAAATCTCAGTCACCTGTGCTGAGGAAATACTGAATTCTCTTCTATTCTTTATATTATATAAATATAATATTAATATTTATTATTATATGACAGAATTATTCTCCTATAAAGAGGCAACAGCCCAGCTGGTGTAGCTCAGTGAATTGAGCACAGGACTGAGAACCAAAGGGTCACTGGTTCATTTCCCAGTCAGAGCACATGCTTGAGTTGCAGGCCAGTTCCCCAGCAGGGAGTGCGTGGGAGGCAACAACCATTGACATTTGTCTCCCTCTCTTTTTCCCTCCCTTCCCCCTCTTTAAAAATAAATAAAATCTTTTAAAAAAAAGAGGCAACAAAAGTGTAGTCAAAAAAGGTAGAGAACATGTTATGCAGGTGTGCCAGACAAGAATCCATACTACTAATAAAAATAGTCTGTAATTTTTGGAATTGTCCTATATTTTGGTTTTCAGCATTTAGCTTTTCTTGCTTGATGGGATGTGTTTTCTTACTTCAGAAAAGTTGATAGATGCCACTCATTGCTTCTTTTTCAAAGCAGTGATCTCAACATTAGCATAAATATCAGACTCCACTCAACCTGGGGCTGCCCCTGCCACAGGGAACATGTGACCCAGAGGTAACCAACTCTACACACACCCACCCCAGACTCCTCATGTACTACAAATAAGACTGTCTTGTTCAAGCAAAGGACTAAAGGAAGCAGAATTTCCTGGGTTGTGCCCCCATAATTCACATCACTGAGAGGTCTAGCAAACTGCAAGTTGGATTATAAAAATGACATGAAATAAGTGTTGGTAAGAATATTCAGAGAAGGGAACGCCCCTGAACTGTTCCTAGAAATGTAAATTGGGGACCACAGTGTAAATCAGTAGGGCAGGTCCTCAATAATTAATAATAGAGCTTCTATAAGATCCAGCAATTCCACTTCCTATTTAGAGGAAATGAAAATACTAACTTAAAAAGACATATATACTTCTACATTCATTGCAGCATCATTTACAGTAGCCAAGATGTGGAAGAAACATCTCATCCACCAATAAATGATGAAGAAAAAGTGGTACACATGCAGTGGGATGTTATTGTGCCATAAAAAAGGAAGAACTACTGCCATTTGCAACTATTGTACATGGATGGAACATGACTGCATTTTATTAAGTATAATAAGTGGAAAAAGACAAATACTGCATGACTCCATGATCATGTGGAAACTTTTAAAAAATAATCCATCTCATAGACAGAATAGATGGGTGGTTGCCAGAGGCAGAGGAAGGAGGTTGGGCAAAAATAGGAGAAGGTGGTCAAAGGTACAAACTTCTACTCATAAAACAATTACATCATAAACATGTACTGTTCAGATGGTGACTGTAGTTAATAATAGTGGGTATTAGTATTATACTATTAACTGTAGTAATGTACTTAATAATACTGTGCTGGATATTTTAAAATTACTGAGAGTGTACATTGCTAAGAGATAAAATTGTTGAAAGTTCTCATTACAAGAAAAAAAAGTGTAGAAACTCTGTGTGGTGATGGGTGTTAACAAGACATGTGGTGAGCACTTTGCAATATACACGTATATCGAATCATGAAGTTACATGTCAATTATATCTCAAAAATATATATGTACTAAAAACCTCAGGCTGAGTGCTTGGGTTAGAGTAGAAGGTCCAGGTCTTCCAGGCAGAGTTCCACTTCTGCTCCATGTGTGCTCCCACATCGGCATAAGAGATCCCTCACATTGAATTCCTGCTGCTGAAATCCATAGTGGGGCTTATGTGTTCCTGTTCTTCCCTTGACTGATTAACTCTCAAGAGATAAAACAGTGAACAGTGGGTGATTTCAAATGCCTTCATGATAAAACTCACAGCCAACCAGGAATAAAGGAGAATTTCCCTGATGAGATAGGGGTGTCTTCAGCAGCATCATACATAATGCAGTATCATCGGGTTCTAGTCTAGAAAGGGTATATGAAATGCAAAAAGAAGACAAAACTGTCTGTCTTCATAGATGATTTTATATATAGGAAAATCCACAAATATCCATAGATACATTGGGGGGTTTAATAAGAGAGTTAGCAAGGTTGCTAGAGACAAAATCAAATTACAACAATCAAATGCATTCTTCTATCAGAGTAATAAAAGGTAGGATGTTATCAAGTTGCCATTGACAATAGCATCAAAAATTATGATACATCTGGCCGTGACTGGTGTGGCTCAGTGGACTGAGTGCTGGCCTTGAACCAAGCAGTCACTGGTTCGATTCCCATTCAGGGCACATGCCTAGGTTGTGGGCCAGGTCCCCAGTTGAGAGCATGTGACAGGCAATCACACATTGATGTTTCTCTCCCTCTCCTTCTCTCTCACTCCCCCTCACTCTGAAAATAAATAAATAAAATCATTTTAAAAAACTAAGATACACCTAAAATATATCTATTCAGATGTGTACATAATAGAAATATAAGCTGCACTTTTTCAGTGGACAAGATTATAAATCCCTTTGGAAGGACATTAAAGATGTTAATAAATAAAGAAATATGCATGTTGATGGATATTAAAACAATATTGTGTAAAAGTTCACTCTACCCAAATTAATCTGCAGAATTAAAGCAATGTGTTACCCAATCTCCCAGTAGACTTCTGTAAAACTTGGTACCTCTATTGTAAAATTTATATTAAAGTAAATTTTTCCAAAAGCAGTCAAGACAAACATGGAGAAGAACAATGTATGATGACTGGCTCCTTAGGGCTTCAAGATATAGTAAAAGTGTCACAGAAAATATGATGGTGTGGCATTTACTGACATGCATGGTACCACCAGACCACTGGAACAGAACAGGGCAGCTAGAAATAGCAAAGACCAAAACCACAGGAAATGCCATGTGTGTTAGAGGAGGTGATGCAGAAAAGTGACAAAAAGAGAAACTTCTCCTTAGAATTTTTTTATTTCTGGTCTGATTTTTTATCTGCTCTTTATTGTATTTTTCCATTATAATTTAGTCTCCTTTTACCCCTCTCCTCTGAGCAATCACCACACTGTTGTCCATGCCCATGAGTCCTTTTTCTGTTTCTTTCATTCCCTGACCACCTCACCCCTGCCCATTAGCTGTCATCCTGCTTAGAGAGAGAGGAAGGGAAACAGAGAGAAAGAAAGAGAAATATCAGTTTTGTAGTTTCACTTATTGATGCATTAATTGGTTGATTCTTGCATGTGTCCTGCCTGAGGATCAAACCCTGAACCTTAGCTTATGGGGACAATGCTCTAACCAACAGTGTTACTGTCCAGGGACAATGAACATTTCAATAATACATGTGGGCAACTAGTGATCCGAATGCACTCAAATGAGACTGTACGCTTAGCTCTTACAATGCATGAACATCAAGGGCAGATGAGTTGAGGATCTGCTGTTCTAGGAGAAACAAGACAATGGAGAGGATGGAAGACAATATAGCAGAATGTCTCCATAAACTTAAGGGAAAGAAGGTTTCATAACAAGATATAAATAGAAATATTTATAAAAAGAAACATTGAAAAGTTGGACAAGGCTACAATTAAGGACTCTTCATAGATACACTAAATCATCAGCCATCAAGTGAGAAATGAGTTTTACAACACGTGTAAACATCAAAGTATCAGTCTCCAGAATAAGGAGGTATTTCTAAAAGTACATAAGAAAAAGAAAACAGGAAAATGGACTCACTTGAGCTGCCCCTCTTAAAAGATAGCAAACAACCAGCGGGTAAACAAATAAAAGCAGCCCCAGGTTATTAGCAGCCAGGAAAGTGCACCTTCAAACCACAATAAGACACTGTTATACTGGCTCCAAGTGCACAAATGTTAAAGTGTGTGAAAACCCCCGTGTTCATGACAGTGTGGGGCAACAGTTGCTGACATGTAAACTGGTACCAGTGCTGCAGAGAATACGAGCATCATCTACTGAACTGGGGTGGCTTACACCACGCCAACAATTCCCTCCTCCACTTCTGACCCAGAGCAGCATCAACCCACAGGGCAGCCCATGGCCACCATGTCAGGTGACGACATGAAGGGTGTCTGTAAGGATGTGAACTGTAAGGGACAGACGATGGGTGATAAAGTAAAACACACACTGGAATCGGAAGTCTTACTACAAGAAAGGAATGTAAATTATCCGTTTTTGTGTTCTGAGATCAATTTCAATGGAGGTGAAAGTGGGGAGTTTCTCCCACACCACCAAGTAATTCAACCCAATTCTTTCACTATGTACCTGGAGAGAGCATCAGATTCCACAACTAAAGATTCAGTTCGTAACCTGTCCCCCCATATCCCACAAAAGATGCCAGTCTCAAGTCCAGGTTGTCATCTGCACTTCTGAACAAAGAGCTATAAATCAGAGGTTCCCAAGACCTCTTCCTCTTTGTATTTATCAACGTAACACAGGAGCTCACAGAACTCAGAGCACATATTACTCTCTAGATCATAGGTTTACAGTAAAAGAATATGACTCAGGGACAGCCAGATGGAAGAGGTGCAGAGGGCTGGGTGTGCAAGGGGTGTGTAAGGGGTGTGGAGCTTCCATGGCCTCTCTGAAGTGCCCTCTCTCCCAACACCTACATCTGTTCACCAACCTGAAGCTCCCAAACCATGTCCTTTGGGGTTTGTATGGAGGCCTCATGACATAGTCATGATTAATTAAATCGCAGTCCATTGGTGACTGATTCCACAGGTCCCCTCCCCATCCTGTTTCCCTCTGGCCTTCACGCTACCCAACACAGGAGGAACCTCTCACACTGGAGACTGCAGACCTGGCCCCAACACAGCCTCATCCCCTAGGCCCATCCTCTGTCCTGTGGGTCAGGTGTGAGGGACAGATGAGGAGGTGAGAGGAGAGAAAGTTGACTGCAGCCACAGGTATGGATGAAGGCAAAAGAGAAAATTTCCCATACCTGCACCAGGCAAGGTGGGCCTCAGGGCAGAGAGAAGGCCAGGCTGACCCACCTCAGAGCACAAGGACTATCTTAATACAATGCACGGTAATGAATTAGGGAAAAGGCATAACCACTATCTCATTCAAGAAAGGCCACAGAATTCACCTCAGAGAAAGGAAGGTCAGTTTCTGTGTGTGTGTGAGAGAGAGAGTGTCTGTTTTATTCCAAATAAACTAATGAACAAAATTTTTATGGGGGTGATATTCACATGGCATAAAATCACTAATGTTAATTTTGGATGTGCAAATGTTGAAGCTGTTTATCACTACACGTCCCCATGATTTTCTTTTCCTCAGGCTTACTGTGCTCCTTTGTCTTGCCTTATAGGAATCTGATATGGAGGATTTGGAATGATTGATGCACTGATGCATCAGGCAAAAAGTCCTACAGGCCAAAGGGTGTCTCTTTAGTATTTAAGTTTTATTTTTCAGTTACAGTTTATATTCCATATTATTTTGTATTAGTTTCAGGTGTACAACATGGTGGTCAGACAATCAAATACATTACGAAGTGATCCCCTTGATATTTCCAGTGCCTACCAGGACCATATGTACTTATTACATTATTATTGTCTATATTCTCTATGCTTCACTTTACATCCCAGGGTGTCTGTTTGACTCAGCTTCTCAGCAAGGGTCTGGCTCATTCAAATGCTGAATGGAAAACCAAGGCCAGTAAAACCCTAGGCTGAACTTGGTGTAATTTGTATTTTTACATTCCAGAAAATTTCACATGACTCTGCTTCCCTACTCTGACATTCAAGAGATGCCTAGTCCTCAGGGAGCAGGGGAGAATTGGATGGTCCTTCAGGAGCTAAAATTGACTCGGATCCTGTTTTGTACATTTTGGATCTAGACTCTGTGAAACCCGCTGAAGAAGAGGAATGGATTCATTGCAAACATTCATAACAGGTTTGTTCCAGAACTGTTAGCTTATTTATATTCATTCTCAGAATCACATAATTCGGCTCAAGAAATTTTATATTGTATAACTTAATAAAATTTTTATTTATAATTAAGTAGTAATCATAACAAGGTTGGCATCTTTGAATTGAAAGGCAGAGCTGTGCTCCCAACTCAACCGCACATGGACATCTACATGGAAGGTGCTGTTTGGGAGACAAGAAACTCAGGTGCTAACCAGGTAACTTCTGGGCAATGGGAGTGTAAGGCCCCAAGTTCATTCCCTTCCTGGGTCTGTGATGGAAACAGAGGAGCAGGGGGTGGGGAGACAGAGAGGACAAGTTGAGTGGGAGAGGTACAGGCAACAGCAAAGGGGCAGTCAGTTGGTGTGCATCACTTCTTGTTTATATTCTGCATCTTATATGTTTTGACATCTTAAAATCCTTGCTAAACAAGGAGACACAGCCCCTCCCAGAACAGCCAATTCTCACACACAGGAAAGATCTCTGCCGCGATCAGCCTTTCAGGTGCAAACCAATTAATCCTGAGCCCATATTTCCAATCACCCCAACCTGCCCTCAATCACCTAGGGCCTGGAACCAGAGAAATAGAGACCAGACCACAGGAAGAAAGAAAACCCTCATTTCTTCATACTAGCTGATCCTCAACTGTTCACCCTGCCCTGACTTGCATTTCCCATGGAAACCCCAATAAGACTCTGGCTAGTCTGTCCCCCACTTCCATCTGCTCTTTGATGAAACCTGGTGCTTCCCCCGGGGCCCTGCCTGGCCTTGTGGGGCCTCCTCTCAGTAAATGAAAGGAATAAAAACGTTCTTTCATTGGTGTTGACTCTACTTGTCATCCTCAGTCACTTACACAAATTAAAACCCCAAAGGTACAATTGAGACAGGTGAGTCAGGAGTTCCCAGGGAGAAGGTGACACTGATGTCCCATGACCACCCCTCTGGACTCCATGTCTTACCTCAGTGCCGTCTTCACAAGAAGGGAGGGTCAGTCAGGCTGTCAGCCTCATTTTCTGGGGGTTTCCACCCCTGCAGGGCCAACACAGCTCTCAGCTCAGGGACTCAGACCCTTTGGCTCTAACTCCAGGCAGGTGGGACTGCTCAGCCTCACCTGGAACTCAGGGCCAATCACTGACCTTCCCAGTAGAGAGACAGAGCGACTCACCTGGTGTAGTAGAGCCAGGTGAGGCCATAGCTGAGGAGGAAGCCAGTCCTCATGAGGTCCCCTCTGATCAGAGTAAGGACCAGGGGCCAGGAGCCCTGCTAGTCCTCAGTCACACATTTGCAGGAAGGGGGTCATCCTGGGGAAAAGGAGAGGGGGTAAAGTTGTAACTCCAGATCTCAGTCTGCCCACTGCCCAACACCTGACTTGGCTCCCCACCCCTAGTACTTATCCTGCAACTCACTCTGCACAGAGAGGCTGAAGGAAACATGTTTGGAGCTCAGTTGGGGCTGAGCCTGGCAGGTGTACTGTCCCTCTTCCACATGAGGCAGCTCCAGGGTCGTGGTGGTGGAGATCAGGGGCAGGGTGGGTGTCAGGGGATGTTCACGACTGGAGAACTCCAGAATCAGCTCAGCACTGCAGGGAGGGGGTTGCTGTCAGCCATGCACAGCAGGTACAGAGCCTTGCCCTCCAGGATGGGATGGAATGCGATTTGCACAATTGTGAGTGCCCTGGGGACAGAAGTGGGGTGGGGTGGGGGGAGAGAGAGAGAGAGAGAGAGGGAAATACAGGGCAGGCACCCACCCACAAGAGGTGAGGGAGGGAAGGTGATGATTTTCATCCTTGCCTCTCTCATATCTGATAATATTCACACTGTGATCCCCCCTCTGCTCCATGGTGACCCCAGGGTCAGGTTCAAGCCCCAGCATCAGGGGCATCATGTCTGCCCCTGACAGGGCAGAGATGGTTTATGTTCCTGTGTCAGGTAGGAAAATGCCCAGCTATGGGGTGGAGCTGAGGACATCCCAAGAGGAAGCCGTGAGTGACAGACCTGTGACCCTGCCTGAAAGGGGAACTTGGGCTCCACAGGCCATGGGGGTGGGGTGGCAGCTGAGAAATCATCCTGTGAACTTCAGCCCTTTACCATACCCTCCAAGTGGATGTGCCCAGGCCCCCAGAATTTGAGAGGCTGTTCCAGATGTGAATGTGAAAGCAATCACCTTGCAGATGATGTTTAAGTTGAGAGGGGGGTCTCCCAGTGGTCATCCTGGGCGGAACCAGTCATGGTGGCTCAACCCTGGTCAGGGAGGACCCAACCTCCAGCATAAACCACTGAACCTCCCAGAAGAGGATACTTTTAAATTTCCTCTAGACCACCAAGTGCTGATAGGAGAGGAAGGAATTTAGACCCAACTCCAGTGGAAGGTGGAACCCAGGGGAAAGCTGGGCATTAAAGTGCTTTGCTCTGTGGGTACATGGGATGCACAAGTCATGGCCTTCTAGGGTCTGAGGGTCTGTGGGACAATGACGGTGCACAGGTCTCCTCAAAGTGGGGTGTGTGCTGAGAGATCTCGCTCCATTCAGTGGAGACCCCAAAGGCTGGCCCACAGCACAGCAGTAAATGTGCCACCTTAAAGCTGAGGAAGCTCCATCCCCAGTGCCCCTCATGTGCTCAGTCCCTTCTCAAAGCCCCAGCAAGGGCTCCAGGGATGTGTGGAAATCACCTGCAATCCTGATGCTCTTTTATAAAAGAAAAACTTGATAAACTTTTCCCCAAATATGATAATGATGTGTAACAGTTCACACATCCCAGTAACAAACTGTGTGATTTAAAAACTTTTTTAAACTACATAGGAGAAAAAACTACATCAGAGAAAAAGAAATGTCAATCGTTGGTGCCAAGGGAAATACTGAGTTCTCTTTCTATTTACTATGTTACATAAATATCATATTATTATAACAACTAATGATGTGTATTAAGCTAATATTGATTACTATATGACAGAATTATTTTCCTATAAATAAGCAATCAAAGTATTTGAATAAAAAATGTTTGAATAACCCTGGCTGGTGTAGCTCAGTGGATTGAGCTCAGGCTGCAAACCAAAGTGTCACCGGTTCGATTCCCATTCAGGGTACATGCCTGGGTTGCAGGCCATGACTCCCAGCAACCGCACATTGATGTTTCTCTCTTTCTCCCTCCCTTCCCTCTCTAAAAATAAATAAATAAAATCTTTTAAAAAAACTTCTTAAAAAAATGTTTGAATAAAAATGTTTCAGGCAGGTGTGCCAGAGAGGAACACCACACTACTAATGGTAATAGTCTATAATTTTAAAACTGGCTTATGTTTTGACTTTCTGCTTTTTAACATTTCTCAACTGATATTATGTGTTTTCTCATTTCAGAAAAATTCATAGGTGCCACATATTGCTTTTTTATGTTGAAGCAGTGGTCTCAACATCAGTATAAATATCAGGCTCCACAAAACTGGATCTTCCCCTGCCATAGGTAACATGTGAAGCAGAGGTAACCAACTCTACTCCCCGTCCACCCCAGACTCCCCACATATTGCAAAGAAGACTGTCTTGTACAAGCAAAGGACTAAAGGAAGCAGGATTTCTGTGGCCGTTCTCCCCACAATTCACATCCCCAAGCAGTCTACAAAATCTCAAGAAATAGTAAGTGTTGGCAAGAATGTCCTAAAGGGGAACCGTCTTGCAATGGAGCTGGGAATGTGAGTTGGGGCCACTGCCATGTAAATCATTATGGCAGTTCTTCACAAATTAAAAACAGAGCTCCGATAACATCCAGCAATGCCACTTCTGTGCATTTATTTGAAAGAAATGAAAACATTAACATATACACCCCTACATTCACTGTAGAATCACTTATAATAGCCAAGATGTAGAAGCAATCTACGTGTCCATTTATAAATGAATGGATGGAGAAAATGTGGTGTATATAAATGGAATACTAGTCTGCCAAAAAAAAGTAGGAAATCCTGCCTTTGTGGCAACATGGATGGATCATGAGGGCATTATGCTAAGTGAAGTATCAGACAGAGAAAGACCAGTACCATATAATTTCAAATATATGTAAAAACATTGTTAAAATTCAAACTCATAGATACAGACAACAGATTGGTGGTGGCCAGAGGCTGAGGGTGGGGGCATGGCAAAAGGTGAGGGTGGTCAAAAGTACAAACTTACAGTTATAAGATAATTAAAGCATGAGGGTGTAATGTACAGCATGGTGACTATAGTTAATAATAGTGGGCATTAACGGTAATACTATAGTTAATAATACCATGTTATATATTTAAAAGTTGCTAAGAGAGCATATTGCTAAGACAAAAATGTTGAAATTATCATTACAAAAAAATGTGTAAGTATGTGGTGATGGATATTTGACAAGACATATTGTGGTGAGCACTTCACTGTACAAATGTGTGTGTACATATATATATATCATATATATATATATATGAATAGCATTCAGGCTGGGTACATAGATTAGATTAGAAGACAGACTTCCATTCTGGCTTCATGTGTGCTCCAACATCAGCATAACAAATTCCTCACATTGAATTCCTGCTGCTGAAATACATAGTGGGGCTTCTGTGTTCCTGGTTTGCTTTTGGCTGATTAACTCTCAAGAGATAAAAAAAAGAGCAGTGGGTGATTTGAAGTGCCTTTGTGATAAAACTCACAGCCAACAAGGAATGAAGGACAATTTCCCTACCAAGATAGAGGGTGTCTTCAGCAAACATCACACCTAATTCAGTAGTATCAGGTCTTAGTCTTTGTCTAGAAAGGTAATAACCATAGGTATAGGCTATGAAAAGTCAAAAGAAAACAAAGCTATTTGGATACATCTAAGTATTAAATGATACCTGATACATCAGGGTATTAGATCGACTGTCATGTATCACATGCCTGTGTTCACGTCACCCTTATAGTAGTTGCATGCTTCATCAACTATGCCATACACCTCCTTGTATCTCATCACAGAGGCATGATGACTTCCCACATTAACACAGGAAGAAGGGTAAGTACACAAACAGAAGATATTTCAAGGGTGGGAGAGAGCACATTCACATAACTTCCATCAGAGTATATTGTTATAAATCTTCTGTTTTATTAGTTACTCTTGTTCATCTCTTATTGTGCCTAATTTACCAATTAATCTTTATACTAGGTGTGTATAGAAAAATCATAATATGTATGAGATTCAGAATTAACTGTGGTTTCAGGCATGAACTGGGGATCTTGAAACATCTCCCCCACACATAATGGAGACTAGTGTCCTCACAATCGGAGAGATTATTATTACGCATGTACGCTCTGGTATTGCTCATGAAACTTTGGCTGTTTTTGTTTCAGTTTTCTTTTGAAAAAATTAAATGAGATAGAGGACTTCCGGCAAAGATGGAGGCACAGGTAGGCACACTGTGCCTCCTCCCACAACCAAAAAAGGTCTGTAAACATTTAGAAACAAGATAACAACCAGATATGACAAAAAAATTGAACTGTATGGAAGTTGGACAACCAAGGAGTTAAAATAGACACATTCATCCAGACGGGTAGGAGGGGCAGAGTTGGCCAGCCTGGAAGGAAAGGGGTCGAGGCACAAAGAGTGGTGGCACCAGATGCTTAATGCATCCCAGGCACATAAGGTATCCTGAGTGCAAGACTGCAGTGGCTGGACCCTGGGCACACAAGCAGCTGGCAGACCCAGCGAGGCGGTGACTGTGAAGTGAGGCACTTCACACAAGGCTCCTGGCTGTCTGGACCACATTTGGGTGCAGATAAACCAGGTGAAATTGGGCAGTGAGACAGACCATGCAACCCAGGGTTCCAGTGCCAAGAAATAGAACCTCAGGACATGATTGAAAACACGTGTGGGAGTTGAGGTGCAAGGAGAGACTCCCAGCCTTGCAGAAGAATGTGTTGGAGAGACCCACGGGGTCCTAGAATATGCACAAGCCCACCCACATGGGAATTAGCACCAGAAAGGCCGAGGTAGCTTGGGGAAAGTGGCAGAGGGGACTGAAATCCAATGGAGAGAGGAGCAAGTGCCATTGTTTCATCTCAGACCCCAACCACACATACAATGTTACAACCCAGCAACTGGGCTGTCCTGCCCTGGAGAACACCAAAGCCTCCACCCCTCACTATGTAACAGGAGCCACCAGACCCTCCCACTGCCAAAAAAAAAAAAAATGGCTCAAATAGAAGAACAGTTCAAAGCTCCAGAGCCAATACTTTTAAGTGACCAAGAGATAGCCAACCTATCCGATGCACAGTTCAAAGCACTGGTGCTCAGGATGCTCACAGAATTGGTTGAATTTAGTCACCAATTACATGAAAAAATGAAGGCTACACTAAGTGAAATGAAGGAAAATGCACAGGGAACTAATAGTGATGGGAAGGAAACTGGGACTCAAAACAATAGAGTGGACCAGAACGAACAAAGAAACAACCAAACAGAAAAAAAATGGAGAAATAAGGCTTCAAAAAAAAGAGGAGAGGCTTAGGAACCTCCAGGACATCTTTAAATCTTCCAACATTGGAATTATATGGATACCAGAAGGAGAAGAGGAAGAACAACAAGTGGAAAAGTTCTTTGAACAAATAATAAAGGATAACTTCCCCAATCTGGCAAAGGAAATAGACTTCCAGGAAGTCCAGGAAGCTCAGAGAGACCCAAAGAAGTTGGACCCAAGGAGGAACACACTAAGGCACATCATCATTACATTAGCCAAGGTAAAAATGCAGGAGAGAATCCTAGAAGCAGCAAGAGATAAGGGGACAGTTACCTACAAAGGAGTTCCCATCAGACTGTCAGCTGACTTCTCAAAAGAGACCTTGCAGGCAAGAAGAGCCTGGAAAGAAGTATTCCAAGTCACAAATGGCAAGGACCTACATCCAAGATTGTTCTATCCAGCAAAGCTTTCATTTCGAATGGAAGGGTAGGTAAAGTTCTTCTCAGATAAGGTCAAGTTAAAGGAGTTCATCATCACCAAGCCCCTATTTTATGAAATATTAAAGGGACTTGTCTAAGAAAAAAGAAGATAAAAAACTGTATAGTAAAATGAGAGCAAACTCACAATTATTAACAACCACACCTAAAAGAAAAACAAACTAAGCAAACAACAAGAACAGGAACAGAACCACAGAAATGGAGAGATCACATGCAGAGTTAGCAACAGGGGAGTGGGAGGAGCAGAGAGGGGGAAAAGGTACAGAGAATAAGTAGCATAGATGGTAGGTAGAAAAGAGACAGGGGGGAGGTAAGAATAGTATGGGAAATGTAGAAGCTAAAGAACTTATGACACATGGACATGAATGAAAGAGGGGGAATGTGGGTGGGAGAGGGTGTGCAGGGTGAAGGGGAGTGAAGGGAAGCAAATGGGACATCTGTAATACCATAATGAATAAAATATATAGAAAATAAATAAATAATAAATAAATAAATAGTTGGTAGAAACACATCTAGACAATAAATAAAATGATGGTAAAAATTGCAAAAAAAAAAAAGAAAAAAATGAAACCATCTGTATAGAGGAGGGAGACTATGAGCTCTTTCTTCAGTTTGCTCTCTCAATACAAATCTGTGCAAGATCAGCTCTGAAGGACAGGAGGGGTGCGCCAGAGTGAAGCAAGGGGGTGTAGCCTCCAGGAGGGGGAATCTCAATTACCTGAGACATTTGTAGGAAACACCATAGCTTTAAGGAACAAAGGCACAGGGAGAAGCTGGATGAGGAGGTGAATGCTAGGGGAAAAGGTTTGGGATGTGTTGTCTAAGACAAGGGAATCAGGAAAGGGTGTGTGAAGGACAGAGGCGGGGTCAGCTCTCTAGCACATCAGGTTTCACCTTGAAGAACTAATCTGGCCAGGAACTGGGAGGCCTGTGGGTGGCGCTGTCACATCCTACATGGTGCTGGAGACCCTACCTAAACACTCTAGGGTCACAGCAGAGCTCTGTGGTTGAAACAGTCTCTCCCCCAAACTTTCGCTTCTGCTCTGTGAAAAGGACTGCATACCTGCTGACTTACTGTAGCTGCACCAGCTTCATTGCAGCCATTTCTTTGTCTCTGAAAAAAATCCTTTTTGGTGATGAAATATCTGGTCAGCTCCTGTTTACAATCGCCAGGCTGTTGGAAAGATCCCAGTGGGGCTGTACATGGGATGGGGAAGGGACTGGCACTCAGGAAGTGCAGGAAGAAGGCACAGGCAAAAGTGAGGCAAGATGACCTCACAGAAACTACAAGATACCACATCACAACAGAGCACCAGCTGAGTCCAGTGTCTTTCCCTGAGGAGGCTTTCAAGAGTTCTGCATGGAAAATGAGAACAACAAGTTGCCGCCCTGTTTTCTCTGCCTGTTCACCCTGGATTCAGAAGAATTTGACACCAGGACCTTTCTGTTCAAAAAAGGGAGACAGTCAAGCCCTGGACCTCTGTTGGTTGTGGTTTCTTTAATGCTCACAGCCACCTTTGACTAGGATGTATGATCCCTGCTGTACAGAAGGGAAACTTGGGGGGGGGGGGGGGGCGGGGCGTGTAGAAGTGAATTGCCTGAAGACAATGCCTTAGGAAGTGCCGAAGTCTACATTTGAGCCCAAGTCTGTCCAATCCCATCCTCTTTCTTCTTTCTGCTCTGCCTGTGGATGCTCTTACAGTGATTCATGTTAATGTTGCACAAGGTCTCCTCAGGTTTCATCAATTATCCTTGACTTCTTTCCCTCAGAGAGGCTGTGATGCCTCTGGTCAGGACTAAGCTCTGAGCAAATCCTCAGTGGCTGGTCTTCTTGATCTCTGAGTACAGGCAGGTGCTGGTGGCCTCCTTGTCCTGAGGCTCCCTTTTCTTCCTCCCGTGAAACCTGAGGTTGACATACTGGGTATCCTGCTCCTCTCTCTGTGCAGAGGTGTCCCATGGGGGTGACTCTTGGTCTGAGGGCCCATGTGTTCTGGGGTTTTGCTGGGAACCCTGAGTAAAGGGGAGGGGAGAGAAGAGAGAGAAGAAAACAGACATGGCTCAAGGGGAAGTTGGGCTGACTGAACAGTTTTTCATTCATCCTGTTATTCCACACACAATCCTCATGAACTCAACCATTTGCTATTTATTTAAAATCAGAGCCCTGCCTGGTGTGCCTCAGTGAATTGAGCACCAGCATGGGAACCAAATGGGTTACCAGTTCGATTCCCAGGCAGGGAACATGCCTGGGTTGCAAGCCAGGTCAGTTCCCTCATAAGGGGGTGTGTTAGAGGAGACCACACATTGATGCTTCTCTCCCTTTCTTTCTCCCTCCCTTCCCCTCTGTCTAAATAAATAAATAAAATGTTTTTAAAAGATCAGAATCATGATTGATTAGATCTTATTAAGGGATAATAACACATTTCATCCTCAAAGAGACCAAGCATGAATGATACTTTATTATTTCCATTCCCAGAAAGGGAAAACGAATGGAGGAGAGGTGAGGTAACCAGCCCAGAATGGGTGGAAACTAACCATTTTGGGGGAGATGCTTCTGGCAAGCTGTACCTGGCCAAGAGGTGAGGTGGGTTTCAGTGGTCAGCAGGGCTAGGGTGAAAGGCTGACCATGGGCTCTGGGAGGTGAAGGGAAAGCCACCTCCCAGCTGTCTGTCCAGCTGACCACAGAGGAGCTCAGTCTGGACGTGCTGAATGGACATACCCAGGGCCTACACCATACCCCACTACACCTCATGAGAAGACACCCACATCACTCACCCAGGTGGCTGTACTCAGGACAGGATCTTCATCACTTGTGACCTTTCGTCTCTCGGCTGCTTGCCTCCTGTGCTTTTTCACTCTAAGGGAAGAATTCAGCAGCCAGAGTGAATCAAGCATTGGTGGTCCCGCTGCTCCCACTCCCTGATAAAACTACAGAGGCATCCAACCCAGAACCACAGCTGGAGACCCTCCATACATACGAGTGAGCGCTGTGTTCCTGTGACCAGGTGTTGGACCTAGACTAAATTTTCAAAACTAAAGGCCCTCTTACACATAGAAACTTGTACAAAAACAATCATAACAGTGTCACCCATGATAGCCAAAAACTAACAACCCAAAGTCCTTCAATGAACGAATGGAGAATTAAAATGTGCCCCATCCATGCCACAGAATATCATTTAGAAATTAAAGAATAAAGTAATGACACATGAACCTTGAAAATGTTATGCTATGTGGAGTAAGTCTGTCACAAAGGACCATGTATTATATGCTTCCATTTAGGCAAAATGTGGAGAATGGGCAAGTCAAGAGAAACAAAAAGAAGTGACTGGCTGCCTGGGGCTGGGCTAGGATGTTGGTGGAATCACAAATAAGGGATGTGGGTTGTTTTCTCATCTGGATCTAAGGAAAGATTTTTTAAATTACTTGTTGTTCAGTTACAGTTGTCCTGCCTTTTTCCCCACTGCCCCCCACTCCCACAGTCAATCCTCCCATTGGCAGACCCATGAGTTCTCTATTCATGTTCCTTTCCTTGCCCTTACCCTTTTTCCCCCCTGATCCCACTCCCCCACCCTACCTCTGGTCACTGTCAGGTTGTTCTTTATTTCCAAGTCTCTGGTTCTATTTTGCTCATTTCTTTGCTGCATTAATTAGATTCCCCTTACAGGTGAGATCATATAGTATTTGCCTTTCACCACCTGGCTTATTTCACTTAGCCTCATGAATTAAGCATAATGAAAAACTTAAAATTTTCATTCATCCTGTTATTCCACACACACTCCTGTGTGTGGTGATGGGTGCAGAGCTCTGATTAAACTAAAAGCTGCTGAATTGCACACTTTACAAGAATTTTCTCTCAATAAAGCTGTTACCCTGCCTGCCTTGCCAGAGGACCAATCTGTGTGGACTCAGATCTGCCTTTCTGGGACTCTGGGGCCTCTCTCTGTACTCCCCACTACTCAGCTCCCTGCACCTCCCCAGGACACAGGCTTACACGCAAAAGAAGATGAGACACAAGCACAGGAAGAGTAGGGCCATGGCACCAGCACCTCCAAGAGCTGCAGGAACCACTCTCGAAACAGATACCAACTTCCCTGCAGAGAAGAAGGGTGTGAACCCACCCACTCCCACACTCAGAGTCTTGTCTTCCCACCCCCTTGAAGAACCTGCTGTTCTGTTCCAAACAAGACTGAGTGTCCCACCCTAGCAACCACTCAGTACCTGGCCATAGCCCCTCTCCCAGTTCCATCCTCCCTTCGATCCCTTCCTTTCTCCCTCAGCTTCTGCCCCCAGCAGGCCCCTGACCTGGCAGCAGCAGGACACTGGCCCTCTGGGCCCCATGGACATTCTCTGCCTGGCAGCTGAGTCTGAGGCCGGCGCTGAGCCCCTTGCATAGGTTCAGGGAGCTGTTGGCCCAAGACCCGGTGGAGCTGGAGGTGACCACGTAGGAGGAGTTGCTGTGATTCCCCTCCAGGAACCCCTCCTCCAGCTGCCAGCGCAGCGAAGGGGTTGGCTGGGCTCGGGAAGAGCAGCTGCAGTGCAGATTCTCATTCTCCCAGGAGCAAGAGGGTCCCAGCAGCCATGGGGGGTCTGTGGGGAGTGAGGAAAAGGATCAGCAGTGCCTCTCCCCACCCAGGACACAGATGTCTTGGCCCCAGGCTTTCCCACACTCACAGACCACAGAGAGGCTGAGAGAGATATTTTGTGAGCCCAGCAGGTGCCGAGCTTGGCAGGTGAACTTTCCTTCTTCCCCAGCCCTTATTTGGGGCAGCTCCAGGATTCCAGTTGTAGAGATGGGGATAGTGTTCAGGGCTGGGGACCCCCGGAACCAGCTCAGCTGTGCAGGGGGGTTGCTGTCAGCCACACAGAGCAGATACAGAGACTCCCCCTCCAGGATGGGAATTGAGGTGTCTTGCATAATCTTGAGGGCTGTGGGGAGAAAAGTGCAGAGATAGGAAGAGAGAGACAACAGAGAGAGAAGGGTGTGGAACACAGGTATCGGCATCCACCCAAAAAAGATAGGGAGGGAGGATGATGATTTTCCACCTTGCCTCTCCTGTATCCGATCCCATTCAGGCTCTGATTCCCAGACCCCTGAGCTCCATGGTGGCCCCAGCATCAGGTCTTAGCCCAAGAGAGGGAAGTTCTTTCCTACCTGTCACATTTCTGAAGGACATGCCTATGGTGAGGCTCTGTGGAGCATCTGGGACAGAAAGATAAGGCCATGCTTCAGAAGGGAGGAGCAGATGGAAGTCACCCCAAACCAAGGATGGAAGGTGGGAACTGGGAAGGTGGAATTGCTCTCCTTGTGGCCCACTCCCCACCTGCACTCAGATTTATTCACAAGTGTTCTCAGGTAAGCTCAGCCTCCTGCACACACACACACACACGTGCATAGACCAGTCCCACTGCCCCTAGGACACCAGCCAATCCTCCAACACTCACAGAAAACATTAAGCCAGATGGTTCTCTCTGTAGTCACCAAAGATGATAGGTGTTTCACCTGACAGGTGAGGTTGGTGCCATGGTCCTGGGGCCTCGGAGTGAAGGTGAGCACCGAGGAGTGGAGCTTCTGGTGGTTCAGAGAGACAACAGCAGCCCCCACCCAGGAGAAGGCGACAGCTCTTCCCCCTTGGCAGGACCCTGGCAGGCTGCAGGTCAGCTCTGTAGGGTGCCCGGACTTCAGCGGCTCCACAATGAGGATGTCTGGCTTCTGTGTCAGTTCTGAGGAGGAGAAAGGAAGGTGCTTGGGTCCCAGAGGTTGGGAACCTAGAGTATGAACCTGAGAGGGATGCCTGACTCAGGGCCTGAGCTCACCCCGGGTCCTGTGGCTCTTCTGACCACCCTGGGCCCAAGGCCTGGATCAGGAACTATCTCAGTGACCTGTTTCTTTTGTCAGACCAGGTGCCATATCTCAGCATCCTCTCCTGGGCCACTGCCATACCTGTCACCCGCAATGTCAGCTTCTTATCTCGGTAAGTATATTGTACATTTCTTCCTCTCTCCACTCGGAAGACATAGGTTCCTGTGTCACTCCTCCTGATGTCTCTGATGCTCAGGGAACAGTTGTTGGTCTTGGGGTCTGCGAGGAGGAATCGGCCCTGGGTCTCCCTCTTCAGTGGTTTATTTAGGTTGTTTGTGGCCACAGCAGAGACTGTGTTGTCTCCATGCCGGTACCAGTAGGTGTAGAGTTTGCTAGAGGAAGACCCGGAACTCAACGGGTAGGAGAAGGAACAGGGCACATGGATGCACAGACCCTCCTGCACACTCACCAATTGCTGCACTCCGAGCTCATAGCCTGCCTGCTCCTGCAGGGACCCTGTGGGAACACAAAGGCTCAGCTGCAGCCTCTGCCCCCCACCTACCCATCTCCCCTCCCTTCTGCCCACTCACCACCCCACAGCAGAGGCAGCAGCAGCAGGGGCACCATGACTGCATCTGACAGTGCAGGGCAGGCCTAGGTCCCTGTGTCAGGGAGGGAAATGCCAAGCTGTGGGGTAGGGTTGAGGACGCCCAAACAGGAAGCTGTGGGTAACAGAGCTGTAGCCAGGCCTGAAAGGGGAAGTTAGGCTCCCCAGACCGTGGGACTTGGGTGGAGGCTGGGAAATCAGCTTCTCTCAACCTCAGCCAAATGGCTGATCCTCCAAATATTATACCCAGGCCCCCAGAGGTTGAGAGTCTCATCCAGGTGTGAATCTGAAAGTGATCACCTTACACTTGAGGTTTAAGTCAAGAAGGAGGTGACCCAGGGATCATGGCAGTCAGACCTGCTCCTGGTGACCTGGGGGGTCCTCCCTCCTGCTGAAACCACTCAACTTTCTGGAAGAGGATACTTTTAAATTTCCTTTAGACCATCAAATGCTGGTAGGAGAGGTAGGAATTTAGATGCAAGTCGAGTGGAGGGTGGAACCCTGGGGGAAGCTGAGCATTAAAGCACTTTGCTCTGAGGGTTTGGAGGACATGAGATTCACAAGTGATGGACTTCTAGGCTCTGGGGCCCTATGGGACAGTGATGATACACAGGTGCCCTCAATATGGGATTTGTGAAGGGAGATCTCACCCCTTTTGTCTGGGACCCCAACTGCTGATCCTCAGCACAGCACCAAATTTGCTACCTTAATCCTCAGGAAGCTGGATCCTCAGGGCCCCTCAAGAGCTGGGTCCCTTCTCAAAGCCCCACAAGGGATCCAGGGATATGTAAAAATAACCTGCAAGCCCACTGCTCTTCTAGAAAAGAAAGACACTTGATAAACACGTTCCCAAATATGACAATGATGTGAAGAGTTCTGACAGTCCAGTGACAAGTTGTGTGATGAAAAACAAGTTTTATAAACTGTTACAGGAAGAAAAGAAGTGCCAGTCAATGGTGCTGAAGGAAATACTGAATTCTCTTCCTATTCTCTGTGTAATATGTGTATAATAGTATTTAATCATGAATAGTGATTACTAATACAATATT
Source organism: Phyllostomus discolor (assembly GCF_004126475.2). Lineage (NCBI taxonomy): Eukaryota > Metazoa > Chordata > Mammalia > Chiroptera > Phyllostomidae > Phyllostomus > Phyllostomus discolor. Next base: position 22,533,528 of record NC_040914.2, read on the forward strand.
AATATTTGCTACTATATGACAGAATTATTCTCCTATGAAGAAGCAATGAAGCATCATCCATCAAAAGTGTGGGGGACATGTGTGCTGCATGTGGGCCACACAGGAAGGCCACACTACTGATGAAAATATCTCTGATGTTTAGAATTGTCTTATGATTTGGTTTTCAGCATTTTAGATTTTCTTACTTGATGTGAAGCATTTTCTCATATTAGTAAAATCCATGGGTACCACATGTTGCTTTTTTTAAGCAGTGATCTCAACATTAGTATGAATATGACGCTCCTCAGAACCTGGGGCAGCTCCTGCCTCAGAGAACAGGTGAACCAGAGGTAACTATCACCAACCTATCCCAGACTCCTCACATTTTGCAAAGAACACTGACTTGTGCAAGCAAAGGACTAAAGGAGATAGGATGTCCATGGTTGTTCCCCCCACAATTGACAGCACTGAGCAGTCTAGCAAATCTCAAGGAGTGAGTGTGGGCAAGAATGCACAGAAAGGGACACCTTTGCACTGTGCCTGGGAATGTAAGTTTGGGGAAGCTGCTATGGAAATCACTATGTCAATTCCCCCAAAATTAAACATAGAGCTGCCATAAGATCCAGTGTTTCCACATCTGGGTATTCATTTGGAGAAAGTGAAAACATGAAATTGAGATAACCTATACAGCTCTGTGTTCCTTGCAGCATTATTTACAGTAGCCAAGATGTTGGAGCAACCTCAGTGTCCATTGAGAAATGAAGGGATGAAGAAAATGTGCTATATACACAGTGGAAGGTGTTTGTGTCATACAACATATGGAAATCCTGCCATTTGCAACATGGATGGACTGTGAGGGCTTTTTACTAACTGAAATAAATGAGACAGAGAAAGAAAAATACATATACTTTCTCCTAAATGAGAAAACATTTTAAAAAGTCAAACGCACAAATAGAGAAGACAGATTGGTGGTGGCCAGAGGCAGAGGGTGGGGTGGGTCAAAAGGGTGAGGGTGGTCAAAGGTGCAAACTTTGAGTTATTTGATAATTATATCATGAGGAGGTAATGTATAGCATGGTGACTACAGTTAATAGTAGAGGGTTTTAATACCATTAACTATAATAATATCATTAATAACACCATGTTGTATATTTAATAATAGCTAAGAGAAAAAAACTGAGACTTCTCATCACCAGCACAAAGTGTGTAACTATGTGGTGATGAATATTTAACAAGACATATTGTGCTGAGCACATCACAGTAGATACATTTATCAGATCATTAGGGCTTCAGACTGCAGTAGTGTCATATGTCAATCATATCTCAATAACACACACACATATATATATGCTAAATAACTTAGCCTGGGTACTTGGGTGTGATTAGAAGGTCCAAGTTGTCCAGACCGAGTTCCACTTCTGCTCCATGTGTGCTCCCACACTGGCATAACAGATTCCTCACATTGAATTCCTGCTGCTGAAATCCATAGTGGGGCTTCTGTGTTCCTGATCTGCCCTTGACTGATTGAATCTCAAGAGATAAAACAATGAGCAATGGGTGGTTTCAAATGCCTTCATGGTAAAACTCATGGACAACTGGGAATAAAGATGAATTTCCCTAATGAGATAAGGGTTATCTTCAGTAAACATCACAGCTAAGGCAGTAGCATCAGGTCCTGGTCTAGAAAGGCTGTAACAATAAGTAAAAGCTCACCCTGTACCTGTACTCATTTCCGTATGTGATGAATGCTAGTACTCTCCAATATAATAAGCTCAGTTCTGTGAAGATCTGTTGAAGTATCTTTGTGAAATAATGATCACTTCAGGGATAAGTTTGATTGCTAAAGAGGTATTAAAATCACTGTTCCATGTGCAAGTCAGTTAAAGAATTCATACGACTATGGCAGTTCTGAAGCAAATTAAGCTTCTGCCCCACAGTTTATGTAATGTATTCTCCCAAGCAGAACAGTGTGCCCCACCTAGGATATGCATGTACATCTACTACATGACTGGGACCATACATGTTCATGAACATCAATGTGAGTATGAAGATAACAATCCACTTGTCCTCCCAGTGCATTTCACTCTGATAAAACTGTAGTGAAATGTTTGAACACCACAAAACCACTTGGGGATAAGAATACTTAGAACCCAGCAGGTTTTAGTGCAAATACGTTTGCAGCGTTTATATACCATGTACATGCACTCATTTCTGTATGTCATGTATGGCAGTGGTATCTGAGATGATAGGTCCTCTTCTGTGAAGATCTGTTGATGTATCTTTGTAAAACATGAACACTTCAGTGATAATGCTGATTGCTAAAGTGATATTAAAATCACTATTTCAGAAGCAAAACAATAAAAAAAACAATAGTTGTAAGCTACGAAAAGTGAAAACAAAGCTGCTTTTTTCATGAATGACTGCATATATAGAAAAATCTACAAGTATATATAGATATATTTGGGGCATAATAAGAAAGTTAGCAAGCTTTAAAGAAATAAAGCTTGTAAATAAACATGAAAATATGCATGTTGCTGGACATGAAAACCATATTGCATAAAAGCCTACTCTACCCTAATTAATCTGAGGACTTAAAGCAATATGTCACTCAATCTCCCAGTTAACTTTGGTGGAACTTGGTACCTCTATCGGATAATTTATATTGACGTAAATGTTTCCAAACCCAGCCAAGCCAATCCTGAAGAACAATGTATGAAGACTGCCTCTGGAAGATGCCAAGACATGTTGAAATGTTATAGAAAATGAGACACAGTTGCACTGACACAGGATGGGACCGCTAGACTACTGGAATAGAGTAGGGCATGCACAATACCATAGACCAAAACCACAGGAAACATCATGCGTGAGAGAGGAGGTGATGCAGAGACTGACAAAAGATAAACTTTTCAATAATATATGTGAGCAACTAGAAATGTATGTGCACTCAAATAAGATTGCAACCCGAGCTCCAACGATGCACTAAAATCAAGTGTAGATGGATTAAAAATCTATTTTTTACAAGAAACAAGACAATAGAGTCATTAAGTGATAATATAGCAGCATGCCTCCATGAACAGAAGGTAGGAAAGTTTTCCTGAACAAGACATTAGTACCAGTATTTATAAAGAGAAATATTGAAAATTTGGACTATGTTAAAATCAAGAACTTTTTATATAAGACACCATAGGTAGTGCTAATATCAGCCATCAAGGGAGAGACAGACTTTACAACACATGTAAACATCAAAGTATCAGTCTCAAGAATAAGAAAAGTATTTCTAAAAATATATTTAAAAAAGAAACTACAGAACAATGGGCTCACTTCAGGTGCACCCCATAAAAGAGAGCAAACAACCAACCAGTACACAAATGAAAAGCAGCTTCACAACAAGAGCAAGGGGGAAAGTGCACGTTCAAACCACACTGTTCCACCGGCTGCAAGCAGAGAAGCATTGAAGAGTGTGAAAACCACCACATTCCTGACAGTGGGGGGCAACAGCTGCTGACATGTAAACTGGTACCAGTGCTGCAGAGAACACAAGCTTCATCTACTGAACTGAGGATGGCTTGACCACCCCAGCAATCCCATCCTCCACATCCACCCCAGAGCAGTGCTGAACCACAGGGCAGCCTGTGGCCACTGTGTCAGGTGACCACGTGAAGGGTGGCTGTAAGGGTGTGAGCTGTAAGGGGCTGGATGATGAGTCATAAAAGTAAAACACATGCTGGATTCGGAAGACTTACTATAAGACAACGATTGTAAACTATTCTGGTATTCAGAGACAATTCCACTGGGGTGGGGGTGGGGTGAGGAGTTTCTCCCACATCACAAATAGGCAATTCACCTCAATTCTGACGCTACCTACCTGGAGACAGCATCAGATTGCACAGGTTAAGGGCTCAGTTCTTAATCAGCCAACCCAACCCCACATCAGATGCCAGTTTCAAGTAGGTTGTCGCTTGTGCTTCTGACCAACCAGCTATAATTCAGAGGTTCCTAAGATCTCCTCCCTTTGGATTTATTAACTGACAGAGAGGCTCACAGAACTCAGAGCACATATTACTCACTAGGTCACAGATTTATTATCAACAAATATGACTCAGAAACAGTGAGACAGAAAAGATGCAGAGGGCTGGGTGTGCAGTAAGAGGTATTTCCATGGCCTCTCTGAGACGCCATCTCTCCCAGAACCTACAGGTGTTCACCAGACTAAAGCCTCCCAAACCACTTCCTTTTCAGTTTTTATACAGGCTTCATTACACAGTCATCATTATAAATCACAGAACAGTGGTGATTGACACCACCCAGCTCCTCTGATGCCCTGGTTCTCTCTGGCCTTCACACCACCCACACAGGAGGCCCCTCTCACACTGGGGATGGCAGACATGGCCCCAACACAGCCTCACCTCCCTGGCCCATCCTCTGTCCTGTGGGTCAGTTGTGAGGGACAAATGGGATGGGAGAGGAGAAGAAGTTGTGACCACAGCCACAAGGATGAACCAAAGGGCAGAAGAGGACATTTCCCCATAACCTGCCACCAGGCAAGGTGGGCCTCAGGGCAGAGAGGAGGCCAGACTGACCCAACTCAGCATGAGGCACAACCCATAGCAGTGAACTGGAGGAAAGGAGCCAGCACTAACTCATTCAACAAGGGCCACGGAATTTTCTAGAGATGGGAGTGTGTGTGTGTGATTGTGTGTGTGTGTGAATTCTTTGTAATAGAAACTAATGACAAAAATTATCTGTACATCAATCAGCTGCCTTCCACACATGCCCTTACCAAGGATCAAACCCACAACCTTTCAGTTATGGGACAATGCTCCAAATAACTGAGCCACACCAGCCACCGCCAGAATCATATACTTTAAGAAAGTAATTTCCCTCCATATTTCCAGTACCCACCTCCCACTATACATAGTTATTATGTTGTTATTGTCTACATTCCCTATGCAGCACCTTGCATTCCAGTGACTATCCCACGGAGTGTCTCTTTAGTTCAACTTCTCAGCAAGGGTCTGTGTCATTCAACTCTGGGATGGAAAATCAAGGCCAACACCACCCTCTGCAGGATACAGTGCAACCTGCATTTTTATATTCTGGAATAATCTCACAGGAGACCCTCCCCACAGGAAACAAGTACCTCCTGGTTCCTGGTTTCCTCCTCTTGACATTGGTGAGGTACTACTTCTTCAGGGAGTCAGCACGGACTCGGTGGTCCTTCAGGAGCTAAAATTGACCTGTGTTTGGTGTAGTATATTTTGGATATAGAGTCTGGGAGACCCACTAGAGAAGAGGAACAGATTCATTGCCAACATTCATTACAGGTTTGCCCCAGAGCCGTGAGCTTAACCACGGTCATTTTCAGAACCCCTCCACTGGGCTGAAGAAATGCACACAGGCACCAAATAGTAAAGTCAATTTTTATGTTGTACTTAACAATTTTTATTTATAATTAAACAGAAATCATTACAAGGCCAGTGTCAATGAACTGAAAGGAAGACCTGTGCTCCTGACTCTACCACACATGGATGTCTACTTGGATGAGGCCATTTGGAACACAATAAACCCAGGTGTTAACAGATAACTTCTGGGCAATAAGAGGGTAAGACCCCAAGTTCATCCCTTTGCTGGGCCTGGAGATGGAGACAGAGGAGGAAGGGTGGGGAGAAAGAGAGGACACCTCAAATGGGAGAGACACAGGCAGCACAAGGGTGGACAATGAGTATGTATCACTTACTTATTTTCTGTATCTTAAAGATTTTGCTAACAAAAAGGAGTAGCCCCACCCAGGACTGGACAATTCTCAGAGACAAGAAAGGACTCCACCAGGAACAGCCTTTTAGAGGTAAACCACCCAATCCAGGCCCATATTTCCAATCACCTCAACCTGCCCTCAATCATCCAGGACCTGGGAGCAGAGAAATAGCGACTAACCCCCAGGAACAAACCCCCTTGACTTGTTCATACTAGCTGATCCGAAATTACTTACCCTGTCCTGCCTTGCATTTCCCAAGGAATCCCCAACAAAGGCTCTAGCTAGTCTGCCCCCACACTTCTGTCTGCTCTCTGAGGGAGCCTGGTGCTTTCTCCCAGACCCTGCCTGGCCAGACGGAACCTCGTCTCAGAAAATTAAAGGAATAAAAATCTTTCACTGGCATTGACCCTTCTTGTCACTCAGTCACGTACACAAATTAAAACCCCAAGGGTACAATTGAGACAGGTGATTCAGGAGTTCCCAGAGAGAAGGTGACATTGATGTCCCACGACCGCCCCTCTGGACTCCACATCTCACCTCAGTGCCGTCCTCACAAGAAGGGAGGGTCAGGGAGGGTTATTCAGGATTTCAGCCTCTTTCTCCAGGGGCCTTCACACATGCATGGCCAACACAGGTTTCAGCTCAGGGACTCAGCCATTTTACTTCTTACTCCAGGCAGGTGGGACCACTCAGCCCCACCTGGAACTTGGGCCCAATCACTGACTCTCCCTGTGGAGTAACAAGGCTGCTCACCTGGTGTAGTAGAGCCATGTGAGACCATAGGTGAGGAGGAAGCCAGCCCCCAAGAGGGCCCCTCTGATCAGAGTTAGGACCAGGGGCCAGGACCCCTGCTGCTCCTTAACCACACACATGCAGGAAGGGGGGCTTCCTGGGAAAGAGCAGAAGGAGTGAAACTGTAACCCCAGGTCTCAGTCCTATTCACAGCCCCAACACCTGACCTAACTGCCTGCCCAAGCACCTGTCTTGCAACTCACTTGGCACAGACAGGCTGATGGAAATATGCTGGGAACCAAGCAGGTGCTGAGCCAAGTAGGATCCCTGCCACTTTAATCCCTACGTGGGGCAGCTCCAGGGACCCAGATGCTGAGGGCTGGGAGGGACTCAGGGTCTGACCCCTCCAAGCCCAGCTCAGCACTGCAGGGGGCTTGCTGTCAGCCATACCAAGCAGCCACAGAGCCTTGCCCTCCTGGATCCAAAGGGATGAGGTGTATTGAAGACCATTGAGGGGTTTGAGAACAGAAGTGGAGAGAGGGAGAAAGACAGAGAGAGAGAGAGAGAGAAGAGAAAGAACGAAACAGAGAGAATGAACAACACAGAGATAGGCACCTATGGCACAAGAGGTGAGGGAGGGAGGGTGATGATTATCATCCTTGCCTCTCCCATATCTGATCCCACTCACTCTGATTCCCCCTCAGCTCCATGGTGGCCCCAGGCACACATCCCAGCCCCAGAGAGGGAGGTTCTTTCCTACCTGTGACATTTCTGTAAGGCATGGCTATGGTGCGGTCCATTGGGGAATCTAGGGTAGAAAGGTATGTTCCTGCTTTAGAGGGGAGGAGTAGATGGGAGCCACCCCAACCCAAGGAGGGGCAGTGGGAACCAGAATGGTGGCATAGCTGTGTTCTGGCCCACTCCCCTTCTACACTCAGATGTGTAAATAAGTTTCCTCCTTTTAGTCAGCCTACTGTACACACACACAGAATACACAGAAAGACACAAACAATCAGGTTCACCAGTCCCTCTGCTGCCAGGACACCAGCTGTCCCTCCAACACTCACAGGAGACATTGAACTGAATGGTTTTCTGTGTGGTCACTCTGGGTCCTGCAAGTGTCACCAAACAGATGACTGTGGTGCCATAGTCTGTGGGCTTTGGAGTGAAGATGAGCACTGAGGAGTGAAAGATCTTGGGATTCAGAGAGTCAAGAGCATCCCCCACCCATGAGAAGATGAGAGGACTTCCCCCTTTACAGGACTCTGGAAGGCTGCAGCTCAGCTGTGTGGGGTGGCAAGACTCCAGAAGCCACCAGATGTGGATGTCAGGTTTCTGTGTCAGGTCTGAGGAGGAGAGAGGGAGGCACCTTGAACCTGGGGCTGCAATGAGGAGGCAGAATGTGACCCTTCCTGGGACCCATGCTACAGGGCCTGAGGTCACCCCAGGTCCTGTGTCTCTTCCAACACCCTAGGCCCAAGGCTGGGATCAAGTAGTGTCCCAGGGTCCTGTTGCCATTCTGAGATGGGTCCCATTTCTCTGCATCCTCTCGTGGGCCCCTACCACACCTGTCACCTGCAAAGCCAGCTTCTTTTCTTGGTAAGTATATCTCACAGGATATTCTCTCTCCATTTGGAAAATGTAGGTTCCTTTGTCACTCTTCCTGGCGTCTCTGATGCTCAGGGAACAGTTGTTGGCACTGGGATCCATGAGGAAGAATCTGCTCTTAGTTTCTCTGTTCACTTGTTTATTTGGGTCATTTGTGGCCACAAGTTCAAGGTTATGTGGGTGGTACTGACTCTGATACCAGTGGATGTAGATTTTAGTAGAGGGATAGGATGATATCCAAGTGGAGGGGAAAAAGCAGTGCTGTTGGTGCATCCACCCTCCTACACACTCACAGATTCCTGCAGTTTGATACCATAGCCTGGTTGCTGCTGCTGCTGCTGCTGCTGCTGGCACTCTGGGAGGACACAGACACTCAGCATTGGCCCCAACCCCTCCTCTTGTGTCCATCCCCTTCCCAGGCCCTCACACCTCCCCACAGCAGGGGCAGCAGCAGTAGGAGCAGCATGTTTGCTTCTCACAGAGCAGAGAATGTACAGGTCCCTGTGTCAGGGAGGAAAATGCCCAGCTGTGAGGTGAGGCCAATGATACCCCAACAGGAAACCATGGGTGACAGAGCTGTGGCCAGGCCTGGAGGGGAAGTTGTGCTCCATAGGCTGTGGGGGGTGTGATGAGGGCTGAGAAAATATCCTGTCTCACCTCCCCCAGCCTGACCCTGAAGATGGATCTACCATGGTCTCCAGATGTCGAGAGGCTCCTCCAGGTGTGAATCTCAATGTGATCACCTTGCAGTTGATGTTGAAGTCGAGAGAGAGGTCACCCAGGTGTCCATTCCAGTGAGAGCTGCTCCTGGTGGCTCAGGAGACACACTTTCCAGCTGAAACCAATTGAATGTTCTGGGATGATTTTAAATTTGCTTTATACCCCAAGTGTTGGTAAAAGTAGAAGGAATTTAGACCCAAACTGCTGTGGAGGGTTGAACCCAGAGGAAAGTTGAGCATTAGAGCCCTTTGCTCTGAGAAACTTCAGGAACATGAGATGCACAAGTGATGGTCTTCCATGGTCAAAGGGTGTGTAGAAAGGTCAAAGGGTGTGAGGGCACAGTGAAAGCACACAGCTGCCCTCAAAGTGGGATGTGGGCAGGGAGATCTCACCCCATTCCAGGGGACCTCAGACTCTGGTCCTCAGCACAGCAGCACATTTTCAGCCTTGAAGTTCAGGGAGCTCCATCCCCAGTGCCCCTCAGCAGCTTGGTCCATATTCAAAGACCCACCAAGGGCTCCAGAGATGTGTGGAAATAACCTGCAGTCCTACTGCTCTTTATGAAAGATAGAAACTTGATAAACATTTTCTCAAACATGACGATGATATAAAACAGGTCAGATATTCCCTGTAACAACTTGGGTCATTGAAAGTGTCTTAAACTGCCATATTTTGCTAGGTATAAGGAACATTGTTTTGCCAAAATTTTTTAGAGGAAAATAAGGATGTGCATTATACAAAGATGGTATTAATTCAGTTCTTATATAACTGTTTTTAGTTCTTTTATTTATGCTTTTGCATTAAGAGTGTAACTCTTGAAAGTGACATTAATATCCATATGCAAAATGATACCCTGGAATATGATAATTGGTTTAGTTTCTGTCTATAAATAAATACATAAATAAATGAATAAATGAATAAATAAATAAATAAATAATTGGACTTGGCTGGTGTGGCTCAGTGGATTGAGTGCTCTGTTGTGAACTGAGGGGTCACAAGTGTGAATCCATGTCGAGGCACACACCTGGGTTGCGGGCTAGTTCCCTGGTTGGGTGTGTGTGAGAAGCAACCACACATCAATGTTTCTTTCCCTCTCTCTTTCTTTAATGCTTAAGAGTTAAAAGTGTAACTCTAGAAAGCAATAATGATATCCATATGCAAAATAATACCCTGGATACAATAATTGGTTTTGTTTCTAAATATAGAGAAATAAAAAATTGGCCTTGGTTGAGATGACTCAGTTCATTCAGCATTTGCCTGTGAACTGAAGGATCACAGGTTTGATTCCCAGTAGGAGCAGATCCCTGGCTTAGAAGGCATTCCCTGGTGGAGGTGTGCAGGAGGCAACCAACTGATGTTTTTCCTGAGCACTGATATTCCTCTCCCACTCTCGCTTTCTCTCTTTCCCTCTCCCTGAAACTAAATAAATAAAATCATTTTTAAAATTGATTTAAAAATTAAAGCAAAAGATTTTTTTCCTGAAACTATGGACCAAAAATGTGGGCACACATTATACACAGGTGCACTTTATACACAGCAAAAGATGGTTCACAGGAAAATGAAATGTCAATCTCCAGTGCCAGTGAAAATGTTAATTCTCTTTCTATTGGCAATATTATATAAACATTATATTATTGTAATAATTCATAACAATTACCAATATAATATTAATATTTATTGCTATAAAACTGAATTATTCTCCTGTGAAGAAGCAATCAAAAAGTGTCACTCAAAAAGCTGTTGGGGCCTGTGTCCTGCAGATGTGCCAGACAGGAATGCCACACTACTAATGAAAATAGTCTGTAATTGTCTGAATTGTCTTATATTTTGGTTTTCAGCATTTTGGCTCTTCCTACTTGATGTGATATGCTTTCTCATTTCAGAAAAAATCATGGGCACCACATGTTGCTTTTCATTGAAGCAGTGATCTTAACATTAGCATGAATAGCAGGATCCACAAAACCTGGGTCTGCCTCTCCCATGGAGAACACGTGAACCAGAAGCAACCAGTTTGATCCCCCCACCCCCGACTCTTCACATGTTGCAAGGAAGATTGTCTTGTGCAAGCAAAGCACTAAGAATTAGAATTTTCATGGTGGTGCCTCTACAATACACATCACTGACAGGTCTAGAAAATGTCACCTGGATTACAACAATGACAAGAAATAAGAAGTTTTGGCAAGTGCTGGAAGCAACCCAAGTGCCCATTAGTAAATGAATGGATAACAAAACTGTGGTACATCTACACAAAGGAATTCTATGCAGCAGAAAGAAAGAAGGAGCTCCTACCTTTTGCAACAGCATGGATGGAACTGGAGAGCATTATGCTAAGTGAAATAAGCCAGGCCGTGAAAGACAAATACCATATCATCTCACTATTAACAGGAACCTAATTGACAAAATGAACAAGCAAGCAAAGTATATCCAAAGACATTGAAATTGAGAACAGGCTGACAGTGACCAGAAGGGAGAGAGGAGGGGATAAAAGGGTAAAAGAATAAAGGGTTTACAGGAACAATTATAAAGGACATGTGGACAACAACAAGGGTGGGGTGGAAATGGGGGAGGGTGGTGGGGAGGGCTGGGTTGGTGGGAAGAGGTGGGAGAAAAGGCAGAAAACTGTACTTGAAAAACAATAAAAATGTAATAATAAAAAAGGAAAAAAACAAATAAATTCATTTATCAAATAGGAAGTCTTGGCAAAAATGTTCAAAAAGGGGAACCCCCTTTCACTGCTTGTGGGAATGTAAGTTAGAGCAGCTGCTATGTAAATCAGTAAGGAAGTCCCTCAAAAAACTGAAAATAGAGATGCCCTAAGATCCAGCAATTGCACTTCTGGGTATTTATTTGGAGGAAATGAAAACAGTAACTTAAAATGCCCTAGGCACCCCTATGTTCACTGCAGAATCACTTACAATAACCAAGATGGGGAAGCAACTTCAGTGTCTATTGATAAGTGAAGGGATGAAGAAAATGTAGTGCCTGTACAATGAAATACGATTGTGCCATAATGCTAAGTGAATCAACATGACAGAGAAAAACAAATACTGTACAATCTCACTTGTATGTGGGAACTTAAAAAAAAATCAAACTCATAGATAGAATAGGTAGGTGATTCCCAGAGAAGGAAAATGGGTGCAAAATAAAAGGACAATCCTCAGAATGGGAGAACATATTTACCGATATACCTGATAAGGGGTTAATATCCAATATTTATAAAGAAATTACAAACCTCAACACACACACACACAAACACGCACACGCACACGCACACACACAAAGAAAAAATAGGCAAAGGGCCTGAATAGACAATTCTCCAAAGAGGACATACTGATGGTCAGTAGACAAAGAAAAGATGCTCAACATCACTAAACATCAGAGAAATGCAAAATAAAACCACAATGAGATATCATCTCACACCTGTCAGAATGGCTATCAGAAATCAATGAACAGACAACAAGCGCTGGTGTGGATGTGGAGAAAGGGGAACACTTTTGCACTGTTGGTGAAAACACAGACTGGTGAAGCCACTGTGGAAAGCAGTATGGAGATACCTTAAAAATTAAAAAATGGATCTGCCTCTTGACCCAGTGATCCCACTTCTGGGAATATATCCAAAGGGACCCAAAACGCTAATTTCAAAGAACATGAACACCCCTATGTTCATTGTAATGTTATTTACACTCACCAAGATATGGAAGCAGTCTGAGTGTCCATCTGTAGATGAGTGGATAAAACAACTATGGGGCATTTACACAATGGTAACTACTCAGCCATAAAAAAGAAGGAAAATTTACCCTTTGTGACAATATGGATGGCCCTGGACAGCATTATGCTTGGTAAAATAAGCCAGTCACAGAAAGAAAAGTACCACAAGATTTCACTCATATGTGGAATCTCATGAACAAACTGAACCTGAAGCCAGAGACAGACTCACAGATGGAGAGCAGATGACAGCTGGTGTTGGGGGGAAGTACAGGGTGGAGGGATTGGGCAAAAAGCCAAAAGGACCCACGGACATGGCCAACAGTGGGGTGATTGTGAAGGTAAGGGGAACTCTAAGGGGACTAAATGATCATGAAAATACAATAAAGCATTTAAAATAAAAAATCAAACTCATGGATAGCAAGAACAGACGGGAGGTAGCCAGAAGAAATAAATGTCGGTAGGGAGAAATGGGTGAGGTGATCAAAGTACAAACTTTCAGTCCTCATACAACTGAATCATGGGGACATCAGGAAGAGCATGGTGACTGTAGTAATAAGAGTGGCTATTAACTATAATGATGCAGTTAATAATGTGTTATGCATCTGAAAATTGTTAAAAGTTCTCTTTACAAGAGAAAAGATATGGAATTCTATGTGGTGATGAATGCTAACATGAGATATTGTGGTGAGTACTTGGAGATAGATACATATATTAAATCACTAAGTTTATGTCTGGGTCAAGTCCCTATGCCCTCTCTGCTCTGGGTCTCACACCCCATCCCCCACATCCTCTTCTAGCCCACCCCAGTGAGGACCTGTCATACCCCAGACAGTTAGCATGTCCCTGTGTCCACATCTGGGCACCCCTCACACTTGGGAACAATTGACAGTCTTGGGGCACAGAGGAGACAGGTTGCCCTGGCCCTCTTCTTACAGATCTCACTTTGTTCTGTGTGGTCACTGGAGCCATCAGGTGATGATGGCTCTTTCCCAGAAGCAGCAGCATGAACAAGAGCTGAGTTCACCTAGGGGTCCTGAGTGGAGCAGGTGCAAGGATCCATAGGACTTTTGACATCATGACATGTGTCTGGTGGAGGGTGACTCAGGGTAAATCTTACCAGTAAAAGGTGAATGTCATGGTCCCTCACCAGACCCCTGCACCCAGACCCCGGAGTCCCCAAGATGTGGATTTCAGGTCTGAGTCAGCACTAGGGAGGAAACAGAGACACAGCTCAGAAATGTGTGACACCATGAGGGTCCTTCTGTTTAACTCTGCCCTCTGGCTGATGCTCTGACTCTACCTGTCCCATCCAGAGAGGGCATTTTCTATTTGTGACAGGATCTCCTAAGCAGTATTCTCCTCCTGAAGGAGCAATGCCTTACTCTCCCCACCCTGACACCTTTGTTACTCAGGGAATAGTCACAGGTAGAGGTCCCCAAGGAGGTACAGTCCACCCAAGGTTGTTGATAGTCTCCTTCAGATACTGACCTGGTCTGTTTGGACATAGGATGATTGTGGCACATTTGGTTTCTTCCTTCAACCAGAAGGTGTACACTATCTACAGTAAACCCATAGATTTTGGGATGAGAGAAGGTCAGAGCATGAGAACATACAGGCACTTTGTCCTCACTGTGTCCCCAGTCCTCACACCTGCAGCTTCTGCCCTGATGCTTCTCTAAGTTGCTCCACAATAAAGGAAAAGGACTGTGTCCCACAGCTCTCTTACCCGCTCCCCCCCCCCACACACACACAGCAGGGGCAGTGGCACCAGCATGTCTTTGGAGGTCACATACAGGATCCTTGAGGTCACAGCATCAGTCCCTGCTCTCTTGGAAGCAGTAGATGTCTACCCACAGGGCATTCTGGAGGGTTTTCTCCCAAACCTACCCTCTCTCAGAAGCTTTCTTCTCCCCAGAGACAAACAGGGAAGGGAAGGTGGAGCTCTTCTCACCTTAGGTCTGGTCACACCCTGTCAGGAGGGCCCCTTTGAATCCCATTCCCCACTCATGTCACCTGTGCCAAGTGTTCATCCCCAGCCCCTTCAGAGAGTGGACAGAGGGTGATCTGTCTCTGCCCTATCAAAATTCTAAGAACATCTCTTGGAGCAGGAAGGTCTGGGAACCTGGACCTACCAGAATCCAAATTCTCTCTCTCTCTGTCCTCATCCTCAGCCCTGGTCTGGTCAGACCTTCTTGGTCACACAAGAAGCCTCAAGAAGAAGTGGCTGAACTCGTACTCATGACAAGGGGCCCCTCATGCTCAGAAGCTCAAACTGAGAAGAGAGGCCCTGACTCCAGTCCCAGAGGTGAGGGTGCTGCTGGTGGGTCTCTGCTGTCAGCTTGAGGTTGGAAAGTCACTGGACTCATGTGGGGTTGTGAGCCAATCCTCAGGATTCCCAGGAATCTGTACTCTCACCCTCTGACTTCTCTACAGTTCCTCCAAATAAAAAAGGCCCCCCATCTTTATGGGTCTACTGAATCTCCCTGTCCTTAATCCACCGCCACTTTTCCCTGACCTTGCTTGGCTTGCTCTGCCTTTCATGCTAGCATTCTCCCTGATATCATCCACTGAAGTCACATAATCCTTTCCTCAAACTGAATATTTCCCCTTCATGTAGAATGAATTGAAGCTTAGAATTTATTTAAGTGACTTAACAGCTCCAAATGCAATATCTCAGCCAGACGTCTGATTCTTCATTTCTTCATTTGAACTGAATTGGGACTGGATACTGCCAGGCACAGAAAACACTCGCAGATCATGTTTCCTCTTATGCAGAGCTCCGTGACAGTACAAGGAAGGTATTTTTAAAAAGAATAAAACATCAACCCACTGTTTTGAGGAAAAGAAGGAAGGACCAGGGTCTGATATAGGTTTTCTGGAGTCAGCCATGAAGGTAAAAGACCCCAGTGACCTCTGAGAAATGCATTGTTTATCTGAGGCTAAAGCTCCTTTTCCCTAGGATGTGAGGGTTTCCAAAGGGACACTGAGGAGGACTTGGGATACATCTCTGTGCTATAGTACAGAATGCCATCAGCCTCATTACCCATCCCCACCTCCAAATGTATCTGGAGAGAGCATCAGATTCTATAGGTCAGGAGTTCAATTCTTAACCTGCCAATCCAACCCAACATCAAATGCCAGTCGGAAGTCCAGGTTGTCACCTGTGCTTCTGACCAACTGGCTCTGAATCAGAGGTTCCAAAAATCTCAACCTCTTTGGATTTATTAACTTACCAAAGCAGCTCACAGAGCTCAGAGCACATATTACTCACTAGATCGCTAAGTTAATTTAAAAGAATATGACTCAGGAACAGCCAGACAGAAGAGATGCAGAGGATGGGGTGTGCAGTAAGGGGTGTGGAGATTCCATGGCCTCTCAGAGTTCCCCTTTCTGCCAGCACTACACGTGTCCACTAACCTGAAGCCCCCCTCCACCCCACCAACTGTGTCCTTTTTAGTTTTCATGGCGGTTTCATTTGTAGTCATGATTATAAATCATAGACCATTGTTGGTTGATTCTTCCCAGCCTCTCTCCTGTCCTGGTCCTCTCTGGCCTTCACACCACCTGACACAGGAGGCAACTCTCACAGTGGGGATTGCAGATTTGGTGCAACACAGCCTCATCCCCTAGATCCATCCTCTGCCCTGTGGTCAAGACTGAGGAACAGATGGGATGGTAGATGAGGCACTGAGAGAAGAGAAAGTTGTGGCCACAGCCACAGGTATGGACAGAAGAGCAGAAGAGGAAATTTCGCCATAACCTGCACCAGGTTGGGAGGGCCTCAGGGGCACAGAGGAGACCAGGCTGAAACACCTCTTAACAAAATGGCCATCCTAAGCAACCGACAGCAGTGAACTGGGAGCAAGGAGAAACCACTATCTCACTTTAAAGATTTTATTTTATTTTTACTTTTAGAGAGAGGGGAAGGGAGGGAGAGAGAGAGGGACAGAAACATCAGTGTGTGGTTACTGCTCATGCACCCCCCACTGGGGACCTGGCCTGCAACCCAGGCATGTGCCCTGACTGGGAATCGAACCAGAGACCCTTTGGTTTGCAGGAAGGCACTCAATCCACTGAGCCACACCAGCCAGGGCCACTATTTCACTTTAGGCAGAGTCACTCAGGGACCCATCTCACTTTAGAAATGCCACCAGAATTCATCTCAGAGAGAGGAGTGTGTGTCTGTGTGTGTGAGTATGTTAACTAACGACAAAAATTATTTGTACCTCTGTCTGCTACCTTCCTCACACCCCCAACTGGGGATCCAACCTGCAACCTTTTGGTGTACAAGACAACACTCCAAACTACAGGGCCACACCAACCAGAGTGAGAATCATATGCTTCAAAAAGTGATTCCCTTTGATATTTCCAGGACCCATCTGGCATCATACATGGACATTGCATTATTATTGTCTATGTTTCCTCTCATGCACTCTGCATCACAGTGACTATTCCATAGAGTGTCTCTTTAATTCAACTTCTCAGCAAGGGTCTGGCTCATTCAAATCTTGGATGGAAAACCAAGGCCAAGACCACCCTCTGCCGGACACAGTGCAATCCCCATTTCTATGTTCTGGAATAATCTTACAGGAGACCCTCCCCACAGGAAACAAGTACCTCCTGCTTCCCTGCTCTTGACACTGGTGAGGTGCTAGTTCTTTAGGGAGTTGGCACAGATTCAGTGTTCTTTCAGGAAATAAAGCTGACCTGCATTCAGTTTTTGTATATTTTGAATCTAGAGCCTGAGAAACCCACAAGAGGAGAGGAAGGCATTCACTGAAAACACTCATTACAGGTTTGCCTCAGAGCCATGAGCTTAACCACAGTCATTCTCAGAATCCTGAGAATGGGCTCAAGAAATGTGCACAGGCACTAAATAGAATCATAAAGTGAATTTTTATGTTGTATTACTTAAAATTTTTTATTTATACTCAAACAGTAATCATTACAAGGCAGGTCAGGTGTCTTTGAATCGAAAGGAAGAGCTGTCCTCCTGACACTACTGCACAAGGATGTCTACATGGACGGGGCCATTTTGGAGACAAAAAACTCAGGTGTTAACCAGGTAACTTCTGGGCAATGTGAGGGCAACGCCCCAACTTCATTCCCTTCCTGGGCCTATGAATGGAGAAAGAGGAGCAGGGGGTGGGGAGAGAGAGGACAAGTAGAATGGGAGAGACACAGGCAGCAGCAAAGGGGTCGTCATGGGTGTGTATCACTTGTGGTTCATTTTTGTATCTTATGATGCTTTCAAATCTTCAAAACCCTGCTAAACAAGGAGAGACAGATCCACCCAGGACAGGCAATTCTCAAACACATGAAAAGCCTCTTCCAGGAACAGCCAATTGGGTGCAAACCATCCAATCCTGAGCCCATATTCCCAATCACCCCAACCTGCTCTCAGTCACCCATGTCCTGGGACCAAGGAAATGAAGACCTCCCCATCAGATATAAACATCCCTGATTTCTTCATACTAGCTGATCCTAAATGCTCTCCCTGCCTTGCCTTGCATTTCCTATGGAAACCCCAATAAGACTCTGGCTACTCTGTACCCCACTTCCATCTGCTCCCTGAGGCAACCTGGTGCTTCCACCCAGGACCCTGCCTGGCAGGCGGGGCCTCCTCTCAGGAAATGAGAGGAATAAAAGCCTTCTTTCATTGCCATTGACTCTCCTTGTCATCTCTCAGTCACTTACAAAAATTAAAACCCCAAGGGTACAAGTGAGGAAGGTGAGTCAGGAGTTCCCAGGGAGGTGACACTGATGCTCCACGACTGCCCCTCTCGACTCCATGTCTCACCTCAGTGCCATCCTCACAAGAAGGGAGGGTCAGTCAGGTGTCGGTTTTATTCTCTGGGGGCCCCCACACCTGCAGGGCCAACACAGATTTCAGTTCAGGGACTCAGACCCATTAGCTCTAATGCCAGGCAAGTGGGACTCCCCAGTCCCACCTGGCTTTGGGGGCCAATCCCTGATCTTCCCTGTGGAGAGACAGACTTCCTCACCTGGTGTAGTAGAGCCAGGTGAGGCCATAGGTAAGGAGGAAGCCCACCCCCATGAGGGCCCCTCTGATCAGAGTGAGGACCAGGGGCCAGGAGCCCTGCTGCTCTCTGGGGCAGTATCCTGAGGAAGAGGAGAAGGTGGTAAAGTACTGACCCTGGTCTCAGTCCTGGCCACGGCCCCAACACCTGACATGTTTGGCCACACCTGTCCTCCAATTCACTCTTCACAGAGAGGCTGAAGGAAACATGCAGGGAACCAAGCAGGTGCTGAGCCCTGCAGGTGCCCTCCCCTCTGCCTCCAGCCCCTAAGTAGGGCAACTCCAAGACCCCAGGCACTGAGGGCTGGGATGGGCTCAGGGTATTTCCCTCTTCAGAAGGACAAGCTCAGCATGAGCCCACCCAATCACGGGACTCAGTGTCTTGCCTTACCCCCTCCTTGCAGGACAGGCTGCAGCTTCAGTTCAGTCAGGAGACTGAGGATCCCTTCCTGGCAAATCGCCCTTTCCATGGAGGACCCTCCCCCAGCTCCATCTTCCCTTTCACCCTTTTGTGTTCCCTAAACCCCTCCTTCAGCAGGCCACTGACTTGGCGGCAGCAGGACACTGGCGCGCTGGGTGCCGTGGACATTCTCTGCCTCGCAGTTGAGTCTGAAGTGGGTGCTGAGCCCTGCAGAGAGGCTCAGGGAACTGTTGGTCCAGGGCCCGGCAGAACTGCAGGTGACTTTGTAGGAGGCGTTGCTTGGTTGCCCTTCCAGCAGCACATCCCCAAGCCGCCAGCGCAGCAAGGGGGCGGGCTGGGCTTGGGAGGAGCAGCTGCAGTGGAGACACTCGTCCTCCCAGGAGCAAGAGGGTCCCAGCAGCCATGGGGGGTCTGTGGGGAGTGAGGAAAAGCATCAGCAGTGCCTCTCCCCACCCAGAACACAGATGTCCTGAGCCCAGGCTTTCCCACACTCACAGACCACAGAGAGGCTGAGAGAGATATTTTGTGAGCCCAGCAGGTGCTGAGCTTGGCAGGTGAACTTTCCTTCTTCCCCAGCCCTTATTTGGGGCAGCTCCAGGATTCCAGTTGTAGAGATGGGGATAGTGTTCAGGGCTGGGGACCCCTGGAACCAGCTCAGCTGTGCAGGGGGGTTGCTGTCAGACACACAGAGCAGATGCAGAGACTCCCCCTCCAGGATGGGAATCAAGGTATCGCGCACAATCTTGAGGGCTTTGGGGAGAAAAGTGCAGAGATAGGAAGAGAGAGACAACAGGGAGAGAAGGGTGTGGAACACAGGTATCAGCATCCACACAAAAAAGTGAGGGAGGGAGGATGACGATTTTCTGCCTTGCCTCTCCTGTATCTGATCCCATTCAGGCTCTGATTCCCATACCCCTGAGCTCCATGGTGGCCCCAGCATTGGGTCTGAGCCCCAGAGAGGGAGGTTCTTTCCTACCTGTCACATTTCTGAAGGACATGCCTATGGTGAGGCTCTGTGGGGCATCTGGGACAGAAAGATAAGGTCATGCCTCAGAGGGGAAGAGCAAATGGAAGTCACCCCAAAACAAGGATGGGAGGTGGGAAGCGGGAAGGTGGAATTGCTCTCCTTCTCGCCCACTCCCCACCTGCACTCAGATTCATTCACAAGTGTCCTCAGGTAAGCTCAGCCTCCTGCACACACACACACACACACACACGTGCATAGACCAGTCCCACTGCCCCTAGGACACCAGCCAATCCTCCAACACTCACAGAAGACATTAAGCCAGATGGTTCTCTCTGTAGTCACCAAAGACGATAGGTGTTTCACCTGACAGGTGAGGTTGGTGCCATGGTCCTGGGGCCTCGGAGTGAAGGTGAGCACCGAGGAGTGGAGCTTCTGGTGGTTCAGAGAGACAACAGCAGCCCCCACCCAGGAGAAGGCGACAGCTCTTCCCCCTTGGCAGGACCCTGGCAGGCTGCAGGTCAGCTCTGTAGGGTGCCCGGACTTCAGCGGCTCCACAATGAGGATGTCTGGCTTCTGTGTCAGTTCTGAGGAGGAGAAAGGAAGGTGCTTGGGTCCCAGAGGTTGGGAACCTAGAGTATGAACCTGAGAGGGATGCCTGACTCAGGGCCTGAGCTCACCCCGGGTCCTGTGGCTCTTCTGACCACCCTGGGCCCAAGGCCTGGATCAGGAACTATCTCAGTGACCTGTTTCTTTTGTCAGACCAGGTGCCATATCTCAGCATCCTCTCCTGGGCCACTGCCATACCTGTCACCCGCAATGTCAGCTTCTTATCTCGGTAAGTATATTGTACATTTCTTCCTCTCTCCACTCGGAAGACATAGGTTCCTGTGTCACTCCTCCTGATGTCTCTGATGCTCAGGGAACAGTTGTTGGTCTTGGGGTCTGCGAGGAGGAATCGGCCCTGGGTCTCCCTCTTCAGTGGTTTATTTAGGTTGTTTGTGGCCACAGCAGAGGTTGTGCTGTCTCCATGCCGGTACCAGTAGGTGTAGAGTTTGCTAGAGGAAGACCCGGAACTCAACGGGTAGGAGAAGGAGCAGGGCACATGGATGCACAGACCCTCCTGCACACTCACCAATTGCTGCACTCCGAGCTCATAGCCTGCCTGCTCCTGCAGGGACCCTGTGGGAACACAAAGGCTCAGCTGCAGCCTCTGCCCCCCACCTACCCATCTCCCCTCCCTTCTGCCCACTCACCACCCCACAGCAGAGGCAGCAGCAGCAGGGGCACCATGACTGCATCTGACAGTGCAGGGCAGGCCTAGGTCCCTGTGTCAGGGAGGGAAATGCCAAGCTGTGGGGTAGGGCTGAGGATGCCCCAACAGGAAGCTGTGGGTGACAGAGCTGTAGCCAGGCCTGAAAGGGGAAGTTAGGCTCCCCAGACCGTGGGACTTGGGTGGAGGCTGGGAAATCAGCTTCTCTCAACCTCAGCCAAATGGCTGATCCTCCAAATATTATACCCAGGCCCCCAGAGGTTGAGAGTCTCATCCAGGTGTGAATCTGAAAGTGATCACCTTACAGTTGATGTTCAAGTCAAGAAGGAGGTGACCCAGGGATCATGGCAGTCAGACCTGCTCCTGGTGACCTGGGGGGTCCTCCCTCCTGCTGAAACCACTCAACTTTCTGGAAGAGGATACTTTTAAATTTCCTTTAGACCATCAAATGCTGGTAGGAGAGGTAGGAATTTAGATGCAAGTCGAGTGGAGGGTGGAACCCTGGGGGAAGCTGAGCATTAAAGCACTTTGCTCTGAGGGTTTGGAGGACATGAGATTCACAAGTGATGGACTTCTAGGCTCTGGGGCCCTATGGGACAGTGATGATACACAGGTGCCCTCAATATGGGATTTGTGAAGGGAGATCTCACCCCTTTTGTCTGGGACCCCAACTGCTGATCCTCAGCA
The DNA here is from genome assembly GCF_004126475.2 of Phyllostomus discolor. NCBI lineage: Eukaryota > Metazoa > Chordata > Mammalia > Chiroptera > Phyllostomidae > Phyllostomus > Phyllostomus discolor. The sequence goes on from NC_040914.2 coordinate 22,555,415, forward strand.
CAGCACCAAATTTGCCACCTTAATCCTCAGGAAGCTGGATCCTCAGGGCCCCTCAAGAGCTGGGTCCCTTCTCAAAGCCCCACAAGGGATCCAGGGATATGTAAAAATAACCTGCAAGCCCACTGCTCTTCTAGAAAAGAAAGACACTTGATAAACACGTTCCCAAATATGACAATGATGTGAAGAGTTCTGACAGTCCAGTGACAAGTTGTGTGATGAAAAACAAGTTTTATAAACTGTTACAGGAAGAAAAGAAGTGCCAGTCAATGGTGCTGAAGGAAATACTGAATTCTCTTCCTATTCTCTGTGTAATATGTGTATAATAGTATTTAATCATGAATAGTGATTACTAATACAATATTAATATTTGCTACTATATGACAGAATTATTCTCCTATGAAGAAGCAATGAAGCATCATCCATCAAAAGTGTGGGGGACATGTGTGCTGCATGTGGGCCACACAGGAAGGCCACACTACTGATGAAAATATCTCTGATGTTTAGAATTGTCTTATGATTTGGTTTTCAGCATTTTAGATTTTCTTACTTGATGTGAAGCATTTTCTCATATTAGTAAAATCCATGGGTGCCACATGTTGCTTTTTTTAAGCAGTGATCTCAACATTAGTATGAATATGACGCTCCTCAGAACCTGGGGCAGCTCCTGCCTCAGAGAACAGGTGAACCAGAGGTAACTATCACCCACCTACCCCAGACTCCTCACATTTTGCAAAGAACACTGACTTGTGCAAGCAAAGGACTAAAGGAGATAGGATGTCCATGGTTGTTCCCCCCACAATTGACAGCACTGAGCAGTCTAGCAAATCTCAAGGAGTGAGTGTGGGCAAGAATGCACAGAAAGGGACACCTTTGCACTGTGCCTGGGAATGTAAGTTTGGGGAAGCTGCTATGGAAATCACTATGTCAATTCCCCCAAAATTAAACATAGAGCTGCCATAAGATCCAGTGTTTCCACATCTGGGTATTCATTTGGAGAAAGTGAAAACATGAAATTGAGATAACCTATACAGCTCTGTGTTCCTTGCAGCATTATTTACAGTAGCCAAGATGTTGGAGCAACCTCAGTGTCCATTGAGAAATGAAGGGATGAAGAAAATGTGCTATATACACAGTGGAAGGTGTTTGTGTCATACAACATATGGAAATCCTGCCATTTGCAACATGGATGGACTATGAGGGCTTTTTACTAACTGAAATAAATGAGACAGAGAAAGAAAAATACATATACTTTCTCCTAAATGAGAAAACATTTTAAAAAGTCAAACGCACAAATAGAGAAGACAGATTGGTGGTGGCCAGAGGCAGAGGGTGGGGTGGGTCAAAAGGGTGAGGGTGGTCAAAGGTGCAAACTTTGAGTTATTTGATAATTATATCATGAGGAGGTAATGTATAGCATGGTGACTACAGTTAATAGTAGAGGGTTTTAATACCATTAACTATAATAATATCATTAATAACACCATGTTGTATATTTAATAATAGCTAAGAGAAAAAAACTGAGACTTCTCATCACCAGCACAAAGTGTGTAACTATGTGGTGATGAATATTTAACAAGACATATTGTGCTGAGCACATCACAGTAGATACATTTATCAGATCATTAGGGCTTCAGGCTGCAGTAGTGTCATATGTCAATCATATCTCAATAACACACACACATATATATATGCTAAATAACTTAGCCTGGGTACTTGGGTGTGATTAGAAGGTCCAAGTTGTCCAGACCGAGTTCCACTTCTGCTCCATGTGTGCTCCCACACTGGCATAACAGATTCCTCACATTGAATTCCTGCTGCTGAAATCCATAGTGGGGCTTCTGTGTTCCTGATCTGCCCTTGACTGATTGAATCTCAAGAGATAAAACAATGAGCAATGGGTGGTTTCAAATGCCTTCATGGTAAAACTCATGGACAACTGGGAATAAAGATGAATTTCCCTAATGAGATAAGGGATGTCTTCAGTAAACATCACAGCTAAGGCAGTAGCATCAGGTCCTGGTCTAAAAAGGCTGTGACAATAAGTATAAGCCCACCCTGTACCTGCACTCATTTCCGTATGTGATGAATGCTAGTACTCTCCAATATAATAAGCTCAGTTCTGTGAAGATCTGTTGAAGTATCTTTGTGAAATAATGATCACTTCAGGGATAAGTTTGATTGCTAAAGAGGTATTAAAATCACTGTTCCATGTGCAAGTCAGTTAAAGAATTCATACGACTATGGCAGTTCTGAAGCAAATTAAGCTTCTGCCCCACAGTTTATGTAATGTATTCTCCCAAGCAGAACAGTGTGCCCCACCTAGGATATGCATGTACATCTACTACATGACTGGGACCATACATGTTCATGAACATCAATGTGAGTATGAAGATAACAATCCACTTGTCCTCCCAGTGCATTTCACTCTGATAAAACTGTAGTGAAATGTTTGAACACCACAAAACCACTTGGGGATAAGAATACTTAGAACCCAGCAGGTTTTAGTGCAAACACGTTTGCAGCGTTTATACACCATGTACATGCACTCATTTCTGTATGTCATGTATGGCAGTGGTATCTGAGATGATAGGTCCTCTTCTGTGAAGATCTGTTGATATATCTTTGTAAAACATGAACACTTCAGTGATAATGCTGATTACTAAAGTGATATTAAAATCGCTATTTCAGAAGCAAAACAATAAAAAAAACAATAGTTGTAAGCTACGAAAAGTGAAAACAAAGCTGCTTTTTTCATGAATGACTGCATATATAGAAAAATCTACAAGTATATATAGATATATTTGGGGCATAATAAGAAAGTTAGCAAGCTTTAAAGAAATAAAGCTTGTAAACAAACATGAAAATATGCATGTTGCTGGACATGAAAACCATATTGCATAAAAGCCTACTCTACCCTAATTAATCTGAGGACTTAAAGCAATATGTCACTCAATCTCCCAGTTAACTTTGGTGGAACTTGGTACCTCTATCGGATAATTTATATTGACGTAAATGTTTCCAAACCCAGCCAAGCCAATCCTGAAGAACAATGTATGAAGACTGCCTCTGGAAGATGCCAAGACATGTTGAAATGTTATAGAAAATGAGACACAGTTGCACTGACACAGGATGGGACCGCTAGACCACTGGAATAGAGTAGGGCATGCACAATACCATAGACCAAAACCACAGGAAACATCATGCGTGAGAGAGGAGGTGATGCAGAGACTGACAAAAGATAAACTTTTCAATAATATATGTGAGCAACTAGAAATGTATGTGCACTCAAATAAGATTGCAACCCGAGCTCCAACGATGCACTAAAATCAAGTGTAGATGGATTAAAAATCTATTTTTTACAAGAAACAAGACAATAGAGTCATTAAGTGATAATATAGCAGCATGCCTCCATGAACAGAAGGTAGGAAAGTTTTCCTGAACAAGACATTAGTAGCAGTATTTATAAAGAGAAATATTGAAAATTTGGGCTATGTTAAAATCAAGAACTTTTTATATAAGACACCATAGGTAGTGCTAATATCAGCCATCAAGGGAGAGACAAACTTTACAACACATGTAAACATCAAAGTATCAGTCTCAAGAATAAGAAAAGTATTTCTAAAAATATATTTAAAAAAGAAACTACAGAACAATGGGCTCACTTCAGGTGCACCCCATAAAAGAGAGCAAACAACCAACCAGTACACAAATGAAAAGCAGCTTCACAACAAGAGCAAGGGGGAAAGTGCACGTTCAAACCACACTGTTCCACCGGCTGCAAGCAGAGAAGCATAGAAGAGTGTGAAAACCACCACATTCCTGACAGTGGGGGGCAACAGCTGCTGACATGTAAACTGGTACCAGTGCTGCAGAGAACACGAGCTTCATCTACTGAACTGAGGATGGCTTGACCACCCCAGCAATCCCATCCTCCACATCCACCCCAGAACAGTGCTGAACCACAGGGCAGCCTGTGGCCACTGTGTCAGGTGACCACGTGAAGGGTGGCTGTAAGGGTGTGAGCTGTAAGGGGCTGGATGATGAGTCATAAAAGTAAAACACATGCTGGATTCGGAAGACTTACTATAAGACAACGATTGTAAACTATTCTGGTATTCAGAGACAATTCCACTGGGGTGGGGGTGGGGTGAGGAGTTTCTCCCACATCACAAATAGGCAATTCACCTCAATTCTGACGCTACCTACCTGGAGACAGCATCAGATTGCACAGGTTAAGGGCTCAGTTCTTAATCAGCCAACCCAACCCCACATCAGATGCCAGTTTCAAGTAGGTTGTCGCTTGTGCTTCTGACCAACCAGCTATAATTCAGAGGTTCCTAAGATGTCCTCCCTTTGGATTTATTAACTGACAGAGAGGCTCACAGAACTCAGAGCACATATTACTCACTAGGTCACAGATTTATTATCAACAAATATGACTCAGAAACAGTGAGACAGAAAAGATGCAGAGGGCTGGGTGTGCAGTAAGAGGTATTTCCATGGCCTCTCTGAGACGCCATCTCACCCAGAACCTACAGGTGTTCACCAGACTAAAGCCTCCCAAACCACTTCCTTTTCAGTTTTTATAGAGGCTTCATTACACAGTCATCATTATAAATCACAGAACAGTGGTGATTGACACCACCCAGCTCCTCTGATGCCCTGGTTCTCTCTGGCCTTCACACCACCCACACAGGAGGCCCCTCTCACACTGGGGATGGCAGACATGGCCCCAACACAGCCTCACCTCCCTGGCCCATCCTCTGTCCTGTGGGTCAGTTGTGAGGGACAAATGGGATGGGAGAGGAGAAGAAGTTGTGACCACAGCCACAAGGATGAACCAAAGGGCAGGAGAGGACATTTCCCCATAACCTGCCACCAGGCAAGGTGGGCCTCAGGGCAGAGAGGAGGCCAGACTGACCCAACTCAGCATGAGGCACAACCCATAGCAGTGAACTGGAGGAAAGGAGCCAGCACTAACTCATTCAACAAGGGCCACGGAATTTTCTAGAGATGGGAGTGTGTGTGTGTGATTGTGTGTGTGTGTGAATTCTTTGTAATAGAAACTAATGACAAAAATTATCTGTACATCAATCAGCTGCCTTCCACACATGCCCTTACCAAGGATCAAACCCACAACCTTTCAGTTATGGGACAATGCTCCAAATAACTGAGCCACACCAGCCACCGCCAGAATCATATACTTTAAGAAAGTAATTTCCCTCCATATTTCCAGTACCCACCTCCCACTATACATAGTTATTATGTTGTTATTGTCTACATTCCCTATGCAGCACCTTGCATTCCAGTGACTATCCCACGGAGTGTCTCTTTAGTTCAACTTCTCAGCAAGGGTCTGTGTCATTCAACTCTGGGATGGAAAATCAAGGCCAACACCACCCTCTGCAGGATACAGTGCAACCTGCATTTTTATATTCTGGAATAATCTCACAGGAGACCCTCCCCACAGGAAACAAGTACCTCCTGGTTCCTGGTTTCCTCCTCTTGACATTGGTGAGGTACTACTTCTTCAGGGAGTCAGCACGGACTCGGTGGTCCTTCAGGAGCTAAAATTGACCTGTGTTTGGTGTAGTATATTTTGGATATAGAGTCTGGGAGACCCACTAGAGAAGAGGAACAGATTCATTGCCAACATTCATTACAGGTTTGCCCCAGAGCCGTGAGCTTAACCACGGTCATTTTCAGAACCCCTCCACTGGGCTGAAGAAATGCACACAGGCACCAAATAGTAAAGTCAATTTTTATGTTGTACTTAACAATTTTTATTTATAATTAAACAGAAATCATTACAAGGCCAGTGTCAATGAATTGAAAGGAAGACCTGTGCTCCTGACTCTACCACACACGGATGTCTACTTGGATGAGGCCATTTGGAACACAATAAACCCAGGTGTTAACAGATAACTTCTGGGCAATAAGAGGGTAAGGCCCCAAGTTCATCCCTTTGCTGGGCCTGGAGATGGAGACAGAGGAGGAAGGGTGGGGAGAAAGAGAGGACACCTCAAATGGGAGAGACACAGGCAGCACAAGGGTGGACAATGAGTATGTATCACTTACTTATTTTCTGTATCTTAAAGATTTTGCTAACAAAAAGGAGTAGCCCCACCCAGGACTGGACAATTCTCAGAGACAAGAAAGGACTCCACCAGGAACAGCCTTTTAGAGGTAAACCACCCAATCCAGGCCCATATTTCCAATCACCTCAACCTGCCCTCAATCATCCAGGACCTGGGAGCAGAGAAATAGCGACTAACCCCCAGGAACAAACCCCCTTGACTTGTTCATACTAGCTGATCTGAAATTACTTACCCTGTCCTGCCTTGCATTTCCCAAGGAATCCCCAACAAAGGCTCTAGCTAGTCTGCCCCCACACTTCTGTCTGCTCTCTGAGGGAGCCTGGTGCTTTCTCTCAGACTCTGCCTGGCCAGACGGAACCTCGTCTCAGAAAATTAAAGGAATAAAAATCTTTCACTGGCATTGACCCTTCTTGTCACTCAGTCACGTACACAAATTAAAACCCCAAGGGTACAATTGAGACAGGTGATTCAGGAGTTCCCAGAGAGAAGGTGACATTGATGTCCCACGACCGTCCCTCTGGACTCCACGTCTCACCTCAGTGCCGTCCTCACAAGAAGGGAGGGTCAGGGAGGGTTATTCAGGATTTCAGCCTCTTTCTCCAGGGGCCTTCACACATGCATGGCCAACACAGGTTTCAGCTCAGGGACTCAGCCATTTTACTTCTTACTCCAGGCAGGTGGGACCACTCAGCCCCACCTGGAACTTGGGCCCAATCACTGACTCTCCCTGTGGAGTAACAAAGCTGCTCACCTGGTGTAGTAGAGCCATGTGAGACCATAGGTGAGGAGGAAGCCAGCCCCCAAGAGGGCCCCTCTGATCAGAGTTAGGACCAGGGGCCAGGACCCCTGCTGCTCCTTAACCACACACATGCAGGAAGGGGGGCTTCCTGGGAAAGAGCAGAAGGAGTGAAACTGTAACCCCAGGTCTCAGTCCTATTCACAGCCCCAACACCTGACCTAACTGCCTGCCCAAGCACCTGTCTTGCAACTCACTTGGCACAGACAGGCTGATGGAAATATGCTGGGAACCAAGCAGGTGCTGAGCCAAGTAGGATCCCTGCCACTTTAATCCCTACGTGGGGCAGCTCCAGGGACCCAGATGCTGAGGGCTGGGAGGGACTCAGGGTCTGACCCCTCCAAGCCCAGCTCAGCACTGCAGGGGGCTTGCTGTCAGCCATACCAAGCAGCCACAGAGCCTTGCCCTCCTGGATCCAAAGGGATGAGGTGTACTGAAGACCATTGAGGGGTTTGAGAACAGAAGTGGAGAGAGGGAGAAAGACAGAGAGAGAGAGAGAGAAGAGAAAGAACGAAACAGAGAGAATGAACAACACAGAGATAGGCACCTATGGCACAAGAGGTGAGGGAGGGAGGGTGATGATTATCATCCTTGCCTCTCCCATATCTGATCCCACTCACTCTGATTCCCCCTCAGCTCCATGGTGGCCCCAGGCACACATCCCAGCCCCAGAGAGGGAGGTTCTTTCCTACCTGTGACATTTCTGTAAGGCATGGCTATGGTGCGGTCCATTGGGGAATCTAGGGTAGAAAGGTATGTTCCTGCTTTAGAGGGGAGGAGTAGATGGGAGCCACCCCAACCCAAGGAGGGGCAGTGGGAACCAGAATGGTGGCATAGCTGTGTTCTGGCCCACTCCCCTTCTACACTCAGATGTGTAAATAAGTTTCCTCCTTTTAGTCAGCCTACTGTACACACACACAGAATACACAGAAAGACACAAACAATCAGGTTCACCAGTCCCTCTGCTGCCAGGACACCAGCTGTCCCTCCAACACTCACAGGAGACATTGAACTGAATGGTTTTCTGTGTGGTCACTCTGGGTCCTGCAAGTGTCACCAAACAGATGACTGTGGTGCCATAGTCTGTGGGCTTTGGAGTGAAGATGAGCACTGAGGAGTGAAAGATCTTGGGATTCAGAGAGTCAAGAGCATCCCCCACCCATGAGAAGATGAGAGGACTTCCCCCTTTACAGGACTCTGGAAGGCTGCAGCTCAGCTGTGTGGGGTGGCAAGACTCCAGAAGCCACCAGATGTGGATGTCAGGTTTCTGTGTCAGGTCTGAGGAGGAGAGAGGGAGGCACCTTGAACCTGGGGCTGCAATGAGGAGGCAGAATGTGACCCTTCCTGGGACCCATGCTACAGGGCCTGAGGTCACCCCAGGTCCTGTGTCTCTTCCAACACCCTAGGCCCAAGGCTGGGATCAAGTAGTGTCCCAGGGTCCTGTTGCCATTCTGAGATGGGTCCCATTTCTCTGCATCCTCTCGTGGGCCCCTACCACACCTGTCACCTGCAAAGCCAGCTTCTTTTCTTGGTAAGTATATCTCACAGGATATTCTCTCTCCATTTGGAAAATGTAGGTTCCTTTGTCACTCTTCCTGGCGTCTCTGATGCTCAGGGAACAGTTGTTGGCACTGGGATCCATGAGGAAGAATCTGCTCTTAGTTTCTCTGTTCACTTGTTTATTTGGGTCATTTGTGGCCACAAGTTCAAGGTTATGTGGGTGGTACTGACTCTGATACCAGTGGATGTAGATTTTAGTAGAGGGATAGGATGATATCCAAGTGGAGGGGAAAAAGCAGTGCTGTTGGTGCATCCACCCTCCTACACACTCACAGATTCCTGCAGTTTGATACCATAGCCTGGTTGCTGCTGCTGCTGCTGCTGCTGGCACTCTGGGAGGACACAGACACTCAGCATTGGCCCCAACCCCTCCTCTTGTGTCCATCCCCTTCCCAGGCCCTCACACCTCCCCACAGCAGGGGCAGCAGCAGTAGGAGCAGCATGTTTGCTTCTCACAGAGCAGAGAATGTACAGGTCCCTGTGTCAGGGAGGAAAATGCCCAGCTGTGAGGTGAGGCCAATGATACCCCAACAGGAAACCATGGGTGACAGAGCTGTGGCCAGGCCTGGAGGGGAAGTTGTGCTCCATAGGCTGTGGGGGGTGTGATGAGGGCTGCGAAAATATCCTGTCTCACCTCCCCCAGCCTGACCCTGAAGATGGATCTACCATGGTCTCCAGATGTCGAGAGGCTCCTCCAGGTGTGAATCTCAATGTGATCACCTTGCAGTTGATGTTGAAGTCGAGAGAGAGGTCACCCAGGTGTCCATTCCAGTGAGAGCTGCTCCTGGTGGCTCAGGAGACACACTTTCCAGCTGAAACCAATTGAATGTTCTGGGATGATTTTAAATTTGCTTTATACCCCAAGTGTTGGTAAAAGTAGAAGGAATTTAGACCCAAACTGCTGTGGAGGGTTGAACCCAGAGGAAAGTTGAGCATTAGAGCCCTTTGCTCTGAGAAACTTCAGGAACATGAGATGCACAAGTGATGGTCTTCCATGGTCAAAGGGTGTGTAGAAAGGTCAAAGGGTGTGAGGGCACAGTGAAAGCACACAGCTGCCCTCAAAGTGGGATGTGGGCAGGGAGATCTCACCCCATTCCAGGGGACCTCAGACTCTGGTCCTCAGCACAGCAGCACATTTTCAGCCTTGAAGTTCAGGGAGCTCCATCCCCAGTGCCCCTCAGCAGCTTGGTCCATATTCAAAGACCCACCAAGGGCTCCAGAGATGTGTGGAAATAACCTGCAGTCCTACTGCTCTTTATGAAAGATAGAAACTTGATAAACATTTTCTCAAACATGACGATGATATAAAACAGGTCAGATATTCCCTGTAACAACTTGGGTCATTGAAAGTGTCTTAAACTGCCATATTTTGCTAGGTATAAGGAACATTGTTTTGCCAAAATTTTTGAGAGGAAAATAAGGATGTGCATTATACAAAGATGGTATTAATTCAGTTCTTATATAACTGTTTTTAGTTCTTTTATTTATGCTTTTGCATTAAGAGTGTAACTCTTGAAAGTGACATTAATATCCATATGCAAAATGATACCCTGGAATATGATAATTGGTTTAGTTTCTGTCTATAAATAAATACATAAATAAATGAATAAATGAATAAATAAATAAATAAATAAATAATTGGACTTGGCTGGTGTGGCTCAGTGGATTGAGTGCTCTGTTGTGAACTGAGGGGTCACAAGTGTGAATCCATGTCGAGGCACACACCTGGGTTGCGGGCTAGTTCCCTGGTTGGGTGTGTGTGAGAAGCAACCACACATCAATGTTTCTTTCCCTCTCTCTTTCTTTAATGCTTAAGAGTTAAAAGTGTAACTCTAGAAAGCAATAATGATATCCATATGCAAAATAATACCCTGGATACAATAATTGGTTTTGTTTCTAAATATAGAGAAATAAAAAATTGGCCTTGGTTGAGATGACTCAGTTCATTCAGCATTTGCCTGTGAACTGAAGGATCACAGGTTTGATTCCCAGTAGGAGCAGATCCCTGGCTTAGAAGGCATTCCCTGGTGGAGGTGTGCAGGAGGCAACCAACTGATGTTTTTCCTGAGCACTGATATTCCTCTCCCACTCTCGCTTTCTCTCTTTCCCTCTCCCTGAAACTAAATAAATAAAATCATTTTTAAAATTGATTTAAAAATTAAAGCAAAAGATTTTTTTCCTGAAACTATGGACCAAAAATGTGGGCACACATTATACACAGGTGCACTTTATACACAGCAAAAGATGGTTCACAGGAAAATGAAATGTCAATCTCCAGTGCCAGTGAAAATGTTAATTCTCTTTCTATTGGCAATATTATATAAACATTATATTATTGTAATAATTCATAACAATTACCAATATAATATTAATATTTATTGCTATAAAACTGAATTATTCTCCTGTGAAGAAGCAATCAAAAAGTGTCACTCAAAAAGCTGTTGGGGGCCTGTGTCCTGCAGATGTGCCAGACAGGAATGCCACACTACTAATGAAAATAGTCTGTAATTGTCTGAATTGTCTTATATTTTGGTTTTCAGCATTTTGGCTCTTCCTACTTGATGTGATATGCTTTCTCATTTCAGAAAAAATCATGGGTACCACATGTTGCTTTTCATTGAAGCAGTGATCTTAACATTAGCATGAATAGCAGGATCCACAAAACCTGGGTCTGCCTCTCCCATGGAGAACACGTGAACCAGAAGCAACCAGTTTGATCCCCCCACCCCCGACTCTTCACATGTTGCAAGGAAGATTGTCTTGTGCAAGCAAAGCACTAAGAATTAGAATTTTCATGGTGGTGCCTCTACAATACACATCACTGACAGGTCTAGAAAATGTCACCTGGATTACAACAATGACAAGAAATAAGAAGTTTTGGCAAAGTGCTGGAAGCAACCCAAGTGCCCATTAGTAAATGAATGGATAACAAAACTGTGGTACATCTACACAAAGGAATTCTGTGCAGCAGAAAGAAAGAAGGAGCTCCTACCTTTTGCAACAGCATGGATGGAACTGGAGAGCATTATGCTAAGTGAAATAAGCCAGGCCGTGAAAGACAAATACCATATCATCTCACTATTAACAGGAACCTAATTGACAAAATGAACAAGCAAGCAAAGTATATCCAAAGACATTGAAATTGAGAACAGGCTGACAGTGACCAGAAGGGAGAGAGGAGGGGATAAAAGGGTAAAAGAATAAAGGGTTTACAGGAACAATTATAAAGGACATGTGGACAACAACGAGGGTGGGGTGGAAATGGGGGAGGGTGGTGGGGAGGGCTGGGTTGGTGGGAAGAGGTGGGAGAAAAGGCAGAAAACTGTACTTGAAAAACAATAAAAATGTAATAATAAAAAAGGAAAAAACAAATAAATTCATTTATCAAATAGGAAGTCTTGGCAAAAATGTTCAAAAAGGGGAACCCCCTTTCACTGCTTGTGGGAATGTAAGTTAGAGCAGCTGCTATGTAAATCAGTAAGGAAGTCCCTCAAAAAACTGAAAATAGAGATGCCCTAAGATCCAGCAATTGCACTTCTGGGTATTTATTTGGAGGAAATGAAAACAGTAACTTAAAATGCCCTAGGCACCCCTATGTTCACTGCAGAATCACTTACAATAACCAAGATGGGGAAGCAACTTCAGTGTCTATTGATAAGTGAAGGGATGAAGAAAATGTGGTGCCTGTACAATGAAATACGATTGTGCCATAATGCTAAGTGAATCAACATGACAGAGAAAAACAAATACTGTACAATCTCACTTGTATGTGGGAACTTAAAAAAAAAATCAAACTCATAGATAGAATAGGTAGGTGATTCCCAGAGAAGGAAAATGGGTGCAAAATAAAAGGACAATCCTCAGAATGGGAGAACATATTTACCGATATACCTGATCAGGGGTTAATATCCAATATTTATAAAGAAATTACAAACCTCAACACACACACACACACGCACACACACACGCACACGCACACACACAAAGAAAAAATAGGCAAAGGGCCTGAATAGACAATTCTCCAAAGAGGACATACTGATGGTCAGTAGACAAAGAAAAGATGCTCAACATCACTAAACATCAGAGAAATGCAAAATAAAACCACAATGAGATATCATCTCACACCTGTCAGAATGGCTATCAGAAATCAATCAACAGACAACAAGTGCTGGCATGGATGTGGAGAAAGGGGAACACTTTTGCACTGTTGGTGAAAACACAGACTGGTGAAGCCACTGTGGAAAGCAGTATGGAGATACCTTAAAAATTAAAAATGGATCTGCCTCTTGACCCAGTGATCCCACTTCTGGGAATATATCCAAAGGGACCCAAAACGCTAATTTCAAAGAACATGAACACCCCTATGTTCATTGTAATGTTATTTACACTCACCAAGATATGGAAGCAGTCTGAGTGTCCATCTGTAGATGAGTGGATAAAACAACTATGGGGCATTTACACAATGGTAACTACTCAGCCATAAAAAAGAAGGAAAATTTACCCTTTGTGACAATATGGATGGCCCTGGACAGCATTATGCTTGGTAAAATAAGCCAGTCACAGAAAGAAAAGTACCACAAGATTTCACTCATATGTGGAATCTCATGAACAAACTGAACCTGAAGCCAGAGACAGACTCACAGATGGAGAGCAGATGACAGCTGGTGTTGGGGGGAAGTACAGGGTGGAGGGATTGGGCAAAAAGCCAAAAGGACCCACGGACATGGCCAACAGTGGGGTGATTGTGAAGGTAAGGGGAACTCTAAGGGGACTAAATGATCATGAAAATACAATAAAGCATTTAAAATAAAAAATCAAACTCATGGATAGCAAGAACAGACGGGAGGTAGCCAGAAGAAATAAATGTCGGTAGGGAGAAATGGGTGAGGTGATCAAAGTACAAACTTTCAGTCCTCATACAACTGAATCATGGGGACATCAGGAAGAGCATGGTGACTGTAGTAATAAGAGTGGCTATTAACTATAATGATGCAGTTAATAATGTGTTATGCATCTGAAAATTGTTAAAAGTTCTCTTTACAAGAGAAAAGATATGGAATTCTATGTGGTGATGAATGCTAACATGAGATATTGTGGTGAGTACTTGGAGATAGATACATATATTAAATCACTAAGTTTATGTCTGGGTCAAGTCCCTATGCCCTCTCTGCTCTGGGTCTCACACCCCATCCCCCACATCCTCTTCTAGCCCACCCCAGTGAGGACCTGTCATACCCCAGACAGTTAGCATGTCCCTGTGTCCACATCTGGGCACCCCTCACACTTGGGAACAATTGACAGTCTTGGGGCACAGAGGAGACAGGTTGCCCTGGCCCTCTTCTTACAGATCTCACTTTGTTCTGTGTGGTCACTGGAGCCATCAGGTGATGATGGCTCTTTCCCAGAAGCAGCAGCATGAACAAGAGCTGAGTTCACCTAGGGGTCCTGAGTGGAGCAGGTGCAAGGATCCATAGGACTTTTGACATCATGACATGTGTCTGGTGGAGGGTGACTCAGGGTAAATCTTACCAGTAAAAGGTGAATGTCATGGTCCCTCACCAGACCCCTGCACCCAGACCCCGGAGTCCCCAAGATGTGGATTTCAGGTCTGAGTCAGCACTAGGGAGGAAACAGAGACACAGCTCAGAAATGTGTGACACCATGAGGGTCCTTCTGTTTAACTCTGCCCTCTGGCTGATGCTCTGACTCTACCTGTCCCATCCAGAGAGGGCATTTTCTATTTGTGACAGGATCTCCTAAGCAGTATTCTCCTCCTGAAGGAGCAATGCCTTACTCTCCCCACCCTGACACCTTTGTTACTCAGGGAATAGTCACAGGTAGAGGTCCCCAAGGAGGTACAGTCCACCCAAGGTTGTTGATAGTCTCCTTCAGATACTGACCTGGTCTGTTTGGACATAGGATGATTGTGGCACATTTGGTTTCTTCCTTCAACCAGAAGGTGTACACTATCTACAGTAAACCCATAGATTTTGGGATGAGAGAAGGTCAGAGCATGAGAACATACAGGCACTTTGTCCTCACTGTGTCCCCAGTCCTCACACCTGCAGCTTCTGCCCTGATGCTTCTCTAAGTTGCTCCACAATAAAGGAAAAGGACTGTGTCCCACAGCTCTCTTACCCGCTCCCCCCCACACACACACACAGCAGGGGCAGTGGCACCAGCATGTCTTTGGAGGTCACATACAGGATCCTTGAGGTCACAGCATCAGTCCCTGCTCTCTTGGAAGCAGTAGATGTCTACCCACAGGGCATTCTGGAGGGTTTTCTCCCAAACCTACCCTCTCTCAGAAGCTTTCTTCTCTCCAGAGACAAACAGGGAAGGGAAGGTGGAGCTCTTCTCACCTTAGGTCTGGTCACACCCTGTCAGGAGGGCCCCTTTGAATCCCATTCCCCACTCATGTCACCTGTGCCAAGTGTTCATCCCCAGCCCCTTCAGAGAGTGGACAGAGGGTGATCTGTCTCTGCCCTATCAAAATTCTAAGAACATCTCTTGGAGCAGGAAGGTCTGGGAACCTGGACCTACCAGAATCCAAATTCTCTCTCTCTCTGTCCTCATCCTCAGCCCTGGTCTGGTCAGACCTTCTTGGTCACACAAGAAGCCTCAAGAAGAAGTGGTTGAACTCGTACTCATGACAAGGGGCCCATCATGCTCAGAAGCTCAAACTGAGAAGAGAGGCCCTGACTCCAGTCCCAGAGGTGAGGGTGCTGCTGGTGGGTCTCTGCTGTCAGCTTGAGGTTGGAAAGTCACTGGACTCATGTGGGGTTGTGAGCCAATCCTCAGGATTCCCAGGAATCTGTACTCTCACCCTCTGACTTCTCTACAGTTCCTCCAAATAAAAAAGGCCCCCCATCTTTATGGGTCTACTGAATCTCCCTGTCCTTAATCCACCGCCACTTTTCCCTGACCTTGCTTGGCTTGCTCTGCCTTTCATGCTAGCATTCTCCCTGATATCATCCACTGAAGTCACATAATCCTTTCCTCAAACTGAATATTTCCCCTTCATGTAGAATGAATTGAAGCTTAGAATTTATTTAAGTGACTTAACAGCTCCAAATACAATATCTCAGCCAGACGTCTGATTCTTCATTTCTTCATTTGAACTGAATTGGGACTGGATACTGCCAGGCACAGAAAACACTCGCAGATCATGTTTCCTCTTATGCAGAGCTCCGTGATAGTACAAGGAAGGTATTTTTAAAAAGAAGAAAACATCAACCCACTGTTGTGAGGAAAAGAAGGAAGGGCCAGGGTCTGATATAGGTTTTCTGGAGTCAGCCATGAAGGTCAAAGACCCCAGAGACCTCTGAGAAATGCATTGTTTATCTGAGGCTAAAGCTCCTTTTCCCTAGGATGTGAGGGTTTCCAAAGGGACACTGAGGAGGACTTGGGGTACATCTCTGTGCTATAGTACAGAATGCCATCAGCCTCATTACCCATCCCCACCTCCAAATGTATCTGGAGAGAGCATCAGATTCTATAGGTCAGGAGTTCAATTCTTAACCTGCCAATCCAACCCAACATCAAATGCCAGTCTGAAGTCCAGGTTGTCACCTGTGCTTCTGACCAACTGGCTCTGAATCAGAGGTTCCAAAAATCTCAACCTCTTTGGATTTATTAACTTACCAAAGCAGCTCACAGAGCTCAGAGCACATATTACTCACTAGATCGCTAAGTTGATTTAAAAGAATATGACTCAGGAACAGCCAGACAGAAGAGATGCAGAGGATGGGGTGTGCAGTAAGGGGTGTGGAGCTTCCATGGCCTCTCAGAGTTCCCCTCTCTGCCAGCACTACACGTGTCCACTAACCTGAAGCACCCCCCCCACCCCACCAACTGTGTCCTTCTTAGTTTTCATGGCGGCTTCATTTGTAGTCATGATTATAAATCATAGACCATTGTTGGTTGATTCTTCCCAGCCTCTCTCCTGTCCTGGTCCTCTCTGGCCTTCACACCACCTGACACAGGAGGCAACTCTCACAGTGGGGATTGCAGATTTGGTGCAACACAGCCTCATCCCCTAGATCCATCCTCTGCCCTGTGGTCAAGACTGAGGAACAGATGGGATGGTAGATGAGGCACTGAGAGAAGAGAAAGTTGTGGCCACAGCCACAGGTATGGACAGAAGAGCAGAAGAGGAAATTTCGCCATAACCTGCACCAGGTTGGGAGGGCCTCAGGGGCACAGAGGAGACCAGGCTGAAACACCTCTTAACAAAATGGCCATCCTAAGCAACCGACAGCAGTGAACTGGGAGCAAGGAGAAACCACTATCTCACTTTAAAGATTTTATTTTATTTTTACTTTTAGAGAGAGGGGAAGGGAGGGAGAGAGAGAGGGACAGAAACATCAGTGTGTGGTTACTGCTCATGCACCCCCCACTGGGGACCTGGCCTGCAACCCAGGCATGTGCCCTGACTGGGAATCGAACCAGAGACCCTTTGGTTTGCAGGAAGGCACTCAATCCACTGAGCCACACCAGCCAGGGCCACTATTTCACTTTAGGCAGAGTCACTCAGGGACCCATCTCACTTTAGAAATGCCACCAGAATTCATCTCAGAGAGAGGAGTGTGTGTCTGTGTGTGTGAGTATGTTAACTAACGACAAAAATTATTTGTACCTCTGTCTGCTACCTTCCTCACACCCCCAACTGGGGATCCAACCTGCAACCTTTTGGTGTACAAGACAACACTCCAAACTACAGGGCCACACCAACCAGAGTGAGAATCATATGCTTCAAAAAGTGATTCCCTTTGATATTTCCAGGACCCATCTGGCATCATACATGGACATTGCATTATTATTGTCTATGTTTCCTCTCATGCACTCTGCATCACAGTGACTATTCCATAGAGTGTCTCTTTAATTCAACTTCTCAGCAAGGGTCTGGCTCATTCAAATCTTGGATGGAAAACCAAGGCCAAGACCACCCTCTGCCGGACACAGTGCAATCCCCATTTCTATGTTCTGGAATAATCTTACAGGAGACCCTCCCCACAGGAAACAAGTACCTCCTGCTTCCCTGCTCTTGACACTGGTGAGGTGCTAGTTCTTTAGGGAGTTGGCACAGATTCAGTGTTCTTTCAGGAAATAAAGCTGACCTGCATTCAGTTTTTGTATATTTTGAATCTAGAGCCTGAGAAACCCACAAGAGGAGAGGAAGGCATTCACTGAAAACACTCATTACAGGTTTGCCTCAGAGCCATGAGCTTAACCACAGTCATTCTCAGAATCCTGAGAATGGGCTCAAGAAATGTGCACAGGCACTAAATAGAATCATAAAGTGAATTTTTATGTTGTATTACTTAAAATTTTTTATTTATAATCAAACAGTAATCATTACAAGGCAGGTCAGGTGTCTTTGAATCGAAAGGAAGAGCTGTCCTCCTGACACTACTGCACAAGGATGTCTACATGGACGGGGCCATTTTGGAGACAAAAAACTCAGGTGTTAACCAGGTAACTTCTGGGCAATGTGAGGGCAACGCCCCAACTTCATTCCCTTCCTGGGCCTATGAATGGAGAAAGAGGAGCAGGGGGTGGGGAGAGAGAGGACAAGTAGAATGGGAGAGACACAGGCAGCAGCAAAGGGGTCGTCATGGGTGTGTATCACTTGTGGTTCATTTTTGTATCTTATGATGCTTTCAAATCTTCAAAACCCTGCTAAACAAGGAGAGACAGATCCACCCAGGACAGGCAATTCTCAAACACATGAAAAGCCTCTTCCAGGAACAGCCAATTGGGTGCAAACCATCCAATCCTGAGCCCATATTCCCAATCACCCCAACCTGCTCTCAGTCACCCATGTCCTGGGACCAAGGAAATGAAGACCTCCCCATCAGATATAAACATCCCTGATTTCTTCATACTAGCTGATCCTAAATGCTCTCCCTGCCTTGCCTTGCATTTCCCATGGAAACCCCAATAAGACTCTGGCTACTCTGTACCCCACTTCCATCTGCTCCCTGAGGCAACCTGGTGCTTCCCCCCAGGACCCTGCCTGGCAGGCGGGGCCTCCTCTCAGGAAATGAGAGGAATAAAAGCCTTCTTTCATTGCCATTGACTCTCCTTGTCATCTCTCAGTCACTTACAAAAATTAAAACCCTAAGGGTACAAGTGAGGAAGGTGAGTCAGGAGTTCCCAGGGAGAAGGTGACACTGATGCTCCACGACTGCCCCTCTCGACTCCATGTCTCGCCTCAGTGCCATCCTCACAAGAAGGGAGGGTCAGTCAGGTGTGGGTTTTATTCTCTGGGGGCCCCCACACCTGCAGGGCCAACACAGATTTCAGTTCAGGGACTCAGACCCATTAGCTCTAATGCCAGGCAAGTGGGACTCCCCAGTCCCACCTGGCTTTGGGGACGAAACCCTGATCTTCCCTGTGGAGAGACAGACTTCCTCACCTGGTGTAGTAGAGCCAGGTGAGGCCATAGGTAAGGAGGAAGCCCACCCCCATGAGGGCCCCTCTGATCAGAGTGAGGACCAGGGGCCAGGAGCCCTGCTGCTCTCTGGGGCGGTATCCTGAGGAAGAGGAGAAGGTGGTAAAGTACTGACCCTGGTCTCAGTCCTGGCCACGGCCCCAACACCTGACATGTTTGGCCACACCTGTCCTCCAATTCACTCTTCACAGAGAGGCTGAAGGAAACATGCAGGGAACCAAGCAGGTGCTGAGCCCTGCAGGTGCCCTCCCCTCTGCCTCCAGCCCCTAAGTAGGGCAACTCCAAGACCCCAGGCACTGAGGGCTGGGATGGGCTCAGGGCATTTCCCTCTTCAGAAGGACAAGCTCAGCATGAGCCCACCCAATCACAGGACTCAGTGTCTTGCCTTACCCCCTCCTTGCAGGACAGGCTGCAGCTTCAGCTCAGTCAGGAGACTGAGGATCCCTTCCTGACAAATCGCCCCTTCCATGGAGGACCCTCCCCCAGCTCCATCTTCCCTTTCACCCTTTTGTGTTCCCTAAACCCCTCCTTCAGCAGGCCACTGACTTGGCGGCAGCAGGACACTGGCGCGCTGGGTGCCGTGGACATTCTCTGCCTCGCAGTTGAGTCTGAAGTGGGTGCTGAGCCCTGCAGAGAGGCTCAGGGAACTGTTGGTCCAGGGCCCGGCAGAACTGCAGGTGACTTTGTAGGAGGCGTTGCTTGGTTGCCCTTCCAGCAGCACATCCCCAAGCCGCCAGCGCAGCAAGGGGGCGGGCTGGGCTTGGGAGGAGCAGCTGCAGTGGAGACACTCGTCCTCCCAGGAGCAAGAGGGTCCCAGCAGCCATGGGGGATCTGTGAGGAGAAAGGAGAAGGGTCAGCAGTGCCTCTCCCCACCCAGGACACAGATGTCCTGAGCCCAGGCTTTCCCACACTCACAGACCACAGAGAGGCTGAGAGAGATATTTTGTGAGCCCAGCAGGTGCTGAGCTTGGCAGGTGAACTTTCCTTCTTCCCCAGCCCTTATTTGGGGCAGCTCCAGGATTCCAGTTGTAGAGATGGGGATAGTGTTCAGGGCTGGGGACCCCCGGAACCAGCTCAGCTGTGCAGGGGGGTTGCTGTCAGACACACAGAGCAGATGCAGAGACTCCCCCTCCAGGATGGGAATCAAGGTATCGCGCACAATCTTGAGGGCTTTGGGGAGAAAAGTGCAGAGATAGGAAGAGAGAGACAACAGGGAGAGAAGGGTGTGGAACACAGGTATCAGCATCCACACAAAAAAGTGAGGGAGGGAGGATGACGATTTTCCGCCTTGCCTCTCCTGTATCTGATCCCATTCAGGCTCTGATTCCCACACCCCCGAGCTCCATGATGCCCCAGCATTGGGTCTGAGCCCCAGAGAGGGAGGTTCTTTCCTACCTGTCACATTTCTGAAGGACATGCCTATGGTGAGGCTCTGTGGGGCATCTGGGACAGAGAGATAAGGTCATGCCTCAGAGGGGAAGAGCAGATGGAAGTCACCCCAAAACAAGGATGGGAGGTGGGAAGCGGGAAGGTGGAATTGCTCTCCTTCTCGCCCAATCCCCACCTGCACTCAGATTCATTCACAAGTGTTCTCAGGTAAGCTCAGCCTCCTGCACACACACACACGTGCATAGACCAGTCCCACTGCCCCTAGGACACCAGCCATCCCTCCAACACTCACAGAAGACATTAAGCCAGATGGTTCTCTCTGTAGTCACCCTTGATCCTTGCAGTTTCACCTGACAGGTGAGGTTCATCCCATGGTCCTGGGGCCTTGGGGTGAAGGTAAGCACCGAGGAGTGGAGGTTTTGGTGGTCCAGAGAGTCAATACCTGCTCCCACCCAGGCAAAGGAGGGAGATATTCCCCCTTGGCAGGACCCTGGCAGGCTGCAGGTCAGCTCTGTAGGGTGCCCAGACTTCAGAGGCTCCTGAATGAGGATGTCTGGCTTCTGTGTCAGTTCTGAGGAGGAGAGGGGCAGGTGCTTGGGTCCCAGAGGTTGGGAAACTAGAGTATGAACCTGAGAGGGATGCCTGACTCAGGGGCTGAGCTCACCCCCAGTCTGTGTCTCTTCTGACCACCCAGGGCTCAAGGCCTGGATCAGGAACATTCTCAGTGACCTGTTCCTTTTGTCAGACCAGGTCCCATATCTCAGCATCCTCTCCTGGGCCCCCGCCATACCTGTCACCCACAATGTCAGCTTCTTATCTTGGTAAGTATATTGTACATTTCTCCCTCTCTCCACTCGGAAGACGTAGGTTCCTGTATCACTCTTTCTGGTTTCTCTGATGTTCAGGGAACAGTTGTTGGTCCTGGGGTCAGCGAGGAGGAATCGACCCTTGGTATCCAACTTCACTGCTTTTTGGGGGTTGTTTGTGGCCACAGGATGAACATAGCGTGTGTTGTCCCCAACCCGGTACCAGTGGGTGTAGAGTTCACCAGAGGAATACCACGGAAACCACGGGTAGGAGAAGGAACAGGGCACATGGATGCATAGACCCTCCTGCACATTCACCAATTGCTGCACTCCGAGCTCATAGCCTGCCTGCTCCTGCAGGGACCCTGTGGGAACACAAAGGCTCAGCTGCAGCCTCTGCCCCCCACTTACCCATCTCCCCTCCCTTCTGCCCACTCACCACCCCACAGCAGAGGCAGCAGCAGCAGGGGCACCATGACTGCATCTGACAGTGCAGAGCAGGTCTAGGTCTCTGTGTCAGGGAGGAAAATACCAAGCTGTGTGGTAGGGCTGAGGACGCCCCAACAGGAAGCCATGGGTGACAGAGCTGTGGCCAGGCCTGAAAGGGGAAGTTAGGCTCCCCAGACCGTGGGACTTGGGTAGAGGCTGAGAAATCTGCTTGTTTCAACCTCAGCCCTCTGGAGATCCTCCAAATGATATACCCAGGCCGCCAGAGGTTGAGAGTCTCATCCAGGTGGGAATCTGAAAGTGAACACCTTAGAGTTGATGTTTAAGGCAAGAAGGAGGTCACCCAGGGGTCATGGCAGTCAGAGCTGCTCCTGGTGACCTGGGGGGTCCACCCTTCAGCTGAAACCACTGAACTTTCTGGAAGAGGATACTTTTAAATTTCCTTCAGACCACCAAGTGCTGGTACAAGTGGAAGGAACTTAGACGCATGTCCATTGGAGGGTGGAACCCTGGGGGAAGCTGAGCATTAAAGCACTTTGCCCTGAGGATTTGGGGGACATGAGATGCACAAGTGATGGACTTCTAGGGTCTGGGGCCCTGTGGGACAGTGACAATGCACAGACACCCTCAAGATGGGGTGTGTCATGGGAGGCCTCACCCCTTTTGTCTGGGACCCCAATTGCTAGTCCTCAGCACAGCACCAAATTTGCCACCTTAATCCTCAGGAAGCTGGATCCTCAGGGCCCCTGAAGAGCTGGGTCCCTTCTCAAAGGCTCACAGGGTCTCCAGGGATGTGTGGAAATAACCTGCAAGCCCACTGCTCTTTTAGGAAAGAAAGACACTTGATAAACACATTCCCAACTATGACAATGATGTGAAGAGTTCTGACAGTCCAGTGACAAGTTGTATGATGAAAAACAAGTTTCTTAAACTGTTACAGGAGGAAAGAAGTGCCAAAGAAGTGCCAAGTGAGGGGAATACTGAATTCTCTTCCTATTCTCTGTGTAATATGTGTATAATAGTATTTAATCATGAATAGTGATTACTAATATATTAATATTTATTACTATATAACAGAATTATTCTCTATGAAGAAGCAATGAAGCAGCATCCATCAAAAATGTGGGGGTCATGTGTCCTGCAGGTGGGCCACACAGGAATGCCCCACTACTGATGAAAATATCTCTGATGTTTAGAATTGTCTTATGATATGGTTTTCAGCATTTCAGCTTTTCTTACTTGATGTGAAGTGTTTTCTCATATTAGGAATATCCATGGGTGCCACATGTTGCTTTTTTTTAAGCAGTGATCTCAACATTAGTATGAATATGACGCTCCTCAGAACCTGGGGCAGCTCCTGCCTCAGAGAACAGATGAACCAGAGGTAACCAGCACCCACCTACCCAAGACTCCCCACATATTGCAAAGAACACTGACTTGTGCAAGCAAAGAATTAAAGGAGATATGATGTCAATGGTTGTTCCCCCCATAATTGACAGCACTGAGCACTCTAGAAAATCTTAAGGAATGGGTGTGGGCAAGAATGCACAGAAAGGGATACCCTTGCACTGTGCCTGGGAATGTAAGTTTAGGGCAGCTGCTATGGAAATCACTATGTCAATTCCCCAAAAATTAAACATAGAGCTGCCATAAGATCCAGTGCTTCCACATCTGGGTATTCATTTGAAGAAAGTGAAACACGAAATTCAGATAACCTAAGCAGCCCTGAGTTCCTTGCAGCATTATTACAATAGCCAAGATGTGGGAGCAACCTGAGTGTCCATTGAGAAATGAAGGGATGAAGAAAATGTGCTTTATACACTGTGGAAGGTGTTTGTGTCATAAAACAGATGGAAATCCTGCCATTTTCAACATGGATGGACTGTGAGGTCTTTTTACTAACTGAAATAAATCAAAGAAAGAAAGAAAAATACCATATACTTTCACCTAAATGAGAAAACTTTTTAAAAAGTCAAACTCACAGAGAATACAGATTGGTGGTGGCCAGAGGCAGAGGATGGGAGTGGACCAAAAAGAGGGAGGGTGGTCAAAGGTGCAAACTTTCAGTTATTTGATAATTAAATCATGAGGAGGTAATGTATAGCATGGTGACTATAGTTAATTGTAGAGGGTTTTACTACCATTAACTATAATAATATCATTAATAACACCATGTTGTGTATTTAAGAATTGCTAAGAAAACATATAACTGAGAGAAAACATTAAAAGTTCTCACCATAAGTAAAAAGTGCATAAGTCTATGTGGTGATGGATATTTAATAAGACATATGTGCTAAGCACATCACAGTAGATGCATCTGTCAGATCATTAAGTAGGGCTTCAGACTGCAGTAGTGTATATGTCAATTATATCTCAATAACTCTCATGTACATACTAAATAACTGAGCCTGGGTGCTTGGGTGTGATTAGAAGGTCCATGTCTTCCAGGCAGATCTTCACTTCTTCTCTATGTGTGCTCTAACATCGGCATAACAGATTCCTCACATTGAATTCCTGCTGCTGAAATCCATAGTGGGGCTTCTGTATTCCTGATCTGCCCCTGACTGATTGAATCTCAAGAGATAAAACAATGAGCAGCGGATGGTTTCAAATGCCTTCATGGTAAAACTCATGGACAACTGGGAATAAAGATGAATTTCCCTAATGAGATAAGGGTTATCTTCAGTAAACATCACAGCTAAGGCAGTAGCATCAGGTCCTGGTCTAGAAAGGCTGTAACAATAAGTAAAAGCTCACCCTGTACCTGTACTCATTTATGTATGTGATGAATGCTAGTGGTGTCCGAGATAATAAGTTCTGTTCTGTGAAGACCTGTTGAAGTATCTTTGTGAAATAATGATCACTTCAGGGATAAGTTTGATTGCTAAAGAGGTATTACAATCACTGTTCCATGTGCAGTGATTCATACAAAGGATTCAGTCAAAGGATTCATACAACTATGGCAGTTTTGAAGTAGAATAAGCTTCTGGCCCACAGTTTATGTAATGTATTCTCCCAAGCAAAAAAGTGTGCCCCACGTAGGACATGCATGTACATCTACTATGTGACTGGGACTGTACATGTTTGTGAATATCAATGTGAGCATGAAGATAACAATCCACTTGTCATCCTCCCAGTGCATTTTCCTCTGATAAAACTGTAGAGAAATGCTTGAACACCTGTAAACCACTTGGGAATAATATTTAGCACCAAGTGAGTTTTAGTGCAAACACATCTGCAGCATTTATATGCCACGTACATGCACTCATTTCTGTATGTGATGAATGGTAGTGGTATCTAAGATGATAAGTACTCTTATCACTTACAGAGGAGAAGAGGTTCTGGGGTTAAAAGAGTCAACAGCAGCTCCCACTCAGGAGAAGGTGAAAGGTCTTCCTCTTAGCAGGACCCTGGAAGGCTGCAAGTCAGCAGTGTAGGGTGGCCAGACTCCAGAGGCTAGGCAATAAGGATGTCTGGTTTCCATGTCAGGACTGAGGAGGAGAGATGGAGGTGCTTGGTGTATGGGGGTTCAGAACACAGACTGAGACTCTGAAGGAGACTCATGCTTCAAGGCCCCAACTCACTCCATGTCCTGTGTTTCTTCTGAAGACCCTGGGCCCAAGGCCTGCATCAGGGATTGTCCCAGTGCCCTGTCCCTCTTCTAAGATAGAGTCCCATATCCTTTGGTCCTCTCCTGGGCCCTGCCGTACCTGTCACCTTCAAGGTCAGCTGCTTATCTTGGTAATTATATTCATGGTATTTGCTCTCTCCATTCGGAAAATGTAGATTCGTTTGTCACTCTTCCTGACATTTCTGATGCTCAGGGAACAGTTGCTGTTCCTGGGGTCCCCAAGGAGGAATTGGCTCTGAAGCTTTAGTTTCTCTGGTTTATGGAGGTTGTTAGTGGTCACTAGTTTACTGTAGCACATGTGGTTCTGACGCTGGTACCAGCAGATGTGGAGTTTGCTAGAGGAAGACCACAGATTCCACAGGTAGAAGGAACAGGGCACATGGATGCTCAGGCCCTCCTGCACTGTCACCAATTCCTGCATTTGGATCTCATAGTGTTGCTGCTCCTGCAGGGACCCT
Organism: Phyllostomus discolor; assembly: GCF_004126475.2. NCBI lineage: Eukaryota > Metazoa > Chordata > Mammalia > Chiroptera > Phyllostomidae > Phyllostomus > Phyllostomus discolor. Next base: position 22,581,056 of record NC_040914.2, read on the forward strand.
GGCAGGACACAGAGAGTCAGCTGCAGCCCCAGGCACTCCCCTACCTGCCTGACCCCTCTTTCTGAACCCACTCACCACCACACAGCAGGGGCAGCAGCAGCAGCAGGAGCACCATGTCTGCATCTGACAGGGCAGAGTGGATCCAAGTCTCTGTGTCAAGGGTGAAAATTATGAGCTGATGGGTATGGCCGAGGATGTCCCAATAGGAAGCCATAGGAGACTACAGTGGCCAGGCCTGGAAAGGAAACTTGGGCTTCACCAGCCTTCAGGGTGGGGTCGGCAGGTGCTGAGAAATATTGTGTCCTCCTGCTCACCATTTGCACAGGAAGATACTGAGTTAGACATGTTTGTGTTGAATCATAACATCCCACAGTGGAAGCCATTTTCACTTGGCATCAAGGCTGCACAGGGGGAAGAACACCACTTGGCCAACTCCCTAGAGCTAGAGCCTTGGGGGTTTCAGGAAGACCACAGACAACATATGTCATCACATCACTGGTGCAGTGCTGAGAGGTGCCAATGCTGAGGGTCCAGGTAGCTGAGTCTTCTCTCTCTGGAGAGAAGGTATGTTCACATGGATGAATATGTCAGGTGGACATGACCTGTGGTCCCCACCAGTGACCCTGCCTCCCAACTCCTTTCACCTGGGTTGCCATTCCCATCACTATCCTCACCCCATGTGGCCTCAGAGTCTGGTCCTGACATTGAAGCCCAGAGTAGGCCAGAGAGTCAGGCATTTGTAGTATGGAAGGTGGGGGCATAGAGTGCCTGGGTGAGAAGCCAGACACACACACCCCACCTCACTTGTCATCTGTTCCACTTTGACAAAGTTACTTCGCTTCAGTTTCCTCATCTATAAAATAGAAACTTCACTGTTACTGCTGTGTGAAGATTAAAGGAATTCATATATGTCAACAGCATAGGGGCCCTCTCTCTCTGTGAGGCATCACCTGCACCACTCCATCCTCTCTCTAGCTCCTTTCCTGAGCTATTTCTTCCAAGACTCACTTCTTCTGCCTCTGTAACTCTCTGAATTTAAAAAAAAAAGAGAGAGAGAGAGAGAAAAAGCTTGTGAGAAAGTGCCTGGTACTGAGTATTTGCTCATTACACTAATGTTTCGTGAACACCAGCTGGGTCTCCATGCCTGCTCTTGTGGCTGAGATACAAGAAAGGGTAAGCTCCTACAAGAAAGAAAAGGTGAGTCAAAAACTCATCTTTCAATACGACACACCTTTAACATGAATATTTTTAAATCATCTCTCAGAGAAGGACACATTTTAAGCAAAAGCAAAATAACTAAGAACCAGAACACAGAAGAGAAATTGGTGAGGACTGCTGGAGTTTTCAAAGACATGCCTGGCTCAGGCCACATGGACATTTGAGTAAAGACATGAGGAAAGTGAGAGAGTGGGAACTGAGGGTATTCAGGCTACAGTGCACATCCAACAGTCCCAAGGTGGGAAAGCCTGTGAGGTGTACAGCAGGTAGGTGACAGCATAGCAGACTTGGGGAACATGGAAACACAGGTCTGGAAGGGGTCTTGGGTCAGGCCATGAAGAGATATGGAGGCTATTGTGAGAACTTGACTTTCACTCAGGGTGTTTTATTCAGGGTTCACCAGAGAAACAGAACCAATAGGATGTGTGTACATCTATAAAGAGACTTATTTTCAGACATTGTTTTATGTGGTTATGCAGGTTGACGAATTCCAAATCTATAGTCAACAAGCTAGAGACCCAGGGAAGCTGGTGTGTCTTTCCAGACTGTAGCCCAGCAGCTTGAGACCTAGAAAGAAACAACATTTTAGTCCAAGGGAACTTAACTGAGATAGGTTGGTGTCGCTATGAACCGAACAAATCTGTTGATTGAAAAACTATCTTCCTGCACACCCACAGGCTCTCACCTGGTCACTAGCAGAAAGGACAGAAGAATCGAGGTTGCAGGGTCAAGACCCTGCCCTGGGATGTCCTCATCCTCTACTGGCAGCTCTGATTCACCTATTAGGACTTGGAGCAGTTGAGATTAGTGAGAGGGAAGGAAGTCGCATCCAGAAGCCACAGCATGTGGACAAAAGGACCCAGATTGAGCAGAAAAGGAAGTTTCCCTACAACATCTCTAAGGAAGGAAGTAGCCATCAACAGACAACCTCAGAGCCCACTGTGCAGCAAGAGGCAATCTGAGAACTAAACCCACAGAGGGCAGCAGAGCTACAGGGTTAACACATACAGAAGAAGGATTTCTGTGACATTGACCCAGCTCTGCAACCCTCTCTGCCTGAAGTCAGGGCACTTCAGAACTTCTCAAAGTGATTGAGTCCACACTTGGCTTTTGTTGTGTTTTGTTTTTTCCAATTCAAGCTGCAAGGATCTTGAGGTGGCTAAGACAACCTGTACCCTAACCACCATGCCCTCTCTCCCCGCTCTGCCTCAGCCCATGAAGCTGCCAACACCCTCCCTGTGAGAAACTTGACTTCAGTCCACAGCTCACAACTTCTCTGCAGACTCCTGTACACTTTTTTCTCAGGCAGGCTCCCCACTGCCCACTCTCCTCTCCCTACACTCATGCCACTTCCCAGCACCATTTGTCAGGACACATGCCCAGTCTCTTTCCTTGCACTCGTCTACTTCACTCATTTCCTCTAAATGTCTTATTTACAGAAGGACTTGATATGTGGGGCTGTGAATGCACCCAGCACAACCCCACCAGCTGCAGAGTATCCTTCTATAACTGGCCTTTGAAACTAAACTCACCTGATGAAGAAGGAAAAAAAACAAAGAGCAACAGCACCCCCTGCTTGATTTTTGCCAACGACTTTTTTCTTTCTCTCATATATATATTAATTCTCCAAATTAAGCTTCACATGTTTCCAAAGTGCACATATGCAAGGCCCAGCCTTCAACAAAAATTTACAAAAGAAAGGAAATAATAATAATAGTGACATTGCAGGAGATGTCTGATTTTAGCTCTGACATGGAAATTGCTTGCAGTATCACTCTCATTCGTAGGACAAGAAAATAAACATCAACTGGGAATCAATCACTTTTCTTTGAACCATCAGAGAGTGACAATCACAGAGTAAGCCACCATCCCCAAATCTACAGAGACTGGCAAATGCAGGAAGTCACAACAGGGATCTGGTTCCCTGGCCCAGAAGCTGCTGGAGCCATAAATAGGCAAGGACACTTTAATGGCGATGGTGACAATTAGGGGAGGCTGAGGGTAGATTACCCTGACCCACCTGGATTTAATAATGAAACGTGTTGGGCTAGATAGCGACCCCAGGTCCCAATCCCTGAAACCTGTAAAAGTGGTAAAGGACATTATCCAGAAGTGATTAAGCAACATTGTCCAGTTTTTAGTGTAGAAGTCTTGGAATGATTTTGTTGGTTTCAGTTTTATGAATATTGTGGTTTGGGGCATTTTTTAAAATGATATTGTATTTTGAATTTCATTTTCTGATATTGCTAATATAGATACAGAAATTCATCCTGGCTTGCATCGCTCAGTTGATTGAGTGTTAGTCTGTGAACCAAGGGGTTGCTGGTTCAATTCCCAGTCAGGACACATGCCTGGGTTGCAGGCCTGGTTCCCAGTGGGGGTGTGCAAGAAGCACCACACCTTGATGTTTCTCTCCCTGTCTTGCTTCCTTCCTTCCTTTTTCTTCTCTCTAAAAAATAATAAATAAAATCTTTTTTAAAAAAAGAAAATGTCTACATCTTCCCCCAGAGCCACTTTGCAAAGTTCAGGAAATAAGTTATGTCTGTTGGGTGATTGTTTTGTGTCACTGGGGCAGTCCTCTGGGCTCAGTACTACTTGTAGCCACTCCCACAGACATTTCCAGCAGTGAAGTTCATTTTGTGGCTGGACCAAAACTTGTGATGTATTTTAATTGAGACACATCACCAACAACAATCAGGAAACTTTGAAAAAACAGGTTTATTTTCGTTGTTTCTCCTTATTTGCAGTTTCACTTTCCACAATTTCAGTGACCGATGGGCAACCGCAGTTCAAAGAAACTCAATGGAAAATTCAAGACATAAACAAAGCAAAAGTTGTAAATTTTGCACTGTTCTTATTAGTAGGATTAACTTTGTGCTCTCTCTGTCCTGTCCTGAGGTGAATGACGCATTGTCGAGTCTCCACACTGCACACACCACCCACATGGTAGTCAGTCATTTAGTAGCCATCTAGACATCAGATCGACTTTCATGGTATCACAGTTCAAGTCATCCTTGTAGTAGCCTCGTGTTTCGTCACAATGCCTGTGTCAGACACCTCCCTACATCTCATCACAGGGCATTCAGGACACCTTACAGCAGCACAAGAAGAGGGGTGGGTACAGTACAAAAAGATAGTTTGACAGGAGAGACCAAATTCACATAACCTTCATCCAGTATATTATTATAATTCTTGTGTTTTATTATTAGTTATTGTTTTTAATCTCTTGTACTGCCTAATTTATAAATTAAACTTTAACATGAGTGAGTATAGGAAAAATCACAGTATATGTAGGATTGGCTACTATATGTAGTTTCAAGCATCACCTGGGGTTTTTTATCTCTCAATGATAAGGGAGGCTACCATTCTCTCAATCAAAACAGGATATGGTGAGGCACCTTAGCTATGGTACTGCTCGTGAAATTCTGGCTGATTAATTTTAGAATTTCATTTTTTAACAATAGATCAACTATGCCCTGGCTGGTGTAGCTCAGTGGATTGAGCTCAGGCTGAGAACCAAAATGTTGCAGGTTCGATTCCCAGTCAGGGCACATGCCTGGGTTGCAGGCCATGGCACCCAGCAACCACACATTAATGTTTCTCTCTTTCTCTCTGTCTCCCTCCCTTCCCTCTCTAAAAATAAATAAATAAATAAAATCTTTAAAAAAAAATAGATCAACTATATAGAGGACAAATGATATGAGCTCTCTCTTCAGTCCACACTTTTAACCTAAATCTGTGCAAGAACCCAGGTTTGATGGGGTGCGCCAAATGAAAGCAAGGGGGCGTGGCCTCCAGGAAGAGGATCTCAAATTGCTAAGACTTTTGTAGGAACCACCATAGAAGGTTTAAGGAACAAAGGCCAGGGGGGACAAGGTGGGTGAGGAGGTAAATGCTAGGGGAAGGGGCCTGGGGCGTATTGTCTAAGGCCAACGAGTCAGAAAGGTGTTTGTGTAGGACAGAGGCGGGGTCAGTTCTCTGGTGTGGCACGTTTTCCCACGGAGAACTAACCCGGGTATGAGTCGGGAGGCCTGTGGGTGGCGCTGTGACACCGTACATGATGCTGGAGGCCCTACCAAAAACTCTCTATGGTCACAGCAGCACTCTATGGTTGTAACAGCCCCTCCCCAAAATTTCCGCTTCCTCTCTGTGAAGAGGACTTCCTGCCGCATACTTCCTTGCCCGGGGTGTGCCCGTGGCTTACTGTGGCTGCACCAGATGCATTGCAGCCCTTTTTTTGTCCCTAGAAAAAATTCTTTTGGTGAAGAAATTCCTAGTCAGATCATGTTTACAGTAGACAAGCTGTTGGAAAGATCCTTGTGGGGCCGTAACTAGGATGGCGAAGGGGCTGGTGGTCAGAAGGTGCTGGGAAATGGACAGGAATAAGTAACACGAGATGAAGTCAGACAGAGGATCAGGTACCTCATCACAGCCCAACAGCAGGCCGACGGGCAGGTCTTTCCCTGAGGAGGCTTTCACGACTTCAGGGGAGGAAAATGACAGCAACAAGTCGCCACCCTGTTTTCTATGGCTGGTTACCCCTGGCTTCAGGAAACTTGCCACCAGGACCTATCTGTTTATAAAAGAGAGACAGGCAAGCTCTCGACCTCTGTTGACTGTTGATTTCTTTAATGTTCACAACCACCCAACCACCTTTGAATAGGATGCATGGTCTCTGCTGTACAGAATGGGAAACTGAGGACACGGGAATGAAATGAATCTCTAGAAGACAGTACTGTAGGAAGTGCTGAAGTCTGCCCTTGAGCCCAAGTCTCTCCAAATCCATCATCTTTCTTCTTTCTGCTCTGCCTGCAGATACTCTTACAGTGGTTAATGTTAACATGACACAAGCTCTCCTCATGTTTCATCAATAAGTCCCCAACTTCTTTCCGCAGAGAGGTTGTGATACCTCTGGCCGGGAAACACCTCTGAGTGAGTCCTCATTGGCTTGTCTTCTTGATCTCTGAGTACTCGCAGGTGGTGGCCAACTTGTCCTGAGACTCCCACAGCTTCCTTTCGAGAAACCTGAGGCTGGCGTACTGGGTATTCTGCTCCTCTCCTGATGGAGAGGTATCCCCAGTGGGTGACACTTGGTCTGGAGGCCCATCTGGCCCAGGGTTTAGCTGGGAACCCTCAATAAAGGGAACAGAAGAGAGTCAGAGAAGAATAAAACAGACATGGTCTCAAAGGGTAGTTGGGCTAATGGGGCAGTTCTTCATTCATCCTCTTATTCTATACATACTTCTCATGAACTCAACTAGTTAGTCATTCATTTAAAAATTGGTAATACTACAATTGATTAGAACATATTGAGAGCCTAGTATTCATGCATTTCATCCTCACAGAAGCCAAGTGTAAATGATACTCTTATTGTTTCCATTTATACATAGGAAAACTGAGATGAGGAGAGGTGAATTATCATGCCAGGAATGGGTAGAAAGTAATAGCTTTGGAGAGACAGTTCTGACAGGCTGTACTGGGCAGACAGGTGAGGTGGGCTCAGTGGTCAGCAGAGCTGGGGCAGGAGTCTAACCCTGGGCTCTGGGAGATGAAGGGGATGTCAACTCCCAGCTGTCTCTCCAGCTGACCACAGAGAAGCTAATTTGGGGAAATGCAGGAAAGCTCAGTCTGCACTTGTTGAATGGACATTTCCAGCCCCTCCCCCTTACACAATATGAGAAGGCACCCACATCACTCACCCCCGTGACTATACCCATGACAGTGTCTTCATCATTCGTGACCTTTCGTCTTCCCTCAGCTTGCTCCTTGTGGTATTTCACTCTAAGGGAAGAAGTCAGGAGTCACAATGGCTCAGGCTCAAGTGGGCAGGATGCTCCTACTCCCTCAAGAAACTGAAGCATCCAGATCCCAGGATCAGAGTTGGAGACATTCCACATATGTAGGTGAGTGCTCTGTCCCAAGGTGTTTGGCCAAGACTAACCTTACATCACAGTAGGCCCCTACACAGGGAGAAACATCTACACAAGCAATGATAACAGTGTTAACTAGAAACGGCCCAACTGTGCTTCAATGAATGAGGAGACAAATAAAAAGTTCACCGTCCATACCATGGAATATTATTTGGAAATCAAAACGGATAAAATAATAACACATGAACCTTGAAAATATGCTATGTGAAAAAAGTTACAAAGGACCATGTATTATAGGATTCCATTTCTATGAAATATCAAGATTGGGCAAATCTAGAGAAATAGAAACAAGACATAGATTAGTGGTTGCTCGGCACTGGAGGGAGAATGGTGGCAAAAAGACAAAATAAGGGATGTTTGGTTTGGTTTTGCTTTCTTCATTTTGTGCTAATGAAAACATTTTAAAGTTGATTGCGGTGGGAGGTGCACAAGTCCGTGACTGAACTAAAAGCGATTGAATTGTACCTTTAAATATGTGGGGATTTTATCTCAATAAAGATGCTACCCTACTCCCCCCAAAAGACCCGTCTCTATGTACTCAGCTCTGGGTACATAGAGGTGTACTCCAGCCACCAGAGATGAGAATAAGTCTCCAAGACATGATCTTCTTGGGGAGGAAAGGTGGCCGATCTCTCAAAGAAGAAGGGCCAGGAACTGTTCCTCAATGGGCTTTTATTGGGTTCAATTTGCACAGGAATACAGGTAAAGCTCATCAACCATTGTCAGGCAGTAAGGATCAAACAACAGATAACATACAAAGATCTATGAGGGCTTATTCTGAATCAGGGTCAGTTAGCTAAAGGGCTGTAAAACTTTGGGAAGCAAACTCATTGCATGCTTGGACCCTTATCAGAAAACTGAAGCAAAGCAGGTTTCACAGGATTTTATGTGTTCTTTCTTAGGCCTGATTGCCCTAGGGGACCTCCCATTCCTGCCCAGGGCTGGAGCACCCTCTGGCATTGTTTCAGGCTTAAGTTAGGCAGGGGAAGTAAGGCAGCCAAGAGATTAGGAGACTTCTTGCAGGCAGAGTGAGCCTCAGGCTATGTCAAAGCCAAGGGGCAAGGGTCCATCACCCCCTTTCTCTATAGCCCCCCAAGTCCTTCCTTGAGGGCACCTTCATGACCGTGCCTATCCTAGGTCACCCCTCCTTTGAGGACTCTTATCCATCATAGGCTAACCAGTCACGTGCCCAAGACCAAGCAGAGTGAAGTGAAAGGGGGCAGAGATGGTGCCCCTACCAGGAAGATAAGCTTTGTCTTATTAGTGGCTTATGGCCTCAATGTCTCTTTACTCAGCCTTAGCCATGGAGGGTTACAGCTTCTGAAACCAGGCAGGGTGGTTCCCAACACTCAGCTCCACCTTCATGGAATTTAGGGGCCTCTCTCTATACTCCCCAAGACTCACCTCCCTGTACCTCCCCAGGGCACAGGCTTACATGCAAAAGAAGATGAGACACAAGCACAGGGACAGGAGGACCATGGCACCAGCACCTCCAAGAGCAGGGGAAACTCTCTGGAAGCAGATACTGACTTCCCTGCAGAGAAGAGGGTGTGAGCCCACCCACTCCCAGGATTCAGTGTCTTCCCAGCTCCTTGCAGAACTGGCTGTAGGTGCTGTTCAGGCATGAAATGAAGGGTCTCATCCTAGGGTTCTCCCTCCTCCCCGCCACAGCCTCTCTCCCCAGCTCCGTTCTCTCTTTGATCCATTCCTTTCTTCCTAGCCTCTCTTCCAGCAGGCCCCCAAACTGGCAGCAGCAGGATAGTGGCGTTTGGGGCCCTGTGGACATTCCCTGCATCGCAGCTGAGTCTGAGGCAGGCGCTGACCCCACCTGAAGGTTCAGGGAGCTGTTGGCCCAGGGCTCCAAGGAGCTGGAGGTGACCATGTAAGAGCCGTTGCTGGGATTGCGTTCCAGCAACCCCTCCACCAGCTTCCAGGGCAGCAAGAGAGTTGTCTGAGCTCAAGAGGGGCAGCTGCAGCACAGACCCTCATCCTCCCAATAGCAGGATGGTCCCAGCAGCCATGGGGGGGGTCCATGGGGAGCCAAAAGAGAGTCAGTGTTGTATCTGCCCTCCAAGGACACAGGTGAGAGAAAAAGGTAGAGAGAGAGAGAGAAAGAGAGAAAACACAGGTGAATGCAACAACCCACAAGAGGTAAGGGAGAGAGGGTGGTGATTTTCCTCCTTGCCTCTCCCATATCTGATCCCATTCTCATTCTGATTCCCCCTCAGCTCCATGGAAGCTCCAGCGATAAGTCCCAGCCACAGGGGTAGTTCTTTCCTACCTGTGACATTTCTGAAGAACATGCCTATGTTGAGGTTCCATGGGGCATCTGGGACAGAAAGATATGGCCCCACTTCAGAGGGGAGCACCTGATGGAACACACTCCATCCCAAGGAGGGGTGGTGGGAACCAGAAAGGTGGGATAGCTGTCCTCTCTTTCACTCCCCACCTGCACTCAGATTCATTCACAAGTGTCCTCAGGTTAGCTCAGCCTCCTCTACACACACACACACACACACACACACACACACACACGACTACATACCAGTCCCACTGCCCGCAGGAAACCAGCCATCCCTCCAACACTCAGAGAAGACATTGTCCAGGTGGTTCTCTCTGTAGTCACCCTTGATCCCTGTTGTTTCACCTGACAGGTGAGGTTCATCCCATGGTCCTGGGGCCTCAGGGTGAAGGTGAGTACAGAGGAGTTGGAGGTTCTGGGAGTTCAGTGAGTCAACAGCAGCTCCCACCCAGGAGAAAGCGAGAGGTCTTCACACTTCACAGGACCCTGGCAGGCTGCAGGTCACCTGTGTGGGGCAGCCGGACTCCACAGGCTCCTGAATGAGGATGTCTGACTTCTGTGTCAATTCTGGGGAGGAGAGAGGGAGGTGCTTGGTGCCTGGGAATTCAGAACCCCGAGTGTGACTCTGAGGGAGACTCATGCTTCAAGCCCCCAACTCACTCCATGTCCTGTGTTCCTTCCAAAGCCCTTGGACCCAAGTCCTGAATCAGGGATTGTTCCAGTATCCTGTCCCTTTTCTAAGATGGGGTCCCATATCCCTTGGTCCTCTCCTGAGCCCCTGCCATACCTGTCACCTTCAGGGTCAGCTGCTTATCTTGGTAATTATATTCATGGTATTTGCTCTCTCCATTCAGAAAACATAGATTCCTGTGTCACTCTTCCTGACATCTTTGAAGCTCAGGGAACAGTTGCTGTTCCTGAGGTCCCCAAGAAGGAATTGTCTCTGAAGCTTTAGTTTCACTGGTTTCTTTGGGTTGTTAGTGGCCACTAGTTTACTGTAGCACATGTGGTTCTGATGCTGGTACCAGCAGATGCACAGTTTGCTAGAGGAAGACCACAGGTTCCACAGGTAGAAGGAGCAGGGCATATGGATGCTCAGATCTCCTGCACTGTCAGATTCCTGCATTTGCAGCTCATAACATTGCCGCTTCTGGAGGGACCCTGGGGGGACACAGAGAGTCAGCTGCAACCCCAAACAATCCCCTACCAGCCTGCCCCTCTTTCAGAACCCACTCACACCACACAGCAAGGGCAGCAGCAGCAGCAGGAGCACCATGTCTGCATCTGACAGGGCAGAGTGGATCCAGATCCCTTTGTTAAGGGTGAAAATTCTGAGCTGATGGGTGGAGTTGGGGATGTCCCAACAGGAAGTTGTGGGAGACTACAGTGGCCAGGCCTGGAAAGGAAACTTGGGCTTCACCAGCCTTCAGGGTGCAGGAGGGTGGGGGATGCTGAAAAATATTGTGTCCTCCTGCTCACCATTTGCACAGGGAGATGCTGAGTTAGTGAGTTGGTGACATGCTTGTGTTGAATCATAAGGTTCCACAGTGGAAGCCCTTTTCATCTGGCATCATAGCTACACAGGGGAAAGAACACCACTTGGCCAGCTCCCTGGAGATAGAGCCTCGGGGGCCTCAAGAAAACCACAGATGAAATATGTCATCATATCATGGGAGCAGTGCTGAGAGGTGCCCAGGCTGAGGATCCAGCTAGCTGAGGTCTCCTCCCTCTGGAGAGAAGGTGAGTTCACACAGACAAATACATCAGGTGGACATGACTTGTGGTCCCCACCAGTGACCCTGACTCCCAACCTCTTACAGCTGGGTCCCCGTTCCCATTGCTGCCCTCACCCCAGGTGGCCTCAGAGTCTGGTCCTGACATTGAAGCCCAGAGAAGGCCTGCGAGTCAGGCATTTGGAGTATGGATTTGAGGGCATGGAGTGCCTGGGTGGGAACATAGACACATACCCACCACCTCACTTATCATCTGTTCTACTTTATCAAAGTTACTTCATTTCAATTTCCTCTTCTATCAAATAGAAAGTTCACTGTTACTGCTGTGTGAAGATTAAAGGAATTTGTATGTGTCAAAAGCAGAAGAGTCAGCTTTCTCTGTGAGGCATCACTTGCACCACTCCATCCTCTCTGTGGCTCCTGTCCTGAGCCATTTCTTCTAAGGCTCATTTCTTCTGCCTCTGTAACTTTCTGAATTAAAAAAAAAAAGCATGTGAGATTGTGCCTGGTACTGAGTATTTGCTCATTCTACTAATGATTCGTGGACACCAGCTGTGTCCCTTTCCCTGCTTTAGTGGCTAAGATTCAACAAAGGGTCACCTCCCACAAGAAGAACAAAGTGAGTGAAAACTCATCTTTCAATAGGACACACATTTAAGAGGAATTTTTAAATCATCTCTCAGAGAAGGACACATTTTAAGCAAAAGCAAAATAACTAAGAACCAGAACACAGAAGAGAAATTGGTGAGGACTGCTGGAGTTTTCAAAGACATGCCTGGCTCAGGCCACATGGACATTTGAGTAAAGACATGAGGAAAGTGAGAGAGTGGGAACTGAGGGTATTCAGGCTACAGTGCACATCCAACAGTCCCAAGGTGGGAAAGCCTGTGAGGTGTACAGCAGGTAGGTGACAGCATAGCAGACTTGGGGAACATGGAAACACAGGTCTGGAAGGGGTCTTGGGTCAGGCCATGAAGAGATATGGAGGCTATTGTGAGAACTTGACTTTCACTCAGGGTGTTTTATTCAGGGTTCACCAGAGAAACAGAACCAATAGGATGTGTGTACATCTATAAAGAGACTTATTTTCAGACATTGTTTTATGTGGTTATGCAGGTTGACGAATTCCAAATCTATAGTCAACAAGCTAGAGACCCAGGGAAGCTGGTGTGTCTTTCCAGACTGTAGCCCAGCAGCTTGAGACCTAGAAAGAAACAACATTTTAGTCCAAGGGAACTTAACTGAGATAGGTTGGTGTCGCTACAAACCGAACAAATCTGTTGATTGAAAAACTATCTTCCTGCACACCCACAGGCTCTCACCTGGTCACTAGCAGAAAGCACAGAAGAATCGAGGTTGCAGGGTCAAGACCCTGCCCTGGGATGTCCTCATCCTCTACTGGCAGCTCTGATTCACCTATTAGGACTTGGAGCAGATGAGATTAGTGAGAGGGAAGGAAGTCGCATCCAGAAGCCACAGCATGTGGACAAAAGGACCCAGATTGAGCAGAAAAGGAAGTTTCCCTACAACATCTCTAAGGAAGGAAGTAGCCATCAACAGACAACCTCAGAGCCCACTGTGCAGCAAGAGGCAATCTGAGAACTAAACCCACAGAGGGCAGCACAGCTACAGGGTTAACAAATACAGAAAAAGGATTTCTGTGACATTGACCCAGCTCTGCAACCCTCTCTGCCTGAAGTCAGGGCACTTCAGAACTTCTCAAAGTGATTGAGTCCACACTTGGCTTTTGTTGTGTTTTGTTTTTTCCAATTCAAGCTGCAAGGATCTTGAGGTGTCTAACACAACCTCTCCCCTAACCAGCATGCCCTCTCCCCCTGCTCTGCCTCAGCCCCTGGAGCTGCCAACACCCTCCCTGTGAGAAACTTGACTTCAGTCCACAGCTCACAACTTCTCTGCAGACTCCTGTACACTTTTTTCTCAGGCAGGCTCCCCACTGCCCACTCTCCTCTCCCTACACTCATGCCACTTCCCAGCACCATTTGTCAGGACACATGCCCAGTTGCTTTCCTTACACTCGTTTACTTCACTCCTTTACTCTAAATGCCTTATTTACAGAAAGACTTGATTTGTGGGGCTGTGAACACACCCAGCACAACCCCACCAGCTGTAGAGTATCCTTTTATAACTGGCCTTTGAAACTAAACTCACCTAACAAAGAAGAAGAAAAAAACAAAGAGCAACAACACCCGCTGCTGGATTTTGTTAACAGCTTTTTTTTGTTGTGGTGGGGTTTTTTTTCCTGCATACTCTCCAAGTTAAGCTACACGTGTTTCCAAAGTGCAGAATTGCAAAGCCCAGCCTCCAACAAAAATGTACAAAAGAAAGGAAATAATAATAACAGTGACATTGCAGGAGATGTCTGATTTCAGCTCTGACATGGAAATTGCTTGCAGTATCACTCTCATTCGTAGGACAAGAAAACGAAGATCAACTGGGAATCAATCACTTTTCTTTGAACCATCAGAGAGTGACAATCACAGAGCAAGCCACCATTCCCAAATCTAGTGAGACTGGCAAATGCAGGAAGTCACAACAGGGATCTGGTTCCCTGGCCCAGAAGCTGCTGGAGCCATAAATAGGTGAGGACACTTTAATGGCAATGGTGACAATTAGGGGAGGCTGAGGGTGGATTACCCTGACCCGCCTGGATTTAATAATGAAATGTGTCATGCTGGATAGCGACCCCCAGATCCTAATGCCTGAAACCTGAAAAGGTGACCTCATATGGCGAAGGACATTATGCAGAAGTGAATAAGCAGCATTGTCCAGTTTTTAGTGTAGAAGTCTTGAAACCATTTTGTTGGTTTACTATTAGGAATATTGTGATTTGGGATAATTTTAAAAATGATATTGTATTTTGAATTTAATTTTCTTTTTCTTATTATTTATTTATTTATTTATAGACAGAGGGGATGGGCGAGAGAAAGAGAGAGAAGCATCAATGTGTGGTTGTGTCTTGCACGCCTCCTACTTGGGACCTGGTCACCAACCCAGTCATGTGTCCTGACTGGTACTCGAACCAGTGACCCTTTGGTTCGCAGACAAGCACTCAATCCACTGAGCCACACCAGCCAGGGCTGAATTTAATTACCTAGAAATGCAGACATGATGAAATGTTACACTTTCCTTTATAATGATGTTTGTCCTACAATTTAGTTGTAATTTTTATGTGGTCATAGGAGGAGGTGAGCACAGCATCTACCTACACCACCATCTTGACCAGAAGTCCTGATAAATCATTATTTACATGGGTCAAAGCATACTATGCCTATGACTTTGTTACAGGGTGAAAGGACATTCTTCAAACTGAGGTATCTTTTGCACAAAACTCCATTTATATAAAATTATTTTCTTAATCTAGAATTTTATGTAACTACCTATGTATCAGAGCATGTAAAATTAAAAACAAGTTAAAAGCTTCATTATAAAACATTACATTGGCCTACCCCAGCATGCAGTCCTTGGAGCACTTCTCTGTGCCATCTTTACTTCATTCCCAAAGCAATCTCTTCTGGTCCAAAGGTGTTACATAATATCTAGTCATGATAACACCCAAATGTATAACTTCCTCCTCCTTCTCCCCTTAGAGCTCCACATTCATAAACTTTATTGCCTGCTGGGATAACTAACATTGGGTCTTACACTCATGATGTCCAAGTCCTCCTCTGGGTTTCTGCTCCAAGCCTTCTTTCACACAGCTTTTTCCACCTCAGTAGATGTTAACTCCATGTCCCAACCGCTCAGCTCCTCCTGGTCACTGCTCCTTCTCCTTCACCCAACGTCAATGAGAAATCCTTTCAACTCTCCATCCCAAAAATATCCAGAATGCGTCCTCCTCTCTTTTTCTTCCCTTCTCTTCCCTTCCCTTCCTTTTCTTTCTTTTTCCTTTCTATCTCTTCTTTTTCTGACCAATAAAACTCAGGAGTCATCAGGTCTTGGCAAAGCAAGATGAGCATCTGTGCAGAGCAGTGGCCTAGAATACCACATCTCAAAGAGAGGAGGAGGGTGTCCACTCAAGCCGGTCAGAGAGGAACATCAGAACTTGAGAAAGGTGAGAAGGATGTGCATGTGTTTCCACTCAGGAATGACCCAACAGGGTGATGAGGGGTCTTCGATGATGTGGGGTGGGGTGGTGACATCCTGGCAGGTGACACAGGGCCAAGCAGGATGAGGAGGGCAGCCAGACTGGGAGTAATGGTGGCCAAGATGGAAAACTTGTACTCAGGGGGACTGCTCAAATAATCTATCAAGGATGATGAGAATCAGGTTTCTCATTCTCAGAGAGAAACTTACTGATGTGGGAAGGCATAAAACTAGAATGACCCTTTTGGTATTGGATTAGACCAGGAATCAAAGGAGTGAACTCATGGATTTCAACACTCATTTTAGAAATGAATTTATAAATGAGTGCAGACGAGACTATGTCAAGGACAAGACAATGGCACCTGGTATCTCAATTATTACTTAACATTCTAATAGTGGGGTTCTTGGTTGCAAAGAGAACCCATTTGGGTCAACTTAAGTTAAAAAAAAAAGAAAGAATTCTTTTGTAGGACATTGGGCAGCTGACAGATTGGATGAGAAAGCTAATGTACCAAGTTTAGAAAATGGGTCAGAACCCAAGGAAACAATGAAGGGTGAATCATTGCCAAGTTTGCCTAGAGACAGCCTGGTTCAGGGCCAATGCCATCAAAGGAAGCACTGGACCCTTCTGTACAACTTTATAAAGTCGCGGTGGGAGTTTACTCAGTCACCTGCACACTAGCCACTGGGTTCCCAGTGGTGGGAAGTGGGACCTCACACAATTATGTGATTTCCAAGCAGAAATACAGTTTAGTAGCTCAGTGCAAATACAGTTCTGAGAGGGTTAGCCACATGCAATGAAAAAGAGAACCATCCCTAGCTGGTGTAGCTCAGTGGATTGAGTGCCAGCCTGCAAACCAAAGGGTCACTGGTTGGATTCCCAGTCAGGGCACATGTCTGGATTGCGGGCCAGGTCCCCAGTAGGGTCATGCAAGAGGCAACCTCACATTAATGTTTCTCTCCCTCTCTTTCCCCCTCCCATGCTCCCTCCCTTCCCCCTGTCTAAAAATGAAATAAAATAAAATCTAAAAATAAAATAAATAGAAAGAGAACCAAATAATCCTGGAAAGGATATATTCTTCTTATTTCCAATTAGTATGATTGTATACCGGGGAAATCCACAATTAACTGGAGAAACTATTATGAGCAATACAACATCTCATTAAGGTGTCAAGTTTCAACACACGTTTTCCATTTCAGTATTTGATATTTGGAAACTGGCAATGTCAGAAGGAATTTGGAGACTCAGCCTGCATGCATGTGAAGGGACGAGACCCTAAAAGGGTGGGAGCAATCTGGCATCATTCATGAGCATTGCACCTGCACACTCACGTACTCTCAGCAACCCCACTCCTGGTTACCTACCCCATTAAAGCCAAAGCATCACTGGAAACAAAATGAATGCCCCTCAATCAGGAAGTGGCTTTGGCATACCCACACCACTGAACACAAGGCAAATTTTTTAAAATATCAAAATAAATTGACTGAAGAAGCAGGTATGAGAGTTCGGCTATTTTCCATTAAGCCAGTCATTTTCAAAACCTTCCAAAAATCAAAGACAACCTCACTGTTTATATTGATTTTGGGTTTTGAAAATAGAGGTATATTTTATTAAATAGATTAACTGTTTTATTTTAAAGGAATTAATACACAAATATTTTTACAACAGTGCTCACTGGATGAAAATTATAAACTACAAATTTAACTAGCAAAAATCAGATAACCCAGTAGAAAAATTGGCTAATGACCTAAGCAGACATTGCAAAAAAAAAAAAGTGACTGCTAATTACGTATAAAGGTTCTCAATAATATTATTTGAAAATATATAGTAATGTTCATAGTACTGTACCAGTGTTAATTTTTTATTTAATGTTTTATTTTATTGTAATAACACTTAACACAAGATCAACCTTCTTAACAAATTTTTCAGTGTAGAATATGGTGGTGTTGATGCTAGATACAGTGACCTCCTGAACTTCTTCATCTTGCTTAACTGAACTTGATGTCAGCTTATTAGTAACTCCCCAATCCCCCCTCTCTCCAGCCCCTGGCAGCTACCATGCCACTCTTGGAATCTATAAATTTGACTACTTTAGACACCTCACATAAGTGGAATCATTCAGTATGTGTCTTTCTGTGACTGCCTTACCTGAGTTAACATGATCAACCTTCATCCTATTATTGCATCCTGAAGAATTCCCCCCATTTTAAGGCTGAATAATATGCCATTGTAGGTGTACACCATACAACATGCATTATCCATTTATAATTATTTCATCGTCCATTCAACATTCAATGGATATTTAGATTATTTCCACATTTCAGCTGTTGTTAACAGTGCTGCAAAGTACTTGAAAGTACTAATATCTTCTTGAGATTCTGATTTCAATCTTTTGAAAAAATATCCAGAAGCGTGATTGGTAGCTCACGTTTTCAATTTTTTGAGGAACCTTCATACAGTTTCCACAGAGTCCGCACCACATTTGTGTTCCCACCAACAGTGTAGAGGGCTCTAATTTCTCTGCATTCATACCAGCATTTGTCATCTTTCTGTTGTCACGAGGCGGGGGGTTAGGTATATTTTATTGATCATGATATTATAGTTGTCCCATTCTTTTCTCTGCCCTTTATACCCCTCTGACTAGTACCCCTATTCCTTCCAGCCTCTCCCCTTAGTTTATGCCCATGGGTCATAAATATAAGTTCTTTGGCTTCTCCATTTCCTATACTACTATTCTTAACCTCTCCCTGTCTGTTTTCTACCTATGAATTATGCTTTTTATTCCATGTATCTTTTCCCCCATTCTCACCTCCTCACTGATAACCCTCCATATGATCTCCATTTCTATGAATCTGTTCCTCTTCTAGTTGTTTGCTTAGATTTTTTTTGTTTTTGTACTTGTTTTAGGTTCAGTTGTTGACAGTTGTGAGTTTGTAATTTTACTATTCATAGTTTCATTCTTCTTTTTCTTAGATAAGTCCCTTTAACATTTCATATAATAAGGGCTTGGTGATGATGAACTCCTTATCTGGGAAGCACTTTATCTGCCCTTCCATTCTAAATGACAGCTTTGCTGGATAGAGTCATCTTGGATATAGGTCCTTGCTTTTCATGACTTTGAATACTTCTAGGGGCCCCTTCTTGCCTACAAGGTTTCTTTTGAGAAATCAGCTAACAGTTTTATGGGAACTCCTTTGTAGGTAACTGTCTTCTTTTCTCTTGCTGCTTTTAAGATTCTCTCATCTTTAATCTTGAGAAATTTAATTATGATGTGTCTTGGTGTGTTCCTCTTTGGGTCCAACTTGTTTGAGACTCTCTGAGATTCCTGGACTTGTATGTCTATTTCCTTCACCATTTGGGGGAAGTTTTCTTTCATTCTTTTTCTTTTTAAAAAAAGATTTTAACTTATTTATTTTTAGAGAGAGGGGAAGGAAAAGAGAAAGAGAGGGAGAGAAACATCAGTGTGTGTTGCCTGTAGTGTGCCCCTACTGGGTACCTGGCCCACAACCCAGGCATGTGTCTTGACTGGAAATTGAACCAATGACCCTTTGGTTCACAGGCCAGCACACAACCCAGTGAGCCACAGTTGCCAGGGCTCTTCCATTAATTTTTCCAAATAAGTTTTCAATTTCTTGCTCTTCCCCTTTTCCTTCTGGTACCCCTATGATTCAGATGTTAGAATGTTTGCCATTGTCCCAGAGGTTTCTAAGCCTCTCCTCATTTTTAAAAATTCTTGTTTCTTTATTCTGTTCTGGTTGATGTTATTTCTCCCTTTTGTTCCAAATTGTTGTATTTGAGTCCTAGTTTACTTCCCTTCACTGTTGGTTCCCTGTATATTTTTCTTTATGTCACTTTGTATAGACCTCACTTCTCCCTTTATTTTGCAACCATACTCAATCATTTCTCTGAACATCCTGATTGCCAGTGTTTTGAACTCTAAATCTGATAGGTTGGCTAACTCCTCATCACTTAGCTCTTCTTCTGGGCATTTTGAATTCTGTTCTTTCACTTGGGGGCCATTTCTTTGTCCCAGTGCACCTGTTATGTTTTAAGGGGTGGGGAGGCTTAGGTATTCACCAGGGCGGGCAACCCAGTATGCCGCATTGTGGTGCTGTATGTGAGGAGGGGTGAGAGAGGGACAATGCTGCTTGCTCAGCTCCTCATCCTGCCTTCAAGAGACTGCCAGTTTCTCCTGCTGCCTCAACCCCCCAGACCCCACAGGTTTTTTACACCCAGAGGTTCTGAGGCTTTATTTTGCCCATACTGGAATCCTGGGCTGCACGGTCTGTCTTGCTCTCCAGTAATTCCTCCCTGTTTACCCACACACAAATATGGGACTTCCCAGTCAGTCCACCAGCCACCACCCTGCTGCACATCCTCCCAACCTGTCTCTGCCCCTCCTACTGATCTGGATTAATATTTCTTCTTTAACTCCTTGGTTGTTGGACTTCCATAGAGTTCAATTTTCTGGCAGTTTTGTTTGGTTTTTTGTTGTTTTTAAATTGGTTGTTTCCTTGTGTTGCTTGTCCAAGAAGGTGAAGCACATCTACCTACACCTCCATCTTGGCCTTTTCTTTGTGTTTTTATTTTTTAATAGCCATCCTGACAGGCATGAGGCAATATCTCATTGTGGTTTTGACCTGCATTTCTTTGATGATGAGTTGAGCATATTTTTTGTATACCTGTTGACCATTTGTATGTCTTTTTTTGTAGAATGGTCTATTCAAGTCCTTACTCCATTTTTAAACTGGGTATTGGGATTTTTTCCTCTTGAATATAAGGGTTCCTTATATATTTTGAAGATTAACTCCTTATTAGATATATGGTTTGCAAGTATGTTCTCCCATCTGTATAGGTTGTCTTTTCACTCTGTTGATTGTTGCTTTTGCTGTGCAGAAGCTATTTCATTCAATGTAGTCCCACTGGTTTGGTTTGGTTTGGTTTGGTTTGGTTGCCTGGGCTTTTGATGCCATATCTGTAAAACCATTGACAGGGCTAATAATGGCATGAAGCTCTTCTCTTGTGTTTTCTTCTAGGAGTTTCACAGTTTCAGGTCTTACAATTAAATATTTACTTTATTCTGAATTTGGGGGGGGCAGTATGTGTATGCATATGATATAAGAAAAGAGTCCATTTTCATTCTTTGTATGGGTATACCCAGTCTTCCCAGCACCGTTTGCTGCAGGGACTGTCTTTCCTCCTTGTGTATTCTTGGCACAGGTAATGTAAGATGTTAACATTAGGGAAACTTGGGAGAATTGTATCTCGGAATTCTGGGTACTAACTTTGCAATGATTCAAAATACTAAAATTATTTCAACATGAAGACTTAAAACTGTGGGCTGGATTGGGAGTAAAAGGGAGAAAACTGTACTTGAACAAAGATTAAAATAAAAATTTTTAAAAAGACTTAAACTGTCTAGTGTTCTTATTTTTTTTTCACTTTTTATGACAATTTTTTATTGTTTTTCAAGTACAGTTTCCTGACTTCCCCCCACCCCTCCCCACTGCCCCACCTCTCCTCACCTCCCTCCCTTGCTTCCACCCTCCCCCTTGGTTTTGTCCATGTGTCCTTTATAGTAGTTCCTGAAAGCCTTCCCAAAAGAGAAAAGCAAACAAAATATAGCCAGAGACATTGAAATTAAGAACAGTCTTATTTTAATATGAGACTGTGGGAACAATAATTTTTCAACACTTTTATCTGTTACTTTTCTCAGTTCTGATACTAAATAGATGCTCACTTGGACAATAAAAGATCGTAGTGATAGTGATTTGACCACCAAGTTATTAAGCCTTCCTTCCTCACTAGTAGAAACTCACTAAGGGAAAGATTACTTCCTCTTCAGGAAATTTTGGTCAAAAGTGATGGTGTGGTTTCTTTAAAGCAGTACCACAAAGTGAATATTTGCTGCTTCCTCAATAGTTTTGGAAGGGATGTAAGATTGTTGCTATTGGTTATATTTTTGTTCCCCTTTTTCTCCATCCTTACTAGAGGACATGCCCACTGATTCTAGAGAAAGGGGAAGGGAGGGAAAGAGGAAGAAAAACATTGATCAGTTGCCTCTCCCATGCATTCAGACGGGGGCCTGAATCTGCAACCTAGGCATGTGCCCTACCAGATGGGGAATTGAACTGAAAGCTTATGGGATGCTCCAACCAACTGAGCCACACCAGCCAGGGTGTCTGCAGTTACATTTTGTGAAGCATAACATACATAGAGCATAAGACAAACATAGTCATACATATATTATAAATTTAAAGTAAACACTCATCCTGTAGGTCAAGAAACAATATATGCACAATAGGTCAGACTCTCCTCCAGTAGCTTCCCCAGCAGTGCCTCCTCCATCTCCCTAGAAGTACGTGAGCAACATTCTAACATTTTTCAAAATCTTGCCCTCACTCATTCTTCTTTTTAGTACTGTTACTAATGACACCATTTTCTTTTGACTGTTATTAAGATTAAATATTTTTATATATGGAGCAAGACTTTATCTATTCCTGTGTGTCTTCTAATTTTCTCCAACATTGTGTTTGGGAGACGTGCCCATGTCACCATGTGGTGACAGCTTCTTTTCATTGGTGCATAGTATTCCACTATGTGGATGGACCATACTTTATTTATCCACCTGACTCTAAGTGGACATATGAATTGCTTCCATGACTGGGGACATGACAATGATGCTGCTGTGAACATTTCTGCACATGGACCTGGTGTAAATGGGCACAAATATTTCTAAAGTAGTACCTCTCAAACTTTTTGGTCTCAGGACCCCTGTGCACTATTAAAAAGAATCACAGAGTGCCCCCAAAGAGCTTTTAATTGTGCAGGTTATATCTGTCAATATTTGCCTTATTAGAAATATAAACTGAGAAAATGTCAAATATTTGCACATTAACTCATTGAAAATAACATTTTAAGTGTTAACACAAATAATATATTTAACAAAAAATTCATCTTTTTTAAAACAAAGATCAATGAAACAGTAGTTTTGTCAGTACATTTTTGCAAATATCTTAACATCTGGTTTCACAGAACCAGTCGTGGGACTACTCAGGCTCCACAATTGTGTGAGCAAATTCCCTGGAATAAATCCCACCCCTGTTCTATATCCTATTGGTTCTGATTCTCTAGACAACCCTGACTCATGCACACATCCTCCATGGCGACAGCTCTCACTGCCTCCAGGCCTCATCTCCCCTCTTCTTGCCCCATCAGGTCTGGGATGGCAATGGCTTCTCACTCTTGTTGTTCTTGGACCCTTCCCCATCTCTCACTGGACCTCTCAATCCTGCCACACCTCTGTGACTCATCCCTTCATTAATTCATGTTAATTTAGGCTCTGCCAGTGCTCTTGGTTTCCGACGGAGACCCTGACTGATACATTTATGCATTTACCATTCCCTTGCTCTGTGTGTCTCAGATTTTCCACTACAGATCACCTTCCTTCTGGGATTAAAGTGACTTTCTCCAAGGTGGGTCTAAGTTTGCTCTTCCATTTGTCAAAGCTCCAGTTAGGTACCACTTCTATTTTCATTCCCCTCCTTCCAGCAACCTACTGAAAATTACACATTTCAACAACCAGAATAAACAAATGCTCATCAGTCAAAAGCAGCTTGGAGGGCTATGCTTACTTCTCTGAGTTCTAAACATCAGCTCGAATGTGCTTCACTAGTTTGTTACATCTTGCCTATTTTGTAAAGACTATTTTTTTAATATTTTATCCAGAACTTTTGTTTTTGGCAGAAGGGTTGATCTAACTTTATCAAAAATGAGAAAGTCCATCCTCTCTTATTTTTCTTCCCAAGATTTTCGCATGTACTTCCTGTTCTACAAAATCAGTCAGGAAAATTATGTCCTTCAATCTTCAATTAAAACTATGACAGTGGAGCAAGACCATTGAATTTCAAGATATTGATATCATTAGTTATCTATTGCTACCTAACAAATTATCCCCCAAACTAAGCAGCTTAAAACAACACACTTTTACTATCTCTTACTTTCTGTGGGTCAGGAATTCAAGCATGGCTCACCTTGGTCTTCTCTTTCGCAGATTCTCACTGGGCTGTACCGGGGAATGACCCACACCCAAGTTCATTGGTTTGGCCAACATTCCATTCCTCACAGGACTTTGGAATAAGGGCTTCAGATCTTTGCAAGCTGTTGGGGAGAGGATACCCTGGGGTTCCACATGGGCCTTCCCAAAGTGGCAGCTCATAATACAGCCATTTACATCATTAAATCACGAAAGCTGAGAAGGCATTAGACAAAATTTACTAGCAAGACTGAAGTCCAGGTTCTATGTAACATCATCTTAGGCATGAAATGACATTCCATCCCTTTTGCCATGTCCTATTGACAATAAGCAAGTCACTAGGTCCAGCCAGCACTCAAGGGGAGTTGGATGATACAAAAGCATGAATCTCAGGAAGTGGAGACCATTGGAAGCCATTCTGAGAGGTTGCCTACACTACAAAAATGATGTATGAAATGATGTTTTCCATCTGTACCTCAGCTTTCAAAAGCTACACACCAGATCCAGCACTATGGTAGGAGGGGAATGAGAGTGATGTTTTTACAGCACGTATCCTGTATAAAATGCCTCCACTCTCAGAACACATTGGTTTGGCTACTTCTGCAGGTTTATCAGATAAATCAACCAGAGTTGATTAGTTGAGAGTTGAGGGTTGGCTCAGTAAGCAACTCTCCATTGTCTGTAGTTCCTGATACATTAGTTAGTGTTGTCATCTGCAGAGTGCACTGTGAAATCCATTCATTTTGATTCAAGTAGCCCTTTGCACATGAAAACACTTTTTTGCCATCTTGTTTGAATACCTTGTATGAATACAGTTCCAAAATCTCTTGTGTGTCATGAGTTTGCTTTCAGCTGAAGAGGAATGATGGAAGTATAGCTCACCATGTTTTTGCTTATGACCAGTAATTCTTTTACCTAATACTGAGTTCTAATTATTTTTGGACACACAACTAAAGAATGTGAGCAAATCACAATATGCTTATAATTTCTAATTCACTCATAGCCTTTGCCATTTGTGTCCCATTATGAATGACAACTACTGATTTTCCACTCTACATATGTTTCATAAACCATATTCACTATGTTGTTAATGATATGTGAGACCCAGCTACTACTGAGCAGCCAAGTAGAAATATAGATAATTCATTATAAATCAGGTAAAAATACACCTGATTATTTCTTCATATCCAAATGTTTTGTGTACATAATACAGAAGTAGCATATACAATAAATCTGTGCACAATTGAATCCAGAATAGTTTTTCAAAATATGTTTTCTAGAAAGAACTTTTAGGAATAACAACTTGGGCAAATTTTGAAAACCATTCATAGTGTCACAGGTTCAATTCCCAGCCAGGGTATATGCCTGGGTTGCAGGCCATGACCCCCAGCAACCACACATTGGTGTTTCTCTCCCTCTCTCTCTCTCCCTCTCTCTCTCTCTCTCTCTCTCTCTCTCTTGCTCTCTCTCTCTCTCTCTCTCTCTCTCTCTCTTTCTCTTCCCTCTCTAAAAATAAATAAGTAAAATAAAATAAAAGAATTGTTCAAATCTGTTAAAAAAAAGAAAAGAAAACCATTCATCTTCCCTTTCTGAAAATGGCTATAACAGTATTTGGCTTCAAAAGACTCAAGACTAAAAAGAATTTATCTTTTATAAGTATTCTTATAAATGTGTTGTTTTGAAGTTTGATCAGTAAAAACAAAATGTGTTTGGGGCACCTCACTTTATGTTGACTCATTCTTATATTTTTCATGCTCTTTGCATTCATTATTTCCCGCAGAACAAAGATGATTTATCATAGAAGCTGTCATACATGATTTTAGAGGATTTTATTTCCACTTCAAGAAATTTAAGTCAGCAAAGTTGTCAAGTGTGAAGAATGTGAAGAATTTTCAAATAATTCCTTTACTTAAAAGATGTCTGGACTACATGGAATTCAATAACTAAAATATCAAATGCAGTTATTAAGATTATTTTCTTAATAGTATGAGTGCTAGAACTCCAAATCATCCTACAAAGAAGGCTACCTGCCATAAAAAGTGATCTCTGAATTTCTATCTAATCTAATCTTTGCTGTTTTGCTTCATGTTATTATTTACATTTTTATAAGCATTTTCAGTCCCAAGAGGAGAAAATTTTCTTCCTAATCGTATCTAATTAGAGCACCCTTAATATTCATATGCCTTGTTGGGTATAAAAGACACGCAGATTACCCCCCTCAACACTGAAGCAGTCACTCATTTGTTTGTTTTTAGCCTCACTGTGGAGAGCATTTTTTAAAAGATTTTATTTATTTACTTTTAGAGAGGGGAAGGGAGGGAGAAAGAGAGGGAGAAGAACATCAGTATGTGGTTGCCTCTTGCGTGCCCCCTACTGGGGACCTGGCCTGAAACCCAGGTATGTGCCCTAGACTGGAAATCAAACCAGTGACCCTTTGGTACCCTAGCCAGTGCTCAATCCACTGAGCCACAGCACCCAGGGCTAGAGGGCATTTTTCATTGCTTTTAGAGAAAGATGAAAGGAAGGGTGAGGAGACATTGATGTGAGAAAGAAACATGGATTGATTGGCCCTAGCTAGGGATCAAACCCTACCCACTGAGCCACGCCAGCTTGGGCACTCACTGATTTGTTCATCTGCTGGGGGCACTGAAGGCAAGAATCTGTGCCCCCTCCAAGAGAAAGGGAACTGCCTTGCCTGAGGTGGTAATGGCCCCTCTCTGGGGGCAGCCCACATCCAATGACTCCCCAGTGTGTAGTATAAAGGCCAGTTCCTCTTGCTGTAATCTTCTTTTAATTTTTTTATTGTTGTTCAATTACAGTTGACCCCATCTTTCCCCCAGTACTCTTCCCTGCCCTGCCCAGCCCACCCCCACATTCAGTCCCTCTTGCCCTAGTATGAGACATCTCCTCAAAGCTGCCCAGCTCCAGGTCTCTCCGTGGGCCAAGCTGAGGCCTTTGTTATGACTGCCTAATAGTTCAACATCTCCCACCGCCCAGTCTGCCTCCTTTCTTCCCTTGCAAGTGCTAAGCCTGAGAGCACTCCCCAATTAATTTCCTGAACTCTAATTTCTGTTTCAGAGTCCTTTCCCTGAAACACCCCCTGCAGCCTACAGGCTTTCACAATCATCATTAATTATTTCAGCTTCTTACTCCTGTAATTATGTAATTACACAAACACACACACACACACACACACACACACATGCATTTATACTTCAACCTACGGATAAAATTTTAACCTTGAACACATACACAGGATTTCCACTCCAAGTAACACTAGGATGCTTAAATTTGAAAGTGACTATTAAGATCTCAACCTAAGACGGGAGCAACCTGACTTGCTCACTATTACTAATGTCATTATGCTGGTTAGGTGTGGTGGTAACCCAATTATCACACACTCCTTGAGCTCACACAAGTCTGGGATGCCAGAAATGACCTTCAAGATGACATGCAGTGGTTCAGCCTTCAAAAGACAGGGCTGAGGCTGAAGTCAAATAGAAAAGTGTGAACAAATACTGTAACCGAAGCTGAATTTTTTAAGCAAACCAAACATCAGTATATTCATATATGTGTGTGTGTGTACTTAAGCATGAAGTATGGAAAACACATAGGTTAATGTGGATACTGATTTGCTTTCCTAGGACTTCCATAACAAATTGCCACAAACTGGGGCGAGGGGGGGCTTCAAACAACAGAAAACACTCTCATAATTGTAGAGCTCAGAAGTCAGAAACTAAGATATCTGCAGGGCCATGCTCCCTCTGAAAGCTCCTTCTTTGCTTCTTCCAGCTTCCAGTTGGCTGCTGGCACTCCTTGGTGCTCCTAGACTTGTGGATGCATCACTCCAATCTCTGCCTCTGTCTTCCCTATGTGTCTCCTCTGTAACTTCAAATCTCTCTCCTTACAAGGATACCAGTCACTGGAATTTAGGTTCACCCTAAATAGTGTCAATCAGTATGACACTATCTTAACTTGATGACATCTCTGAAGACCCGCAAATAAAGTCATAATCACAGGTATGGGGGATTAGGACTTCAAAATATATTTGGGGGGACACAATCCAAACCACAACAGATATAATATCTGATTTAGGGTGAAGAGGCACCTGGAGTTGGGCAAGAAGGAAGGAGTCAAGAAAAACCAGGCAAAGAATAAAAGAAAAATGGAGGAGATAAGAGGAGAATAAAATGCAGTAAAAAATATTTCCATATGTATAAATTATCCTTTTTAGGTACAATTCTGTGCATGAACATAAAGAAATTAGGATAAAGAGCTATTCTCTATTTCTCTGTAGGAATAACAACAGATAAACCTTTTATATGGCTTACCAGGGTCCAAACACTGTTTGTTTCAAGAACTTTACATTTAGCCCTGGCTGTCATAACTCAGTGGATTGCGCATGGGCTGCCAACCAAAGAGTTGCTGGTTCGATTCCCAGTCAGGGCACATGCCTGGGTTGCAGGCCAGGTCCCCAGTGGGAGCTACATGAGAGGCAAACACACATTGATATTTCTCTCCCTTTTTTTCTCCCTCCCTTCCCTTCTCTCTAAAAATAAATAAATAAAATATTTTTAAAGAAAGAACTTTACATTTTTGAAAAAATTTTTTATTTATTTTTAGACAGAGGGGAAAGGAGAAAGAGGAAGAGAAACATCAATGTGTGGTTGTCTCCCTCACGTCCCCTACTGGGTGCCTGGCATGTGCCCAGGCATGTGCCCTGACTGGGAATTGAACTGGTGACCCTTTTGTTCACAGGCCATCACTCAATCCACTGAGCCACACCAGCCAGGGCAAGCACTTTATCAACTTCTTTAATCCTCATATCTCAACCCTATGATGTAGATACTATTATTATCATACCCATTTCACTGAGGATAAAACTGGGGCATAAAAAGACATAGTAAAATGGTTGAGCCAGGACTCCACCCCAGGCAGTCTGGCTTCAGAACCTGTGCACTTAATGATTTTGTTGTATACAACAGAATTCTGTTCTTGAAAAACAAAAACACCATATGTGTGTACAAATGCTTGTATATTGTAGAAGAGAAGAAATAAAATGTCAAGATAAAAAAAAAAAAAAGTTTTGGTTGTGAAAAGCAGAGCAGTTGAAGGCCCTTCAGTATTCAGATAACAGAAGACATGGCCCAGAGGGGAAGAGACAGGATGCAGAGAAACCCACCCCCCCAAAATCACACCTATTTTTCCAAGCAGCCTGTCCAGGAAAGGGTTAATAGTGGGAATAAGACCTGTCTTCCCCCTCCCCTGCAGAGAGAGAGAGAGAGAGAGAGAGAGAGAGAGAGAGAGAGAAATATGCCCCCCCACACACACACCGTCCCCATTTCCTACAAGACTACCAGGGCAGGTTGCCACTTGGGATTATTTAATGGCACAATGGAAGCGTCTGTGGCATTTGGATCATCTGGTATTTAGAGTGCTCTGCTAGTCTGAGGATTACAGCACCTGTGGGAATTAAATGATGCTGTTGGATTATCTCAAGCTTGGGGTTTAATCCCCACCTGGAAGGATTCTCTAGTAAGGCTGTAGGACTACCTGAGGTTGGGGGTTGACCCCTCACACAGAAGGATTCTCTACTGCTTTGATATTCCTCATGCCCTGGTGTCTCCTTCTCCATAGTTTCAGTGAGTCCTTGACTCAGACCTACCTCAGGGCATGTTCAAGTGTCTTCTGGCTAACAGCTCCTGTTCCAGGAACTTGGGGGTGGCCTTGTGAAGGTCAGGATGCTTCTGTTTTTACCTCAGCACACTGTTGCTGTTCCGAGAGATAAAAGAATGGTGGAATTTGTGCCTCTGGGGTTGAGGGTGACGGTACATCTTTACTCTCAGGGGCTGATGAGAAAAGAGGATCCTGAGTCACAGGGGCTGATGGGAATCCTGGAGCCTCAGTTGTGGGGGTTGATGGGATAGTGGATTCTCAGTTGCAGAGGCTGGTGGGGATGGTGGAGCTTGAGCTGCAGAGGCTGATGGGAGTGAATGGTGGCTCCTGAGTGGCAGGGGTTCATAAGAATGGAGGCTCTTGAGTCTCAGGAGCTTGTGGGACTTGCAGTAGCTGAGTCTTAGGCGCCAGGGGACTTGTGAAGACTGCATACCAGAGAATGATGGAAACAGTGGTTTGTGTGTGACTCACTAACCAATGGGAATGGGAGCCTTGTGTCAGGCACTAACAAGAATTATGTTCTCTTTCTCCAGAAGCTTAAGCAAGTCCCAGCCTAACCTATAAACCATATGGTGTTCATCCATCTCTCCATTCATTCATTTAGCAAATATTTTTCTGAGCCCCTGCTTTGAGCCACACCCTATGCTGGGTGATACTGAGGACAGAGATGACTCAGACCTAACTCAAACCCCCGGTGAATTCCCAGAGACAGACCCAGACACGGAGATTCACAATACAACAGGATCTGCGCCAGGCCTGGGAGACCCAGCAGGGTGGTGCCGTTACTATGGCACATTGAGATGCATTTAGAGCGAAGGTAATTCTGGGCACTAAGTCAAGGTGCAAAATCTAACAAGGGCTGTTTTTATCGTATGTATGTGGAGGTGGGACAGACAGAGCTCTGACAGGCTCTGGGAAGTGGCAGGGAGGGAAGACGTGAAGAAGATAGTTTGTGTGCAAGAGAAGTCCAACATGTGCCCAAGATCTGGCTTGAAGCCAGAGGCCTAGGTTCAAATCCTGACTCTGACATTCACTGTGTGAACTTGGGGAACTCACTATTCAGAACGTTAGTTCCTTACACAGAGATAAGATTGCTGTGATGATTGAATGATATCATGCAGCAACTGCCAACGGTTGTCCCGCAAGAATTTTTAAAACATGCAATACCTGGCTATTTAGTCAGGAGTATTGACCTCACCTCCTTTTTAGTGTAAAATTAAAAAAAAACAAAACAATGACAACAGCCAACACAACAGTAGCGGTCCAGTGTGAATGAATCAAACATTATACCTATTTTTGTGTCAGATCGACAAAAAATATATATTTGGAGGTGTGCAACAGAATTTTGGTAGTTTGTGTGTGTCATAAGATGAAAAGGTTTGAAAATAGGTAATAAAATGTGTAACCAATATCCAGCCCAGGGCCTATCCCCCAAGTACATGTTCAAAAAAGGGCTTGTTTGTCATTATTATTTCTATTGTTAGTAAGTAATAATAAATTTTTAAAGACCAAAATATGTATTTACCAAATACCTAGGTTCAGAGGCTTAAGAGCTTTGGAAGAAATCAGTAAAAAAATTATTTATATATATATAAATATGTGTGTGTATGTATGTATGTATATATATCTCCATCCCTTGCATATGCATAAGCATTAGTTTGTTTATGTAGCAAAAATCTCCCAATTGAATAAGTATAAATAAATAAATTTATAAATGGAAAAGAAACAAAGTAACTCTTAAGCATGGATATCAGAAATCGTCGTGATATCGTGATAAAAAAGCGAAGTATAGAATAATGTGAGCCCATCTGGGCACACACAAAAAGAAAGGGTGGTATAATGTATGCGTATGGATGTATAGAATTCCTCTGGAAAGACACACAAGGGATTGGTAGGCATAAGCTGTCCCCAGAGAGAACTGGCTGGTCAGGGTGCAGGGTGGCGGTGGGGTGAACGCGTTTTGCACGCTGGAGCCCTAGAACTGTATACCTACCATCACCTGAATGTCTTCCCTAAATGTCCCCTGGGCCCCTGACAGGCACTAAGTTCCAACCTGTACATAGCATCTTCCCTTTCCTGCACCCTCTTCTTCCCGCTGGCTCTCCACTGAGAACGACGCTTGTCCCCTCAGATCGTGGGCCAGTCCCCTGGGAGTCTATCTCCTTCACACCTTCCCCTTGGGTCACCTCCCAGACCTGCCTCCACACGTTCACTGCCCCAGCCCCTCCTCCCCGTCCCCAGGGTCCCAGCCCCAGCTAAGGCATCCTCTTCCCCAGCCTGCCAGCCACCACGGGGCCCAGCGGGGTCTTTCTGACACCCACATCTGCCCCTGCCCCTCCCCTCGCTCACAACCCTCTGGGCTCCTGTTCAATCTCAGGAAAAAGTCCCCAGCCTGGCCTCCCAAGCGCTTCCGATCCAGCCCCGCCCACCACCTCGGCCTCGTCTCTGCGCTCCCGGGCTCCTGTCCTCTAAGGCTCCAGTCAGCCTTGACTGCTGCGCTCCTCTCCCAGAACCGGCCCCGTTTCCGCCTCTGGGCTTCTGCTCAAGCTGTGCCCTCAGCCTGGAACGCCCTTACGGCCGCCCTCTCCCTCGGCCACTCAGATCTAACTTCTCCCTGTTGCTGGAGGTCATGCCACGAGCAAGCTCTGCCTCCTCCGCGGGTCCTTCTGACTGTCTCCCGCTGGAAGGCTGCCCCTCCCGCCCTGGGCTCCCACAGCTGCCGGCCTCTCCCTCGCTCGTACCCCATCACCCTTGGATTGGAACTGTCTGCCTCTGGGTCAGTCTCCTCCTGCAGACTGGGAGCTCCGTCTGCAAGGGCAGCTGTGGGTCTGATTCACCTTTGAGTCCCTAGCGGGTGGATGGGTGGGGGCGATCGCGGCGGCGGGAGAGGGAGGGGCAGGAGGCAGGGAGAGAGGGGAGAGGCGCAGACCCTGATGGGGAGGCGGGGGGTAATGGGGAGGTGTGTGTGCGTGTGTGTGTGTGTGTGTGTGTGAGAGAGAGAGAGAGAGAGAGAGAGAGAGAGAGAGAGAGAGCCAGCGCGAGCGAGCGCGCAGCAGGCACAGGGCAAAGAGGCTGGCCGAGAGGAGGAAGGAAGGCAGGCGCGGTGGAGGGAACGAGTTGCCGATCCCGGAGAGACGGGCCGGGCCACGGGAGGCGGAGGGAGGGAGCGGCGGGAGCACCGCGGGCCCGCCGCCTCCCGGCCCCTTTTGTCCCTTCCCTCCCCCCTGCGTCACGCTCCCCGGCCGGCCTCCCGCCCGCGCCCTCCCCCGCCCGCTCCTCCTCCCGGGCTGGATGGAATTTTTTCCCCTGGACCGGGGCCAGCGGCGGGGCAGGGGGAAGCCAGGCGCGCTGGGCAGGGCGGCGGGAGGGGCCGGGGCGGGGGCCCCCTGGGGAGGGGGCTGGGCCGCGGGGTCCCGGGCGGGGAGCTGGGCCGAGGCGCCCGGGGAGTCGCGAGGAGGGAGGAGGGTGGCGGGGACGCGGAGGCTGGGGAGAGGCCGTCGGGCAGCAGAGGCGGGCGGAGGATGGAGAGCAGCCGGCGGCCGTGGGCCCGAGAGACCCATCCCTGCGACGCGGGAGCCGCGGAGCCGTGAGTCTGCGGAAGGGGCGGGGGAGGGGCCCTGGGGCCGGGACTCCGGGGTCCCCGAGGGAGGAGGCGTCCGGGGGCCGAGGTGGCAGAGATCCTGGAGGGGGGGCGGGGGCATGCTGGGGACGCAAGCTCCCAAATTCTTGGAGGAGGAGACTGGGGGCCTGGATTCCGGGGTCGGAGAAGGAGAGGGCGGGGAACACCTCCCGGATTCCACTTGGAGGAGACGTGGGCTGGGGTAGCCAGGCTCCGAGCTGAAGGAGACAGGGGGCAAGATGCCCGCCCGCGCCCTCGGGGTAGGTGCGGGAGAGAGTCTGGCTTTGGAGGTGCCTCTGGTGGCGGAAGGGTTAACGTCTGGCTAGAGCGGCGGGGGAGGGGCAGGGAAGAGGCTGCGGGGCTTTGAGGGGTCAAGGGTGAGCCGTGCCAGTGGGAGGGGGCCGCGGAGGAGGGGGGAGGTTGTCTGGGCTGCCAGACAGGCCAGGGTCAGCGGCGGGGGCAGGGGCTGTCTGGCGGAGCAGAGGCCCTGCATCCAGGCTCCCTTGGGGACCTGGGATTCCAGGCCCCAGCCCCCTCCTCCCTGAAACCTGGGAGTTCGCAACCCAGCCCCCTCCCTCAGAATTCCAGAACCTGAACCCCTAGCCCCCTTCACCCCAGGACCCAGGAGTCTGGCTTCCCGGCCTCTTCTCTCAGATCTGGGAGTCCACTCTCCGGCCCCCACCTTCCACGAGACCCCAGAGTTCGGGCCCCCAGCCCCTTTCTCCCCAGAACCCAGGAGTCCCCACCTCCTCTTTTGCCCCAGCTGGAGTCCATCCCTACGGGGGTTAAGGGGCGGGGCCATCTGGTTGCCATGGTGCCAGACTGTTTGGGTCTGCTCTCTGACCCTTGGGGGCTCCCCAGGGTCTGCAGAGAGGGGGAGGGGGACCCAGACCTGGAGGAAGGCCCGCGCCAACCCCTTCCCCAAATCGGGCCTATGGGCCCAGGGAGTTCCAGTATTCACCAAAGCCTTGTCCAGTGACCTTGAACAAGCCCTGACCCTTCTCTCTGTGTCTCAGTTTCCCCAAGGAGAAATTTGCTGGGGAAGTGGGGAGATGGTCAGGTCCTACAAATCTTTAAGATTCTCAGCTTCCTCTCTCCTCTCATCCCCCTCCTCAGGCCCCAGGCAGCCCCGGGGCATGCTGGGAACCCAGGCCTGGGCTCTGGGCCAGGTTGTTGGGGGGGGGGGGGGCGGGGGCAGCCTCCTCCCTTCCCCTTCCTCCCCACCTTGGCCTGACTCTCGCCCCCGCCGGAGGGTCTGGGAGGTTGGGAAGGAGGGAAGGGGGATGAGAGCTGGGACCGTAGACCCGTCTCTGGCCCCCGCCTCCCCCTTTCCTCCTCCGCCCCCTTCCCGCCTCTCCTCCCCCTCCTCAGCAGGTCGCTACCCCAGCCCTGGGCCCCTTCTCCAACCACCCCCACCCCACCCCCAGCTCCAGACCTGGCTCGGAGCGGCGAGGGGGAGGGAGAGAAGGAAGGAGAAAGACTGAGAGAGAGAAGGAGAAGGGAGGGAGACAGCAAGAGAGAAGGGAAGGGGGGGAAGGGAAGGGAGGAGAAAGACCTAGGAGGGAGGGAAGGAGAAAGAGGGAGAGGAAAGGAGAGAGACAGAGACCGAGGGAGAGAAGGAGGCAGAGATGAGAGATGGAGAGAAGGGGGAGGGGAGCAGGGCGAGGGAGTGAGACTGGGAAATTGAGGGAAGAGAATTGAGAGGGACAAAGACAGAGGGAGGGAGGAGGAGAGAGGGAGGAAGAAAGACAGAAGGTAAAGAAAAAGCATGAGAAGAGGGAGAGAGAGAAGAAAACGGGAGTCTGAGAAAGGCGCTGAGAGAGAAGAAAAAGACAGCGGAGCCGAGGGAGAAACACGCCGATGCAGGAGGCGGTGGGAACCAGGTGAGACCGAAGCTGAGACAGCCAGGCGGCCGCAGGACGTGAGACAGAACCATAAAGATGGAGCTGCAGCTGGGGCAGTGAGCGAGACAGAGAACTGGCCAGAGGGAGAGACCCCCCAGGTGCACAGACTCTTAGCCCAGGGGTGGGAGGGTGGGTGCTGGGTGCCGCCCACCTGGGAAGCCTCCCCTCTCCCCCGCCAACACTGGCTGGCATTGACCAAGTCCCTGCACCTCTCTCGGGCTCAGCCTGCCCACCTGCAAAACGGGGGGGAGGGGCTGCTGATAGCGCCCGGATCTCTGGGCTGAAATGGCAGGGGCCCAGGGCAGTGTTGGAGCTCAGGGATCGTAGCTGTCGTCATTATAAATGATGAGAGGCCAGAACAAGGAATAAGAGAAGGGGGAAAGACCCAGAGAGGCTTTGAAGCTTTCTTATGCCCTGGCCTGCCTCAGCCTGATCCTGGATTCCCGAATCTGACAGGTGGGTAGGGAGCCTTCTTGCCCAAGGGGCCAAACTGCAAAGCAGGTGAGATTCCCTCTGACCCTGCATCCAGGAAGCCAGGCTGCTGTGCCTTCCCCAGGGAGACAGGCCTGGCTGGACTCACCGGGCTGAGGGAGGAGGGGCTGGGGCCTGGACTCCAGGGACCTTGGGGAGGATGGGGCTGGGGGCCTGAACTCTTGGATCCCCCTTGAGGATGGGCCAGGGGACTGATTCCTGGGTTCCTTGGGGAGGAGGGGGCCGGGGGCCCGGATTCCTGGGTCCTGGCACCCACCCGTAGAACCGACCTTGCGGGGCCTTCGCCGCACACAAGCTCGTGTCTGTGGGTCCGTGTCGGGGGCTCACCATCGCAGCTGGGGCCTCCCCGGCCCTCCCCACCCTCCCTGGCCCTCCTGGCCCCTGTCTGTCTGCCCATCCATCTGTCTGTCCACCTGCCGCGCCCCCCGGGCTGAGGTAGGAGGTTGTATAGTTGAGGAGGACACCCACGGAGATCACTATACGGCCTCCTAGCTTTCCCCAGGCTGCGCCCTGCACGGGACGCCCACCCGGCGGGGACCCCCAGCCCCTGCCCCACCCCGCTGGGCTCAGGGGGCTGCTGCAGGGACCCTGGGAGGAGGAGCAGGGCTGTCTCTCCTGTCCTTGTTCCTTCATTGTCTCTCCCCTTCAGCCTCAAAGACTTCCTCTCCCATGAAGAAATCTCTTCTGCTTTCTCTGTCTCTCCATCTCTCTCTTATTGTGCTTTCTGATGTCTCTCCAAGTCTGTTTCTGCCTCTGAGGCACTCACAGTGTCTCTGCGGCATCTCTATCTCTGACCCAGCCCACACCCCATCCCAGGGCCTGTCCAGCCACCATACACCGTATTGCCGGCCTCTGGGTCCCTGAGACCCTTTAACCTGTGAGGATGTCCAGGATCACAGGTGAGGTTCTTGGGAGCCTGGCATCCGGCCCAACCACAGCTTGAAGATTGCGGGCGTGACCCCTGACCCCTGACTCTCTGACATCCTTCCCTCCCTAAAAACCCCAAGCCTGACATTTGACCTGCAAATGAAATCTGACCTCTGACCTCATACCATAAGCCCCTCCCCATCCCACAATGACCTCACAAAGGTCACCAGCTTCTTGCCTACCCAAGACCCTTTGCAATGGTTCAGTTGGCTCCAGCAAGTGCTGTCCCATGCGCCATGGTGGCCCTCACAGTCTTTGGGGCACCCACTTGGGCCTGCCTCTTCTGCTTCACATCCTACAGTGAGCGCCTCCTTGTCTGCCAGACCTTCGTGGGCATGGAGGGTCCCAAGCTCAAGAAGTGTGAGGAGGCGTTCACAGCTGCCTTTCAGCGCCTCCAGGACACCGAAATCAGTGAGGAGACCCCACCACATCCTCCAGGGCACTGGGGGTGTGTGGCGGGAGAGACCCAGGAAGGAGACAACAGACCAGTAGACAGATGGGGGACATAGACTCAAAGAAACAGGAGCACAGAGACTGGGAGGGGGTGCAGAGACTCAAAGAGACAGAGGGATAGAGAGAGAGGACAGAGTCAGAGGCACAGGAGAAGAGAGACTGAGGAACAGATTCAGGGACAGGAGGAAGGAGACTGAAGGACAGACTCAGAGGAGACAGGCACAGGAGGAGGAAGACAGGGCAGGAGAAGAGAGACTGAGGGACATACTCAGGCACAGGAGGAGAGAGTGGGGAACAGAGACTCAGAGAGGGGACAGTAAAGACTAAGGGAGACAGACTCAGAAGGACAAGGATTTAAACATGGTTGGCCAGAGACTCAAACATAGACAATGTCTTGGAGACAGAGAATGTCCACATGGGGGGGGGGGGGGCTGCTTCCCTAAGCCTCTGCCCCTGCCCATTCCCAGACTATGACGAGAGAAGCCACCTACACGACTCCTTCACCCAGATGACCCACTCCCTCCAAGAGGTGGCCACCGCCCAGGGTGAGTGGGTGGGGATGGCGGCAGTGGGGATGTGGGCTTGGAGCCCCCAAGACATGGGTGCGTGCGCAGGATATGTGCGTCCCTGGAACGTGGCAGTGACAGACACAGATGGCAGTAGGTAGCCAGTCCCTTGTCAGGACATGATGGCAGGAGGGAAAAGGACAGTACAGAAAAACCTACAATCTGAAGCCAGTTGGGATCAGGTAGGAGTTTCGACCTCGCTGTGCAGCTTTTCCTGATTATGAAGTTCTGGACATGTCACTGCCTCCTTCTCTACCTCACCTTACCTACTTGTAAGGCAGGACAGCCTCCCTGCCTACCAAGATGGCTTTGGAACTTAGTGAGAGGGAGGGGCCCCTTGACGAGATGACCTCATAGTCATGTAGTCCTCATGCCAGAGCCTGGAACTGTGCTGGGAGGAAGGGAGTCTAGAGCTCTGTTGGGTAGTACAAACTGGCCTCAGAGATCCGGAAGCTTATGGGTTCTTTTTGTTTTGTTTTGTTTTGTTTTGTTTTTTCCTAATTTTTTAAAAAAGATTTTATTTATTTTACTTTTAGACAGAGGGGAAGGGGGGGGCGGAGAGAGGGAGAGAAACATCAATGTGTGGTTGCCTCTCACACGCCCCCCGCTGGTGACCTGGCCTGCAACCCAGGCATGTGCCCTGACTGGGAATGGAACCAGTGACCCTTTTGTTTGCAGGCCAGCACTCAATCCACAGAGCCACACCAGCCAAGGCAGTGTTGTTGGTTTGGGTTTTTTTTTTTTTTTTTTTTAATTAACCTTAGAAAGAGACATTGATTTGTTGTTACACTTATTTATCCATTCAGTGGTTGCTTGACCCCTGACCGGGGATCAAACCAAAAACCTTGGGACAATGCTCTAACAAACTGAGCTACTTGGCCAGGGCTACTCACAGGTCATTTCTACATCTGCCATTACTTCTTGTTTCCTGCTTTTGCCCACCAAGCATTTTGACAAAGATCCCCAAAGACAGGGAAGTTTCCATCCATCCAGCAGGTCTCCAGGGGTCCAGCATGAAGAAGACTTCAGCTGCGATCCCCCCACCCCCAAGAAGACCTGAAGAACTCAGAGCCAGCTGTGGAGGGTGGTGCAGGACCCAAAAAAATGCCCTTCCCTCCCTACAGAGGTTTTAAAAAAAAGGGAACAAGTGTCATCTGGGGCTGTGTATGGGACAGTCTGGAGTAGGGAGAGAGTAGAGGCTAGGAGGCCTGACCTGTTGTGGGGCCTGTGAAGATGGAGATGAGGTGACGGGTCTGAGAGAGTCGAGGGCAGGACAGATGAGGCTTGGGTCTGATGGGCAGTTTGGGGAGGGGCAGAGGAGGCTTAGAGGACAGTGCCTAGGGTTTGGCTCCACCTCTGGGTGGGTGGTGGGTCATCCCTGAGATGGGGGTCCTAGGGGGGAAAGCAGGGGTAGATGACAAGCTGGGCTACAACCCAGGGACTCTTAAGGGATCTGGGGAACATCCAGAAAGTAGCTAGATTCATGGGTCCAGGGTTCAGCTGAAAGGTTAGAGACTTGAGACTCAGTCCTGTGGGCAGGGGAAGGACAGGGTGAGCTCTGAGTCTAGAAAGATCCCCTGGGGCCCTGTGGAGGACTGACTGGAGGCCGGGAGCAGCGGGTGCAATATGTTCAACAGAGATTTAATGTGTCAGGAACAACATTTAGGACACAGCTGTGACCAGAACTAAAAACCACCTGCCCTCAGGTTGCTTATATTGCAGAGGGTGGGACAGACAATAAACATAATCAGTGAAATACTGTGGTACAATACATCAATTGGTGAACCGTGCAATGAAGGAAGACAAAAGGGCAAGGGAATGGGCCAGTGGGGCGATCATTCTAAACAGGTTGGTCAGGAGAGGCCCAAATGAGGACGTCCAACTGAGCAAAGACCTGAACAACGTGACAGTGAGGGCCTTGCAGAGAACCTGTGGGGAAAGCATTCCAGACACGGGAGAGCCAGAGCAAAGGCCCTGGGGCCAGTGGGGCTGGAGGGGCAGCACTGAGTGTGAAATTGAGATGAGATGAAATCAGAGGCAGCAAGGGGCCACATCCTGTAGGACCTTGTAGGCCAGCGGTCCTTGAGCCCCAGTGTATGTACCTTCAGAATCTCTCAGGAGCTTGTTAAAATGCAGAGTCCTGGGCCTAACCCTCCATTTCTAACCAGTAGGTCTGAGGTATGGCCCAGACATGGATGTTTCTAACAAGTTCCCAGGTGATGCTGCTTCCGCTCCTGGAACACATGTTGACAACATGTTGGACTGACTGTGACCTTGAGATGGGGGGAGACATTGGAGGATTTTTAAGGAGAAAGAGACAGGATGTGACTAAGGCCATGTGGGACAAGGGCAGAAGCAGGGAGACTAGTGTCGGCTCAGATCAGTCCCAGTGCTCCAGATGGGCCAAGATGAGTCTGAACTGAGGGAGGTGGGGCACCTGGATGGAGAAGGAAGTTCCAGGATTTGACCACGTGCTACACCTGCTCCGTCCATGGGAGAGGCTGTCTGCCAGACAACTATCTGTGTTAATTATCTTTCTAAAGGATATCCTCATACCAGCCCTGTGAAGTGGGGTGTTAGAGCCCCATTTTCCAGATGGGGAAGTTTCTCAGCTGAACAGGGAGGACGGGCCCAGGAGATACCTGGACCGGACGTATGTGGGGTAAGGGCAATAAAAGAAGCAATGTTGGCTTCTGGGTCTTGCCCAGATGGAGAATCCGAGAGAGGGACATGCTGCCTTAGAGTGGATCTCAACGGTGGCAGGTGATACTGTTTGTGTACATGAACCATGGGGTGGGTAGTGTGATGTAGAGAGGAAGGCAGTATGCCCCAGGCACCGGTTACACATGGAGCCCAGGAGCCCGACTGGGCCACTGTCCTACCTTCTCCATGCCTCCGTTTCCCAATCTCAAATTTGGGAGTGATTCTTCTATAACACTCACCGTGTGCCAGGCACCATTCTGAGCAGTTACAGACATTATCTCATGCAGTCACTGAATGTTACCTGGCACATAATTTGGGGTGGGGATGCTTTTATGTGGTATGGTATTAAATGTGCCCCCAACCCTGTGAAGTAGACACTGATATTGTCCCCATTTAATAAATGAGGAAACTGAGGATCAAGGTTAAGTAATGTGGCCAAAATCATGCAGGGGGGTGGGGGAGGTCTTGTGATGGATATCTCAGATGTGAGTCAGGTATGCTCATACACAGAAGAGCCAGGACTCAACCCCAGATCTTCGGAAACATTTGGAGCTCTTAACCATAGGCACCTCTTTTGAGAAACTTCACAATGTCAACCTGCACCACTTCGTGGTTCCCTTGGTATTTTTCTTGATCCTTGACCTCTGCACATTTCACTCCATCTCCCCTGGTTTGATTGACAGAGCACCCCAGTCTCCTGGCTCACTTGGTATGTCCTACGCTCACCCTCACCGTGAATCACTTGGTTTGGCCCATAGATATTTCTTAGATGACTCCTCCAACATCCTGGCCTTTCATTTGAGCATCCCATTCTGACCACATCCTCCTGATCATCCTGCCATCTCCAGACCACATGCCTGTTCTGTGGCCAAGAAGAGACCTCTAAGTCCCTAACTCTTCATTTTGAACCGACTTCCTGGCTTAGGTGCCCCTCTCTCCCACTTATACCCAGTGATCATCACTTCAGCCGCTTGCCAGTATCTTCCATTCATTCCCTTTAGGTATGGTTGTACATCACAGGGGGCCTGTGATGGCTGAAGCAAGTGAGAAGTTTTTTTCTCCCAGGTGAAATAAGGCTTGGCATGGGCACTTATGCCTAATGAGACAGCTCCATTTTCTTGGGAACCCAACATCCAGCTTTCTGCTCTGCCATCCCAGGGTATACCCTTTGTCTCTGGGTCTTATGTGACTAAGAGCTCCAGCCATCAAATACAAGTTTCAGGCAACAGGATAGAATAAGGAAAAGGAATGTGTAAGATGGCACCACTTTAAGGCTACTTCCTGTGATTCTCAGAAGACACTTCCACTTGTATCTCCATGGCCAGGACTTTGGTCACGTGACCATAACTAGGTCACATGATTGCAGGTAGCTGCAAGGGAAGCTAGGAAATGTAGTCTTTGCTAAGGGTGTTTTTCTGGCCAAAATAAAGTGTTTTGTTACTAAAGAGAAAGATATTTGGAAGGCACTGGCAATCTCTATGTATTAGTTTGCTGAAGCTGCTGTAACTACCAGAGACTGGGTGGCTTAAACAACAGAAATTTATTTTTTTCTCAATTCTGGAAGATGGAAGTCCAAGACCAAGGTGTTGATGTCAGCAGGGTTAGTTTCTTCCGAGGCCTCTCTCCTTGGTTGTAGTTGATCATCTCTCTCTATCTTCACATGGCCTTTTCTGTGAATCTCTTATAAGGAAATCTGTCATATTGGATTAGGACCCACCCTAACAATATGTTAGTTTAATTAGCTAAGTACAGTTACATTCTGAAGTACTGGGGGTTAGGACTGAAACATACAATTTGGGAGGAACAGTTTAGCCTAAACTGATTTCCACATTCCTGATTTCCAGAACAACTTCTACCACTAAATCAATCCAGCCATCCACTTTGGAAAATGTCACAAAACCTTGCAGTTTAGAAGCTCTTACAATGGTCAAAACTCAAAACACCCATAAGTGAAAGAATGACAGAAGAGTAGAAATGAATTGAGGTGGGGACTATGGAGAGGTGGCAGGTACATGTGCTGATTAAAAAGGGTGGCTGTTTCTAAACTCCAGCTAATCGTGGCCTCATGGAAATTCTGTATCTGTGTTACAGCTTTTCCAATTTTTTTTTTTATTTTTAGAGGGGATGAAAGGGAGAGAAATATCTGTCAGTTGCACGCTCCCAACTGGGGACCCTGCTTGCAGCCCAGGCATGTGCTTTGACTGGGAATCAAACCAGTGACCTTTCAGTTCGCAGGCCAGCACTCAGTCCACTGAGCTATTCCAGCCAGGGCTCCAATATTTTAAAAAAATAGATGCCAAACATTCTCTGTGACTTTCCCAATTTTACAAATGGCAAGTGGGTCACTTTTTATTCTAACATTTTCCAGACTAAACATCACACATCCAAGTGATAGGCTTGGGCCACAGGCCACCACCAGTTGTAGTCTCCATCCCAGTAGGATACTGGATTTTTATACATAATTACTGAGCACTTTCTGAGACTCGGGGCCTGCTCCTGGGTTCTGGGGACACAGCAGTAAAGAAGGATATGTTTACTTAAGAGAACGACTTTAAATTATCACCCTATATATAAAGTAAATAATTACAAACTGAAGAGAGCTATGATGCAATGAATGGGGAACTAAGACAAAAACAGAACTCGATTAAGTTAGATTTGTGGTCATGAAAAACCTCTAAGCAGATGGCACAAGATATAACAAGCTCATGAACGCTCAAACCCGTTTCTAACACACTTATGAGAGTCACCACTGCCCATGTATGTATGCACTGCCTATATAAGACATGACATGAAGGATGAATAGGAAGGGGGTAAAGAGGTACTAGAAACAGAAGCCAGCATGTACAAAGGCCCTGAGGTGCCAGAGAAAACGCTACTTTTCCAGTTAGAAGTGAAATATGGACGAGGAATAGATTAGAGTGAAAGGAAACGGCGGCACCTAGGTAACCTCGGTGAGGAATTTGATCTTTATCCTTTCCTTTCCCCTTAACAAGGTAAACACAGATAATACAGAGAAGGGCTTCCATCGGAGAGCGGGTCAGGAGGCAGAAGGAAGGAGATTGGGGATTTGTCAGCCTTCCTGGTAGACAGGGTGGGAGGAGGTAAGAAGAGATGCTGTATATACCGGAGACATCACGGGCGAGAGGGGCTGGGGAAGAGGCACAGACACCATGACAAGGAGGCCAGTAGAGCTCGCCCGGGCAAGTAGGGAGGAGGCGGGGCGAGGTGGGGGGCGTAGGAGGAGCGTCCTCACCACAAGGCCTCCCTCCACCTCCAGGGTCCTTTGAGGTGGCCTTCCTTGATGCCGCGGACCAAATGCGGAAGGTCATTACACAGCTTAAAGAAGGTAAACTAGATTCCATCTCCTTCCCGCACGTACACACACAATTAGGAAATCCGAGCCCTAAAACGGCCATCCGCTCCCTTCAGGCCAATCCCCTGGTGGATCTCTGAACAGCTTTCCCTCGGTGAGATGC
This sequence comes from Phyllostomus discolor, assembly GCF_004126475.2. Lineage (NCBI taxonomy): Eukaryota > Metazoa > Chordata > Mammalia > Chiroptera > Phyllostomidae > Phyllostomus > Phyllostomus discolor. Next base: position 22,624,195 of record NC_040914.2, read on the forward strand.
AGGCTCTTCTTTCTCCCTAGTGGGCCGCTCGGCATCTGGCCCCGCCCCTTCGATCTGAGGTTTCCTCCCCAGCGAGGGTCCTTCTAGGCCCCGTCCTGTCCCAGGTTACCCCAGGTCTTTTCCAGGATCTCTGGCTCTGGCCCTGAGCACTCTCTTAGAGTGGGCTACTTACTTTAGGCCTGGACACACCTCTAACTGGGGCCCCGAGAATCGCCGAGGGTCTAGCCCCGTCCTCTCGGTGGAATATACCAAGGCCGGCCCCGCCTCCTTAGTGCGGGCCTCCGGCCCTTAGATGGCCATCAGCAAACTCATGCCTGACCTTTAAGTGGAATTCTGCAGGCCAGGTCGGACCCCCAGGTGGAATACAACAGGCCTGGTCCCGCACCCCCCCCCCCCCCCCCACCGAGGAAGGCAGACGGAGCTTCAGGTGGGCACCTCCCTACACTTCCAGGGTAGTAACGCTTCCTATCTCTCCACAGTCCCGGCCTGCATCCCTCCCTGCGGTAAGAACGTCATTCAAAGCTCAGAATTGGCGGGAGTAAGGGACGAGGTCAGGCCGGAAACAAGGGACTTCGAGTGAGACTGACGGGTTGGGTCTCAAACACGAAAGAGGCCGGTAAACCCTGGAGAAAAGTCAAGCAGGCATTGCTCACAAACATCATAAAGGGTGGATCCGAAAGCCAAAGCAAGCCAATAAAAATCCTACAGTCTGGAGAGTAGTGAGAGTCAGCCAATGAGCGCAGGGAAGGTGGGGACCAGAGTCTGGCTGGTGGAACCCAGGGAGGCTCACAAGACCCTAAGGGACCAAGGGACCCGGGCTGGGGAAGGCCAAGTAGAGCCCAGGCCCTTCGTTCCCTCCCGCAGGACTCCAGGAGCTCTCCCGGCGTTTCCGCTGCCACGGGTGCTACTCCACGGTTTGCGACCTCCCGCTGGACTGCCCAGGTGAGGGGCGGGGCCTGCAAGGGTAGGAACCAGAGGCACTGGAGAAAAAGAGAACTGAGATAGGGGAGGAACGTGGTCTGGGGCGGGGCCGAGGGGTGACGCGGGCTCGTCTCCAGTTCAGGACGTGACAGTGAATCGGGGAGATCAGGCTATGTTCTCTTGCACGGTGAACTTCCAGTTGCCAAAGGAGGAGATCACCTATTCCTGGAAGTTCGCAGGAGGAGGTGTGAGTCGGGGCATGGCCAGTGTGAGGGGTTTAGGAGGCGGGTTAGGCTTCCTAGAGGATGGAAGCTGGGGTAAGGCTAGCGGGAGCTCGGTAGGCTTTCAAGCTTCGTGCTAGGAGGGGATCCCGGCATTTAGGGGAGGGATCTCGGCTCACGGTGCCGGATCCGGGCTTGGGGATTTTGCATAATGGTTTAGGGAGCGTGAGCAAGTTTTAGGTCCCAGGGGGCGAGGTCAATATTTAGGAGGCGGAGCTATGCACAAACGAGTGAGAGCAGAGGCCCGAAGGCGCGGCTTGATCGGGGGCGGGGCTTGTGCGTTAAGGGTTGTGAGTCCAAGCCGAGAGAGTCTGACCTGGGTTTAGGTCGGCCCTGCTCCTGCTGCCGCTTCAGCCAAAGTGTTCCGTAGGTCCGGACCCAAGACCTGTCCTTCTTCCGAGAGATGCGGCGGGCCCATGGATACCTGGCCCGGATACGGCCCGTGCAGCCAACGCACCACGGGACCTTCTCGTGCGTGATCTCGCACGATCAGCGCCCCCTGGCGCGACTCTACTTCTTTCTTAACGGTGCGGACGGGATTGCGCGGAAGACTGGTCTGCCGGGGGCGGAGCTTGCGTCCCGCTGACGTGCGCGTCCCCGCAGTGACTGGTCCGCCTCCGCGTGGGGAAACTGAGCTCCAGGTTTTATTTCGGGAAGTGCTTCGTTGGGCGCCGCGGGAGACGATCGAACACTGGAGGCCTAACCTGGGCGAGCTGCTGGCCAAGCCTGGGGCTCTGACGCTGAGCAACCAGTGCCTGCTCGCAGCCGCCGCCGCCTTTGCTTCAGCCGGTGTGACCCTGCTGGCGTGGTGAGTTCCCAAGACCCCGGCTCCCAGCATCTGGCGCTCTCCTTCTTCCCACCCGGGTATCTAGCCCCCTCGTTTTACAGACCCAGGAGTCCAGCCCCCAACTCGTCCTCCCACAAACCTGGGAGTGCAGGTCCCCGGCCCCTCCTCCCTCAGAACCTGGAGTCCCCGCCCCCAGCCCCTCCTCCCTCAAACCCAGGAGTCCAGGCCCCCCCCAGTCCCCACTCCCGCAAACCCAGGAGTCCAGCCCCCCAGCCCTTCCTCCCTCTGACCCTGGAGTCCAGGCCCCTATCCACCAGGACTCAAGTATCTGCTCCCCAACTTATCTCCCCCACACACATCTCCTTATTTCCCCAGGATGTTCTTTCGATGGTACTTCAGTGGCAACTAATAAAGGTATCTTTCTCTTCCTTATCCTATTTCCATTCCTAAAATAAAGAATATATTTCAGCTGTACAGATGGTTTCATCTTTGAAGGTGGTTATTTCCAATGTTGGTAGGGGCAGGGGCAGCATACCCCAAATGTGCCCGGAGGTCTGTGCTTCCATAATGACAGTGATATGAGCTGTCACAGTGCAGGCCCTGTGTTAAGGGATTGAAGTGCAAGCCCAGACCGCTCCCCAGATTTCCAGCAGCCTCTTTGACATTTCCAGCTGCAGAAGTGATTCTAATCGTGATTCTTTTCACCCTTTCTAGGGCCTGGCTCCGGCTGTTTCCTGCCTAAAATAACGTTTTCTCCCTTTTTTGTCCAGTTAACTCAGTTATGATTTCCCCTGAACAGCCTTTACTTGTATTAACTAATTCCCATGACAACTCTGTGCGGCCAGCACTGAATTTATTGGCCTGATTCCACCTCCATCTCATCCATCCCCCCTCCTTTACTCTCTAGTCCCATCTGGGGGCCTTTGCATGTGCTGTTCCTTGTACTTAAAATGACTCTACCTCACTGCACAGGTCCCAGCTTATCGCCCTGTTTCAGCACATGCACTGCACTTGTACCTAATGTGAACTTATTTTTTTTTTATTTAGTTTTGTGTTCTCCCCACCTAAAAGATACACTCCCTCTGAGCATGTACTCATTCTCATTCACTGATGTCTTCATTCACTCCGAATATTTACTGAGTGTTTACGCCAGGCGTTTCCAAGGTGCTGTCAAAACAGCAATGAAGAAATCAGAACAGATGAAAATCTGCACCCTCGTAGAGTTTAGATGCCAGTGGGCAGTCCGCCTATAAACAAGAAAATGAAGCAATATAACAGGCATTAGGTCATATAATAACATGTGCAGTGGAGAAGTGAAAGCAGGGAAACTGAGATGGGAAAGGTTTGAGGGGATGAAGGGAGCAAGAGGAGCTTTGAAGAAGGCCTCACATTTAAATAAAGAAGGGGGTGAGCCCCAGCCAAATGACTCAGTCAGTTGGAGCGTCTTCCAATACACCAAAAAGTTATAGGTTCAATCCCCAGTCAGGGCGCATACCTAGGTTGTGGGTTTCATCTCCATCTGGGTCTTGTACAAGAGGCAACTGATGGATGTTTCTCTTTCACGTCAATGTTTCTCTCTTAAATCAATAAACATCCCTGGGTGAGGACTTTAAAAATAATAGTAAAATTAAAAAGGGGGTGAGATGTAAGCCATGTGGGTATTTGTTTTTTTTCTTTTTTTACTTATTGATTTGAGAGAGAGAAATATTGATCTGTTCCACTTACTTATGCATTCATGGTTGATTCTTGTATGTGTCCTGATGGGGGATCGAACCCGCAACCTTGGCATATATGGACGATGCTCTAACCAGCTAAGCTACCCAGCCAGGGCTAAGACACAGCTTTTTTTTTTTTTTTGCATTTTTTTTATTACCATTTATCTCCCCATACACTCTTCCACCTCCACCCACCCCAGTTCTCCCCATCTGGGTATTTGTGTTATGACTGTTCCAGCAAAAGAAATGGAGAAGCAAAGCCCTAAGTCAGGAGTGTGCCTGGTTGTGTGTGTGGCAGCAGGGGAATGTGGGGACTGGCAGTGCAGCTGATACAGGGCTTTAAGAAATGAGTATGTGGTGAGGTCATGGAGAGCACAGGGCTCCAGGTCACGCAGGACCTTGGCCACCGTAAGGTCTGGATTTTCCTCTGAGCTCATGAGCTCATTTGATGGGCACTATATGGATAGCAGAATCCAGGAGCAAGAGGGGGAGGCAGTGATCCAGGCATAAAGTAGCAGCTTTGGTCCAGGAAAGAGATGCAGCTTGGGGACAAAGTGGTGACAGTGAAGGTAAGAAATAGTTCCAAGATCCATCCTGAAGAGAGAACCAGTAGGATTTGCTATTGAATCAGAATGTTGAATAGGAGATAAAGAGAAGAGTCAAGGATCAATGGTCAAGGCAACAATGATGTCTAGTAGAACCCTCTGCTATGGAAATGTTCTAGAATAGATCTGCAACGTCTAGTGTGACAGCCTCCAGCACAAGTAGCCCTGAAGCATATGAAATGTGGCCCCAGTGCAACTGAGGAACTGAATGTATAGTCTTTTCTATAGCTTTAACAATAACATATCTAAATCACCCTTCCTCTGAACAACACATCACAGAGGCATGTGTCTGGGTATCTTTTAACTGTTGTTCACACTGTTTCCTTAACTAAGAGCTCCTGGAAGGCAGACGCTGGCCCTTCGTCTATTTTACTATTTGCAAAACTGGCCAAGGGTGTGGAATTCAATAGATGCTTGGTAAATGTTTTTGAGACTGAATCAAAAAGTGAATGAATGGAAAAAAAAATGGAACGGTCTCATGCAGTAGTGGCTACTGTTGTAAACAGTGCAGCTCGAGCATATTTGGCCTGAGCAGCTGGCAGGTTGGAGTTCTGTTTACTGAGGTGTGGAGACCTGCAAGAGGTTTCACAGAGATGGAAGAGAAGGATGGGGAGCACAGATCAGGAGCTGAATCAGGTTGTTCAATAGCCACGTGGAAATCTCTTGGCGGCAATTTGGTATTCAAGTCTGGAATTCAGGCACGTGTTCTCATCTGAGGATGAAAAAATTGAGTCCCTTCTCCCCACATGGAGCTCGAATGAGGCATTCAGCACCATAATACTGGGTGTACTGAGGAAATGAGTGTAGGCGGATAGGAAGACAAGTTTCTCTGATGTTAAGCAGTGGGCAACATGAAGAGGAACCCAGGAAGAAAACAGCAAGCACGATCACGGGCATTCTGAAAGCCAAGTGAAGAAAGCATGTCAAGTGGAAGGAGTTGGCACTGAGCACAGACAGTTCACCCTCAGTAATGAGGGAAGGTGGCCTGTGTGGGCACAGATGCAGATGAGTGAGGATCATGGAGGTGGGGCCTTGGAAGGTTTTCTTCTTGTCACTTCTGTTTTCTCAATGAGATCAACTGAGGCTGGGAGAGGAGGTGCTGGGGGTTTGAGGAGAGAAGGTACGAGTTACCCTTCTTTGGAGTGGACCAGGAAAACCCCATCCACATACTGAGTCCGATTGCAGTGGAGGCTCCGTTAGTAACTGTGAGTGAGGAGTTGAGAAGTTCCACCCTCACAACAACCCTGACCCCCTGACCCACAGGATTAATACTCCCATTTTCTTTTCTAGAGAATGGAGGGAGGAGGGTATCCTGTCTACTTTCAAATGCCTGGAACCCCAGACTGAGCCAGGAGTCCCCAGTTCTCAACCATAAAACCCCCTCCATTAAAAAAAAAGGGTGGAGAGGCTCAGAAGAAAATAAATAAAATTCTTTATTATATCCTAATCACACAGTACAAATGGAGATTAAATAAGAGCAGGAAGAAAATGGGGGCCCCTTCCCCCTACCCCTAAAAATCCACACGCTGATCAATAAATACCCCTCCCCAGAGACCCAGAATTCCCAGCCCCAAAATAGTCCAGGCTGAAGAATCTTGAGTTGACCCCCCTTACTTCATAGAGGAGGGAAACTGAGGTCCAGAGAGTTTACCCATAAGTTCGTCGGTCCTGGGACCTGATTCGTTTCTTGTCTCCCGTGAAGACCCGTGTGTTAGCACCGGCGCACCAGAACTCACACCTGGACGCGGTAGCCCCCGGCCCGCCGCCGGCAGAGCCTCCTTACACCCACCCAGTAGAACGTGAGCATGAGCACCCAGTACCCAACGTAGGCGCCGGCCCCAGCCGCCAGGTGGTAGGCCTCAGCAATCCTGGACTGGCCACTCCAGTCGGCTCTGGCCTCATACACCACACTACGCACCAGGCCCCCGAGCAGCAACAACGCCCACAGGGCCAGCGGCAGCATAGGGACATAGTTGGCGGCCAGCTTCCTCCGGCCTGAGGTGCCCCAGCCACTCTGGTTCATGGTGGCCAGCGCCAGGAACTTGGCGGGCAGGAGGCCTCCCATGTAGAGGGGCGCGTAGAGTGAGAGCAGCAGCATGCGCGCGCAGCCACGCAGCCAGGCGGCGAAGGCTGCCTTGGCCAGCGCCACTCCCTGCACACAGAGCAGCACCCACAGCAGCGCCCACGGGCGGCCCGCGTAGAAAAGCCGCAGCACTGTGGCCGCCACGAAAAAGGGGAAGAGTCCCGAGACCACCGCCTCGTAGGTCATCCACGCATGATGCCGGTGCCACCACAGCGCGTTGTATAGCCACTCGCGGAAATACGACTTGGACCAGCGCGTCTGCTGACTCAGCCAGCGCAGAAAAGATGAGGGGGTCTCCGAGTAGCAGCGGGACCTGGAGGTGTACCTGGACAGGTGAGAAAGAAGTAGGCATTAGCATGGCTTTCCTTAGGGACAGGAATCCGGAGCCAGAATTGGCCACTGCACGTGGCCCCTGGGCATTTTCTCAAACTCTCTGAGTCTCAGTGTTATCATATGTACCCTGGTGTTAACGATGGTCCCTACCTAACTGTGAAGATTCAATACTAAGTTCTTAGGACCAGTATACAGCGCTTGCTCAGTAAATGGCAACTACTATGTGCTTCCGTGTAATCAAAGACTAATAACACAATTGCCATGACTCATATCATTACGGTTACTAACATTATTACTAATACGGTCACTAATCTATCATGAATACTCTTGTGCTTACTGTTATTGGCAGGCCCCATGGTGAGGAACGAGCCAGACATGGTCCCCACCCAGAACAGCGCAAGTGTTGGACCTTCTCAAGGGAGCCATAAACCTCCCTTCGTGTGATCACTAATCAAGCCCTACTGGGTTTCCAGCCACAACCACACAAGGCTAGCATCCCTTTGGTGGAACGCCACCAGATGGCCACTGGCAGTCAGTCTGTTTGGAGGGGTCAAACTGTTCTGTCCCCACAGGCATTACTTAACAGTGTCTGTCCAATCTCCTTCCCCTGTGTCACCTGGCATCCTCAGTGACCTCCCTGCTAACCCCCTTGCCCCCTGCAGTCTGTACTCAAAACATCTGCCAGAGGGATCCTATTGCAACAACATGTCAGCCCTCTGCTGAAAACCCTCCCTCGTTTTAGGTCAAAGTTCTTACCCTGGCCCCCAAGACTTTCACGAGCTGACTCCCTGCTCACTGTCCTCCTTTCCTGACACTCTCCCCCTTGCTATTCCTCCAGTGGCACCATTTTCAGCTGCCATCCATGTCTTCCTCCAGCGCCCTATCTAGCATTTCATTTCTGACCTGTATACTTCCTATTGCCCTTCCTGGTTTTATTTATCCATAGTTTGTTCTACACTTTTCTTCTTGTCTGTCTCCCCAATCAACATAAGCATGAATTTGTGTCTCATTTGTTAATTGCTGTATTCCCAAAGTTTAAAACATTGTAGGCCCTTGCCCTGGCCAGGTAGCTCCATTGGTTAGAGTGTCGTCCCAATATGCCAAGGTTGTGGGTTCAATCCCTGGTCAGGGCACATACAAAAAACTACCAAGGAATGCATAAATCAGTGGAAAAACAAAGTGATATATCTCTCTGTCTATCTCTATCTATATCTCTCAAATCAATAAATACAAACATTAAAAAACACTGTAGGCACTTAATATCTGTTGAGTGAGTGAATGCATGGGTTTGGTTTACCCCAACTTCTTCCTGGCCCTTTCTAGCTTTGTAGAGATCACTTTCCCCTGCTCTAGCCCATACTCCTCTGAGTCTTGTGGAATTACATCTCTTCCTGAAGCACTTACTCATTTAGGCACTCTCCTCCTCTGTCATGTAATTCTTCTCGCTTGCTCCCTCACTGGTTAGATCCTATTCTATCTATGTATCTCTTCCCCTTCCCACCTCACCATACAGTAACAGTGCTGCCATGGTAATCTGTGCTCCCTACAACAGAGCTGTCTCACCCACATCATGTTGTATCTTCTAGGCAAGATTCCCCACCCTCACCTTGCCTCCCTTGGTAGTACATTGACTCACATGATTCAATGCAAATGCTGCCTCTGCCCCTATGGTTTCGTCCTCTCTCCTCTAATGACTCACTTTTAAGAGCCCATTGTCCTGCAAGTTACTTTGAGCTTGGAGAATCCCCCACCTCCCCACCTCCCCCCTGCCACACAGACACATTTGTTGAGATAATCTGGTCTTCACACACATTTGACTACCCATTCCCCTCAGCTTACTTGGTGGCATAGCCCATGCTGAGCATGCGGTTGGTGAGGTGCCGGTCATCCCCAAAAGTGCAGTGGGTGCCCAGGAACTTCTGGTTGTACCAGGCCTCAAGAAACTGCTGCAGGAGGTTGTTCCTGTATAAGCCTGGCGGGGGGGGGGGGGGGGGCGGCACAGGTACAGGAGTATCAGCCTCTGCTGTCGCCAACACCATCCCCATTTCTATCTCAAACTCCAACTCCTCTCCAATTCCAACCCTATCCTTAATCATTTCAGTCCCATTCTCGGCCCTATTACCAACCAAAACTCCAGCCCCTATCCTATTCTCAACCCTAAATCCTTCATCAACCCCACTCCCATCTCAGACTTGTGCCAATCCTGTCCTTGACCCATGTCCACTTTGACAGTAAATTCACTCCAGCCCCTTCCCCAGTCCCGTATCTATTCTCTGCCCCAACTCCTACTCATCCATATCCAAAACCCATCTTCAACTCCAAACCTAGCCTCCCAATCCTGACCTTTACTCCAAACCCACTTATCTCTTTCACCAAACTCCCCCCTTCAGCTCGCTCCTCATCGGCACTCTTTCCTCAGCCCATTCCCAACACCAAACACCAACCCCACTTCCAACTTCCAACCTTATCCCTATCCCCAATTCCCGCCCAAGCCCCATCTTTGTCCACAATCTGAGTCACATCCTCAACCTGTTCTGGCACCCCTTCTCCCTCTCCACCCCATCCATGGCCCTCCCAAGCCTTCTCCCAGCTCACCTAGGGGACCACTGATGCAGGACACACAGTGGAAGTAGCTCTGACAAGCCCGCTCCACGTTGAAGGCCACCCAGTACCGTAGGCTGCTTAAGAAGCTGACCCAGGAGTCCAGAGGGTTAAGGATCCTCACATCTCCGCCAACAGCCCCTACCCGGGGATCCTCATCCAGCACCCTCACCAACTCCAACAGTGCCATTGGGTCCAGCCTCGTGTCTGAGTCACACACCTGCGGGTTAGAAGAGGTCAGGATCAGGCCAGATCCCTGAACAGAGCTGGTGATGGAGGGAAGGGCACCAAGGGGTGGTGAGGAGCCGGGACACACTGCAGTGAGTTTGAATATAACCTTGAGTTTTTAGTAATCTTCAATGTCTAATCACATTTTAAGATGACCCCTAACCCTCCCAAGACCTATGCTGTTGCATAATACCCTCCTCTGGTGTTTGGGCAAGACCTGTAACATTCTTCTAACCAACAGAAGATGGCAAAAGTTATGGGATATCACTCCCATGATTATATGACCTTATACAGAAATGCAATGTTTTGCAATGTAATTAAGGCCCTCATCTCGACTGTTAATCAAAGGAGAGTATACCTGGTGGGCTGACCTGTCAGGTAAGCCTTATATTTATAAGAGGGTCTAAAAGTCTGAGACTTTCTGTTGCTAGCCTAAAAAAGGCTAGCTACCATGAGTTTTATGACTGCTGGGCGGGGGGGGGGGGGGGAATGAATTCCATCAACAAATACATGGGCTTGGAAGAGGCCACCTTGCCATAGACAAGATTGATTGCAGCCTGGTGACACCCTGCACACAGGATCCAGTTAAGCTTTGCCCAGACTCCTGACCCACGGAAACTACATGTGTTTCATTTCAAGCTGCAAAATGTATGTTTATTTACTATGAAGCAACAGAAAACTAATGCAATGCATTAATGAATGAATCACTACATTGAATGATGACTAAATGACTAATGAACAAATGAATTTCCATATTGAATAAATAGATAAATGGATGAAAAAATAAGAGAATTTCAACACTGAAGGAAGAAAAAGAAGGAATTACTTCTTTTCATTTTAATGAATAAATGAATGAATGATCTCCACATTAGATGGAGAGATAGACTTATGAATGAACGCGTGAAGAAAAGAGTTTCTACATTGGATGAAGAAAGAAAGGAATCCCAATCAGGGTACATGCCTGGGTTGCAGGCTATGACCCCCAGCAACCACGCATTGACGTTTCTCTCTCTATCTCCCTCCCTTCCCTCTCTAAAAATAAAATAAAATCTTTTAATTTTTTTTTTTTTAAAGAAAGGAATCTCTTCACTGGGTGGATGAATAGATAAATAAAGGAACGTATGATCTCATATTGGATGGATGGATGAATAAGGAAAGAACTACACTGAACAAAGGCCTCGGGGAAGCAGGATCTGGGCTGTTAGGGTCACGGTGGGGTTGGGGCACCTTCCACTCACCTGCACGTAGTCCACCGAGTCGCCAAGCGCTTTGAAAGCGGTGTACATGACCTCACGCTTGCCTCCCCAGCGCTGCGCCACGCACACGCACCTGTGCGTCCTCACCAGCGCCTCCACCGCCAGCCGCCCGGGGTCCTCTGCCTCCACTTCCCGGTAGGCGCCCTCGCCCACCGCGCCAGCCGCCGCAGGTTCCCAGGGCTGGTGGTAGTTGCCATCCCAGATGTAGGTGGCGGGGTCCTCCTCCGCGAAGATCTCGCGGAACATGTCAACCATGTAGAGGTCCTCTGCGCGGTTGCCATCCACCACCATGAGGACGCGCAGCCGTGTGCGCGGGTACAGCAGGGCGCGGGCAGACGCCAGGCACTGGCGCAGGTACTCAGGGTCCTCCTGGTACGCGGAGATGGTCAGCGCCACACTGCGCGCCGTGGCCGCATCCAGGGGCCCCCGAGCCGCCGCCTTCCGCGCGGCTGCCGCCACCCGCCGGTGCTCCAGGTACGCGAACAGGCTCTGAGCCACCAAGTGCGCAGAGAGGAAGGCCCCGTAGAGTCCGAAGGCTAAGAGGCCATAGCGATCGGAGGCTAGCGGCACACCGGCAGCGTAGGCCCAGGTGATGAGGCTCAGGATGAGCAGCGCGAAGATGATGGTCAGCACCCTCCGGGCCAGGCCAGAGCACTGACGGACTGTCCGGCTGGGCTTGGTCATGTCCTGTTGGAAACAGAGAGAGGGAATAGCAAGGGGAAAGGGCCCTTTCCGGAAGGGGAGACCTCCTGGATATTCCCCAAGCCAGAGATAACATCCCCGTTTTTGTAAAGAAAATCTCCTGAGTACTGCAAAGTTATTTTCATTAGCTAAAATAATTGTGGCAGTTATCAAGGCCAAAAGCCTGATTATATTGATTCGAATACGTCTTTTTTCTATCTCACATTTTAACAGCTCTTAAACCCATGAGGGTTACACTCAGTGGAGCATCACAGTGTAATTAATAGGGTCCCCCCTATTATGTCCCCCCTTTTTGGTGGCACATAAAATAATGATTCATCTCACAAAGGTTCCTTAGTGTTGAAACAATAATAGTAAAATAATATACTATACATCTAAAAGAACAATGCAGGCCTGGCTGGTGTGGCTCAGTGGATTGAGTCCAGCCTGCATACCGAAGAGTTGCCAGTTTGATTCCCAGTCAGGGCACATGCCTGGGTTGCAGGCCAGGTACCCAGCAGGGGGCGCACAAGATACAACTACACATTGATGGTTCTCTCCCTCTGGTCTTCCCTTTCCCTGTCTCTAAAAATAAATTTTAAAAAATATTTTTTTAAAAAAAGAACAATACAACACGGTATGTACCAGGGGCTGCTCTAAGCCTTTTGAAACACTAACTTATTTTAATTCTCACCACAGGTACAATTATTATCACCTCCATTTTACAGATGAGTCACACAGGTGCAGCAACCTGCCCATGGTCACACCTGGAAAGTGGAGGAGGCAAAATTCAAACCCTAAGAATCCAGTCACTAAACCACAAACTAGTATACTGGGCTTACTCCTCTGGCGAGCCCTGCAGGACCAGGTAATGTTTACAGCCACCATACAGATGGCAAAACTGAGGACCGATGAGCCAGGAGGAGTGGGTTGATCAAAGTCACAAAGCTCACCAGGGAAGGACGGTTTTCTGATCTCCCACAGGTGTGGGCTGGTTTTCTTTCTTCACTCCTCCACTCCCTGACAGGGCCAGGTGCCGGTTTGTGAGGCTGAAGAGGCCAGAATAAGAAGGGAGGGGTACCTCCATTTTATTGGCTGTAAAGTGGGGATTTAGCCCGTTCCACGTGCCAGGCACTGCTCTAGGGAGGGAGGTACTGTTACCTGAGGCACAGAGAGGTGTGTTCTCTTGCCAGGGTCCCTGGGCAGCCTGGCTCCATTGTCCTCCTCTAGGTTAAACTGCCTCCTCTGTCACCAGGCCCCACCTCGTGGGTTTATTACTGGCTAAATGAGCCATTAAGATATAGAGCTGTGTTATTCAACACAGGAGTCTCCAGCCCCATGTGGCTACTGAGCCCTTGAAATGCAGCCAGTGTGACTAAAGAAATGAATTGTTCATTTTATTTAATTTAAACTAATTTAAATTTTAACCATGATCCTCAGTCCAGTTCTTAGAAAGCTCTTAAGTGTGTGTGGAAGATGTAGGATCTTGTGTTCTTTTTCAACTGTAAATCTTACAAAACGTCAGCATTTCCATCGAAAATACTGAGTATGACTAAAAGAAAGTAAAATGTCTCATTAATACTTTTGTGTTGATTACATGCTAAAGTGAGAATATTTTGATATATAGCACACTGTATGTCTGTGGCCCAATGCCTGGAGACTTTCTCATGATGGCCCGCAATCTAACGCTGGTGTTTACATTTTTAAATGGTTGGAAACAGTCAAAAGAGGAATCATACTTTGTGGCATGTGACAATTATATGACGTTCAAATTTCAGCATCCTTAAATCAAGTGTAACTGGCATACCACCATGCTCATCTGTACATATTGTCTGTGGCTGATTTCACAGCACCAAAGTTCAGTCGCAAAAAAGACCATATGGTGGGCAAAGCCTCCAATATTGACTATCAGGCCTTGTACAGAAAAAGCTCGCCAACCCCTGATACATTGGGTTAAATAAAATGTATTGTTAAAATTAATTTCACCTGTTTCTTTTTACTTGCTTTAGTGTAGCTACTATAAATGTTTAAATCACGTGCATAGCTCACATTCTGTTTCTAGAGGACAGGGCTAAAGGTGGAGCTTTTAGCCTGGTGCAAGTAACCACGCAATATTAACAATTATTATTACTTCCTCCTGCTCTGTGCCTTTGTCCCAAACCGAGCCCTGCCTGAGTTTCTGGGGGTGGCCAGATTTATGCTGGAAATCGCCAAGGTGCGTGGGCATCCATCCGCAGGGTTTTAACCACAACCACATCAGCTGTGGACACACACAGGCGTATGCTCACATGATGAGGGACACACAGAGGGTGCCCACATAGGAAAACACCCGTGCCCTAGAAAATGCCCCGGACACCTGTTCTAAGGCAGAACTTAGTGATCCTGAGACCCCCCACGAATAGCCACACAGGTGAACTTGGGGATATACGCCTTGGCAGAAAGGAGCAACACCGGGAAGAGGTGCCCACAAGAAAACAGGTGCCCACACCGACACTCACCTGTGGGTCTGGAATAACAGGACAGAAATAGTAACAGTGGAGTTTGAACCATATGAAATTGCCATTTTTTACAAGTTAAGAGTGACTTGACTTGAACACGTAAAAAATTCAGGCCCACGTGTCAAGCAAATACCTCTCTCTCCACCTTTCTCTCTCTCTCCCTTTCTCCCTCTCTGTCTCCCCCATTTATTCCTCTCCCAACCCCACTCTAGCACACAGACATTCAGATTTATAGCAACAGGAACATGGACGTGTCACATGTCACGCATAGACGGGATGGCCACGCACACACAGGACCCACACACTCACCCTCGCGTGGTCACTGTCGCACACAGATGGTTGCTGTCACACACCTGAGCCCATACAAAATTCTCCAGCACACGCGGTTGTCCCGCACACGTGGTCGCACACCTGGTGGTGTCCCCTCCGCCCTTCTCCGCAACCCGGCCCGCAGTCCCCCACACGGACTCGTCACGCACACACCTGTCTCATGTCTGCGGGTCGGCTAGGCGCTCTGCTCTCCTGCTGCTCTCCGAGTTTCTCTGTGGCCCGAGAGCTGGGGGGGCATTTGAAGACCAGCGCTGGCGGGGGCGGGAGTAAGGGCTGACGTCAGGGCTGAGCTGGGCCAGGGGCTGTGAGGTCAGGGACGCCGGGCAGCCCCACCCACTTCCCGCCACTACCCAGCTCCCGCTCCCCCTGCGCCCAGACGGGCTTCCCCCGTCATCACCACCCTCCCGTCGCCTCCTTGGTCTCCCCCTTCACTCGCCTCCCCTCTCCAGTTTTCTCATCTCCCTTGTCCCCTATCCCTGTGTTTCTCTCCGTCCCTATTTCTCCGCATCTCTTTCCTTAACCCCTATTTTTCTCCCCTCCCCCATCCCCAGCTCGCCTCGCCTCTCCCTTCTCACCCTCGACAGCGCACCCCCAGCCCCGCCACATCCCCTCCCCTTCTAGCCCCAGAATCCGGTCTGGGTTGGGTCCCCCAGGGACTTGTCTGGGGAACTGGCAGATGGAATAAAACGAACACACGTGCGTGACTGTGGGCGTGTCTGTGCCCGCTGGGTTGTGAGGCACGGCTGTTTGGAGAGGGAGCTGTGAGAAAACGTGTCCCATCAGCGCGTAACTGACGGGGCCATGTGTTCCTGTGTGTAGGCGTGGGTGTGGGCATGCGTGCGTCTCTGCCAGGGGCTGAGCAGGAGGCCGAGACACTGGTCTGTGTCCCCAGGGGCCTGGGGGTAATCTCAGGGTTGTTGCTCAGCTGTCCCAGGGAGCTGCTGGGGGAAACTGAGTCAGCTTGAAGGTGCAAGGGCGGGGGGGGGGGTGCCCTGTGGCATCTGAGCCGCTAGTCCCTCAGAACCAGAAAATCCATGCCCTTTTTTAATGATTATTTCTGTCTCCTCCTCTTACCATAAAACCAGTGTCTCTCTCCCTCCGTTGCTGTCTCCCTTCCTGTGTCTGTGACTCTAATGCTTTGTTTAAGATTTAGATTATTCATTTATTTACTTATTTTTAATAAGAGAGAAGGAGAGAGGGAAAGAGCAATGTGTGGTTGCCTCTCACATGCCCCCTGCTGGGGACCTGGCCTGCAACCCAGGCATGTGCCCTGACTGGGACTTGAACCCACAACCCTTGAGTTCGCAGACTGGCACTCAATCCACTGAGCTACACCAACCAGTGCTGATTCTGATTCTTTAGCCCTGTGCCTTCCCATGTCCTTCTCTCTCTGTCTCTGTCCTCTGAGCCTATCATTTTGTCTATGCCTTCCTGGCTGTTTCTGTCCATCTGTCTGTCTGGTTCACTTTCTCTGTGGGTTTCTGTCTGTTTTTCTCCACCTCTATCTCTCTTTCTCTCTCTCTCCGTCTCTGTCTCCCTGCTCACTCTGTCTCTAAATTTCTGTGTTTCTCTGTCTCTAAATTTCTGGCTCTCAGTCTTCCCAATGTCCTTATTCTGCTCATTCTGTGCCTCTCTTTTCAAGTGTCTCTCCCTGACTTTCTCATTCATTGTCTTTCTCTCTCTCTCTCTCCCCTTGAGTTTCTCTGCCTTTGCCTCTCTTTATATATTTCTATCTCCTTCTTTCTGAATAACTGTATCCCTTTCTTTTTCATCCCCTGCCTCCCAGTCTTTGTTTCTCTCTGTTCCTCTCAGTGGCTTCCTATTCCTCCTTTCCCTGCCTCTGTCTATCCATCATTCTATCTGTCTTGATCTGTAGTCTCCTTCATTCTCTCTGTACCTCTGTGTATCTCCTTCTGAAGCTCCACCTCTGTTTATGTTTCACTGTATCTTCCGCAGACCCCCCCTCCACCCCATTCACTGTTTCTCTCTGTTTTGCTGTCTCTAAGTCCTCCTCTGTCCTCACTGTTCCACCTTGCCCCGCCTGTCCTGGAGCTCTCCCCTGCAAGGTGCCAAGCCCTCACTCCCTGGGTTTTCCTGGAGTGGCAGAGTGTGCAGGGCCAGCGCCAGGTTGGGCCTTTGCCTGGCTGTCAAGGGGAAGGAGGCCAGTTCAGGGCCCACCCACCAGAGCAAAGTCAGCCTGTGCTGACGGGGTTGCTGGAAGCCTGGGCCACCGCCTGGTGTCTGGCTGTGTCAGGATGATGGGTCCTCTGGTGGGAGCTGAGCCCAGAGGAGGAGGGGCCAGTGATTCCTCTACCCCAGGGTGGGGCTAGGGGGAAGTACAAGCTCCACTCAGAAGCTGGGCTTTTGAGTATCCAGCCCCCACCCTGCCCTGCTGGGTGGAGCCGCTGTATAAAACCAGATGTTTCTAAAACCAGAGTGTGGATGAGGGAGGAGGGACCAGGACTTTACACCCCAATAATTTCCTCTAGGATCCTGGAGTCCAGGCCCCCAGCCCCTCCTCCCTCAGACCCAGAAGCCTAGGCTCCCAGAATCCCTTGCAGAGAGAAATGACCAAGGCTGGAAGGAAAGAAGACAGAGCTGAAAAACAAGGACAGGGGAAAGTGGACCCTCCCACAGCAGGAAGGAACTGGTGGTGGTGGGACTACCTCCTGCTCCCCTCACTAACAGCCATGTCTCCCAGAACCTTCCGCTCCAATGGGGCTGATCTCCGGTCCCTGCCTTGGGTCCACAGTGGTCCTCCCAAGATTTCCATTATCATCAGAAAACCTCAGGGTGTGGTTTCCAGACCAGAAGGACAGAGGAGAGAAGAGTGGGGAGATAATAAGGCAGACATGGAGAAAGGCAGAGGACAGGACATGTGTTTACTGTAGGGACATCTCTTGCACTGGTGACGGGCCAGGCTCCCAGCTGGGCGATGCCAGGATCAGATATGACTCAGACCTGGCCTGGCCCTTGAGGAGATGCCAGTCTGGTAAAGGAGACAGCTGTGTAAACAGAGGGCCACAGACCAGTTTGAGGATGCACCAACCCAGCTGGAGAGTCAGGGAGGGCTTCTTGGAGGAGGTGATGTGCTGAAGGAATTAGCCAGGGTAATAGCAGGGATGGAGGTGGGGGCTGAACAATGGAGCAGAAAAGACATTCAAGGCAAGGAATGCCCTGGCCAGACAAGAAAGTATGGATGGATTGATGTGGAGCATAAATGGTGAAACATGGAGGTGTGTTGGGGTGGGGTGCATAAGAGAGGATAGGACTTTGTCTGGGGTCACTGGGGAGCCATGGGAGGGCTGTGAGCAGGGGAGGGGAAGGGGCAGCTCTGGCATCTGTGAGGGACACTGTGAAAGGACAGGCTGAGGACTTTTGGCCTGGGCAACTGTGTGGTGGGTCATATCAGGGTCTTCTCTGGGCTAGAACGAGCTCTGAGTCTGA
The DNA here is from genome assembly GCF_004126475.2 of Phyllostomus discolor. Lineage (NCBI taxonomy): Eukaryota > Metazoa > Chordata > Mammalia > Chiroptera > Phyllostomidae > Phyllostomus > Phyllostomus discolor. The sequence continues at coordinate 22,641,961 of NC_040914.2, forward strand.
GCTTGGAAGTTATGAGACAGGAGAAGCACTAGAGATGGGACGTGCAGAGCCAGGTGAACCCTGAGGAGCAAGGAGACAGAAGGTGGACAGCAGAGGGGGCAGGCCGACTTGGGGGTTCATCCACTGGAGCTGTTCTGACTACATCTGCATCCTATCAGGGGTGTATTTTATTGTCTTAATGATTACTGGCCTCAGGGGAAACTAGGGAGAGCAAGGAGCCCAGGGAAGTAACTTGAGGAGGTCTGTGTTTTGTTAAATGCTTAGTCCAGGCGAATGCTTTCTCTGCAAGGTGTCCTTCAGAGAAGGGGTGTGCTTTGGGACAATCTAGATACTGCAAGACAGAGGAGAGAGAAAGGGAGGAAGTGGGAGCAGAAGGGGGTTGGCTCGCCTGACCACCCTCTTTAACATGACCCCTGCCCCATCCAGGGCTCCTGATCCCTTTTACCCACCTCTACTTTCTCTTTTTTTTTCCATAGTAGCTGCTGTCTTCCTACATAAAGTATAACTTGCCCATTTATTTTATCTTTTTTGTATCATGGGCATCTCCCTGGTTAGCACACTAGCCTCCCCAGGCACAGTGTCTACCTGTTTTGTTCCTGACAGTTTCCTCAGGGTCTGGACCAGTGCCTGGAACATAATAGGTGCTCAATGCATATGTGTCAAATGAGTGAGTGAGGTCGAGTCAGGATGGTAGAGGGGAAAGAGAAAAAGGAAGAAAAGGAGAGAAGAGGAAGGAAGGAGGGGGAAGCAGAGGAGGGAGACAGAGGGGAGGATGGGGAGGAAGGCAGAGAAGTGGGAGGGACAGCCCAGCAGCTGAGAGGCCCCCACAGTTCCCAGCATCCTGGTGTCCACCCCTCAGAGCGGCCAGTCCTGAGAGGGATGGCACGAGAAGCTCCCAGTGAGGTGGGGCCCTGGGCCAGGCATCCCCAGATCAGCGAAGATCCCAAATCTGGAGGCAGACTGCCCTGGACTTCCAGGAACTCAGAGGGCTCAAATCTCAGTGGAGCTCCAGCCGGGCTGTAGTTACTACACAGGCTGTTCTTCCTACATACCACGTTCTGGGAAACACCTAGACCTCCCAGATCCTGCTGAATTCCTGAGAGAGAGGGAAGGAGGCAGTTATGATGGTACACACCCCTCTGCCCCTGGAGAGGCTGTGGGACCTCTGAGCCAGGGAGGAAAGGAGGGCCCTGGGTGCCCATAACCCAGTCCTTCCAGCTGAAGACGCCTCCACCCGGCTTCCTCCATTGCTGGAACCCTTTCCCTGGAGGAAAACAGAGACAAAAATTGCCAGGGGGAGGGAGAGAGAGAATTCTTGTTCCCAGCTCTATCCTCTCCCAGGGAAGCAAGATGGGAGTGATTTCAGTTTCCAGAGAGAGAAAGTGAGACCTGGAAAGAGGAGTTTCCTGACTCAGACCTGTGTGGCTCCCCAGGAGGCTCTTCAGGCCCTGGTCTGTGGTGAAGGCCGACCTGAGACTCAAGAGGGACCACAGAACTTCATCAGCAGAGTAGGGGAGGCACAGAGCAGGAGCATGCGTGCAAGAGAACATTGAGTCCTGCAAAATTTCCTGTCAGAGCTCAGAGGGGGGTGGACTGCAGAGGCCAGAGGCCAGGCAACCTCTTCAGCACACAGGAGTGCAGGTCCCAGGTGCCTCCTCCTTCAGACCCAGGGGCAACAGAACTAAGATAAGAAGGTTGCTAAGAGAGAAGGGGCTAGGGGCCCAGACTTCTGGGGCTGAGGGAGGAGGGGCTTGGGGCCTGGACCCCTGGGTCTGAGGGAAGAGGGGCTGGGGGCCTGGACCCCTGGGTCTGAGGGAGGAGGGGCTGGGGGCCTGAACCTGGGTCTGAGGGAGGAGGGGCTGGGGGCCTGGATCCCTGGGGCTGGCATCTGGGACCTGCACTCCTGCGTGCTGATGCCTGGCCTCTGGCTTCTGCAGTCCACCCCCTTCTGAGCTCTGACAGGAAATTTTGCAGGACTCAATGTTCTTTTGCACGCATGCTCCGGCTCTGTGCCTCCCCTACTCTGCTGCTGAAGTTCCGTGGTCCCCCCTGAGTCTCGGGTCGGCCTTCACCACAGACCAGGGCCTGAAGAGCCTCCCGGGGAGCCACACAGGTCTGAGTCAGAAGGCGGATGTGAGGATGGGGCACCAGAGGGACTGGGAGGAGCTGGTTACTTGCATGTTCTTGGCAAGAGACGAGGGTTTTCTTCTCCTTTTTTTATAATTGAATTTGTTGAGGTTAATAAAACCATACAGGTTTCAAGTGCACAGCCCTATAACACATCATCCACACACTGCATTGTGCATTTACCACTGTTTTATTCTCCTGAGTCTCTATTTTTAATCTGTGAAATGGAACTGTCTCAAATTGTCCTTCACAGGGTAGCCCTTCCCATCAGGAGATGGGACACTGAAATTTTTGGTGTTAGCTGTTCTTCAACCAGTAGCAACTCAGGGTCCCCATGACTGACTCAGGTGGCAACAGGGGGACCCTTCACCCACCCTGACTACCTTAGCTCTGGTTTGGGGAGTCAGCCTGGTTGGGGCTGGGAGGAATTCAAGCTCTGGAGCCAGATGCTCCTGGGTTCCAAGGCTGGTGGCCTTGGGCAAGCCACCTCCTCACCCTGGTATAGCTTCCCCATCCACCTGTGGGCAAGGAGAGTCCATCACCCTATTGGTGATCCCTGGACCCTAGCTCCCTCATGTCACAGGGTGGGGTGAAAGACCCTCCCACTCTGGGTCATTTTGGTGAGCTTAGCATAGCAGGAGGCTGGGAAAAGTTTGGGGAGCAGACAGTAGGGCATAGATGTCATGCCATGGAGGAGGCACCCCTGCAGGCTTCACGGAGGGGAAGTCAGAAGCAAGCCTGGAGGCCCTCCTATGGTGGGTGCTACAGGCTGCAGTCCTGTGGGCCGACCATGAGGAAGTGAGAAGGGGAATGAAGGCTGCCACCGTTTTCTGTCTGTCTCTTGCCAGCACAGGGCTGTGGGTTTCAACCCAGGTCTCACCCTGGCCGACACTCCCCTGGCCCCTGTGATGAGATCCACTTTCCAAATGCCGAACTTGAGGCTCAGAGAGATAAAGGAAGGGGCCTAAACCACACAGCCAGAAACCAGCTCCACCCTCTGCTCTTGTCAGCCTAACCAAGGGTTCTGCAAATGAGTCTGTGGGCACAAGAGCATCCTAGTCACATGGGTACACTTACTAAAGATGCAGGTTACTGGGCCTCGCTCCCATATATTCTGACTCCATGAGACCAGGGCCCCAGCAGTGACTGAAACAAATGCCCCAGAATTTGAACCATATGAAATTGCCATATTTACAGACCAAGAGTGACCAAATATCGGGGATTTCATTTGGTTCGGCTTAAACTGAACATCTAAGAGAAGTTCAGACCCACGTGTCAAGCAAATCCAGACCTCTCCCCCAACTCTCTCTTCCCTCCCTCCCTCCCTCCCTCTCCCTTCCCCTCCCTCCCCCTCTCTGTAAAAGTTTTACTGAAGTACAATACACAGAACATTGTGCATACCATAAATGTCCCATCAGTGAACGTTTACAAGGTTAACACATCTGCGTAAGCAATGCCCCCACCAAGAAGCAAGACACCCCCGCCCGCCTCCTCCCAGACCCCTACACGTGTACTCGCACTCGTAGGCGCACGGGTAAGCACTGCTGTAACTCCAGCGGGCACAGGGGGGCGCCCTTCTTATTACTCTTCTCGGCGAAGGGATCGCAGGGCACAGCCTGTTTGCGCTAGGATTCTTTCTCACGTGACATCTGTGAGATTCCTCCGCAGTCCTACCTGTTGCTGCTCTTGCTCACTCTCCTTCCTGTAGGAGCGTGTCACCGTTTCGTCGTGTGATCATCCGCTGTCCCTCTTCTTTGTGCAAACAGTCCCCCTACAGAAGGGATTGTTAAGAGACCGCTTCCAAGTGAGAAGACGGGGGCTCAAAGGGGTGAAGCCCTTGGTGGCAGGAGCCTGGGTGCCCACAATCCTCGGTCAGCTGTCGGCTGAGGGACTCAGTTCTCCACCCCTTGCGAGTGGCATCCTGACCCGGGCGAGGCTTCTGAAACTGCAGAACTTCAGGAAGAAGAGGGGAAGCACAGTACTTCCCCCACCCCTTATCCACAGCTTCCCTTCCTGAGGTTTCAGTTACCAACGGGCAAATGGGAAACTGCAGAAATAAACCATTGGTGAGATCTAAACTGCACGTACATCCCAGTAGCTTGATGAAATCTCATGCCGTCCTGCCCCATCCCGCCGCTCCATGTCCCCTGGGGTGTGAACTGCCCTTGTGCCCAGCATCCCCTTGCTGTGAGTTCACCGCCTGCCCGTTATAGTTCCTTCACAGCCCGCTCCGTTACTAGATGCGCTGTCGCTCCCTTGTTTTACTTAATAATGGCTCCGAAGACGTTCACATAGCTCTTATTGCAGCATATTGTTGTAAGTGTTCTACTTTATTATTAGTTGTTGTTAACCTCCTACCATGCCTACTTTGTAAACAAACTCTATCATAGAGTTTCCTCTATCATAGGAAGAACCATAGTATATGCAGGGTCCAGGGCTGTCTGCGGTTTCCTGCATCCACTGTGGGTCCTGGAACCGAGCCCCTGCGGATAAGGGGAAACCACTGTAGACTCGGGGCTGCTTGAGTAGCAGGAACCAGGGTCCCTCCTGAGTCTTACTACTTCGCTCCTGCCATCCTGTGGCCCTCAGCACCTTGGAGTGGATTTGGGATCATCTGGGCTGAGGATACAGAGGTCTCTGAGGTTTTATAGGTTTTCAGAAAACACCACCGACTCTCTGACAAACACATTGGTCAAAAGCAGAGAGAAACTGGGACTACAAAGACAAATGTGAGAGCATGAGGATACTTATCGCTTCATATTTCCTGGGGCCTGTGTGTGCCAGGTTCTGTGGCCAGAAATACAGGCGAACTGGACACAGAACAACCCTAATCAGCTCAATGTGGTGTGGGGTGAGGCCCTCGGTCACACTAGAGCCACCAGGGCCAAGCCTGTGGCCACTAGCCACATGCAGCTAAGATTTAAGTGGATTAAAATGAAATTAAATTTATAATCTAGTTCCTCCACTGGGGATTAAGACTCTGGGTTGAGTACATGGCTGCCATGAAAAAGGGGGTGGTTGATGAGGAGGAAAGTTGGGAGAGCTGCTGGGAGCTGCAATGGTCCCATTCTGATCTCAATTTTAACATGTGCCCCCCCGCCACACACACACACCAGCTTGGTGTCCTGCAATTTAACTTAATTCTGACACAGACTACCCAAAGATAGCACCAGATCACACAGGTGAAGGGCTCAGTCCTGGAAGCCTGCCCCTTTCTCCATTTCAGATGCCAGTCACTAGTCCAGGTTGCTACTTGTGCTTCTGTCCAGCTATAGACCAGAGGTTCCCACCACACCCTTGTTAGTTTCTATTAATTTGCTAGAATGGCTCACAGAACTCTGGAAACTCATTTACTCACTAGATTATCTGTTTATAACAAAGCGTATCAAAGGATACAAATTACCAGCCAGATGAAGAGATACACAGGGCAAGGTCTCAAACAAAGGAGCATCTGTCCCCATGGGGTTTGGGGCCTGACACATGGAAGCTTTCTGAATTCCACTCTTTTTTTTTTTTTAATGGAGGCTTCATCACATAGCCATGATTGATTACATCATTGGTGACTGAACTCAATCTCCAGCCACTCACTTCCCCCCAGAGGTCCAGGAGTGGGACAGAAAGTTCCAGCCCTCTAATCACAGGGTTGGTTGGTTCTTCTGGTGACCAGCCTCCATGGGTAGGGGCTTTGCAAAAGTCACCTTAATGTAACAAAAGACTCCCTCATCACTCTCAAGGGCTTCAGAAGCTCTGTGCCGGGTGGCAGGATAAAGATCAAATATATGTTCCTTATCATAAATTACAGTATCATAGTTGCTTCCACAATTGCTAACATGGAAGCCACCTACCAGTCACATTACTTAGCTAAAGAAGATAAAGTTCTTGCCCTCCAAAAGAAAATACTGGGCAAAGGGTGTATACAGAAAACAACACTGCAACAAAACCTTGCACACAGAGATATTTGTAATAGCATTCTTCACAACAACCAGAAAGTCAAAACAACTAAAATGTATATCAGTGGATAAGTGGAGAAACAAAACTCAGTCTATCCATACAATGGAATATTATTTAGCCATTAAAAGGAATGGAGTACTTGCTACAATGTGGATGAACCTTGAAAAGTGAAAGGAGCCAGACATAAGAAGTCAAATGTTGTAAGATTCCACTGAAATGAAATACCCAGAATAGGCAAACTCACAGACAGGAGGCAGATTCGTGGTTTCCAGGGGCTGGGGCATGGGGAATTTTTGCATGTTGGGTTCAGAGTTTCTGTTTGGGATGATGAAAAAGTTCTGGAGACAGATGTCAATCTGCCACCTCTCATGCAATGCAGGCATGTGCTGACTGGGAACTGAACCAGTGACCTTTTGTTTTGTGGAACGATGCCCAACCCACTGAGCCACACCAGTCAGGGCTATAACCAAGTATTATTACATCTTGTGTATTCTTGTGCTAGAAGGAGGCAGAACAGGAGACCTCAGTTCCACTCTTCTCTCTGTGGTTATCTTCCCCTGACAGGAGGGTTACTCTTCTCCATCCATTGGGTGGGCTCAGTACTCCTGGGGTTAAAGAAGAACATGATAGCAATAAACAGTCCAAATGTATGCTGGGTGTAAGATTTATTTAGACTAGGTACTCACAGTACATATAAGACTTTTGCTAAGAGCTCATCCTCCTTTCAAACCCTGCATCAACCTTCCTCAAACATTTGTTCATTGTGAGGATGAAACAGGTTAATACCATAAAGCAAGAGCCAGTGATTAACACACACTATGTACAGAATAGTGTTAGGATTTTGCAATTATTTCACAGATGAGGAAACTGAGACTTAGAGCACTTTATTGCTTAAAGTCTCCAAAAAGCCCTGGATGGCATAGCTCAGTGGATTAAGCAAGGGCCTGTGAATCAGAGGGTCACCTGTTCAATTCCCAGTCTAGCACACATGTCTGGGTTGCAGGCCAGGTCCCAGTAGGGGGGCACATGAGAGGCCACCACACAGTAATGTTTCTCTCCCTCTCTTTCTCCCTCCCTTCACCCACTCTCTAAAAATAAATAAACAAAATATTTTTTTAAAGTCTTAAAAAAAAGTCTCCAAAAACCCCAGGTTGTCAAATACCAGCATTGGTCTTGTTCTGCCCTGTCCTGCCATACTGCTCTGCAAATAGGGCTGTTTAATATAATTGCCACTCACTGCATATTTTGAGCCCTTGAAATATGGCTAGTCCTATTTGAGGTGAAATATAAGAATAAAATACATCATATTTCAAAGATATAGAATGAAAAAATCATGAGAAATACCTGTTGATAATTATATATTTGGGGAGGGAGTGGGTGGAGGTGGAAGAGGGTACAAGGGGAGTAAATGGCAACAGAAAAACTACGATAAAAATAAACTATTTTAAAAAACTAACTTCACTGGTTTCTTCTTACTTTTTCAAAGTGCCTACCAGACAATTTAAAAGTATTTATGTGGCTCAAGTTTCTTTTGATCTTTGATGCTCTACGGTGTGGGAAAGAATTAGTTTTTTCCACCTGCATGCAACTGCAGACATACCCTGAGGACGTTTGTTCTCAGGAGTCTCCAAGGCAATCGTTTACGAAGGTTGATGCAATGAATAAGGACGATGCTGCAATGACAGGAAGGGACACACCAGAAAGGAAAAGCTGTGCAAGGGACTCTGCCAAGGCCTGGGGAAGGGAGAAAACCTGTGATCTCCAACCAACACAAATCATGCTGGTTTGAGCCATTTATTGAGCCCCTTCAAGGGGGCAGTCACTGTATCAAATCCACACCTTTCTTGCCTCTGAGCTCAACAAGCTGAGAATTGGCTAAATGTCACCATCAACAAATAACAGAAGAAGAGACTTGGGCTTTGAGAGGGGAAGTGACTGGCCTCCAGTTTAAGGTTGCAATTTTGACAGGGCAGAGCTGAGTCCCGCTGAGGGGTCCCACACAACATCCAGGATCAGTCTCTTCATATGGAGACACCTCACCGTTCTGGAAGGCTACTGCTTCCCTATTACATTCATTTCCCCATGACTCATAGTAACTATTATCTTGACTTTTCTGCTTTCTCCTTAAAGCTCTGAACCTCCTCTGTCATGCCCACTTGCAGCTGATGTCCTTGCCGTATACTCCACCAAATCCACACTCCTGTCTGCTCCAGCTTCTACCTCCATGGCCAGGAAACAAGTATCCCTGCCCAAGACCTATGTTCTACTTGCCCTCTGAATCCCAGCCCCTCATTTCCTCAGGAAACTCCTTCCTTCATTTATCCTCTCTCTTCCAGCATCAATATTTCCTCTCCATTCCATCATTCCCATCAGCACTCCCAAACAGTCTAGAACCTCTTATCTTTAAAAAAATTTATCCTTCGACTGCACATTCTTCTTCAGTTTCTAACCAATTCCTTGGTTCTGTCTCACAGCAAAACATCTGAAAAGAGTTATATGTGTCTGCTGTATTCATTTCTTTACCTTGTATTTCTCTAGAACTCACTCCAAGGAGCCCTTTTCCCCCACTCTTCTACTGAGTGTGCCCTTGTCGAGCTCCCCAGCCCCTACACAAACCGTGATCCATGATGTGGACAGTTCCAGGTTCTGGCTTTCTGAGGAGAGTGACTCTGTCCCTAATGGTCTTAGCAGAAGATCCACAGGAGGGACTGAGGAGGGGTGAATGAACTGCAGACAATTGGGTAACAGGAAACCAGGGCTCCTTGTGCTTCTCTGTGGCCTCAATACACCAAGAATAAATCAACATGGCACTTGTTTTAACAGCATTTAGGGAGCACACTGGGTCCGTTTAGAAACTTAAGTAACTGACTATTTTCCTCAACCTCAATCCTCTGTGGAATGCAAAATTCCAAACCTCTCAACATCAAGAGTTAAAGGATCTGGGTGTCCAGAACCTTTCTCTCTCAATGAATCAGAATAAATAAATAAAGGAGCCAGTACTGAGGTGAGAAGAATCAGAGGTAAGCAATGGAAGGCAGAGATGACAATGAGAAAGACAGGAACCAGAAACACAGAGAGAGCTCCCAAATGGGAGGCAGAGAAGGTGAGACAATTGGACAAAATAGAGCACGTCCCACCCACTCACCACTGCCACAGTTCTCTGCTCCTGTGGAAGCTCATTAGTAGGCCTCTAGCTCAAAGAGATGGTGGTCATCCCCAAATTGCTGCATTATCCATGGATATTGGAGTCATACAAGGAATTATGGGAAGACAGAGACAGAAGTAAGGGCAGTCATCCTAAACACATTATCCCCAAGGCCTTGCATCAATTAGAATGTTTTCAGTTATAACTAATTCATAATATATAATTATACCTCACAATGGCTTAAACCAGGACAACATTTATAGTTTACTTTACAAGAAGTTTGGAGATTGGTAGTGCTAGGTTAGGTTCTATTTAATAATCATCAAAAACCACATTTATTTTATTCCTTTCACTTTATTAACCCAAATATGGTAGATTTCTTCCTGGAGATTGTCACCTTATGGTTGCAATATAGCTGCCATAGCTCCTGACTTCACACTACAGCATCCCAAGCTGGAAAAATGTAAATTAAATAGGGAATCGCTGAAGATTTTTGGTCAGGAGTGAGCTATGTTCAGATTTGTATTGTACAAAAATTTCTTGGGGGTTATACATAAAAGACACATTTTAGAAGGCTGCAAAGGAAGGAAGGGTGACAAGTGTGGATGTGACAAAGAGTCAAATGGAAGCCAAAGTTGTGGGGAAATAAAATGAACAGTAGGCAGAGGGCACTGCAATGCACAGAGAAGAGAGGCCTACATGCTGGGGAAAAAAAAATAAGAGACATGGAACCTCACAGAGAGTAACTGACAGACAGATTCCCAGGTATCTGTAAAAATCTGGCTGAATAGACCTATGAAAAGATGCTCAACATCACTCATCATCAAGGAAATGCAAACCAAAACCACATGAGGTTCCACCTTACACGGGTCAGAATGGCTATCAATACCATATTTTGCCATGTATAATGCACATTTTTTTGCCCAAATTTTTTAGGGGAAAATAAGGATGCACATGATGCATGGGTAGTACTAATTCTGTATCTATGTAAATGTTTTAATTCTTTTATTTATGCTTATGTGTTAAAAGTATAACTCTAGAAAGCAATAATGATATCCATATGCAAAATGATACCCTTTTGCTTTTAGATATAAGTAAATAAATAACTGAATTAAAAAATTAAAACAAAAAAGTTTTTTTCCTGAGAGTTTGAGCCAAAAATATAAATGCACATTATACACAGGAGTGCATTCTACATGGCAAAAATACATTAAATCAATAAACAAGTGTTAATGAGGATGTGGAAAAAAGGGCACCCTAGTGCAACTGTTGGTGGGAATGCAAATTGGCACAGCTGCTATGAAAAACAGTATGGAGGTTCCTCAAAGATTTTAAAATAATAAAACTACCTTGTGACCCAGAAATTCCACTTCTGGGTATTTACCTAAAGAGATCCTAATTTGAAAAGATATATGCACCCCCATGTTCATTGTGAAACAGGACAGTAGCAAGCTAGCAAAATTTCTGAGCAAGTAGAATAGGGACACTGAAACAAGAAAACTAAATAAGGCCAAACAGCTTGAGCAACTTACAGGCAGCCAGTGAATCACAAGACCTTGCCTCCCCTAAGCAAGGACAGTTGAAAGCAAATGGCTTAGACCCTATACCTTTCCTCCCTAACCAGAGAATACATAGCTTAAATCATACTGGCCTGGGAAAATAGAGAACAGAGACCCAATTAATGCCATTTGTGCCAGCTAAGCCCAAGGATGGATGAAATCAGGGAAACAAATAACAGAAACCCTGTTAGAGCCAGACAGACCCAAGATCAAAGTAAAACAGTATAGCAGACCAAAGAATTTCACCCAAACCCCCCCCATAGGCTCATTTTGATGCATGAACACACTAAAAACACACCTGGAAAGCTAATAAATATTCTGCTGAAACCCTCTCCTAAGATTCTCACCCACAGAAAGGAGATAAAAGCCCCCAGGACAAAGTTTCAGGGTGGGCTCATTCTAGAGCATGCCCATGCCCCTACTTGGGCATAAACATTTTACTTCCTTCTAGACTCTAAGGGTCCCCATGAGACTTGCAGCCAGGAGAGCAGTGGGCAGTGGCAGCTCAACCTGGACTAACCCCCTGGTCTTGTCTCCAAGGCCCTCTTTTCTCTGACTTCCCAGCAAGCTAAAAGCAGCTCTGCTTTGGCTCATGTCTTTCCTATCACATTTCTAGGGAGCCAAAGCAGAGCGCTGCCTAGGCTCTCTCCTGTTACTTCTTCTACCCCGAGTCCTTCCTTTGTTTCACTGTCCACAGCTTTAATAAGCATATGCTCAAAATCACCCGGCCTTGTATTGTGAAATCTTTCCTACATGAGGCCAAGACACACTACTGGCCAGCCTGAGGCAGACCTGCTCTGGGCTAGTTCCTGTCCTGTAAAAATTGCAGCATTATTCACAATAGCCAAGATATGGCAGCAACCCAAGTGTCTATGAATCAATAAATGGATGAAGAAGATGTGGTGCATATGTATAATGGAATATTACTTTCCCATAAAAAGAATGAAATCTTACCACTTGCAACAACATGGGTGGACCTAGAGGGTATTATACAAAGTGAAATGAATCTGAAAAAGACAAATACCATAAGATCTTACTAATATGTGGAATAAAAAAAAATCGAATGAACAAACCAGAAATGTACTCATAGATACAGAGAACAAACTGATGGTCTCCAGAGGGGAGGGGGTTGGGAGCTGGGTAAAAAAGGTGAAGGGATGAAGAACTACAGATTGGCAGTTACAGTCACAGGGATGTAAAGTACACCACAGGGAATATACTCGATAATATTGTAATAACTATGAATGGTCCCAAGTGGGTACTAGATTCATCGGGGAGATCAACTTGTAAGTTGTATAAATGTCTGGCTGCTATGCTGTACACCTGAAACTAACATAATATTGAATGTCAACTCTAATTGAAAAATAAAATAAAAATCCGGTTGTTCTTCTTGGAAGTGAGGCATGCCCCTGCATGTTTCTCATAAGCTCTCTTTGCTGATGCATAAGCAGTTTTTGTTCCTTGCTACCAAATGGCTCCTGATTAAGCAAAATTTGCAAAAATGGATAAAAGCAATATGACTAGGGTGAAGAAAAGGAGACAGGTCTCAAATGGACTCCCATTCGGGAGTGGCCCCACTGTCTAAACTGGGTAAGGACAAGGGAAAGATGACATTGGGATTAATCTGGGGCAAGTTCTTACCTGTGCAGCAAAAATCCCTGACTGTTCTGATAGCTGATGTCTTAAATGGCCTCTGTGAACAGCCACGTCTTTCAGTAAATCATGGTGTCTGAGAGGGTAAGGCCGGATCGTCTGGGCTGGACACCCAGGTCTGTCCTTGACTAGTTCTGCAGCTGGTCAGGTCATTCCACCCAGCAGTTGTGTGTGTTTTCTGTAAAAGGCCAGATGGTAAATACTTTATGTCTTACAGGCCCTGGAGTCTCCATTACAACCCTCATCTCTGCTGTTATAGCATGAACACAGCCATAGACAGTATGTATGAGCATGGCCGTGTGCCAAGAAAACTTTATTTAAGGACACTGGAACTTGGATTTTATAAAACTTTTATTTGTCACAGGGTCTTTGGGGCAGAAACAGCATCTCCTCTGTGCCTTATTCTAATTTCCAGCCCACATAATTCATGAACACAATAAAGTGGTTGTTGTGAGATAATAAGTATATGAGTGTATATTATATGTACATATATGTATATGTATGTATATACAGTGGACTTTTTTAAAAGATTTTATTTATTTTTAGAGAGAGAGGAAGGGAGGGAGAAAGAGAGGGAGAGAAACATCAATGTGTGGTTGCCACTCACATGTTCGCTACTGGGGATCTAGCCCGCAACCCAGGCATGTGCCCTGACTGGGAATTGAACTAGCAATCCTTTGGTTCACAGGCCTATGCTCAATCCACTGAGCCACACCAGCCAGGGCTGACTTTCAACTGTATTATCATATCCTGTAATAATTTGATACATGTGTCTCTCCAAGTTCTGTGAGCCACTCTGGCAAATTAATCAAAGCTATGGCAGTGGTCACTGGAACCTCTAATTTGCAGCTGGTTGGTCAGAAGCACAGGGGACATGTACTCATGACTGGCATCAGAAGAGTGTGTGTGAAAGAGTAGTGGACAGTCTTGGGGGACTGAGCCCTTAACCTGTGAGATGTGATGCCAGCTTCAGAAATGAGTTAACTTGTGGAACACCCAGATGGTGGGGAAAACGTGCTTATCATTGTGGGAAAAAAAATCCACCCCTTTGGTGACCCAGAGTAAAATGTTCTATGTAAAAGTAAAGGAAATACATATGGGAAGTAACGCACCAAAAGGAAGAACCAAGTGTTCCCCTACATAGTTGTTTTACATAATTTTCTGTTAGGGTGGTTTATTATGTTACAGTAGGAACTGGGACCCCAATAAAGAAACGTGGGATTCATAAAGAGCCCTCCTACTTCATTCCCCAGAGTCATCCAGTCTCCAAAGCCATCAGCTAAGCCTGACAATCTCTCCCAAAACCACACCTCCTCTCCATTATATGACTCCTGACCTGGGGAACTCTTCAACAGCTTCACCTTGAGCTCTTGGAATATCCTCTACTCTAAGATCTCTGCTTCCAGGTGGGAACATTCTCAAATCCATCTCTTAGCAGGAATCTAGGACTTTTTTTTTTTAACCCCCTGAAGCACACACTCAATAAGTCTCTGTCCTGCTTAAATGGCTTTTCATTTTCTTAAAGAGAAGATCCAAGTCCTTCTTGTAGCATTCAAGACCCACTAAGCAATAAGCCTGGTCACCTTCTAGACACATCACTTACTGTTCTCTGCCTCACCATGTGCCCCAACAATGAAATGTAACTAATTTCTTGGCCCGTTCCTGTGCATTTTCACTCCCCTATGCTTGGAATGCAATTTTCTTTCTCTTCATTATCCAAGTCTCTGAGACTCAACCTAGGTGTTACCTTTTCCAGGAAGTAACCCTAGACCCTGTCCGTCTGAGTTAGCTGTTCCTTTGGGGGAAGACCATAATGACCCAAGCATCTCTTTATCACTACATATACCCCCACTCTTCTGTGACTAAGCACTTCATTCTCTAATATCTTCATCCACTTGGTCAGCTTCTCCAGGGTAGAACCCATGACTGATTAGTCTCAGAAGCCAGCAAGGGAGCACCTCTGTGGAGGCAATACCTATACAATACCTACCATCCCTTGTTCCTTGATAAGTGAACTCCATTTTATTCAGGCAGCAATATGCCTTCATCCTAAGCCAATTCAGTCAACCAATTTTTATAACTGCCAGGGATTGGCCTATAAGTAGGTATGTCACTCAGTTCTGCTGATGAAAGGTAAGAAGAGGTCCTATGTAGCCTCTAGAAAGAGTTTCCTTCTCTATTAAATGAGAGAAGTGTGTGAATAGAGTCAATTTTTCTGCCCAGTTCCTTCCTCTGGCTTCAAAGGTTATGTAGATGTGATGTCTGAAACATTGGCAGCCACTTTGTGGTCATGGTCAAGAAATTTCCAAAAACAAACAGGATATTCCAACAGGATATCTATTCCAACAGGATAATAGAATAGAAGGATTCAATTAAACTCAATTTTTATTCAGATTCAGAACCTACCTCCTTCCAATTTTTAAAAATAATTTTTTTCATGGTTTAAGCAATTCAAAGATTTGCTGTAAGTTATACATAAAAACATCCAATTGTACAGTAACTTGGGGAAAACAACAAAAAAATACTCAATCTGTTTCTCTTGGACTCTTGTCTTCTTTTTCTCCACTTTTCCCCATGCTTGTATCTATTGGGCTTGAAAACAACACTATAATATATTCTCATGGTACTTAAAAAGCTCAGAAAAGGCTCATTTCCCCAGACTCACAGATTATCACTTTTAGGAGTAGAAGGTTAGGGAATCAATCTTGATGATGGTGTTGGGTGAAGAGTCCTCTCTTTCTGTTCTTGGTTACCATGTCTTTCACATCCACTGTGGTAGAAAAAGAAACATATTTGGTCTTTGTCCCAAGTTCTTGGGATAAGGTTAAAACCCTTGCAATTTCATGAGTGATAGAAGTGTCTTATTTTATTGATGAGGGGCCCATTTTGATCACACCAGGATTTTTGCTAATGAGGTAAATTAGGGTGGACCCTTACATAGCCTTATGGGACCAAGTGATTAGAGCTTTGGAAGTTTTAGCTTCACACACCAACTTCTGAGAAGGGGAGGTAAGAGACAGGCTAGAGACTATGCTCTATAAAAACTCTTGAACAATGAAGTTGGATGATCTTCTAGGTTAGTGAACACATCAAGGTATTGGTAGGGTGGTTCCCCCAGAAAGAACATGGAAACTTTGTGCATACACATCCTCCATACTTTACCCTGTGTATCTCTTCCATTTGCTTGTTCTTGAGTTATAGACTTTATAATAAACCAGTAAACACGTGTAAATTGTCCTCCTGATTTCTATGGTCCATTCTAGCAAATTATCAAATCTGAGGACAGGGTAAAGGCAATGCCTGACTTACAGCTGCTCAGTAAGAAGTATAGTTGGCAACCTTGTACTTACAATTACCAACTCAAGTGAGAGCAGCCTTATGGCATGGAGCTCTTTACCTTGTAGGATCTGGGCCTAATTGCAGATAAACAGTGTCAGGCTGAGTTGAATTGTAGAACACCCTGTTCAGGTCCACAGAGAATTGGAGAATTTCTTGGTGTAGAACAAACCCACACATTTGGTCAGAAGTGTTGTGTGAGATGAAAACAAGTTTTTGTTTAACCATCATGTCTATTTTTTTCTTGCGTGCCTCTAATTCTTCTAAACTCAGTAATTGTTTCATTTATTTTTCTGAATCTCTGAAAGAAAAGGGGACTAAACACCCAGCATTCTTGACCCTAGACATTTAGAGGACTGAACTTCCTCTCTCCCACAGAAGATGGGAGGTAAGGGGAATATTCAGACATTGAGTTTCTAAAAATAGTTTGCTGACAGTATATCAAGAGTACTTTATGGAAATTGAAAGATGCAATGCTCTGAATTTCTGTCACTTGATTGTTTCAAATCCCACCGTCCCTCCCCCTTGTCCTTCAATAAAGCATCTACTGAAGCTGCTCCAACCTCAGTTACTCCACTAGAAGCCAAGAACCGGTCACAGGAACAGGATCTGAGCTGGTGGTAAGTTCGAAGCCTGACAATTATTTTTTGAACATTTGCTATGTGGCAGATACCTTCTGAACTCTAGACCTGGGCTGCCCAGTAAGAACCCACTTGCCACATATGGTTACTGAGCTCTTGCAAGTCTGACCTGAGAGGTGCCATAGTCAGAAATGAATTCAGTTATTTAAGACTTACTACAAAAAAAGGATACAAAATAGCTCACTGATAATTCTTATATTAGTTATATGTTCCAACTATGTTCTTTTTGATATGTTGGGTTAAATAAAATACTATTAAAATTAATTAATGTATTGTTAAAATTAATTTTTACTTTGTAAAAACTTGCAAGTCACATATGTGGCTTGCACTTATAGTTCACATTTATGTTTTTATTGGACAGGGTTACTATAGAAATATAGCACTGAAAAAAATGTTATAGTTGTTGGAGCATATGTACAAATGTGGAGGGTATTTAGAACAAAAAACATAAATGAAAAAATAAATAAGAACAGTGTGTGGTGAGATAGGCTGTACTAGGGTTAGCTGTTTTGCACTGTGGGTCAGGAAGAATGCCTCTGAGGACATAATATCTAAGCTGAGATAGGAATATTCAGAAAGAGCCAGATGTGGGGAACTTGAAAGTAAGGGCACTGAATGCAGAAGAAACAGAGGATGCAAAAGCCCTGAGAAGGTGTGAGCTTGGTATGTTAAAGAAGTGAAGGGAATTCAGTGGGGATCCATCACAGTGTGTGAGAGGACGGTGGATGTGTGAGTCTGAGGGGTACACAAGGCAGATCCAGGAGGGCTTGGTAAGCTTGAGTTAGTAGTTTAGAAACCATTGCAGAGCGCTGAGCAGAATAATATAGCATAATTAGCAGTTTTTCTTGTTTTCTTTTTATTTTTGTATTGTTGTTCAATTACAGCTCTCCCCATTTTTCCCCCATTGCTCTCCCCTGTCCTGCCCACCCCCCTCCCATTGTCCTTCTCCATGGGTCCTTTACACAAGTTCCTTGACTTGACTCTTCCCCTTCTTTTCCCCATTATCTTCTTCCCCCCTCCCTTCTGGTAACTGTCAGGTTGTTTTTTATTTCCTTGTCTCAGGTTCTATTTTGCTCACTTGTTTGTTTTGTTAATTAGGTTCCACTTATAAGTGAGATCATATAGTATTTGTTCTTCACCTCCTGGCTTATTCACTTAGATTAATACTTTCTAGTTCCATCCATGCTGTTGCAAAGGGTAGAAGTTTCTTCTTTCTTTCCACTGCATAGTATTCCACTGTGTAAATGTACCAGTTTTTTATCCACTCATTTACTGATGGGCATTTAGGTTGTTTCCAGCATTTGGCTATTGTAAATAATGCTACTATGAACATTGTAGTGCATAGGTTCTTTTGAATTGGTGTTTCAGGATTCCTAGGGTATAATACCAGCAGTGGAATTACCAGGTCAAAAGGCAGTTCCTTTTTTTTTAGGAAATATCATATTGTTTTCCACAGTGGTTGCATCAATCTGGATTCCCACCAACAGTGCACTAGGGTTCCATTTTCTCCACATCCTCACCAGCACTTGTGGTTAGTGTTTCTAAAAGATCATTTGTCTTTGTCTACAAAAAGGACTGGGGGGTGCTGCATCATTGCCAGAAACAAAGCTATTTGCAAGGTTAGTGCAAATAAACAGCTAGACAAGAACTCTGAACAATGGTAAAGGTGATAAAAATTATTATAGGTGTCAACTTAGTTGCTTTATAGATAAAATTGATTGATTTGGATTGGATTGGATGGCCTAGAAAAGAGAAATCAAGGATAAGTGTTAGATTTGGAAGTTTAACAATTGAATGTGCAGGCTCCAAATAGAAACAGAATATTAAGAGCAACTAGCATGAATGGATGGAAGAATTAAGAGTTTGGGTTAGGCAATAGTAGGTTTGGGGTGCCTATGGGACTCTTATGGAGAGATGTCAAGGGTCAGTTGATTATATATCAGGCTAAAACTGTGAAGAGAAGCCAAGCTGATTACATAAACCAGAAGTTATCAGTAGAATATTATAAGCCATAAGACTGGATAATGTTACTCATGAAACAAGTAGAGGATACACAGAGGCAGGGACATGACCTGGAATACCCAACATTTAGAGTTAAATGTAGGGGAGAAGAAGCAAGTAAGTAAGATGGAGATGAGGTGGGTATAAAGACAACCAAGGGTGTGTTCTGAGTGCATTTTATCATCTAAAGACATAAGAAAATGTGTTTTTGGAAAAAGAAATGGGTTTATGGGTCCACATCACTGAGCTATAGAGTAAGAACTGAAAAGGCACCCCTGGAGCAGGGACATGGAGGCCATCAGTGTCCTTCAGGGGAGTACAGCCCATGGCATAGTCAGGACCCAAGTCAGTATGTGTGAGTTTAGGAGAAAGGTGAGATGACAGGTAGAGACACTACCTTCTAGCTGTGGCTGTGAATCCCCTTCACTGACAGAATTTTCTTGCAAGAACAGGGCTCAAGCTGGAAAGAAACATGGGCCAAGGATGGTTGCCTTGTGAAGGGATGACAGATGATCATGTCTGTGTGATAGAATGATCTAGTAGAAGGAAAATCTTGGGGATGTTCTGGCAGGAAGGAAAAGTGATCCTGCAAGAGAAAAATTCTTCGGAAGGTGAGGGAGAGAGGGATCCAGAGCAAACGTGAAGGGGGAAGGAACAAGCACTCTGGATTCACTGTAACAGGTACAGATAAATGGGAGGGTTTGGGAGACAGAAAGTTACAACATTCACAATTACTACCACTTTCTCATGAAAACATGAGGTACCGGCATCAGCTGAGAGCAGTAATGCAGAGGAGATTAAGAATTTTGAGGAGAAAGCAGAACTGAAACGATTACTTCAAAGCATGGAAATGTGAACATCATGAAGAAATAGAGTAAAATAACAAGGAACTACTAAGTTTGTGTGTGAAATCTGTGGTCTAAATATAGTTGCACCCTTAGTAATTATAATATTGGGCAGGTCGCCTCCTCTGCCAAGGTCATGAATGATTTACTTATCAAAACCAAGGATGCTGTCACTGGAGACGATAAATTGTACAGTGACCAGCACCTTTTAAGAGTCACCAAATAGCAGGCATCGTAATGCATCCAAGTACCACCTGGGACACACAGGTTCTCCCCTACTCTGGACTGAGAGAGCAGGCCCCTAATTTCACAACTCTGCCTCATTGGCCTTTCCCCACCTGTCATAGCACAATCATCCTTCCTTGTTGTGTCAACATGTTTAAACCAATAATTTAGAGATTTTCAAGCTCATCATATCTTCTGAGGTCCTTGTAGGATGCACAGTGGGTGGGTAGAGAGACCCTGCCCCTGTCCAGGAAGTATTGGGTGGGAGAAAGTTAAGAGCACATTTCTGGTGGAACCTATCTAGTGGAGCTCAAATTTGGGCCCTACCTCTTTCTAACTGGGGGCTTTAACAAGTAATGAAAGCCAGTGTAAGTCTCACTTCATCTGTACAATGGTTATACTAATTATAATGGACGTCATCCCTATTTAAAACTTCACAAAGAATGTTTAGTGCTTCACATGCTTTCACACATGCAAATCTCAAGAGCCGTAAGAGTAGAGTTGTGGCGAGGGTTAGAAGAAGAGCTCTTAGCACATACAACACGTTCATAAGCAGTAATTATGATTATCACAAGCATTGTTCTTGACCTGAACTTGAGTTTCCACAATGTATAAACCAGGACTGAATCCCAGGACACAGGGCAGAGCCCAGGGAGCACCAAGAGTTCCCATGTGTTAAAGGCACCCAGTTCAGCCTAAAAGATTTCCATGTCTATGTTTAGCTAATCTTCACCTAGGAACCAGTCTTCACCCCAAATGCCCATCATTCTGTAGAGGAGGAAACTGAAATTCACAGCTATATTACTGTCACTGGACAGGTGTCAGTGAGGATATTAGAATACAGACTGGCCTACCGCCTCAGCCCAGCACTCTACACTATGAAACCTGTGGTCTAAATCCAATTGCACCCTCAAGTGGGGTACCTTCCCCAATGGGACACTTCACAATGTCTGTAGAGACTTTTGGTTGTGACAACAGAAGGAGGCTGGTAATGGCATTGTAGCAGGTGGAGGCTGGGGATGCTTCTAAACATCCTACAGTGTACAAGACATTCTCCCAGAACAAAGAATTCAATCCTGTACTAACTGTTAAAGTACTCCTTTGCAAAGGAAAGTGGATTCCATTTGCCAGTGAGACTAATCAGAGTTAGGCTCCAAAGATGGAGGGGAACATCTTCCCTGAAGAGTGAGTAACTACATGAACTTGGGTTTGGTTAGCAAAGAAGAATGAGGGAATGGATGTTGGGTGGGAATCCAGCCATGTCTGTCACAGTTGAGTAGCAGAGAAAGGACTTGTATGTCACATCAAGCTGGATTGAAGTCCTCCCTCTGCCACTTACCTCTTTAGTGACTTCTGCAGGTCTTGTAATTGCTCAGAATATCAACTTATTCTCATGAAAAACTGGAAACAATGGACATTATGAGTTGTATGTAGGTTACACTGGATCTCTGTATATGTAACTAGACCCACACTTAAAAATGATGCATGGTCTTTGATAAGAGCCACACAAATATTGACTATCTACTAATCTTGTTTCTTTATGCCACAGACACTAAAGCTACACAGTGGATAGAAATTCTTTGCATTCCAAACAGAGGAGAGCTCCATGTCAAACAGAGACAATGAAAAAACAGAGCATTTAGTGTAGAAAAGGGGCTCCTTTGCAGACTTGCTGCAGCAGACACCACAAGATGGAACATATTTCCAGTACCTGTTCAAGATCCTCTTTAAGTATAAACCTAAACCACACTCTGAGACTAACAACATAGTCACACATGCAATCACTAAGAGCCCTGTGAGAGGAGTATGGTGAGACAAACAGCACCACAGATCAAGGGTTCTCACAGAGGGAAGGGACAGGAGCTGGGTGGGAGCCTGCCAGAACCTGGGGCTGGCAGAGTTTGCAGAGCCAGCTGGCATCTATGCATTGAGTCATGGGTGGAAGATGATGGGACCCTACTGACTCTGAGTCTAGTGCCTCCCTCACTGTGCTGAACATGCCTCCCATCAATTTTCTGTTTTTTTATACACCCTCAGCTCAGTCTTCTGCTGATGGACGGGAGCCTTCTAGCCCTCTTGGTTAAGTAATTAGCCTAATAGGTGGAATGAATATTAATAATTATGGAAATATGGAGAACTGTCTTTTCCCAGGGGAGCAGCCAAGAGTTTGTCAAATGTATAGTGACTGAGCACAAGGTTCAGTAGAGTGGGTATCCCGTTTGGCAAGGAAGCTATATATAGTGCATGCTGATGTTGATCTGAACCGAAATGCTGTAGGATGGCTTCACATCCTACAAATTCCTGTTGCTGAAATTTTTCAGGTGTGGACAAGATGGCAACTGACTACATGGCTCTGCATATCTTCACAATGGTGGTGCAAGGAATCACCTGTGTCCTCAGCATCCTAGGCAATGGGCTTGTGATCTGGGTGTCTGGATTCCGGATGGCAATCACAGTCACCACCTTGTGCTATCTGAACCTGGCCTTAGCCGACTTCCTTTTTGCTGCCACTCTGCCATTCCTCATAGTTGTAAGTGCCAGGGAAGGACAATGGCCTTTTGGCTGGCTCATGTGCAAGTTAATTAACTTCTTGGGGGAAACAAACCTGTTGGCAAGTGTGTTCTTCACTGCCTTCATTGCTCTGGACCGCTGTATTTGTGTCTTGTGTCCAGTTTGGGCCCAGAACCACCGCACTGTAAGTCTGGCTATGAAAGCGATTACTGTACCTTGGATTCTTGCAGCAGTCCTTAATTTGCCAGTTTTCATCCTCTTTACTACACAAAAGGATGAAGAAAATAATGTATACTGCGGTTTTAACCTTGAAATCTGGGGGAACATCACTGAAGAAGAGAAGATACACAGGTTGTTCACCTCAGTAAAAACCATGGGGATCAGCCGCTTTGTCGTTGGCTTCACATTTCCAATGTCCATCATTGCTATCTGCTACAGTCTCGTTGCTGTGAAAATCTGCAAAAAAGGCATGACTAGTTCCAGCCGTCCCTTCTGGGTCCTCAGTGCTATTGTGGCCACCTTCTTCATTTGCTGGTTCCCCTGTCAACTGTGTCTTCTTCTGTTTGCAGTCTGGACCAAAGAGATACTGTTTGAAGGGAAGTACAAAATCCTTCTTTATCTAAGAGTCCTAACAGGTCTCCTAGCCTTCTTCAACAGCAGTATCAACCCAACACTCTACGTCTTCCAGGGAAAGGACTTTCAAAAGAGAGTGATCCACTCCCTGCCAGCCAGCCTGGTCAGGGCCCTAACCAAGGACTCAGCCCCAACCAGTGACACAACAACCAAATCTGTTTCACTTCCTACAGAGGCCAATTTGTAGGAGATGGCAGGTGATTGGGTGCATTATTGCACTCTGCCAGCTTCTACCCTGCTCTCGTTTCCAGCTTCATCTTACCTTGGGTCTTACTGAGTGTTATGTAAATTTTCTCCGGCCAGGAGACCATCAAAAGAGGCTAAGGGCTCCATCATTACATTCAGAGTTTATTAAGGGAACATACACACAAGGCTCAGATTCGGCAGCAGCAAGATAACATGGGTATCTCCCGTGCCACATGGAAGGCATTAAGGAGTTTATAGGACAGGGTAGGATGAATGGGAATGACCCACCTCAGTAAGGAAACACTGCCTTCTATTTACCCAGGCATGGTCATGGCCCAGTCCAGGAAGCAGCAATGCCTGGGGAAAAGGGCTGGTGCAGGGCAAGTCTCTAAGAAGATTTATGGGAAGCAATCTATGATCTAGCCTGAATCTAGCTGGATCTAGCTACACAATCTGGCAGTGGTCCCATTAGTGAATAGTTTGTTCTCCACAATGAACCCCTCATCATAAAGAATACTTGGGTGCCCCTGATTTCAAAGGAAAAAATGGACCTCAGGGTACTACTGATGTCATTTTTGGTTTTGGCACCTCAGTCCATGTACCCTGGGATAAGCGGAGATGGGAAGGAGTACAAGGAAAGAGAAGAGAAAGAGTGATGGGGAATCTTAAAGCTTAGATGAGAAAATAAGAGGAAAATGCTGGTATTTCACCATGAAGTAAGATGTTTGCTATAGATTGCTTTTAGCTGTTTTTATGTGACCACAGAAGTTTCCTATTCCTAATTTACTAACAGTTTTCTTCTTAATCATGAATAACTATTGGGTTGTATCATGTGCATGTTCTGCACATACTAAGAGGATCATATTATTTTTAGTGTTTTACTTATATCATCATAAACTATAATCCTTTTTGAACATTAAACTACCCTGGATTCCTAGAATAAACCACACTTACTCCTGATGTATTTTACATATTTCTAACTAATCTCACTAGATTGGTTTGGAACTTCCATATATATATTTGGAACTTCCATATATATATATATATATATATATATATATATATATATATGGGTTTGTTCTTTTTCTTTACTATCTGTGTCAAGTTTTACATCAAAAGGTGTAAAAAGAGGTGGGAAGCAAGTCCTCCAATTCTATTCTCTGGTGTCATATCTTTCATAAAAGTTTAGAGAAACTCACCAGTGAAGCCAGTTGGGTCTTGGGCTTTATGAGAAAACTTCTAAACAGGTTCGATTTCTTTAATAATTATCAGACTATTCTGATTTTCTATTTCCTCTTCTGTCAGTTTTGGTAACCAATGACTTCCAAGGAATTTAGCTATTTTATCCAAACTTTCAAATTTATTGTCATAAAACAGCATGATAGCCACATACAGTATATACAGTACTTGACACAGTTACCTTTACATAATAACAATGTAATCTCTCTGAGGGCCAGGTTTGGCCTTTATTGTTCATGAATGGATCCTGATTCTGTACGTGCAAAATAGTGCCTGACATGTGACAGACACTCAATGAGGAGTTACTGAATTAATGAATCAATAAAACATAGTATCACACAGGTGTCAACTGAAAACCTTTAATGTCTAAGTAAGATGAACTCTGAATTAATCATGAATTGGGCTGTGCTTCTCAAACTCCCAGTACTATTCCCCAAATTTACAAATCCTTACATGGTTTATATTTTTAGGAACACATCAGTTTTGACTTTCTGTTTCAAATACAATACTCTGGCTAACTGTTGACTCATATTTTTGTTTTGAAATAAATCGATCTGTAATATTAGCCAGCCTTTTTTCTTGGTTTCTGCAAATCATCACTCACACAATGTCATCTAATGCATAACACAACATCCTGATTCTTTGGCAAAGATGAACTAAAAATAAATATTCAAATACAAAAATATATAGTTTGGTCTCCATCCCTGGTTCTTGTAAATGGCTTCTAAACACTTGCGAAATTTTGTGAATGCTAGAAGTGTCTTTTTATTCATAAAGACCCCTTTGGATCACTCCAGAATTTATGCTAATGAGGTGAGTTAGGTTGGGTCCCTAGGTACCCTCTGTGGAACCAGGTGATAAAAGCCTTTGGAAATTTTAGCTCAACACACTGACCTCTGGGAATGGGAGTTGGGAGGGTGCTGGACATTAAGCTCTATAAAACTCTTTTTTTTTACTGAACCACTTTATAAAAGTCTTGAACAATAAGATTTCATGAGCTTCCTGTTGCTAAACACATCAAGGTGCTGGGGGGTGGCACCCAGTAAGAAAATGAGACTCTGCATACATACACCCCCCCCCATACCTCTTCTATGCATATCTCTGATCTGGCTGCTATTGAGTTGTATTCTTAATAATGAACTGTGAGATGTAAGTAAATTCCTTCCTGGGTTCTGTGAACCATTCTAGCCAATCATCCTGCCTGAAAAGGGGGCCATGGGAACCCCTGATGGACAGCTGTTCAGTCATAACTACAATGGACAACCTGGGACTCCCAAGTGGCATCTGAAGTGGGGGGTAGCCTTGCAGCCCTGAGACTTTTACCTTGTGGGATATGACCCTCATTCCAGATAGACAGTGTCAGACTGAACTGAATGGTAGAACACCCAGTTCAGGTCCACAGAGAACTGGAGAATTTCTTGGTGTAAAACACACACACACATATAGTGTCAGAAGTTTTGTTTCAGTGCAGAAACAAATTTTTGTTTAACCATGACCTGTCTTTTATTGCTTGCCTCCAAATCCTCTCACCTCAGTAATTGTTTCTTTCACTTTCCTAAATTTCATAATAAGAAAGGGCCTGGGCACCCATAATCCATGACCCTTGAAATTTAGAGGATGGAACTCCCATTTCCAATAGAAGGTGGGAGATAGGGGAAATATTCAGAAGTTAAGGTTCTAAAAAGAGTAAGCTGACCAAATATGGAAACTGTAAGAAGCTCTGACTTACCTGATTGGTTGAGTCTCATTGCCCCTCCCCTTGTCCTTCAATAAAGCATCTGCTGAAGCCCTTCCAGCCTGAGTTACTCCACAGGAAGCCAGGAACTGGCCACAGGAACAAGATCTCAGCTGGTGGTAAGTTCAAAGCCTGACTCTAAAGCTGGGGCTGTCCAATAAGAATCCACTTCCCACATATGGTTACTAAGCTCTTGCTAGTCTGACCTCAGAGGTGCTGTAGTCAGAAATGTATTTAGTATATTCAAAGACAGTACAAAAAAAGAGTGCTAAATACCTCAGTGACAATTCTTAGATGGGTTATGTATTCAAATGATATTCTGTATTTATTGACGTAAATAAAATATATTAAAATTAATGTTTTATTAAAATTAATTTCTTATACTTTATAAATTGTAAGTCACATATGAGGCTCACATTGATGGTTCTATTGGTCAGCATTACTATGGGGATGGAGCACTGGAAGAACTAGACAGTCTTCTGCAGCTTACATACTAATGTGGAGGGTATTTGTAATAAAACACAAATGAATGAACCAATAAGCAGAAACACCACCTGGTGACATAGGCTGTTCCTGGGGTGGCTGCTTTCTACTGTGGGTCAGGTATGACTTCTCTGAGGATATAATATCTAAGCTGAGGTAAGAATGTTCCAAGAGAACCAGATGTGAAAAGCTTGAAAGGAACAGCATAGAAGGCAGAAGGAACAGAGAAGCAAAAGCCCTGAGAAGGGAATGAGGTTGGCATATTCAAGGAATGGAAGGAATGCAGTGTGGATCCATCACGGTATATGAAAGGACACTGAATATGTGAGTGAGTCTGAGGGGCACACAGGTCAGAACCAGGAGGGCTTGGTAAACTTGAGTTAGGAGTTGGAAAGCCATTGGAAGGTGTTGAGGAGCATAATCTCATGGATGATTAGTGTTTCTAAAACATCATTCGGCTTATGTCTGGAGAATGGATCGGGGTGGGGGGCAGCATCAGTGGCAAGAACAAGCTATTTGCAAGGTTAGTGCAAATAAGCAGCCAGACAAGAGCCAGAGACAAAAGTGGTGGTGATAAAAATGATTCCACACAGAGACTTAGTAACTTTGTAGATAGAGTGATTTATCTGAATTTGATGGTCATGGAAAGGGAATCCAGTGGTGTGGTAGATTTGGAAATTTAACAACTGAGTGTTAAGTTCCAAACAGACACAGGATATTCAGAGTGGCGGATTTGGGAGGATGGAAGAACTAATTTAGAGTTTGGTAATTAAGAGGGGTGGAAACAGGAGAGAGGTGGGAGGGCTGAGGGGTGGGCTGAGATGGGAGTAAAAGGCAGAACTGTACTTGAACAATTAAAATTAAAAGGAGTTTGGTTTAGGTAATGTTAGGTTTGAAGAGAAACTGAACAGAGATGAGTTGGACTACACAGCTATAAAGACAACCAAGAATCTATTGTGTGTGCATTTCATCACCTAAAGGCATAAGAAGATGTGTTTTTAGAAAAATTAAGGGGTTTAAATGTCCACATCACTGAGCTATAGGGTAAGAACTGAAAAGGCATGCCTGGAGCAGGGACATGGAGGCCATCAGTGTCCTTCAGGGGAGTACAGCCCATGGCATAGTCAGGACCCAAGTCAGTATGTGTGAGTTTAGGAGAAAGGTGAGATGACAGGTAGAGACACTACCTTCTAGCTGTGGCTGTGAATCCCCTTCACTGACAGAATTTTCTTGCAA
This sequence comes from Phyllostomus discolor, assembly GCF_004126475.2. NCBI lineage: Eukaryota > Metazoa > Chordata > Mammalia > Chiroptera > Phyllostomidae > Phyllostomus > Phyllostomus discolor. The sequence goes on from NC_040914.2 coordinate 22,669,467, forward strand.
GAACAGGGCTCAAGCTGGAAAGAAACATGGGCCAAGGATGGTTGCCTTGTGAAGGGATGACAGATGATCATGTCTGTGTGATAGAATGATCTAGTAGAAGGAAAATCTTGGGGATGTTCTGGCAGGAAGGAAAAGTGATCCTGCAAGAGAAAAATTCTTCGGAAGGTGAGGGAGAGAGGGATCCAGAGCAAACGTGAAGGGGGAAGGAACAAGCACTCTGGATTCACTGTAACAGGTACAGATAAATGGGAGGGTTTGGGAGACAGAAAGTTACAACATTCACAATTACTACCACTTTCTCATGAAAACATGAGGTACCGGCATCAGCTGAGAGCAGTAATGCAGAGGAGATTAAGAATTTTGAGGAGAAAGCAGAACTGAAACGATTACTTCAAAGCATGGAAATGTGAACATCATGAAGAAATAGAGTAAAATAACAAGGAACTACTAAGTTTGTGTGTGAAATCTGTGGTCTAAATATAGTTGCACCCTTAGTAATTATAATATTGGGCAGGTCGCCTCCTCTGCCAAGGTCATGAATGATTTACTTATCAAAACCAAGGATGCTGTCACTGGAGACGATAAATTGTACAGTGACCAGCACCTTTTAAGAGTCACCAAATAGCAGGCATCGTAATGCATCCAAGTACCACCTGGGACACACAGGTTCTCCCCTACTCTGGACTGAGAGAGCAGGCCCCTAATTTCACAACTCTGCCTCATTGGCCTTTCCCCACCTGTCATAGCACAATCATCCTTCCTTGTTGTGTCAACATGTTTAAACCAATAATTTAGAGATTTTCAAGCTCATCATATCTTCTGAGGTCCTTGTAGGATGCACAGTGGGTGGGTAGAGAGACCCTGCCCCTGTCCAGGAAGTATTGGGTGGGAGAAAGTTAAGAGCACATTTCTGGTGGAACCTATCTAGTGGAGCTCAAATTTGGGCCCTACCTCTTTCTAACTGGGGGCTTTAACAAGTAATGAAAGCCAGTGTAAGTCTCACTTCATCTGTACAATGGTTATACTAATTATAATGGACGTCATCCCTATTTAAAACTTCACAAAGAATGTTTAGTGCTTCACATGCTTTCACACATGCAAATCTCAAGAGCCGTAAGAGTAGAGTTGTGGCGAGGGTTAGAAGAAGAGCTCTTAGCACATACAACACGTTCATAAGCAGTAATTATGATTATCACAAGCATTGTTCTTGACCTGAACTTGAGTTTCCACAATGTATAAACCAGGACTGAATCCCAGGACACAGGGCAGAGCCCAGGGAGCACCAAGAGTTCCCATGTGTTAAAGGCACCCAGTTCAGCCTAAAAGATTTCCATGTCTATGTTTAGCTAATCTTCACCTAGGAACCAGTCTTCACCCCAAATGCCCATCATTCTGTAGAGGAGGAAACTGAAATTCACAGCTATATTACTGTCACTGGACAGGTGTCAGTGAGGATATTAGAATACAGACTGGCCTACCGCCTCAGCCCAGCACTCTACACTATGAAACCTGTGGTCTAAATCCAATTGCACCCTCAAGTGGGGTACCTTCCCCAATGGGACACTTCACAATGTCTGTAGAGACTTTTGGTTGTGACAACAGAAGGAGGCTGGTAATGGCATTGTAACAGGTGGAGGCTGGGGATGCTTCTAAACATCCTACAGTGTACAAGACATTCTCCCAGAACAAAGAATTCAATCCTGTACTAACTGTTAAAGTACTCCTTTGCAAAGGAAAGTGGATTCCATTTGCCAGTGAGACTAATCAGAGTTAGGCTCCAAAGATGGAGGGGAACATCTTCCCTGAAGAGTGAGTAACTACATGAACTTGGGTTTGGTTAGCAAAGAAGAATGAGGGAATGGATGTTGGGTGGGAATCCAGCCATGTCTGTCACAGTTGAGTAGCAGAGAAAGGACTTGTATGTCACATCAAGCTGGATTGAAGTCCTCCCTCTGCCACTTACCTCTTTAGTGACTTCTGCAGGTCTTGTAATTGCTCAGAATATCAACTTATTCTCATGAAAAACTGGAAACAATGGACATTATGAGTTGTATGTAGATTACACTGGATCTCTGTATATGTAACTAGACCCACACTTAAAAATGATGCATGGTCTTTGATAAGAGCCACACAAATATTGACTATCTACTAATCTTGTTTCTTTATGCCACAGACACTAAAGCTACACAGTGGATAGAAATTCTTTGCATCCCAAACAGAGGAGAGCTCCATGTCAAACAGAGACAATGAAAAAACAGAGCGTTTAGTGTAGAAAAGGGGCCCCTTTGCAGACTTGCTGCAGCACAGACACCACAAGATGGAACATATTTCCAGTACCTGTTCAAGATCCTCTTTAAGTATAAACCTAAACCACACTCTGAGACTAACAACATAGTCACACATGCAATCACTAAGAGCCCTGTGAGAGGAGTATGGTGAGACAAACAGCACCACAGATCAAGGGTTCTCATAGAGGGAAGGGACAGGAGCTGGGTGGGAGCCTGCCAGAACCTGGGGCTGGCAGAGTTTGCAGAGCCAGCTGGCATCTATGCATTGAGTCATGGGTGGAAGATGATGGGACCCTACTGACTCTGAGTCTAGTGCCTCCCTCACTGTGCTGAACATGCTTCCCATGAATTTTCTGTTTTTTTATACACCCTCAGCTCAGTCTTCTGCCGATGGACGGGAGCCTTCTAGCCCTCTTGGTTAAGTAATCAGCCTAATAGGTGGAATGCATATTAATAATTATGAAAATATGGAGAACTGTCTTTTCCCAGGGGAGCAGCCAAGAGTTTTGTCAAATGTATAGTGACTGAGCACAAGGTTCAGTAGAGTGGGTATCCTGTTTGGCAAGGAAGCTATATATAGTGCATGTTCATGTTGATCTGAACAGAAATGCTGTAGGGTGGCTTCACAGCTGACAAATTCCTGTTGCTGAAATGTTTCAGGTGTGGACAACAGGATGGAAACCAACTCCTCCATCATCTCTCTGAATGCATCCCATGAGAATCTCTTTGAGTCTCCTGTGTTCATTGCTCTCCAAATCACCTCATTGGTGGTTCATGGGATCACCTTTGTCCTCGGCATCCTGGGCAATGGGCTTGTGATCTGGGTGGCTGGATTCCGGATGGCACGCACAGTCACTACCTTGTGTTACCTGAACTTGGCCTTAGCTGACCTCTCTTTCATTGCCACTCTACCATTCCTCATGGTCTCAATGGCCATGAAAGAACATTGGCCTTTTGGCTGGTTCCTGTGCAAGTTAATTTACATCATCGTGGACATTAACCTGTTTGGGAGTGTCTTCCTCATTGCCTTCATTGCTCTGGACCGCTGTGTTTGTGTCCTGCATCCAGTCTGGGCCCAGAACCACCGCACTGTAAGTCTGGCTACAAAAATAATCATTGGACCCTGGATTCTTGCAGTAGTCCTTACCTTGCAAATTGTCCTTTTCTTGACTACTGTAAGCGATAGCTCAGGGAATACGTACTGTACTTTCCACTTTGCACCCTGGGTTAGCACCACTGAAGAGCTGATAAAGATGCTCATCACTGTATTGACAGCCAGAGGGATCATCCGGTTTATGATTGGATTCCTTATGCCAATGTCCATCGTTGCTATCTGCTATGGGCTCATTGCTGCCAAAATCCGAAAGAAAGACATGATTAATTCCAGCCGTCCCTTACGGGTCCTCGCTGCTGTTGTGGCTTCCTTCTTCATTTGCTGGTTTCCCTTTCAACTGAATGCCCTTCTGGGAACAGTTTGGTTCAGAGAAATAGAGTTTAAGGGTAAATACAAAGTCATTAAAAACTTGTTATACCCAACGAGCTCCTTGGCATACTTCAACAGCTGCCTCAACCCAATGCTCTACGTCTTTGTTGGCCGAGACTTCCGAGACAGACTAATCCAATCCCTACCAGCCAGTCTAGAGAGGGCCCTGATGGAGGACTCAGGCCCAATAGAGGACTCAGCCACGACCAGTGACACAACTAAATGTGTTTCACCTCCTACAGAGGCTGAGTTACAGGCAATGTGACTGGGGCTGGGGGACATTTTCAAACTCTGCCTACCCTGCTCCCAGTTCCTGCCTCATCCTACTTTGGTGCCCCATGAATGGCAAGAAAGAAAATGGACATAAGGGTATATTGGTGTCCTGTCTTGTTCTAGTACCTCAGGCTATACCCTGAGGTAAGCAGAGGTGGGAAAGAGTACAAGAGAAGAGAAGTGAATGATGGGGAATCTGGAAAGCTTAGCTGAGAGAGTATATTATGGGGAAAACTTTGGTATTTCACCATTTAGTAAGATATTTGCTGTGGTTTTTTTGTAAGCTTTTTTTAATCAGACTATGGAAGTGTTTTTTACTCCCATGTAACTAAAGAGTTTCTTCCTTTTTAACTCATGACTAGCTATTGCAGTGTGTGAAATGTATTTCTGAATATATTAAGGTGATTATATTTATCCTTTCATTTATATCATTATAAATTACATTTATTTTTTAATGTTTGGCTACCCACTTTTTCCCAGAATAAACCACACTTGGGCATGATTTACTATACATATTTCTAATTAATATCACTTGATTGGTTTGCAATTTCTCATTTTATGTTTATGTAAAATTGATCTGTTCTTCTACTTTCTTCTAATGTCTGTGTCAGGTTTCATATCAAACATGTAACAGCCTTCTAAAAAGTGCTGGGAAGTGATTCCTCTGATGCTATTCTCTGGTGTTATATGTGTTATAAATGTTTACAGAAATTCACCAGTGAAGCCCACTGGGTCTCGGGTCTTCTTTACAGGAAGTCTTTTAATATTAGGTTCTATTTCTTTAGTAGTTATTAAAATCTTCAGACTTTAGATTTCTGTCCATTTTTATAAACTCTTTCAAGAAATTGAGCATTTCATACAAATTATCGAATTCCTTGGCATGAAATTGTATAATCACTATTTACAGTACTTGGTATGATTTCCTTTACATAATGAAAATGTAAGCTATCTGAGGGCAGGGATTTGATCTGTACTGTTCTCTAATGGATTCCTATCCCCTATGTTTAAAATAGTGCCTGGTATGTGACAGACACTCAATGAACAGTTACTGAATTAATGAATCAATAAACATAGTATCACACTGGTGTCAAGTGAGAACCTTTGATGTCCAATTAAAGTTATCTCTGACCATCATGTCATGAGTTGAGCCATGTCCAGTGAACTCTCAGCCCAAAGCCCACAATTTTTACAAATCTTCATGTGGTTTATATTTTCATAAACACCTTAGAGTTTCACTTTCTATTTCAAATAAAGCACTCTGGCTGTTGCCTTACAACTTTGTTTTCAAATAAATCAACTCACAATATAACTCAGCCTTTTTCCTTGCTTTCTGCAAATAATCACTCATAAATTGTCCTTCATTGTATAACATACTTTCCTAACTAATTGGCAAAACACACACACACACACGCCCACAAAATACATGTTAGGTAGTCTTGTTACCAAAAGTTCTTTACCCAGAAGGCTAGACTTTGGGTGGTGGGCACACAATGCAATATACAGATGATGTATTATAGGATTGTGCACCTAAAACTTATGGGTTGTTAACCTATGTTACTGTAATACATTAAACTTTTCAAAAATCCTTCAATCATCCATTGATTTTATTCAGTCAGCCTTTCCTTTTCCTTCATGTCACCCCTAAGGTTTTTGTTTTTCCAATACAGAGTTTATTCATTTCACCTGCATTCTTGACTCCTAGAAATGCTTTTTTTTTAATCATCACCTGAGGATATGTTAATTGATTGTAGAGAGGGAGGAAGAGAGAGAGAAACATTGATGTGAGACAGAAACATTGCACCCCGACCAGAGATGAAACCCACAACCTAGGTATGTGCCCTGACCATGGATCAACTTGCAACCTTTTGATGTATGGGACAATGCTTCAACCAAGTTACCTGGTCAGGGCTAGAAATGCATTATACTACCCAAGAAATGTATACCCTCCAATGTCCTTCTAAGGTGTGGCCTCAGAAAATAAGAAACAAGAAATACAATAGGGATGGTTGGGGTGAACAGGATCTAATAAATGGTGATGGGAGATGGTTTGACTTTGGGTGCTGGGCACACAGTGCAATATACAGATCTTGTATCACAGAAATATACACTTGAAATTTATATGATTCTATTAACCAATATTACCCCAATAAATTTAAACTTTAAAAAACTTTTAAAAATGTGATAAAAACAAAACAAGAAATCCAACAGGGTAGAGCCATCAGCCATAAAGGATGGTGTACAACCTCTAGATAGGAGAGCCACTACTTCCAAAGCAGCTAAGAAACCTCTTCCACTGTCAGGGCAGGGAGTTCTTACTATTCCTGCCCACTGGCCTTGGTTAATTACAGTACGGTTGTGCCTGCTACATCCTCTCCACTTTTCTGTGCTCCATTGGAAGTTTCCATTGAGGACACTTCATTACTATTGTTCCATCGTATATTTGGAGTCTGGAAGTTGAGGATTCTTGTAAGTTCATGGAACATTTACGACAAAGAAACACTTGTAGACCTGAATGAGTCTAAAACTTCAAAATAAAACTTTAGGCTGTCACCCTGGGGAAGGATGGAACTACTTCTATTTGCAGAGAAGAGTATCCAAAAATGGTGAATAGACAAAGGGGTAGGATGTGGCAGAGACTCCAAGCTTCCTACTCAATATTTGCCCTTTCCTTCCTTGCCAAAATTTGTGAAAATTCATACACCTAAAACAATACTTTCTTCAGTCATCTTTTCACCTAAACGTGAATAAATTCAAAGCAATGAGACACAATGGTCGAATCACATCAGTACGTAAAGAGTTTCCTTGTTCTTTTTAATACTTGCATTGTATCCCATTAATGTGACAAAATTTGCTTAACCAGTCACATATTTTTTTAAAAATTTTTAAATATTTTATTTATTTTTAGAGAGAGAAGAAGGGAAGGAGAAAGAGAGGGAGAGAAATATCAATGTGTGGTTGCCTCTCACATGCCCCCTACCAGATACCTGGCCCACAACCCAGGCATGTGCCCTGTCTGGAAAGCAAACCAATGACCCTTTGAATCACAGCCCACACTCAGTCTACTGAGCTATTCCAGCCAGGGCTTAACCAGTCACATATTAATAAACAGTTAAATTGTGTCTAATCACTTCTCTGGCCTTTTGGCTAATATCCATTGTAAATTGTTTCTAATCTTTTGCTGTTACCAACAATGTTGCTATGAATAACTGCAAACACATCCCTTTAAATACATATGGGTTTATCTGTAGGGTAAATTAAATTTAGAGAGAGAGGAAGGGGTGGAAAGAGAGAGAGATTGATGGGTTACTTCCCAAACATGCCCCAACCGCCCAACTGAGGATCAAACCAGCAACCTTTTGGTGTAGGTGGACTAGCTCCAACCAACTGAACCACCCAGCCAGGGCACATCCCTTCTCCTTTTCACTAAAGAAGACTCATAGCTTCTGGAGTCCAGGCTGCCTGAAGTCAGGGAACCTATTTGTGTCTAAGTTATGTTATCTAAAGTTGGGGTTATTAGAAGAGAGAAAGGAGGGGGGTCAAAGGGAACAAATGCTAAACAACTCTGGCGTGACCTGACTTTGCTGCAGCTCACCGTCCCTTATTCATCTCAAGAGCTAATGAAAACTCATCATGGAACACAGTTGCCACCTAGTGGTCCCTTGGAACTAAAACACAATTAAGGGAGTGGAAGTTCTGCTCAGTCTCGCTTCACCTCCAGTCTCTGGAGAACTTGCTTACTTCCCTCAGCTTCTCTCAGTTTTGTTGGCTCCTCTGAATAAATAACCTTCCGGGAAATCCAGGGTCTCTTCCTGGCCCTCTCCTCAACCCTCACTGTTATTATACCAAAAAAAAGAAAATGGTTATAAACGTTTTGCAACCTTGGGACATTCTCTGTTGTACTACTCTTTTCCCCTCACATTCTCATTCCCTCCTGCCCCGTACCTCAGAATACCACCTGTTGCAGTGTTTCTTTCCACATGTTGATTTCTAATGTGGTCACAACAGAGTCAGCTAGGGAGGTAGTTGAAAAGACAGATTGAGAAACTACATATTCCATTATTCAGCCATGAAAGAGAGAGAGAGAGAGAGCGCGCACAAATTCTGCCATTTACAACATAAATGGACCTTGAGGGCATTATGCTAAGCAAATGATCTTACTTCCATGTGAAACTTAAAAACAAATTCAACACCAAACTCATGTGCTTACCAGCAGTGGAGGAGAAATTGGAGGAAGGTAGTCAAAAGGCAAAATTTCCCGTAGTAAATAGGATAGAAGTACTAGGGACATGATGTATGTACAATGTGATGATTATAGCTAAAACCACTATAGGACATATAGGAAACTTGTTAATAGAGTAAATTGTAAGAGCGCTCATCACAAAGAAAATTTTTTCTCTTTATTTCACCTATGAGATGATAGATACTAAGTGATTATAGTAATTTACAATATATGTATGTCAAACCATTACACTGTGTACCTTAAACTTATACAGTAATGAATGTCAATTACCCTTAATAACACTGGGAGGGGGAGGGGATGGCTATATATTCTGAAAAATTCTTCAGCTCCTAGATACTTACCCAAGAAAGTAAAAATCACATTTCAACAAAAAGATTACAAGAAGGTTCTAAGTAGCTTTATTCATAATGGCCCCAAACTGGAAACAACCCAGGAATCCATCAATAGGAATGTACACTGTGATATACTCATTTATGTTTTCTGCAGGTTTCTGTATGTTATACCTCACAATTTTTTATTAAAGTTAAAAAAATACAGGGTGTTAGGAATCTGTAAAACAACTGTAAGGTAAATATTAGCTCCAGTCTCTACTATTCATTTATATAAAATGTCTGGCATTAAATCAAAGGATAAAAAATACACACAAAGAAAAAAATTATACATATCAAAGAAGAGAAACACATAAAAGATAGACCTGGAGAAAAGCCCAGATTTTTGAATTATCAGACAGGGACTTCATTACAAAAATGCAAAAGGATTTAATGGAAAAAATAAAAGTACAGAATTTTGTGGAAAAGGTGGGCCATGTACCAAAAGCTGGGAAATTTCAGCAGGAGACAGAATAACCAAATAATGGAAATTGTAGAAATGAAATACAATCTCAGATGTGTTTACAGCAGATTAAAGTAAAAATTAAAAATGAGTAAAACTGGATTCAAATCAATAGAAAGACTCAAGATTGAAATATAAAAAGGAAAAAAAGAGCGGGAATATAAACAGAGTGGAGTGTCCAAGATCTGTGAGAAAATGTCAAATGGCCTAATAAAAAATTAATCAGTAAAAAATATAGGGAGACTTAAACAATACAACACAATGACCTAATTGGCATGAATAAAATACTACACCCCACAGAACACGATACACAAAATTCTTTTATGTGAAGCATAAAATGCCTCAATAAACATCAAAGACTTGAAATCACAAAAAGTATATTCTCTGATCACAACACATCAAATTAAAAATCAGTAACAAATTACACAACTAAAAAATGCCCAAATAGTTGAAAAATTAAACATACATTTAAACAACCCATGGGCTGTAGGAAAAATCTCAAGGAAAATTGAACTGAATGGTAATAAAAATAAAACATATCACACTTTGTAATTTGCAACCAAAGGAAGTACTTAAAGAGAAATTTTTACCTTTAGTGCTTTTAATAAAAGAGAAAAGTGTGAACTCAATATCTAATCCTCCCCTTAAGAAACTAGAAAATGATCAAGTTAAACCTGAAGGAAGTATAAAAAGGTGCTAACAAGAAAAGTTGAAATAGATAAATAGAGATCAATAGAGAAAATCAACAAAGTCAGTAAGTAGGTTATTTTAAGATGTCGATAAAATTGACGAATCCCTAGAAAGTATGAATTACCTTAGGAATGAATAAAGGGACATCATTATAGATCCTCAACATATTAAAAGGATCTGATGATTTTATACCACTATATTCAACAATTTTTATGAAATCAACAAGTTCCTTGAAAAGCACAACATATAAAATTGACACAAAGAACTATAAAATCTAAATAGTACAATATTAAGAAGTTGAATTCCTCATCCAAACCCACTAAGAAAACTCCAGGCCTACATTGTTTGACCTGTGAATTCTATCAAACATTTATGAATGAAATAGCACCAACCTTATAACAAACTCTTCCAGAGACAGAGGAGAAGGGAACAACTCAGTTTACTTTTAAATACATTGGTTCAAAATAAAGAACATTGTGCTTAAAGAGAAATATAATTTTTAGGAACTAGAATCCATATTATCTTTAATATAACTGAAATTCAAGAAAAGTAGTTTTTCTTTTTTATCATTGTTAGAAATTAACTGAAAATGACCAATACCTTAACTAATATTTGTATTACGCAATTTTAGAAAAGGGCATACTTTGCAAATGATTGGTTTTATAAAGGTAGGCTTTCTTACACTGATATGGCAATACCTAGAAGAAAAAAAATACCTATTTCTTTAAAACAATAATAAAAACCTTGGTTTCTAATAATTTGTTACATGGAAATTTGCAGGGAAGCAAAAATAAAGCCAAATAATTTAATTCTTACTGTTGAAAAATCTGCATAGAGTAGGTTTCTGAAGTATTTGGCTAATAAAATAAGTTGTTCTGATATTACTGGCAGATACTTCATGAAATCCTAAGACGACAAAAACATTGGAAAGACACTATGAAATCTTACTGTTTAAATATAAGCAATTCCTTAATTCCCAAGAGCTTATACACCTTTTGCCAATTAGGCATCATCATGAAAACAAAAGAAAGTGATGTGTTTTTTATTCACACACTAGTACTTTTTGAAATTGTAATATATTTCATACAAAGGAATATCTATTATTTGTATGTTAGAAAAAATTTACTGAAGACTTAAGAGAGAATACTATCAACACTGCTGGAAGCTTCCTTACCAAATATCCCTGCATACCAAGAAGTAACTACTGGGGGGGGGGGGGCATTGAGAGGGGAAGATGGGAGGTAAGTAGGGCAGGGGAGAGCAATGGAGGAAAATGGGGACAACTGTAATTGAATAATAATTTAAAATTTTTATAAGAAGTACTATGCTAAATCTTCTGTCTAGCATTCCCTGACTTTTCTTTACAGTTTTGCTAAATATGTACCTCTAAGAAACTTATTTGATCACTTAATTTTATTACATATTATACTGTTTTCTTTCTATGATCAGATTTCTCAGTTGACATTGTATTTGTGAGATTCAATCACACTGATAACTGTATCTCTAGGTAATTTTTTTTCACTGTGGTATAATGTGCCATTAATGAACATGTGTATTTTTTCCTTTGCATATCAAAAATATATAAAATAACCTTTTTTAAAAAAATAAAGGGAACTGTCCTTGTTCCAATTACACATTCATAAATGAGCATAGAAAATAGGAATTTCAACCCTTTCAGAAATAGTGGGAAAATCAGCTTCTTACTTCCCTCTACAACCTCAGTCATTCCCATTCATAAAACTACGTTGATGGTATACCAATTCACACTATTTCAGTTATGATGCTGTATTGGTATACTAAATGCAACTGCTGGAATTTTTTTAAAAAGTCAAAAACCAAAATCACGAATTACTTTGTTGAGTAAGTCTATACAAAACTTCAGTATAGTTTTGACATCTAGAACCACACTGATATTTTGCATACAAAAAACTAACATCAAGCCCTGGCTGGCATAGCTCAGTGGATTGAGCGTGGGCTGCGAACCAAAGCATCGCAAGTTCAATTCCCAGTCAGGGCACATGCCTGGGTTGCAGGTCATGCCCCCCAGCAACCACACATTGATGTTTCTCTCTCTCTTTCTCTCTCCCTTCCCTCTCTAAAAATAAATAAATAAAACCTTAAAAACACTAATATCAACAAGCATAGGCAGAAAATTCTAAAATAGAATATAACCAGAAAATAGCAAATTTAATTACATATTATTCATAACCACAACAAAGTGATCTTAGAAACTGTTCCAAGTAACTTTTCAACATGGTATTTTAACTTGACACTCTAATATTTGGGATGAAAAGAACTATAAATGAATATTAACTCTAGTCAGTAAGTTTTTCACAACAGCATAGATTAGCTGCCCTGAAATTCCTTTTTGCATATTCTAGGGGTGGAGAAAGTGAGTAAATATTTTTAGGATAATGGGAGAGAAATCTTGACAGTGTTGGAAAACAGAGTAAGAAATATGGAGAGGGGGAAGACTAGAATGAGTTCAGTGTTGTATTTAAATGAGAATTATCAGTGTGATTCATGGTTATATACATACATGTACACATACAAACATACATAGACACAAATATATAGCAGTGTGTTTCTTAAATTCTATCTACCAGGACAGCCTAAAGGCAATGACCTCAGTAACAATGGGGATATCAGCACCCTGATATTTACTTCTTTAAAAAAACTTTATTTTTAGTGAGAGGGGAAGGGAAGGAGAAAGAGAGGGAGAGAAACATCTGTGGTTGCCTCTCACACACCCACCACTGGGGACCTGACCTGCAACCCAGGCATTGAACTGGCAAAACTTTGGTCCACAGGCCAGCGCTCAGTCCAATGAGCCACACCAGCCAGGGCTGATTTTTGTTTCTAAATACAACTCTGCACCTTAAAAACCTAGGACTCCTTGGAGAAATCACTGATTCCAGTACTGAGGCAAGGAAAATAAAGCAGCCCAGACAATATTCCTGAACCAAACAAAGTACTCAAAAAATGGTGGAAATATATCAAATAGATACACAAGCCAAGTTAACAGGACTTGCATTGGCCAAATCTGGAAAAATATGAGCGCAAAACAATGATAGCAAAGATGGTAAATCAGTGACTAAAATAACTCTCAGATCCATCGACATTAAACAAACAAACAAACAAACAGATAAATGGGGGAGGAAAGCCCTTCCTTACAGAATTCCAAATATTAAATATATACAGAATAAGTAAAAAATCACTAGTTTGTAGCCATCATGGTAACCACTGAACCAGGTGAGAGTAACCAGTGGTTGGTAAAACCACCCAGCAGGGCAAAGTTCATCCACAAAGCATGGCCCTGATGGTGGAGAAGCTCAGTGAAGGCTACAGGAGAGATGGAACTCATCAGCAAGGAACACTAAAGTGAAGGCCAGGGGAACTCCAGCCAGCCAGTCTGCTGGTAGCCACGCATTCAATTAAAAAAAAAAAAAAAGCACACCAAAACATAATCAGAAAGAGAAAAAACCCCTTTGCTATGGCCACATAATGTCCCTTCTGTATTCTCTATTACTAACCCTACAACTGCACCAAGTGACAATGGAGACATCCACAGGTCCAGCTCTAGCATCATTAAGTGGGGTTAAGAAGAAGGGTAGATTGGGTCTGAGTTGATACACTGATACAGGAAGTAACCAAAAAGGACATACTAGGTGTATTCTTATGCAACTAGCTTGTGTACGTGGTTTGTGACATGCAACACTTTGAGGAGGGTGGCCCTCAGCCACTTATTTCCTGTGTTTAGCATTCTATGGTACTGATGTATGTTTCATGAGCTTGGACATTCACTGTAACTGGGATTGCCTCACCCCCTTTTTGAATATGCTGGAACATTTTCTCTATATTCTCAAATTTATAGCTAGACTGATTAAAGAAACATAACTATGTCCGCTAAATTGGGAAGAACACTTTGCTGTGCCCTTACCTTCCCCTCTCCAAAGGAAACAGGATAAACTGTCGCATCTTTGAGTTATCCCAATAGTTTCTGTCTGTGGTGTCTATGCTGCCTTTTTGTTTGTGTTGGCCTATTGGTAGAACAGGACGTTTCCTCTCATCTCTGCTGTCATGGTGGTAAACTCTGTTGTTATGGGATCTAGGCCATGCCTCAAGGAGGCCTGTATGCAGGGTATTCTCCCTGTCTCCACTTAGGAGGCATGATGAGTAGAACTGCCTAGCTAAATGTGTCTGACCTGAACCTGGGACTATCTTCATAGCTACACATCCAAAATATTAGGTGTTTATAGATAAATTGCATTCTTCTCTAATAATATTGTGGTTTATAATACAGGGTCTGGCACAAATAATGCCTCTTTCTTATTCCAAAATTATGAGCATGTAATTCTGTAACCTAACAATATCATACTCAAGCACATCATATAACATTTTAGGTGAAACGTTCAAATTAAAACTATAAATTATTACACCCATATCATTACCCTCCCAATCACACTCAGACAGGCCTTTCTTCTGCTGGACCCTATTATAGTCTTTATCCACAATTCGAGTTATGTCTTCCCAAACCTTTGGAATTTCTTAAGTGTTGAGGGTGTTAAAAGTGTCTTTTGTCTCATTATTGAGGTCATTTTTGGAAAACACCAGGATGAGAGCTGGTTGCTAGCGGAGCCAACCATGTGAGGGGCAGGAAATTGAATCAATTGCCAATAGCAATGATGCAATCAATCGTGGCTATATAATGAAGCTTCCATGAAAACCCAAGAGAAAGAGGTTCAGAGAGCTTCCAGATTGGTGAACACATGGAGATGTGGGGATGGTGGCATGCCTGGAGAGGGCATGAAGGCTTCACGCCCCTCCCCATATACCTTGCCCTATGTATCTCATCCATCTGTCCCTGCATTGGATCCTTTTACAAAAAAAAAAAAAAAAAAAAAGGTAATCTAGTAACATGTTTGTGAGTTCTGTGAGCCATTTTAGCAAATTAAACAAACCAAATAAAAGGGTTGTAGGAAACTAATTTATAGCCCATCAGGCAGAAGTACAGGTAATAACTTAAGACTTGTGACTGGCATTCTGTGTTGGAAGGAGTCACTGAAACCTGTAATTTATTTTTTAAGACGATTTTATTTATTTTTAGAGAAGTGAGGGAAAAGAGGAAAGAAATAGTGACCTGGTCCGTAACCTAGACATGTGCCCTGACGGAGAATCAAACTGGTGACCTTTTGGTTCCCAGGCCAGCACTCAATCCACTGAGCCACACCAGCCAGGGTGAAACCTGCAGTTTATAGCCATTGGTCAGAAGCATCCATCTGAACAGAGGGGCCAATCTTGTGGAACAGAACCCCTAACCCATGGAACCTGATGCTTTCTCTAGGAACACAGCATCAGAAAAAGAGCTGAATTCTTGGACTGTCAGACACCCTGCTGGCATCTGAGGACTATTTGTTGGTATGTGAAACTACCTACCCTACACTCACCCCCAGAAACATACAATGAAATTGGTACCAGAACCAATGTACCATCCCTCCAAAGGAGGTATACTTGAGTCCTAACCTCCAATACTTCAAAATGTGACTGTATTTGGAAATACAGTAGTTACATATGTAATTAGTTAAGATGATCATATGAAGACACAGAGGCACATGGGAAGAATGCCATGTGATGATGGAGGCAGAGATTAGACTTGTACCCTGGCAAGCTAAGGAATGCCAAAATATTGCCAGCAAGTCTACTAGGAGCTGGGAGGCAAGGAAAAATTCTCCAACAGGGGTCAGAGGGAGGATGGCACTAATAACACCTTGATTTTGAACTTCTAACCTCCAGAACTTTGTTGTTTTAAGCCACTCCGTTTATAGTACTTTCCTATGGCAGCCTTAGGAAATTAATAAGACTAGGTTTTAGAGGGGAAAGTAGTGGGAAGCACATCTGGCCATGGGTCTAAGCCTTGATCCTCCTATAAGCAATACCACCAATAAAGGTAACGTTTTAATATTTATTTATTTGAAAATAGCAGCCGCTTCCAGTTTCTCAGGACTTGACTCAGAAAAGAAAAGTTGTGATATCCTTCACTCTTAAAACTCAATTAGTTTTGCCCTGCCCAGTGTGGCTCAGTTGGCTGCTTAACCAAAAGACTGCAGATTTGAATCTTGGTCAGGGCACGTACTTGGGTTGTGGGTTCAACCCCCAGTACTGGCATGTAGGATCCTCAGTCTGGCACATACAATCCCTGGTCCAGGGATGTAAAAAGCCTGGTCTGAGCACCTACAAGAGGCAACCAGTAGATGCTTCTCTGTCTCATTGATGTTTCTCTTGCTTCCTTCCTCTCTCTCTAAAAGCAATGAAAAATTTCCTCAGGTGACGATTATTTTTTAAAAACTCAATTATTTTACATGGATATTTTTTTAAGTGACAACCAAAAGACAATTTGTTTTAAAAACTTTTTTATTCCGAAGGGCTGAAAAGAAATACCAGTTCCATTTATACATACCAGTAAACAGTAAATTTATGTGTGCATGATGTTATGTTACAGTCTCATTTGATCTTAAACCTAATTATTTCCCTTGCAATTTATAATATACAAAAATTTACAATGTTATTTTTTTTGGTGGTACACTTTACCTTGTTAAATCTGAAAACAAATATATACATGTTCTACAAAAATACTCAGACACAAAGCAAAATGCATATATCCACAACCTTTCTTAATTTACAACTTTGCACAATATATCCGGACATTAAAGTGTTATTTGGCATGCTAAGGTTATCTGCCCTTCACAGCTGACTACTTTGTGGTGCATATTCTATAAACACATAATAATGTGATAAGATTTGAATTTTTACTATAAAGTTATTTATGTAAACAGCCTTTTCCATGATCATTATACTGTACTAATTCTCCTTAATATTGTCTGATGCACAGAAGTTTGGATTTAATGCCGGAGACTTATTCAAATGTAATCTCTTATCACAAATATTCCATTATCTGTACTCTTTGGTATGAAAACTTATTTGCAACATATTCCAGGATTCTCAACATTCATGAGATTATTCCTGTAAAAACTGAAAATTTTATGACCTATCAAAAATATTTGTGTACTCAAAAGATTTCATTTCTGTGAAACCTTGGTCTATAGTGGGATTCCTCTTCTTAAGAAATGATTTTAACTTTTCAGCTCATTCACATGGACTTTCTCTAATGAAATATGAGGCTGTGTTGGTGGCAAATAATTATCATATAATCACTCCCTTTAAAAGATTTCACTCCTGGATAAGTTTTCTGAAACTTAGTAAGGTCAAAATAACAGAAAAAAATATCAGAAGTTTCACCATGTCCATAGGATGTCTTTTGCGTAAATTATCTTCTTTCAATGAGATCTGACATCTCACTGAAGTCTTTCCAGCACTTAATGGGTTTCTTAGATTTCTGTATAAATTTCTTCATGCAAAGTGAGAAAGAACCTGGCAGGTAGTTTTCCCACATTCATTACATTGACAAAGTTTATGTCCTGCATGATTTCTCTGCAGGACCAAGGTATGATTTCTCAAAAAAGGTTTTCTCACATTGACATGATTTCTCTCTTGTGTGACATCTCTGACATCTAATGAACTGGGACTTCTAGCTGAAGATCTGACCACAAGGAATGCATCCATAGGGTTTCTCTCCACTATGGCATCGTTGATGGATAATAAGATGGCTTTTTTGACGGAAAGCTTTTCCACATTCATTGCATCCATGGGGTTTCTCTCCTGTGTGAATCAATTGATGTGTACTGAGCATTGCCATACTGCCGAATGCTTTTTGGCATTCCAGACAGACAAAGGGTTTCTCCCGTGTATGTGTTCTTTGGTGTACAATGAGCACTGCCTTTCGTACAAAAGCTTTTCCACATTCACTGCATTCATAGGGTTTTTCACCTGTATGAGTTCTCTGATGGACAATGAGATGTGACTTGTATATAAAAGCTTTCCTACATTCACTGCATTCATAAGGCCTCTCTCCTGTATGAATTCTCTGATGTGCCATAAGGGATGACTTATAACTGAAGGCTTTCCTACATTCCCTGCATTCAAAAGGCTTCTCTCCTGTATGAGTTCTTTGATGAACAATAAGCTGTGAGTTGTCTATAAAAGCTTTTCCACATTCACTGCATTCATAGGGTTTTTCACCTGTATGAGTTCTCTGATGGACAATGAGATGTGACTTGTCTATAAAAGCTTTTCTACATTCATTGCATTCATAAGGCTTCTCTCCTGTATGAATTCTCTGATGTGTTATGAGGGATGACTTTTTATTAAAGGCTTTCCTACATTCCCTGCATTCATAAGGCTTCTCTCCCGTATGAGTTCTTTGATGAACAATAAGATGTGAATTGTCTATAAAAGCTTTTCCACATTCATTGCATTCATATGGCTTCTCTCCCGTATGGATTCTCTGATGTCTTATGAGGTGTGACTTTTTGTTAAAGGATTTCCCACATTCTTTACATTCATAAGGTTTTTTTCCTGTATGAGTTCTCTGATGGACAATAAGCTGTGATGCATATACAAAAGCTTTTCCACATTCACAGCATTTATAAGGTTTCCCTCCTGTGTGAATTCTCTGATGTGTTATGAGGTGTGAGTTTTTATTGAAGGCTATCCCACATTCCCTGCATTCATAGTATTTTTCTTCTGCATGAATTCGTTGGTGAACAACAAGCTGAGACTTACCACAGAAAGCCTTTCCACATTCTCTACATTCATAGGGTTTCTCTCCTGTATGAATTCGTTGATGCATAATCAAGTTGGACTTTTGCATAAAACCTTTCCCACAATCACTACATTCAAAAGGTTTCTCTCCTGTGTGAGTTTTGCAATGTAATCTGAGCTTCGTCTTCTCCCTATAAGCTTTCCCACATTCTTTGCATTCATAGGGTTTCTCTCCTGTGTGAGTTCTCTGGTGTATTATGAGCTTTGACTTATACCTGAAAGATCTGAGACATTCACTGCATTCATAATGTTTCCCCTCTGTGTGAATTCTGTGATGTCTTTTAGGATTTGTCCCAAGGCTGAAAGCTTTCACATGTAAATTCGGTTCATAGTACTGGGCATGAATGTTAGGGGTTTCATATAGAGTATAGAAAAACGATTTCCCAGAACCATTTAACTCATTATAGTTCATTTCTGTATAGTTTTTACTCTGAAAATTTGAATCTTGTTTCAAAGTTACTCCTTTTGAGATACATTTATTGGATTTTTCCCTAAATGGAACAAAATTTTTGCTATGAGAAAATATTTTTCCCAATGCATTATTTTCATGATCTCTCTCCACAGGTTCGTCCTTCTCAATGTCTTCCTGATACCAATCACAAACTTGCCACATTGCTTCTAAGGGGAAAAAAAATCAATGAATTCTATCATTATCATGAAATATAGGGTGATGGAATCTCAAATCAATATTCAAAGAGAATGAAGAGAGTAATGCAGCAGGTAAACAAGTCTGGGGCTTTCAATAAAAGAAACAGTAATGATCAATGATTGGAATGACATGGGTGTCATCAAACTTTGGAACAAACCTATGAATATTTGAACACATGATATAAGAGGTATGTGAACATGGCTAAAAGGTGGAGGAGGCTGGTTGTGTCTAACAAGGTTCAACAGAACAACAACTAAGCAAGTAAAGACCAAATGAAACAGGCAAAGATCTGACCCAGAATAAATAAAAGGTACATTTCCTGCGTGGCTAGAAAAGAATCATATATGGAAGGGTGGTAATAGAAGCAGGCAACATTCATACAAAAGACCTCTTTTAACTCACTCTAAGTCACCTCTAAAGATTCAGAGAGTGTAAAAAAGTATATTAGAATGATAAGGGTCCCACACCAATGACCAACTGTTACTTTGCTTCCACTAATGTCCAATGCACTGTTTTCACTCACCTGGACTAAAATGACTGGGAAACTCCCTCTCTATAATTCCTTGTTCTTCTTTTTCCAAGCAGACCATTGCTTCAGGCTTGGTAGCCTGACAACCTGCCAAGGGGTAATCACAGAGAACCTGAGCAGTATTAGGGCCTGTGAAAAAGCTGTTTCAGAGAATGTAGAATTTATTTACTTATTTTTAACTCCACACATTTTTATATGGGAATATTTCTCTCTCTTGAGGGGAAGGAGGGGCCCTTTTTTTTTTGTTTTAATTTTTTTATTGTTGTCGCTACTTTTTCCCCCTTTGCCCACTCCTACCCAGCCCCTATACCCTACTCCCTCAGGCTAAGAAACTATGTAATTTCAATCTCATAAAAATTAAAATTTTTCATTTGGAAATAAAAGTAAGTACTGTCACTGTCTGATCATAAACAAAGTAAGTTCTGTTTAAGTCCCAGTCCAAAATCACTGAGAATATCAGAATACCCACAAATTGTAGCAATGGAAAAAAGATAGGCAATTAATGAGCTTAAGCTAAGATACTTAGGAAAGTTGTCTTTACCCAATGACATTAGGTTGCTATGATTTTCCAACATCACATCCTGGTATAGATTCCTCTGAGCAGTGTCTAGTAGCTGCCACTCTTCCCAGGTGAAATATACAGCCACATCACTGAATGACAACATGCCCTGTTATAACACAATCCTTTTTAGTCTGGAGTTATTATAATAGAATAAAGCACAAGATAACTATAGGACACTCTGATTATTTATACTAAGAAAACATAAATAAGTATTTCTCTATATATAATTTTGATTTACAGTTTTTGGCTAAATTTGTTCAAACTTTCTTCTGTTTGTGTAATCTTCATTCACTTCTTCATTTATTCACCCAACATAAAATGTTAAAACTTTGAATTACCTAAAAACCATCTACAACCCACCTTAGGAGCCTTGAATGTTACCTACTACACATTTTGCAATTTAAAAAAAAAGGAAATAAAGCATGACCCTGTGTCATACAGCTTGTGATCTATTTGGGTTCAAGGCACTTCAAACAGTTCAGTGAGAGAGGAGAAGCAGCTGATAAGAACATGTGCCGAGGTAACAGGCAGAAATCGGCCCTGGATCAACAGCACACATTTCCTGCAGACACTTGGTAGTCACTGCAGTGTTGTTCACATACAAAAGTATGTTATCCACAGGACCGCCTATTAAAATTGATTGTTCTACATATTAAATCATGATACAAGCAAACACAGAGCTCTTATTTTTGCTATTATCATTCTAAACATTTTACATATATTAATACAACAACCTGTACAACAACCTTTATGTAAGCACTATTATTATCTTCTTTTTTTATAGGTAAGAAGAGATTTTAAAAGTTTTCTAGCTGTGCCTTGTATATCTCCCACATTTCCTTAAGAAGATTACTGTTCACTGGGGTCTATATTCTGGATCAGAAAAACGGAAGAGGAAGATACATCAAAGACATTTCTTCACACTTAATGTCCAGAAAATATTTACTAACTTCAAGGAATACATGTGCTTCCTCCAAATATACAAAGTAAAACGTATAACATGTTTTTAGTCTCCAGTGATGGTTTCCAGTGTCACCATAGAAAAGTATGCAAATCAGTTCTGGATCTTGTTGTTTATTTGGCAATATTCTAATTTGCACTTTGACAAGCAGATACATCTTTCTGCCTGACAGTTACTCTGAATCATTTACTCTGTCTCCCAGTCCAAGCACCTATCTGCCTGCCACAATGTGTCTACATACCAGTATATTGTTCTCTTTGATTACATGCATTTTTATAAACTTCCAGAAATCTCCTGGATAACAAACTGGAAAATAACAAGCTGACCTGCAACTTAGTCATTTCAGCAGCTTTCAGGAAATGCCCACCACTTTTAGTATCTTTCCTGAAATCCTGACGTTGGTGTCTCATGGAGGTTAGCTTCAGCAAGGAATAATTTCTGGACTGAGATTTACTTTTTTCATTTACAGAAGCCGCTCATTTTAGGAAGCCAGCATCTACAAAGTCAAGGAAAGATTTGTTTGGCATGAATATAATAAAAGTGAGTTCCTATACAAACAATGAACTGTTTTTTTGTTTGTTTTTGTTTTTTAGATTTTATTTATTTTTAAAGAGAGGAAATGAGGAAGAAAGAGAGGAAGAGAAACAGATACTTGAGAGATACAGCAATTGGCTGACTCTCACACACCTCCAACCAGGGACCCAGCTCCCAGCCCAGGCAAATACCTGACTGGGAGTCAAACCAGCAACCCTTCGATTTGCAGGCTGGCACTTAACCCACTGAGTCACACCAGCCAGGGCAGCACTGAACTGTTTTAAGCACCTTGTTTCTTCACTTAACCCTCACAACAACCCTATGAGGTACACACTATAATTATTCTACTTTAGAGTACACCAAGAAAGGAAAAGTCCAGCACCTAGCTAAAGGCTACACAAGTAGTAACCCATGGAGCATAGATAAGACACAAACCCTCATAATCAATAAATCCTCTGATTCCAGAGACAATTACTAGAATTATTCTTCATCTTAACCAACTTTTTAAAAAATTGGAAAAATATCTAGAACCATTTTCAAACACAGAAATCAGAGAAGAGAAAAAACAAAGAAGGTAAGACCCTTGTATGCTGCAGCTCACTGCCTGGAGAGACGTTTCAGGCCACAACACAGGGAGAAGGGGCCCAGAAAAAGTCTACAGCCTTGCTGAGTTAATGACACAGAATTCAAAGTCTGAGGAGGCAAAGGTGGTAAGTTTGCCAAGCACTGCATCAGGGTAAGGTGAGAGAGGGAGAGACAGGGAAGGAGGGAGGAAGACAAAAAGGGATGGGGGAGAATGGGAGAGAAAACTCACTGTTTAGATGTGCAGAGGGCTCCCTTGACTCTCTGGCCAACTACTAATGAACTGGGAGAAGGCCACTGGAAAGAAGCAGGCCTAACAATTCCCGGAGCTCACTGAATGTGAAGAATGGTCTATGCTCTCACTAGCCAGGGTGGAAAGATACACAGGGATTTCAAATAGAGGTCTCAGCCAAGTACTGCCTCAGTAGTAGACACAAAGTAATCCTAGACAAAAGACTTTTTTCGTCCAACCTAACTAAGCTAAAAGAAAGCCTCCAAAGATCAAAATGAGCTGCAAAACTCTTCTTCTCAGGAGTTTTCTTGCTCTCTGGCATGTGTTGTCAGTGTGAGTGAAGAAACTCATAAAAATTCCAAAAAAAAAAGAGGGATTAAACTGTTTAAAGTAACTTAACTATGACCCAGAGCAAACCTCAAAAGTAGTTAAAAGAGTAAGAGAAAATTCCTCAAATAATGTAAAACTGACAATATCTGACATCTAATCAAAAACTACCAGACGTGCAAAGAAGCAAAAGAACTCAAGAAAACAGACCTAGATTTCAAGAACAATATGAGAAAGAAACTTATAGGCTAATCTCATTTATGAACTTGACTATAAAAACCCTAAATAAAATATTAGGAAGCTATATCCACTGACACATAGGAAGACTTATACAATGCACAGCTGACTTTATTTAAGGAATGAAAGAACAGTATAATAAGATTAATTAATTACCTCAGTAGATGAAGAAAAGTAATAAAATAGCATAGCCACTCACACATTTTAAAAATCTTACTCAACTAGAAATAGCTAAGAACACTGTTAACTTGATAAAGAGTATCTACAAACAAATCTACAGCATTTCTTTAAGCTTAGGTACAAGCCAATGATAACCACTCCCAAAATCTTTACCCGAAAATGTACTACAGATCAAAATCTGTCCAGTAAAATGGGAAAGTAAACTGAGGGATGAAAATTGCAAAAGAACAAATGAAGCTGTCATTATGCAACTGCTTTAAGAGCAATATAAATATTAACTGAAATTTCATGTTCAAACAACAAATTAATTTAAAAGAAAAAAAACACTACTGGCTTTCTGAAGGAAAAATGTACAAAATTAAGAGTTTTATTATAGCAAAAAGATACAGACCATAACCAGCCTAATGGAGAGATACAACAGAGTGAGGTTTGCAAGGAACCCAAACCAGAAGCTTCCACTGTCCTTTCCCCTTGGCGTCAGAACACATTACTCATCCAGCATATCTGCACAAAATAATATGCAGGGTACTGCCACCCAAAGCTCATCCGGGCTTCACTGTCTATAGTTCTGATTAGTGTCCCATTAAATAAACATGATTAAATAGTCACTGGCCATGTGGCTCATCCTCCAGCAACCCTACCCTCCTAGAGGTTGGGCTGATATTATTACCTGGCTCAAAGCCCCAGGCCTCTAGTCACCGTGATTGGTCCTTCCGGAATACACAGCCCCATCCTGAGTCATCTCACTAGCAAAAACTACCTATCTACAGATCCACCATGTGTCACCTTGTTAGCACAACTTATCAAAGTCCACCATGAATAACACAGACACTCCTATCATTCAGGATATTCCAACAATTTAGGGGCTACCTCCCAGGAGCTGGCAACAAAGGCCAGTCAAATGGTTTAGTACAAAATAAGTAACAAAAGACTACTATTCCTATATGTGACTATTTTCTAAAAGTGAGTAAAGAAAAAACACACTTCTCAGGTTTAAAATTGGCCAATGAACATATAAAAAAAAGATAAACCATGTCAGTAATGAGAACAGTGCCTATGGAGACCACAATGAGATGCCTTTCATTCCCAAAAGATGAACAAGCCAAAACTGGGCCATCATATTAGAAAAGAACAGGATGAGATATACCACAGTCACCAAAGATGTAAAAAAGTCTGACACACTGTGTGTGGAAGCATTACATAATCATTACTGGCCAAGTTTGGTAAAACTAAATCAGAAGCCTATGAAAAATGTATTTAATCAAACCTTCTTTTGTAAGTTATAAAAAGACAACTATCCATAATATATAATTCAGTTTAAAAATATACTTCAAAACATTTTAAATAGCTTAGTAAATTGAAGGTGATTTTTATTCTATTTATTAATAACAAGCATACAATAATATTGTGACAAAACCTAGAGACCTCCACTTAATATCCAGCATAAACTCATAGAAGTTATAAAATATATATGACAAAAATAAGTTCATAGAATTGTTTCAAATAGAAAGCCTCCCACTAGAAATGTATATATTTGAATAGCTTTTTGTCAAATACCTACCTGTTACAGACTTAATATTGTGAGGCCCAAATTCATATGTTGAAGAGCTAATCCTCAATGTGATGTTATTTGGCAATGGAGCCATGCAGGTAATTGGGGTTAGCTGAGGTCATGCAAGCAGGGCTTTCGAGGACCTGTGAGGTAGGTATCATATGTTTAAATGGGAAAAGTGAGATTTAAAGAAGTTGGTACCTTATCCAAAGTCACACAAACCAGTGGCAGAACTGACATAAAAAAGCTAGAACAAATGTGGTTTCAAGCGCATATAAACACGTGTACATTGACTGACGCAAAGTATTTATGGCACGCTTTTAACAATTCATGGATGTAGATGGCGAGTGTAAAGGTGATCACTTTACTGTTCTTTCGACTTTTCTGTATGCTTGCAATTTTTCAGTATGAAATGTTGGGAAACAATACCCCAGTGTTTGGTACACGCCCAAATATCTGTACACTTCCTCACGTTCCAAACCCACCAACCTCTCTCAAGGATACCCTACCACTCCCCACCCCGCACTTGGCCGCCGCACCCATTCACGGGCCCCCAGAAACCTATTTTCACGTGGGCCACGGCCCCGCGGGTGCTCCAACTAAGACCATGAGAACCCCAGACGACTAATCACCGATCAACCCCTGTCCTCACCGACTATATCCTATAGGCCCCTCCGTCAGTGATTTTCCCAACGCCTCTCCCCACTACCCGCATCTGACCTGCCACTGTCACCAGGAATGGTGTCTCCTTTCTTCCTCAACCCATTCCCCTAAACACTGATGCCAGGCAAGCCGCCCAAGGCCATTCCAAATTACGAAGCCGCCTTAAAAACCACCCCCAACCCCACCCACGAATACCCATCACAAACTACATCTCACGTCACGGAATTCCCACGGCGCCGGACTCTTACAGACTCGCAGAAATCGAACGTAAACTCAAAAGAAAATTTTGCCCTTACCTAAGGAAGCCAAAATTCCACACGCTACTTCCGCTTCGGATCCCTTGTTTGACTGGTCTGTGTCTTGTGCTATTACGCAGGCTCAGTAGCACTCTGAAGTGAGCGACCTGCCTACAAACGCCGATTTTATTCACTTTTGAAAATACCGCTGGGCAATATGGCCGCGCCCTTTTCGTTACTCTGTGTGAGAGCGGCCATCTTTGATTTGGTTCCGCGGTCTTGGACTGAGCCCCGTACGGAGAGGGAGATGGCCAAGGTAGGCAACCTGATTTCGTCGACTATCCCGAGCATGGACAGACTCAACAGATCCTTTCTCTTCTCTTCAGAAATTCTCCCCTTCGGTTCTTCTACTTCCACAGCGTTTGTCGGCACCAGTGCTCATGCTCAACAGCATTTCAGCGCTCTTGGCCGAAGTCTTCCGACCTGACCCGAAAGCTAAACCAATCACAGGTCTGGCCTCAGCAGAAAATGGCCGCACCCTGGCAGTTTCGTAGCCGTTTTGAAAACGCAAGAAAGACGCGACCGTACTGCAAATCTTTGGGGTCCGTACAATAACCAACGGGCTTGGAGTCGAGAACTGGGGAATGTTGAGGCAAATGCCGGTTAACACATTTGAAAAGTGGGGATTAGGAGACGAGATGTGGATGTGATGCAGAGGTGGTAGGAGGAGAGCGCTCTGGACGTGTGCTTCCTGATAAAACACAGTGAGGGATTAAGGGGCAAAAATGGTGGTGGTGTAGACAATGGCAACCACTGTACAGGACAAGAAAATAATACTTGTTTCTTACGTTACAAGAAAACTGAGATACATCAAAAAGTATCTGCCCAGTCATTTGTTTCTGTGACTACTGCGAAGAATTGGCCATCTTTTCCCTAGGTGTAGATAATTATTCCAGCAGCATAATTTAATGTCAGCCTTTTAACTACTGCTTGGTAGTGCCATTTCTATCATAAACCAAGTGTCCCTATCTGTATGACTCTGATCTCACATGTTCTGTTCCATGGATCTGCTATTTGTCCCTAGGCCAATACTGTGTTTTACCTATGGAATATTTCTGAGTTTTATCATCTAAGCAAGGCCTTCTACCATTTTTTCTACAAGAGTATCATTGTTCTCTTGGCCCTTTATATTTGCACATAAAATTTTAACTTACCTTGTCAACTTCCACCAGAAAAAAGTGTCTGGAATTCGTATTGGGACTTCACTGAATCTATAAATCATTTTCAGTATGATGACACCTTCACAATTTGAAATCTTAAAATCCATAAATAATGTGTATCACTCCATTTATTTAGGTTTTCTTTAATGTCTCTGAATAAAGTTGATGTAACTTATAAAAGTCCTGTCAATTTTATTACATTAATTTCATGATACTTGATATTTTTAATGCTCTTGTAAATGATATTTTATAATTTCATTGTTTCACTCTTTGTTGGTGGTAGAAATACAGTTGACTTGTATATTGATATCATACCGAGCAAAGTGGATATGTTTATTCTAGTAGTTTTCCTTTAATTATATTATAAATTTTTAAAACTTTGTATTTTTTCCACCGCCACAAAATCCCCACAAACAAGCTCTGAGTACACCAGACAGACAACCACTGTAATAAGGTTGACCTCTGCCACAAGTTCCTTTGATGAAATATCATACCATACTTGAGTTCTCTAAAGATGACTTATTTGAGTTCCTTGAACATACTCATAATAGCTGATTTAAAGTCTTTGTGTAGTAAAGCTGGCTTACAAGACCCCTAAGAGACTATGAACTGCTTTTTTTCCTGTGTAGGAGCCAAACTTGTGATTCTTCATTAAATTTTTGTTGAGGCTATGTCAGGCAATATAATGTTACTACATTGAGTATCAGATTCCCCCTTTCCCCAGGGCTTGTTGTTGTTGCTGTTTTGTTGTAGTTTGTTTAGTGACATTGCTGGAATAATTGTATACATTCTGTTTTCTTGTAATATATGGTTCCAGAAGTGTATTCTTGGTTAGCTGATGGTTGATCAGAGAAATTTTCTTAGTCACCCCAAGTCAGTAAGCCTTCTACCCTTTGCCAAGGGATATGTTGTGTGTTGAGGCCCTACTTCAATGCTCAGACACTTCACAAGTCCACCTTAGCATTTTCTTCCTGCCACAGGATTTTAAGATCACCAGGAGGTGAATTAATTGGGCATATACACATGCCCGGACACATGCTCTGACTGGGAATCAAACCAGTGACTTTTTAGTTCACAGGCCAGCACTCAGTCTACTGAGCCACACCAGCCAGGGCTCCTTGTGAACATCTTATACTTCAGATATTCCTTTTAAAATTTTTGGCTGGGCTTTTTGTTCACACCAGTTTGCACTACAGCCTTAGGCTACTGCAGAGTTAAAAATTTAAACTGATTGTTCTTTAAAAATGGTTTCCATGGCTACTATACTTGTGAAGCTTCCATTTTTTCTATGACTAACACGGAGCTGTGGAGACAGGGATGGGAGTAAACAGAATGAAAACTATATACCCCACAGTTTTTACTGAGGTTCAGACTTTTTTTTAATCCTCACCCAAAGACATTTATTCATTGCTTTCAGAAAGAGAGAGAGTAAGGAAAAGAGAAACATCAACATGAAAGAAACATCGATTGGCCGCCTTCTTGTACGCACCCCAACTAGGAATTGAACCTGCAACCTGGGTATGTGCCCTTACCAGGAATAGAACCCACAACCCTTCAGTGTACAGGAATGTACTCCAACCAACTGAGCCACACTGGCCAGGGCCAGTTTTTTTTAAAGATTTTATTTATTTTTTTTACAGAGAGAAGAAGGGAGGGGGGAGGAGAGGGAGAGAAATATTGATGTGTGAGAGAAATATTAATAGGTTGCCTCTCACACTCCCCCAACCAAAAACCTGGTCCACAACCCTGCCATGTGCCCTGACTGGGAATCTAATGGGCAACCTTTCAGTTTACAGACCAGCATTCAACCCATTGAGTCATACCAGACAGGGCCCAAACTTTTTTCTTGACTAAATGTTCTTCAGGCTGTTGTAAGCTTTTGTTTACATACTGGAGTTATAGAAAAGTTGTCTTTGATAATTTTGCTAGTGTTTTTGTTGCTTTTATGGAAGAGTGGATTTACAAAGCCATCAATGTGCTATTTTGGAAGTCTGACCTCATCCTCATTTATTTTTGCACAATAGTTTAATAGAGTACAATCTGTTGATTCTACATGTCAGTGATGATTAAGCTGCTCCCCATTGGTTACAGTTGTTGGCACACAAAGCCATTGCTCTTTATCTATACAAAACACTGTATCAAATTTAATAATCACCCTAATAAACCATTAAAAATTCTGATGTATCACAAAATTACTTCTGTCCTACTCCATTTCTGTGCTTCCATCAAATATTTCAAAGAACTTCACAAAGCATCAAGACAATGCTAATGCATGCAGAATTGTGTTTATTTGATTGACTGCCTTCTGAATGAAGCTGAAACACTCTACACGTTTAAGTCAATGTCATACAAGTCTTTTCATCATCAGTATGTTGGCTGTATGTCTGTTGTGTTCTAGGTCTGTCCTTGCTTGATCAATGAATAACCAGATTCTTTGAAGAAAAGAGACACTTGTGAATGGGACCACGAGTAATTCAGGATGCTTTTCATTATCATTCAAGAGCAGAATCTTGGTGTTCGGGGATCTCAAAGCAACATTATCAGGGGGCTCAGGGTAGGGTAATATGCTGTCAGAAAGAGGGGGGTATACTGAATCCAGATGTGAGATTTGAAAAAAGCAACATTATAAATTGTGAGGATAGAATTGGTGAAGTAAAACAAAATGAAGGTGCTTGCTGGAAGCAGGACATTTTAAGTGTCTTTTGACTCAGGAAATCTACGGGCATTTCTGAGGGTGTGAATATGCTTCACCCTCTGATGATGTCTGTGGAGAAGTACCATGTAAGCACTGGCCCCAGTCATGAGTCCCATGAAGACAACATCTCATAAAGTCATAAAGTCATAAAGTCACAACATACACATAAAGAAATGTGTATTTTGCAGCAGCAATAGATGTAGAATTTTTAGAAAAGCACAATCCATAATCCCGTATCTTGGTATAATTGTGAGTGTATTGATGAGCCTCTAATTTTAAGGAATAAAGATGTTTATCAGCAGGTTGGAACCAATATAGAAAGCAGAAAGAACCGATGTTCTTCTAAGCTCTGTCTTTGAGCCGCATCCACCTAGTGGTTCTGAGGCTTATAGTTATTGCCTGAACATTGCTCAACAGGCAAGTGGCGCAGAGAGAAAGGCCTTGGGCCACCCTATGGATATAATAGACAAGTTTATACCAGTGTTGTCCAGGATGTGTGTCATTCCCCACATAAATATCATGTGGGGAATCCCCTTGAAGAGAAGAACCAAAAAGTTGGCCATAGCCATGTTGGTGAAAATCAAGTGTATGGGTCTGAGTGTGTCGCCAGTGCAGGATGTAGAAGCATAGGTTGAAAGAAGAAACATACTCCCCAATCCCAGTATGGACCAGGAAAAGCAACCTCAGGACTAAGTCACCAAAAGTCATTCTTAGAGGATTACAGGAAAAAAAAAAAAAAGATTTAAAAAAGAGCCTGAAGATCATGAAGTTTGAATTCAGTGTGACAGGACTAGTCACGGATTTGCTGCAATGTTCCCAATTTTGATAGGGACCCTTAGGCCCTCAGACCTCCCCTTTCTGAGAAAAAAATTACTTCTCTGGGAAGGGGACTCCACACCATTGAACTTAAAATTACTACTCAGTCATCAAGCCATGTTTCCACTGATGCTCACATAGCCATAGAAAATGGTTCATTACTTAGTCTGTTTCCCAAATCTTTTGGTGTACACATTCAGGACATAGCCTGCAAGATACAGCTTTATCTTTCATTTCAAAAGGTGTTATTAAACATTCGCTGTATGCTGGAATGGGTTGTCAGTCCTCAGATGTACACAGATTAATTGACCTGGATACTTGTTCCTAAGGGCACAGAGCCCATTGTGAGAGATACATATATAAAATCTAGGAATAGATACAAGGAATAAAATAATACAACAATCTATAGGAAAAAAGTTCCTCTGTATCCCCTGCCTTTCATTTCTAGTCAGTCTCACTCCTCTTTTCCCTGAGATAACCATGCATATCAGCTGTGCTATCATCCACCATATTCTATCTTTACCAAAATGCACATGTCAGTAATAACTATAGGATTGTTTTAGCAATGAGTAATAAATACAAGATTAAGCATGCTGCTTTTGTTTAGAAATTTAAAGCATCCTTCCTCATAAAACATGGGCCAAGGATAAAATCATACTGGAAACATGGCATTAGGAGAATAATATACCTGGCCCTGGCTGGTGTGGCTCAGTGGTTGAGTGCCAGCCTGCAAATCAAAGGGTCACTGGATCGATTTCCAATCTAGGGCACATGCCTGGGTTGTGGGCCAGGTCCCCAGTAGGGGGCACATGAGAGGCATCTACACATCCATGTTTCTCTTCCACTCTTTCTGTCTCTTCCCCTCTCTAAAAAATAAAACAAAATCTTAAAAAGAAAAAGAAAAGAATACACCTGATCAGCCATGTGAGATATATACCAGGCGTGCAAGGAGAGCACTTTTATTAAGAACCATTTATATCTTGATAATTAACATTGACTTGATAATAGCTACAAAGAAAATTCATATGAATATCTCCATTGATGCTATAAAAGCCTTTAAGAAAAATCAACAATCACTCAAGGATATAGGACTTTGTGAATACTTCCTTAGTATGATTATGTATTTATATGCTAACAATTTGCTTAAGGGGGAATGCTGCAGGAACAAAGCAAGGAGATCCATTATTTAAATAATAATATTGTACTGTAAATAGTCAGTGTAATTTTAGAAAACAAATAGCATAAGAAGTAAAAGTATTTGCAAATAATAAACCAAGAAACCCTAGAGAAACAGTGTTAAAAGTAAGTCAATTAATGAAATAATTTATGAAGATAGAAAGCTACATAATTAATATACAAAATACATGCACACAAATAATGTTATATAATCAGGGAAATAGGAAAAGAAAATCCTATTTACAAAACCAAGCAAAAGTTACACTATTTTAGGAACAAACTTTTGAGAAACAAAAAAGATTTCAATGGTTTCCTATTGTATTTAGGATAAAAGACAAAGTCCCCGTTTCGTCATCTACTTCTCTCCTCACCCAATACACTCCAGGTGCAGAGTTTTTCTTTTGGTAACTTGAGTTTTCAAGTTTGTTCCTATTTTAAGGGCATCTAACATCCTCTTAGCTGCAACATTTTCTGCAATCTATGTACCAGATTGCTCTAGTCATTTTGGTCTCAGTTAATGCCAGTCCGTCTGAAAAGGCCATCTCTAAAGCTTCATCCTAAGTTAGGTAGTACCAGTTATTTTCTTTGGGGGCAGGAATTTTTTTAGCTTTCCCTCAGGTCTTCTTCTGCTATTTATATAAGATTTTGTAGTTAATTTGCGTTTCACTCCTTGAGCTCAAATTTCATATTAGCAGGAGGCATTTTTGTTCTTCTGTCTCTGGCCACCCAACACTCAGCAGAGTAGCTGGCCCACAGGACATGGTGGGCAAATATTTCTGAAATGATTGTAACTGACAGAATTTCATCTGCACATTTGTCAAACCATCTTCCCACATGGCTGTCAATCACATTTCTGGAGGCACCTCAGTTATATGTGGCCCCATAGGAGGCAAGATATGTATATGATTGGGTTTTTTTACATTGATTTTTTTCTGGGTAAAACACACACACAATAAGGGCTTAAAATAACCCTGGAGGTGAATTTAATACCATCTTCAAAACCAGTTGCTAATTAGCAAGCACCTTCAAGATTCTGCCTTTTCCATTTTAATGTGAATACAATATACTAGGGAACAAAGAAAGTCATATATAAGAATAAGACCTTATATCAATATATAATGGAGGTAGTATTGTTGGAATATCACGGGAGACTGGATATACTAAATAGAAATTGCCCCCAAAGGTAAAGAAAGCAGCTGAGCCTGAAGAATAAAAGTCAAAGATCTGGAGTCAGAGATCTGGTTCAAGTCAGGGATTAGTTTGATCCACCCGCAAATCAGTTTTATTACCTCCTATATCTCTACATTTTGTGATCTATATATCTTCCTTCTCATGTTTCCCATTCAGCACAAATTGTAACAAGACCCATTTGCTTGTCTGGAGGAAACTTTTCTGTAGGGTAACAATGTTGACTCCAGAAACAGTAGTGAGACCTAAAGACAGCATTGCTGAGCTCCTGCAAAAAAACAAAACAAAACCCCTCTCATACTGACCTTATTCAACATTATTGCCTTCCTTTTCCACAGCGCCAAGGGACCTGCCAGGGTCAGAGACTCTAGAACATGAGAGAAAATAACAGTCTGATCATGGATCAAACCAGGGCTAGGTAGGTTAGCGTTTCCTTCTGGGAAGGCAACACATGGTTCTGCCACCTTACATCCCACCCGAGTCCAGCCCTGCTCCAGGCTCATAATGAAACAGGCAGTACAACCCATGGTCACAAGGGAATGTGGACTATAACCTGTGCTTTGTGAGACCAAGAAAATAAAGATACAGTGAAAATTTGATGACATTTAAAATTTGATGTGGTTTTAAATATAGTGATTCACCGAACCCCCAAATAACCCAACAAACTGAATGCAGTAATAATTATTCCCATTTGGCCAATGGTAACAGCGGAACTCAGAGAGTTCCAGGGTCCTGCCCAAAGTTATACAACTAGTGATACATGTGGGTGTTGACCCCTGCAACCCACATTCTAGGGATCCTTCCTCATCTACTTTATTTTGCTACAGAGTAAAATATTCTACAGCAGAACCCATGATGTCTGTTGGTTTACTTTGCACCCAGGAGTGTGGTGTTTCATAGGTTTCTTCTTATGAAAAAAATTTGAACTAACAGCAGAGACAAGAGGGGGAAAAAACTTAAATATTGCAAGTGCCATAGAGACAAGTATCAGTTAAAAATAAATATGAAAAATGAAGAAAATGTGAAGAATAGGTCAAGGGCTGGTGACTGAGGCACGATAGGACTTGCTGCTTGGAGCCAGGGCAGTGATTTTTGAGAAAGCTCCTGGCTTCGAGAGTACTGGAAATAACTCCTTCAAGGGGGTTCACTTAAAGTCAATAATAGAGGAAGAAGAATGGAATTGGAAGAATCTATCCACATAAGGAGGGAAACATAATAAGAGATAAGAGAGGCAAAAGTGATTAGGAAAATAGAAATGCAGATAAAGAAAGGGTGAGATTAGAAGAAAGCTACCAATTCTGTATTTCTAACCCATTTCCCCATAAGAGTCCTTTCAGAGAAAACACCAGTTACAATAGACTGATGACGTCTTGTATGTGCCGCCTTCGTGCTAGGTGCCAGGACCTTCTTGTAAGTTAATACTGAATGGTCATGTCAAAGAATGTTCATACCTATTTCACAGGGATAGGAATCGAGGCAGAGAGCACTTTTAAATTTATTCAAGGTCACTCAGTTCCAGCAGATGGCAGGCTAAGTGTAATCTCACATAGGATGTGAACTATCTCATTATTCAGACATAAATATCTCGGAGAGAATTACTTCACTGCTATACTGGTAAAGGTGGATGCAATCTAAATACAGCCTATCTTTGTGCCTCTTTCT
Source organism: Phyllostomus discolor (assembly GCF_004126475.2). NCBI lineage: Eukaryota > Metazoa > Chordata > Mammalia > Chiroptera > Phyllostomidae > Phyllostomus > Phyllostomus discolor. The sequence goes on from NC_040914.2 coordinate 22,703,991, forward strand.
CTCTCCCTCCCTCCCCCCGCCCTCTCTCTTTCTCTGTCACACACACACACACACTGAAGAATAATCCAGATCCATTCCACAAAACTTCTAAAACAACCCAAGATGAAGCTGGGAAATCAACAGTCACATCAAGATGAGGCAAATTGGATGTCAATTGCTGCAAAGTCCCAAGTTGTCCAGAATCATGCAAGAGAAATTGTCATGACTACCACATGCTAGAGCCTTGCTGTGTGCTGGCAGTGTCACCCTCTTTAATATTCACTCTGTTTGCTATTCAGAGTGACACTCTGTTCCTATTCTTGGCTCACAGGTGGGGAAGCTGAGACACACTGTCGGGAGATCCCACCACAACCACCACCACCACCTCAGCCTGTAGGAGGCAGAGTTAAGAATTGAAAAAAGCTATTCCTGTCTCCAAAGGCTGGGCTGTTGCTAAGTGTTGCTTTTGAATGGTACCTTTGAATGGAAAAGAAAAGGATACAACATGATAAGCCCACTAGGATCCACACCCATCCATGTCTCCAGCTCCATCCAAATTCTGAAATCTGCCCGTGAAGACAGTCCTGGAGCAGTGTGAGTCTTCGTGCACACGTATGCGCAGAGAACAGGGACAGCTAAAGGCATCATATTGATCAAAGGCTCTGAGTCTAGTTCTTAGTGGTTTGGACCAAAGAGAAACTTCATCCCCACTCTTTTTTTTTTCCTTTCATTCATTTATTATTATTTTTAACTAAATTTATTGGAGTGACACTGGTTAATAAAATTAGGTAGGTTTCAAGTGTACAATTCTATGATACTAATCATGTGTATATTGTATTTTGTGCCTACCACCCAACATCAATCTTCTGTCGCCATATATTTGACCCCCACCTTTACCCTTTACTACCTCCACTCTTAAAGAGAACAACAACCTTTTCCCGCAGGCTGGCCTCAGCCTCAGCAGTGTCCACCCCCTGCCTGCCGTGGGGTCTCCACTATGACACTCTCCCAACACTATAAACTCTGAAACAGGTCCAGACTGTGAGGCACAGCTGTCCTGAGGCCCATGAGAAAACCTCTGTCCCATCTGTCCTGGCCAGTTCCTCACCTGCCCTCTCCTCTTAGGGCACTCTCCCAAACCTTATTGGAATCTGAGCCACAGTGAAACTCTTCCAGGGCTGGTCTCTGTCACTGGAACTGGCCACAGGACTGTGGCCACCAGTATATACGTGCTGTGGAGAGCCAAAGCAGTTATGTGCCCTGATTTTCCCTGGGTTCATCTCCCACCGGAGCTACAAGTACCCTGTCCCCTGTGAGGCACTGACACCTTCTGCAAAGGGACAGTGGTGTACCCACCGAGGAGCTATAAATGTCAGTCCCCAGGCAAATCAGCATCAGCAGTTCTGGGGATTATTAAGACATGAACTAATTAACAGCTGGTGCAGCTGAGAGAAAAACTTTCCTGAAAAACTTTTCCCCTGCAGGGAACTCTGTGTCTCAGAAGGTGTGGGATAGACAGGACATTCTCAGCGCTGTGCCTGGATGGTCCCACCAGGGTCTGCAACATGGACCTCATCTCCAAGTCCTGCTCCCACTCGGGCACAGTGATAAGATCTGTCATGTTCACGCCTGGCTCCAAGTTCCGGTGTTTCATTGTTAAGAGCATGACTTCTGCTTGGGGCATGCAGTCCTCAAGATACTGGGAAACTTCTGCCACAAAATTCTTCTCACATTCTTGCAGGAGCCTGGGCATTGCTGCCAGTCCCACCCACCTCTCAGGCCACTCCCAAGTTTGTCTTCTGAACTGCCCTGGGGCCAAGGCAGCTTGGGCAACAAAAGGGACTCCATTTACTGTTTCCGAAGGTTCTGCTACCCTAATTCTCTTCATTTAGTTCCATTGCCTTCTCTTTCATTCCATTGCCCAGGGTTAACTATAGGTTTTTCTAGATGTTTCTCTGTATACTTTATGTGTACTTATTTTTTTTTGAAAAGTCAGTTTAGATGATATTTACCTCCTTCCATAGACTAAAATATTGTCAATGTTTATATTTCCTTTAACCTTCTTTCTCCCATTTTTCTCCCAATTTTTTTAGTTATATAATTTCAATATTGTCTTTTCTTGGCACTTAGCTTAGGCTCTGTGACTAAAATTCCCAGGCAGAAGTTATCATAATGAATCTACTAAAGGCCTCTTATCTATGGTTAAATGAATTCAGTATTTACACTCAGTTCTTTTGCCATTATTTATTGTTCATATCTTACAGGTAAAATTCATGTTTCAATAATTTTGTTAAGGTCATAGGAACTATACAAGTTCTTGCATGTTCAACAATGTTTGTCTGTCTCTTGGTACTTAAAAGACAGTTATCGGATATGAAAGTTATCTTTGTGATACTGAACCTTCACATTTAATAACCAATCTACATCTTTATTTTGTCATCTTAAAGTTCTTTCAATAAAGTGGTAGAAATTTTTCAAATTCTTTCATAATTTTGAAATGCTCTATTGTTGGTGCCTAGCACTCAGCTGAAGTTACATATGGACCAAGTATCCAGCAATCCTACTAGACTCTCCTATTCTATGTGATTGTCTGTGAATTCTTGTTTTTCCACTTTAGCAATCACTGACAATTTTGTTTCTTTGTTTCCAATTTTTAAATCCTTTAGTTTTTATTATTGTCAATCTGTACTGGTTAAGACCCCCAACAGAGTATTTAGCAGCAGTAGTGGCAGCAGACGTGTGTATCCTATTGCCAAACCTCTTTAAAATTTCATCATTAAATATGATGTCAGCTGTAACATTTTGGCAACTAATATCTATTTAGTCAAAGAAAATATATTTACACCTGTTTTGTTAAGCAGTTTTTTAAATAAATAGTTGTTGATGTTTATATGCATTTTGAGTGCCAGGGTTCTTGCAATGTTATTCTTTTTGAAATATGTTTATTGACCCTGGCTGGCATGGCTCAGTGGATTAAGCATCAGTCTGTGAACTGAAAGGTCACTGATTTGATTTATGGTCATGGCACATGCCTGGGTTGTGGGCCAGGTCCCCAGTTGGGGGTGTTAAGCAACCAATCGATATTTCTTTCCCTCTCTTTATCCCTCCCTTTTGCTCTCGTTAAAAATAAATAAAATTTTAAAAATAATAAAATAATTTTATTGGTGTAAAAATTCACATAAAATTAGCCATTTCAACATATACAATTCAGTGATATCTACCACATTCACAATGTTATGCAAATATTACCTCTACCTAGATCCAAAACATTTTCATCATTCTAAAAGAAAACCATATGCCCATGAATCCACCAGTCTCCATTCTTCCTTCCCCCTGGACTCTGGCCACCTCCCACTTGCTTTATGTCTCTATAAATTTATATAGTCTACACATTTCCTATAAATAAATATATAATATGTGGTCTTTTGTTCCTGTCTTCTTTCACTTATCATATTGTTGAGGCTTATTCATGTTATAATATCTATCAATAATTCACTTATATAGTTTATTAATATTCCATTATGTATGTGTGCACATATACATGTATGTAGATATGTACAGATACCACATTTTGTTTAACTGTTTCTCCATCAATGGGAATTTAGATTGTTTCCACATATTGGCTACTGTGAATAGTGGCATGAACATTCATGTACAAGTATTTAAGAACCTGGTTTCAATTTTGTTGGGTGTATACCTAGAAGTGGAATTCCTGTTTAACTTTAGAAGAACTGCCAAAATTGTTTTCCACACATCTGGACCACTTTACATTCCAGCAATGCTCAAGAGTCCCAATTTCTGCAATGTTATTCCTAATACCAGGCATTTTTGGACCTGCTGAGAGGAAATGTTTGTAGTGCCCACAAGTACATCATCATAACAAATACAAAGTTCCTGTGTGACACAGCACTTGAAATACATACCCATAAATTCTGCACATGTAACCCCAAGTCTTTCCCCCACCTTCAACTCCTTGTTTTTAGCATTTCATGTAAAAGTCTGTTACCTTTGGACATTTATGAACTAAAGCTCTAGAAAAATATAGGCTTCAAGTCATGATGGAGCATCATAGTTGGCAGAAATATTACAAATGATAGTAAAAACAAAGGGAGCAAACTTTTGTGGTACAAATTCCTTAAGGCTTCTTATTAATTACTCAAATTACTTGTTGTAAGATATTTTGACTTATAAGAAAGTAGGATACTGCTATTTATACTAGAATATATTACTCAATGTTCAAGAATAAGTAAACCCTGAACATTATGCTCTTTCATGTAATTCAAAAATAATAAAGTTAAATACATAAAAGTCCATCTCAGGTGGTAGAAACCATAACATTAACCCCTATAAATCTTTACCGCTATTCAAATGGTTCTTATTATGTTCTTTTTTTTCATATAAAATGGTATTTTTTCAATACCATTCAAATGGTATCGTATTTGCACATTGAAAATGTTTAATATTTGTAGAATATTCTGGAATCCTTTCTACAATTATGTTAAACCCTTATGAAATTATTTTCATTCTATAACATCCAAGTTTAATTACTTAAATCTAAAATCTCATCAAACTTCAATTCCCAATCAGGGTACAGGCCTGGGTTGCAGGCCATGACCCCCAGCAACTGCACATTGATGTTTCTCTCTCTCTCTCTCTTTTTCCGTCCCTTCCCTCTCTAAAAATAAATTAAAAAAATATTTTTTAAAAAAATCTCATCAAACACAGAAAAGCCCTGATAATTAAATAATGGCATTCCATCAACTATAACATGCATCATAATTTAAGATATAGTTAGATGTGCAGAAATAAATCCTCAAAACACAAAAATAAAATGTGGTTTATCACTAATGCTTTTGCCTCATTCATTGCATTCTTAAAACCTCTGCACAGAGCAAGTCCTGTTTCTGTTTTTAAGAGCTTATCATGCTTAATGATAGCCAGTCCTCCACACAAAGCATTTTCAGTGACCACAGTATTTCAGTAATGCACTTGATAGAGTACAATTGAAATGGGATTCCTTAAGGATTTAATACATTCATGGAATCTAGAAATTACTTTGTCTGGAAAGAGGGTTTCTATGCTGTGTGAGCTAGTGAGCAACTAAAGAACTCTGATGTGTAAATAAAGAATTTTAGACCATCACTGCAATTCATGCTATTTCATTTTTGCTGTGCAATGCAATTTGTGGTCAAAGGCAGACTTTAACTGTACCCACTGGGTTCTCTCCTGAATTGAGTATCTGGTGTATAAAATCTCCCTTTCAAAAGCTTTCCACATACCATTTCAATAGGATTGATGTATTATATGAGTTTGCCAATGGTTAGTGAGCTCTGACCTCTAGATGAAGGCTTTATATAAGGAAGATATGCATTAATTAGGAAGACTTTACCACATTCAGTACATCTATAAGGTCTCTCTTGTATAATGTGTTCAAGTTTTGACTTTCTAGGGAATGCTGTCATTATCACATTCCTGAAATTTTTACTTTTGTGTACAATTTAATGTGATTTTTTTCTTAGACTTCCTGCATTTGCCACAACTGTAGGGTCCCTCTCCTGAATGAATACCCTAATGTATAACAAATATGCTTGGAAAAAGGATTCCCCAACTTTCACTGCATCCATAGGTGTTGGCTCCAAATGCATAGCCTCTGACTTTCAAATGAAACCTTTTGACAATCACTGCATTTATAATATTTCTCTTTTGGTGAAATCCCTAGAGTATAATGAGGGGATGTTTTTTAATGGAAGATTTACAACTTTCATTTCATCTATAAGGTTTCTTTCCTACAGGAGTTCCAGCAGGGTCTCTTATAAACACAGTATTCATGGCATTTCTATTCTACATGAATCTCAAGCTTTCTCACATTCCCATAGTCATTGCATAGAGGATTTTCCTCTATGCTGAGTCTACTGATGATTAGTAAGAGCTGCCTTCCGAAAGAAAGCTTTTTGACATTCTCTGCATCCGTAGGGCCTCTCTCCTGTGTGAGTTCTCCAGTGACTAATGAGAGTTGACAAAGTAGCAAATGCTCTCTTACAATCGCAGCACACATATGGTTATTCTCCTGTATGAATCCTCTGGTGCACAGTAAGATAGGATTTAGCCGTGAAGGCTTTATCACACACATTACATTTGAAGGGTTTCTCACCTGTATGGGTTCTCTGATGTATGATGAGAGTTGACTTACAGGATAAAACCTTCCCACATTCACTGCATCCATAAGATTTCACTTTTGCATGACAGTTTTGCAGATGGTTAGTGAGACCTGACTTCTGGATGAAAGCTTGTTGACACTGATTGCATCCATAAGGTCTCTCTCCTGTGTGAACTCGCTGATGAATCATGAGATGGGCCTTGGTAGAGAAGGCCTTCTTGCAACTCAGGAATTCATATGGTTTCTCTCCTATATGAATTCTCTGATATACAATGAGATGTGCCTTTGATGTGAAGGCTTTGTCACACATGTTGCATTTGAAGGGTTTCTCACCTGTATGGGTTCTCTGATGTACAATGAGAGTTGACTTAGAGGACAAAACCTTCCCACACTCACTGCATTCATGGGATTTCCCTACTGCATGATGAGTCTTCCTATGGTTAATGAGATCTGACTTCTGGATGAAAGCTTGTTGACATTCACTGCATCCATATGGTCTCTGTCCTGTGTGAACTCGCTGATGGACCATGAGCTGAGCCTTTTTTGAAAAGGCTTTCTCACAGTCTGAGCACTCATAAGGCTTCTCTCCTGTGTGAGTTCTCTGATGTACCATGAGATGTGTCTGAACCATGAAGGCTTTATCACATACTCTGCATTTGAAAGGTCTCTCTCCTGAATGAATTCTCTGATGTAAAGTGAGTTTTGACTTCCAAGGACAAGCTTTCCCACATTTACTGCATGCACAGGACTTCCCTTCTCTATGATGAGTTTTCTGATGATAGATGAGCTCTGACTTTGTAATGCAGGCTTTTTGACATTGACCACATGCATATGGTCTCTCCCTTGAATGAGTATGTTGATGAGTAATTAGCTTCAACTTGCTGGAACAGGCTCTCCTACAATCACAGCATTTGTCAGATTTCTTTCCTGTGTGAGTTCTCTGAGGCATGGTCATAAGTGGCTTACAAACATTCATTGCACATTCATATAGCTTCTTCCATAGTGGAGCCAAGTCATAAACAGTGAGCTCTGACTTCTGGATGAAAGCCAGTGTACCCACAACAGAATGGTCTAGAAAACAAGAACAGGTCCAGAAACAACTTTAATATAAGAAACATTAGTGAGACAATCAGTAACATTTGAGTAACTCTGTATCAGTGTTAATATTCTCATTTTGATAAGTGTATTTTAGTTATGTAAAAAAAATGACCTTGTTTCTAGGAAATACACACTTAAGTATTTAAAGGTAAAGAGTTAAAAAACAACACGTGTGTGTGTGTTGTATGATGATAGAATATGATAAAAGGTATGTACTCAGGAAAATTTGCAAAAAGAATGTAAGAAGTTTGTGTATAATTTTGAGATTTCTAAGTGCTAAATGATTTAGAAATAAATATTTTCAAAAGGAGAAAAATAAAAAATAAGGGAAGAACATTACATTATATCATAATGGTCTAAACGTAGAATGGATAAATCACTTTATAGTTATATAGTAGCATTCTGCACAGTACTCTGGTACTCTTGATTTAGGTGCTAGTTACACAATGTGCTCATTACAAAAATTGAGCTGTGCCCTTCATTAGTGTATTTTTCTGAGTGTATGGAATACCTCAAAATTTTTTATATAAATAAAAATTGAGGCAGGAGGCCAGAAATGCTCACACATGAGGATCTTGAAAGAAATTTCTTTAGTATGTTAATAGTAAAGGCACGCCATTGGAGGCAATAGTGGAAGAGAGTGATACAACCTGACTTTCATTTTTAAAATGTCATTCTGTGTGTATCTGCATAAGTTATCCCACTGGCAAGGTCTTAAATATTGTGACATACTTTCTGTAGGTTTGTGGATTGTGGTTGTGAAAATTGGTAAAAATTTGCCATGTCATATAGCATTTTTCTTAGATTATACTTTAGATCTTTCCTTCCATCCTCCAACTCAGATGATTGTTCATTCTATATAAACAAAGCATGTCCATATACCCCTTTTCTCCTCTATACCCCTTTTTCCTACCCAGGTAACTGTCAAAATCCGATGTCTTCAAAAATCCAGGTGTTTTTGAAGTTTACTTTTATGTTTACAAATTTTCCAGGTGAGGGGAATGGAAACACTGACTTCTGTTACTTCCTTTTAATAATAAAAATAGTAAAGTAAAACAAAAATATAGCTATTATATAGAGAATAGAGAATCAAGTGTAAAAAAGTAAGAGCATTTTCAAGAAAATAATATTGGCAAGAGATCATGGACATTAAGGATCGAGTGAAAACAATCTTACAGAAAGGAGTGCAGGGCCTTAGGATATAAGAAAAAGAAAGCAAATACCAGACTCGCTAGTAAATTAGATTTGTGGTGTGAAAAGAACCAAGAGTGAGGTAAAATTTGAGGTAGTAATTAGATCTCCATGTGCAGAAGTGAAATAGCCAGATGAACATGTGGGGATAAGGGGAAGGTCTGGCCTGTAGACAGAACTTAGGAATCATCAGCATATAATCAGTATTGCTAAGGCCATGAAAATGAATGGCATCACACTGGGAACAAATGATAGGAATAGGCAAGGATGAAGCTTCATGCTGTCTGATTTTAGAAGATGCCCAGAGAAGGTCTATCCATTAGGCTCAAACAATCACTGCCAAGGAAAGACACTAACTTAAGTCTTGAACAAATATCTGGGGAAGCTGATTAGAATGAAGGATCCTCAGCTTCTCACTTAAAGATAAGTTACCCTCTCTTACTTCCTTCTCTAATTCTGCATGCAACAGACACTGACCCTTCTCAAGGCTCAACTATCCTATGTAGAGACCACCCCTGTGGTCAATCCCACCTTTTAACTTGCTTTGATACAACCTCACATAGCCCACAGAAGTCCATGTGGACAGTGGGCCAAATATCCCAGAATTCATTATCAGGAACAGTTGTTATTTAATTAGGTGAAAGGAGTGAAAATAAGAGGAAGTCTGGATGCTGCAAAGACAGCATTCTACTGAACACTGGATCCACCCAAAAACAGAGAGAGTCTCATCGATAACTTAGGCATTTCTAATGACCTTCTAAGTTTTAGCCTTGTTAAACACGTTTAGAAGGGGTCACTCCTCTGTGGCCAACTGATTTACTTTAAAGGGTCTCACGTCTTGCTTGTTCTCAGTTGCTCACTCCCCTGAAAAGCACTAACACTGCACTTTATTGTCTCTCCACAGCTCTTCTCCATTCTCTAAGTTAAGGATCATATCTGCTTTGGTAGCTTGATAAGCCTGTTCATGGGATATGACAAAGACTTGGACACTATCATTGGACTTGGTGGGGGGGTGTCCTGGAAGAACATAAGATGTTTCAGAAACTGATACACTTCACCTTGGCAGATTAAAGACCTATCCAAGGTGAGAGGACATTGAGTTCTCAGAACAGAAGACGGACTATCTGTTGCCTATAAACTCAAGCCCAGTACCTAGGAGCTCCTTGGAAGCCAAAGCAATTGAAGAAGGAAAGACTATTTATTGGCTGTGCACACTCAGAATGACACAGGGCAATCATCTTTAATCAGGATCACAGGTTGCTATAATTCTCCAACATCACCTCCTAATATAGGTTCTTGTAGCCCACTACTTATCCCAGCTAAAGACCACAGACAAATCCTCAAATGACATTAATCCCTGTAATGACGTTTTTTTCAACTTGTGATTACTACTGATGTGAAAAGACCTGTAGGTATATGTTTTCATCATAAGTCACAAAAGACCACATCTCTGTGTAGTTTTCATTATTCATTACGGGAATAAGTGAAATGTCATTAAACCTATCTTGCTATACTATAATATATACATCTGTCAGATCAACATGTTGTATACCTTAAATTTACACCATGGATGCTTCCTTTAAATACTATTGGCTTTGTTCTTGGAAGCAGTTATATTATGTGGATATGAGTCCTTTAGTGGCTTGCATTTATGCTTTGTTAAGAGGGTTTATAGGCAGCCTTTAGAAAAGATCTAATTAGAACCACCCACTGAGGCAATCCTCTTCAGATGTCCCACTGTGACTCTCCAAATGCTAGGTGTTTCAGTTCCACCTGGTGAAAACACAAATTATTCTCAACTTTGTGTAGGCTCCAAGAATGGTTCTGGCTGTTCATTCTGGCAGTTCTTTCTCCAGCCTAGGGAGCTTCCTCATATACATGTGCTGACTGCCATGTAAAAATTTGGGGAACCCTGCAGAGCTCAGGCTCTCATGCTCCGGGTGCATTCTCTATTCTGCTGTAATGAGCCCCATGAATTTGAGCCACCTTACATTTTCTGTACACTAAGCTCCATCTCAATTCAGGGAGACTGATGGGATCTGTTTGGGTTTCTCCTCCCTATGCTACAGAATGAAATCTCTTTCCAGGCAGTAAGCTGGGACAATGAAAAGGCTCACTGTTACTCCCTTTCTCTTGGTGACAGCTGTCCTGGGCTCCTTATTACCTAATGCCTGAAAATAGTCTATTAATATATTATGTGTACTTTTTTTTAATCTAAAAAAAAGGGTGAAGGGTATATACCTGAAACTTACTGTTGAAGTAGTTGGACTTGGCTGTAAAAAAATACTGGCCAGTATGTAGATTCATTATGGTATAGGCATTCCATGTTCAGAATAGAATGTTAATTTATAGAATTTCATAGTAGATGCAAACATACAAGAGGGGACCCCTCACTCCCCACAAAAAGGAATTATCTTCTGGAGAGCAGGCCCCTTGTAGTACATGCTTCCCCCACTAAGTGAGTGTTCTAGGAACCCATCAGTATCAGTGTACCAGATGGCAGTGTTGTGAGAGGCTGCGTTTGGCTTCAAAGTTGTTTTTTTTTTTTTTAATTTGAAGACTCTTTCAATGCATTGCCCATTTCATGATGAGTGATTTACAAGCACACATGCCCACACCACGCTGAGTGTTCAACAGTTTTCACCAAAAATGGCATGACTTCCATGCCCCACCCTCCCTATTCACCCGATCTCACCCCAAGCAACTTTTGTTTCCTCAGATGAAAAAAGTCCTCAAAGGGAAATGGTTTGCCAGTGTAGAAGAGGTGAAACAAAAAATGGCAGCAGCACTAAAAGGCATCAAAACCAACACGTTCAAAAACTGTTTTGAGCAATGTAGAAAACATCTTGATATGAATATTCCATCAAATAGAGAATATTTTGAAGGTGACTGAAGTTTAAATGTGAAAATACACAATTTTTTCTAAGTAAATTCTGAGATTGTTTTTTGGGTCCTCCCTCATATGTTTGGCAACATTCCCAGCAGCATAAATCTCATGTTCCTTTAGGATATTTAAGAGTTCTTTTCTGGCACTGATAATTTGATTTATACATTTCAAGAGCATTCCATGTAACCCTATCTAACAATCACAGTGTAAAATCCTCATACTATAGAAATATGTTAATGTATTTAGATCATAATTACTACAGGTAATTGCTTCTCTGGGAACATGTTTTTCCCAATTTAATGGCTGGGCAGGAATTTATTGCAGTGTGAATTCTATGAAATCTAATATTTTTGTGGTAAGCAGAATGACCTCCCAAAGATGTGCATGCCCTAATTCCCAGAACCTGTAAATATGTTACATTTACTTTTAATATTTTTAAAAGATTATTTATTTTAGAGAAAGGGAAAAGGAGGGAGGGAGAGAGGGAAACTTCAATGTGTGAGACAAACATCGATGGGCTGCCTTTTGCACGCCCCCAGCCAAGGACCTGGTTCGCAACCCACGCATGTGCCCCAACCAGGAATCCAACCACAACATTCTAGTCTGCCAGACAACACCCAACCAAGCACACTGGTCAGGGCAAATATACTGCATTTAGTAACAAAGGAGAATGGAAGTAGGACATGAAATAACGTATTTTGGGACCATACAATTGTTTCTTGAATTTCACAGGTTCACAGAAAATTATGCCTCAGCATGGGTTGTGCCCGGAGCCTTTGTGGATACTGATTTACATGATGAGATTTGGCCCTTTTGAGCTGCTAAGATTTGGTTGAGATTCTGGTGAGTTGGTGCTGTGATGGATTAAGACATTTGGAGATGTTGGGAAAGGGTGGATATATCTTGCGTGTGGGATGGACACAAATCACTGGAAGCCAGAGGGTCTACATCCTGATCTCCAAAACTGGTGAATATGTTAAGTTGTAAGGTGAAGAAAAATCAAGGTAGCAGATTTGCTAATTAACTGATCATAAAGTGGGGACATTATCCTGGATTACCTGGGTGGACCCAATGTGATCACAAGGGTCCTTAAACTAGGAAAAGGAAAGCAGAAGAATCAGTATTAGAGTCATAAAAGAATTGACCAGTCATTGCTGGCTTTGAGGATGGAAGGTGGTCACAAGCCAAGGAATTTGGCAGCTCTTAGGAGCTGGAGGAACAAAAAACATTATTTTGTTCCTAGTCTCCAAAATGAAATGCAACCCTGCCAATACTTTGCTTTTAGCTTAGTGAGATGCATTTTGGACTGTAGACATCCAGCACTGTAAGATAATCAATCTGTATTGTTCTTAGCCACCAAATTTGTGGTAATTTGTGACAGCAGTCATAAGAAACTAATATAGTTATACTTCTACTTTTATTATATTCATAGATTTTTCACTACATAATGCAATTCCTATGTCCGAGACTTCATTTAATAGAGAAGCCTTTCCCAGAGTCCTAATGTATAAAATTGTGATATATGTGTTACTTTGGTGTTAGAATTTCCACCTTTTATTGCTTTCAGGATTTTTTCCCCTGAGTTCTTCCGCGTCTTACTAAAAATGTTTTCCACATCCAACATCTCTGGAGTTCTCTTTCTATGATTCTCTGACACGTGATGAGGTACAATTTATCACTGAAAACCATCACATTCTTTCCTACGGTTTTGGACCTGTGAGAATTCACTGAGATGAATTGTTATTATCACCTCCAGGCAAAGGCTTCCCCACAATCACTGCATTTCTGCCCAAAATGATTTCACTGACACTGGGTAAATCTACCTTCTCACAGAAGTGTCCTCCACAACCACTACATCTGTATCATTCCTGTCCTAAGTGAGCTCTGACACAGAACATGTGCAGGATTCTTGCTAGAGGCTTTTCCACATTTCTGGTACCAGAGGACTTTTTCCTACACGATGTCTGTAACACAAAAGACATAATTTATTACTGAAGGTGTGGTCACACTCACTGCATTTGCAAGGCTTGTTCCCTGTGCAAATTCCTGATTATCTACTAAAGCTTGACTTCTTGGAAAAGGCTGTTTCACAATCACATTTCTATTCCCTATAAGTTCACCAATGCTTAATAAGGTCTGAGTTGCTGAAGACATTTCCACAGGCACTGTGTTCATAGAGTTCTGCTCTTGTAAGAGTTCACTCATGTATAAAGAGCTATGACTCCCTGAGGAAGCTTTCTCCACCATCAGTGAATTTGCAGCTTTCTCTCTTGTATGAGTCTTCTTATGTTTAATGAGGACTGACATGTGGGCAAAGGCTTTGCCACATTCAGTGCATGCATATGGTCTCTCTCCACTGTGAGTTCGCTGGTGCTGAATGAGCTTTGACTTGCTTCTGAAGGCTTTTTCACACTGACTGCATTCATAAGGTTTCTCTCCTGTGTGAATTCTCTGGTGCTTGGTCAGGTCTGACTTAAAAAAAAAAGTTCTTTCACATTCACTGCATTTATAAGGTTTCTCTCCTGTGTGAAGTCTCTGGTGTGCGATGAGGTATGCCTTCTGGGAAAAGGCTTTCCTACACACACTACATCCATAGAGTTTCTCTCCAGTATGAGATCGCTGATGTCTACTGACCAGGCACTTCCGGCTAAAGGCTTTCCCACATTCACTGCACACATAGGGTTTCTCTCCTGTATGAGTTCTCTGATGTACCATAAGCTGTGACTTTCTGGCAAAGGCTTTTCCACACTCCTTACATTCATGAGGTCTCTCTCCTGTGTGAGTTCTCTGATGTTCAATGAGCTGAATCTTCCTCATGAATGTTTTCCCACATTCACTGCATCCATGAGGTTTCTCTCCTCTTTCTGTTTTCTGATGTCTAATGAGTTGTGCCTTCCTGGTGAAGACTTTCCCACACTCAATGCATTCATGTGGTTTCTCTCCTGGGTAAGTTTTTTGATGGTCGCTAAGCTGTGATTTAGTGCTACTGGGTTTAACACATCCATAGTATTTAATTTCAGTACAAGTTTTATCATGCGGGATGTAGAGAGATGGTTTCCCATAGCCAATAAACTCATCAGAATCCTTTCTTGCATATGTTCTCTTCTGGTTAACAAAACCTAAACGTGACTTTAAATTTTTATAATGTGAGCCAAACTTAATGTGTCTTGCCGTTAAAGAAACAAGACTTTTGTATAAATTGAAATTATTTCCAAGTGCATAACTTTGTTGACATCTTTCCAAAGTTTTAATCTCGCTTTGGTTTTCTGGGTGCCGCTGTGTATGATCACTCTCCCATACTTCTTCTAGGAAAAAGAATAATAAAAACATCCATGATAATTGTGAGGGGAAAATTTGATACAAAAATGCCATGGCTTGGTCTAGCTCTTGTAAGATCTCAGTCTAAGAGAAATGTGCCTTATGGAAATGTATCCTATGCTCTATGAAAGATAGTATTATAAAACAGCAAAAGGAAAAATAACTACTGTAGAAACAACATAGATAGTTTATACTGAGTAAGTATTGCTTGGGCTTGTTTCCAAATAGGATCTTGAAAAGTGGGGAGAGAAGAAAGAAAACCATACTCTGACTGAAACAGAACAAAAAAGAATTAAGAGACTGGATCCATTCATCTAACAAACATCAAATGGGCTGGTGTTTGGGAATACATTTGAATATTATATTAGAATACATTAGTCACTTTAGTGTGACTTTTAAAGAGACTAATGTATTCTCCCTCCATGAAGCAGTCATTCTAGTAACAAAAGAGAAAGAGAATCAACAGGTAAGCAAAAAAAAAAGTTAAAGACTGTGAAAAATGATAGGAAAGAGCTGGTAGAGCAGTGGTAGGTCAGTCTTACATCAAGTAGTCATCTACAAGAAAAGTTAAACTGACATCACAGGGTAAGAATGAGTAATATTATGCAAATAACTACATGAAGAACATTCCTAGAAGAGGGAGTAGCCATCGCAAAAAAACCTGAAGTAGAAAAACTTAGGCAGGATAAAGAAACATAAGAGAGGCTGATGTACCTGGTCTATCCCAAGCTTAAGTGAGGTAGCAATGGACAAGTCTGGAAAGGCAGGTACAATCGAGAACATATAGATCATGTAGGAAGACTTATGGCAGCAAGTCACCAAACATTTTTTTGCAGGAATGTAATGTTCTGAATTGATATTTCCAAAAGGTCACATGACTGTTGTATGAGAATAAGTTGGAGATGAAATTGTTGAGAGAATGCAGAGGAGACGATAATGGAGTTCGGGCAAGACGTTAACAGTATCTTCTGTATGAGTAACTATCATGGAGAAGGAGAAATGTACAAAAAACCCCACAAAGGACACAGTGCAGATGAGGAAAAGATAAGACTCACTGTCAGAAAAAATGTTGAAGGTAGAAGAGGGAAGAATTAAGGACAGTTCTTCAATATGTGGCCTATGCATTTATGTAGGTGTTGGTGCCACTTAATAAAATGAGGAAGATTACAGAGATAGGTTTGACATTTGGAGAAAAACCAAGCATTCCATTTGAGATACACACCAGACCTGAGATTACTAATACACACTCAAGACAGACTATGAAGTACCTGGTTAGATCTATGAGTGTGGAGAAAGAGTTAGACTTAAGATAACAATTTTAAGTCATGAGCATATAAACATTATTTAAATATTTGGTCTGCAGAGGATCAGATGGGACAGTTTGGAAGAATGGATAGAGAAAGAGGAAGGTCCAAGATAAGAGTTTCACGCACTCCAAGTTTTAGAATTCTGGGAGAAGGATATGCACTGAGAATATGACAAGCTCACTCAGAGACAATCAAACCCTATCTGTGCTGATCGGACAAATAAGCAATATGGATTGGACATCAGAATGCAGGATCTGCCCTGACTGGTGTGGCCCAGTGGATTGGGTGTCATCCTGCAAAGCAAAAGATCACCGGCTGAATGCAGTTCAATACTTGGTCAGTGCACATGCATGAGTTGTGGGCCAAGTTTCCAGTTGGGGCATGTTGTAAGAAGCAACCAATCGATGTTTCTCTCTCACATCAATGTTTCTCTCCCTCTCTCTCCCCTTCTCTCTAAAAATAAATAAATAAAATCTTTAAAAAAAAAAAAAGAATGCAGGATCCACAACATCTCATTCCAAGTTTACTGTAGTAAAATATTCAATAATCACCTTGTTACTAAATCTTTCCCCTCTCAACCCAACTGCACACCAAAATTAAACTTTCCTAAAAACACCAATCACCTATTTAGAGTAATACTGTATACAGTCAATCCTGAACTTGTTATGATACAACCTTACAAGGTCCAATAAATCCAGACACATATATGTCCATTTGAAATTGAAAACAGGTGTTTGGGCCATCTGCCTGTGTCCCAGAGAAGAGTTACAGTTGTACTGACTGGTGGAAATATCACCTTCTCCAATGAGTTTAACCATAATGTAACTTATACAGTGTTGTCCAGTAAAACCTCCTGCAATGACGGAAATGTTCTATATCTGTGTTTTCCAATGTGGTACCTGCTGGCCATGTATGGTTATTGAGTACTTGAATATTGTTAGAGTGATGGCAGCACTAAATCAGTAATTTTACCTAACATGAATTAAATTTAAACAGCCACAGGTGGCCAGTGGCCAGTACACTAGACAGCATAGGTACAGACCCTCACATCCTAAAGTCATCATTATAATCTCCTTCACATAGTCATCTCCAAATTTTCTATGTTCAACCAATACTACATTCTCCTTTAATCTCAGTTCTTAGATCACCTCAATTAAGAGATTCTGAAGAACCATTCTCCCTCCAGGAAAAAAAAATATTCTACTGCCTTATCTTCCCTTTATCCTAAAATTCCAAGCTATGTCTTTCTATTGCTACAATCCAGCTATCAAGCAAGACTCTTCAAAAAACTAGCAAAAAAATGATAAAATCTAATTTATGGTTTGTAAGCCATTAACTAACATAAAATCCAAACTAATAAGCCGTTTTCTTTCACACAATCTCCTACTATAAACATAGTTGCCAATACATAAGAATTTCACACATCACTTTCCTTATTTCCATTTCTAGAGTCATCTTTTTATATTACTGACACACAAGGCCTTCCATTGTCATTTACTTCCAAAACCCTCCTTGCAGAAATAATTTTATCATGCTTCCCTAAAAAAGCACTTTATTCTTTTTGTAACATTTTATCGGAGCTCTATTTTCTCTGATTTTGTAAAGGAGTCCCTCTCCAACTGTGCCTCATAATCAAATGCTAAAAAATTTTAAATTTTATGCACCTATGTGTCAGCCCATTCTGAGTGGGACTTTAAAAATTAGGAAGGTATTTCTGTCTCTTATTACATGTGAATCTCTCCTGAATCATATGAGCATGGTGCTTCTGGGGTTTTTGTTGTTGTTGTTATTTTAATTTTTATTTATTTATTGAGAGAGAGAGAAACATCAATTTGCATTCATTGGTTGTTTCTTATATGTGCCCTGATCCAGGATCAAACCTACAACCTTAGTGTATCAGGATGATGCTCTAACCAACTGAGCTACCTGGCCAGGGGAATATGGTGCTTCTTCAACTACAGGAATCAAGGCAGAATTTCCTGGCAAGCCTTTTGAACTTCATATGCTCAGATCACTCTCCATATCTAACAAATCAGACACCAGATCTCCAGAGACAAATCCCATAGTTTGAAAATGTCCCATATAGTTTACACACATCCCTAATTAAAAAACAAAATTAAACCAAAAGTGAAAAGAAAAAAAACTGCTTTCAAAAATGATGTGATGAATGAGTGCAAGTAATGTTGTCTATACTAAGTGCAGACCCTTCTCTCCAAGCCTCATACCCACCGGTAAAATAATACCATAAAAGATCATCATGGGTGAGTTAGTGCGGTGCAGATACAAAGTAGACAGGAAATCAGGAAAAAGGAAATTCCAAGTGCACTTGGAAACGTTATGGAGAGAAAAAGAGCTCCAGGTGAAAGAAGGTAGGATATAAAAATGCAACATAATCAAGTGTGGAGATGCCAGTTCCTCAAGTTATTTTATAATCAATAAAATACTTCACTTCCTCCTCCTTAGAATAAGTCTGTCACTTGTTTCTGTGACATCATCTTCTGACCCTCCTTCTACCAGAACCTGCATACTTCTTTTTTTTTCATTGATTTGAGAGAGAGACAGAGACATTGATTTGCTGTTCCATTTATTTATCTCTTCACTGGTTTATTCTTATATGTCCCCTGACCGGGGATCAAACCCACAACCTTGGTGTATCAGGATGATGCTCTGAACAACTGAGCTACCAACCAGGTCCCCACATACTTCCCATTCTACTTGGCTGGGCTCTTAATTTCTCAAGCTCTAAGCAAAGGGGTCAGCAAGAGCAGGTTTACAGCTGTGAGTAATTGAAACACAGAGTCTATTTTTGTATTATTATTTATTAATTAGTGTATTATTTATTTGTATTACAACTGTGAACCTATTTTTGCCAATCCCTGTATATGTGGATCTCTTGTATTTTTAACCAACATTCACTCGTGTTTTCTCGAGTTCCACTCCTTTAATGCCCTACCCACCCTTAGAGGACTGCAGCCAGAACATCAGCAGGAACTAAGAGAAAACTGAAATCAGCAGGTGTATGTAGCAATGAACAATGCAAGTCTAAATGACAGTGGCCCACTTTGAGGTGGGAATTGAGACTGGAAGTTTCCAAAGGCCTTTTTGAAACAACAAAAGTTAATAGGGACGGCAGAGACCTTCAGAAATAATAGAGCAAATAGGGATAACTCAAGGCAATACAAAAGTGACCAGGCTCAAGGGAGTAGAGCAGTACAGCAGAACCTAAATAAAACGCACAAAAAGTAAAAGGACTCACCAGAATGAAAAGACCTCAGGTTCTGACACTGAAGCTAAAGGAAAACGAAGCTCCCTGGATAATTATGTGAGGTGCAGGCAAAATGTAGAATTAGAGGGCAGATTAGTGTCTAGAGAGATGGACAACTCAGGAACATCTGTGGGAGTACTGAGAGCTTCAATCTTCATTATACAGAAATAACCTCAATGATGATGCAGACATTATCTGGGAGAAAGAAAGATTCTGGTTTCACATACAGGAAGTGGGACCTCACAGGGCAGCTGCCTCAGTGGTGTGGCCAACAGCACAAACAATTAGAGCACAGATTGGATAGTAGCAGCAGAAGTCAATCTGAGGCTCTCCAGCACAGAGCAGAGAGCTTAGGCCTTGAGAACAAATTAAACTTTTAATATGAGAACCAAGCAGAAGATTTCTAAAAGACAACAACTGGAAGCTATGGAAGCAGAGGGTAATGCCCTGAAAGATGAGGTGTGTGTGATTTTCAAATGACTAAGGTGAGGTGGTTTGTCAGGGATGGATACTGGCCCTCCCTGCAGGTAGAAAGCAGTGCTAAGTGCAAAGCGAGGTGTATGGGTAGTAAGAGGAATTTCATAGCAAGTATTGGGGAGAATGGGAAGTGAGCATGCTGCAGAAAAAATACAGGGAAGATGTGAGCATGTTGGGAAGAATACAACCAGGTAAGAAACCAAGGCCCTAGATGAGAGAGACTACAATCAGAAAATTGGAAAAAGAAGACATAAATCATCCCTTATAAAGAACAGAGATGTGGAAAGGTCACCAACTGGGGTAAGAAAAGTTCTTTAAACAACATTTCAAAAGTGTCAACTGTTTACTGACTGACAGGAAATTTAGCGCCATATTTCCCCACTTCCTTGGTTTTTACTCACTCACCTGGACAGGCTGGACTATGGGCTGCTTCCTCTGCTATCCACCGTGGTCCTCCTTGCTCCAGCCAGAAGAGTGAATCTGAGTTAGAAGATTGATATCCTGTGAAAGGGAAATCAGTGAACACTTGGCACCAAGTATTTAAGCTTGAGGACTCTATGACAGCTGAAGAAAGCTGTATTTCAAGGACCACATCATTTGCACTTTGGTAAAGTAAAGGTCTTTGACTTGGAGAGGCAGAACACAAACTCCAGGACCAAACAGGAGAATAAAAGTCTATCTCCCACAGTGCTTTTGTCCAAACCATAAAATATCTCAACCCTAGTTGGTGTGACTCAGTGGACTGAGCACTGGCTAGTGAACCAAAGGGTGGCTGGTTTGATTCCCAGTCAGAGCAAGTGCCTGGGTTGTGAGCCAAGTCCCCAAGTTGGGGGCGCGTGAGAGGCAACCACACATTGAAGTTTTCTCCCTCCTTTTCTCTAAACATAAATAAATAAAACCTTTTTAAAAATCTCAGAAACCCTACAGATTTCACTGAATGAGAAGGAAAAGGCAACTGATGTGATGCTGGCCTCACCCACTGACAGCAGGTTGCTGTAGTTCTCCAACATCACATCCCGGTACAGATCCTTCTGAGCCGGATCCAACAGCCGCCACTCCTCCCAGGTAAAGCCCACAGCCACGTCTTCAAATGATAACAATGCCTGTAAAGACAAATTTCAGGCAATCAGGTGGAAGAGATGATGTGGAAAAGAGGGACAGGAACACGTCCTGATCACTTTCCTCATGATGTTGTGCACACGGTGATTATTTCACATACCATAGGGCCATGTGTCCTAGTCCACTCAGGCTACTGTAACAAAATGCCCCAGACTGGGTAGCTGATAAAAGCAGAAATTTATTTCTCATGGTTGTAGAATCTGGAAAGTCCAAGATCAAGGAGCCAGCATGGTTGTATTCTGGCAAGAGCCCACTTCCTGGTTCACAGTGGGCCTCTTCCCACTGTGTCTTCACATGGTTGAAGGGTGAGGACAGTCTGCAGGGTCTCTTTTAGAAGAACACAGATCCCACTCATGAAGGCTTCACTCTCAAGACCTACATCTCTTCCCAAGGCCCCACTTCCTAATACCATCATCCTTGGGGGTTAAGATTTCAACGTATAGCCCTGGCTGGCGAAGCTCAGTGGATTGAGCGCGGGCTGCGAACCAAAGTGTCACAGGTTCAATTCCCAGCCAGGGTACATGCCTGAGTTGCAGGCCATAACCCCCAGCAACCGCACATTGATGTTTCTCTCTCTCTCTCTATCTCCCTCCCTTCCCTCTCTAAAAATAAATAAATAAAATCTTTAAAAAATATATTAAAAAAAAGATTTCCACATGTGCCCTGGCTGGTGTGGTTCACTAGACTGAGCACTGGCCTGTGAACCAAAAGGTTGCTGATTCAATTTCCAGTCAGGGCACATGCCTGGGTTGTGGGCCCAGTCCCCAGTTGGGGGTGTTGGAAAGGCAACCTATTGATGTTTCTCTTGCATATCGATGTTTCTCTCCCTCCCTTCTCCAATCTCTAAAAAAAAAAAAAAACACATTGAAAATACAAAGACTGAAACAATTGTCTCTGACTTCAGTTTTGAACCTGAGATAAAGAAGGTATAAAGGGAGCAGCCAAATCAGTCACAAAAATCTGGTTGAGAAACTTCATGAAACCACTCAAAGCAGCTCATTCATTCTATTACACAATCCAAGCTTTATTCCTGGGTACAGATTTCCAGAAGGCTCTATTGTCAAGGCACACTGCTTTTAAAGAATTTTGTCCAATCAAGTTCTGCTTTGGCATCAGCCCCTTAGCTTACTCCAAGGAAGACAATAAGAAAAAGCCAAAGAAGTCACCTTATGTCTTTTATTACACCACTGATAGTGAGGACACTGTCTACTACAAAACCTCTCCAAAGACCTAGAGAAAGAAATCTCTGAAGATCTAAGAGCAATGAAATGTTTACTTCCCCTGAGGAACTAGTTTGCCTTCTCCTTACAGATGCTGCAAATCATGTAACTTTTCATGTCATGTCTTTTTGTTACTACAGCTGCCAAGAAAAGTAGACACAAGTTCAAAGCTAAGACAACCCACAGGGTCTTACACAGTCACTTACCTATGTTCCAACCTTAAGAACTTTATATGGACCCTATGACCTACATATCTCACACTGCCTAATTTGTTCTGATGTTAAGATTATAACCTAAACTTATTTTTGGACAAATCTGATTTTTATTAACATACACTGTACCATGTTATCAGACATTAGAAGCTTCCATACGTTCGCTGGGAAACAAAGGATAAAAAGTAGATAAAACAAACCTCACCTGGGCCTTGGTCATTTTCTCAAGTTCTGAAGCAAAGACTGGAAGCTCTGGGATGTGCTTTCTCCTGTGTCTCTGGGCCTCCCAGGAAGCTGTAGTCAGATATCTCAGGTCAGGAACTGATGATCTCCCAAACCTGGCACTTCTTCCTTCTAGCACTGAAAATGTCTTGTTCCTATAGACCAGAACCTGTGGATTCAAAAGCAAATTCAGTTCTGAGAAGACACGCACCTGGGACCACAGCCCTCTCTTACCACGTGGACTCATTCTAACATAGGGTTCTGATAATGCATCAGCATCTTTAACACCCTGGCTGTTTTTACATCATGGGGCCCATGCTCCTAGGGGAGATATGAAACGCACAAGAGGGATGCCCTCCTCCCCCTGTTTTTTTGGTAAAGGTAGAATAGAGCAAATGTGAAAGAAACGATGGGAAACAAAATCCAATTCACGGTCTTGTCCACTGCCAAGTTCTCACATAGATCAATTTTAGGAAAGGTAATGTATAGAAGTGGTAGCTCTGGAAGCCTAGCAGTGCCCACATATTCCTAATATTTTGGTCATCACACTGGGGCAATGATTCCATATTTAACTAACTAAGCAAGAGTCCTTCATTAATGGTGTTGTATACTGCTTACTGCAACATCTTAAGAGGCATAAAGACAAAAGAAAAAAATAGAAGAGGAACTATTATAGAATGAGGCCTAAGAGACATAACAAATAAATGCAATGCACACAAACTATTTGGATCATGATTCAATGTTAAAAGATTACTTTGAGGTGATCAGAAAAAAATTAGTATGGACTGGGTAATGGATGAGATAAAAGAATAGTTATTAATTTTGATATACATTTGAAAGTGACCTGCTAATTATAAATTTTTTAAATGACCTTGCCATCTAGAGATACATACTGGAATATTTATAAGTTTAAGGACATGAAACCTTGAATTTGCAATGAAATTCTGCAGAGAAAAGCTAAAGCGGGGGAGACACAGATGAACATGATGGGTCCTGAGTTGACAATTGTTGAAAGCTAAGTGACAGGCACATATTATTATACTATTCTCTCTATCCTCTGAGTTTCCATAGGGATAAAGTGAAAAATAAGAAGTTAGCAGGGCCTGAGTTCTACTTAATCTTTACAGTACACGATTCCAGTATTATGTCAACAGAAAAAGAGTTACTGTACCAGTTGTATGAAGCCAGCATTTCAAAATACTAATCAACAGATTAGAAGAAAAGAGAACTACAAACATAAATGCTTATTCATTGATTTCACCCTTCCTTCATTTGTAACACACATTTACAGCTATACATTCCCTCCACGGACTGCTTTAGTTGAATTCAACAAGATTTGACATGTAGCATTATTATTAAAATGCAGTTCAACACACTTCCATTGTAATATTTTTTGATTCATGATTATTTAGTCATGCACGGCATACTTGCCAAACAAATGGGAATCTTCTATTTAATATTTTGATATTGCTTTGCTGTCTAATTTCACTGTAGTTAGAGAAGACGGTCTGTGTGATTTCAGTCTTGAAATTTGTTCAGACTGGCTTTAGGGCCCACCATTGTAAGTGTTCTATATGCATTTGAAAACAGTTTTGGGGTGGAGTGTTTTATACTGGTTGAGTTTGTTAATTATATTATAATAATCTTTTAGGGCTTGGCACTGTAGCAGGCTGGTGCCTTGTTTTTGGAAATAATGTTTTATTGAAACACAGCCACACACATTTGTTGATATATTTTGTGGCTACTTTCCAATTACAATGGCAGAGTTGAATAGGTGCGGACAGACCATCTGAACCAACAGAGCCTAAAATATTTACTTCTGCCCCTTTACAGAAAAAAGCTTGCTGATCCTTGTTAATCTATAGGCTTCGAGACTTTTGTCTCCTTGTTCTGTTACTGAGAGTGGTATGTTAAGAATCTCCCATTATGACTGGACATTTGACACTTCTCCTTGTATGTAGCATGCCCACACTTCAGAAATTCTACTAAGTATATGCCCAATGGAACTTCCACACACCTAAATGTATGTACAAAAATGTTTGTCTGGCATCATTCATAATAGACACAGGCCAATAACTACCTAAACATCTATAAATAGCAAAATGGATAAATAAACATCTATAAATAGCAAAATGTACAGCACAGCATGGAATACTACAAACAATGAAAAGAATGAACTGCTGCCATATGTGACAATTTAGGTGAATTTCACCACAAAGTATTGAGCAAAAGAAGCAAACACCAAAGAGCATTACTGTATGATTCCATTTATATAAAGCTAGCAATAAAGCAAATTTAATATGATATTTTTGGGATAATAATTACTTCTGGGGGGGAATATGATGAAGTGGGGACTTCTGGGGTGCCATTGTATTTTTTTATTTTTAGTGTTATATTTGAAAAAAACTTTTAAAGAATACAGATCAGTTTCACTTACATATGCAGAAGCATAAATTTTTAATGTTTTATTATGAAAATATTTAAGGAAAAAAGAACAGCATAATTAAACCCCATGTACAAAAAAAGAGTGGTATAATCAAACTCTATATATCCATTAATGTAAACCTAACTTTATTTTACCTACACCACAACTCACTCCTCCTTAACCATTGGATTATTTTGAAGCAAACCTAAGACATATTTTCATTTCTACATGTAAAAATATAACATAAACTATTGCAAACAGAATCCAGGCCCACATTAAAAGAAGAAATCATTATGGACAAATATATAAATATATTGGGAATCTAGGTATGTCCAGGTGGCTCAGTTGGTTGGAGCGTCATTCCATATACCAGAAGGTTGCAGGTTCAATTCTTAATCAGGGCACATACCTCAGCTGCAGGTTCAACCCCAGGTGACAGCCATACAGGAGGCAACCGATCAATGTTTGTCTCTCACCTCGATATCTCCTTCCTCTCTCTCTCTCTCTTCCTCTCTCTCTAAGTTCAGTAAAAAACATATCCTCGGATAAGGATTAAAATATATATATGTGTATACATATATATACAAGTATATGAAAACTAGCCACCGAAATCAAAGAAAATTTTAAAGAAAGAAATTTAAAATGAAAATAATTTTAAAGTTAAAAAGCCTTTGAGGGAAATCTAATGTACAGCATGGTGATTACAGTTAGCATAGCTGTATTATATACCTAAAAGTCACTAAAAGAGTAGATCTTAAATGTTCTCACTACAAAAAATGGATAATTTTTTATCCATTTGGAAATGGATAATTATGTGATATGATGCAGGTGTTAGCTAACACTATGGTGGTAATAATTTGGTAATATATAAGTGTACCAAATCAATTCTACACCTGAAACTTACAGAATGTTTATGTCAGTTATGCTTCAATAAAGCATTGGCCAGGGGGGAGGTGCACACAGTGGAAACCTTTTGAGAAAGAGGAATAAAACCTTGGTAAGTTGCAATTACCATTTTTTATTGTTGTCTCCAAATGGTACTTTGTGCCAGACACTGTATTTTGTACATTAGCTCATTTAATCTTCATATCAACTCTATGAAACAGGAATTATTATTATTATTTGTGACATCTTTTCCCCCCCAAAATGAAGAAGGCTAACTCAGAGATTACCCTACCCAAGTCAGAAGCAGACTCAGGTTCTTCTTATACCCCAGACCATAGCATCCATCTGCCATCTGGCCAGAATGATATTCACAGACCACAAAACTACTCAAACCAGGAAACATCAAGGAATCAAATTAGAAGCTATTAGTAATAACATGAGCAGAATGAGGTGACAAAGTAGGTGTATCTTTTTATGTTTTGCTTTTGTGACTTATGTGATTCACAAAATTATGTAATTATGTAATTTCATTTTTTCCTTTTGTGAATCATGTCATTTTATGTAAAGTTAGAAGCAACAAAAAGAGGAGACAGGGTCATATGGTGGGAAAAGACACCATTTACAGTTACAACAAACGTCAAAACCATTTACGATAAATATGTTCAAGACACACACGGAAAAACATCAGAGCTGGTCAAAGAAACAAATGACTTGGATTAAAGGAAATCCATCACAAGTGCCTAAAAGTGTTATATCTAAATCTCTGTCACCTCTACCAAAATTAAGGCACCCACCTGATGCAACAAAACTGCAGCAGTTTTCAAGAAGAAAACTTCTAGGGAGTTTGTAATGTGGAAATGCTTATAATATGATGTTAGATTAAACATGTATTGAGTGTTATCAGTACCCATACACCTGATCCCAACACTAAAAATAAAATATACTAAACTTTAAGTTATTTTCTGGAAGGGTGTTTAAGAGGATGGGGTGCCACTATTTGGGTCGGAATAGAACGCGAAAACAAATTTTCTAAGGACTATACAGTAGACAGGGATGCAGGAGGACCAGAAACCTAGTGTCTAACGTCAAGCGTGCGATTAGCAATCAACACGGAATTCCCCCAACGCCGGTCCCCAGCATGCACACCCCAAACGCGACTCTCCTACAAAGACAGGCCAAGCGACTGTCCCAACACGGAGCCCCACCGAAAACACCTCTACACCGGCCTCCCAATTGATCCGACAGGCAACCCCGCCCCCTCACAAGGGCTCCCACCAGCTTCCCCGACACCAATTGCTGCCCGCTCTGGAACAACAACAAAACCCCAACGAGTCCGGAAACCCGACACTGACCTCCCACTTGCCGCTGGAGACAAGGCACGAAACCTTTTCTCCAAACACTTAGCCTAACGGTCCGCGACGACACCTCCGTAGCCCCCGGGACCCTCAGAAGCGGAGTGGACGGCGGCCGACGAGGGTCAACCCGCGCCGTTCCGGAGTCTCAACGTCTGGCTCTGGGTCCTCCCTCTGTGAACTCACTGTGAAGTAAAATTTGACCCGCCCAGTTGGAGGCTATTTTTAGCCGGAGCAGCTGTTGACCCACCTATCGCTTTAGCATAGGCGTAATATATATCCTTTTCTCCTATTTGTCCGGGAAGCTTAAAGTAGTGAGAAACTACTAAAAATGACCTGCATCACCCCATTTCCAAGCCACTTGAGCCTCTGAGCCCCAACTGTGCAACCTTGGCCGGGGCGGCTCCACCAACTGCTTAGCTGCTCAGCAGCTCAAGCCAGCCCGGGTCTCCCCTCTTGATGCGCGGAGATGGTCTCGACGTTGAAGCCTTTGAGCCTCAGGCTGAAAGAAAGCTAAGTGGATGTGCTCATCTTAGAGTAAGTTCCACGGAAGGGGACCGGAGCAGAACCCGAACAAATGGAGCGGAACCGGCTGTTGTCCTGAGAGGATGAAGGGCGCTTTGTGGACAAAGTGGTATTTGAAGGCCATTCTAGGATTTAGAGAACCGCTGAACCTATAGCGTTGATCAGAGATCGAGTAAAACGGCAGGAATATAAAGTTCTTGATATGCTTAGGGTGAAGGAAAACGGAACACTGTTGTTCAGGGGCCGGCCAAAGGGGTAGTGCCAATGGAGAAGTTTGGCTCTCCCTTGGGGTGGGGGTTGGGGGACGGTGAAGCAAAAGCTCCAAGAGTGCACCTTTCCTCCCGTGCATATACTAAAATTGGACCCATGCAGAGATTAGCATGGCCCCAGCGCAAGGATGACACACATTCCTTGGAGTGTTCCATATTTCTGTGGAAGGGATTAGGAAGTACAGATTGTCAATTACAAAAACAGTCACTGGGATGTAAAGTACAGCATAGGGTAATATCGTCAAAAATATTGCAATACATGCCTATGGTGACAGATCAGTAGTAGACTTAGCGGGTGATCATTCTGCAAAGTATATAAACATAATCACTGTTATATACCTGGAAGTAATATATTATTGTATATCAACTGTAATTATAAAATAAATTTTAAAAAATTGAAACCTGAGAAAGGAAAGCGGTTTTGTTCAATATTGTGGCCAATCTGATTAGCTACCAGTTCAATATCATAATGAAACAGGAATGAATCATACATGACATAAGGCCAATGAGCTTGCCAAGAAAGAGGTAGTTTACCTCATCTTTACCCTCACAAGATCAAGTAGGTATTTTGACCATATGAAATGTTAAAGTTTAGGTTTAAAATTGAAATTTAACCTGGAGGCAAGTAGGCCTTACCAGCTCTTGGTTGCTACCTAGTAGCAGTTATGTTCCTGGAAATAGGGCTTGAGGGTGAATGTTAAAGACTAAGAGTGAGCAAACATGAGGGAAGATGAGTCAGATATCTTCTGCCTTTATAACGAAAAGATTCTTCCTCTACAGAGACCCCTTTTAGTATTTTGAACATATCCAGGAATAGTTAGGAAGTACCTACCTGACTGTAGGTACAGTAACTTTCTTGTTGGAAAGTGATTTGGGGTGGGAGCTGGTGGGGGACAAGCTGTATGAGGACTCCCAACTCACTAAATGATTTTGCTGTTCACAGTTAAGGATCTTTTTCTTCCAAACTAACTTTAATTCACTTAATTGTAAAATGATAAGGAGCCAGAAACCCTCTTAGGAAAAGTAGGAGCATAAAGAGACCTGAGGATGAGGTAGTAAACGTCAATAAACAATTAGAATAAACTAGAACATAAGTTTCTGAAGAGCTGAGAGATTTTTTCATCTTGTTCACTGCTGATCCGTAGTGCCTGAACATTCAGGAGCTTAATACCTGTCCGTGCAATTAATGGATGATACTAATAAAGATTGTTTACAACATCAAAAAAACGAATCTTTGTCTTACAAACTAGAGCAAAACAAACAAAAGTGCCTTAGTCAACTTCCCAGCCTTTACACTCAGGACAATGGACAGCTCCCAGTCAATCCTCAGCAAATCTTTTGGAAAATGCAGACAGTACTTGTTTTGCTAACCAAGGTGACATCTTGTACTTGAGTTATCATCATCTCCCATCACACCCCCAAGATTCTCAAACCCTCTCCATGTAGAAGACTTGTTGAAACCGGAGTTTGAAATAGAAAGGATGTTAGTGTCCCTGGGATTAATGTGAGCGATTCATATTTTCTCATGCTATACTGTATTGTTTAGGATGCATACTAGCTTGTCTACATTGCTTATTGAAAAGATGGATGTGGATGATTTAGACCTCTGTAGGTTTTGCCTATGTGGCTAGGGAGTATGAAAGATCTTTCAGTAAACTTATGCCTTGGTTCCCATGAAATGAAGAGACTTCATATATATTTTGATGGCTTGTGATTTGGAGATGAATAGTGTTCAATGTGACTGAAAAACATCACTGGAATCTGTGCCTATATGTTGCAGAACAGCTTGATATTTATCTGTAACATTTTTTCTTTGTGCTATATTGTGGTTTTTATCCTTATTGGAGTTCTAGCTTAATATAACTTTCAGGTTCTTGTGAGTCCACTCACCTTAAACAGGGTAACTGCCATAGTTGCCATTTCCCCATTTTAATGTGAAACATTGTGCTTGAAAAGGAAATCTACTTTTGTAAAAGTAAAATTAAGCTCATTGTGCCCTTGCTGGGTAGCTCAGTTGGTTAGAGTGTTGTCCTAATATGCCAAAGTTGTGGTTTCGATCTCCAGTCAAGGCACATACAAGAATCAGCTGATGAATCCATAAGTAAGTGGAACAACAAATCGATGTTACTCTCTCTCTCCTTTCCTTTCCCTCTAAAAGTCAATCAATGAATAAAAATTTTAGCTCACTTAAAAAAAAGCAAGCTCATTGTATTTTACAGTTTAATCTCCATTGAAGTAAACAATTTATGAAACTTCCCAGCTACATTCTAGAGAGAGATTAATAAAACTATCTCTAAAGTTTGGCTGATGATCTTTCAAAGGGAAGCATGATATGTGCAGTATGGAAAAAGTCAAAGCCTACTTTATTTGTTCATAAAAGCCACAATAAATACCAGGACTAAAGCTAACATTTAATTTCCATTTTCTGATATTGGGGACTTTCTCTCAAACTGTTTAGAATTCAAATGGGTATATGATCTGAGAATAGTCATTATATTCAAACCACAAATATCTGGCTGGTTTAAAAGAAACAAATCATTTACAAAGATGATGACTTCTGTATTTCATCCAAGCTAAGATACCTTTGGTTCTATGATGTACCACTATTTTATGTGCCAAGTTCTCCATTTAAATATGTCAAGCCACCAACTGTATATGATGCATTTCAACTTCAACAGTGTTGATGATGTAGAGAAACATTTCAACTCAGAATCAATGAAAAAAAAAAAGTAACTCAAGAGAGGCTCAAAATCTGCCAGGCCCACTTTATACTACTAGTAAATAGCAGGGTGGGGAGAGGGAATATTCAGTATTTTATTAAGATTTCTTATTAGCACTGACCAGTGTCGCTCAGTTTGTTGAATGTCACCTCACAAGGTGAAATGTTGACATTTTGATTCTTGGTCAGGACACATGCCTCACTTGTGGGTTTTGTCTCCTGTCCGGGTATATAAAAAAGGTAATGATTGATGTTTCTCTCACATAGATGTTTCTCACCTTCTCCTTCTCCCTTCCTTCCCCTCTCTCTAAATATAAAAAAAAATCTATAACAAGAGATTTCTTATTAAATAATGAGTCATGTAGTTCAATTACAACTTATGTAGCATTAAAATGATACAAGTCAATGCAGATACTCTATAGGAAAGTTTATGTATGTTTAAGGACATGTACTAGGAAGTCACCATTGTTATGTTAATACATGCAGTTCAAAAATGTGAACAATCATTTTTATAATAAAATGGGTACAAAACATATTCTCACTTAGTTCTGATGTAATTTTTGCTTTGTTTCCTGGCAAGTGTACTTGTTTAATACTTAATACTTTCTATAATGCTGCTTATTGTGTCCTCATAAAATAGCATGATTCCCCAGATTCTGCATAGAATTTTTCCCTCAATGTCAGTTCTCTGATACCAATGTCACTGAATTTCATGCCAACATCCCCATGATCAATATGTACAAAGATGTAGCTTCCTATTTGTTTCTCCTTGGCTGCAATCCATTAACATTTATTGGGCAAGGTATTTTCTATCTGGTGTTCTACCCAGTACTATTCTCTGATCAGTTGCGTGGTGTGAGTTTGAAAAGAAACTGTGTCTGCATCTACTTCAGTCTTAAGGTTTCCCTCCTCTGTAAACTCTGTGGTGTATAATCTATTCACTCTCATTAACAACTTTTGGATATTTGCTTCATTCATGATCTCTCTCCTCTATGAGTTTTCTTGTGTAAAATGAGGTGAATTTGTGAAAGTTTTCCAACATTCACCACGTCCATAAGGTTTCTCACCTATATGAATCCTTTGATGTATAATCAGATGGGACTTCTGGGCAAAAGGTTTCTGTCATTTGCTACATTCATGGGGTTTCTCTCCTGTGTGTGTTTTCTGATGTAAAATGAGGCTGAATTTGATAGCAGAAGTCTTCCCACATTCACTGTATCTGTAGAGTTTCTCTCCTATACGGATTCTGTGATGAATAATGAGACTAAACTTGTGAATAAGGGGGGCAAGGGGGAGGAAAAATTGTGACAACTGTAATAAAATAAACAATAAAATTAAATTAAAAATAAACTTGTGAGTGAGAGTTTTTTTCACATTTCAGGCATTCATAAGGTTTCTCCAAGTGAATTCTCTGATGAATAAGGAGCTAGGACTTGTGGCTGAAGGATTTGTGCCATTCACTGCATTTGTAAGGCTGCTCTCCAGTGTGAGACCTCTGATGAATAGTGAGGTGTGACTTTTGGGTGAAAGCTTCCGACACTGACTGTATTCATAAGGTTTCTCACCTGTGTGAGTTCTTTGATGTAGGATGAAACTAAACTTGATGCAGAATGTCTTTCCACATTTGCTGCATCCATACGGTTTCTTTCCTGTATGAGTTCTCCAGTGAGTACTGAGGAGTGACCTCACACTGAAGCCTCTTCCATATTTCCTGCAATTATAAGGTTTCTCTCCTGTGTGAATTCTCTGATGTCTAGTGAGCTCAGATCTCTGAGGAAGGCTTCCCCACAATCACTGCATCCCTAAGGTTTTTCCTCTGTATGAATGTTTTTGGGTAAAATGAGGCTAAACTTAAGATCATGTCTCTTTTTTAAAATTTTATTTATTTATTTTTAGAGAGGGAAAGGAAGGATGAAGAGAGGGAGAGAAACATCAATGTGGGGTTGCTCTCTTGTGCACCCTACTGGGGACCTGGCCCCCAACCCAGGAATGTGCCCTGACTGGGAATCAAACCGGCGACCCTTTAGTTTGCAGCCCTTGTTCAATCCAGTGAGCTTCACCAGACAGAGCAACTTTTCCTTTCTTGCTCAACTTTTTATTCATTCTGGAGTTATCTTACTTATGCCTTCAAGAAACTCTGGCCTTTGATTCTCAAAGCTCCACCCTAGATACTGGCGACCCGCCTTGCAGGAAGAAACCCCTAATGGGGGGGGGGGGGGGGGCGGGGGAGACCTCCCCTCCTAGTCACTGGAGTCCTTCCCATTGGCTGGAAACCTTGCCTGGTCCCAAAGACAGGTTAGGTTTCTTCTCTCTTTCCACTGGCTCATTTTGACTTCCCTTGATGGTCTTATCGCTTATTCCCAATGAGTACCAAATCTTCTGTCAGAAACGTTTTCGGGGTATTTGCCTTTCGGCCTGTACATTTGCTCTTTTTCCTCCGTTGAAAAATCGTTATATTTTGTACGGACACCTAACTTCTAATAAGATGGCTGCACCCACTGTGTCATTTCTAAATCTTTATACAAAGTGGATAGCTTTTTCGCCGCAGCGCGCTGAGGTGGACGTAGCCCACCCCATGTTTGTCTTGTGAAAATTAATGCAGTTCTCAGGGTTTTACGGTGGCGAGAAATGAGGTCTTTTGGTGGCTTTTCGTCGTTCCAACCTTCTCGGGCGACTCCGGCCAAACCGGCTCTTAGGCCTACTGTACGTCAAATGTTGAAAGATGGCCGTTCCCAGGATCCGTGGCGATGTGGACGCGGACATATTTCCTCCCTGGAAACCGGAAACCCAGATGGCCGTGTTTTTCACAACCTCGTGGGCCGCCGTAGACCGGCGCCGAGACGGAGCGAGGGCGCCCAGAAAAAGAATTCACGGAAGTGCCGCTTGTAGAAGGTTGCGGTAGGGCACGAGGAAACCGTGTGTGTGTGTGTGTGTGTTGGGGGGGGGGGGCTCTCGGAGGAACAGGATGAGAGCATAGAGATGTTTTTGGGTGTCCGGGTGGGGGAGCCGTGCTGTCCGTAGTGGGAAAGGCAGCAAGCGGAAGTCGGTGGCTGGGCTGTCTGTGGTTGGGGTGTTTCTAGGATCAGATCTGAGGGATTCTGGTGGTAAGTGATGAAAGGCCTGTCAAGATAAACGACTGAAAGTACGTTGTCGGGGTTTGGTGTCAGTCCGTGACCTGGGACCACGGTGGGGACTGTTTTTTGACAGTGAAAGCAGTGTCTGTTTGAATTCGGGATTTAAGATCTGGCTCAATGACAGGAGCCAGGGTTATGATCTGCGAACCCTGCAACTGGTCCAGATCTCGCGATTGTGCTGGACCGGGACAAGTGTTTGGGGAGGTCCAAGTGTGTCAGTCTTTGAGAGGTTTGTGGAGCTGAAGCTGGTTGGGGGGGGGGGGGGGGTTTCAAACGGTACCTTCCTTGCAAATCTTAGATTTCCCACATATCCCTTTCATTTCGTCGTAACATCTTGTTGGAGATGGAGGACTAAGCACTTCTGAAATGGTCAGGTTTCTATCAAAACGTGGATTTTTCCCTTCCTGCAAGTCTGCTATATGTGCCACATACACATATTGGTAGATTTTTCCTTTCAGCATCATTCTAACACAAGTAAAATAACACCGTGATTGCCCCAATTTTGTTCCCCAGTGCTATCGTTTGTTAAATTTTTCATTTTCTCTTTAGTCTTCATTTTTTATGCTTGATTTTCACAATTTCAATAAATCGATGAAACATTGGTATAATTTGCCTCATTATTTGACTTCCTAAACGTTCATATAACAAACACATACATTGTTTTCTTCTTATTTTAAAAAAAATTCTGTTAACAGTATAGTGAGAGACAAACCCATGCCATTATGACTAGAATCACTCAACGTGTGTATTCATTTAGGTAGAATTTAAATACTGAAATATTCAGTTGTCACTTTTAAGAACAGGTTATGATTTTACATTTACTTAAGGGTGTGATTAAGGAAACATTTACCACAGTTCCCTGTTCCTCATGTCCACCTTAATTTTTAAATTTTTTGCTTTTGCAAATGGTGTTTTTTTACTTTCGACCTTTTTGTTCTTTCAATTTACTTTTACACAGAAGAGCAATTACATTAAAATTTTTAATTTCGTTTCTGCTCACCTCACTGAACTATTATTATGAGCTCCCCTGTTCCCCATGATTTTATTATGAAAAGTTTCAAACACACAGCAAAGTTTAAAGAATTTTATATTTGAATATCTGTATGCCTACCACCTAGGTTTTATCATGATTTATTGTGTTTCCTTTATTACATATCTATCCACATTTCAAAGTAAGTTGTAAACTTTTATACATTTCCCCTTAAATATTTCAGTAAGCATATAATTAGAGTTCTACACATACCTTTTTTTAAATAACAACTTTACTAGTCATGTATCATACAGTTCATCCATTTAAGGTATACAATTCATTGGTTCTTATTGTGGTCACAGTTATGTCCGTCTGTCAGCACAGTCAATTTTAGAAGATTTCATCACCTGAGAAAGAAACCCTGTGCATGCAGTTACCACCCCCAATCCTTCCATTCCTCCTATTTCTAAGCAACCACTTCCTGTCTTTCTAGAGTTGCTTATTTTGAACATTTTATACAAATGCAATCATACAATAGATGTTCTTTTGTGACTGGCTCCTTTCACTTAGCATCATGTTTTGGAGGTTTGTGCATGTGGTAGCATGTATGTGTACTTCATTTGTTTTTATACCTGAATACTGTTCCATTGTGTGGATACAGCTCATTTTGTTTATCCCTTCATCAGCTAGAGGGTATTTAGGATGTTTCCACATTTGGGCTATTATAAATAATGGTGCTATAAACATCTGTGTACAAGCTTTTGTGTGGACATGTTTTTACTTCTCTTGGGTGTAAGTCTGAAGTAAAATTTCGGAGTCATGAGAACAGGCATATTTCCTCCCACCTTAAAGACTAAAGATGTATTAATGATGAGTAGAGGAATGGCAAATAGGTAAATATGTAATAAAGGAAACAAAGTCATGGTAAAATCTGTGTGATAGACATACAGGCACTCAAATGTAAAATTCTTTAAACTTTATGCTATACATTTGAAACTTTTCATGGAAAAATCTTGGGGAACAGAGGAGCTCATAAGAGTTCCATGAGGTGGACACTGAATATGTTTAATCATAGTAGGAACTTCGTTTTCCAAAGTAGCTGTGCCATTTTATATTCCCACCAGAAATGCATGAGGGTTCCAGTTCCTCCACGTTCTCACCAACTGCTATTTTCAGGGTTTTGTTATAGCCATTCTAGGCGGTGCGAAGCAGTATGTCAGTAGTGGTTTTGATTTCCATTTCTGAGAAGGCCAACAATGTTCAACTTGTTTTCATGTGCCTGTGCTATCCATTGAGGTACATTTCTTTTAACTAAATATAGATTGTGAGCATTTTAAGAAAAGATTTTATTTTTAGAGAGAGAGGAAGGGAGGGAGAGAAACATGAAAGTGAGAGAAAATCATTGATGGTTGCCTCCCTCACATACCCCATCAGAGGACTGAACCTGCAACCCAGGCATATGCTCTGCCTATAATCGAACCAGTGACCTTTCACTTTACGGGATAACCCCCAACCAGCCAAGCCACATGCAACCAACCGAGCCTCAGTCTGACATTAGATTGTTAGAATGCTGACAATCTGCAAGTCAGGACAAATTGTTAGCATTCTTAGTAACTGCACAGTATTTCATTAGGTGTGTGTACTTTTACTTATTCAATTAAACCTGAATAAGCTAACAGACCTGATTAATACTTTTACATCAGTTTTGCATGCGTTTGTTACTATTTGTTTTCCAAAAATTTCTAGAAGTGTATTTTTGTATTCTAGTAATATCTCTATTGAAAGTATTCAGTAGAGTGTAACTATTTCCCCAAAGTATTTGGTCATGTAACACTGCTATAAGAAGTATGTGTTTTGGAATGTCACTAATTTTTAGATAT
This sequence comes from Phyllostomus discolor, assembly GCF_004126475.2. Classification (NCBI taxonomy): domain Eukaryota; kingdom Metazoa; phylum Chordata; class Mammalia; order Chiroptera; family Phyllostomidae; genus Phyllostomus; species Phyllostomus discolor. The sequence goes on from NC_040914.2 coordinate 22,740,602, forward strand.
AAATTTAGTAATCAGCCATCTGACTAAAAACTTATTTTTGACATATGTTCACTCAAATCTCTGAAACTGACTTCTAGTCGTGTTAAGGAACTTCTTATAATTTGCTTTATCTTCTTTATTGTTGATTATTCTTACTCAGTTCTTTATGAAATTAGTGGGGTCACATTTCTGGAATAGTAATAGATGAGAGTGGTGATACTTCTCATCCGCGCCTTACTCTTGGCTTTAGAGAAAGTACTTCTATTGTTTCACTGGACATGGATACATTTGATTTTTTTATTGAGGTGAAATCCACGAAACATAAAATTAAACATTTTAGAGTCAACAATTCAGTGGCTTTTAGTACATTTACATTGTTGTGCAACCACAACTTCTGTCTAGTCCCAGATCATTTTTATCACCCCAGAAGGAAATCCCATGACCATTAAGCAGTCACTCCACATTCTCCTTATCCTCAGACCCTGGTAGCCCTCACTCTGCTTTCCGGCTCTATGGATGTACCTATCCTAGGCATTTCATATTAGTGGAATCATACAGGATGCAATCTTCTGTGCCTGCCTTCTTTCACTTAGTAAAATGTACTCATGGTTGTGGATTGTGCCCTGAGGTGTTCCTTTGGTGCTTAGCCAGGCTGCCTTAGCCTTCATTTCCAGCTTGCATGGAGTGTGGAGGTCAGCCAGAGGAAAGCCCGGGGTCTTCCCAGGTCTCTCCTGAGCAGGCATCCTGTATTGTGCATGTAGATGCCTTTATAAATTCCCCAGGTTACACTGGTGCTTTTGAATGAAAAGAAACTCCCTTTCCAGCTCTCCTTTCAACATTTCAGCTGTGTCTCAACTGTAATCTTTTCTCTAGGCAGCTGCAGATTGTTCGTCCTCTGTACAGTGTTTTTAAGACACTCCTGCTGCTTTTCCTTGCTGAGCTCTGAATTAGGAGCAGAGAGGAGCACACTGAGTCAGCCCTTCAGGTCGACCCCAGATAGGTTCCAACACACAAACTTAATTCATTTCCAATAAGGTTTGCTTTGTTCCTTCCAGGCCAGGAACGAGGGTCCCGCACTGGGCATGCTGGCTGCCATCTCAACCCCCGCAGACTAGGGAGGGGGTGAAGCAAGGGCAAACAAAAATAGCACCAAGCTTTGCTACCATTTTTAAGTTGCCTTTTTATTGATTCAGTGTTCACAGTGGCTGTAAATCTTTGAGTGTTTTTCGGAATTCTGACAGGTTTCATTTTGTTTTTGATGCTGACATTTCTCACCTGATGTTTTGATGTTGCTGTGGCAGGATGGGCCCTTGGAGCTGCCTCCTCTGCCATTTCCATTCAGTGGGATTTTCCATCATAAAGTTCCCTTTCTTGAACTTGTTTTTGTTTAAGATTTTATTTATTTATTTTTTAGACAGAGGTGAAGGGAGGGAGAAAAAGAAGGAGAGAACCATCAATGTGTGGTTACCTCTTATGCGCCCCTGCACCCCTTACTGGGGACCTGGCCTGCAACCCAGGCATGTGCCCTGACTGGGAATCGAAACAGTGACTCTTTGGTTCACAGGCTGGTGCTCAATCCACTGAGCCACACCAGCCAGGGCTCTTGAACTTGTTTTCAACATGAAAGTTTTAGTATTGTTACTAAGTGTGTATATATATTCACTTAGCTTATATAAAAAATTAAGTTTAGGCTTAATTTTTTTCTATTTGTTTTCCTTTGGCTCACATAATGATGCAGACTCCAGCCCATTGGAGTCTGTGTGTTGTGGATGAGGTAAACAAATTCACATGAACTACTGAGTCCTGTGGAGAAAAGGGTACGGCATAGCCACTCTCTCAAGGGGAGAGCGCCTTGGAGCACCTTGGCCACTCTCTCAACAGGTCAGTGCCTTGACCCTTGCCTGGACAGGCTTTTATTGCTTTTCAGTTGTATTACATCAAAGAAGGTTCTCATTCATTATCTTCAGATTTACATTAAGTGATTACTTCTTACAGATAACCAAAAAAGAAAGAAAAAGTTACAAATGCAAGGGAATGATAAAAATGATTGATTTGGTTACATTTCGTCCTTGGGACATCTTAGCACAGACTTAGGGAGTTGCTTCAGAGATATACATTAAACATCTATAGTCTTAACTCAGGGTGAGGGAGTTTTAGCAAAAGCAAGTCTCATAGGAGCCTAGGTACAATGCAGGCCTGATTCCCCATGGGAAAGCCTATCTGCACACCTGGCTCCTGTGTGCCGCCTCGCATTGATCAGTTTTCTGGATCAATACTGGGCTACATTTGCCACTGCCATGCTGATTAGTTCCCTATAGATTAGTGAAAATGCTCTTTTAGGTAATTTTTGGCTTAGTACTTTTGTCTTCACACTGAGGTGTGGTTACACATGAGTTGTACTGAGACTTATGAACAGGTAAATGAACACAGAGTTTTAAAGAAACAGATGTCCACATCCTTGCCTTTTCTATGTCTCTGTCCAAAAATTGATCTGTGTGAGAAGTTCCTGCTGCAAGAGCATTGCATTGTGCTGGTTCTCCTTTCTCACTTCCCCTTTCATAATCACCCTACTTTGACTTCACAGAAGAAAGGCATACTGCCCACACCTTCAGAATCTTAGACTTTATTGCTCCAGAGTGTAGTAGCCTCTGGAGCTTCAAATAAAGGAACAGATGGCCTTGAAATCAGGTAAGTGACAGTGGCAGTGACAACATCTGGACCCAGAGGAAATGTACACTCAAAGTGAATCTATTTTCAACCCTGGCTGGGTAGCTCAGTTGGTTAGTGCCCCACACACCATGGTTCGATCCCCAGGCAGGACACATACCAGACTCAACCAGTGAGTGCATCAATAAGTGGAAAAACAAATCGATGTTTCTCTCTCTCCCTCCTCCCTTCCTTTCTCTCTCTAAAATCAGTAAACAAAGTGAATTTACTTTTTAACACACAGGTCCTGACTTGAGAAACAAGGTCCATCACATGACCTGAGGAGGGAGGAAGTTTCAGGACCTGGATTTCATCATTTGTGGGGATACCACTGACCAGAGACTAAGATTTCTAACCAGAAATTTCAGTTCAAGAAGAGACTAACGACACAACATCCTCATTGCTGGCCATTTCCAAGTAACAGAAGAAAATGATTAAGGACCAGGTGACTTTTGGTTTGCTTTATTCCTTCCTTTGTTCTGTGATTGTTTTCTGGAGGATGTGAAAACACAATTGAATTAAATGGCAGAGTATAAATTAGTAAAGTAGAAATAAATTTAGCCTCTAACTTGAACATCAAGGCAAGTAGGATCAGGAATATATTGTTCCTGGGATTCACACTAAATGACTAATGTTGCAACATCATGTGACAAGAGCATCCTGTAGGTTACATTAACTGTCACCTTTTGTCAGATATCTCTGATAGGCCTCACGAGACAATCATGATGAAGACAGGCTGTGCCCTGAGGTGGAGAAGAAAGCAGGCCAGGTCCACAGAGGATGTCATTACCTTGTATTTCAGACACTTAGATCTAAGAACACTTTTTTTATGGTTCTTCTTAGAGCTGATATGGTAGGCAGTGTCTTCTTAACTTCAGCTTTCTCATATATGCAAAAGCAGGGCTCCTTCAAGAACAGACGACAAGAACTCAGTGGGTACAGTTCATGGAACCATAACAGGGTGACCCATGGACCCATCCTTGCAGGGTCAGGGTTAATCTAGGAATAAAACCAAGATGACCTAAGAAAATAGGACTGCATGACATTCAAAGGTCCTGTGTGACCACATGGTTGAAGTGGTGTTTGAGTTCAGGTTTGGCAGTAGGCAGAGGAAAGTACTATTGTCTGCTAAGGTTGTTGGGGTCCCAGAGGGTTTCCTTTACTACACCCTCTTCTCTAAGATTGTATGCTCTGCTCTGTGTTCAAAGCCACTTCCTACTGCCTCATCTTTTATTATCTTTAAAAATTCCATCATACAACTGTGCATGGGTACATTTTTAAAACTTTAGTGATTACAAAGTACATACAGTGAAAAAGTAAGATTTCTCTTACGCTTCTTCCCTCATCCCCTAATGCAGTTTAATAAGTGGGTACTAATGTGTACTGCTTGTCATTATACCTGTATTTACATCTATGTCCATATAGGTATGGAAAGATGCATCTGTCTCAGCCCTTAGATCCTTCGATAGTGCCTTCCCACTAATGCATTTACTCTTTCATAAACTGGATTGGTATATGGTGGACCTCACTCTGGCCTCTATATTTATTATTCTGTCTTTTATGTATTTCACTACTGTGCCCTTTTACTGCATTTTGAATAATTTCTTTCTGTTAGCTACCTTCCAATTCATTATCTTTTCAGTGTATTTGATGTGCTGTGAACCTGCCTGGTTATATGAATATAAATAATATATACATATGTGTACAGTTATATGCCACTTAACCATGGGTATACATTCTGGGAAATGTATTGTCAAGCAACTTCATTGTATAAACATCATAAAGACATTTAGACACACCAAGGTCTGTATGGTATACCACCATCATATATGTGGTCCGTCGTTGACCAAAATGTTATGTGGCGCGTGACTATATTTGTATTTTATGAAGGCTGCTATTTCTTTTGTTAGGCTGCTTAACAAACTTTAATAGTCTTTTGTTCTTTGGACATGTTCTAGAAAGATGCTTTATTCCTCCTAGTGCATAAAATATACTTATTTAATATGTAGTGTCTTGTAATGATAGTGTCTGAATTTTCTTGTGGTTGATTCTGATAACGGCTATCAAGATGGACAGTGAATATAGGAATGGGATATGTTTTATTCACTCTGATATTACTAGTATATGTTTAATGTCTGGCAAATATGTACCTTTTAAGAAATATGTGTGTATGTGTAGCAAATGCCATATATGTGTGTATATTTTATATGGCAAATGTTTCAAATATGTATATGGTATGTATACAATATTTGTATACAATATACATATTTGTGTATATTTATAGATATATATATACATATTTGTAGGTACACAAATATGTATATTAATATTCCTAGTTTAGCAAGAGGATTTAATGACTACTTATTTATTACCTAAATATATGATTTGTAGAATGATGATTGACTGAACGATTGCAGAATATTTTACTAGAGATTGCTTTTGAAGATGGATAGATTTTTACTTCTGTAACATTGTAGATTAAAAAAATCAAAACACTGAAGTACAATATATAGATACAGGCTATATGGTAAAAATGAGCAGAACAACTTTCTTTACATTTCTTCTATTTTAATAACTAAAGAAACAATCCTATTAAACAGGACTGTGTTATTACAGGAATTGCTGAAGTTGGAGGATGTGGCTGTGGACTTTACCTGGGAGGAGTGGCAGCTCTTGGACCCTGACCAGAAGGACCTGTACAGGGATGTGATGTTGGAGAACTACAGAAACCTGGTATCAGTGGGTGAGGACAGCTCCCCTGTGTCACTCAGTGCTCTATTAGTGGCTTTTCTTAGCTCTGAAAGGCCTAGACTATCTGTGATGCTCTGAAGTGGTAGTTAAGTCTCAGTCTCCTCTCTGGTCCCAGCTTAGAAGGTATAATGTGCCCTTCTTCAGAGAATAGCCTTTCCTGACCTGCGAAAACCTTCCTAAAATATAAGCTTCTTTATTGGCAGACCAAAGCCCAATTCAAAGAGCTTATCTCTTCTGTCACTTTCCGTGAACAGGGTATCCAGCCAGCAAGCCAGACACTCTGTCCAGATTGGAGCAAGGGGAACTATGGACTATAGAAGATGAATTCCACAGTGGAATCTGTTCAGGTGAGTGAGAGAGAACCAGCAAGGAAGTGGCTGCGGAAGTCCTATTCTAGTCATTCAGAGGTGTCACAGCTGTGAGGATATCTGAGGACATGTAGACAGAACCTCCATAGATCTCCCATAAAAGAGCTCTTTTTCTTTTATGTGTTAATAAGAATATATCTCTTCTTAGATTTGATCCATATTTATTTCATCAAGGTTTCAATTTTTTTCCTTTAGGTTTCTTCTTAAAATTCTCAATCTTACCATCCTTTTTCCTCCACCTTTGTATCAGTACCTCTTCCTTCTACTTTTCTTTCTTTTTTTTTTCTTAATTTTATTTATTTATTTTTAAAGACAGGGGAAGGGAGGGAGAAAGACAGCGAGAGAAACACCAATCAGTTGCCTCTTGCACACCCCCAGCTGGGGGCCTGACCCACAACCCAGGCATGTGCCCTGATTGGTCTGGTGAATTTTCAGTCCATAGGCCAGTGCTCAATCCATTGAGCCATACAAGCCAGGGCCTTTGTGCTTTTCTTACTCTGAGATAACACCTTCCATGCCTCTATCCAAGGAGAGATGTGTGACATTAGTACTGTCTTCTGACTACAGCACTTTCTTGCCCCTTTGGATAAGGTTATTTCCCCTTCCTAACACTCACCCCATCTTTGATTGGGGGTTAAGATTTTACCATGTAACTGTGGGAGTGACATAAACATTCAGCCTACAGTACCCGCTATTATTTATATATATCCTGGTGGTGTTGGGAAAAGCTCAGTCCTCCTCTTGTGTTTTTCCTTTACTCTCACACACTGGCACACTCGTAACACTTCTCCCTAAAACAAGTAATTCTCTGGAATTCACCAGGGGGTATCCTACAGTTTAACTCAATTCTTTTTTTTTTAATGTGTTTTTTAAGAGAAGGTAAGAGAGGGAGAGAGACATCAGGGTATGGTTGCCTCACATACTCCCTACTGGGGACCCAGCCCGTAGCCCAGGCATGTGCCCTGATTGGGAGTCAAACCAGCAACCCTTTGGTTTGCAAGCCAGCCCTCTATCCACTGAGCAACACCAGCCAGGGCCAATTTAAATCAATTCTGACACTAGATAGCATCAGATCCTACATATTAAGGGCTCAGTTCTGCAGGATTGTCCCCACCTTCACTTCAAATGCTAATTACAAGTCTAGGTTGTCACCTGTGTTTCTCACCACTATCTATAGATCGGAGGTTCCAGTGACCTCCTCCTTGGGTTCCATCAATTTGCTACAGTGGCTCACAGAAGTCAGGGAAACATTTTTCTTCCTAGATCACCAGTTTATTACAAAAGGATATGACTCAGGAACAGACAGATGGGAGAGATGCAGAAGGTAGGATATGTGGGAAGAGGTGTGGAGCTTCCATGGCCTCTCCAAGTGCCACTGTTCCAGCACCTGCCTTGTTCACCAACCTGGAAGTTCCCCAAACCCCGTATCTTTGGGATTTTATGGAGGTTTCCTCACTCAGGCAAGATCCTAATGAACTTCCTTTCCAGTTCCAGCCCCTCTCCAGAAAATGGGTGGTGGGGCTGAAAGTTCCAAACTTTTAATCGTGGTTTAGTCTTTCTGGTGACCAGCCACCATCCAGGAGACCACCCAGAGTCAACTAATTAGAATGAAAGACGCTGTTATTACCTGGGAAACTCCAGGGGATTTAAGAACCCTGTCAGGAACCAGATCTAAAACCAAATATTAGAACAAAAGATGCTCTTTTATCACTTGGAGGGTTTTAGGAGATCTGTGCCAGGAAGGTGTGTTTCTATATACACACTTCCTTATTTCCTCAGCTCCCTTATTCAAAGTCTTTGCCATTCCTGTTGATTTCTTAAAATTTCTTATTGTCTGCTTCCAACCCAAACCACATTACTAACCCTCATGGCTGTGTTGCTTTAATTTCTTTGTGTAATTGTTAACTCTGACTATCCTTTTAGTTTATCTTAAACAATGTTGCTGTATTCATTTTCTTAAAGCTTTCGTTTTTCTTATGAGAGTCTCATGACATTAAGTCCCAATTAATCCTAGTTCTATCACTCATGTAAGGTAGAGATTTCTCTTCTGTCAACAGCCTCCATAATATGGTATCGTCTTGCTTATACAGCTTGCTTCTCCCCTGACTCTCCAAATTCAGGGTCAACTGTATTTAAAAGAAACTCTGCAATATTTTCCATACATGAGAACCTTTTCTTGGTCCATTGCTTTAAATATTTTTTGATGGTCTTAAATGTTGTTGGGTGCCTACTACACATGCTTTGAGATTATATTCTAAAAGGAGGTGACACAAAATTCATCAGAATATGTCTATATAAATATGATTCCTTGTGGTAAAAACTGCTGAGAAGACTAATCAAACTGCAAAAGGAAATAGTGTGTGAGAGGGCTAGGAGCAGCCGGGAATCTATCTTAAGCTTTTCAATCTTTGGTCATCTAAGAAAGGTAATGGGTCTTTGGTAAAATGCCTTTAAGCAGCTCTATGAGGGGTGTGATTAGGTCCCTTAGGTGAATTATGTCCCAGAGTAGACAAAATAGCAGTTTCAAAGGCCTGAGAAGAACCTCAAGGAAGCCTGTATGAGTACAGTGGGGTGAGTTAGAGGGACAGTGGATGGAGAGAATATGGAGATAAGGGCGATGTGGTGGTAGCTAGGTTTTAGAGTAGACAGGCCATGTAGAACCTTCCAAGGACATTTCAGGAAGTTGATTTTTTTAAAATAATGAGATGAGAAAACATTGAGAGATCTCAGTAGAGAGGTTATACTATGTAATTTATATTTTAAATGATCCCTGTGGCTACTTTGTAGATAGTTGCAGGCACAGGTTGAGCCTGAAATCCAGTTGGGAGCCTGTTTGCTATAGTACAAGACAGAACACTTGTCTCAGCCTGGGCACAAAGGGTGAGATGTGGTCAGCATCTGAATATATTTAAAAGGAGAGCAGAGCCTTGGCCTGGCAACTCAGTTAGAGCACTGTTCAGATACATCAAGGTTGCAGGTTCAGTCCCTGGTCGGGCACATGTAATCAGTGAATGAATTGCATAAATGAGAGGAACAACAAATCAATGTTTTTCTCCCTTCTCTCTCAATAAATAAATAAATAAATAAATAAATAAATAAATAAAAGAAGGGTAGAAGTGAGAAAAAAAATACCAATGAAGGATGATGCTAAGGTTTTGGACATGAGTCCCAGGAGGAGTGGAGTTGCCATGCTCAAGATGTAGATGAAATGTGTAGAGGAGATGTGGGTTGGACATTGTAATTTAGATATGCTTGTTCACATCCAGGTGGAGCACTATGCTACATTTGGATATATCTGAGTTCAGGGAGAGTTTAGCACCAGAGGTAGAAATACAGACTGAATGAAGTCTCCTATGGTGTGAGTACAGAGTAAGCAGAATCTTGGGCAGGTAGCCATCAGAAAGAATATTTGTTGAATGCATAGTTTCTTAATTCATGTCCCAGGACCTCTTCTTTTGAGAGTGTTTTGTTAGCTTGGGGATGACAGCCTGGGCTAGTGTATATATAATGCTGAAAGTGGGCCCTCTTGAGCCTAGTTGGGGAACCACATCCATAATATATGCTAGAAGAGATTTAATTGAGTGAGAAATAAAGCAGGACATTTTGGGAGTAAGATTTTAGTAACAAATAGAGGAGACCTCTGCTTGTAATAGACATTCAGCTTTTGCTACAATTGAGGGCTGTGTGAAGTTAGTTGTCAGTATGAACAATAAAGATAAGGAATATTTAGAAATTTAGGGGAAATGGTGTATAGTGACATAGAACAGGGGAATGATGGTATGATATACAGGAGGTATTTCTGGGACTCAGACAAAGATGAAGGTTCAAGAACGAAGCTATTAAGTTGGAAATGTGCACTGTCAAAAGACTGCCCCAAAGCCTGCTGTGTAAAGTCCAGTTTTAGAGGTATTTTAGGAGAAACAGTGTGAACATAGATAAATGGGGTAATTTTTGGTAATGTAACTTTTATTTCCAGACTAACTATTGTGGATTTTGTTAGTGATTGATATAGAATGGCCAGGTTTGGGAGTTTGATTTATGTTATCATTAGATACATAGTCCTAATTTTTACCTCAGTGACAACAGTGTAATGGTAAGAAAGTACACTCAGTAGTTCTAGAAAAGGAAAAAAATGGAAGGTTAAACTTCCAAGGGTCTTGGTTCAGACAGAAGTGTGATCCTTTAGGACCCCTTAAATGATGGAAACCCAGATGTTTGTGGAATTTGAAAGAAGATGCAGTTAGCGACAAGATGGTGGGTTTGGGGATCATGACATCAGATACAGATTTAGGGATCATTACATTGAAATGGAAACAGTTTAAATATTGCATGTGAAGAATTGCAAAGTGTGACCAGAAAAGGTGAGTTACCTAGTGTGATATTGTGATAAAAGAAATATATATTTGGTTCCTGGCACAAAACCCTAATAGTTTCCCAAGTGTGGAAATGCTTATTTCCCTTAACAGTATAGACAGTATTTAGTGCTCCTCCATGGACTTTTTAATACCCAAACTCTTAATGTTACACTAACTGTAAACTTGATCCCATGCTTTCATCTTTCAGTCTGCACATTTTTTCAAACATGATCTCATCCAGTCTTCTCTCTTGCATAATATTTATATACTAATGGTTTCCATATTGCTATTTCCAGTTAAAATCTTCCTCAAGATTTCTAAATCCAGTTGAGTTTCTTATGTCTGTATTGGATATCTAAAAGCCACTTGAAGGTCAATATGCTTTGAAATGCACACTTGATTTCCCCACATTGAGAACTTCCATAATATTCCCTTTCTCATGAAAACACGCTACCTACCTGTTCAGTGGCCCAAGTCAAATAATTAGCAATAATACCTGATTTCTCATGCTTATTGACTACCCCATATTGAAGCCATGAGAGAGCCTCATCTTTTTTCCTGTCTCTAGATTATATCCCATTTTCTTCCACCTTGCTCTCCATTGCTCCTTCAAACCACTTTCCACAATTTGTGCCTGCCTTCTTTATCATTGCTTTCTTGTTCAGTTTTTCCTGACCAGAATGTATGCTCAGTGAAAATAAGGAAAGTTTCTATATGCTCATGTCCAGCACAAGGCATGGTACATAGTCATCATTTAATAAGGATTTATGGATGTATGACTGCATCCCACATCATTTTGAAACAAATATCTATCTTCTGTGCTTGAGTGCTAATAAGAACTTGACTTTATTTTACTATCTCAGCATGCTTTATGAGGTCACATTTCGAAAGCAACCAAATGTGTATGTACTCATTTTGAATGAACTAACCTTGTCTATACAATGACTGTTTTCAGCCCTGGCTGGCGTAGCTCAGTGGATTGAGCTCGGGCTGGGAACCAAAGTGACCCAGGTTCGATTCCCAGCCAGGGTACATGCTTGGGTTGCAGGCCATAACCCCAGCAATCGCACATTGAAGTTTCTCTGTCTCTCTCTCTCTATCTCCCTCCCTTCCCTTTCTAAAAATAAATAAATAAAATCTTTTAAAAAATGACTGTTTTCACCTTTTATTTTCTTTGTTTATATTACTGTGTTTTACCCTTGTCTAAGTGATAACAAGCATATTTACTTGGAGTTTCTTTGCTCTGAGATCACAGTGTTATCAATGAAGTGTTAGACCACACTGAGCTGTTGGTGAAATAGTTTTATTTTATACTAAGCTCCTGGAAGGATTAATTTTTCTCTTCTTTCCTAGAAATCAAGAAAAATGATGGCCACTTACAGGGGCACTTCCAAAATCAAAGATGTCTAAAGAGAACAGAACAGTGCTGTGAACATAATACATTCAGACACATTGTTCATTGGAGTAAAAATAATTTTCCTTTAAGGCAAAATCATGATATATTTCACTTACATGGGAAGGCATTGAAATCAAATGTAAGTTTGACCAACCAGAATGGAAACTGTGAAGTGAAGAACCCAGTTGAGAATAATGGAGATGCAAAATCCTTCCTCTGTGCAAAAGATGAGCAATGTTATACCGAAATAAAATTCTCTGAACATGGAAATTTTATAAACACCAACTCACAATTCATTAAGCATCAAAGGCCTCAAAAGATCAATAAACCCCATATATGCAGTGAATGTGGGAAAGATTTTATCAAGAAGTCTCGCCTCATTGATCACCAGAGAGTTCATACAGGAGAGAAGCCTCATGGGTGTGGTATATGTGGGAAAGCCTTCTCTAGGAAGTCCAGGCTCACTGAACATCAGAAAACTCATATAGGAGAGAAACGCTATAAATGCACTGAATGTGACAAAGTCTTCCCCAAGAAGTCACGGCTGCTTGCTCATCAGAAAACTCACACAGGAGAGAAACCGTATGTATGTGATGAATGTGGAAAAGGCTTCATCAAGAAGTCTCGGCTCATTAATCATCAGAGAGTTCATACAGGAGAGAAACCTCATGGATGCAGTCTGTGTGACAAAGCCTTCTCCAGAAAGTCCAGGCTCATTGAACATCAGAGAACTCACACGGGAGAAAAACCTTATGAATGCACAGAATGTGACAAAACCTTCCGCTGGAAATCACAGCTCAATGCCCATCAGAAAACTCACACAGGAGAGAAATCATATATATGCAGTGACTGTGGAAAAGGCTTCATTCAGAAGGGCAATCTTATTGTACATCGGCGAATTCACACTGGGGAGAAACCCTATATATGCAATGAATGTGGCAAAGGCTTCATCCAGAAAGGCAATCTCCTAATACATCAACGGACTCACACTGGTGAGAAACCCTATGTATGCACTGAGTGTGGAAAAGGCTTCAGCCAGAAAACTTGCCTCATATCCCATCAGAGATTTCACACTGGAAAGACTCCCTTTGTGTGTGCTGAATGTGGAAAGTCCTGTTCACACAAGTCAGGGCTCATTAACCATCAGAGAATTCACACAGGGGAGAAACCATACACATGCAGTGACTGTGGGAAAGCTTTTAGAGATAAGTCGTGCCTCAATAGACATCGAAGAACTCATACAGGAGAGAGACCCTATGGGTGCTCCGATTGTGGGAAAGCCTTCTCCCACCTGTCATGTCTTGTGTATCATAAGGGAATGCTGCACGCAAGAGAGAAATGCGTAGGTTCAGTCAAGTTGGGAGACCCTTTTTCAAAGAATCAGAGATCATCACATTCAAGTGAAATCATACAGGAGAAAACCCCTGTTGATACAGTGACTGTGCACATGCCTCCTGTGGCAGCTCAGATGTCCTTACACATCAATGGGTTCCTAGCAAATAGGAACATGGCCACTGTGGGACAGTCAGCTGCCAGAGACATACCCTCAGCAGAACACAGAACTGGCACAGGGAAACCTTATGAATGCAGTGAATATGGTAGTACCTTGGGTGACCAATTATGTCATATTTTATATCACAAAAAGCACACAGGAGTACACTGTGATGCAATCAAAATGGGAGACCCTTGAATAAAACCTAGCATTATATGGCTAACAAGTTTGTAGTGAGACAAGGTTGCATACAGCAACTGGGAGTTTTTCATAGAATGATAGACTCTTAGTGCTGTTTCATGTTACATGTCATGAGTGAGCTCATAGTTGATAGAAATATAATGACTGTGTAAAATCATTTTCTAGAAATAAGACTTCAGTAGGTGGCAGAGAGTTCACACAGGAGAGAAATTGCTAGCCCATTGAAAGCATTGATTGTGGCATGGTTGTTGGTGGTACATTCTGCTTCATCCATTGGCAGAGGAAACCCTAGAAATAAATCTCTGGACACACTTAACTATGGAACATCTTCAGCAAAATATAAGAAAATGCACAAAGCAAATAAGGCCTGTGAGGATGAAGAAGACTTCAGGGGTTTGTGTCACAATTTTAACATAATTCTACATTAGATAATAGATATAGTGAGCATTTTAGGACACTATACTGCTCCTAAATTGAATCAGACTCCTAGTCGACATGTCAAGACTGCTTCATTAAAGGAGGTTGTCTGTGTTGCACACCATTGATTAAAGTTACAACACAGTGCACACTCCCCCGTTGAGGGTCATGAATTTTTTTTCCCATGTAGGAACATTATGTGATTAGCTCTTGCATTTCTTTGGTTCTAAATGTATTCAAATTGTATTTTAGGTGACTGTAGTCCTTCAAAAGGAAACTGGATATATTTAATTCTATAGTGTAACAACACGTTTGGGTATGTTAACTTTATACATATCACCTGGGGAACAGAGTTCAAAACTCATGAATAACCTGTCAGCCAAGCTTTCACCCAAGATGATAGTTCCCATCCTGCATGCACACCACTCAGAAAAAAACTTTAACAACTATTTCCTTTAACTTGGTACTGGTTTAGGACCTATAGGTGATGACAGTGATGAACAAAACAAAATGTCCTTGCTATCTTTGAGCTAGCAATTTTTAAGAGTAAATTTTTTAAAAAAATTTTAGATAGAGGGGAAGGAGAAAGAGGGAGAGAAACATGGATGTGTGAGATACTGGCCTCTCATATTCACAGGTTGACACTCAACCCACTGAGCTACACCAGCCAGAGCTGAGCTAGCAGTTTTTTTAAAGGTAGATTTTATGCATATAGCAATATTATTCTCCAGCAAATGTAATCAGAGGATGTATACAGATGTTAGTTGAAGGGGACATACAGTAAAAATAAAATATCCTGATAATTTCCAGTTCAAGGGGTATGTTATTTGAATGGAGGGAAAGGATTCACTTAATTTTACATACATAGAATAGGGTATGAATACTTCTTAAAATGATTCATGTCTTCTTCCCAGGTTATAAATTCCTTGAATAGTTTATAGGTAATTGTATATTTCCCAGCACATAGCAAAAGAGAAGTGAATTATATGTAGAACTGAAAGATGGATGAAGCCAAATGAATGAGCTAATGCACTAATCAATCAAAATTACTTTCATCACTGAAGGAATAGAGCTACTGGAAAGAAATTGTAAGGATCAATATTTTTTTCCTCTTTTTTCCTTTAAAATATTATTTTTGTTTTTTAAATTTTTTATAAGGATCAGTATGCTAAGAAACTTTTTAAAAATCCTAACAAAAGGCTCCTGTCAGAATATAGAAGGGGCAGATCAGAGGAGGAATAGACTGGAGAAAAAGCCCAATTAATGGAAAAAAATCACTCTAAAAATTGAGAACAGAAGAAGAGACCCTTTGGATGTCTTGTAGATGAACCCTCATATTCATCCCCAGGTCTATCACCTTTTAGAGCTGCCACGATTTAAAAGATTCCCCACTCCTCCGACATGATAAATTGAGACAAATCATTATCACTCCTCTCCTGGGAATGGGGACTTTGTCATCTCTTCTATACTCAGGGTTCTTTCCCTTGAACTGATAAAGATATCCACCTTAAAAAACAAACAACAACAACAAAAAAACCAGTCTTATAAGAGAAAAAAAAGTAGAAATTTGCCATGAGGTGGCTGTCTCATGATTGAATTCCAAACTCCAGGTCTTTGAGTGATTTGCTGCAACAAAACTTTTTGAGCTGCACTGTCCCAGGCAGTGTTGTAGACATGGGACACGCTGGTGAACAAAAGATGCAAAAAAAAAAAAAAAAAAAAGACCTCTAATAGTATGCATTCAGAACAGGTGCTCTTCAGTAAACAATCAGAAGCAGATTCTTCAGCTCAGATTTTGGATCCTCTTCATGTCTTGTCTTGAAAATCTGCACTTCCTATCATGGCAGTCACTGTTTTTCTCACTGAAATTGTCAGGGTCCTGGAATGGGCTTCACATGACTGCCCTGAACCCTGAGAACCAGATGCTGAACTCACCTTTCAGAAGCTGGCATTCCAGGTAAATGAAAAATGTTCATGGGCCTGCTTGTATGGCTTAGTTGGTTGGAGTGTTGTCCCATACACTGAAAGGTTGTGGGTTTGATCCCCAGTTGGGGTATGTATGGGAGGCAACAAAACGATGTTTCTCACATCAGTGCTTTTCTCCTCCCTTCCCTCCTCCCCTCTTTTCCTCTCTAAAATCAATAAACATATCCACAGGTGAGGATTTAAAAAAATGGTTCATGGGATAGACAATTTCAGGTTGACCTCTTTTAAGAAGGGCATAGCAACTTATATCATTTGCTTCACCCCATTTTTATAAAAAATTATAATTTATTAAGTGTGCTGTTTGCCAAATGTTAACTGCATATTTAGTTATTTAGTACCCAAATGCTCTTATTTCCATCTTCATATATTATAGGGAAACATATGTACAGCAGGCCCTCACATGAAGTTTTGTTCACTATCCTTTTGTTATAATGTTGAGATGCCATAGGAACTTAACTCTTGTTTATTAATATCAATTCCTATGGCAAAATTGGTTTCAGTATATATTGCTTGGCTTAAAGCACAACCTATTGATGACATTCAATGAGGATTTACTGTATACATGTGATCTTCATTCCTTTCTCCTTAGTACATGTAACCATCTACTGTATTGTATACAGTCATATGTGGCCAACAGCTGAGAGTACAAAGGTCAGGGTTTAGAGTCTTAGTGGGTCACTCTGCCTTTTATGGCTCAGTGATAGAGAACTGGAGCTGGGGGTGGCTGTAGTAGTGGGCTAGAGCTGTTATAACAAAGCTCCACAGACTGGGGGGCTTAAACAACAGAAACTTGTTTCTCACAGTTCTGAAGGCTGAAATCCAGGATCAAGGTGTCAGTTGGGATTGGTTTCTTCTAAGGCCTCTCTCCTTGGCTTGTAGATGGCCTCTGCTTTCTGTGTTTTCCCATGGTTGTCCCTCAATATGTACCTGTGCCCTAATGCCACCTTATGAGGACACCAGTCAGATTGGATCAGTTCCCATCCTAATGATTTTATTTTAGCTTAGTTACCTCTTTAAAGACCCGATCTCCAAATACAGTCACATCTTGAGGTCCTGGAGGTTATGACTTGAACACATGGATTTTGGGGAAAACAATTTAGCCCATATTTATCAATGATTATTTGTCAACAAATGCCATTCAAGTTTGGAAGCTAAGCATATTGGGCCACCTAATGGAGCTCACATGTCATCAGTAAATGGTGGTATCTTTTCCAGGTTTGACTATAGGGTCATGTGGCCTGTGTCTGGGGAGACCCATGTGTGTCTGTGTTGAGAGAATGAAGCTTTTGAGACCCAGGACCCTTATGCTGCTGGGACAGAAGTGATGAACATTACATTACCTTCAGTCTTTCAAGTAAGTCTAAGTTCTTCAAGGGCCAGTTTTATATACATATATATTTACATATATAATACTATATATTATGTATACTTTTATTGCCTGAATGATGGTGGTGATAGGAGCTTTTTTAATTCTAATAAAGTGACTGCAGTTGGGCTTCTTGACAGAGGCTGGTTACCAGAAAGGCTAAGCCCTGATTAGAATTTTAGAACTTTCAACTTCGTCTCCATACTCTAGGGAAGGAAGAGGGCCTAGAGATTTAGTTAATAATCAATGATTCATTTATATGATATATAGATATATGGATGAGATTCCAATTATATATATATATATATCTCATCAACATATATGATATATAGGTATATATCATCAGAATCTCATCTTTAAAATGTATCCATGAGTCAAGTAGGTCATTTTTTAAAAGTAAAGACATATATGTAACGGGGTGCAGCCAGGCCCCCCCCCAAAGAGGGGATTTGTAACAGGGTCCAGACTTTGGGGTGTCCCAGGATATAAGATATTCTCCTCCACACAAGTCTGGCTGAGGAAGGGACATATGGAGCAGGGCCATTGAGAGTTATTTTGCATATCACTAATAACAAGCCAGCTTCATACCACCACCAACCTTTCAGTTAATAGCTATTTTTTATGTCAGTAACAGCAGACTAGTCTTCCATCCTGAGTGGAGCCAGAAGGTATGCATAACTTTGACCCAAGATGTAACCAGGAGGCAGCTACCTCTGGTTACTGGGCCACACCTGCCCGGACTATGTCAGCCAAGAAAGGGTAAGAATACAGGATTGCTAACAGGTGTAGCCAATTGTGGGAGGAGTCAGAAATGGGGTTGCAGAGGAAGACTCGCTCTGGGATTTAAACCCGTGTGCTGTGCAGCAGCCATGCTGTTTCTTAACCACGTGGTTTTGGTAGTGGAGAGGCAGTTCCCTTGACCACTGGCTTAGGAAGCAGGAAAGCAAGATGTAGTATCCATGCAGAGCTCTCTCTTAGCAGTTTGAAAGACTGCAGAGAGATGGTGTAGGACTAGGCACAGACAATGAGAGACAATGGGAAACAATACAGAGAGGACAAGGCAAAACCGTGCAGGAAGAAAAAGGGTGAAAGGATTCTTGCTGGTGGGCCATGAGAAGGTATCACATGGTTTTGTATTAAGAACTGGAGATCACAGCGACATGGCTGGGGACTGTGGGAGACCTGCCCAGTTGAGCACGGATTACTGGGAGAAACTGGGAGTCTCCTGGGATACAGTACCCCAACTGGCCTGGTTGGGCAAATGGGAGAAGGAAGGACTGTGTGTGTTTGTTGGTATTTTAAGGGACTTTGGGATTTTAACGGTTGCATTCTGCCATTATTCTAAACCTGTATAACTTTTGAATAAATAGTTCCTTTCATTTTTTCCAAGCTCTGGCATTAAGATCCACAATTCCTAACACCTGGGGGTGGGCAAAGAACCCACAGTGACAGGCCCTGGGGGAGAGTGCTTGTTTCAGTAACAGTATCTGGGCCCCCACAACAGGTTCATTCGGTAACATATATGCATATATTTAATATCTATATATTATGTATATAATTACCAAAGAAGGAAGTTCCCTTTTGTGTTGCAGATTCCCTCAGGTTTTATAATTTGCTAAGAGGACTCACACAACTCAGAACACTTGTTTTCCTCAAGTTATATTTGTTACAGAAAGGAAAGAGATTGAAATCAAAGCTTAAGGTCAAAGCCACACCTAAAATGTGATTTAGGATGGGGGCTATGGATCACATGGTGTCAACTGGAAATCTGGGGGTGCCGGGGACTGAGATCAGGCACATGGTGTCCTACTAGGCTGACATGATGGAGCCCCAGTAATGACTGGACATCAGGCCCAGCTGGGCTTCCCTGGTTGGCAGAACTCCCCACATACTGTCACATGCTTATGCTGAGAAAAGAATACTGCCCAGGATTCCCTTAGGGAGGACAACTAGAAGCTCTGTGCTTGGAACTTTCCTGGACTCTGCCCTTTGTGCCTCTTCTCTAGGCTGATGTTAATCTCTAGCTTTTAATCATAATGAACCCTAATTTGGTAATTTCTAGTTCACTGATTATCCCTTTCTATGCCTCTAATTTGCTTTTAACATATATGTATGTGTGTGTGCCTAATTTTCTTTTTTAGTTCCCTTTTCTTTAGGCATATTAAAATTCTTTATTCCTTACATTTTAAACACACTTATTAAACATGTCATATCATTTATTTATTTATTTGAGAGAGGGGAAAGGAGGGAGAAAGAAAGGGAGAGAAATGTCAACATCAGAGAGAAACATTGATTGGTTGCCTCTTGTAGGCACCTTGACCGGAAACCCAACTAGGAATGTGACCTGGTTGGGAATCAAACCAGCAACCTTTTGCTTTGCAGGATGATGCCGAATCAGCTGAGCCATACTGGAGCCATACTGGTCAGGGCAACATGTCGTATCTTAATTGTGGTATCTGTTTTCTCTGCCACCATTCTTATCCACCAAAGCTGGGAAGGCCCTTGATGAAGTATAGTACTATGTTTTATTAATCTTGATATCACCCACATATGTATAGTGGTTGGGCAATAGGTGCACATATACATATATATGATTCTTGGTTAGCTAGAGGATTCAGTGGCTGTGCATTATACAAATGTCTAATTTGTTGAAGACTGGATTATAACAGCAGAATATTCCAGTAGTACTTTCCTTCTATTACAAAATGTTTTTTTAAACTAGTTCTATTGATACAGCCTGTATGATGAGAATAAGCAAAATAGCTTCCTATACATTCCTATTATATATCAATAAAAGGAAAACAGTTCCTATTAAAGATGACCACGTTATTACAGGAATCAGTGACGTTGCAGGATGCAGCCATGGACTTCACCTGGGAGGAATGGCAGCTCCTGAACCCAGACAAGAAGGACCTTACAGGGATATGATGTTGGAGAAATACAGCAACCCAGTATCAGTGAGTGAGGACAGCTTCCCGGTGTCACTCAGAGGGTGTCCAGTAAGTGGTCTTTCCTTTTAGCCGCTTAATGCTTCAGAGTCTCTGTAGTGTTCTCAAGTGGCAGACTCTCAGCTTCCTCTTTGGCTCCAGACAAGAGTATACAATGTTCCCTTTCCTGAGAGAAAAGCCTCTGCTTTGCAGATGTGAAAACTGTAGAATCCTTAAAATGTAGCATTTTCCCATCATGATGTCCTAACCCAATTTCATGTGTCAAAGTCTTCTGTCATTTACTATGAACAGGGTATCAAGCCAGCAAACCAGATACATTCTTCAAGTGAATGAAGGAATGGAGGGAAGAACCCTGGACAATAGAAGACAAAACCCATAGTCCAACCTGTTCAGTTGAGAAACAGCAAAGTAGGCCACCAGGGAAGGCATATTCTGGTCAGAGAAGGTGTCACAGTGTGAGAGTGTCTGTGGAAATCTAAACAGCAACTCCTTGTGTCCTTCTTCCCATCTGAGACTTTGCTTTTTGTAGGAGTTTAGAGGAAAATATACCTCTTTCCTCTTCTGAGATCTGATTCCAGCTGATCCTGTTTGTTTTATGTATGTCTTGATTTTTTGGTTGTTTGCCAAGTTCTCATCTTTCTAGGTTTGTCAGATCATCTCCTTTTTTGTCCATTGCCACAGTGCTTCTATTTCTTCCACCTCCATTGCTTGAAATTCTACCCTCCAGGCCTTGTTCCAAACAGAGGTCTTAGAATTCAGCATAGTCTTTAACTACAGCATCTCCTTGCTGCATTGGGAAATAGTGATTTCCCTTCCTAACATTCAACCCCACGTTGAATCCTTTGCCCACACCCTAACATGACCTCTGTGTTTATATGGTTTCTTAGCATCTTGCTATAGACTAAATGTTTGTGTCTCCTGAAAATTCTTATGTTGAAATCCTAACCCCCAAAGTGATGATTTTAGATTGAGAGGTGATTAGGTCTTGAGTGCTGTCACTAGAACTGAATCTGCTGGTGCCTTGATCTTGGACTTCTCAGCCTCCAGAAATATGAGAAATAAATTTTTGTTGTTTTGGGTTATAATAGACAGACTAAGACAATTGTCTTTGCCCCTCTCTGATATTGTCCAAAGGTTCTGTTTCCCATTTCTTGCCCTGTTCTCATAATCTTTAAATCTTTCTTCCATTCTATATAATAAGCTCACATTCCTAAATTCACATCTTAGCATTTTCTGATTTGCATACTTGTGCCATATTTTTTTTTTCTGCACAGGAGCTCCTGAATGAATTCAGACTTTTTGTTCAAAGAACTTAAATCATCTTCCCTACAAGAAAGTATCTTCCACCTTCCTTTTTTTTTAAGTTTAGGGTCTTCTAACAGTAGGGTCTTCTAACCTACTTCTAATAAAGTAGGTTAAGAAAGAGCAGTGGTAGAGCTACCATGTATTTTTGTCTGTTCTTTATTATCTTAGTAGTTTCATGCTATGCATGTACCATAACCAACTTATTGCCTATGAGAAACATGTAAGAAATTGTATTTACAGCATTGTTGTAAGTTTATAATATATATAACATTCAAAAAGAACTTTTTTCCCAATTAAGAAAAAGGTGCAAAATGAAAAATCTACAATTTTGATAACTGAAAATTACCGATTGTTTTGTAGTACTTTATTATATTGGGTGTCTTGTCTTTCTTGGGCTTTTTTAGTTAGCTAATGTATGAATACATTAGATACTTTTGTTTTTTAGTTGAGATTTTACATAGCTTGCACGTTTTTTGGTTCTTTGCTATTTCTATTAACTTATAGCATTATTGTAATAAATGTTACAATACCAACTTGAAAGAAAAAAAGAAAGAAAGGAAGGAAGGAAGGGAGAAAGAGAGAGAAAGAAAGAAGGAGTGAGCAGTGGTGAGGTAGTTTACAAATAGGTGATGAGGTTGGAAGACCCAAGAAAGGCTGATTCCCCAGAAGTAAAACAAAAATGTATTTCAAGGAAGATATAATCATAAACATTATTGACAGTTGCCATTTCATGAAGACATGAACTCAGGGACAAGTATATGAAGATTTAGTGTTTTCTTCCCATTCATACACTGTGTGTATGTGTGTTGAGAGACTCAAAAGTGCCTGAATATAGAAGAACAGAAAAGGAATAGGATTCCCAGGATAAGTAAATTATAAAGCATGAGCACTGTGGTCCAAGATGAGAGAAAGCATAGTAAATGAAAAGTAAAATCCCCTTGAGATATATTGGAGAACCCTTATTTGTATTTGTTTACAGGCCTATCATTTTTAAAAATTGCCATCATTTCAAAGATCCAATCTTCTCTGTGATGTGCTTCATTGGACATGTGATTTTCCTATTTTTTTCATACCTTTTTACTGTTATCACTGGGGTCTTTGTCATATTTCTTCTATCCATTCTCTTGATCCAATAAAGACATCCTGCTTAAAAACAAAAAACCTAAGTCCTGCAACCCAGGCATGTGCCCTAGACAGGGAATCAAACTGGCGACCCTTTGGTTCACAGGCTGGCACTCAATCCACTGACCCACACCAGCCAGGGTCAATATATTTTTTTATCAGCTAAATGTAGCCATCTCAATACTTATTTTAAAAATTTGTTTTAAATCCTCAAATGAGGATATGTTTTTATTGCTTTTAGAGAGAGGTGGGGAAGGAGAGAACCACCAGTGTGAGAGAAGCATCAATTCATTGCCTCCCATAACCACTACAACTAGGGATTGAACCCCCCCAATCCTCTGTGTACAGAGTGACGCTCCAACTGAACCCCTGGCCAGAGTTGAATACTTACTTGATTCTGTAATGCAATCATTAGATAATTGACAACAGCAAAATTTCATGATTGATTTGTATTTTACAAGGCTCACCTTGTAAAGGTGAGGTACTATAGGCCAAGGGTGTAAGCAGGAACAGTTCTAGTATCTCACTTCCGAGACTAAGCTAGCAGAATACTGATGGAGGAGTCAGAAGATGAAACTGATTTACAGGTTTGACCTGTGGCAACATGATTTTATCAGGTACATTCTGAGAATTATAAAGGCTTATGGGGTTGAACATAATGTGAGCAAATAAATGAACTTGACGCCTGTGTCACAGCCCACGTTCTCAAGATCTCTGGTTCCAGTTTGGGGCTTGGGCCACTATGAATGGGAGATGGAGCAGGGTTGGAAATGGGTAGTAGGCCTGCAAGTGGCTGGCAAAGACTTCTTGGTGAGCTAATAATAGATGCACACGACTATGGGAAATCCAAATCTTTGAGATCGTTTTATTTTTTGAATGTTCATAAACATTTCATTTGCAATATCCAAAGAAAACTGGAAACACCCCAAAGGTCCACCAACTGATGAATGATTAAACACAGTTTGGAATACCCGTACAGTGGAATACTGAGCAACAAAAGGAACGAACTTACTGATGCTACAAAACTATTACTTGGTATGAAAGAAGCCAGGTAGAGAGTACATACAGTAAGAGTGTATTCATAAAATGCAGGCCAGTTTATAATGACAAGGCAGTTCAGTGTCTGCCTAGCATGTTTTATGCTTGGGCTTGTTAGAATGAGTCCGTAAAGCAGCTCATAACATCCATCGTTTCCGCTCACCGATCACTGCATCCCCCATACCATCTCACTTTTCCAAACCTTGCAGCTGCTCCACCTGCACTGCCACCTGCCGGGTGTGCGCTGAGCTCCCCAGAGACCATTTCTTCGGTACAGACTCCGGGCTTCCCCCAAAATGGCCGCGCCCGTGAAGCAAACACTATTTTTGTATTGCCCGCCCGCTTTCTTTTTCAAGCGTGCTTAAGTTTGTATACGGTCACTTAATCTCTTCTCAATTAGACTAGTGACTGAAGTCTCCAGAGACTTTAATGTTCTACCGAACTGAGACATCATGACCCGTAACGGCCACTCACAATGTAATACACGCCGCCCTTTTCGTCCTGGTGAGCTCCGGCCTTGATGAAAAACAAGGCGTTGTTCACCTTCCCCTACAAAAAAAAAAAAAAAAAAACTTACTCTCACGTCACACTTCCTTTCTATGACCTCAAGCCTCTCAGAACCCCTCCACATTCCAATTCCTATCAGGACTGATGTGCCAAAAAACAGGCGAGTTTCTATTGCGGTCTCATCTTCGCGTTGTACAACCGCCTACGCGAAAGCCTCTGTACGAACCGCGTGCAAAGATGGCGGCCCCCAGGGTGCCGAGGGAACCCGGACGCGGGTATATTACCTCATAAAAGAACGCAGAAACCTGTATTCCATTCTCCATAGAAACGCGGCAACAACGCCGCGAATCTTAGTCTGACGTTCTCCGGAGAGGAGACCAGAAGGGGAAAAAGTTAGGCAAGTAAGTTAGGCCCTGGAGAGGTGATATAGCTGCAGGTTCGGGAGGGTGAGGTCCGTGCGTGGGTATGTCCGTCCGCCGTTAGTTAGGTGGCTGCCCAAATGAGTTGGTGAAGGTAGCGCAGGGGCGGAGAACATGGAGGAGTCTACTGGATGTCTGTGATCAGGGTGTCTTTGGGTTCAATCATAGGGGGCTCGGGTGGTCAATGATAAAAGCTCTGAACAGATCAACTACAGAGAGTCTGGAGGTCAGAACTACAGAGAGTCACGGATCACCCTGCCTGTGGGTGGGCTGGTGTTTGTGACCGCGGCGTCCCGGTCAGGACCTGGAATAACTTGGATCCAGTAATCGAGGAACCATTAAGTGAGGTCAGTGTGTGCGTGTATCTGGTCTGGTTTTGGGGATTAATCCGGTGCGGGGTCACAGTCCTTAGTGCCAAGATGTGTGACAGCAGAAGCTTGGAGGCTCAGGGGCCGTGTTGCTTCTGCTTCATCTCCAGCTGCTGAACCAAGTCCCTCCTCCACCACAAAATTTCTAGTCCCTTTGGTTCTCCCACATCATCCTGTCCCTTTCGAGCCGCAGAAATAAAAGGTTTGGGGGGATATGAACCATTCAGCATATTTAAAATTACTGTGTTTTGCCATGTGTAATGCGCAATTTTTGCCCAAAATTTTGATGGAAAAATAAGTGTGCATTATACATGGGCACCACAAAAAGCTGTGGGTGTGCATTATACACAAGAGCACATTTTATGCGGCAAAATAAGGTAATAAGCTTTTTATTAAAGATCGTTTTCATTTTCCTCCTGCAAGTTTACTGTATATTTCCTTTTAGGGTCTGTGTATGCGTATACAAGACCTGCTACTTTCCCAGTACTTAATATTTTTTAATTTTTTAAAAATTTTATTTATAGCTCATATTACTTGTCTCTCTTCTTCTTTTTTCCATGTTCGTTGTTCCTCATATTGAAGTGTGTATATAAACAGGGTATATAAAGACTTTTAATAAGTATGAGGGCAACATAATTTAAAGGAAAGGTTTACAGTTCCTCACTGTCCATATGGCTTCATTTCTATAATTGTTCTGAAGATTACTTTCCACTTTCTCTTTTCCATTCAAAGTACTTTTATGTCTCGAGCATCTTTTGTTTTATTACCTGAAGTAGGATCTCTAGGGAACCAAATAAAGAGATGGGAATACTTGGAACTATATGTTAAGGTGAGCACACAGCAAGGGGAATGTAACCCTGAAAGTAATTTTGCTCTTCATCCCTCAGGTTTTGGCAAGAGATAAGAAAAGAATGAAGAGGGAAGAGGTTCCAGGACCTATATATTGCCCCTTCTGGGAAAACTGTTGAATGGATAGTGAGATTTCTAACTAGAAATTAGGGCGTATCAAAGAAGACAAAGATAAGAGTATGCCAGTTGCCGGCCATTTCTTAAAACAGAAGAAAATGATCCAGGCTCAGGTGACTTTTGGTTTATTCTCTTTTCTATTTCCTAATAGATTTATAGAGACCTGTAAAAATTAGCTCACTATCTAGAGTGAAATAAACATGGAATCTAATCTAAAATCATGGCAAAGAATGTAGAATTCATATGATTCTGAGTAAATAACTAACGTTAGAATGTAGAGTGTAACTGAAGGATTCTCTAGTTACATTAGCTGTCAGCTTGTATCTCGTGTCTGTGGCAACCAACAGAACAATGGAATTGTGCTGTTATAGGATATGTATCATATGCAGTGAGGAGACAGGAGATGGTTCCTCAGTGGGTATCAATGTTTCATGACATGCAGATCTCAGGAAAAATGTTATGTTCTTAGAGGTGATGGGGTGGACAGTGTTTTGAACTTCTAATAAAGGCAGAAGCAGATTTTGTACTGCTATTTATTTTAGGGTTCCTCAGAGACCCATGTGGGAAGAAACCACCCAAACTCAGTTAAGACAATGTTATTAGGGGACCAATGCAAGTCACTTAAAGGACTCACTCAGCCTTGAGTCTCTTTGGGTTTATGATGAAATAAAACCTAAATGGCCTAGGAAAATGGGAGGATTGTATGGCTTTGAAATGGTCCTCTATCAACAGGTAGCTGAACTGCCATGAAAGTTCAGATTTGGCCTGGGATAGCTGTAAGAAATTTTGTCTGGTAAGAGCTTGGATTATTAGGTTTTAGGGTGTTTGCTTTATAACTTTACATCATCTTATAAAATGCAGAATTCTTCCCCATTTTCAAATCCAATTCTGCACTCCTTTCTTTACTTTTATTTTCATTTACATTTTAAAGAAAAAATATTAATGATGGAGTAAGTGCACGTGGGCATAAAAAGTGAATTCCCCTTTCATAGTATCCTTCCTTGTTGTCCCCTCAAACTGCTTTAACAGATGTTTGCTAGTGTGTCTTGCTGTCACTAAACATGTGTGTGCACTTATATATATGTACTTATTTACAAATGTATGTGGATTTATGTACATATCCAACTACACCAACACATGTGTTACAACATGTGTGTATCAATGGACTCATATTTTAAATAATATAACCCGTTTGCTATGATGGTATAATTTAAACATCTAAAGGAATAATGACTGCACTTGATTGGTGTATATTAACTATATAAAATTCCAGTTGTCCACAGTCATATTAAAAAAAATGAGTTACACTATGTAAAGCATCTAAATGAGTGCTGGCTACATAGTAAGTGATATGTGGGATCATCTATACCTTCAGTCTTTTCCAGTACTTAATAATAGGACATTATAAAATTTACTGGAATGATTCACAGAATCAGAATATTCTTTTTTTTCTTTTTAAAGATTGTATTTATTCTTAGAGAGAGGGGAAGGGAGGCAGAAAGAGAGGGAAAGAAACATTGATTGATTGCCTCTTACATGCCCTGAACCAGGGATCTAGCCTGCAATTCAAGCATGTGTCCTGACTGGGAATCGAACAGGTGACCTTTCAATTCATAGGCCAGTGCTCATTCCACTGAGCCACACAAGCCAGGGCATGGCCAGATATTCTTTAGCCTTATTTTACATTTTCCTCAGCATGGGTGAGGTTGAAATCCTTGTATATTTTTTGATCACTTGTATTTTTTTCTCTTGTGAAATGCCTGTCCTTATCATTTTTACATTTTTAAAAAACTACTTTTTTACTGATTATTAAGAGTTGTTCATATCCACTATATATTGATCCTTTTGTTTATTAAAAATATTTTTCTAGCTTGTCAGTTTTCTTACAGCTTTGCCCATGCTATCTTTTCAACTCAGATGTTTTAATTTTTCCTGTCACAAAACTTGTTGCTTATTTTCTGTGATTTTTTTTTTTTTGGCTTGTGACATGAACATACTTCAATCATATTTTCCTCTCTCTTTTGCTTTCATAGATTCTTTTGTTTTATGGTTAGCACTTTAAACAGGAAAAAGGTATTCGAACATAAGTTTTTGTTTTTCCAAATGGATCTGCATCTCACATGAAATAACTCAGATCAGATGTGATCAGATCAGCAGGGTTAAGAATTTGCAGCCCCTACCTGTTCTGTTCTGTTTTCTATGTAGTAATTTCTGCAATAATGTGGGGATAGATTATCCCATAGTTTTCTGATGTCTGGCCATTCAGTTGACAAGCAGATCTCAATTCATTTTCTGGTGACATTGGGCCTAGGCTGCAGGACCACAGGATCAGGACATTGAAAATATTCCACACTTCTGAGCTGTTTTTATTCACAACACTTCTGACACCAAATATGTGGGTATTTTTCTCACACGTACCCACTCTGCAACTCTCGGGAGACCAGCTGGGTGTCCTACAATTCAACTCAAATCCAACATTAACTACCTGGAGGTAGCATCGGATTCCGTAGGTTAAGAGCCCAGTCCCACAAAACTCTCCTCACTTTAGATGCCAGTTGAAGGTCCTAGGTTGTCACCTCTACTTCTAATGACCAGCTTTAAATTTGGGGGTTCCCACAGCTCCCTTCTCAAGCTTGGCAATTTACTGGAATGATTCACAGAATCAGGAAAGCACTTTATGTACATCTAGTTTATTATAAAGCATCAGGATTAGCCTCGTGGAAGAGATGCAGAGGGCAAGGCATGGGGGAAGTGTGCAGAGGTCCTCTAGGGAGCACCACCCAGCCAACACTTTGGTGTGCTCACCAACCCTAAACCTCTTCAAACCTGTTGTTTAGGGGATTTAATGGGGGTTTAATTGTGTAAGCGTGATTGATTAAACCACTGGCCATTGGTGATTGAACTCAACCTCCAGTCCCTCAAGGTTGGGGATCTTTCTGGAGACCAGCCCCCATCCTGAAACCATCTACGGTCCCCCAGCTGCTAGTCAGCTCATTAGCATGCAGAAAATAGCCATCACTCTAGAGAGTCCAAGAGTTTTAGAACTGTGCCAAGAACCAGGTACAAAGACCAAATATGTTTATCATTTTTTTCTAGCTTCTGTTGTCTTTGTTTCAGTAAACTTTGTTTTTCTTTTGACAGTGATGCATCTTTTCTTTCTGGTTGTTTTCATAATCTGATTTTTGCAACTGGTCTGCTGTATATAGTTTCAGCCAGATGTGCCTACATGCAGATTTCCTGCCTGGCCTTGCTGACTTACTAAGTCTGAGTTACAGGAAGTTTAATCAGTTCTGAAAATTTCTCATTCCTGAGATATTTGTATGCTTCTCTGTTTCTGTATAATCTCTTCCAAAAACCACATACAGACCATTAGACCTTTCTTTATCCTCCATATTTATTAAATTTACCTTTGTATTTTCAGTCACTTTGTGGGGCTGTTTCATGTTGGGGGGTATTTTTTATTTTGGTTTCTATTTCCTTTCATTGATTTATTGGTTTGAGAGAGAGATTTGTTGTTCTACTTGTTTATAAATTCATTGATTGATTCGTGTATGTGCCCTAACCGAGGATCGAGCCCGCAACATTGGTATATGGGACAACTCTCTAACCAACTGAGCTACTTGACCAGGGCTTAGATTATTTCTTAAAATGTATATTCCAGTTTACTGATTATCTCTTTAATGTATCTAATATGTTAATCTTTTGTGAAATAACAATAAATAAGTATAATACATTGGTCTCTGCCCCTAGTTTCTGAAACAGGGCTCCTAAAAGTCCTTGTAATTTGCTAAGTGATAAGACACTAGGAGCATCTTTTATTCTAATATTTGGTCTTTGACCTCAGTTCCTAACAGGGTTTCTAAATGCCTTCAAATTTCCTGGGTGATAGCAGTGTCTATTGTTCTAATGAGGCAACTTTTAGGGGATTCCCAGATGGGAGCTGGTCAGCAGAAAGATCAAGCCATGATCAGAAACTTGGAATTTTCAGCTCTACACTCCATTATCCAGAAAGGGGAGAAGGGCTAGAAATAGAGTTAATGATTAATCATGGCTACGTGATGGAGCGTCCATACAAAACCTGAAGGTATAGGGTTTGGACTGCTTCTGGGATGGTAAACACCTTGCCCTGTGTATTTCTTCCATCTGGATGTGCATCTGTATCCTTTATCATATCCTTTTATAATAAACTGGTAAACAGTAAGTAAACTGTTTTTCCTGAGTTGCTCTAGCAAATTAATCAAACCCAAGGAGGGCATTGGAACCTTCAACTACAGCTGGTCAGTCAGAAGCACAGATGACAACCTGAAGTGGGGGTTAGGGGACCAGTCTTACACGATTGAGCCTTTAACCTGTGGGATCTGATGCTGTCTCCAGGTAGAGAGTGTCAGAACTGAGATGAATTGTAGGAAACCTAGCTGATGTTGGAGTATTGCCTGGTGGTAGGTTTAAAAAATACTACATTGGGATTGGCGTCAGAATTATAGTTAAGCCCTGATGGGTGTGGCCCAGTGGGTTGGGCGTTGTTCTGCAAAGCAAAAGGTTATTGGCTGGATTCCCCATCAGGGCACATGCCTAGGTTGCAAGTTTGCACACATCCCTGGTTGGGGTGCATGTAAGAGGCATCCAAGCAATGTTTCTCTCCCTTTCTTTTTCCCTCCTTTCCCCTCTTGCTGAAAGAAAGGGAGGAGGGAAGAATCATTGTTAATATGAGCTGAACAACTTCCTTTATATTATTTATGAACCAGTAAAATAAAACACTCCATTAAATAGAACCATGTTATTACAGGAGTCACTGACGCTGGAGGATGTGGCTGTGGACTTCACTTGGGAGGAGTGGCAGCTCCTGGACCCTGACCAGAAAGGCCTGTACAAGGACGTGATGTTGGAGAACTATAGGAACCTGGTGTCACTGGGTGAGGACAGCTCCCAGTGTCACTCATAGCGCGCCCAGTCAGCCGTCTCTCCTTTCCCAGGTGCTTATACTTGGGAGTCACTGCAGTGCTCTGAACGGTGCAATACAATCTGCAGATTTTTAGTGCCTCCTGATAAAAGGATTTAATATACTGTCAGCTCTACCAACACAACCAACACCAAATGTGTGGGGTCTTTCTACACCAACAACCAATTCTCCAACTCTCCGAGTACCAAGTGGGTGTCCTGCAGTTCAATTCAATTCAGTTTTGATGCCACACAGAGTTAATAGCACACTCCACAGGTTTAAGGGTTCAATACCACAGGACCACCCTTACTTCAGATGCTAGTTATAAGTATTGGGTACCCAGGGTACCCACACTTCTGTGGAAGTTGGCTATAAATCTATTGTCCAACTTGGCTATAAGTTGGCTGTTCCCACAACCCCCAGCCCCAACTTAGGTTTAATAATTTGCTAGAATGGCTTGTAGAACTTGGGAAGGCACTTACTACCATTATCAGTTTATTATAAAGTAAAAAAAAACTCTGAAACAGCCAAATGGAAGAGACACTTAGGGCAGAGTGTGGAGTAAGAGGCGCAGACCTTCCATGCCCTCTCCAGGCACACCACCCTCCCAGCACTTCCACGGGGTCACCAAAGGGGAAGCTCTCCTCACCCGGTTGACTAGAGAGTTTTAGGGACAGTCCATTATATAAACCTGATTGCTTAAATCCTTGACCATTGGTGATTAACTCCACCTTCAGCCCCCTCCCTCTCCACAATGAAGGGAAGGGTTGGAGCTAAAGGTTCTAGCCCTCTACTGATGCCTTTGCCCTTCTGGATTAGGCTCCACCCTGAAGGTACCTAGGGGCCCTCAGCCACCAGTCATCTCCTTAGCACCCAGAAGACACTCCTCACTCTGTTTCCTGAGAGTCCAGGAGAGTTAGATTCTGTGTCAGGAACTGGAACTTAGACTATGAAAAAAGATGCCCCTATCATGCTGTTCACTTAGGAAATTACGAGGGCTTTAGGAGCTCTGAGCCTGGAACTGATGTCACATGTGCCCTCTCCCGAGAGAAGAGTCTCTGACATGTGCAAACTGTCTATAGTCACTTAAACACAACATTCTTCTATCTTGACAGACCCCAACCAAGTCTTCCCTCATTTCCTGTGAACAGGGTATCAAGTCAGCAAACCAGATGTTCTCTCCAAGTTGGAACTAGGGGAAGAACCATGGACAACAGAGGATGAACTCCACAGTCTGGTCTGTCCAGGTGAGTGGGTGAGAACCAACAAGTCAGGTGTAGGGGAGGAAAATAATTTTTTTATCATTCTAAATTCTTCTGCCTGGGCTAACAATAAATTGATATGAAACAGGTTAATAGGAAATAACCAAATTTCTTATGTATGTACATACAGGGGCTCCATAAGAATATGGCGCCCAAGGACAAATCAGGCAGTTGAGGTAATGATAAGGAGACAGAGAGGGTTGTGATTTGGGCCTTCCATGCAGAGGAAGTCAATTCACATGGAGATGGAAAAGCCAGTATTTGGTAAATAAACATTTGCTGGGCCACAGAGAGGACGTGGATCAACAGAGCCTTGCTAGGTTCCCCCCCATCACTCCTAGCTTGTAGTAAACTACATTTACCTGTGATAATATAGCCCTTCCTGGACCAGGGCCTCTATCTAAATTCTTAAAGGCAGTAAGGGGGAACATCAGAGGTTTTTCCTGAGTTTACATGAGTTCTTCTGTATTTTGAAAATAGCTTAAAATAATCAATATCTCATAAAGTATCTTTTGCAATGGCAAAACCTGCTTCCCCTTATGAGTCACTGCAGAAGTCATATTCTAGTCAGAGTAGGCTGGGGAGTAGTGTATTTGAGGTTACATAAATGGTGCCTCCATATCCCTCCCCACAGCAGAACTTTTCTTTAGGTCTTTAAAGGAACATAAACCCTTTTTTGTCTTTTCTGAGAACTGAACCTTGCTTATTTCGTCTGACATCCTTATAACTAGTGTTTTGAACCCTGCATCTGGTAGATTGTTTGTCTCTATTTGGTTTAGTTCTTTTTCTGGAGTTTTGTGGGCTTTAGGACCTCTTTCTTTATCATTTTATTTTGGCTGCCTCCCTGTGTGTTTCTATGTATTAGGTAGAGCTGCTATGTCTCCCAGTCTTGGTAGAGTGGCCTTATATAGTAGGTGTCCTATAGGCCCCAGTGGTGCAGTTGCCCCAATCACGTGAGCTGGGCACTTCAAGTACACACCTTGTGTGGGCTGTGTGCACCCTGCTGTTGTAGGTGAGCCTTGATCATTGTTGACACATTCATCCTGGAGGACAGGATCTGTGTGTTGTGGTTGCTAATGAACAATTACACAGAGACAACAGAAGTCCTGTGGAGAAAAACAGATGGCATGGCTGCTCTCGGGGGGGGGGGGGGCGAGAGGGCCCCAGCCCCTGCTTGGCAGGCTTTTATTGCTTTTCTGGGTACATTACATGGAGGACGGTCCTCATTTACTGTACACAGGTTCGCTGCAGGTGATTACCTTTTACAGATAACAGAGGAAAGAATGTTGCTAATTACTTCAAAGACAAGGATGTTGTAGATCAGGGGGAAAAGTGGTTGAACTGGTTACACTCCATACTTGGGAGGTTTAGCACAGACTTTAGGAAGTTACAGTAAGTACTTGCTGCCTCAATTCAGGGTGAGGAAGTTCTAGCAAAAGCAAGCCTCATAGCGGCCTAGGTACAATTCAGGCCTGATTGATTCCCCATGGGAAAACCTCTCCTCGGGCTTGATCCTGTGTGCCAACTCGGTCCCCACTAGTTTTCCACATGGAGGCTGAGCTACATTTCCATGCCATGTGAAATGGTTCCCTACAGCACATCAATGGGAGGGATTTACCCCCAGGTCAATCGGCTGCAAGGATTGGCTATAGTCACTGTGGAGGATCTGCTGTTCAGGGGCCCGCCCCACAGGAGAGAACTCACTACAGTGGGGCTCCCGTATCCACTGAGTTTATTCCTTGTGGATGTTGCTCATGGAGGTAGTTGGGTGGTGCTTTGGTGAGATCTGAAATTATCCACCAGGTATGCTGACTCTGGGGTCTCCTAGGAGGTACAGGCCAAGGTCAACCATCACCTGTGCCCTGCCCAGGGCCAGCCAGCATGAGCTACAAAGTGATCTGCTGATGGCTGCTTCTTGTGCTGGGTTTGGAGGCACCTAGGAGAGGCCAAGCTGTGAACCAAGGCTGGCTGCCACTAGTGTCTGGCCTTGGGCCACTTAGCAAGAGGTACGTGGTACACAGGCTAGATGCTGCTTATTTGAGAGATTTTAGGAAAGTTGGCAGCATGAGCCAAGACAGGCCATTTGTATAAAAAGCCACTGCAAAGGGCTTGAGTGGGCCCACAAGTTGAGTGGGGTGGGTTCTGATGGAATCGCAGGGTGAACAGTGTTATCCAGGTTGCTGGAGACTCAGAGATGGTGCCTGTCTGCCAGCTCTGTGGGGGGAGGACTCAGCAAAGGAACAATGACCTTTGCAAGCACTTCTTCAGGGAGAAAGCTACCCCTTCAGCTCTTGCTCAGATGACAATTTAGCTCAACCCTGTATGTCCCTGGTGCCTTTTGAGCTGCTGCCCAAGTGCTGGAACTCAGAGAGAGTAAGCCTGGGTAGGTCCATGTGGGTCCTTTAAGAGGAACTGCCTGGGATTCCAGGAGCCCTTTGTTTCACTTAGGGACATTCTCCCCTGGTTTTCACACCTAGACATTATGCGGACTTCTTTCCTCAGGACTGGAACCCTGGGCTGGGGGCCCTGGTAGGCCTGGGACCCCTAGCTCCTCAAGGGAGACATCTGCAGCTGAGATATTCCTTCCAATTTTTAACCACTGCACCTGGGTATGGAACCAGCCCATGGTGAATCTCCATCTCTCCTACCGTTCTTGATGTCCTTAGTTGTTTATATCCTTAGTTATAGGACTTATGTTCAGCTAGAGTTCAGGCAGTTCTGAATGATGGTTATCCTGTAGTTTAGTTGTAATTTTGATGTGGTTGTAGGAGGTTTTGAGTACCATGTTTACCTACACTGCCATCTTAACTGGAAACCCTTTCCACTGTATTCTTAATCCTTAACATTTTCCTCCAGTTTCATGAATTAAGCTCTTTCTTTTCTCTGAAGGAGACTCCAAATTTACATCTTCTTTAATATTGTCTAACATATACTGTTAGTTTTAAATATTTTACTGGCTTGAGATTTCCAAGTTTTTCATGAGCAATAAGAATCATCTTCCATTCACAAAAAAAAACCCCTTTCCACCATCCTATTTCAGTATTAGTGTCTCTTTTAGTATGGGATATATCTTCTTTCCTGTCCATGCTGGCATTACGAGAATGTTCTCCACCTATGGTACCCTCATCTTAAAGGTCTCTGCTGTGTTTCTGTTGACTGTTTAACTTGAAAAGACAGTTTTACATCCTATGTCAGTTCTAGCCCAAATCATAGCTTATGCCTGCCTCAGTTTACTTACTTTGTACCTTCGATATATCTGATTTTCCTTTAGTTCATATTAAGTGTCAGCGTTTTATTAATTTCCCTATGTTTTTCCCAATATATTCTTGGTGGTTTTTTAAAACAGCTATATTGAGATAATTTATTGATACCTACCTTATAATATGTCAACTTAAACATACAATTCAGTGTTTTGTAGTTTATTAACAGTTATATAACCATATCAAAGTCAATTTTGGAAGATTTTCATCACTTTATCACTTTATAAAAAACACTCTTGCCCTGGCTGGGTGGCTCAGCTGATTGGAATGTTGTCCCATATACCAAGAGGTTTTGGTTTTGATTCCCAGTCAGGGCACATACCTAGGCTGCAGGTTCGAACTCTAGCTGTGGAGCATACAAGAGGTAAGTGATCAATGTTTCTCTTTCACATTGATATTTCTCTTTCTGTCTCTCACTCCCCCCTCTTCCTTTCCCTAAAATCAATAAGAAAATTTTAAAAAATGCTTTCTCTTAAGTCCCAGGGTAGGCAACCATTAATCTGTTTTCTACCTCTATAGATTTGTTTGTTCTTGGTATTTGATATAAATGGAATCATAAAATATGTGGTCTTTTGAGTCTGGCTTCTTTCATTTGACATTTTTTTGAAGTTTTTTTTTTATGTTTTAGCAAGTTTCAGTACTTCTTTTTTTTTATGGCCAAATAAGAACCCACTGTATGCATCTGCCACATTTTTTTTACCCATTCATCTATTGATATACTTTTGGGTTGTTTATACTTTTTAGCTTTTATGCTTTCATTTTTTCTAAATATATACCTAAGAATGTTCCTAGGGTCATATGGAATTCAGGAAGTGTCTAAATGTGGGATTTCTGGACTGATGGACAGGATTACCTTTTCCCGGCCAGGATGCATGACAATACATCCAGGGCTTTGCCAACTAAGGAAACTCACCTGGGCCTTTGTTGTCCAGAGTTTGTTTCAGGGCTCAGATACATATTGCCTCCATGGCTGACCTTTACTCTCTATAGAAGTTGGGCTTATACTTATAGTCTCCAGTTTCTTCAAAGGTCATAACTGATCTGGTTTAGCCCAAAGCCCTATCAAAAATCACACTGTCAGACTGGCCAAAGCCACCAGGCAAACAAAGACACTCCACTCAGGTGGGACATTCCAGAGGTCTAGAGATCACCTCCCAGTATCCAAGGGCAAGGACCAGACCTCTCTTCGGGTGAGGTCAAATATTTCCTCAAGGTAACTGTAAATATGAATAATAAAGGGACTAATTTAGAAAAACAGAGGAAATAGAGCTTATAGTGGTCATCAGAATAGGCATTATGACATTATATGTATAAAGTATGTCTACATTTTGAATTAGGAAGATGATGCTATGAGTTAGGAATGAAGGCATGACACACATGAGGAAACACGTGAGGCCATGGGGTTAACTATCAGAAGAATGGCCTAAAGTTGGGCAAATTAAAGCCACTCTTAGAAAGTTTCTGCAGGAGGAGGAGTGGAGTAGAAATGTATCAATGGAGTATTCATGGAGATATGCGCTGTTATTGCCAGGATGATTGACTGCATTTCACGTGTAGTTGAGATAGCATGGTGGAGAGTTGGTTGGTTTTGTATTTTTGTAGCTCTACATTGTCTTAACTTTCACCTGGGCATTAGTAGTATAGCAATAATAAGGAGCAAGCAGACGTTGTGAGAAAAACTGAAGATAAAGACAACCTAGATCTTCAAGAAGGAAGTTGTTCCTTTAGTACAAACTAACTGTTGCCAAGGAGATATAAATGTAGAATTACTGAAGTAGGTACTGCTGGTGGCAAGTGAGGGGACAAGTACATCAGGGACATCAAAATGGTAAAATTTTGGATATGACTTTTGTTCTGAATGCAGAATATGACTGAAAAAGGTAGCAGTTTTCATATCCCATGCAGCATATTAGCTTCCGAAGATGACTATGTGATACACTGGCCAGCTGCAAGTTGTCCTATTAATCACTGTTGCCTTATTTTGTTATGAGTGGAATATATGATAACATGACATAGTTAGCCCTGGTCGATGTGGCTCGGTTGGAACATCACTGAAAGTGATGGTTCCATCACTGAAAGTTTGCAGGTTTGATTTCCAGTCAGGGAACATATTTAGGTTATGGGTTTCATCCCCCGTCAGGGTGCGTATGATTCCTGGTCTGGGCATGTACAGGCGGCAACCAATCAATGCTTCTCTCTTGCACTGATGTTTCTCTCTCCCTCTCTCTAACAGAGCAATAAAAACAAATGTCCTCAGGTGAGGATAAAAAAAAACACAAACAAACAAACATGACATAGCTAGACTAAAGTCAGGTGTGTTGGTTGTCACTCAGTATGATTGATGTTTCTGGAAAGTTAGCCTGATTGGTAGTCTACAGAAGGGCAAACTTAGGAACAGAATTATGATGTAAGAGTCTGCCTCAGCTCACTTTAGTTCAAATTCTGAAGACCTTCCATTCTTAGTTGCTAGGTAACAAATATGTTTATTCTGTGTACCTCAGTAGGCATTTCTCTGACTCTGTATTCAGAATTTGGTGCCTTTAAGTGGACCTTAAGGAATTCCAAAACCCTAACTGTTGTGATGTCTATCCTGGTTTATACCTTTATCACTTTTCATACTACATGTCCTTTCAACATATCACCATCTCCTTTTCTTGAATATAGGTATATGATGATTATTTCCACATTGTTATCTCCATTTATACCTCCAACCAATCTTGATGTCTGTAGTACAAATCTAATAATCACCTCATGGTTTATGTTCCACAATGCATACTTTTTCTACACTTTCTGGATTTTAGTAATAGTCCTCATTTGATGAAATGCTTCTACCTATTCGGTGGCTCAAGTCATATAGTTAGCAGAGTAATTCGGGATTCCTCACTTTCATTAACCATTCTCCCCACAGAACCTGTCATTCAACTTTGTCTTTTCTTTATGCAGTATATCTTGATTTCCACCATCTCCATTGCTCCTTTAATCCATGTTTAGCAATCTCAACTCCATTCTTTTGTTGTTGTTGTTTTCCTTTTTATTCTATTTTCACTAGATTTAAGATCAGTAAAAGTAAGGTATATTTTATATATTCCAAACACCAGCACAGTGCTGGTATGTGGGAGCCATTCAGTAAGTAGTTTGGGGTTGAACAAATGCAATCCTCATCAGTTGGATTAATTTTCTCTTCCACCTCTGGGATCTGGGTCTTTACAAGTTCTGTAGAATGGTGTCCCTCCAAACCCTGTAGTTTGCTGTGAACAATGACTTGCTTGTACTCTACTACCACTACATGTTTTGCAAATTCCAAAAGCAGACAAATTTACATAAATTGACAACTATGTATCCTTAATGGTATACTAACTGCTTTTTCCTTTTGTTTTTTTTTATATTATTGTGTTTTTACTAATGTGCAGTAAATAAAGAACATTTATACACAGTGTTTCTTTTATAGTGTTATCACAGAGTTGTCACTGAAGTGCCATTATTTAAGAAAACACCAAGGAAAAGAAAAAAACAGTTTAAAAAGAAACAGTTTTGTTCCAAATAAGTTCATAAAAGAATTTATTATTTTCTTCTTTCCTAGACACTGACAAAGTTGATAGTTATCTCCAGGATCACTGGGAAAATGAAAGAATGCTGAAAGGTATGGAACAAAACCACAAACACAATACTTTTGAAAATAATGTTATTCAAAGCAGAAGTCAGTTTCCTTTCAGGCAAAATCATGGTATGTTTGAGTTTTACGTAAAAACTCTGAATTCAAATTTAAGTTTGGTCAAACAGAGTAAAAGCTGTGAAACTAAGGTCTCTACTAAACTGAATGGAGATGGAAAATCATTTCAGCATGGCAAGCATGAAGATTTTCATCTTAGAGTTAAATTCCCTGTCAGTGTAAAATTCATCAGCAATAATTCCCAGGTCATTAAACATCAAAGAACTCATGAAGTAGAGAAGGCTCACATATGCAGTGAATGTGGGAAAGCCTTCATTAAGAAGTCTCAGCTCACTGATCATGAGAGAGTTCACACAGGAGAGAAACCTTATGGATGCAGTCTTTGTGCGAAAGTATTCTCCAGAAAGTCCAGGCTCAATGAACATCAGAGAATTCACGAAAAAGAGAAATCCTTTATATGCAGTGACTGTGGCAAAGTCTTTACCATGAAGAGCCGTCTGATTGAACACCAGCGAATTCACACTGGAGAAAAACCCTATGTGTGCAGTGAATGTGGAAAAGGCTTCCCAGGGAAGCGTAATCTCATTGTACATCAACGAAATCATACTGGAGAGAAATGCCTTGTCTGTAGTGAATGTGGGAAAGGCTTCACTGGGAAGAGCATGCTCATCATACATCAGCGAACTCATACAGGAGAGAAACCCTACACTTGCAATGAGTGTGGGAAAGCCTTCACCACGAAGCACTATGTCCTCATACATCAACGAAATCATACAGGGGAGAAACCATATGTATGCAAGGAGTGTGGTAAAGGCTTCACCATGAAGAGCCGTCTGATTGAACATCAGCGAACGCACACTGGAGAGAAACCCTTTGTGTGCAGTGAATGTGGAAAAGGCTTTCCCAGGAAGAGTAACCTCATTGTGCATCAGAGAAATCATACAGTAGAGAAATCCTATGTATGTGGTGAATGTGGGAAAGGCTTTACTGTGAAGAGCATGCTTATCATACATCAGCGAACACATACTGGAGAGAAACCCTACACCTGCAGTGAGTGTGGGAAAGGCTTCCCCTTGAAGAGTCGGCTGGTTGTACATCAGCGAACACATACTGGAGAGAAGCCGTACAGATGCAGTGAATGTGGGAAAGGCTTCATCGTGAATAGTGGGCTGATGTTACACCAGCGAACTCATACTGGAGAGAAACCCTATATATGCAATAAATGTGGAAAAGCTTTTGCCTTTAAAAGCAATCTTGTGGTACATCAGCGGTCTCATACTGGAGAGAAACCCTTTTCTTGCAATGAATGTGGAAAAGGCTTCACCATGAAACGCTATCTCATCGTACATCAGCAAATTCATACAGGAGAGAAATCCTATGTATGCAGTGAATGTGGAAAAGGCTTTGGCATGGAAACTGAGCTCATTTTACATCAGCAAACCCATACTGGAGAGAAACCTTATGCATGCAATGAATGTGGGAAAGGGTTTGCTGTGAAAAGTCGTCTAGTCGTCCATCAACGAACTCATACAGGAGAAAAACCTTTTGTGTGCAGTGAATGTGGAAAGGGCTTCTCTTCAAAGAGAAATCTCCTTGTGCATCATAGAACTCATACTGGGAACAAACGCTAACAATGAAAAGAATATTTCACACTTTCAGGAAGAAAATATGCCTTGTATAAAATCAGAGACTTCACACAGGAAAGACATATTTTAAATGTACTTACTGTGGAAAACTCTATTCATACAGTATTGACCTCATGACCCACCAGGGAAGTTGCACAGGAGACAAACTGTATGTATGCAGTTAGTGTGAGAAAACCTTCAGCATGAATTTGGCACCCACTGTACATCAAAGAACTTATAAAAATAAAAGATAGAGACTGTATGAATTCAGTGATTGGGATAACCTTTCTCTTACTGGTCAACTCTGATTAATACAGCAAATGTGTAGGTCAAGGTACATAATCCTTTGCAGAGTCTGAATTAATTATATACATGTGAACTTGTGTAAGGGGCAAGCTATGATAGTTCAGTGTAGTGTGCTCCTAGCATACTTAAATATAGTCTGTATAGATTAGCCTGCTGCTAGATTTTCAGGAATGGGAAATTATGGAATTTGCATAGGAGTAAAATTTAATGAATGCAGAGAATGTGCTAGAGCCTTCAGCAATCAAGTACCTCATACTCTATGTCAAAATTAACATATAGGAAAAAAAACTAATACATTCAATGCAGAAAATGTCTTGAAACATTTCTAGATAATTATATTTCTGAAAAGTATATGCTAATATAAATCTTAAGAATGGAGAAACTAGGAAGGCCTTCTATGGTAATAAAGACTATCTCATTAGTGATTATAGTAGATCATCAGTAAGCTCATACATAGTAGCAATGTGATGATCATGAGCAAAACTTTGCCTAGAAATAAACCTTAATAGTCACCTTACAGTCATGCTGGAGAATAATTTTCAGATGGCAAAGAATATTATAGAATTCATAATTTCTCATGAATTAATACATAAATAAAATAAAATTGTTAGGAATACACTTAATGTACAGTGACTTCAGCAAAATATCAGAGAATTCATGAAGGAAAGAAACTTCATGAAAATGTTATGTAATTGAGTTTTCTAAGTCAACTCTAAACTTACTATATACCCAATGTCCATTCTAGGACAGGATACCTTAAACCATATTCTCAATGATTCCATAATTTTTAAGTAGGCAATTTTCAACACTGATTACATTTTAATATTATTACAAGCAGGAATGCCCACCTCATATCATTATATGATTAGCTGTTGCATTTCTTAGGCTCTGAATTCATGTCTTTCAAACTACTTTGTACTTCAAAAGTAAAAGGAATATACTCATAAATGTAATTCCACATATTTTATGTATTTATCCAAGTATATGAGTTTAAAAAATATCTTAAATGTGATTTTTCTAAAGTTTGCTTTGCAATAGTTTTAAACTCACAAGAATTTACAAATTATACAATGTTCCTGAGTACCTTTACTGAGCCTCTTCATTGGTATTACCTTACAGAACCATCATACATCATCAAAACCAATAAAATGACATTGACACAATGCTGTTAATAAACTATAGACCTTATTTGGATTTCACTAGTTTATTCACACTTTCATTTGTATGTGGTTGTTTGTTTTGTTTTTTGGTGTAGAGTTCTAAGAAATTTTATCACATATGTAGAGTTTTGTAAATCCCATCACAATCAGGATGCAGAATTGTGCCAATCCAAAGAAACATCTACCTGTTACCCCTTTATAGTCACACTGTCCCATCGACCCTGACCCATGGCCACCACTGATCAATACTCCATAACTCTAATTTTGTCATTTCAAGAATGCTCTTAACATGGAATGTATGTATCCTTTGAGATACTGGTTTTTTTTTTTCCTCACTCAGCAAATTGGCCTTAAGATACATCCAATTTGTTGGGTGTATAAGTAGTTTTCCTTTTTTGTTATTGAACAGTATTTTTTTATATAGATGTACCATAGTTTGTTTATCTGTTCACTTTTGATGGACGTTTGGATTGTTTCCAGTGTTTCATTGTCATGAATAAAGATGTTAATGAACACTTGTGTGCCCAGTTTTGTTTTTCTGGGATAAGTACCAAGGAGTCATATGCTAAGTTAGTGTTGAACTTCATAAGAAACTGCCAAACTTTTCCATAATGGCTGTACATATTTACTACACTCCCAGAAGCAGTGTATGAATGCCTCAGTCGTTCTGTGTCCTTTCCAGCACTTGGCATTTGATTCTTGCCATACCATCAGGTGTATGGTAGTATATAATGGTAGTATATAATGATGGTCTTAACTTCCATTTCCCTAACAGCAAATGATGTCCTACATACACTGAAACTGTATTGGGTAAAGTTATCATTCTTGTTCTCAACCATTATACATTTTAAAAACTCAAAAGGAAAACATCCTGTTATATTTGATGATATATTTATCCTTTCCATTCCTTTTTCTTTATTCCTGATGTTACATATCTTTCCTTCTGTTACTTCATTTTGTTAGAACTGATTGTTATCAATTCATTTTGAGCAGGTCTGCTGACAAATTCTTAGTTTTCCTAGCAGTAGGTTTCTTGTTCTTTTGTCTCTCTCCATAGTATTTATCTTCAAATAATAAGGATATTCAATCCAGTTCATAGATGGTGAGTCCCACTTATAGCAAAAGAAGTGGGCCTTTGCTATACACTGTTGTGGCAGAATTCAATCTCCAACTCCATATTGAGTAATTCACTCCTTTAAAAAATATTTTTTTGAATATCTACACTCTTCCAGCCACTGTTGGAGACAATGAGAACATAGTAGTGAACAAA
Organism: Phyllostomus discolor; assembly: GCF_004126475.2. Taxonomy (NCBI): domain Eukaryota; kingdom Metazoa; phylum Chordata; class Mammalia; order Chiroptera; family Phyllostomidae; genus Phyllostomus; species Phyllostomus discolor. Next base: position 22,783,784 of record NC_040914.2, read on the forward strand.
ACAGGCAAATGCATGGCCTTTATGGAACATACAGTGTAGTGAAAGAGACTGGGTAAAATAAACACATAAAAGAATGTCAGTTCTTCCAAGTATTATGAAGAAATATGAAGCCTGGCATATAGATTATAATGGAGGAGCTACATTTTCTGGGCAGATATTATCTGAACTACACCTAAGTGTACTGAGGGGAGCCAGCCCACGTATTTGTAAGCTGGAAATACTCCATGACTGTTACTAAGTGTTTTTCTAGAACTTCTGCCTCAGGATTCTCCAAGAAAAGTGTAAAAGATGCAGATTCTTGAGTCACATCCCAGACCTCCCAACTGAAATCCAGAACTCTGGTTTGGTAAAATGAGCTTTCCCATTTATAATTAAATTTGAACATCTCTGCCTTAATTCCTGGATTAGTGTTACCATCACCACCCCTATATTTTATCAGGATGGATTCTGGGCAGATATTCTACAGCAAAGAATCACACCAGTGCTCCACCACCCAGGCCCTCAGATCCTTTCCACTTCTTGTCCTGTGGAACCTACATATGCTGCCCATCATGGCATCACATCAGCTCATTCCTGAAACTGGTCAGTCAGGGTCCCAGAATGGGCTTCCTCTGCTGCCCTAAGCTTTCTGGAACAGATGCTGAGCTCATCTTTCAGAACTTGATATCCCAGGTAAATAAGGCTGAATTTAATCCCTGAAAGGAATATAATACTCTTATTACTAAGAAATTATGAAAACAAATTAATGTATATAAATTAGAAAACATATAAGCAAATGAAGACTTTTTAAAAAAAGATTTTATTTTTTTAGAGGAGAAGGGAAGGAGAACGGGAGAGAAACATCAATGTGTGGTTGCCTCTCATGTGTCCCCGACTGGGGACCTGGCCTGCAACCCAGGTATGTGCCCTGACTGGAAATCAAACCAGTGATCCTTTGGTTTAGAGCCCACACTCAATCCACTGAGCTACACCAGCCAGGTAGCAAATGGAGACATTTTAAATCACCCATATTTGTACCTGAATCAAGCATTGTTATCTATATTCTTCCAAAATTTTCAAATGCATGAAAGTATATTTCTAATGAAAAATGAGACAATTTTATTTGACTATATTATGAATACCATCATTAAATATTCTAAAATTTTCATAAAATCAACCTCTTTTTATAATATTAAAGTAGTATGTAATGATAAATATTTACAATGCAGAATTGCAAAAACTGAGAATGTGAAACTTACGGTATTTTATTTTTTAATTAATTTATTTTTTAGAGAGGGAAGTGGGGCGGGGGGAGAGAGAGAGAGAAACATCAATGTGTGGTTGCTGGGGGCCATGGCCTGCAACCTAGGCGTGTGCCCTGACTGGGAATCGAACCTGCGATGCCTGGTTCCCAGCCCACACTCAATCCACTGAGCTATGCCAGTCAGGGCAGACTTCTGATACTTTCTAGTCATGAGTACAAATCCTAAAGTAATCCAAAGTAAATATTTAATCAATCACAATTTTCAAAAAGAAACATAACTTCCCATAACAGGATTATAATATGTATACACACTGGCCTGCAGATCTGATTTTTTTTGTCCTCCGAATAACAGTTATCTCTTTAATTTATAATGGCAATAGTATATTCTTTTTAATTGTTGTATACTGTTATGCTAAGGGAATGTTCCTTAATTTATCAAAATATTCATTTGTCATTATACTTTCAGATTTTTCCTTTTTAGAAAATTACAAAAGCCTGCTCTGATTGATATTAAGAAAACTTTTTACCAAACTGCTGTAATTAGAATCTCTGGGTCAAAGAAAATGAAATGTTTAAAATGGATCCAGGTTGTCTTCTATAAAGGAAGTACCTGTATCTACTTATATCCTCTACAATCAAACCTCTCGCATCTGCATTAAAATAACATTTTAAAGTGTGCTGCTTTTTTTAGTTAGGAACTATGCAAAGTGCAATAATTGTGTTACCTCCTAATTTCATATTCTCAAATGCCCCACCGTCGTCTTCATTTATTTTAGTTAGGAAACACGGACATTGGCACCTGCACTTTATGCCCTTCCCCACTAAAGGGAGCTGTGTCTACTCCCACCAAGGAATTGTCATTTTTATGGCGCTCCGCCCTTTTGATTTCGACCTTTCAAGGGCTCTCTTATTTACTTCTAAACTACCGCCCTGTCCACAGACCTAAGCCTTTAAATGACCACCCTTTTGTCAACTGTGACCGCCACCTCTCCGGGGATACCTGGCTTCAGCAAGCGTTCGCTTCGCAGCCAAATTTGCCTTACGGAAACCGCCTTTCGTCTACCATGGCCCCGCCCATGGTCTCAGCCTCACTGTACTTCAAGGGGGCCGCCATTTTCCTTGTTCTCCAGCTGGCTAAGCGCGCCAAGTTGGCCTTGGATAGGCACCCATCTCTCAATTCTTAAGCGAATAACAGGACGTTGTTGTCGGTCCCTCGTGATGAGGTGGTAAAAGCATCGACAAAGCTGGGAATAATCGTGATTTCTTCCTACAGCCGTTATGGCCGCTCCAGCGCCAAACCCCGGTGTGGGCGTGGCTATGTTACGTCATAGAGCCTGTCTCACACAGTCGGAACTCGGAAGTCCTGCAACGCTAAGCTGTCCTCGCGGGGGTCTCTGGTGCCAGCTGGTCTGCATCCCTAGGGACCACGAAGTTAGAGTAGCCAAATAGGAAGTGGGTTCGGACGTGGACTCAGCCTTTTGTCACTGCTGGTGGTGTTCGGAGAGCCTCCGGATCAGGTGAGCCTGGCTCTGAGCTTGGATTCTGGGCTTGCGGAGCCCCTGAAACCTGAGCCTGTGTGGAGGACCCTGCTTGGGATTTTTTTCAGATTCTGTCACTGATTAATCTGGGCGTTGGTGACGAGGACTCTGACCGGGAGGGACTGAGTATGAAGAAATCATCCACCGAGAGTCCCAACCCTGTCACTGTTTGAGGTCCACGTGGGTCGCTCAGCTTGTGAGACTCAGCGGTTGAGAGATGGGGAGGAAAGTCTGTCAGCGAACGCGGTGCTTAGTGACTGAGAAGTCCGCGTTCAGGGGTATCCCTTTTGGTTTTTGGAGCATGTTTGGAATTTAATGTGTTTAGTGTAGGACTCAGTCATTGAGACGCCCGGTGGGATTGTCACTGTTGAGAGGTCTGGGCCCTGGGACAATCATTAGGTTCCGGCTCAAACCTTGAATGCCAGAAACAGACATGAAGATTGCATTTTTGTGCTCTCCTTCAAGTTTAAGTCTGTCCTCCTGAGGACCTTACTAAAACTTTTGTGTGTCCCACTGGTGTCCGAGGGGCGAATTCCTAGTGGGGACTGTGAAACAGCTGCTTCTCGCATGAAAGAATTCAAGTATGAACCTAGGAGGGAAGTGGAAAAGCAGGGGGGCTTGGTTTGTTTTTTTTGAGAGTATGTTTATTAAAGCTGGGGACGGTGAAACAAGAAAGTGCTTAAGATAGAGGCAACAGAAGAAAGCATACATGAGCAGGGCTGCTTTAACTTACTGAGAAGTCAGAGAGGACAAAAGTTTCCTTAAATAACTCTCTAAATGTGTATATTTAGAGCAAAATATGACCCTCAAAAGTATCTTCAGTTTCAACTAAAAATCCAGGACTTGGTGGAATACCATCTCCCATCTACTGAGAGGAGAGAATGAAACTCAAAATCCTATACCATTTACCTGAAAATGTGAAAGGAAGATATTTGATAACATGCAAAATTAAGGTGGTCCACCATTCAAGTTCTTTACAGGGGAAAACACGTGAGTCAATTTCAATAAATAACACATGAAGGAAAACAGAAACATAGAGATGGAAGAATAGAAAGAGGAGCAGCTCCTGGCCTTGACATTCTCCCACTGATTATAAACAGGCTCACAGTACATCAGATAAGGCCACTCTGTCTTTGATGGTCAAGACAAAAACTAGACCATACTGTAGTCATGTGCAACTTGGAGACAGGTTCAGGGGGTTAGCCTGGGAGGAGCGGCGGGTGTCTATTGCTTCCTTGGTTGCAAGTATATGGGGACCCTCACAGTTTAGGAGATGCGGCCTGTGGGGGAAGAAGAGGGGCAAGAGAATAAACCAAGGGAGGAGAGCATGCTTGGAAAAGCAGCTTTTATTGAGCAGAGAGGACACGCAAGAAAAGCCACACCACAGTCAGAGTAGATTTCTCCTCACAAGAGAAAAGAGACCCCCAACGACCCCTAGAAGTTGAGTTTATAGCGGTTTGTAGGTTTTATGGAAAATTACCGGTATGGGAAAATAAGAGAATGGAAGGTGGGAAGTTGGGTTTAACTTTAACCTTTACAAAATATGTTTTCTGGCCTGCTTCCTTTTACAGTATGAGTAAATGCTTGTGGTATGAGCAAGCTATTGATAGTAATCTTTACAAGAATTTTTTTTGTAAGTTTCTTGTGGTTTCCTCGCAGCTGCCTCTGACTCTAACAGGCTTGGCTTTGGTCTACTTGTTTAGTTCTCCTGCCCCTTCCCTGTGTGACCACATCACCACTGTTCTTACTGTCCGTTCAAAGTTCTATGTGGTTCTGAATAATCTAGTGATGTGTTTACTCTTAAAGATATAGTTCTTGTTCTTGCCTCCAAGTTTACTGTATTTTTTAAGTAAGAGTATCTCCCTTACCATGTATTCTGTTCCTGTGGTGAGAACCTTTTTTTCAATGTTACTTTTTATTTATATTTGGCATCATCTGTATAAACATTAAAACAATTGATTATATCACTTAATTTCTCATCAACATACTTGCATATGAGATTATATTTGTATTTTTTACTCAGCACAGTAGTATCAGCACAGGTTGGTGAACCAATGGCATGGTGTCTGGAATCAAATGCATTCATTCATGTAAATAGTAGTGATATAAAATATTTCAAAGTAATTATAATTTCAGTAATCCATTTTGACTTTCTGATTACACAGATTCTCCCACTCCACTTAGAAATTTACTGTGCCTTTTTTTTCTACCTGTGGTTTTCCCTTTGACACTTTTTTGCAGTTACATTTGGTGTTTTCTCATGTCTTCTTTTTCTTGTAGTGTGAAAAAGGAAGTCTTTTGTTGTTATTAGTTTTATTGAAGTTTAATTTACATACCATCAAATTCACCACATATAAATGTACATCAGTTATTTTAATGGAATTTTTAGAGTTGTACAACTGTCAGCACAATCCAATTTTAAAACATTTTCATCACTCTGAATAGTTATCTTGGCCTTCTGTCCACCCAGCCTCCACTCCTACCCCTAGCTATGCAAAACCTCTCATCACCTTCCTGCCACTTTTAATGTACAGTTTCTAGACATTTATTTCATTTAAACAGAATCACAAAATACATAGTTGATTGTGGTTGCTTATTTAATTTTTTATTATTATCATTTTTTAATCCTCACTTGAGGACATTTTTTTTCATTGCTTTTTAGAGAGAGAGGAAAGGAAAGAGGAAGGGACAGAGAGAAACATCAATGCAACAAAGAAGCCTCAATTGGTTGCCTCCTGTACACGCCTGGACCAGGGATGGTTCACTCGTACCAGGGACCAAACCTGCAACCTAGGTATGTGCCCTGACCAGGAATCGAACCCACAACCTTTTGGCTGTGGGACAATGCTCCAATTATCTGAGCCACATTGGCCAGGGCTGTAGTTACTTTGTTTCATTTAGCATAATTTTAAGGTTTATTTATATTATGATTATCACTAAGTTTCTCTTTTTTGAAGTAATTTATTTAAGCAAAATTGACATACAGTAAACTACACATACTTAAGTTGTACATACTGCTAAGTTTGACATATACATTCATGAGGCTGTCACTACAATGATGATAGTCAACATACCCATTACATCTAGAAGTTTCTTAATGCCCCCTTTTAATCCATCTCTCTCATATACTATTTTAATTTTTAATTGAATTTATTGGGACAACATGTCCCAACATGTCCTTTATGGTTAATAAAACCATATAGGTTTTGAGGGTACACTTCAATAAAATATGTGCATACTGCATTGTGCACTTACTTCCCAAAGTAGAGTCTCTTTTTGTCCCCTTTTATTCTCTTTTTGCCCTCTTCCACCTTGCTTTACCCCCCTTTCCCTATCATCATACTAGTGTCTGTGTCTGTATATTATATAAATATATATATGTTTTTTTATTTTGCTTAATCATCACCTTTTTCACCCAGTCCCCAACCACCTATCCCCTCTGATAGCTGTCAGTCTGTTCTGTGTATCTATGCTTCTATTCAATTTTGTTTGTTAAATTATTTTGTTCATTAGATTTCACATAGAAGTTAAATCATATGGTATTTATCTTTCTCTGACTTGATTATTTTACTTAGCATAATACACTCCAGGTTCATCCATGCTGTCACAAAAAGAGTTCCTTCTTTTTTATGGCCAGGTAGTATTCCATTGTGTAAAGGTACCACAGCAGCTTTTTTATCCACTCATCTACTGATGAGCACTTGAACTGTTTCCAGATCTTGGCTATTGTAGGTAATGCTGCAGTGAACATAAAGGTGCATATATTCTTTCAAGTTAGTGTTTCAGGTTTCTTTAGATATGTTCCCAGAAGTGGAATCACTGGGCCAAAAGGCATTTCCATTTTTAATTTTTTTTAAATCTTCACCCAAGGATATGTTTATTGATTTTAGAGAGGGAAGAAGGGGAAGAGAGAGAAAGAAACATTGGTGTGAGAAACATTGGGTATCAAACCCACAAACAAGGTATGTGCCCTGACCAGGGATTGAAGCTGAAACCTTTTGATGTATGGGATGACACTCCAATCAACTGAGCCACCTGGCCAGGGCCATTTTTAATTTTTTGAGGAAACTCCATACTGTTTCCCACACTGGCTGTACTAGTCTGCATTCCCACCAGCAGAGCACTGGGGTTCCCTTTTCTTCACATCCTCACCAACATTTGTTTGTTGATTTACTGATGATAGCCATTCTGACTGGCATGAGGCGATATCTTACTGTGATTTTAATTTACATCTCTCTGATGATTAATGACATTGAGCATCTTTTTATATTGACCATAGGTGTATTGTCTTTGGAGAAGTGTCTATTCACATCCTTTGCCCATTTTTTTTTATCATTTAGCATTTTATTTTTAAAATTTTCCATGCTGTCATTTAGTGATAATAATTGTCATTTTAGGAAACATATAATACTCCAGCAAGTATTTGTGTGTATCATAATTTAGCTAAGCATTTCTATACTATTGAACATCTAAGCCATTTCTCTATTTTTAGTTCTAGAGAAAATGGCAATGAAGAACTTGATGTGTATGAATTTCACTTTTGAATCCATTTTATTGGGATAATTTTCTGGAAATCTTGTCTTTATATCTGGATATCTGCATCAAAGGGTATGAACATTTTCTATGGCTCTTGTTAATGATTACTAAACTGCTTTCCAAAAGGTCAAAAAAATTCACAAAATCCTGCCCCAACTCCATGGTATTATTGCTGAGATTTTCAGTGAATGACAGGCAGTACTAGAGGTTTGTTGGGTGTTCTGTATCAGGTAAAAGAAATGCAACCAAATGGAATAGTCATCTTTATTTTTTTATTTTCCATTGTTGAAATTATAACAAATGTCCCCCATTTTTCCTCCCTTTGCCACCTCCACCCAGCCCCAGCCCTCCTTTCCTCTGGCCTTCACCACATTGTCTGTGTCCCTGAGCTGTACATATATGTTCTTTAGCTCACCCCTTCATCTTCTTTTATCCAGTCCCCCCTATTTCCCGGCATTTGTCAATCTGTTCCACATATCCACAATGCCTCAGTTCTCTTTTGTTTGTCAGTTGATTTTGTTCATTATATTCCACATATTAGTAAGATCATATGGTATTTATCTTTCTCTGACTGGCTTATTTTGCTTAGCATAATAATATCCAGGACATCCATGCTGTCACAAAGAGTTTCTTCCTTTTACAGCTGCATTATATTCCACTGTGTAAGTGTATCACAGCTTTTTTATTCACTCATCTACTTATGGGAGCATGGGCTGTTTCCAGATATTAACCATTGTAAATACGGTGCTATGAACAGGGGTGCGTGTACTCTTTTTGATTGGTGTTTTGGGATTCTTAGGATATATACTCAGCAGTGAGATCTCTGGGTCAAAAGGCAGTTCCATTTTTAATTGTTTGAGGAAACTCCACATTGTTTTCCACAATGGCCATACCAGTCTGTATTCCCACTAACAGTGCACTAGGGTCCCCTTTTCTCCACATCCTCGCCAGCATTTGTTGTTTTGTTGGTTTATTGATGGTAGTCATTCTGGCAGGTGTCAGGTAATACCTCATTGTCATTTTAATTTGCAACTCTCTGATGATTAGTGATGTTGAGCATTTTTTCATGTCTATTGGCCATTTGTATGTCCTCTTTGGGGAAGTATCTATTCAGGTCCTTTGCCAATTTTTTAATTGGATTGTTTGTTTTGGTGTTCAAGTGTTTATATATTTTGGAAATTAACTCCTCATCAGACGTATCAGTGGTGAATACTCTTTATGTTCTCCCATTCAGTGGGTTGCCTTTTCATTTTGTTGGTGGTTTCTTTTGCTGTGCAAAAAGCTTTTTAGTTTGACGTCATCCCATTTGTTTTTTCCTTTGTCTCCCTTGCCCAGGGAGTTATATTGGCAAAAATATTGCTACAAAAAATGTCTGAAATTTTACTGCCTATGCTTTCTTCTAGGATTTTTGTGGTTTTGTGACTTACATTTAAGCCTGTGATCCATTTTGAGTTTATTATTGTGTAGGTGTAAGTCGGTGGTCTAGTTTTGGGTCTTTTTTTTTCCATGTATCTGTTCAGTTTTTCCAACACCATTTATTGAATACAGTGCCTTTACCCCATTGTATGATCTTGCTTCCTTTGTCCAATATTAGTTGACCATATATGCATGGGTTTATTTCTGAACTCTTTATTTTGTTTCATTAACCTATATGCCTGTTCTTATGCCCATACCATGATTTTTTATAGGGAACTCTTAGTTTTTGCTCATTGAGTATGATGTTGGCAGTGGGTTTGTTTTATATGTCCCTTATTATGTTGGGGTATGATCCCTTTATTCCCACTTTGCTGATAGTTTTAGTCATAAATGGGTACTGGATTTTCATCAAATGCCTTTTCTGCATCTGTTGATATGATCATGTGATTTTTATTCATTTTGTTTTGTTTTATTCGCTTTGTTTATACATCACTTACTGATTTGGGAATATTGTACCAACCTTGCATCCCAGAGTAAATCCCACTTGATCATGGTTAATGATCTTTTTAATGTAATGCTGGATCTGGTTTGCTGACACTTTGTTGAGGATTTTAGCATCTGTGTCCATCAGCGATACTGGCCTATAATTTTCTTTCTTTGTAGTGTTTTTATCTGGTTGGAGTTAAGATAATGCTGGCCTCATAAAATGATCTTGAAAGTCTTCCCTCCTCTTGAATTATTTTGAATAGTGTGCGAAAGAGAGGATAATAACATTCTTCTTCGAATGTTTGGTAAAATTCACCTGTGAAGCCATCTGCTCCAGGACTTTTGATTCCTGGGAGATTTTTTAATACTACTTTGATTTTATTAATTGTAATTGCTGTATTCAGATTTTCTGATTGTTCTTGATTCAGTTTAGGAAGATTGTATGTTTCTAGGAATTTAGCCATTTCATCCCAGTTGTCCAATTTGTTGGCATATAGTTGTTCATAATATTTTCTTACAGGCCTTTGTATTTCTTTGGTGTCAGTTGTTATTTCTCCTCTCTCATTTCTAATTTTATTTATTTGGGTGCTGTCTTTTTCTTGATGAGTCTGGTTAAAGGTGTGTCAATCTTTTTTATCTTTTCAAAGAACCAGCTCTTGGTTTCATGATCTTTTGGGTTTGTTGTTGTTGTTGTTGTTGTTTTGTCTCTATGCCATTAATTTCCACTCTTATCTTTATTATTTCCTACCTTCTACTTACTTTGGGGTTTGTTCTTTTTCTAGTTCTTTTAGGTGTAGGGTTAGAGTGTTTTGAGATTTTTCTTGAGATAGGCCTGTAATGTTGTGAATTTCCTTCTCAGGACTGCTTTTGTTGTATCCCATAGATTTTGGGTTGTTGTGTGTTCATCATTTGACTTCAAGTAACTTTTTCCCCCCTTATTTCATTGTTGACCCATTTATTGGTTAATGACATGTTATTTAGCTTCCATGTGTTTAAGTGTTTTTCAGGGTTGTTTTTTTTTAATTGTAATTGATTTCTAGTTTCATACCATTGTGGTCAGAGAGGATACTTGATATAATTTCAGTCTTCCTGAATTTATTAAGACTTACTTTGTGGTTTTTTTTTTCTTTTTTCACCTCTTCAGAGGGAAAGTTACCTTTTGTTTTATTTTATTTTTTTAATTGTTCAAGTTATTTTGTGTTCTAGCATGTGGTCTATCTTAGAGAATGTTCTATATGCATTTGAAAAGAATGTATTCTGCTGTTCTGATATGAAGTATTCTGTAAGTATCAATTAAATTCACCCAGTCCAAAAGAAAAAATCTATCCGATCCTGTGTGTCATTTAAGGTCATGTTGCCTTGTTGATTTTTTGTCTGGAAGATCTGTCCACTGATGTTAGTGGGATGTTAAAATCCCCTACTGTGAAGTGTAATGCTGTCAATCTCTACCTTAATGCCCACCTAGATTTTCTTTAAATATTTAGGTGCTTCTATGTTGCGTGCATTTAAATTTACAAGAGTTAGATCTTTTTGTTGGATTGACCCCCTTTTGTGTTCTTCTTTGTCTCTTGTTATGGACTTTTGAAGTCTATTTTGTCTGATATAAATATTGCTCTCCCATCTTTTTATTTTTTGTTTCCATTTTCATGGAATATTTTTTTCCAGTTCTTCACTTGCAGCCTGTGTATATCTTTTGTTTTGAGGTGGTTCTCTTATAACCAGCATTTATGTGGATCATGTTTTCTTCTCCATTCAACTACCATATGTGTTTTGACTGGAGCATTTAATCTGTTTATATTTAAAGTTATTATTGATTGGTACTTATTTATTGCCATTTTATTGCTTATGTTCCTTTCTCTATGTATATATTTCTTTTTTATGTTCTTTTTTTTAAGATTTTATTTTGTTTTTGAAAGAGAGGGGGAGAGAGAGAGAAAGAGAGAGAGAGAAACATCAATATGTGATGTCCTCTCACACACCCCCAACTGGGTTCTTGGCCTGCACCCAGGCATGTGCCCTGACCAGGAATTGAACCAGCAATTGAACTGGCAATGCTTTGGCTCACAAGCCAGCACTCAGTCCACTGAGCCATACCAGCCAGGGCCATCCAGGCTGGGCTCTTTTTCCTATCTTCTTAAAGAAGGCCCTTTAACATTTCTTGCAATACCAGTTTGGTGATAGTGAACTCCTTTAGCTTTTCTTTCTTTCTCTTGTCCCAGGAAGCTCTTTATTTTGCCTTCAATTTTCAATGATAGGCCTGCTGGATAGAGTAGTCTTGGTTGTAGGTCCTTGCTGTTCATCATGTTGAATGTTTCATGCCATTCCCTGCTGGTCTGAAGTGTTTCTGTTCAGAAATCAGCTGATAGTCATATGGAAGCTCACCTGTTGGTAACTCTTTCTTTCTTGCTGTTTTTAAGATTCCCTTTTTGTCTTTAACCTTTGCCATTTTAATTATGTGTCTTAGTGTGGACCTCTTTTGATTCATCTTGATTGGGACTCCCTGTCCTTCCTGGACTTATGTGTCTTTTTCCTTCACCAGCTTAGCATCCCTGTCATATTTTAATCCATCCCCAAGCAACCACATATCAATTTTTTATTGCTATAGATTAGTTTTTTTTGTATTTAATGGAATAAAAAATGTATTCATTTTTATTCTGATTTGTTTCACTTGGCATTAATATTTTGAGATTCATCCTTGTATCAGTAGTTTCCTTTTGTTCCTTTGTGTTTCATTGTATGAATATTGATTCTTTCTGTAGCATTTATTAATTCAGCCATTGATGGGCAATTGTGTTATTTCCATCTTTTCACTGTTACAAATAAAGCTGTGAATACTCATGTTCAAGCCTATATTTACATGTATTTTTCCTTATCTTGGGTAAATCCCTAGAAGTTGAATTAATAAATCACATGGTAGGTGTATGTTTAACATTTTTTAAAGATTTTATTTGTTTATTTTCAGAGAGAGGACAAAAGGAAAGAGAAAGAAAAGGAGAGAAACATCACTGTGCAAGAGAAATGTCAATTGGTTGCCTCTCACATGCCCCCAGCCAGGGACCTGGCCCACAATCCAGGCTTGTGCTCTGACTGGGACTCAAACCTGTGATCTTTTGGTTCACAGGCTAACACTCAATCCACTGAGCCACACCAGCCAGGGCTTAACTTTTTAAGAAACTGTTCAACCATTTCTTTAGCTGGTTATATTTTATATTCCCAGGAGGACCCGACAATTGTTCCATGTGTCCATGTCCTTGCCAATACTTAGTATTTTTATTCTTTTCAATTTTAGGCATTCTAATAGGTGTGTAGCAATATCTTGTGCTTTTAGTTTACATTTACCTAATGACGGCTAATGATGTTGAACATCTTTTTGTCTCCATTATCTGCTATTCATATACTGCTTGTTATGATTTAAATCTTTTACAATTTTCTATTGTGTATTTTTGTTGATTGTTGAGAATTTTTGTATATGTTTGGGTATAAGTCCTTCCTTTATTAGTCATGTGCTTTGCAAAGATTTTCACTTAGTCTTTAACTTGCCTTTCAGTGTTCTCTTAACAATGTGTTTGTTAACAGTGGATTAACAAATCCAATGTGTTCTCTTAACAATGTGTTCACATTGGATTTAGTTTTTATGAAGTCCAATGTGTGAGCATTTTTTATGAGCATGTTATTCTTTTGGTGTCATAACTAAGAAGTCTTTGCCTAACTACAAGATCAGACTTCTATTTTTTTTTCTTCTAGAAGTTTTAGAGTTTCTTTTAGGTTTTTCATTTAGGTTTATTATTTATTCTGAGTTACGTATATAGTACAATGTATGGGTCCAGGTTATTTTTTCTTTCTTTAAATTTTTCAGTTACAGTTGACAGTCAATATTTTATTAGTTTCAGGTATGTTTTTTGTATGTTTTAGGGTGGTTTTTTTGTGTATGTGCTTATACTTGTTCCAGCAATATTTGCTGAAAAGGCTTTTTTTCCTGCCCACTGTATTGCCTTTAACCTTTGTATAATGTCACTTAACAAATTATGTGAGGGTCTTATTTTGGAATCTATTCTTTTCATTTTATTTGTCTAACTTGACATAAAACACTCCCTATCTTGACTACTGTAGCTCAATAAAAATTCTCATTAGGTAGTGTCAACCTACTGACCTTATTCTTTTTCACAGTTGTTTTGGCTACTCTACACCTGTTATATTTCTGAATTTAAAAATTATGCTTTCAATTTCTACAGAAAAACCAGGTTCTGATATGAGCAAGGTATAGTTATTTATTTACTAAAATCTTTTAAAATTTCTCGGTGATACAGTTTTCATATGGTCTTTTACATTTTTATAATATTTTTTGTGTTTCATTTTTTGATGGTATTATAAACAATATTATATTTTTTAAAATTAAATGGCCTTATAATATTTCTGTATGGTTGAGGGGGGGATAGTTGAATTCACCATGACCAGTGTGGTTTATTTGGTTGGAGCATCATCCCATAGACTGAAGGATCACAGTTTCAATCCCTGGTCAGGGCACATGCCTGGGTTGCAGGTTTTTCTCTCACATCCATGTTTCTCGCCCTCTGGGGGATCACTTTGTAAATTTTATAATTGTTTAACCACTTTGATGTACACATGAAACTAATGTAAAAAGAATACTTAGTGTCAACTGTAATTGAAAAAGAAAATAAAAGTAAATGGGCTCATAAAATGGGTTGGGGAATATACTCTCCTCTTCAATTTTATTCCCAAATGATCCACTGGATATATACAGTGTGTTTTGTTTTTCAAATCTCAGTTATTGGAATTGTTTGCAGCTTCAGACTTATGAATAATGTTGCTTTGTACATCCAGTACAAACTGGATATGGTTTGCTTTCTGTTTGTTAAATTCCTTTGAGTGGCATGGCTAGTTCATAAGATAAGTGTATATGTGACGTTTTGCAAAGTTTCCAAGAACCTGTACTAGTTTATATTTTCACTGTCATTGTATCAGAGTTCCAGTTTCTCCCCATTCTTATCAACAGTTGCAATTGTTAGTTTTGTTGATACAGTAATTCCAGTTGGTATGTAATAGAAATTCTTTATCATCTTAATTTTCCTAATAACAAATAATGTCAATCATTTTTTCATGTGCTTATAGACATTCATTTGTCTTCTTTAGTGTAATGTTTATTCAAGTCTTTTCTCAGTTCGTAAATGGGCTGTTTGTTTTCTTAAATTATTTTTGAAGTTATTTATTTATTTATTTTTTAAATTTTATTTTAATTATTGTTCAAGTACAATTTTATACCTTTTACTCCCATCCCTAGTATTTGTCCATGTGTCCTTTATACTTGTTCCTGTAAACCCTTCCCCTTTCCCCCTAAAATTCCCTCCCCTCTCCCATCTGAACACTGTCAGCCTGTTCTCTATTTCAGTGTCTTTGGTTATATTTTGCTTGTTTCTTTGTTTTGTTGATTAGGTTCCTGTTAAAGGTGAGATCATATGGTATTTGTCTTTCACCCCTTGGCTTATTTTACTTAGCATAATGCTCTCCAGTTCCATCCATGCTGTTGGAATGGGTAGGAGCTCCTTCTTTCTTTCTGCTGCATAATTATATATTTTGTATAGAAGTTCTTTATCAGATTATGACTTGTAAATATTTTCATCTGTAGCTCACCTTTTTTTTGCTTGGTAATGTCTTTTGATGTACAAAATTTAATATTAGTCCAATTTATCAGTTTTCTTCCTTTATTCTAAAGAATAAAGGTGATAGGTCTAAGAATGCTTTGCCTAACTGAAGGTCATGAGAAATGTCTCCTATGTCTGTTTCCTGCAAGAATAGTATGTGTGTGTAGCTATAGATATGACTAGATTTTAGAATGATTTAATTTCACAGTAACATTGAGTGTGAAATACGTTAAGATCCCTTTTTCTCCACATGCACAACTATCCCCAGTGTCAACATCCTGCACCAGAATGGTGCATTTGTTATAATCAGTTAACATGTTGGCACATTATCACCTAAAGTGCATTAGTTTGCATTAGGTTTATTAGCTCTTGGTGTTGTACAATCCATGGGTTTTGACAAGTGTATGATGATATGTATCCACTCTTTAGTATCACACAGAATAGTTTTACTGCTCTAAAAATTTTCTAGGTTCTGCCCATTCATCTTCCCCCTCCCTACAACTCTTGCCAACCACTGATAATTTTTTACTGTCTCCTTAGTTTTGCATTTTCTAGAATGTCATATAGCTGGAATCATATAATCAGATAGTCTGTAGCCTTTTGATATCGGCTTCTTACACTTAATAGTTTACCTTTGAAAGTTTCCCTTTGTATATCCATTGCTTGATAACTCATTTCTTTTGAGTGCTGAATAATATTTTTTTTGTTGGAAGCTGCTATAAATATCTATGATCAAAATAACAGAATAAGTCTGTGATCAGATTTATGTTTAGACATGAATTTTCAACTCATTTTGGTAAATACCAAGGGATGTGGTTGTTGGATCATATAAGAGTATGTTTAACTTTGTAAGAAACTGCCAAACTGACATGTGTCTAACTATGGACATTGTTCTAAAGGGTAAAACCAGCCTCTGGGGCACTAAATTTACAAAAACTGTTAGAAATATTGGGGTCCTTTATTTAAGGTAATTATATAGTAATAGTGACAACATCTGTATCCAGAGGGAATGTCCACTCAAAGTCAGTTTGTTCCTCAGCCCACAGGTCCTGGCTCCCCAGGAGCAAGAAACACCAAGTGAAGGAATGAGGGAAGAAAGGGGAGGTTCTTCAACTTGGGTATCGTCATTTCTGGGGACAACTTTAACTGGACACCTTGATTTCTGCCTCTAAGAACTTCATGGCAGATGCAGGAGAGACAAAAGTCAGAGAATTCATTTTACTCAATATTCCCTGAGCACAGAAGAAAATGATGGAAGCCCAGGTAATTTTTGTTTGTTTTATCTTTCCTTTGCTTTTGTACAGGTTTTTGGTGTCCTGAAAAAAAGTTAGTTCAGCTAAAAAAAAGTATAAATTGTGATATTTGGGTTCTTGGAAAAATTAACTTACACTCTAAATTCGAAATCAGGGCAAAGTTAGATCAAGAAAATATTGTTCCTACAGGTTATACATATTGAAACATAATGTGTGGTGTGGTTGATTCTATGGGTCACATTAGCTGTCATTTTGCATCTAATATTGTTACAGAACAAACAAGGGGGGGGCCTGGGACGATATACTATTATTGAAAGAAGCCCCCAGGTCCATTATGTCCGCCGCCAGAGGAAAGACGTCTCTCAATGCCAGAGATTTGTGAAAAGGAAATGTTTATTTAATGCTATACAAACTTAAAGTAGTGACCTAATGTCTTCATCAAAAATCCTAAAGTCCCTTAAAACACCCACAAACAGACACAGTCCTTCCTTCTCCCTTTGCCTAGTCCAGAGTACTGTATCTCAGGAAAGGAAATAGAAGTCCATGGCTCAGGCAGTCCTCTGGTTCTTCCCAGTTAGTCCTCCATCTCGACTGGGAGACCTCCCTGGGTTCCCGGCACCCTCAGCTGAGTCACTGGGATCTCTGCTAAAACCAGGTGGTGGTTCCCCCTTCTAAAGCTGTGGGGGGGGGGTCCCCACTCTGGCAAGGGCACGTGGTCCTCTCTCCCAGGGCCACGGGAGTCCCCACTCAGCCAAAACTGCGTGCTTCTCCCCCTGCACAATGGTTGCAGGGGTGGGGGATCGCCACTCTGCCAAAGCCGGGTGGTGGTTCTCTGCTAAAGCCACATGGTGATTCTCTCTTGCAGGGCTGCGGGAGTCTTCACTCTGCTAAAGCTGCGTGGTTCTCTCCTCAATGGCTGCCCCCTGTAACAATATCTCTGAGTTCTGTGAGCCGTGCTAGCAAATGATTGAACCTAAAGAAAAGGTTATGGGAACCTCCAATTTGTAGTCAACTCAGACAGTGGGTTACCTGGAGGCCCACTACTTAATGACTGGTGTCTGAAGTGTGGGCAGTCTTGTGGAACCAAGCCTGTGGCATCTGCAATAACTCTAAGCAGTTTGTGCCAGAATTTCTTGGTGTGGAAAACCCACACATCTGGTCACAGGACTGTTCTGTGTGTATGAAAAGGAAAACAGAAGTTTCTACCAGAGAGGTGCCTAACAAATTACTCTAAAACTTACCAACTTCAAACATGTTCTTTATCTCAGACTTTCTGTGGGTCACTTAATACTGCCATGGTTTAGCTGATTTGAGTTGTTTTTGCCCAAAATACTTCTGACACCAAATGAGAAAGTTTTGGTTCTTCCTGACTCCAAATAAGTGGGGTCTTTTCTAATACTACTTCTCCAGCTCTCTGATATGAAGCAGTTCATCAAATTACACAAATTTAAGGGCTCATACTTACAAAAATGCCCCCAATTTCAGATGTCATTTACAATTCTTGGGCCTCCTGTACTTCCAACTGACCTATTATAAATCAGGGGTTTCTACAAGCCCTTCCTCGGGTTTGGTAATTTGCTAGAACAACTCACAGAATTCAGGAAAGCATTTTAGTTACATTTACAATAGGTTTATTATAAAGGTTACAACTCAAACAGTGAAATGAAAGAGATGCAGAGAGCCAGGTTACCAAACCTATAGTTCTGGAGGTTTTACAGAGGTTTCATTTGTTGAGTATGATTAATAAAATCATTGGCCATTAGGTTTGAATTCTGTATTCAGCTCCTCTATCCTCAATGTTGGTTTTGTGGGTGGGGCTGAATGTTCCAACCCTTTAATCAATGTCTTGTTCCTCTGGCAACCAGTCCTCTTCCAGAAGCTAAGGAACCTGTGTCCCCGTGAGTCATCTCATTAGCATATAAAAACTACTTATTACTCTGGGGATTCTAAGCATTTAGAACCTACCCTGATGTGCTCCAGAAACCAGGGACAAAGATCAACTTTATTTTTTTTTAATCATATCACTGTTGTACACTTTGTTTTTAGTCTCTTAGGAGGCTGTAAGCCAGAATGGAGTTTGATCTGAAGACTCAAGTGGGGAAGGATGAATTTGTATTTTATTTATTTGATTGTTGGCAGAATTTACTTTCAGAAGGGCTAGTCAAATGAGATCCTCATTTTCTCCTTGTCTGCTTATGTAAACCAACGTGCTACCTTGTTTCATCAAAGTCACCAAAGAATGGATTCTTGTAGCAAGATGGATGTACTTATAGCCTAATTGTAAAAGTGGCGTCCTGTCACTTTTGCTGTATTCTTTGCTTTAGAAACAATTTACTAGGCTAGACCATGCTCAAATGTAAGGGACTATACAGGGGCATGAATAACTTAGTGTATAACAAGGAATTTGACTGACTTTTGTCTCTGATTTTTGGGAAGTTACCTCTAAATCCTTGGAATTACCTATGGAATAGGAGTTATTCATTCTGGGCCATTGGCATTACACTTTATAGTTTGTGCTGTACAGGTGACTCAAGATGAAGGGTATTCATGCCAGAAGCCAGCCATGTGATTAGAAGGTTGTAACTGTGAGCCATTTGATATCAGTCTGAACTCCAGAAAGGGGAAGGACCTGGAGATTGAGTCCAGCCACATGGTCAATGATTCAATAAATCACACATATGTAATGATGTTACAGAACAAACAAGGTGGGGCCTGGGACGATATACTATTATTGAAAGAAGGCCCCGGGTCCGTTATGTCCGCCGCCCAAGGAAAGACGTCTCTCAATGCCAGAGATTCGTGAAAAGGAAAGGAAATGTTTATTTAATGCTATATAAACTTAAAGTAGTGACCTAATATCTTCATCAAAAATCCTAAAGTCCATAAAAACACCCACAAACAGACACAGCCCTTCCTTCCTTCCCCCTTTGCCCAGTCCAGAGTGCCGTATCTCAGGAAAGGAAATAGAAGTCCATGGCTCAGGCAGTCCTCTGGTTCTTCCCAGTTAGTCCTCCATCTCGACTGGGAGACCTCCTGGGTTCCCAGCACCCTCAGCTGAGTCACTGGGATCTCTGCTAAAACCAGGTGGTGGTTCCCCCTTCTAAAGCTGTGGGGGCGGGGGTCCCCACTCTGGCAAGGGCACGTGGTCCTCTCTCCCAGAGCCACGGGAAGGGAGAGTCCCCACTCTGTCAAGGCCGCGTGGTTCTGTGTCTCTCAGGGCTGCGCATGGTTCACCTTCTCTCAGGGCTGTGCATGGTTCCCCTCAGAGCTGCCACCTCTGGGTTTAAATCCCTGCACCAGTCCTCTGCAGCTCCATTTCCGACTCCTCCTACACTCGGCCTCACATGCCAGAACTCATACCCTTCCAGCTTTACTGGACTGCCATCATGAGTCTGGGCAGGTGTGGCCCCAAGTTCTGGAGCCAATCATCTCCAAGCTCCCACGCAGATGCTGTAACTCGGGGGACCTGCCCCCCAGTCCCATCTTTGGGGGAGATCCCTTTCCATCCCTCCTGGCCTTGAGCCTGGTTATAGCTATTTAGCATATTTAAGCAACCAGCCAAAGGGTATAGATATGTTAAATGACCACACCATAGGTTAGCTACAAGGCTATTGCTATGCTAAACAGCTCTCAAAGGCCCTGCCTCATTTGTCCCTTCCCCTAGCCCACACCTGGGGAATGGGGGTGAAGACATCTTAAAATCTCCTGGACACCTTAAGTTCTGGACCCCGTTTCAAATGCTCATTTGGGGTCCCCCCTCTTGGCTGCACCCTGTAACAATGAAGCCTCAATAACAACTTTGGATGCCGAAGTGTAGGTGAGCTTCCTTATTTGGCAATACTCAAGGACTGTCACGTGTAGTGGCTGGAAGAGATAAGGCTGTCTGGCAGGTCACAAAGAGAGTCACAGGTATTAATACCAAATGGCCTTCATGTCTTGCCTTTTTGGCATAAAAAATCAGAACTTTGAAGATAATATTCTATTCTTTTCTGTGTTCTATTTCTGTGTAGGTAATCTGCCCTTTGTCTCTGGATACTTTATTTTTTTAAATATTTTATTTATTTATTTTTAGAGAGATGGGAAGGGAGAGGGAAAGAGAGAGAAACACTGATGTACGAGAGGTACATTAACCAGTTGCCTCTTGCAGACACCCAGCTGGTGACCTGGCCCTCAACCCAGGCATGTGCCTTGACTGGGAATCAAACCATTAACTGTTTGGTTTGCAAGTCAGCACTCAATAATCCACTGAGCCACACCAATCAGGGCTGTATACTTTTAGAGTTTCCTTTTTCCTTTGGTATATTGTAGTTTCAGTCTGATGTGTCTAGGTATAGATATCCTTCTTGGAATTTGTTAGGATTTCTAAATCTGAAGTTAGGAGTATTTGATTATTACTGAAATTTTTCACAGTTAGATCTTTGAATGTTGCTTTTCCATTACTGTTTTCTATTTCAGAAACTATAAGTGGGCATATATTAAATCTTTTGATGCTATATTTGTATATATTAACTTGTTCCTTATGTTTTTCTCCTCTTCTCTCTTTGCTACATTTTCTGTTACTTCTTCAGTTATATATTTCAGTTCACTTCAGCTACATTATACTGTTCATCTGTCCATTAATATATGTATGTGTGTATGTTTGCTTATTGTAAGGGTTTTTTTTCCTCGAATCTTCCCAATCAGCTCTAATGGTCTTTTTTGCTTTAGACATACCTTGTATAATTTCTGTTGTTTTTTACACTTACTAAAAACACTTGTCTTGTAATTTCTGGATGCAGAGTTTCATGGTAATTATTTGTCCTGATGTAATTTGTATATGATTATTTTTAGTATTTGGAAATGGGTGCTAAATTATATAAGTAGAAAGATAGAATTTTGATCCTACCAAAATATATTTGAGAAAGATATATAGATGCAGGCTATGTGGTAAAAATTAGAATGACTTTCCTCACATATATTCCCTATTAAACAGGACTGTGTTATTACAGGAATTGCTGACATTGGAGGATGTGGCTGTGGAATTCAGTTGGGAGGAGTGGCAGCTCCTGGATGCTGCTCAGAAAGACCTGTATCGGGACGTAATGTTGGAGAACTATCACAATCTGGTTTCACTGGGTAAGGATACCTCCCTGTGTCACTTAGAGGAGCCCAGTCAGTGGACTTTATTTATTCTCTCACTTGTTGAAAGCTTTACAGTCACTGTAGTCATCTGAAGAGTCATATTTTCAGTCTTGTTTCTGGCCTCAAACTAAGAGGTATAATCTCCTCTATCTTGAAAAACAACTTTTACTTTGCATATAAGAAATTGTTTTGTCTCTAAAATGTAATATTTTCCCATCTTGACATACTATACCCCAAGTCATTGTATCTAGGTCTTCTGTCATTTCTCATGAATAGGGTATCACGCTACCAAACTGGATGCGCTGTCCAAATTGGAACATGGAGAAGAACCACAGATAATAGAGGATGAAATCTATAATATAAGCTGTGCAGGTGAGTGAGAACCAGCAAGGAAGTGACCATAGCCATGCAAATCATATTCTAGTCCTTAAGAGAAGGAGTCACAGCTGTAAAGATGTCTGAGGATAGCCATATATCTCCTCCACATATGTATCTCCCCAGATGAGGACTGTTTTTCTTGTGGGTGTTTCCTATAAATATACTCATTGTCTCTTCTGTGATCTGATTGTCTTTCACCTTACATCTTTATGGAATGGTATGGTTGACAATAAAGAGCCAGCTCCCGCTACATCATCTTTTAAGCACTTTTATTCTAAGACATTCTCATGAAGGAATTTGTTTTTCCTTTTTTTCTAGAAATCAAGAAAGTTGACAGTCGCCTGCAAGAGCATTCTCAAAACCAAAGGATTCAGAAGAGCATGCAACAATGCAGTGAAAGGAATGCACTTAGGAATACTGTTCATCTGAGCAATACAAATATGGCCATAATGCAAAACCATATGTTGAAATTATGTAGGAAAGCTTTTAAATCAAGGTTAAGTCTAATTAACCAGAAGAGAAGATATGAAGTAAATGCAGATGAGAAATCCTTTTTACATGGTAATTATGAACAATTGTACACTGAAATTGAAATCCCTGAAAGTGAAAACCACACCAGCGCTGAATTCCGAGTCGTTAAGCATCAGAAGACTCATAAAATAGAGAAGGCCCAAGCAAGCATTGAAAGTGAGAAAGCCTGCATCAGAAAACCTTGGTTCATTTATCATGAGGGCATTCATACAGAAGAGAAAACCCATGGATGTGATCCATGGGGGAAATCCTTCAGAAATGTCATGCTCACTAAACATCAGAAAACTCAATCACAAGACAAACTTTATATAACCAATGAATACAGAAGGGACTCTTATGTGAAGGGTAGTCTCACCAGACATCAGCAAACCCATTCAGGAGAGAAATACTATGTATGCAGTGACTGTGGGAAAGGCTTCACTGTGAAGCGCTACCTAATTGCACATCAGCGAACTCATAGTGGAGAGAAACCTTATGTGTGCAGTGAATGTGGGAAAGGCTTCACCGTGAAGAGTAATCTCATTGTGCATCAGCGTACTCATACAGGGGAGAAACCCTATATATGCAGTGAGTGTGGGAAGGGTTTCACCATGAAACGCTATCTTGTTGTACATGAGCGAACTCACACTGGAGAGAAACCCTATTTATGTGATGAATGTGGAAAATGCTTCGCTGTGAAGGGTAATCTCATCGTTCATCAGCGATCTCATGCAGGGGAAAAATCTTATATATGTAGTGAGTGTGGAAAAGGCTTCACCGTGAAGCGCAAGCTCACTATACATCAGCGAATTCATACAGAAGGGAAATCGTATGTATGTGATGAATGTGGAAATGGTTTCACCACAAAGCACACTCTCATTATTCATCAGCGAAGTCACACAGGAGAAAAACCTTATGAGTGCAAGGAATGTGGGAAAGCCTTTACCAGAAGGTCAGGGCTCAATGTTCATCAAAGAACTCATACAGGAGAGAAACCCTATGGATGCAGCATTTGTGAGAAAGCCTTCTCCCAAGTGTCAAACCTTCTTAAACATAAGAAAATGCACACAAGAGAAATGAGTAGATTCGGTCAAGTTGGAAATTCCTTTAATGGAGAGTCACAGCTCATTACTTACAAGTGAATTCATGCAGAATAAAACCCCTATTAATGCAATCTTTGTGGAAATGCCTTCTGTGGCAACCAAGACCTCATTAACATCAGTGTTTCCAGCAGATCAGAGTGCAAACACAGTACTGCCTGTTGTCTGATGTATGTCCTAAGGAAATTATGGAATTTGCCCATGATATAAACCTTGTGAATATACTGACTGTGGTAGTGTGTTTAGTGATCCTTACATAACATCTTCTGTCAGTGAAAATATGGTGGAAACACTCTGATACATGCAATGTGAAAATGCCTTTCCACCTTCATTATAATTCTCAGCAAAACTGTCTAGCTCCAATATATGTCTGAAAAATGGATACTGAGATGAATTCTGTGAATGCAGAGATTAAAAAAGTCTTCAGTGGGACAATAGACTTCATTAACAGGGATTGTCATAGATCATCAGTGAGTTCATTGTTCATAGAAATATGAAAACACAAGCAAACAAACAAACAAAAACCCAAAGGAATAGGGTAACCATGCAAAAGCCTTTACCCAGCCAGAAGACCTTGATTAGAGTCAGAGTTCACATTGGATAAAAACATTAAGAGGACAATATATATTTTACAGGATTTTATGGATAAATTCTATATTATTGTTAGGAAATACAGAAGTTAAAACTTTATGAAAATGCTGAATTTGGAGCACCTTTATTCAAATATTGGAGAAGTCACGAAGGAAAGAAGTTCTGTGAGAAGTGATACTGTTTGAGTGCTTTTTTAAATAAGTCTAACTTTATTTTACATCAGATAATTCACCTGATTTGCATTTTCAGGTGATAATTGGAGCCTCCTTTGTAGTTGCCTTGTCAGTAATCCCATAGTTTTAAAAAGTCATCTCTTTTCTTATTCCTGATTAATTTTTTTTGTTATATGCAATACAGAAGTGTTCCATGACCACCTCACACTATATGATTAGCTCTTATTCTTCTTTGCCTCTAAACTTAATTGTAAACTTATCATACAGAAATAGTTTAAGAGAAAACTGAGTATTTTAGATTTATAACACATATTTGTACTTGCTTAACTGAGTTTGTAAGTATGATCAAATATTTTACAAGCCACCTTTAAAGTTATTTTTGTGAAATGTTTACTTTAAGATGATTTTAAATTACAAAATAATTCAGAGACTTCCCTAGTATCTTTTGCCCAACATTTCCCAGTAAAAACATCTTATAAAACCATATTTTATTGAATCCAGGAAAATGACTTTGGTAGTATACTGTTACAAAACTCCTAATCTTACTTGGGTTTCTTTAGATTTTACATGTATTTTTTTATGTTTGCAGTTCTAAATTTTATTACCTTATATACATTCATATAACCACAACCTCAACCGTGACAGAAAATTGCTCAGTCAACAGACTCCCTCATGCTTCCTTTTTTAAGTTCAACCCTCTATCTAAACCTACCTCAGCAACCACTTGGCCTGTTTTCCATCGGTATAATTTTGTCATTTCATGAATGGTGTAAAAATCATTTTTATAACGATTTTATATAAATAAGATGTATTTATTTATACAAATTTATATTTTAATAGGGACCATGTAAGTTTTTCATGTTTTTGTCAGTTGACAAATTGCTTTTAAGAATTATTTGAATTGAAATAGTTTTATTTTTATTTGTGAAGAATATATATACTAGTTAAACCAGTTTGTTTAGCTATGCACTTTTTTAATATTACATTTTATTGATTATACTATTACAGTTGTTCCAATATTTTTCTCTTTGTCCCCCCCAGACCTAGCACCCCCTACTCCCTCAGGCAATTCCCCACCATTGTTCACGTCCATGGATCATGCGAATAAGTTCTTTGGCTACTCCATTTCATATACTGTACTTACATCCCTATGGCTGTTCTGTAACTACCTATGTGTACTTCGTAATACTCTCACACCTTCACGCATTCCTCCACAACCCCCCCCATCAGGTAAACATCAAAACCCTCTGCATAGCCATGCATCTGTCTCTGTTCTTGTTTGCTTAGTTTGTTTTTTAGATTCAATTATTGATAGGTATGTATTTATCACCATTTTATTGTTTGTTCATAGTTTGATCATCTTTTTCTTAAGTCCCTTTAGCATTTCATATAAGAGCATTCACTCTTGAGATTTGTATTTTCCTGGTTTCAGCTGTTAAAAGTAATAATGTTACTATGAAATTTGCATACAGGTTTTTGTATGAATGTAAAATTTCATTCCTGTACAATAAATATGCAGGTGATGATTGTTGGGACATATGATCAATTATGTTTGGCTTTATAAGAAATTACCAAGCTCTCTTCTAGGATGGCTATACTATTTACATTCTTACCAGCAGTGTGAGGTCTACTTGCTCTACATCCTCCCCAGCACTTAAATTTTCAGTGTATTTTATTTTAGCTACTGAGGTCAGACTAGATAGAGCTGGTTCAGAATGGTATGGTCATAAACAAGTGTATTTTATTGTAGCCATTCTACTAGCAACACGTATGAGTTTTAATTGCTTTTCATTCTCCCCAGCACTTGGTACTATCATTATATTTTATATTAACCATTCTAATAGGTATGTAGTAGTATATGATCTTGAGCTTAACTTGCATTTTCATAATGGCTAATGATGGGCAACAATTTATTATTTCTTTTTTTTGTTACGGTTTTTTTAAATTTACTTATCTTATAAGTGGAAGTTTGTATGTTTTAACCACCTTTACCCAGAATTGCTGGGTTGTATAGTAGACCTGTTTTTAAACTTTTTGAGGAATCTTTGTATAGTCTCATTCTATTTATGTCTGCATATTGTTCATGAAGAGACATGATTTATTTAACAAATTACCTGATATACATTCATATCTGTGTTACCTACCTTTGACTACATCACAAAACTACACATCCCTAAAACTTAATATCTAAAAACAATGTTTATTTATTTACTTATTTACTTACTTAGTGAGCTGAGGGTTGGATTTTCTGGTGTGGGCTCTCTCAACTGGGGCTGTGTGGTCTAGATGGGATTTTTCACATATCTGAGCCTCCACAAGAATGGATGGCTGCCATTCTGCAAGAGGATACCTGGGTTTCTATTGTTACAAGAGTTCAAGAAACAAACAGAACATGTCTCAATCAGGAAGTCAACTTCTGTCCTCTTGTGTCACACTTGCTATTATACCATTGGTCACATTGGTCAGTCACTGTGGGGGATGTTACCCAAAAGTGTGAATACAGAGATGCTAGAATGGTTGATGTAGCAATCACAAGATTATTTTTTTTTACAATTATTAAAATCTATGCTACCTGGCTGGCGTAGCTCAGTGGATTGAGTGTAGACTGCAAACCAAAGCATCGCAGGTTCGATTCCCAGTCAGAGCACATGCCTGGGTTGCAGGCTGGGTCCCCAGTGGGGGCCACATGAGAGGCAACCACACATTGATGTTTCTCTCCCTCCCTTCCCCTCTCTAAAAATAAGTAAATAAAATCTTTAAAAATAATCAATGCTATGAATATCCTAGTACCTGTTTGTTCTCAAAGAGATAATTTTACTGAATCAATTATTTAAATTGGTGGCTCAAAGGGAATAAAGTTTAAATTGGATAATTTCAACTTGTATACCCAAAACATTTTATTACTTTATATACTCTAGACTCAAATCTGCCCCATAAAAACACAACAAATGTAATGCATAATATTTATTAAATGTAATGTGTACTTTTTGAATTCAAAACAAGCATGATAATAATATCTCCATTTAAAGGTGTATGTGGTGAACAACACTATACAGGTGTGAAAAAATAAGACTTAAAGAGGTTATCATAACAGAATGCTATTATTCCATGGCCTGCCACTCTAAATAATATCATTCAATCTTTATGAATTTTTAGGGTTAAAGTTTGTTTCATGTTTAATTTGTATGTATTTAAATATTAGTAAGACTGGCATTTAAAATTGTTTTATTTACAATTTTTAAAAATACATGGACTGTTTATCATTTAGCTATTAAAATTTAACTATTTAGGTTCATCTTTTCTTATTCCCTTTAAAATCACAGTAATAATTGCTAGTGAGTATGTAGAGTAAGGGAATCTCTGATATTGATGGTAGGAATTGAACATGATATGTTGACCCTGGAAAGTAGTTTGGCAATATCTCTTTCTCTATACCTATGTATCATACACACAGACATTTCCTTTCCATTCCCTCCAGCCTTCCAATATATATGCCAAGTTCAGTTGGTCCATATGCACAGCCTACAATACTATGACTTTGCTGATACTATTGTAACCATACCCCACAAGTTAGACCCTCTGCTGTTCCCCTAACTAGGGCTAGTTAAACTTTAGCTATATTAACCTACCCTAATGTTTAAACTGTGGAGCTCAGCAATATTGTGACCAGTTTGTGAGTCAATAACTTGTGACCTACTAGTCAACCAACAGTTTCTAAAGAACTAGAGAACATATTAATGCAATGTTTCTGGTTCCTCATAGAAAAGAAACAGCCACAGGGCAATAATTTACAAGCTTACTTTGTAAAAAGTAATAAAGACTGGAGACCACCCCGAGGCAGGTGACCTTAGATGGTGTCTAGAAGCTGTTCCTTGAGATACCAAGAGGCTGAATACCACAGAAACTTACCCTAACTCCCCCTCCCATTTCCCTTTTCCAGCTTAAAAACCCTTAAACTAGTTCCGCTATGGATTTGAGGCACTATTAGATCTCCCTTCTTTTCAGTCAGTGCTTCCTCAGTTAATAAACCTTACTCCAAACTCCTGATGTTTTGAGTTCGGTGACACTATTAGCAATTGGCACATGTAGCATAGCATGACTTACTCTCCTGTACACTGTCATATTTCCCAAATTTTAGGCCACTGGTCTCCTCTAGGGTCCAAAGGGAAAGCTCCACCAAGGGCCGTCCTTTCCATTAGGTCCTCATCTTGCCTAGCTTTGACTAGTTTCTAGTGGCCTTTTTCCCATGACTCACTCACAGCTGCCACCCCTCTACCATCAGAGCTTCTCCAAACCACATTCTCTGTTCAAAAGTCCCTCCCAGCCAGTTTCAGCCAGAAACTCAGCTCAGATTCTCAAGAGTGAGTTCATGTAGTAGGGGCACCTACACTTCCTGTAAGATGGTGGCCCCACTGGGCTATTTCCCAATTTGTATGGAGTAAATATCACTGCAATTTTAATTTTCTTGGCAGCTGCTGGAAGCCAGTGCACACAAGTATTTTTTTAAGATTTTATTAATTTTAGAGGGGAAGGGAGGGAGAAAGGAGAGAAATATCAATGTGTGGTTGCCTCTTGCATGCCCCCTAGAGACCCTGCAACCTAGTTATGTGTCCTGACTGGAAATTGAACCATCAAGCCTTTGGTTTACAGGCTGGCACTGAATCCACTGAGCCACATCAGTCAGGGTCTTTTTTTTTTTTTAAGATTTCATTTATTTATTTTTAGAGAGAAGGGAAGAGAGGGAGTCAGAGAGGGAAGGAAACATGGATCGAATGCCTTTTGCATCTGGGAATAAGCACCTGGAGTTCAGATGCATTGTGGGCTGATAGTTTGAAGGCCCTGATACCTGATCCTGTGTGTGTGGAGCTCAAACCTTGGCTGCTGAAACAGATTTAATGTACGTTCACCATTCCCTACTGCCTTTGAGGTCCAAGGCCATTTTTCACCACTAGTTCTGGCACCTGGGTGCCAGTGAAAAGGTGTTTTTTTGCAGTGTCCAGAATAAGGAATTTCAAATGGCACATTCAGGGAAAAGTTTAAATGTGGTGGCAAGATTTTATTCAGGTTAAGGAAAATAACATACCCTTGGGGGTATAGGGGGTCGGCAGGCTCTAACAACAGCCAGGAAGCTCCTGTTAATCCTCCATATATTTTCTTGGTTCTCGGTAAGAATAAGGTACCATTCACACCATCCAACCCACCTTCCTGATTCTTCTGGGACTTGAGTTGGGCAATCCTCCCAACCAGTCCTGTTCCTGGGCCTACTGGGTTTTACACCCTTTATTCAATTGATTACCTTTCTAGTTTTTCTTAGGCTAGGCTTTGCTCTTTTTGTCACCATTTTGACTCTTACTGCACATGACCAAAAGTAACCTCTCCCTGTGCCATCTCAACTTCTATTGCGCAAGTCAAAAAGTTCTAGTTTGCCACCTGGCTTCTGTTGCCCATCAGAGGTATTTTCTGTTTCCTCTTCCAGGGATAATCCAGTACCAGATGACAGTCCTCCTGGGGAGATTTCCTGCATGCTCTGAGGATTGTCTCCTCTGAGGTAATCTGGAGTGTGTGAATGATTCTGTTTATGGATGGCTTCCTCATGAGCTTAATGGGATGCTGTCCTAATTTCTAGTTTAACTTCCCAGTTTCATAAGTTTAATATTTGTTTTTTTAACACTCACCTGAGGACATTTTTTAATTGCTTTTAGAAAGAAAGGAAGGGGGAAAGAGAGAAACAATGTGAGAGAGAAACATTGGTTGGTTCTTGTAGGATCCCTGAAAGGAATAGAACCCACAACCTAGGCATGTACCTTGAATGGGAATTGAACCTGCAACCTCTCGATGTACAGGATGATACTCCAACCAACTGAACCACACCAGCCAGGGCTTAAGCTTACTATTTGATTCAGCTTTCTAGTAAATTAACCTCAATGTCTTATTTCTTTATTTCCTTTTTTTTAATTAATAACTAGCTGACTACCTATGCTAACACAATCACTCCTTACTCTTGAACTGTCAGAAATGAAAGATTTTTTGTACATCTGAAACTAATATAATAATAGTGGGTCAATTGTAAGTGAAAAACAAATAAGTATTTTAAAAATATATTTTAGCCCTGGCTGGTGTGGCTCAGTGGATTGACTGCTGGTCGACAAACCAAAGCGTCGCCAGTTCAATTCCCAGTCAGGGCACATGCGTGGGTTGCTGGCTGGATCCCCAGTGGGGGGACACTCTAGAGGCAGCTGCACATTGATGTTTCTCATTTTCTCTCTTTCCCTTCCCCTCTCTCTAAAAATAAAGTCTTTAAAATATATTTTTTTAAATTAAAGTTTTTGGTGAGATGCATAATCTAGAGATCCATTAGGTAAATCTCTAGTAGTAGATTGTTTTCTATTTAAGGTGCATATCTTCTCCCTTTGGCCATTTCTTTTCAGATTCTTTCTGACACAAGCAAAAGAACACTAGTGTCACTTTAAGTTCTGTTCCCAAAGGATACTACTTATCAAATTTCTAGCTTATTTTCATGTTAGGTTTTTGTATTATTTGCCTAGTACTCATCATTCAGGTAAATTGCATAAATGACACTATGATCTTTTTCATGTGAAAAACATTTACAAACTGTATGTAATGTGTTAACTGGTGGTATTATAAGGTAATTCATTAAGTGTTTGCATAGATTTATATATAGGTTAAATATTAAATATATCCTTTTATTTTCTTTTGGAAAGGTCAAAAGATGTTTTTATATTGACTGTGGTGGGTGTCAAGCCTATTCTCTGGGCATTTTCAATAAGATGACAGCAAAGGATAGCTGTGAATAAGCCATAGTCACTGAAGCACCACACATGATTCTGCATGGAAGTTGTCAGGATCTTTAAAATGGAATGGGTGATCGAAAGGTTAGGAAACAGGGCTGACAACTATGAAGCAGTGCACATAGAGCCTCCCAGGCTATTTCGAAGCTGCTTTGGCCTACCTGAAGGACTACAGTATAATGTTACCTTCCTTTAGAGAGAGAAAGTTTGATCCCGACTCTCTCACTAATCAGTGGTTCACTTTGGCCAGTAGGGACATAGCCAGGAAACTGGCTAATAGGGACAGATTTTTAGCTTCTAAATGAGACATCTTAACTTTAGGTGGTAATTTGTGAAGACAGCTCTTATTTTGCTAAACCATAGTTTCCTCTGTAACATTTAAAAAATATTTTTCAGGAGTGAAAGTCTTAATATGCAGCATTTTTTAAATAAAATTAAATATGTTTATGTTTAAAAATATTTGCATAATATTAATTTAATGATATTTGTAATTTCAAATATTTGTTTTCCTTCGTTCTTTGATACTCTTTTGTTTGCCTCCAGACTGCATATGCACTTTATGCAGGAGGAAAATGATCTGTAGGTGTCCATCCTGGACACCTATGATAGAAACTCTAATTACAAGAAGATATTTCTTTCTATTCCAACTTGTTTTTAATTTCTTCTTTCAATGTCAAGCTCAAATTCAAAGCCACATCTTTCTGAAGAATACAACCCTGCTATTTCTCCTAAATGTGTTCCTTCTGAGGACTTGTAAGTGCCAGACTATCTAGCTCAGTAATGTTTTCCATGTTAGGTTTTTGGAAAACAGGGCTGCTTTAGGTTCTGTGCCACTTCAAATGTATGAGCCCAATTAAAGGTACCATAACAACCTGAACTTTGTAGTCCCTCCAGAAGATCTGAAAGCTCATAGTACTTTAGCATCAGTGCACCTGCCCATGAGTTGCCTCACCTCCCTAGGCAGTCACCACCAGCAGGCCTCAGAGGCCAAGCCTCCCAAAGCAGTAGCCACTGGTCCTGGAAAGGCTTAAAATATAATTTTAAGAACATTTTTTTATTTTGCATTTACCCATGGATTTGTTCCCTGCTTTCCATCTACAGTCTAGACTACTCACTGTATTTTTCGGACCATAAGACACACCTAGGTTTTACAGGAGGAAAATAGGAAAAAAAAATTGAAGCAAAAAATGTGGTAAAATATTTAATAACATACATAATATTTCACCAATGTAAATGTAAACAGAACTCAACAGTAGCATTAACCACCATTATTCCTCCCCAATTTGGGGGATGGGGAGAAAGGTGTGTCTTATAGTCTGAAAAACATGGTACTTTTATTGCCATTTTAAACACAATATTATTTTCTAACTCCCCTTTATCTATAACATAAAAGAACAACACATTTTACTTTATTTTATTTTTATTTTTTAAATATTTTAAAAAATTATTTATTTATTTTAGAGAGGGGAAGGGAGGGAAGAGGAGGGAGAGAAACATCAATATGCAGTTGTGTCTCATGTGCCCCTTGTTGGGGACTTGGCCTGCAACTCAGGCATGTGCCCTGACTGGGAATTGAACTGGCAACCCTTTGGTTCACAAGCCAGTGCTCAGTCCACTAAGCCACACCAGCCAGGGCTACAACAATAAATTTTAAATAATTATTTTATATTTAGTCATCTTACTAAATTCTTAAAATTAAAATGTTTTTCTTTGCAGCCCACATTCAGTGTGAAAATTTTCAGACACAGGAATATTGAAAGTATTTCAAATATTTTAATTTAGATTTTTTAATTTTAATCATTGTTCAAATGCAGTTTTCTCCCTTTTACTCCCATTCCAGTCCACCCACCCTAATCTAGATTTAAATATAATTTTTACCTGAGGTTTACCAGCTATAGTACTAGACCAGCTTTATCTATTATGTAACCCTTTATTCATCCTTCTTCCATAAGTCAGTCTTGGTGGCAGTGGTTTTGGTGCATTTCCAATGTTGCAAGCCTCTACCATTACTCTAAATACTTCTGTAATAACATGATTAATTGGAATTCTAACGGCCTCTTCATTTTTCCCTTTGTTTACTTAATGAACAGAGACTTTATTTACAAATATTTTTGTCCTACGAAGTACAATGAAAGTGAACTTTGGAATGAAATAAATCTGGTTCTTCAATCCAGATTCTGCCTTTGCCCATATTGCAATAAATGTGACCTGTGTCTGTTTCCTTGTTAGAAACACGAGAAGTTAAAATCTCTCCATCAGGGTTATTTTGAAAATTATGTGAAGTAAAATACATAAAATAGGGATTTCTGGTGGCAGGAACATTGTAGAGTGAAAAAGGCTGTAAAATTGGAATTTTCAACTCATTTTTCTCTCTCTTTTCCTCCCTTCTTGTGCCTCTGTTTTTTTTAGAAATGAAAACTTTTAAAGCCATAAGATTACATTAATGACCTAGCAATAGAATTTTATTTTAAATATAGAAAGCTATATTTTTTCTGATTTAGAACATAAGCACTGGCTCATCCAACATCAGCAGACTTATACAGAATAAAAGCCCCATTTTGTGGTGTATGTGGTGTAGTATATGTTTGTAGTGCCTTTTTGTGGTGGTGGAAGTAGTATGAAAGCAAAGGAGAAACACAAGAGGAGGACTGAACTGTAGGTTTTCCCAAAACACACCTGAAGTGCATTCAACCTAAGATTCATCTTAAAGCTCTCTAGGGTCTTCTCTGCCAATATGGGCACCAGACATCATGGAAACTGGCTATAACCTAGGTGTCCCTGTCTCACAACTCAAAGGCACAATTTATTTTTTTGCCCATACTGATGAATACAATGCAGCCCATGCCTAGTTGTTCTTGGATAGGTACCAGCTTCTAAAATCTTAAGTAGTAGCTCTGTGCTTGTGACCATCTCTTGAAAAAGGAGGCACTGGGGTGCCCATAAGGCATTTCTATTTTTGGCCCATAAATCCCCAGACCAGATATCAAACCTGCAACTTGAGTATGTGCCCTGACTGGGAATCAAACTGGCAACCTTTCAGTTACAGGACAACACTGACCAACTGAGCCACACTGGCCAGGGCATCTCTCATAAACTTTTACAAGTTTATATTATTGCAGAGGGAGTTATGGAACAGCAGCCTTAAAGTGACTTGATTCATTAATTTATATTGAGTTTTTATCTGATATTCAATACTTCTGTTGCATCTGGTTCTCTTCCATGAGCTGAGAATAGAGTTGTTCAAAACAGAAGATGGCCATGGCGTCCTGGAGAGAACATTAGAGAGTAGTGGGGTTATCTTATCTCTAAGAGGCACCTATACACACCAGCGAATCCATTAAGAAAATGTCAATATACACTCATGAAATTGACATAATCTTAGGCTGTCCTGGTTGCTACAAAACAATACAAGAGCTTGGGTGGTTATAAAAACTGAAATTTATTTCAGTTTTGGAAGCTCCAGAGAGCCAAACCTAGGCACTAGCAGATGGGTATGTATTGAGTGCCTGCTTCCTGGTTCACAGAAGACCTCTCTGTGTCCTCTCTGTGTCCTCATGTGGAAGAAGGGACAGGGGAGCTGTCTGGGATGCCTTTTATAAGGTTAGCAATCCAGTTCATGAGGATTCCTTCCTCATGACCTAATCACCTCTGAAATTCCCACTGCTTAGGACCATTACATTTGGGGCTAGGCTTCAATGAATGGATTTGAGGGAGACACAAACATTCACTCTATAGCAAATAGAGAGTAATTATTTTAAGGAATTAAATTAAGGGGCTTATTATTTGGAGGGCGAGGAATACTCTTAATAAACTTTAAGCACCTCAACAAGTTCCTTTTTTTAATGCTCATGTCTTCTCCAAGTAGATGAAAAATTCCTTGACAATTTTTTCCTCTTTATATTTTACATTTTTAAAAAACAAATAAAAGCTTGGTTCCTCAGTTGCGCTACCATACTTCAAGTGCTCAGTAGCCATATGTGACTGGTGGCTATCTCACTGACTGCAATAATCAAACATTTGTAGTTAACTATATGGCTACTTGGAGAAATCTGCCATAATTTTCATCATCCCATAAAGTTATACTGGAAAGCACTTGTAGGCATGATTTGATATTTCCCAGTACAGAAAAATAAAAACATATTCTAATTTGGAAAGTGAATGAAGGAGCTACAATGACTAATCAGCATTTTGTCATTGAAAGGAATGAGCCATTTGAAGGGAGTTGTAAGGAACAGTTGTTTCCTCCCCAAACTATGTGTGATTAGAGACTTTAATTGAATATAAACTGGGCAAAGGAGAAAAAAAGAAAGGATCTTCAGTAGGATAAGAGAGATGACAAGAATCTTAATCTCTAAGAATGACGAATATGGGAGATGGAAGGTGAGATCCCTAAGGGATGTCGTGGAGAAGGGCCTCTGCATAGGACCATCACCCTTGAGAGCTGCCACCATTTCAGAGATTCCAGCTTCACTGTTACCTGCTGAATTGAGACATGTGCTTTCTCTTCATTTTTCCTTCTCTGTCTCCTGGGAGTGGGGCTCTTGCTCTCTCACTATTCAGTGTATTTTCTTTTAATCTCATAACTGTCCCATAGTTTTCCACCTATCCAACTTATAAACAGTGAGTCTTGCTCATCAGAATAAAAATGGAAATTTGCTTTGTCATGTGGTGGCTATTTCAGAATTCAATCTCCAACACTGGGTTCTAGGTACTTCAATTCTTCAAATACATTTCCAGGCACCAACACTGTGCCAGGCATTGTATTACCCACTGAGGTTACAATAGTGAACAAAACAGGCATAAAAACTGCTTTTGTGGCCTAAAATCTAGAGAGGAAGACTATAAAGTGGATCATGAAACCTCAGGATGTAATGAGTCCTGTAAAGAAAATAATAGTTAATAATTTGTAACTCATAGATAGTAATTTATAGTAATGTATAGGCTGTAATGGGAGTGAGGGAATTATTCCTGCTCTTGCCAACATAGGGTTTTCTGGAAATGATTTGAGCCAAGACTGAGGTATGGAGGAGAGTCACCAATCATATTTGTAACCAGAGTACATTCCAGGGCTGTTTCTTTTGATTTTTTAACTTAAAAAAATTCCATTACAGTTGACACAGAATTCTATTAGTTTCAGATGTACAATATAGTGATTAGGCATGTATATAACTTACAAGATGATCACCAATTAAGTCCAACACAAGACTGTTTCTAATGATTATAACAGCCTTCCTGTCTCAGAAAGGTAAATGAATGCAGATCCCCAGTCATATCCCACACTCTCTAAACCAGAAACTCCAGTCCTGGGCTGGGGTCCAGGACTATGCCTTTTTAAATACGGCCTGATGCACACTTTATTTTGATATTTTTGGCCTTAAATCCTGAGTTACATCTACCTCGCCATGCTTACAATATACCTTTTAATGGAATGAATTCCGTTTATGCCCTTGCCATTGATTTCCAGACTTATACTGGCCTAATTTTAGTGCCTTTCCTGAGTCTACACTCTAAATGACACCTTGAGGCTTGCTGGTCCCAGTCGGTCTTCTTTTCTACTTGGTGGTCAGTCTCACACTGTACCAGTTTCTTTTTGTTTCTATAGGACGCTTCCGCCAACTCTTTCCAGTCAAAGCTATCCGTCCGTCCGTGGGTGGCTATTTACCAGCTGTGTTATCTTGTCCCTTTTAAGAGTGCCTCCCCATTGCTGTACCTTAACACCTAGTTGTCCGTTTGGAAACGTTTATAGATATATAAAGTGGAGATAATACTCTAAGGACTTAAGTCCTTTTCTGCAGAGCCCGCTGAAGGCAACTTTGCCCACACCATGTTTGCATCGTGAAGCTCTAAATTTTTACCCAATTTTCAAAAGAGTGGAAGTGCCAGAAAAAGAATGTCAGTAACGTTTCACTCTCATCCTCTCTGACTAATGTCCCTAAAGCTGCGGCTCGGCCTTCTGCTCAGCCCTCAGGTGTCCCAACATGGCGGCCCCCAAGGCACCTCCGAGGGATGGGCGCGGACATATTGCAATCTAATACGGGAAATCGTTCCACGCGTTTCTTCAAACGCCTGAGACCCTCTTCACCCACCGTAGACAGGGTGGGACCGGTGCCGAAGTTAAAGTGAGTTGAGGAAATATAACATTTGCACTTTCCGTGTGGGTCTGGGGAAGAGGTCAGGTCAGCATGTGGTTTTGTCTCTGGAAGTTTTTTTCGTCACAGTGGAAGTTTTGTTTCTCACAAGGTGACATGTATGACGTGTCGTGTGTGGACATTGGAATCATCACCGGGTCGGAGGGGGAGGGTAGAAGCACGCAGGTAGAGCTAGTTAAGGAGAACGATGTGAAAATCGGATTTGAGGGGAACCAGAGGTGTCTGTCTGTGATTGGGAGTCTGTGTAGAGATGTTTTGCCAGTTATTTTGTTTTCTGGGTTGTTTCCATCAATCTAAGAGTTATACATGTTATTAACCTTTTAAGTTATTTTTCCTCTGTTAATCTGTATTCTATCATTTTAATTATTAGACCAGTCAAAGAATATAGAAGGGAAGAAAATTTTTTTTCTGCCTCCAACGTCATTCCCTTCATCTTTTTTTCACAGTTACTCCACTTAAATGCCACAGAATAAAGGGATACCTGCACTGCATTTAAAGTTTTTTATTTTTATTTATTTTTATAGAGAGGGTAAGGGAGAGAGACAGAGAGGGAGAGAAACATGAAACGGTTGCCTCTAACAAGTCCCCAGTTGGGGACCTGGCCTGCAACCCAGGTGTGTACCCTGACTGGGAATCAAACTAGCTACCTTTCAGTTCACAGGAGAGCACCAAATTCACTGAGCCACACCAGCCAGGTCTGATATTAAAACTTAACTGAAGGTGACTAATGGTGGGTAGTCATGTTTTATGACAAACATTGACCTTAACTGGGCCTGTCTATTTTCTTTTTGCATCCACAATAACATACTTTTGGAATGTCAGATTAACTTCTTTTTTTCCAGCCCCCTCAGGGCACAATCTCCCACCAGCCTAAGGCACTATAGAACCCCTCATGGTTATAGTTATTGCATTAATTGATAACTATCCTATTTCCACCTATGTAAAAGAAGTATGTGTCTATTCTTTTTACTTTTTCTCCAATCCCAGAGATTTTTCTCTTGCTTTCTCTCACCTCCCTAATCTATCACCAGTGGATTTCAGGTAATCTTTTTATGTCTTTCCTTTGACTTTAATGTATAAAATAAGGTGCATAAATGCTGTGGAGCATTTTCTCAATCCATTGGTATATTGTTTCCTGACAATTATTGTCAATTTGGCTCAAATAAACTCATAAAAATTTCCTACAGGATTGGACATTTCTGATAAGGACTCTAAGAGCTATTGAATCGGGTGAAACTGGAAGAAGTTACATGGGTGGATGTAAGCATTTCTGGGGACACATCTGACTGGAGACAGAGATCTGAACAGAAGTTTAGAACAGACCTAGAACACACCAAGACAGAGCCTCCCTGTTGCCAGCTCTTTTCAGAGAACAGAAGAAAATGCTCCAGGCTCAGGTGACTTTGGTTTTATTTTTTTTCCTTTTTTATGAATAGATTTTTAGAGGCCTAGAAAAAAAACACACTTGTTAATCTGAGGAATATACACACACATATATACCTTTTGTCTGTCAAATGTGTGAATGTGGTGTTTCTAGGTAAACAAGAATATTTAACTTCTTCATATTATAAAAACTTCTAATTGGTTGAATGCATGGATGAACAAATGAATAATTACAAAATAGTATTTTACTAGACTGGTGATTAAACTATATATTAAAACAAACCCCATTTGCTATATAGCTGCTGCCTATAAAGTGAAAATGAACAGAAAAACTAACGTCTCTTCCATTTCATTTAAAGCACATCACACCATTGAACAGCACGGTGCTGTTACAGGAATCCCTAACATTTCATGATGTGGCCGTGGACTTCACCTTAGAGGAGTGGCAGCTCCTGGACCCCAATCAGAAGGACCTGTACAGGGATGTGATGTTGGAGAACTACAGCAACCTGGTGTCAGTGGGTGAGGACAGCTCCCCTGTGTTACTCAGATGGTGCCCTCTTAGTGGCTTTTTTTCCCCTCAGGTGCTTAACTCTTCAGAATAACTACAGTTCTCTGAAATGGTAGAATCTGAGACCTTTCTTTTGCCCCTCACAAGAGGGTATAATGTCCCCTCTTTGGAGAGAAAGCTGTTAATGTTGACAGAGGTGAAGCTGTTCGTTTTCTGAAATGTAACATTCTTCCTTCTTGATAGACATCAGCCCAGTTCAGTATGTCTAAGTCTTCTGTCATTTTTCACAAGCAGGGTATCAAGCCAGCAAACCAGACACACTCTCCAGGTTGGAACGAGGGGAAGAACCGAGGGCAGTACAGGATGAAATGCACCATGTAGTCTGCCCAGGTGAGGGGGTGAGAACAAGCAAGGTGGGAGGCCGGGAAGTCACATTCTAGTCAGAAACAGTGTCAGAGCTGTGACAGTGAATGAGGAAACTCAAACCACCCTCCATGTGTGAGAACCCTTTTTTGTTTATAGAAGTTTAAAGGAATCCATACTTTGTTTTCCTTTCCTGGGCTCTGACCCGTGTTTGCCTTATTTACATCTTATTTATATCTTATTTATGTTTGCATAGTTTTTTTCATCCTAGGATTCTCAGATCTTCTTCTTCTTTGTTCACAGTCACAGCATCTCTGCCTGTGTTACCACTTCCCTTGCTGTGAAACCCCACTTTCTAGGTCTCTCTGGAAATATAAAACTTTGAATTCGTCACTTTCTCTCACTATGGGGCCATGCTGCCATGTTTTGATATAGTGCTTTCCTTCTTTAAAATTGAACCCCAACTTAGATGTTCTGTCCCCATGATAATCTCGTTTCACACCACATCATTTTTTGCTTCCCTATCCCCAAGAAACAATCTTAACATGGTAAATGAGTTCCAGCATGAATTATAACTTATGTCTGCTTCAGATAACTCCCTTCCTAGTTCTTGTAATTCAGATTTTGCTTCGTTCTTAGATGTTACTGATGCATTTTTTGTTTTGAAGCTTTTTCCCTATATCATAATCATATTTTTAATGGTTTTACTTAGATTTAATTCATATACCATACCATTTACTCATTTAAATTATATAGTTAATTTGTTTTTCGTATATTCATCCTTGTGCAACCATTACCATAATCAATTCGGTAACATTTTATATGTACATATTCTCATCATGGCCTTCATTTCTATAGCTATTCAGTAAGCTTGGAAATTGAAAGAAGTGAATCTTCCAACTCTGTTCTTTCCTCTTAAGACAATTTTGATAGAGATTACATTGAATCTGTCTATCAATTTGGTAGTAATTCCATCTTAACTATATTATATATCCTAATTCAGAATCATTGGGTGTTTTTCCATCTAATTTGGTCTTTAATTTCTTTCAACAATGTTTTGTAAGTTTCAGAGTAAAAGTTTTACACTTCCCTTCAATTTATTCTTTTTTAAAATATATATTGATTATGCTATTACAGTTGTCCCATTTTCCCCCTTCATTCCCCTCCACCCTGCACACCATCTCCACCCACATTCCCCCCTTTAGTTCATGTCCATGTATCATAAGTTCTTTAGCTTCTACATTTCCCATTCTATTCTTGCCCTCCCCTTGTCTATTTTCTACCTACCATCTATGCTACTTTTTCTCTGTACCTTTTCCCCCTCACCCCTTCCACTCCCCTGCTGATAACCCTCCATGTGATCTCCATTTCTGTGGGTCTGTTCCTGTTCTAGTTGTTTGCTTAGTTTCTGTTTGTTTTTGTTTTAGGTGTGGTTGTTAATAACTGTGAGTTTGCTACCACTTTACTATACATGTTTTTTATCTTCTTTTTCTTAGATAAGTCCCTTTAACATTTCATATAATAAAGACTTGGTGACAATGAACTCCTTTAACTTGACCTTATCTGAAAAGCACTTTATCTGCCCTTCCATTCTAAATGAAAGCTTTGCTAAACAGAACAATCTTGGGTATAGGTCCTTGCCTTTCATGACTTGGAATACTTCTTTCCATCCCCTTCTTGCCTGTAAGGTCTCTTTTGAGAAATCAGCCAACAGTCTGATGGGAACTTTTTTGTAGGTGATGACTGTCTCCTTATCTCTCGCTGCTTCTAGGATTCTTTCCTTCATTTTTACCTTGGTTAATGTAATTATGATGTGCCTTGGTGTGTTCCTTCTTGGGTCCAACTTCTTGGGGACTCTCTGAGCTTCCTGGACTTTCTGGAAGTTCTTTGCTAGAATGGGGAAGTTCTCCTTTATTATTTGTTCAAATAAGTTTTCCACTTGTTGCTCTTCCTCTTCCCCTTCTGGTACCCCTATAATTCGTATGTTGGAATGTTTAAAGATATCGTGGAGGTTCCTAAGCTTCTCCTCATTTTTTTGAATTCTTCTCCATTCTCTTCTGTTTGGTTGTTTCTTTCTTCCTTCTGGTCTACTCTATTGTTCTGAGTCCCAGTTTCCTTCCCATCACTATTGGTTCCCTGTGCATTTTCCTTCATTTCTCTTATTGTAGCCTTCATTTTTTTCATATAATTTGTGACAAAAACAACCAATTCTGTGAGCATCCTGATCACCAGTGCTTTGAACTGTGCATCTGATAGATTGGCTATCTCTTGGTCGTTTAGTTGTATTTTTTGTGGAGCTTTGATCTGTTCTTCCATTTGGGCCATATTTTTTTTGTCTTGTCACACCTGTTACATAGTGAGGGGTGGAGCCTTATGTGTTTACCAGAGCGAGGCAACTCAGTGGGGGTTGTGATGCTGTATGAGGGGGAGGGGTTCGAGAGGGAACAATGGCACTTTCTCCACTCTCTGCTGGATTTTAGTCCCTTCTGCCACTTCCCCCAAGCAAACTGGGCCCTTCTGGTGCTGATTCTCATGTAGGTGGGCTTGTGTACGTTCTAGGACCCCATGGGTCTCTCCAACGCATTCTCCTGTTAGGCTGGGAATCTCTCCCCTTGCTTCAGCTCCCACAGGTGTTTTCAATTGGTGTTTTCAGGCTTTATTTCCCTGCGCGGGGCCCTGGGTTGTGTGTTCTGTCTTGCTCCCCAGTTTCACCTGGTTTATCTGTGAGCAAATGTGTGACTGCCCGGTTAGCCAGCCTCTTTGTGCACCTTACTGGGTCTGCCTGCTGCCACCCTGCACCCGGGGTCTGCCAGCCACTGCCTGCATGCCCAGGGTCCGCCTGCTGCTGTCTTGCACTCCGGGGTCCGCAAACCACCGTTTTTTTATTTACCACCACTCCTCTCCACCAGGTGCCCGACTCTGCCCTTCCTACGGGGCTGGATGAATGTATTTTAACTCCTTGGTTGTTGGACTTCTGTACCATTCAATTTTCTGTCAGTTCTGATTGTTTTTTTGTTTCAAAATTTTTTGTTGTCCTTATTTTCATTGTGGAAGGAGGCATAGTGTGTCTACCTCTGCCTCCATCTTGGCCAATTTATTCTTAAGTATGAGATTTTTGTGTGTGTGTGTATGTATTTTTTCCTTTTTTTTTAAATGTGCCCAGTTAGGAATTTATGATCAGATCACCTTGTTAGGTTACTTTCCAAAGAACCCACTCCCCCAAACCCACTTTTTTTGTCCACCAATGTGTGTATACCATTTGTGAAGGCATTTTTTTAATTATTTAAAAAGATTTTATTTATTTTAAGACAGAGAGGAAGAGGTGAGAAAGAGAAGGTGAGAAAGAGAATGAAATATCAATGTGCAGTTGCACATGTGCGCCCCCTACTG
Source organism: Phyllostomus discolor (assembly GCF_004126475.2). NCBI lineage: Eukaryota > Metazoa > Chordata > Mammalia > Chiroptera > Phyllostomidae > Phyllostomus > Phyllostomus discolor. The sequence goes on from NC_040914.2 coordinate 22,826,394, forward strand.
GGGACCTGGCCTACAGCCCAGTCAAGTCATGTGCCTGACTGGGAATCGAACTGGTGACCCTTTGGTTCACAGGCCAGTACTCAATCCACTGAGCCAACTAGCCAGGGCAAGATATTTATTTTTATTATATATTAAATAGAATTGATTTTTAAATGCATTTTCCAATTATTTGCTGCTATGTCATAAAAGTAAAATTATTTTCTCATATTCTGATGACACTTTGTCCCAGGAACCAAGTTTCCCTGTCCTATGAAATTGCAGTTCTTTTTCAGTGGTCTTTGTGATATGCCATCATCTTGACTAGAAAGTTTCTGTCATCCTGTTTAATACCCCTTAATGTGTTCCATACCTATGATTGCCTCCTATGATTATGGGATTGCATAATTTCTTGAAAACTTGCATTCTGATAGCATAATATTTTTGAAGATGACAGCTGTACCAAAAACAGAAAAAAATAGATCTTGTCTCTACTCTTAACAGTACTTTTGTTTTCAGTAGAAGTACTATAGTCCTATGTATGTAATAATTGTTTTAAACTTTGTTTCACAAAGCGTGCTATATTTTCCCCTCATCCAAACTTCAGTAACAGTCCTCATTTCATTAACAGATATTTCTCCTACCCAGTGGCTCAAGCCACATAATTCCCTGGAGTAATTTTTAAGTCCTCACTTTCATGACCTTCTTCTCATGTATCCCATTGATCCAATCAGTGAACTTTGTTTTCTCTTTTAAATACACTTTGAGGCAAAATTAGGTTTATAGTTGTGAATATGCAAAACACAGAGTTTATTCTTATATTATTATTTATTAATTATTGTATCATTTTCCATATCAGCACTGTAAACCTACTTTTGCCCCATCCTGTACATCCTGATTTTGTCAACCTCTTACATTCCATTTTCCCTTTAACCATGTTTCATGGACTACAATTGCCTTTACTAGTTTGCTTCATGAGTGTATACCAAGACTATTAAACCTAGATGACCCACAAATTTAGCTCAATTCTGACACTGTCTATCCAAGAAATAGTGTCAGACCCTTCAAGTTAAAAGGTCAGTCCCATAAGATTGCACCTACTTCAGATGTCCATTGCAAGTCCACATTGTCACCTGTGCTTCTCACCAACTGGCTATAAGTTGGAGGGCTTCATGAACCCTTCTTTGGGTTCAATTAATTTGCTCAAGTGTATCACAGTACTCAGAGAGATAGTCACCTATGTTAAGAATTTTTATAGAGGTTTAATCTCTAGGCCCACCCTCTCTTCCCATATATCAGTAGGTGAGGCTGAAAGTCCAACCTTCTAATCAATTGTGCTTTCTGGCAACTAGCTTCCTCCTGAGGCTATGTAGGAACACTGTGTTAAGTTACCACATTATCATAAACTCAGCTGTAATTTTAATGGTTTTTATTTTTATGTAGGAAAAAAAGACTCATCACTTACCCTATAACACATAGGATTGTCACTAGGTAATTCACATGAAGGCATTTTTTAAAAAGTTTTATTTCAAATTAATATTATGACATATGCAATGATTCACTGTTCTCTTCTTTCCTAGAACTCAGGAGAGTTGATGATCCTCTGCAGTGTCACTTGCAAAGTCAAAGCATTCAGAAGACTGTGGAACAATGCCTTGAACATAATATGTTTGCAAATATTGTTAATCAGGGCGAAGGTCATTTCATACTAAAGCAAAACTATGATATGATTAAGATAAATGAAAAACCTTTAAAATCAAATTTAAGTATTAAAAACCTAAACAGCAGCTATAAGTTAAAGGATTCTGCTGAGTTGAATGGAGGTGGGACATCCATTCTGCATGCTAACCATGAACAATTTTATACTGAAATCACATTGCCTGTCAGTACTGAACCCATCACTAATAAGTCCCAGCAACAGAGAACTCACAATGTAGAGAAAGCCCACTTATGCATTCAGTGTGGGAAAGGCTTCATAAATATGTCTGAGCTCACTGATCATCAGAGTTTTCATACTAGAAAGAAAGCTCATGGATACAGTATGTGTGGGAAAGCCTTCTCCAGAAAATTGCGTCTCACTGAACATCAGAGAATTCATACAAGTCTAAAACAGTATAAATGCTCTGAATGTAGCAAAACCTTTCTCAAAATATCACAGTTCACTATACACCGGAAAACTCACAAGAAAGAGAAACGTTATGCGTGTACTGAATGTGGGAAAACATACATCAAAAACTCTCTGCTCATCAGTCATCAGCGAACTCATACAAGAGAGAAACCCTATGGATGTAGTCTATGTGGGAAGACTTTCTGTAGTAAGACTAATCTCAAAACACATGAGAAAACTCATACAGGAGAGAAACCTTATATGTGCAGTGAATGTGGAAAAGGTTTCATCAAGAAGAGCCATCTTATTATACATCATTGTACTCATACTGGAGAGAAACCCTTTGTATGCAGTGAGTGTGGTAAGACCTTCCATAGAAAGACAATTCTCACTGATCATCAGAGAATTCATACAAGACTAAATCAGTACGAATGTACTGAATGTGACAAAACCTTCCCCAAAATATCACAGTTCACTATACACCGGAAAACTCACAAGAAAGAAAAACGTTATGCGTGTACTGAATGTGGGAAAGCATACATCAAAAACTCTCTACTCATCAGTCATCAGCAAACTCATACAGGAGAGAAACCCTATGGATGTAGTCTATGTGGGAAGACCTTCTATATGAAGACTTACCTCAAAAAAAAACATGAGAAAACTCATACAGGAGAGAAACCCTATGGATGTAGTTTATGTGGGAAAACCTTCTGTATGAAGACTTACCTCAAAAAACATGAGAAAACTCACACAGGAGAGAAAGCCTATGGATGTAGTCTATGTGGGAAGACTTTCTGTAGTAAGCCTAATCTCAAAACACATGAGAAAACTCATACAAGAGAGAAACCTTATACATGCAGTGAATGTGGGAAAGGCTTCGCTGAGAAGAGCTATCTTATTGTACATCATCGTACTCATACTGGAGAGAAACCCTTTGTATGCAGTGAATGTGGTAAGACCTTCCATAGAAAGACAAGTCTCACTGTACATCAGAGAATTCATACAAGACTAAATCAGTATAAATGCACTGAATGTGACAAAACCTTCCCCAAAATATCACAGTTCAATATACACCAGAAAACTCACAAGAAAGAGAAACCTTATGTGTGTCCTGAATGTGGGAAAGCATACATCAAAAACTCTCTACTCATCAGTTATCAGCGAACTCATACAGGAGAGAAACCCTATGGATGTAGTCTATGTGGGAAGACCTTCTACAGGAAGACTTATCTCAGAAAACATGAGAAAACTCATATGGGAGAGAAACCTTATAAGTGCAATGAATGTGTAAAGGGTTTCTTACAGAAGAACAGGTTGACTGTACATCAACGGATTCATACAGGAGAGAAACCTTATAGATGCAGTGAATGTGGAAAAGGCTTCATCGAGAAAAGCTATCTTATTGTACATCATCGTATTTATACTGGAGAGAAACCCTTTGTATGCAGTGAATGTGGTAAGACCTTCCATAGAAAGACAAGTCTCACTGATCATCAGAGAATTCATACAAGACTAAATCAGTATGAGTGCACTGAACATGACAAAACCTTCTCCAAAATATCACTGTTCACTATACACTGGAAAACTCACAAGAAAGAGAAACGTTATGCGTGTCCTGAATGTGGGAAAGCATACATCAAAAACTCTCTACTCATCAGTTATCAGCGAACTCATACAGGAGAGAAACCCTATGGATGTAGTCTATGTGGGAAGACCTTCTACAGGAAGACTTATCTCAAAAAACATGAGAAAACTCATACAGAAGAGAAATCTTATAAATGCAGTGAATGTGGAAAGGGTTTCCCAAAGGAGAACAGATTGATTGTACATCAATGGACCCACATAGGGGAGAAACCATATAGATGTAGTGAATGTGGAAAAGGCTTCGTTAACAACAGTTACCTTATTGTACATCATCGTATGCATACTGGAGAGAAACCCTTTATATGCAGTGAATGTGGTAAGATCTTCTCTAGAAGGGTAAATCTCACTATACATCAGAGAATTCATACAGGTCTAAAACAGTATGAATGCACTGAATGTAACAAAACCTTCCCCAAAATATCACAGTTCAATATACACCGGAAAACTCACAAGAAAGAGAAACGTTATACGTGTATTGAATGTGGAAAAGCATACATCAAAAACTTTCTGCTCATCAGTCATCAGCAAACTTATACAGGAGAGAAACCCTATGGATGTAGTCTATGTGGGAAAACCTTCTATATGAAGACTTACCTCAAAAAACATGAGAAAACTTATACAGGAGAGAAACCCTATGGATGTAGTCTATGTGGGAAGACTTTCTGTAGTAAGCCTAATCTCAAAACACATGAGAAAACTCATACAGGAGAGAAACCTTACAAATGGAATGAATGTGGAAAGGGTTTCTCACAGAAGAACGGGTTGATTGTGCATCAATGGACTCTTACAGGAGAGAAACCTTATAGATGCAGTGAATGTGGAAAAGGCTTCATCGAGAAGAGCTATCTTATTGTACATCATCGTACTCATACTGGAGAGAAACCCTTTGTATTCAGTGAATGTGGTAAAACCTTCCATAGAAACATAGTTATCACTGTACATCAGAAAACTCATACAAAAGAGAAGCCCCATGGATGCAGTCTACACAGGAAAGTCTTTGGTAAAAAGTCTACCCTCAAAATACATGGGGAAACTCATACAGGAGAGAAACCTTTTTTAATGCAATGAATATGGGAGAGGCTTCTCAGTGAAGTTCTGTCTCATCAGACATCAGCAAATTCACACTGAAGAGAAGCCCTATGTGTGTGGTATTTGTGGAAAAGGCTTAACCATGAAGCATGACCTCACTGTACATCACCAAAGTCACATGTCAGAAAAACCATGTATGTGAGATGAATGTGGAAAAGACTTCACTGAAAAGTCATCTAGTTGTACATCAGCAAATTTACAAGGAGAGAAACAGGAGAGAAACCCAATCTATGCACTGAATGTGCACAAGTCTTCTGGGTGAAAATGCAGCTGATTGTACATGAACAGACTCATACAGAAACCTTGTATATATAATGAATGTGGGGAAAGATTGACAGCTAAGTGTAATCTCATCAGACATCAGCTAAAACATGGGAGAGAAGCCTTATGTATATAGTGTGTGTAGAAAAGGCTTGACCACGAACTGATCTCACTTTATATTAGTGAACTCATAATTGAGGAAAAAACATATGTAATGAATGTGGGAAAGGCTTCACCATGAAGAGTCATTTATTTTTTTAAATGAGTTTTAATTGTATTTTTTCTATTACCATTTAGTCCCCTTATACCTCCCTTCCCCCACCAATCACCACACTGTTGTTCATGTCAGTGAATCCTTTTTCCTCAATCCCACCACCCACTACACTCCCACTTTAGCTGTCATCCTGCTGTCTATGAGTCTGCCTCTATTTTGCTTGTTTTTTTTTTCAGTTCATTAGATTCTAAATATGAGTGAAATCATATGGTATTTGTCTTTCTCTGACTAGTTTATTTCACTTGGCACGATGATCTCCAGGTCCATTCATACTGTTCCAAAGGGGTAAAACTTCTTTTTTACAGTCAAGTAGTATTCTCTTGTGTAAATTTCCCATAGTTGTTTTATCTACTCATCTAATGATGGACACTTGGACTGCTTCCATATCTTCGTGATTGTAAACAACATGCAATGAACATAGGGGTGCTTATGTTCTTTTGAATTAATGTTTTGGGTTCCTTTGGGTATATTCCCAGAAATGGGATCACAGGGTCAAAAGGCAGATGCATTTTTAATTTTTGAGGTATCTTTATACTGCTTTCTACAGTGGCTGCAACAATCTACATTTCCACCAATAGTGCAAAAGGATTCCCTTTTGTCCACATCCTCACCAGCACTTGTTTGTTGATTTATTTTTTAAATATTTATTTACTTTTAGAGAGAAGGGAAGAGAGGGAGAAAGATGGAAACATCAATGTGTGAGAGATACATTGATCAGTTGCCTCCCACATGCCCCAAACTGGGGATGTGGTCCACAACCCAGGCATGTGTCCTGACTGGGAATCAAACCAGTGACCTTTTGGTTTATAGGCCAGCACTGAATCCACTGAGCCACACCAGCCAGGGCTTGTTTGTTGATTTATTGATAATAGCCATTCTTACAGGTTTGAGATGATATCTCATTACAGTTTTAATTTGAATTTCTCTACTGATTACTGATATTGAGCATTTTTTCATATGTCTGTGTATTGGCCATCTATATGTCCTCTTTGGAGAACTACTCAAGTTCTTTGCCTATTTTTTAACTGGGTTGTATTTTTGGTGTTGAGTTTTGTAAGTTCTTTATAAATTTTGGATATTAAACCCCTTATGATGTATTAGCGGATATATTCTTCTATTATGTGTGTTGTCTTTTTATTTTGATATGGTCCCATTTGTTTATTTTTTCTTTTGTTTCTTTACCCTGGGGAGATATATGTGATAAAATATTGCTAAATCCCAAGATTTTGCTGCATATGTTTTTTTCTACTCTTTTTATGGTTTGGGGGTCTAACATTAAGCCTTTAATCCATTTTGAATTTATTCTTGTGTGTCATGTGAGAAGGTGGTGTAGTTTCATTTTTCTGCATGTATCTGCCCAATTTTCCCAACACCCCTTATTGAATAAACTATCTTTAGCCCATTTTATGTGCTTGCTTCCTCTATCAATTATTAATTGACTTTAAAGGTGTGGGCTTATTTTTGGGTTTCCTTTTGTTTTCCATTGATCTATGTGTCTGTTTTTATGTCAGTACCATACTGTTCTGATTACTATGGCCTTATAGCATAGTTTGATATTAGGTAGTGTGATTCCTCCAACTTTGTTCTTTCTCAGGATCACTGTTGCTGTGTGGGGCCTTTTGTGGTTCCATATGCTTTTTGAAATATTTGTTCGAGTTCTGTGAAATATGGCATTGAAATCTTGATAGGAATTGCATTGAATCCATAGGTTGCTTTGGGTAGTATGGATATTTTAATGATGTTAATTCTTCCTACCCATAAACACGGTATGTGCTTCCATTTATTTGCTTCTTCACTGTGTGAAGAGTCGTTTAAATGTTCATCATTCCACTCATACAGGAGAGAAAACTTGTATATGCAAGGAATGTGGCTAAGGCTTAACTGGGAGAAGCATGCTAATTCCACATCTATGAATTCATACAAAGAGAAAGTAGGTATACAGTAAGTGTGAAAAGAGTTCACCATGAAGAGTACTTAGAGCAATCTTATACTGTAGAAATGTCTTACAAATGCTATGAATTTGGTGAAGTCTTCTCTGGCTGGCGTAGCTCAGTGCATTGAGCGCGGGCTGCAAACCAAAGTGTCGCAGGTTCGATTCCCAGTCAGGGTACATGCCTGGGTTGCAGGCCATGACCCCCAGCAACCACACATTGATGTTTCTCTCTCTCTCTCTACCTCCCTCCCTTCCCTCTCTAAAAATAAATAAATAAAATTTAAAAAAAAAATTTGGTGAAGTTTTTATGAAGAAGACATGCCTCATACTACATTAGATATTTCACTCAGGAAAGACTTCCTTTGCATGTACTTGAATATGAAAAATTCTCAGTGAGCAAAAATGATCTCACTACCCAGCAGAGAATTCACACGGGTGAGAAACCTGATGAGTGTAATAAATGTGGGAAAGCCTTCACTATAAAGACTGGAGTCAAAATTCATCAAAGAAAACATAAAGGAGTGAGGCCCTATGGGGGCAACGATTGTGTGAAAGCTTTTGCCCAGTTGTCAATTATTGTTAAACATAAGAGAATTCACAGGTAGTTGCTTTGGAGAAAGCCTGTTACCAGTTGTAGTTCCTATAGATAATATGAATTGAAGAATGTTGCCTCATCATTTGCCAGGATATCCATGGAGAAGTAACTCATAAACACATTCAATTTGTATTGAATGTATTTATCAAAACTCCAGATAACTTAGTAAAGGAAAAAAAGCTTTAAATTAAAAAGCATCTGTCACAAGTCTAAACAGATAATACACCTCACAAGCAATTCAGGACAGGATACCTACAGCTGTATTTTGAGTTGCCTTGCCCTTGATTTATACAAATTTTAAATAGTGGCAGCTATTCTCATCATGGCTTAAATTTTAATATACACAAGAGTGTTCTATGTCTATTTCATTATGTAATTAAATTTTGTAATTTTTAGTTCCAAATCACTGATATTTCAGAATACTTAAAGTACTTGAAAATAACACAGTATGTACTGTATTTTTCAGACTATAAGATGCACCTCCCCAATTTGGGAGGAAAGGGGGTGCGTCTTATAGTCCGAATGTAGCTTTACATTTACATTGGTGAATATATTATTAATATTATTAAATATTTTACCACACTTGTTTTGCTTCAAAATTTTTTTCCTATTTTCCTTCTCTAAAACCTAGGTGTGTCTTATGGTCCAAAAAATATGGTATTTCATAAGTATAACAACATATTTAGATGTGTAGCATTAAGTGGTTTATAAAGTTAATATAAATATGATGTTATTTATAACATTTAAATTTGAAATAAGTTTAGAGTCACAAAAACTGAAATTTTCTAGAGATTTCATAAATGCCCTTCAGATAGCTTACTCCCAAAGGTAATCCCTTTAGGCGGTGTCCAGCCTTTTGGCATCTCTGGGCCACACTGGAAGAAGAGGAGTTATCTTGGGCCACACATTAAATACATTGCAACATGTAATCACAAAAAATATGTTTTAATTAAATTTACGAGTTTGTGTTGGGCCACATTCATAGCCATCCTGAGCTGCATGCATCCTATGGGCTACAGGCTGGACACCCCTGCCATAGTCACAGTTCATTACCAAAGAAAGGAAAGTGAAATTGTTACAGCGCTGTTAACTACAAGATTTATTTGTATCTCTAGTTTTAACATGAACTTGTTTTTGTTTGGTTTTTAAATATAGTTTTAAGAAACTATCACTTATGTAGGTCTTGTTACCAACACCACAGTAGAAAATGCAGAATTTTTTGTTATCACAAACTCCCTCATGTTACCACTTCATAGTAACATTCTCTCCCTGACCCTAATCCTTGGCACCACAGCTGTCTCAGTATCTAATTTTGCCATTAATAGAATATTAAGAAGATGGAATCAATTAGCATGTGCCCTTTTGAGATTGGTTATTTGACCTTGTGAGACATAGAAAATGCACACCTACTGATCTGTGCCCCCAGTTGCTGGCACAGAGCTCCTGAAACTTACAAACTCTTAAGTGATAACAGTACTAGGAGTATTTATGTTCTGTCAAGTCTACTCTGGTTGGAATGTTCAGCTCCATCCCACACATCTAGAGCCGGGCAATGGTCTGGAAAGAGTTCATGATCAGTCATGGCTACTTGAGGAAGCCTTCATAAAGATCCCATTATGAGAGAGAGGTTCTAGAGAGCTTCAAAGTTGGTGAACATATCCAAGTATTGGTTGAATGATGCACCCTAACTTCATGGGGACAGGAACTCTGGACATTCTCAGACATCATGCTAGTATCTCTTCATCTGTAACCTTTATGATATCCTTTAGTAAAGTGCTAAATATAAGCATCTGTTTTTCCTAAGTTCTGTGATGTGAGCCACTCTAATGGAACCAAAGGAGGCATTGCGGGAAACTCCATTTGAAGCCAAGAAGTTGTGGGTAACCTGGAGACTTAACCACCTTTAATTGGCATCTGAAGTGGGGTGGAAGCTGATTGTAGCACTGCAACCTTAAGTTGTGAGATATGACACTATTGTGCGAGAATTGAGCCAAATTGTAGAACACTTAGGTGATGTGGAGAATTTGTGGTGTGGGGAACTCCCCGCCTCCTTTTGGTGACCAGGAGTGTTGTGAGTGTGAAAGTAAAGGAAAAACCCAGGAGGAAGACAACTGTAGGTTTTGCCAAAACAAACCTCAAGTGAATTCAACATAAGATCTAGCCAGAAGTTCTCTAAGGTCTTTTGTCTGTATGCAGCCTAGGTGTTCCTGTCTAACAGCTCAGTGGCATGGTCAACTTTCTGTTCTGTCCACACTGATGGATACAGTGCATCCCATGCTAAGTTGGACATGGGTAGGTTTCCATTTCTAAAAACATGAGTAGTAACTCTGCATTTGTGACTATTTCTCGCAAAGAGAGGAAGGCACTGGGGAGTATATAAGAGATATCTATTTCATCTTACCTGGCAGAGTCATAGCAACCATTATAAGCACTACCATCAGAGTTTGGGAAATGCTCTAGGAGGTTTTAGATCCTGTGCAAGGCCAGAACTGGAACTTCTAGAAATGACCCAGAGCTCTGGCCACACACTTCTCTTGGCCCTTTGGTGTCCATAGCAACAGTTAAGGAAGTACTTGGGCAGAGAGCACCAAATTGGAAGTAGTTTGGTATCCAGGTTCAGCCTTTGACAGCCCCCAGTGGAGTCTTCAGAGGCTCAAGGTCTTGTGAGCCTGAATCTGTGTGGATCCCAAGTGAAGAGCCTGTGGGCAGGGTAAAGCAGGAATGCTTGTGCATGTCTATGTTTGGGGGCTTTACTTAGGTTCAGTTACTGAAGGGTCTGGGCATTATTAGTTTGGGGCTTTTGGTTAAGGCTTAGTCTGAAGAGATGAATGACTAAAGATCTGATGATCATGGCTTAAGGTCTCTATGTCAACCCTCCTCAACTTTGTGATGGAAAAACTGTGGGAGCTTTGTACCAGTGAACTCTGCTTGTTGTCTACATTAGTGATTTAACCTAAATCAAGTTTTATTTTAATCAGAGAAAGGTGTCAATGAACAAGAGTTTCTGTGGTAAATTTCGGATTCAATTTGAAGTTGTTTGAAGAATGCAGGATTTGTTTGGGTTTGCGAACATAGGACTCTGTAAATTTTGAGACCCATTTCCCCAGGCTTTGGGTATTTTGAAGCTCAGCTTTTGGATGTTGAGATTGGCTATTTTACTATAGCCAATTGGCTATTTGGACTTTCAGTCTTTCAAGTCCAAGTCCTTGCTCAAGGTTCCCATTAAAAATTTGTGTCCTAGAAAATGAGATCTTGCTCTTTGACATGAGTAATCAGTGTGGCTGCAATAAACTCTTATAAAAATTTTCTTTCCTATCTCCATTCTTCTCAGTGTCCTCACAAATCAGAATAGTTTATCATGATCGATGGTATATCTACAAGTAAAGATGGGATTTTTTTGTTCATCTAGGGCAAAGTTTATTCTTGGATATTTCCTTTCAGGTTTGTTAGATACAAGTAAAAACAACCATTTTCCTAAATTCTACTAGTTAATGAGAACATTTCATTAAAAAAATTTTAGACTACTTTTCTAAAACTTAAAATCATATGTATAAACATACAGTCAAAATATCTTCCAACATGGTTGTAGTTTTTTACATTGTCTCCAGTAAATTAAGAGTTCCTGTTACTCCACCTTATCACCAGCATTTCATCTTTTCTGCTTTTTGATTTCAGCCATTCTAATAGCTGAGTACATAGATCATATTGCAATGCTAAATTATATTTCCCTGATAGCAAATGATGTTGACCATCTTTTCATATGCTTATTTCCCATCTGCTTATCTTTAAAAGAGTCTGTTCAAGGTTTATGCTCATTGAATAACTTGCTGAGTTGTAAGAATTCTATGTTCTGGGACCAGTGTTTTATGAGATAAAAATGTGTTTGATGAATCTGTTGAGATTTTATTTATTTATTTGGGTTTTATTTATTTATGCATGCCTGTGAACCTCTAAGTGTTGCAGCTACATTTGTTGGAATGTTTAATCTTTCACCATTGAATACTCTTTGTAGTTTTGTCAAATAGTTGAATGTATTTGATATATGTGAGTCTTTCTATGAGATATCTATTTTGTCCCATTTAACTATGTTTATCCTTTCAGAAATACTATCAATACCAATAATACACATTAGTTTAAAGTCTGTTGATGTAAGCCCTGTATGAGGGTTCTTTTTGGTCAGAATAGTTTTTGCTATTTTTAATGTAGAAACCTGGCAGATAATATCTTTACCAGGAGATAAATGTTGTTATGTTGATATTTCCTACCCCTAGTGATGAGAAACTTCATTAGGTGTGATGAAATGTTTCAATTCCAAGGTGTCTTTTCTTTCTTTCTTTTTTAAGATTTTATTTATTTATTTTTAGAGAGGGGAAGGGAAGGAGAAAGAGAGGGAGAGAAACATCAGTGTGTGGTTGCCTCTTGTGAACCCCACCCTCCCACTCCAGGGGACAGGGCCTGCAACCCAGGCATGTGCCCTAGCCTGGGAATCAAACTGATGACCCTCTGGTTCTCAGATGGGCACTCAGTCCACTGAGTAACACCAGCCAGGGCCCGAGGTGTCTTTTCCAAAATGTACTTGTTTAATGAAGAAAACTTAGACCAACCCAAAAGATGGGTTAATGTAGAAAATACCTGAATAGTACTCAAAATACTTGAGGATGTAAAAGAGAAAAAGACTGAGAAACAGTCACAGAACAGAGAAAATTAAGGAAATGTGATGTCTAAATGCAATATTGTATTTTGGGTTGAATCTAGGGACAAAAAAAGGATGGTAGTGGAAAAACTTGTGAAATCCGAGAAGAATCTGTAGTTTGGTTCAATATTATACCAATGTTAATTTGTCAGTTTCACAAATATGTATCATGGTGATACAAAATGTTCACTGAGTGGGAAGTTGAATTAAGGTATATGTGAACTCCTTGTAATCGTACCTTGTAACATTTGTGTAAGTATAGAAATCCTCCACAATAAAACTTTCTTAAAAGTAAGTCTATTATATGTCAATTATATCTCAACAAAGCTGGTAAAAAGGTATAATTTAATTTTATTGTAGTTTCTCATATACATATTTCCATAGTATAAAATATTTATGCACATCTATATGTAATTAGTATGAAGTAGGTATAATGTCATGGGTGAACTAGTAGGATAGTAACTAAAGTCACATAGAAAATATGCACTAAAGTGGGGTATATTTTTAAAACATAAAATTCAATATGTTCAGTTTATATTATGATCCTTTCATTATCCAAATTCTTATTTTCATATTCCATATGTTGGTACCTTTTTTCTTGTATGTCCCAGACATCTTCAGTTACTTTTAATCCTAGGTTGTTTATAATGTTGCAATTGTACTTTTAAAAAAAATTCATACTTTCTAAATTTTGTACTTCATAATGGCAATTCATTTTAACAGCTTTCAGAGCATAATTTATATATAACATTTACATTGTAATTTTACAGCTTGTTGACATTTGGTGTTTAGATTATGCTATCATCTCCACAAATTAGTTTTCAGAAAATGTTATGACCTCATACATAAAATAATTGGATGATTGCTTTGTTATTGTTGAGTTTTACAGGTTCTTTATATACAACATTTTGAATAAAAGTCCATCTTCAGATGTTTGATGTGGAAATATTTTCTCCCAATCTCTGGCTCCACTCTTCACTTTCGTAGATGTTGTGCTTAGGAATACAAACGCTTAAAATTAAGTCCAGTTTATTATTATTATTATTATTATTATTATTTTATGGCTCATCCTTCACTGTATTCTTTCAGGACTCTATGGCTAACTCAGGTTCAGGAACATTATCTCTCGTTTACTTCTCTCAGTTTTATACTTGTTATAGCTCAGTCTATGATCTATTTTATGTTAATTTTTCTGTATGGTTGGAGTTAAGGGTCTCAATTTATTTTACTGCAAATGGATATGCAATTACCCCAGCATCTTTTGTTGAAAAGAATTATCTCATTGGCTTATCTTGGGACCTTGTTTAAAAAGCAATAGACCTTAATAGTGTTGGATTCTCAATTCTGGTTGTGCCTCTCTCGTTGGCTGGAGAACTTTTACTGACTTCATTTTCAGTGGCCTTTTACAAAGCCCCCATCCCAATGACAACTTCAGTTTGTCCCAGCCACTGTTTTGCCCTGGTCAATGATGGCCAGCCCCACACTTTATCATTTTCTAAGTCTTTGTTCCTAAAAATCACTTCCTGCAAGAAATTTTCCGCCAGAATCTTCCCGTCGATGTCCGTTTACCCGATGTACGATCTTTTCACTTTGGCAGGATTTCATTCTCTACTGCTGTATCAACACCTGTGCTCCTGGCCGTTTTTGAAACTTAAAAAAAAAATTTTTTTTGGTACAAACTGAAAAATAAAGGCTGCTCCCATGTGACTTTCTTGCTCAGTCCGCTGAACGATATAGAGATATAGATCGCTCCGTATTTACCTCGAGGAGCTCGAATCTGAAAATAATACTCATTTTCCACACGAGTAAAGTGCCAGGATAAGAGCTAATTTCAGGAGCTTCTCACCTTCCAGCTAATCCTGGCTGCCGGTGCCAGAGTCGAGCCTGTCCTTTGAGCCACAGTCAGACGTCCAACAGGACAGCCCCCAAGGCGGCCACGCGAAACGGGTGCCGACCTGTTGCCTCTGAGGGGCATCCGGAAATTGCCCGCGTTTCTTCAAACGCTTCAGATCCTCGTCGGCCGCCGTATGCCGACGATATATCTGGGCGACGTTTCCGTGGCATAAGCAGTTTGCGGAAGTGTTAAGTTCAGACTCTCCTGCTGCCTGGAAAAAATCAGGTCAGCTTTCCCTAGTCCTTTGAAGTTTTTAGAAAGATTTTGTCTCCTGGGAGGTTTGCCTGTCCCAGAGTACGTGAAGCCACAGGGGCGCAGTGGTGTATTTGGAACCATGAAATTATCGGCGGGGGCTGGTGGGAGGAGCGTCTAGGTATTTGGGAGCAACCAGGTGTGACACTCCTGTCTGTGGTTGGGGTACCTTTGGGATCGTCAGGAGATTAAGGGTCTGTAGAGATCCACGACTGTTTCCCGACTGTCGTGGTCTTTTCGGTTCACTCTGTTTGTAACGGATGGAGGTGGCCTTTAGGATAAAGGCGTCAGATTCAGATTCGGAATTTAACTTGGGGCTCAGTGATGTTATGGCCATTGTGGATGGTCATTACGTGAGGGTGTTTGGTGTATGTTTCGGAATAATAAGGGTGTGTGTGTGTGTGATCAGTGGCTTTCCGAGGAGGCTCCTGATCCTGAGGACGCCCAGGACCCCGGGCTGGTGGTTGGGTTGAGGTTCTAACCTCAGCTGTTGGGACGCGACGGAATCCTTAGCATTCCGTAGCTTGAGTATATAGCAGTTTTTCCTACTGTTAATTAAGCTTGTATTGTTTGCAATTTGGCTTGTTATGGATAATGATGCTGTGAACATTTTTGTTCATGTGTTCTGGTTCAGATGTGCCTTTATTTTGGAGTGGGGAATTGATCTTAGATATAAACCTCAGAGAAGGTAGTAGAGCCCAGGGCAAGTAATTAGAGACCCTACTGTTTTCCAGCCTCTTATCCAAGAGTTGGTAAACTGCAATGGAGAGACTAATCCAGCCACGCCCTTCAGTCACTCATTGTCTTGCTGCTTTCTCTCTGCAAAGGCAGAACTGAGTCTTTGTGACCCTGACCTATGGCCCTCAAAGCCAAAAATATATATTTGTACCTGTGCAGAAAATGTTTACCAACACCTGCTCTCACCTCTTCATATGTAGCAGTGGACACTTTGCTTACTTGCCTGTCATACATTCACACTTTCTTCTTTACTGATAAAATCTCTATTTCATTTAATATCCATTCCTCTGACAAGGTGACTCATATGTCAGTGTGTTAGTAAGCCCTGGTCCATCTTAGTCGATAGTTATTCCAGTTCTGCAACAGGGTGCAGCCAAGAGGGGAGCCTCAAATAGGGATCTGTAATAAGATCCAGAAGAGCCTGGAGATAATTGGCTCCACACCACAGGGCCACACCTGCCCAGAATCTGGCAGCTGTAGCCAATTGTGAGAGGAGCTGGAAATGGGGCTTCAGAGGAAGATTGGCGCTGGGATTTAAACCAAGATGCGGCAGCCATTTGAGGGGGGAAAAACCATGCGCAGCCCTGAAGGAGGAGAACCATGCACAGCCCTGCAAGAGAGAACCACACAGCTTTAGCAGAGTGAAGACTCTCGCGGCCCTGAGGGAAAGAACCACGCGGCCTTGACAGAGTGGAGACTCCCACAGCCCTGAGAGGACGAACCACGCGGCTCTGGCAGAGTAGGGACCCCTGCAGCTTTAGGAGATAGGGTACTCTGGACTGGGCAAAGGGGGAAGGAAGGAAGGACTGTGTCTGTGGGTGCTTTAAGGGACTTTAGGATTTTTGGTGAAGACGTTAGGTCCCTACTTTAAGTTAGTATAGCATTAAATAAATGTTTCCTTTCCTTTTCACAAATCTCTGGCATTGAGAGACGTCTTTCCTCGGGCAGCAGACATAACGGACCTGGGGGCTTCTTTCAGTAATAGTATATCGTCCCAGGCCCCCATTGTTTGTTCTGTAACAGTTCCCTTCGCTAGTGACTAGTGATTGGTTTACCATGAAATGAGCTTAGTTACGTGGTGCTTGCAGTTTTAGCCAGCTACAAAAGTAGAAATCTGCTTAGTGGTTTCTGGAGAACATTTTCTCTTTTAAATGAGTAATTCCTTGAATCTCTTTTTCCATGTTGATGTAACATTGTCAGAATGTAACCTTAATTTTTTGTCTTACTTTCCAATGTTTAGAGTTTATTCTTATCTCAAAGCATTGGCTCAACTCTCGAAGTGGGGTCGTAGTGGACATCTGCGCCCTGTTGCCCACCCAGAAAATTCACTTGCTAGTGTCTGGAGTTAACAGTTTCTATGAGGGAAGGATCATAAAATTATGACTCATCCAGGATTTTAAATTGAATGACATAAAATTGTTTGTGATGCTCTTCAAGGCAAGAAAAAGTCTATTTAATGTGATTTGTCTCCCATTAATTCCTTGTAGACTTTGCCCAATTTTTCTTCGCTATGTCTCACTACAACTACATATATTTTATTGGTGTTTTTAAGAAACAAGCTTTTGGCATTGTTGAGCTCTTTCATTGACTTGTTAATTAAAAGATCTACAACTTAATATAAAAGCAATATTTACATATATATGTACTGTTCACATTTGTAATATATACAAATATACATGTATGTACCATGTGTATAAAATACATTTTGCACATATATAAAATATGATAGCCACTGTGTATGTGATGCGGACACCAGCCTGCTGTGTCCTCGGCGTTATGAATGAGACAAAATAACTTCACACGGACTACCAAGTCCTGTGGAGGAAAAGGGATGGCGCGACTTCTCTCTCAAGGGGAGAGCAAGCCTCAGAGTGCCTAGGCCACTCTCTCAAGAGGAGAGCGCCCCAACCCTTGCCTTGACAAGCTGTTTTTGGATTCAGTTTGCAGAGGAATACAGGATGTATACATAAAGCTCATTAATCATTATCAGGCAGTAAGGATCAAACAATAGATAACATACAAAGAACTCTGAGGGGCTATTTTGAGTCAGGGTCAGATAGTTAAATGGCCATAAAACTTTGGGGAACAAACTCACTTCCTGCTTGGACCCTTATCATTTAATAGAGAGCATTCTAAACAAAGCAGGTTTCACAGGATACTCTTTCTTAGGCCTGATCACCCTAGGGAACCCGCCCTTTCCAGCATAGGGCTGCACCCACCACTGGCATTGTTTCAGGCTTAAGTAGGGCAGGG
This sequence comes from Phyllostomus discolor, assembly GCF_004126475.2. NCBI lineage: Eukaryota > Metazoa > Chordata > Mammalia > Chiroptera > Phyllostomidae > Phyllostomus > Phyllostomus discolor. The sequence goes on from NC_040914.2 coordinate 22,844,103, forward strand.
GAAGTAAGGCAGACAAGAAATTAGGAGACTTCTTGAAGACAGAATGAGGACTCTGGCTATGTCAAAGCCAGGGGCAAGGGTCCATCACCCCTTTTCTGTAGTCCCCAAGTCCTTCCCTGGGGGCCCTGGTGATCATGCCTGTCTTGGGTCATCCCTCCCTTGAGGAATCTTACTGGTCATTGGCTAACTGATCAAGCATTGGAGGCCAGGCAGGGTGAAGTAAAAGGAGCAGAGGTGTCACCCCTGTCAGGGAGATAAGCTTTGTCTCCTTAGTGGCTTACGGTCCGAAGGTCACTCACTCAGCCTTAGTCATGGGGGGGATGCGGGGTGGGGGAGGGTTACAGCTCCTGAAACCAGGCAGGGCAGTTCCCAACATGTGTGTGTGTATACACACAGTTGTTACCCAGGTGAAGAAGCAGAACACACTGCTAGCACCCCAGGGATATTTCATGAGCCCCACACCAATTATATTATATCCTCACACCTAAAGTAATTACCACCCACTCTTTATCCCAAGCACTTTAATGCTTTTCTTTATAGTTTTATCATATAATTAATTATTCCTAATATTTATAGTTTATTTCATTGTACCTAATTTTAACTGTATCAAACAATCATATATCATGCAGTTTTTTATGTGAGTCTTCTTTAGCTGAATACACAGGTATATATAAATTTTCACTCTAACAAGGGTCAGGCAGTTCTATAATGTTTACACAGTAATTATTTTAGGAGTTGCAAACCACAGAATGTCTCTGACATATTAGTCACAAAAAGATAGGTTTTTTTCCAGTATGTTTCATTTTGTTTTTTACTATTCTTTAGAAAGCTTAGAAGTTCTCCCTTCCTGGAGCATGCCTGTGGCTTTTCCTTCCCCATCCTCCGGTCCGTCTCCCCAGGGATGTTACCCTTGCCTTTCTCTCCCTGAAGCTCCAAGGGCCCTCCTTTTGCTTCTGTAACTTGTTTCCTGAGTCTATGCAGCCCAGCTGGCTCACTTCTGCTACCTCTGTAACTTTTTCTTATAACTTTGAAATAAACTTTGTCTTATAACTTAAAAAATATATAAACAATAAAAAAGTTTAAAGCATTCTTAGCTTGCAAGCTGGGCCAAGGTTGTATTTTCCCTACAGTATGCTGTTGTTTGAGTGTATGGCAGTTTTGCCTACTGTTAATTGACCTTATATTGTTTGCAGTCTGGATTATTAGGAATATTGCTGCCATGAAAATTCTTGTACATTTCTTCTGGTTCAAAGGTGCCCTTATTTATGTTTTTTGGGGGGAGTATATAGCTTTGATGTATACCTCCGAGTGAAAATGCTGTGTCTTAGGATGTGTGTGAATTCAGTCTAAACTGAAATTGATGCCAAAAGATGATGCCAAAATGTTTTCCAGTGTTTGTACCCCTTATATTTCCTCCAGCCAAATGGATTGTAATTAGGTTTTTAGTGTCCTCTATGAGGCTTGTTGAAAAGATCTTTTCATAACTTAACACATTGAAAAATTGTTTCCTATCTTAAAGAAAAATATTTTTCTCTACGTTACAGAGGCATCAATGTGCCTCTCCCATTGAGATTGAGAGTTGTCACACAAAATGATTTTTGTGTACATTCTCAGGTGTGATTCAGTCTTCTTCTCCCCATGCCCCACTTCCAGCATGGATATCTGATTGTCTCAGAACCGTTTTTTTGAAAAGACATCCTTACCCTCTTCTCTGCAGAGCTTCCTGTGCCATTATGTCTTTATCTATGCCTGAATCTGTTCATAGGCATTCTATTTTGTTCCTTTGGCTGATTTGTCTATTATGCTAATACATGTAGTACTGTCACAGCTAAAGTAACCTTCAGCCTTCATAACTGATACAGCAACTGTTTCAACTTTTTTTAAAAAGTTATGTAGCTATCAAGGATTTTGGATCTATGTGTACATTTTGGAGACATGACATGTTTAAAATGCTTGGTATTCTGAGTCATCTTCATAGTCTATCTTTTCATTTTTTTCTGTTAAAATTTCTCTCTATATTTCTTGCTACTTTATGAAATATTTTTGATATTCTTTAAAATGATAGTTTGTAAGTTTTATTGTATTTGTTGAGGGCCTACTTGTCTGTCAATTACTGAGGGAGGTATGTTGAAATTTTTTTGTGTGTGTTTTTTTTTGTTGTTGTTGTTGTCGTTGTTTGGTCCACTTCTATTTTATGTATTTCAAGGCTGTATTGCTAGGTGCCTAGGAATTGAAAACTTTATAAAGTGTTAAATCGAACCTTTTATTAGTGTGTGTTGTTTCTTTCTCTGTAGTAATTTTTTGGTTTTCTGGTTCATTTGTCCGAGGATATAATTACACGAGATTACTTGTGGTGACTCTTTTCATGATATATCTTTTTCTGATTATTAAAAACAAGATTTTATGTACTTATTTTTAGAGAGAGGGGAAGGGAGGGAGAAAGAGAGGAAGAGAAACATCAATAGGTGGTTGCCCCTCATGCACCCCCTACTGAGGGCCTCGCCTGCAACCCAGGCATGTGCCCTGACTCGGAATTGAACTGGCGGCCCTTTGATTTCCAGGCTGGCACTCAGTCCACTGAGCCACACCAGTCAGGGCTTTTTCTGACCTTTTATTTTAAGCTTTCCATACCATTATGTTTTACATATGTCACCTGTAATAGCATGTTATTTGGTTTTAAATTTTAATTGAGTGTGACAGTTTTGAGGCATTTGTATTTAATGTAATTAACTGGACTCCTTGTTGTGTTTACACTTATAAGCATGTTTTGTTTTATTTGTCTTAACCTGTTAAAAAGATTTAAATTTTTTTTTATTTTAGAGAGAGAGAGAGAAACATCAATTTCTTATTCCACTTATTTATACATTCATTGGTTGCTTCTTGTATGTGCCCTGACCTGAGATTGAACTTGCAAGCTTGGTGTGTTGGGACGATGCTCTAACCAGCTGAGGTACACAGCCAGGGCACTATGTTTTCTGTTAATACAGTCGTCTAAGTGCATTGTACTTGCCCCAGTTATTCTTTTTTATTTTTATTTTCTGCATTGTTTTGATGATTTTTGAAAATTATATTTTCCCTACCCATGCTAAAGTACATAACATTGAAATTATGTACCTTAAGATGACTGTTAGATTTCATTCTGACACGAGAGACTACATACATCCTAGAACTTTGTTAAATTCTTGTGTTAAATAGAACTTTTATACCCTTTTCTTATAGTGCAGTAATTCTACAGCACTTCATTTACTACCTTCTAATTTATTTATAATATTGCATGTTTTTGTATGTATTTAAAACCCCCTAAGATATTATCACCACTGCTTATGAGACAGTGCTGATGACTTGCCCAGTGCATTGGTTCCCCCCTGAAATGTGTGCAGTCATGAGGTGTAGAGAAACATTTGAAGAAGCCCCTGAGAACACTTGGTTTAAAGGAATACAGATCCTTTCTTTCCATAAGGTCTGCTTTGTACAAGTGATTTTACTGAGACTCAGCTGCTCCTGGTGCGGAGGTGGATGTCCTTTTTCAGGTCTCCTTTGACTGTCACACCATGTAAACTCCACAGGATACAGGAGTTCCTCTAAAACAGTTAGAACCCAAGACGTTATTGTCCAGAAGAATGAATACTTCAGGGACACCATATGAAGGGATACTAACGATATTGTGGTCACTGTGTGAGAGTCAGGGCTCAGGAGCACTGTAGCATCTGGGCCCAGAGGAAATGTACCACCCATTGAATTTTCTCCTCAGTCCACAGGTCCTGACTCCCCAGGAGCAATCATGTAAAGCAGGAGGAACTTGCAGGGTTGGGTATCAGCATGTCTGGGGACACACCTGACTGAAGACAGATTTCTGAGTAGAAATTTAGAGCAGACCCAGAACACACCAAGACAAAGCCTGCCTTTGCCAGCTTTTTCAGAGGACAGAAGAAAATGCTCCAGGCTCAGGTGACTTTGGTTTGCTTTATCTTTTCCTTTCTTCATTAATGGATTTGTAGAGGTTTATAAAGAACACACCTCTATTAATCTGAAACTATACATATTTGTTTCTCAAATATGTGAATGTGGTGTTTCTAGGTTAATGAGAACATTTAACTTCCCATTATAGAAACTTCTAATTGTATGAATGCGTGGGTGACTGAATGAACAATTATAAAATACAGGGTGGGCCAAAATTAGGTTTACTCTTGTGAGTACACTAAACACAGATTTTTTATTCTTGTGTTGTTATTTATTAATTATTGTGTTATTTTTTATGCGAACAATTGTAAACCTAATCTTGCCTCTCCCTGTATTTCACTACACAGGTGATTATCGAACTATGTATCAAAATAAAACCCCACTTGCTATATAGCTGCCGCCTATAAAGTGAAAATGAACAGAAAAACTAACATCTCTTCCATTTCATCTAAAGCACATCACACCATTGAACAGCACGGTGCTGTTACAGGAATGCCTGACATTTCATGATGTGGCCGTGGACTTCACCTTAGAGGAGTGGCAGCTTCTGGACCCCAATCAGAAGGACCTGTACAGGGATGTGATGTTGGAGAACTACAGCAACCTGGTGTCAGTGGGTGAGGACAGCTCCCCTGTGTTACTCAGATGGTGCCCTCTTAGTGGCTTTTTTTCCCCTCAGGTGCTTAACTCTTCAGAATAACTACAGTTCTCTGAAATGGTAGAATCTGAGACCTTTCTTTTGCCCCTCACAAGAGGATATAATGTCCCCTGTTTGGAGAGAAAGCTGTTAATGTTAACAGAGGTGAAGCTGTTCGTTTTCTGAAATGTAACATTCTTCCTTCTTGACAGACATCAGCCCAGTTCAGTATGTCTAAGTCTTCCGTTATTTTTCACAAGCAGGGTATCAAGCCAGCAAACCAGACACACTCTCCAGGTTGGAACGAGGGGAAGAACCGAGGGCAGTACAGGATGAAATGCACCATGTGGTCTGCCCAGGTGAGGGGGTGAGAACAAGCAAGGTGGGAGGCCGGGAAGTCACATTCTAGTCAGAGACAGTGTCAGAGCTGTGATAGTGAATGAGGAAACTCAAACCACCCTCCATGTGTGAGAACCCTTTTTGTTTAAAGAAGTTTAAAGGAAACCATACCTCATTTTTCTCTCCTGGGCTCTGACCCCTCTTTGCTTTATTTACATCTTGTTTGTGTTTGTATAGTTTTTTTTGTCCTAGGATTCTCAGATCTTCCTCTTCTTTGTCCACAGTCACAGTGTCTTTGCCTGTGTTACCACTTCTCTTGCTGTGAAACTCCACTTTCTAGGCCTCTCTGGAAAGACAGAACTTTGAATTCCTCACTGTTTTTTACTACAGGGCCTTCATGCCCTGTTTGGAAATAGTGATTTCCCTCCATAGCATCCAGCCTCCTCTTCAGTGCTGTGATAATGTGGTTTTTATGGTACATTTATGTTGTTCTTTTTTTTTTTTTTTACATTTATGTTGTTCTTTATCCCCCTCCCCAGAGGTTCCTCATACTCAGTTCTCTCCACTCTTAAACTTTTCATCTCTTCCCACAAATTAACCTTTTTCTGTTCTGTGAAATAAACTCCCAAATTGACTTCTCCCTCGTCATTGTCTAATGTACACTTTCTTCCTGTGTATTTTGCTCATCGTCACGGCAGCTGGCTTCTGACTTCCCATTTTGTGTGTGAGAGCAGAGAACAAGAATCACCTTCCCTGCATCCTTTCTTAAATTCAGTTTCTCTCTGCGCTCTTGACATGTAAAGTTCTGTTTGTCTTGGCATCAGCTGGGGTGTTCCCTACATGCTGAGCTCTTCCTAAAGTTCTCTACTGTTCCATTTGATGAACAAGAAAATATCTTAACTGATACATGATTTTCAGCCCAAACTAGGTAATGACTTATGTCCAGTTCAAATTAGTTACTTCCTAGTTTTCCTAATTCAGATTTTCTTAGATGTTATCACTGCATTTATTTTCCTAAATATGATGTTTGTTCATCATATTTTTAATTGGTTTTACTTGGATTTAATTCACATAGTGTACAGTTTGATACAGCTGCCCTGACTGGTGTGACTCAGTGGATTGAGTGCTGACCCAAAAACTAAAAGGTTGCCAGTTTGATTCTCAGTCAGGACACATGCCTGGGTTGTAGCACATCAGTGTTTTTCTCCCTCACTTCCCCCTCTCTAAAAATAAATAAATGAAACCTTAAAAAATAAAATGAATATATAGTTAATTGGTTTTTAATATATTCAAATACTTGGTGATGATTATCTGCACAACCAATTTTGGAACATTTTATATGTACATGTACTGTTGTGGCCTTGATTCCTGTACTTTGCAATAAGTTTGGAAATTGGAAAGGCTAAGTCCTCCACCTCTGTTCTTCTCTTTGAAGATGATTTTGACTTCTGATCCTTCAATTTCCATTTGAATTTTAGAATCAGCTTGTACATTTCTGCAAAAAAAAAAAACCCAGCCAGGATTTTGATAATATTATTTTGAATCTGTCTCTTATCTGGGTAGTAATGCCATCTTCAGCATATTCTACATCCTAATCAGGGTAATTGGTTGTTTTTTCTATCTAATTTAGTCCTTAATTTCTTCCCACATCCTTTTGTAAGTTTCAGAGTAAAAGTTTTACACTTTATTTCTTTATATTTGTTCCTATGTATTATATATATTTTTATTATATAGCAAATGGAATTGTTTTCTTAATCATAGTTTCTGATTATTTCTAGAACATAAAAATAAAATTGATTAGTTTTCCATTGTATTCTGATGACAGTCCCGGGTAACCAAGTTTCCTATCATGAAATTCCACTTTTTCTTTCAGTGATCTGCATGACATGTTATTATGTTGATTAGAAAGTTTCTGTCTACTTTCTAAACACTCTTTCTGTGTTCCATATCTGTGATTCCTTCCTGCAATTGAGATGATCACTTTATTTCTTTAAAGCTTCATTTTGACAGCGTAGTATTTTTGAAGCTCACAACAGTACAAAAAAAACTGAAAAAAATAGACCTTGTTTCTACTCTTGATATTTTTTCATTCTGAGAAGTACTATATAATCAATAATAAACATATACTTTAGGGTAAAATTGCTGTAAGGAAAATTGAAGCAGCTAACAGAACAGTGGCTGTTTGTTCCCAAACTGTGCTTTCAGGAGTGGGAATGGCCCATTGATAATGTGCCTCTGAGCACATAGTGAGGGATGTGAGTCAGCTCTCTAGAGTTTTCCAAATGTGAGACTATGGGAAGTTGAAAGAGCTGAATCTGGAATGTGTTTGAGGAACTTCTAGCACACATGTCTAGATAGACTGTAATGAGCAAAAGGGAAAATGACTGGAGATGAGGGCAGTGTGTGGCTGGTGGAGTCCTGACATATAGGTCACACGTTGCTTATCAAGACCATTTAAGCTCATGCTTTCTTTCCAAAGGAGCTGAGAAACCAGTGGGGAGTTTTGTGTGAAATAATGTCATTATTTAACTCATTTTAAAAGTGGACCACTTTGCTTACAATGTAGAAGATAGACATTATCAGGGAGGGGCATGTGCTGTTATACTCAGGGTTATAATACATGACAGTATAACAATACAGATTAAAATTATCAAAGATAAAAGGTGGGTAGGAAGAAAATTCAGGAGTGACATGAAAAATGCTAAATCACTCGACCTAATCCTGTGAGCCTTTGAAAGTGTCTAAAGTTAAGAGACAAAAAGCAGAAATAGCAGAGGTGCTCTCCTGTCAGCCTTAAACAAACTACCATGTCATAGAGAGGGCCACCTATCAGGAAACAGCGTGCTGACTGTGGGAGTGGAGGGCCTCAGTCCCACAAACACAGGAACTGAGTTAACTCACAACCAGTGAGCTTGGATGAGTCCCCCCAGTGCCCAGTGAGACCACAGCCCTGGCTGATTTCATTCAGTCTTGAGTCCCTGAGGAAAGGACCCAGTTAGGCTCTTCTTGGACTCCTTATCCCTGGAAATGGATAATATGTGCTTATTGACTTAAAAAAATTGCTGTTGCCATGGCTGGTGTGGCTCAGTGGAATGAACACCAGCCTGTGGACTGAAAGGCTGGCAGTTCCATTCCCAGTCAGGGCACATGCCTGGGTTGCAGACTAGGTCCTCAGTTGTGGATTGTGCAAGAGGCAACCAGTCAGATATTTCTCTCTTTCTCTTTCTCCCTCTCTTCCCCTCTCTCTAAAAATAAATAAAAATAAATTTTTAGGGAAATTGCTGAATTTTCCCAGCAATGATGTTTGCCAATATGTGTGAAGGATTTCCAACTGGGGAAGCTTACCCAGCTGGTGTCTCTAGCCCCCTAAAGTCAAAAGGTTGCAGTGCTGTCCCAAGCCTCAGGAACACAAAAACAGGCCACAAATCACGTCATTCATATAAACTGTCTGGCATGGCCTAAGACCTCAGACATAAAGAGACACTTCTATCAGGCAGGATATTCCCAGGAATCAGAGGTCACCTTCCAGTAATCAGTCAGGGCACCTCCTGTCTTGGAATGTGCAGGGATGGTGTGACCTTCTGCACAGTTAATTGAGTTACCGCTTTACTGCATGTTGTCCATTTTCCTCTATGTGGGAACATAGGACAGTATGTTCTAGCCTCTGCATTGGTTGTGATCTTGATTATAGTTTTTGTCTACATTTGAGATTGGTGCTTTGGGTAAGTTAGATTGCTGCAGAATGATGAAGAATGGCAAGTTTTTTGAATATGAAAACCCTCAATAGTCTGTTATACTTCTCTGGAAATCAGATGCTGAGGATCCACATCCTTATTCACCATGGATTTGTTCAGTACACCTGAGTTTCCACATGTGCACCTGATCACAATACTCAATGTTTGCTTTTCTCCCAAGGGCTTACTGACTTCCAAAACTCCACACGTGCCTGCATGATGGTATTCACACTATTTTCAGATAAAATCTATTTTAAGATATCTATATTGAGCCCTGGCTGATGTGGCTCAGTGAATTGAGTGCCAGTCTGAAAACCAAAGAGTTGCCAGTTTGATTCCCAGTCAGGGCACATGCATGGGTTACGGGCCAGGTCCCCAGTAGGAGGCATGGGAGAGGCAACCACACATTGATGTTTCTCTCCCTCTCTCCTCTCCTTCCCCTCTCTCTAAAAATAAACTAAATAAAATCTTTTTTAAAAAGATGTCTGTATTCAGCCAGTTTCTTTATATTTATATTTGGATAAGTAAATTATCACCTTAAACTTTGTTTCATAATACACTCTAGATTTTCCCCTTACTGTGGACTTCAGTAATATTGCTCATTTCCTTAACAGGCATTCCATGTGCCTAGTGGCTCAAGCCACATTGTTCCTAGAATAATACTGAGTCCTCACTCTCATTAACCTCTTCCTGCTTCTGCCACTGAGCCCATTAGTGAACTTTGTCTTGTTTTTAAATACACAGTGGAGTAAAAGTAGGTTTACAGTTGTGAGTACATGAAACATGGAGTTTATTCTTTTATTATTTATTATTGTATCATTTTCCATATAAACAACTGTAAATCTACTCTTCTTCATCCCATACATCCTGATTCCCTCCACCTCTTACATTCCATTGTTCATTTAACCATGTTTCACGGGCTGCAGTTGCCTTTATTACTTTGCTTCAGGTGTATATACGTAAAATTATTAAACCTGGTTGTCTCACAAATTTACTCAGTTCTGACACTGTCTACATAGAAATAGTATCAGACCCTACATGTTACGAGTTCAGTCCTATAAGATTGCCCCCACTTCAGATGTCAATCACAAGTCCAAATTGGCACCATTGTGCTTCTGACCAACTGGCTGTAAATTAGAGGTTCTCATGACCTCCTCCTTGGATTCAGTTAGTTTGCTAGGTATCTCACAGAACTCTTCCTTATGTTTATTACTTTATTATAAAGGCATCCTTATGTTTATTAGTTTATTATAAAGGATATAGATGAATAGGTATGTAGGGCATGATCTGCAGGGTTCCTTAATACAGGAGCTTCTGCCCCATGGAACTGTGGTGAACCACCCATGGGACACATCATGTGATCACTAGCCCAGGAGCTGACCAGATATGGTTAAAAGTTTTTATAGGGTATTAATCTCTAGGCCTTTCCTCATTTTCCAGAGGTCAGTGAGTGTGGCTGAAAGTCCAGTCTTTTAATTAATTGGTGTTTCTAGTGACTAGCTCCTTCTCAAATCTATGTGGGATCCCTGTGCTAAGTCACCTCCTTACCATAAAATTGGCTGTTACTGTAAGGTGTTTTTTTAAAAATTTTATTTAGATAGAGGAGAAGGTAGGGAGAAAGAGAGGGAGAGAAACATCGATGTGTGAGAGAAACATTGATTGGTTGCCTCTTCCTTGCCCCCAGCTGGGAACCTGACCCACAAGCCAGGCATGTGCTCTGACAGGGAATCAAGTTGGCGACCTTTCAGTTTGCAGGCCAGTGCTCAATCCACTGAGCTATACCAGCCAGGGCTGTTATTGTAAGGTTTTGTTGTTACTGTTGTTTTAGGACAAATAATACTTATATCATTTAGGAAGTTACAAAGGTTTTACAAGCTCAGTGTCAAGAACTATGGACAAAGACCAAATATATTTTACAGTTATTTCACATGAAGTCTTTAAAAAAAACAGTTTTGTTCCAAACTAGGATTATGAGATATTACAGAATTATTCACTGTCCTCTTCTTTCCTAGAACTCAGGAAAGTTGATGATCCTCTGCAGTGTCACTTGCAAAGTCGAAGCATTCAAAAGAGTGTGGAACCATGCCTTGAACATAATATGTTTGCAAATATTGTTAATCAGAGCGAACGTCATTTCCGATTAAAGCAAAATCATATGTTTGAGATATGTGAAAAACCTTTAAAATCAAATTTAAGTTTTGAAAACCTGAACAGAAACTGTAACTTAAGGATGTCTGTTGAGTTGAATGGAGGTGGGACATCCATTCTGCATGCTAACCATGAGCAATTTTACACTGAAATGACATTGCATGTCAGTTCCAAACCCATCAATAATAAGTCCCAGGTCATTCAGCAACAGAGAACTCTCAACAAGGAGAAAGCCTATATATGCATTCAATGTGGGAAAGGTTTCATCAAGGTATCTGAGCTCACTGATCATCAGAGAGTTCATACTAGAGAGAAACCTCATGGGTGCAGTCTGTGTGGGAAAGTCTTCTCCAGAAAGTCCAGACTTACTGAACATCAGAGAATTCATACAGGACTGAAGCAGTATGAATGCACTGAATGTAACAAAACCTTCTTCAAGACATCACAGTTCAATGTACATTGGAAAACTCACATGAAAGAGAAACCTTATACCTGTAGTGAATGTGGGAAAGCATTCATAAAAAAGTCTCGGCTCATTTATCATCAGCGAACTCATACAGGAGAGAAACCGCATGGATGCAGTTTATGTGGGAAGACCTTTTCTACAAAGTTTAGTCTCACTACCCATCAGAAAACTCATACAGGAGAGAAACCTTATGTTTGCAGTGAATGTGGAAAGGGCTTCATTGAGAAAAGTCGTCTTCTTGCACATCATCAAACTCATACAGGAGAGAAACCCCATGGATGCAGTCTATGTGGGAAGACCTTTTCTAAAAAGTTTAATCTCACTGCACATCAGAGAACTCATACAGGAGAGAAACCGTTTTTATGCAGTGAATGTGGGAAAGGCTTCTCAATGAAACATTGCCTCATTGGACACCAGCGAACTCACACTGGAGAGAAGCCCTATGTATGTAGTGTTTGTGGAAAAGGCTTCACGATGAAGCGTGATCTCACTGTACATCACCGAAGTCATACTTCAGAGAAACCATATATGTGCAATGAATGTGGGAAAGGCTTCACTGTGAAGAGTCGTCTAGTTGTACATCAGCGAATGCACACAGGTGAGAAACCCTATGTGTGCAGCGAATGTGGAAAAGGCTTCCCAGTGAAAATGCAGCTGATTGTACATGAACGGACTCATACAGGAGAGAAACCTTATATATGTAGTGAATGCTGGAAAGGTTTCACAGCTAAGTGCAATCTCATCAGACATCAGCTAAAACATACAGGAGAGAAGCCCTATGTATGTGGTGTGTGTGGAGAAGGCTTCGTGGTGAAGACTGATCTCACTTTACATCAGCAGTCTCATATGTAAGAGAAACCATGTATGTGCAGTGAATGTGAGAGGCTTCCCCATGAAGAGTCATCTCAGTGTACAGTGGCTCACTCATATGGGAAAGAAACCTTTTATATGCAAGGAATATGACAAAAGCTTAATTGAGAAAAAGCATGATTATTGTACATCTGTGAATTTCTATGGAGAGAAATTGTATATATGCAATGAATGTGGAAAGGGCTTCACCAGGAAGAGTACTTTAGTTGTACATCAGTAAGCTCATACTGCAGAGAAGTTGTACAAATGCAATGAATGTGAAGGCTTTAGGAAGAAAATGTGTCTCATACAACATCAGAGATTTCTCTCAGGAATCACTTTCTTTGTATGTTCTCAATGTGGAAAATTCTCATTGATCAGAAGTGACTTTATTACATATCAGAGAGACCCTGTGAAGGTAACACATATGGGAAAGTCTTCACTACAAAGATAGGAATCAAACATCAAACAAAGCATACATGAAAGAGACCCTATAGTGGAGAAGCTTTTGCCCACTTGCCAATTCTTGGTAAACATGAAAATTCATAGGTACTTGCTTTGGGGAAAGCCTGTTGCTAGTTGTAGGCCCTCAAGATAATAGTATGCAATGAAGAATAACCATGCAAAAAAGAGAGAAAAAAATAAGTTAATGTAAAGAATGCGGTACTGTCTTTATTGATCAGTCACCGTATTTTGCTGTGTATAATGTGCACCCACATTTTTGTGCATGTTATACACAGGCTTATACCCATTATAGTACCCATGGTACGTAATCATTATACCCATTTATGATGTGCACCCTGTTTTCCTTCAAAATTTTGGGCAAAAATGTGCATTATACACAGCAAAAATGGTACATTATATTTCATACCCCCAAAATTTGCAGAACAACTCAGATACAATCAGCTTGGTGCAAATATTTTAGGGCATTATATGTCTAAACAGTGTATACTGAGATAAATCCTATACATGTGACAAACTGGGAAACTATTATTGCATGTACACCCTCTCATGTGATCAGAGATCATGAATAAATGAATCAATGAATATTTCTAATTGTGAGAAAGCATCTGGCCAAAACTAAGACCTCAGGAGATGTCAGTTCACACTAGAGAAATTCTTTCCTCTGGCAGTGAATATGGCATGGTTTGCAGTAATTTATGTTGCCTCATTATTTACCAGGAAGTTTATGCAGAAATAACTCATAAGCACATTCAATTTGGTGGTCTTTAGCAAAACCTCGGATCATTTAATGAACAAAAGAACCCTTGAATGAAAGCATTCTGTTCTAAGCTCAAACAGATAATGCACCTCAGAAGCAACTGGAACAGGATACCTTCAGTCATATTTCTACTTGCCTTGCCATTCATCAATTTTATGTTTTAAACAGTGATAGTTACTCTCATCATGTATTAAATTTTAATTTATACAACACAGGAGTGATCTATGCCTATTTCATTATGTGATTCTACATCTTTTTACCCCTAAGTTTATATGTTTTACAATCCTTGTAGTACTTGAAAATAAAACAATATATTCATTTCATTAGTATAACAACATGTATGAATGTATTTAGTCTGTTAAGTAGTAACAAGTGGTTTATTAAATGTTTTTATAACTTTTAATTTTAAAGTAAGTTTAGAATTACAAAAACAAAATTTTTAGAAAATTTTAAAATGCCCTTCAGGTAGCTACTCCCAAATGAAAAACTTTACATAGTCACAGTTCATACCAAAGAGAGGAAAGTGAAATTGTTGCAGTGCTGTTTACAGGATTTATTTGTATCTCCAGTTTTAACATGCACTCTTTATTCTTTATTTTTTTAGAGAGAGGGCAAGGGAGAGAAACATCGATGTCAGTGAGAAATGTTGATTGGTTGCCTCTCATAATGCACCCTGACCACGGACCAAATCCACAACCTAGACATGTATCCTGATCATGAATCGAACCAGTGATATTTTATTTTGTGGGATGAGGCACAAGCAACTGAGCCACACTAGTCAGGAGACACTCATTTTTGTTTGGTTTTTATATGTAGTTTTAAGAAATACCACATATGTAGGTTCTTGTAACCAACACCATATTAGAAATTCAGAATTTTTTGTTATCACAAACCCTCAGGCTATTCACCATCACATATTTTCACTGACCCTAACCCTTGCCATCACATGTCTCTTGGTATCGGTAATATTATCATTTATAGAATAATAAAACTCATTTATGTTCCTTTTGAGATTGACTATTTGACCTTGTGAGATGTAGAAAATACATACACACTGGTCTCTGTCCCCAGCTTCTGGCACAGAGCTCCTTAAACTCTTGTAAATTCCTAAGTGGTAACAGCATTGGGAGCATCTTTTGTTCTGTCAAGGTGACTGGTTGGAATGTTCATCTCCACCCCACACGTCTGGAGATGGGTGAGGGCAGAAATAGAGTTGATGATTAACCATGCCTGTTTGAGGAAACCTCCATAAACGTACCAATAGAAAGTGGGTTCAGAGAGCTTCAGTGGGTAAACACGTCCAAGTCTGGGGAGAGTGATGCACCCCAGCTTCATGGGAACAGAAGCTCCTGTGCCTGGGACCCTCACAGACCTCAAACTCTATTTCTTCATCTGGCTGTTATCTCTAACCTTTATGATGAGCATTTTATTCAGATGTGTATTAGCTATCACTGAATTTATAGAAAATGTCTGATCACATGTTCTGCCTAATCCTATGAATTTTGAGAATTTAAGAAAAGTGAAACAACGAAGGTGCATGTTGGAATTTTATTTGTGGCTTTTTTTGTTTTATGCAATAAATTTTTTATTTTGGAATAATATGTTCTAAAATTTCTAATGCTATGCACAAGGTAATGGACCCTTAATTTTAGCCCACACTATTAACATTTTCTATCACTTTCAGAAGTCCAGACATTTAATAATAGAATTAAGTCCTTGCTTTGTAGTGTTCTCCCACTTTCCAGGTCTGCCATCATGGGGATACTTTGGTTGGAACAACACTCCAGGGAGACCAGATGGCATCAGGATGAAAAGATATTTGGAATCCCAGGCTCAGTGCAGAGTGAAATAAGAGAGCATTGATCAGACCCCCATGCCCTGGGTCAGGCACCCTGGATTTAAATTCCAGATTTGCAAATTTTGCTGGGAGTCACAGGGAAAAGACCCCTCCCTCTAGTCTGGGCTTTAGTTTTTTTTCCCCTGTAAAATGGGTACAAGGTATGTCTCAGTTTCTGAGCTGTTGGAGGAGGACAGTACTATGGTGCCCATTTGTGGTGCAGTGGCTGTGTCTCCAGCTTGCCCGAGCTGTGGCAACTCCCACTTCCACATGCAGAGTCATTCTCAAGCCAGGTACCTCTCACCCAAAGCCAATAAGCACCTTATTTGGGGAAGTATATTTGATTAAGAAATAGGGCTTTTAAAAAGGAAGGCAGCAGGAAGGAAGGTACTGTAGGCACTGAAGTCTCAGGGTGGGGTTCCCACCAGGGAACACCTAGGTGACTCACTAGAACTCCCAGAATCTCAGTTGGCTAATTGTGACATGCATACTGCTGATGTTGGCACTTACTTTGCCTTCTTGAGGATTAATAGAAGTAAGAAACTGAATGCTCATTGCCAGGATTTTGTGGTTTGCTTTTTAAGCATTTTCCTCTTCTAATACAACCTGGAGAGTGGAAACTAATAACAAATTGCTGGGAACATGCAGAATTAGAGAAATTAAGTAGGTTCTCCAAGTTTACATGTCAGACAATTTGTCAGGTTCAAAAGCTGGATTCCAACTTGGGATTCTGACTCCAGAGCCAGGGACAATCTGTACCATGTATCTGAAGCCCTCGCTGGGGCAGGTACACTGTGAGGCCTAGGGAGGCCCAGCTGAAGCTGCTTTACCATGGTGCAATTTTCATGATTTTTCTCTTTTCCCCCTAACATCTCAGAGCACTTACCCTCTTCCCCCAGTGCATCATCATCTGTCCACTTCAGTGGTTTATCCAGGGGAACCTCCTTTGAAAGTGAGTTTGTCTGCCTTTCCTTTGATCCCAGCATGGACTTTAGCCCTCAGCAGACCTCAGTAATGGCTGGGTTTCTGCACCTTCACCCACCTTTTGGGTGCCAGGCTATGATTCCATTTACTTTGGTGAGTTTGATGCCTCAGTTTGACTCTTCAAGTGTTGTTCATATGTGGCACTGACATTCACCCAGCAGGAGAAGGCACAACTGGATGTGAATTCTGGGACCTCATGTTTGAAAGTGATGCTGAAGACCTACAGGATCTGTCTCATTGGGCAAGTGCTCATCGCTTTTTTATGAAAGGAACCCACTGCCCATGTGATCTGTCATCTATATCCCTACTGACTGTATGAGACAATGGTGCTCATCATGTCTGCCCTTCAGTCCTGACCATATTCTAGACCCACGCCCTTCTTTCCAGTTTTATTGTGTGTATACCAGAAATCTCTGGGTTGAAAATAGTGTTTTTGAAATACTGAGGAATTGAGAAAGGAAATGATTTATCCTTTGTCAAGTGATTCATATTTTTGTTTCCTTTGCTGTATCCCTCTATTACACCATAAGCCTCTCTAAAACAGGGACCTTATAGTAAGGTGTCATATATACTAACCTGTGTTCCCTCCAAAATTCTTATGTCGATATCCTAACCCCCAGTACCTTAGAAAGTGACTATGTTGGGACATAGAGGCTTTAAGAGGAATTAACTTTAAGTGAGTTTATAGGATTGGGGCCCTAACTCTATGTGACTACTGTCCTTACAAGAACAGGAAGAGACCCCAGGGATGTGTGTGCACAGAGGAAAGACCACGTGAGAACACTGTGGCAAGACAGCTCATCTCCAAGCCAAGGAGAGAGTCTTCAGAAGAAATTAACCTGCCAACACCTCCATCTTGGATTTCTAACCTCCAGAACTATAAGAAAATAAATTTCTGTTGTTCAAACAAACAAACAAACAAAAATAGTATTCTTGAGCACCAACCTCACTGTAGTGCTCAGCCCACTGGGCCACATCTGAGCCAAACTACTCAGGAACCTCACAGAGACTCCAGCTGAGGAGTTGTCCTGGATCGAAAGCGTCAGAAACTAAAAAAAATTAAAATGTGTCAGAAACTTTCAAACTTCTAAAACCTGCAACATCCTCAGTTTGTTAGGATGGCAAAAGATGATCCGAGACGGACACCTTGATACCAGCTGCAATCTTAGAAATGGGGTGGGGAAGGGCTGGAGTGGGGAAGCCCTTTAAATTTTTTAAAACATTATTATGTTTTTAATTCTAACGCAAGGATATGTTTTTTATTTTAGAGAGGGAGGAAAGGAGAGAGGAGAAAGAGAGAAACATCAATGTGAGAAACATCCATTGGTTGCTTCCCATAAGCATTGGGACCTGGGATTGAACCTAGGTATGTGTCTTGATCAGGAATTAAACCTGCAAAATTTTGGCATATGGGATGATGCTATCTAACGCTATAGGTAGCGTTAGGGACTTGAGCAGCCTCCCCAACTACATTTGGCCGGAAGGAGCCAGACGCCAGATAGCCTGAATCAGGAAATAGCCAGGTGGTCAGAAAGAGCGGATCCTGTAGAAAGGAATCCAAAACTTGCAGGTAAAGGAAGCCCGTGGGTGCACCAGAAACAAACTTGCCCTGATCAGACCGGTGATCTCCAATGGGGGCGCTAGAGGGCACTTAGCCCACTTAGTGTATTTTGGGGGTATATGACCCAGGATGCACTCCTTTAGTCCGCTGGGGAAATACAGGATCCTGACTTAGCAGGGCAGAAACTACATTACCCAGAATTCTGGGCATAAAAATGCCACCGCACTAAGCCAATGAAGGCTCAGAATAGGCGTTTCCGGTTGGCCACTTTTGTTGGGTGGGACTACAGTAGTCCTCCTGGCGGGCGTTTCGTCTTGTCAGTTTTGTCTCAGGCGATCAGGAGGATCTTGTCTCTTGTCCCACAGTCCAGTTGAAAAGGCCCAAGAGTGGTGGTCCCCACTACACAGCCACAGGTCTGAGTCTCGGCGACGTCGCCCAGGAGACCGGTGCCAGGCCCAGGACTGGGGCCGCCGTGTCCGGGGCCTCTTTCTAGCCTGCAGCTCCCGCTATGCTCCACCCTCAGAGTTCGATGGCGGCGGCCACGCTGAGGCGCCCGGCACGGGTGAGTACGCACCCCCCTGGCCCTCACCCCATCAAGCCCTACAGCCCCGGTTGCAGGGCGCCGGGCACGTCCTGCAGCTCTAGCCCCGGCGTCCAGGCCAGCGGGGCCCTCCCAGGTGACATGGTGTGATGGCGGTGGCAGAGTGACAGGCAGAGGAGCCTGTGTAAACACGTGCAGAGAACGCTTAACGGGAGGACTGGGGAACCTGGGGTTCTCTGTCTGTAGTAAACAGTCTGAGGGGAATCACCTCTTGACTCTGCGGCAGAGGGATGATGGTACGTTCATTCTGAGGGTCCTTGGAGCCGTGGAAAGTTGTGAAGGAGGGACACCGGTTGGGTTAGCATTTCCAGCTTTTAAAACCCTGCTCAGAGAGAGAACAGACTGGAATGGGCTGATGAGGACAGTGAGACATAGGGAGTTGGGTCCTTGTGCAAGGTCACTGGGCTGCTTAAAGGCAGCCGTGAAGACTGATCCCAGAGGATAGACAGCGTGCCGGAGGTCGCCAGTCTCCAGGCCTGGGCAAGGATAGAGGACACCTGCTTACCTGGAGCTGAATGGTGGTTGTCTGCATCTTTCCACAGGTTTTGAAGGATGAAAAACCACTTATTTAAACAAGACAAGGAAGGACAGAGTGTCCAAGGCCCTCCCTGGTGGTGACACAACCACATAGTGATTGGAATTGTGGTGTCTTGAGACTCTTCCCTTGGTATTTTTTCCATCTCTTGGATATGTAGACTCGAGGAATACTCCCAGACCTGTGTCCTGAGTGCAGGCGCAGGAAACGTGAAGGTGCTTGCATTGGTTTACAACAATGTAAACAGATGTGGAAGGTTTACCCAGGGAGAGTCACCAGCATGTGCAAGTGCTTGGAGGCCATGCCACTGAGCTGGCACTAGGTCCCACAGGTCTCTCCTTTTTTTGTGTGTTTAAAACAAAGAGCAAGCAACTCTATAATCAGATCTGTAAAGTGGCCAACTGATCATTTATGTGCCTGTTTTGGAGAGAATGAGGTATTTGGATGAGAGGAAGGAGTTGTTCTTGCCTGGGTTTAACAGGCTCCTTCTGGCTGCTCAGGGGTTAGATAGAGCAGGAGGCAGGAAGGCAAGGAAAAGGTACTGCTGTAACCCAGAGGAGTTCTGATGGACCAGAACTGTGTCCACGGGATTAGGAAAAAAGTTTGGATTCTGGGTCAATTTTTAAAGAAGAGCCGAGTGGACTTCCAGACTGTGTAGGTGATGCAGAAAAAGGGAGGAGTTGGGGATGACTTTAGAATTTTTGGTCTTAGCAGTTGAAGTGATGGGCGCTCCATCAACTGGGCTGGGGAGGTTGGTGGTAGGATAATTTTTCTTGGGAATATCAGAAGTTTGTTTTGGCCCTGTATAGAGTCTCAGAAGTTTCCAGACTCAGAAGAGACCAGTGAGTAGAGGCATTTGGTGGGCAGCTGGATACCCAGGTATGGAAATGTGAAGAGGGATCAAGGAGGGAAATATCCAAAAGTTGTTGCTCTTGTGTGCATCAGTGTAGATCTGCAGTGATGTTTAGGACTGAGAAAGGCTAGGGTGCCTGCCCAGGAGTGGTTTCCCATCCTTGTCACTTGACTGGGGTTGCTCACAACCCCACAAACTCACTAAGCCTCACAAACACAGGTTAGTGAGAGGAGTGATAGTGGCAACAGAGTGAGAAAGAGGGTGATGTGTGGACATAATAGTTCTGAAGGTAGAAGAGTGATTGAGAAAAGATGAGTTTGTGGACTAAGCTCCTGCTTATTTACTACCATATAGATTAATTGGAACTTTGTGGTACGCTTTGATGGGGTATGGAGTGTTTCAGTCTTACTGGTAGATGACGTCTAGGGCAAATGTTGTCACTTTTGAGTGTCACTGTGTCTAAATAGGAAACAAATCAGACAGGGCACTTATGGAAGTTTTAGTGAGAGAGGATGGTGTGGCCTCTGTAGTGTAGAAGTGTCAGGGGGTTATTCATATCTGAAATTCACAATGTGGTTCTGGGTGGTTAACGTTGAAACAAAGATCAAAGGCAGGCAAGAAGGCCTTCAGAGCCTCATCTGAGGCTTTATCTAGCTATGGGATCTATCAGAGGATTGCAGTTGTACTAAATCACTTTGAAATATTTGAGCACTCTCTGGACACCATATGCAAAGTACATGGGCGAGTCCAGAGAGATCCCAGTGGTATGGAGCAGGAAGGTGGCAGAGCTGAGGGAGTGAACCAGGGTTGTGAAGATGTGAAGGAGATAAACATTCCATAATGGTGTGTACAACTAGAGTAAGTGTGAACTGATGGTCCTGGGGACCTGGTGTGAAGATATAAGGATGAAGCATGTTTGGCTGTGTCTTGGAGGCATGATTTGTGGGACTCAGTGATATTGCTTGGCAGGAAGGATGAGGCTCTGCAGGCATGGCCCAGAGCTTAGATGGCATTTATTTGCCCCCCTCTGCCCCCCGCTGTTGCTGCTGAGGGTGATAACAGTGATTAATGGGAGACCTTGTATGTCTTCTGTGGTGGCAAGCCCTGGAGGAGGATGAACATGGGAAGATGTGTGAGGAGGAGGATTGTGGGTTCTCAGAGACACTGTTCTTGTTTCATTTGTATTAATCCTGACAGGTCGGTGTGACCTTGGAGGATGTGGCCATCTACTTTTCCTTGGATGAATGGCACCTCCTTAATGAAGCTCAGAGATGCCTATACCTGGATGTGATGCTGGAGAACTTTGAACTTATCTCCTCGCTGGGTAAGACACTCATGCTACACAGTGACCTGGACTTGGCTTTGCATTTCCTTCTGCCTGCCTTTCCCAGAGGGTGTTCTGTCCTTACTTGTGGACTGTGGGCACTGCTTGCTCCCCCAGTTTTCTGGCCGGTTACTGTTCTTTGTAGGGCTGGTTTGTTTGCGCTGACCTCTTCTATCCTTGTAGTCCCATACCCGCTGTACTGAACCCACAATGGGCAGGATTTGAAGTAGTCTTGCAAGGAGCCTAATGGATTCCTCCATGACTAGTGAGGACAAGCATATTTTTATATTTCTGATGTTCATTTTCATATGTTCTTTTGAAAAATATCTGTACATCCTAAGTCCATTTTTAACCATATCTTTTATTTTTACGAGTCCTTTAAATTGTGTGTGTGTATATATATATATATATATATATACACATATACATATATATTTTTGAAGATTTTATTTATTCATTTATTTATTTTAGAGAGGGGAAGGGAGGAAGAAAGAGAGAAAAACATCAGTGTGTAGTTGCATCTCGCACACTCTCTACCAGGGACCTCGCCCACAATCCAAGCATGTGCCCTATAGTGGGAATCAAACCAGCGACCCCTTGGTTCATAGGCCAATGCTCAATCCACTGAGCTATGCCAGCCAGGGCTGTATATTTGATATATTAACTTCTTTTCAGATACAGGTACATGTCTTTTTGTATTTGCTTAATTGTGCTTTGTATATATTGTGTTTTTTTTACAAAATTGGTTTGTAGAAACCCTGCATTCTCAGTAAGTCTATTGGTGCCACTTTTTGAGCAGTCTTAGTATATAGTTAGTATTTTTAGCAGTCAAGTATTTTTAATTAAGCTGTGTACATTTTTAAAAGATATAATGCTATTGTACCACTAAGAGACTACAGTATAGTATAACCAGAATTTTATTATTCATTGAAAATCAAAAAATTTGTATGATGTATCACAGTGCAATATTCCCTCCATTGTGGTGATCTCACCCGAGCTCACAGCATCTCCAGTGGTTAGCTGTATATTTTCCCCATCCTGGTAGCGGTTGCATTTTCTTTTTTTTTTTTTTTAAAGATTTTATTTATTTATTTTATTTTTAGGGAGGGAAGGGAGAGAGAGAGAGAGAGAGAGAGAGGGAAAGAGAGAGAGAGAAAGAGAAAGAAAGAGAGAAACATCAATGTGCGGTTGCTGGGGGTTATGGCCTGCAACCCAGGAATGTACCCTGGCTGGGAATCGAACCTGGAACACTTTGGTTCCCAGCCCACGCTCAACCCACTGAGCTACGCCAGCCAGGGCAAGCGGTTGCATTTTCATTCTGTTCTTTTTTGTTTTGCTTTGCAGAAGCTTCTTCATTAGGTGTAGTTTAGATTGTTTATTTTTACTTTTGTGGCCTTTGTGTTGGTGTCATATCCAGAAAGTGCCAACATAAAATCATGCAGCTTTTTTTCCAGATTATCTTCTAGGAGTTTTAGGTATTTAGCTCCTACATTTAATTTTTAATCCATTTTTAGTTCATTTTTATGAATGGTGTTAGTGCGATCCTGTTTTATTTTATATGTGAATGTCCAGTTTTTCTGACAGAATTCATTGAAGAGACTATGCTTTCCCCTATACATGTGGTTTTTGTTCTATTATGTATTGTTTTTTTCCTTTACTAACTTTGTCCTCTTTTTCTTCTTGTTCTTCTCATTTTCTGAGGTATAAGGTTAGGGTGTTTATTTGAAGTCTTGTTGGTTAATGTAGGCATTCATCTCTATAAAATTTGTGCTTAAAACTTTTCTGCACCTTATACATAATCATTGATGGCTTGTGTTTTCATTTATGTTTGCTTCTGTATTTGAATTCTCTTTCTTTAAAAAAGATTTTATTTATTTCCAGAGAGGAAGGGAGGGAGAAAGAGGGAGAGAAACATCAATGTGTGGTTGCCTCTTATGCGCCCCCTATAGGGGGCCAGGCCCACAACCCAGGCATGTGCACTGACTGGGAATAGAACCTGCCACCTTTTGGTTTTCAGGCTGGTATTCAATCCACTGAGCCACACCAACCAGGGCTGAATTCTCTTTTGATTTTTCCTTTTTTTTATTACCTGTTAATTTGTCAGGAGTGTGTCATTTAATTTCCACATATTTTTAATTTTTCAGCTTTTTTGACACAAATTCATTTCTACATTCATACCATTGCAATCAGAAAAAGATACTGTACCTGGCCCTGGCTGGCGTAGCTCAGTGGATTGAGCGTGGGCTGCAAACCAAAGTGTTGCAGGTTCGATTCCCAGTCAGGGTACATACCTGGGTGGCAGGCCATGACCCCCAGCAACCTCACATTGATGTTTCTCTCTCTCTTTCTCTCTCCCTTCCCTCTCTTAAAAAAAAATAAATCTTAAAAAAAAGATAATGAAAATTATCATTTAAAAAAGACAAAAGAAAAAGATACTGTACCTAACGTGACCTATGTAGAGACTGTTCCACACACACTTGAGATAAATCTGTATTCTCCTGCATTTGGATGTGATGTTTTGTATACATGTCTATTACCTTTGCTTGTTCGAAAGTGTAGATTATTTCTTTTCTAAGATTTTATTTATTTATTTTTAGAGAGAGAGGAAAAGAGGAAGAGAGGATAAAAACATCAGTATCTGAGAGATATGAATTGGTTGCCTCTCTCACACCCCCAGCTGGGGATCTGGCCCGCAACCCAGGCTCGTGCCCTGACTGGGAATCAAACCCACAACCTTTTGGTTCTCAGGCTAACACTCAATCCACTGAGTCACACCAGCCAAGGCTAAAGTGTAATTTGACTTCAATAGTTTCTTCTTGTTTTTTGATCAGAATGATTTACTAATTGTTGAAAGAAGAATATTGGAGTTTCCTACTACTTTTGGGTTGCCTTTCCTGCCTTCAGATATGATGATACTTGCTTGATATAGTTAGGTGCTCAGATGTTGAGTGCGTAATATTTAATATTTAAAATTGTTATATCCTCTTTAAGAATTGACTCCTTTATCATTCTATAAAGACTGTTATCTCTTGTGACAGTTTGTGTATTAGTGTATCTTGTCTCATAGAAGTTTAGCTACTCTTTTTCTCTCTTAGTGTCCATGTGTATGAAATATTTTTTCCATTTCTTGACGTTCAGCCTATTTGCTTCCCAAAAGTGAAGTGAGTCTTTTATAGGCAGCATATGTTGCATTTTGTGTTTGTATCCCTTCTTCCACTCTTGTCAATTTTTTTAGTTTATTGGGGTGACATTGGTTAATTAAACTGTATAGGTTTCAAGTGTACAACTCAGTAAAACATCACCTGCATACCACAGCATGGTTCATCACCCAAAGTCAAGACCCTGTCCCCATTTATCCCCCTTTTGCCTGCTTCCACCTCCTTCCACTTCTCTTTTTCTCTGGCTGTCAGTATACTGTTATTCATGTCTCTGTGTCACATATATATTTTTTTTCTTAATTCCTTCACCATTTTTTTACCAGCCCCTTAAACGCCTTCTTCTCTGACAGCTGTCAGTTTTGTGTATTTATGCTTCTGTTTTATTTCGTTTGTTAAATTGTTGATTAGATTCCACATATAAGTGAGGTCATCTGGTATTTGTCTTTCTCTGACTGGTTTATTTCACTTAGCGTAATAATTTCCAAATCCATACTCTGTGTTTTGACTGGAGAATTTATTTAAGGACCTACTTTTGTTTTCCGGCTCTTTTGTAGTTCCCTTGTTTCTTTTTTTCTCTTTATGTCTTTTATAATTTGATAATTTTCCTAGTGGTATGCTTTGATTTCTTTCTCTTTTGTATATCTTTGTATAGGTTTTTGTTCATTGTTTCCATGAGGAGTGTATAAAACAACTCATACTTTTAAAAATCTATTTTAACCAGATAAAAGCTTCCATTGCATATAAATATTTCACCCTTGCACCTCCTCACACCACAGCATTTTATGTTTCTGATATCACAATTCACATCTTTTTACTTTGTGCATCTATTAACAAATTGTTGTGACTATTGTCATTTTTAATACCTTTTTTAAAGATTTTATTTATTTTATTTTTAGAGAGGAAGGGAGGGAGAAAGAGAGGGAGAGAAACATCAATGTGTGGTTGCCTCTTGCATGCACCTACTAGAGACCTGGCCCACAACCCAGATATATGTCCCAACTGGGAATCAAACCAGCAACCCTTTGGTTTGCAGGCCAGCACTCAATCCCTTGAGCCATACCAGCTAGGGTTCATTTTTAATACTTTTAATTTTTATCCTTTATAACAGAATTATTTATTTTATATTCCACCAATACAATACAGTACTGTTAATTTGATTCCATTCTCAGTTTTACCAGTGAGTTTTACACTTTCCTATGTTTTTGTATTTTTATTTAGTAACCTTTCCTTTTAGCTTGAGGAATATTCTTTGGCATTTTTAACAAGTTAGAGTGAGTGGCAGTTTATTTCCTCAGCTTTTATTTGTCTGGAAAGCTTTTTATTTCTTGTTTCTGCAGGACAGGTTTTCTAGTTATAGTATTATTGATGGCAGTTGTTTTCTTTTAGTGTTTTGAAGTAATCAGCTGGTTTACTTATAGCCTGAATGGTGTCTGCCAAGAACATTTTTGTTGTTATGGGTTTGTTTCCTTGGGTGAGGGGAGTTTCTTTTCTTTTTGTGCTTTCTAAATACTCTTTTGCTTTTTTTGACACTTTCATTAAATGTGTCTTGGTGAAGTCCTATTTTCATTGAATCTGTACAGGGACCTATGAGAATCATGAACTTGGATAATCATATATCTGATTAGATTTCAGGAGTCACTCTTCAGCTTATTTCTTTAAATAAAATTTCTATCTTTTCACCTCCCTTGCTGTTTTTCTCCTCGTTTCCCTTCTTTTTTGCGCTCACTCTCTGTTTTGCTCTCTCACTCTCCCCTTGTTCTGGGACTCCCATAAAGCAAACATAAATTAATTTGTTGGCGTTCAATAATTCAATTGGGCTGTCTTCACTTGTTTCTTCTTTTTTCTCTCCTACATGGATGATTTCAAATGATCTGCCTTAGACATCATCTGTTCTTTCTGCTACTTGATCTTGTGTGATTTTGAAAATTTTTTTTGCATTTTTTCACTTTATCAATTTTATTATTCAACTTGAGAATTTCTGTTTGATTCGTTTTTATGGTTTATGCCTTTCTCAACTTCTTTTGTTCCTGTATTGGTTTAATATGTTGAATTCCATTTGTGTTCTTTTGTAACTTACTGAGGTTATTAAAGTTAAGTATTTTGGTTTTATTGTCTGGCTGTTTGTAGATTTCCGTGTGTGTGTGTGTACTTGGGTGTGTGGTATACAATTATTAGAAATTTATGATTTTCTTTTGGTAGTTTTTGTGTTTTTTGTATTTCTTTTATTTTTTATTTATTAAAAAAAGATTTTATTTATTTATTTTTTAGAGAGAGGAGAGGGAGGAAGAAAGAAAGGGGGAGAAACATCAATGTGCCAGAGAAACATCGAATGGTTGCTTCTCACACAGCCCCAACTGGGGACCTGGCCCATAACCCAGGCACGTGCCTGACTGGGAATCAAACCAACAATGTTTTGGTCTGAAGACAACACCCAACCCCCTAAGCCACACCAGTTAGAGCTCATATTTCTTTTAGTCTAATGTTGATGTCTATACATATGATGAACCAGTTTCTCATTGCAACCCTATTGACTAATTCTAGTTAGAGAAAAACCTCCACTAGAAATGGAAATGCAAGGGTTCTGACTGGGTGGGGTTTTGTGTTTCAAGCTTGAGATAAGTCACAGTAGCCTTGTCACTTTGCTGTTCCATGAGCTGAGGTCAGAGTAGTGAAGAATGTAGGGGTCTTTACAAAATCCACTGTAGGGGTCAGTGGATTTTTCCTCAATGGCAGCATTGGCTTATGGAGTTTTAGGTGTATGCACTCCCAGTAAAATGCTGATCTCATTTTCTGCCATTGCAGAGGTTGTGGCCAAGGGGATTCCTCTTGGATTCCATGCCTATGAACTCTACAGTGTACTCTGGTGTGTAAATTTTGGAGAGTTTTCAGATGTTTCAGAGCCTCCGAAGGATTGCAGCAACAAAGTGTACCTGGGTTTTCCATAGAACAGGCCATTAGGGTCTACTCTAGCGCAAGCAAACTGGGTGACAGAGCTAGCTTCCACCCTTGTTTTAGACTCTAGTTGTTTCCACACATCTTTGCACACCTAGTTTCCACATGCATACTTTCTATGCAGTTTTCTCTGTTTTGCTTTCCTGCGTTGCTCTTTGTCTTAATTGGACTCTTATTCCTTTAGCCCATTGCTGTATTTGTTGGTGTATAGCTGTGTACTTGTTCTTGGAAGGGAGATGAGTTCTGTTCTCCTGCCATCTTGCTGACATCACTCACATAGGTCTTTTTCCTGTGGTCTGTTTTGTGTTGCATTGTCCTACCATAGCACTGGCTCTTCATCTCTTTAGTTTCTTTCTTAGGAATTGTATCCCATGTAATGACTCAATTGGGTATTAAGGGGAAGAATGTTTTGTCATCACAGGAAGGACACAACTCCATCCATGGCTGGGTGGGCTTAGAGGGAGTCTTACCTTGGTCAATGACTACTGGTGAAGATTGGATGTTAGCACTTTTTTAAGGTCATAACTGGGAACCCAGGCTGTAACAACAAGTTTTGTTACCATTTCCAGTGTGGGCACTCTAATCTACTTGTTTTTTTCTCATTGTTGACACTTTACAAACCAGTCAGTTCTAAGAATTATTATTTCTACTTAGACTTCCAGCTCATGAATAATCTTCACCTTTGTAAAGCCTGCACCTCAACCATGTCACTCACAGGTTTCTCTATACTGCTCCTTGACTGTGATCCATGTCTGCTGTGCATTACAGTGTGCACATATCTTTATATTGACATTGAACAGGATCTGTTCTGCTGCAGTTGATTTTTGTGGCTTTTGGTACATTCACATTATTCTGTATAGCCGCATGTCACCAGCAGAAATGGTCCTGCAGGAAGCCATTGGCAGACAAAACACTTGGAGACCTTGCCTTTTTTTCCTTGTGTTCCATCCTGTGCTTGTGAGGTTTCTACCATTTACTGACCTTAAGGGTTAAGCAATGTACAACAGCCGTTTTCTCAGAGCCAAACTCACTTATCTTGAAATCATTCTGTATTATCTACCTAGATGTGGCAGATGGACATTTATGATGAGATTAACCCTTCCCTATAAGATCCAAATATACTTCATTAGCATTTCTTTGTGTTCAGGATGTTGCTGTGGAGCAGAGGATATGGAGGCATCCATTGAACAGAACGTTTCTGTAAGAGTGTCACAGGTAAAGAATCCCAAGGTGTCTTTATCTTCTCAGAAATGCCACCCCTGTGGGAGTTGTGCACCAGTTTTGAGAGACATTTTTCACTTGGTTGAGCAGCAGGGAATACAACACAGCCAGAAACTGTTGAGGTGTGGGGCATGTGCAAAATATTTTTATTTCAGTGCAAATTATCACCAGCGCCAGGAGCAGCACCTGAGAAAGATGTCTTTTGTATGCAGAGTGGACAGAGTCCCTCTGGCAAAAAGCAGCAATTTTCACATATCAAGGAAAACTTTTATTGCCAAAGACGTTGGGAAGAACTCAGAAAATCTCCAGCAAAAAGCTACTCAAATTAGGAATAGGCCAAGTAAAATTTCTCTGTTTGGAGTAACTTTTCAAGGAAGAAAAAATCATCACACCTGGAGGGAATGCAAGAAAGCCACTGTTCGCAAGCACAGTCTCTTACAGCACCAAGGTATCCATAATGGAAGAAAGTGTTTTGTGTGCTCTGAATGTGGAAAATATTTTACCACAGTATATGGCCTCCGTTGTCATGAGCGAGTTCACACAGGAGAAAAACCTTATGAGTGCAGTGAATGTGGAAAGTTTTTTACCACAAGCAGTAGCCTTGGAAAACATCGGAGAGTTCATCCTGGAGAAAGGCCTTATGAATGCAGTGAATGTGGGAAATCTTTTACAAGCAGTCCAGGCCTCCATTGTCATCAGAGAGTTCACACAGAAGAAAAGCCTTATGAGTGCAATGAATGTGGGAAGTCTTTTACCAGTAGCAGTAAACTCTGTTATCATGAGAGAGTTCACACTGGAGAAAGGCCTTATGTGTGCCGTGAATGTGGGAAATCCTTTTTCTTTAGGTGTCGCCTCCGTTATCATGAGAGATTTCACACTGGAGAAAGACCTTTTGTGTGCATTGAATGTGGAAAATCATTTACCAATACGAGGAAACTTCGTTTTCATGAGAGAGTTCACACTGGAGAAAGGCCTTATGAGTGTCGTGAATGTGGGAAATCTTTTACCAGTAGCAGTGGCCTCTACTATCATCAGAGAGTTCACACAGGAGAAAGGCCATATGAGTGTAGTGAATGTGGGAAATCTTTTCAAAGGAACTCTGACCTTCGTCGTCATCAGAGAGTTCACACTGGAGAAAGGCCTTATGGGTGCAGTGATTGTGGGAAATCTTTTACCAGTAGTACTGGTCTTCGTTATCATCAGAGAGTTCATAAGGGAGAAAGACCTTATGAGTGTCGTGAATGTGGGAAATCTTTTACCAGTAGCAGTGGCCTCTACTATCATCAGAGAGTTCACACAGGTGAAAGACCTTATGAGTGCAGTGAATGTGGAAAATCTTTTGTCCATATCGGTAACCTTCATTATCATGAGAGATTTCACACTGAGAAAATGCCTTATGAGTGCTGTGAATAGAAAAATCTTTTACCAGTAGCCATGGCCTTCATTGTCATTAGAGAGTTCACATAATACCAAAGTTTTTCTGAGTGCAAAAATGTGGAAAATCTTTTACCCTTGTAGCCGTACTTTTGATTATCAGAGAGGTCACGCACGAGAAAGGCCTTATGAGTGCATTAAATGTGGGAAACCTTTTACCCAGTAGCTGTGGCCTCTTTTACCAGAGAGTTCATACTGGTGAAAGGCTTCAAGCATGAAGTAAATGTGGGAAGTTATTTAGCCATAAAATTATGTCTCTTGAGATTGAATAGTTCACACCCTGAAGTGCTTAGATTTTAGGGAGTGTGTTAGTGTCTTGTTCAGTGCAATGACACTAAAGGAAACTCTGAATAGCCATCCATCTGAGTTGAACTTTATACAAATGTTCCCAGTGTGAACATTTGTCATGAGTTTCATGTTTAAGTTTTAAAGAATCTAACAAATTATGTTGTAAACTGACTATAATTTTTTGCTTTCTTACCAGTGGTGTGTGATAGGTCCATTTTTGCCAACCTACCAAACTGTTGATTTATTTAAATTTTATTAATTTTAGCTTTTTAAATAAGTATATTGTGTTTTCTTTTTGCTGTTTTAATTGCATTTTCAGAAGGATTCATGACAGACATTTTTAGTCATGATAAAATGACTAAAAATGCTCATTATGATGAATATTTAGTACTGATGTTTTTAGTAAAATGTGTGCTCACATGATTTGCCTATTCTTTTATAAATTTGAGCTATTCTCCTTTAAAAAATTGAACAGTGGAACAACAGATATGTTACAATGTCATTCATTTTAATTGCTTGAGTAACAGACATAACTCTTACTTTCCAGAATAATTGTTTTCAATACTGGAAAATTTAAAAAATTTTTTGGTATACATAATGCTGTAGGTACTTACCATACACTTTGAAGAATCTGCATTAATACACTGCATGATTTTTATAAGTTCAAACGTTTAGTAATATAATAAAGACTTGCTTTTTAGTATTCACCCATTTTTGTGGTCTGTCATCTGGGGTTGGTTTTAAAGCAGGACATGAAAGTGCACTGGGTGGTATGAAGATGAATGGGTGTTTGCTGAACCCCAGAGCACTCCCAGAAGTGAAAGAGAAGCAATTAGTGATCAGACTCCTTATACCTGTGCTGTGCAAGCTGGGTTTAAATCCCAGATCTTCACCAGTCGCCATGATGACAGGCAAGGGATCCGCTCTCTGGGTTTTGTGTTTCTCTTGTGGAAATGAGGGTAAAGAGCAGCCCTTTTCATTGGCTATACCACCAGCCTCCACGTGTGGGTGCTAGCCACAGGCCAGACTCCCCTGGGGCCTTCTACCCCAGATGCTTGTGAAAAATAAATGGAGCTTCTCAGAACCCACCACTCTGCTGCAGTCCACAAAGACCCCATTACATGGAGGTATCTTAAGGGCACTGAGGTCTCAGTGTGGATTCCCCTTGAGGGAATCTCTGGATGGCTCTAAAACTTTCTGAAACTCACTTCACTGATGATATGACAGTATGAAGGTGCTAATTATGGCTCCTGTGAGGATCCATAAACGTAACAAAACACTGGAAATGTACCAGTGCTAGTATGCCAGAGTTTGCTTTTTGAGTGTGTTTTCTTTAATTTTTACAACATCCTGATAATTTGAGGGGAAACCAAGGATTAGAAAGTGAAGTGACTTTTCCAAGGTCACACAACAGAAAAGTGTCAGATTCAAGAGGCTAAGTTTGAACTAGGGAGTCTGGCTCAAGAACTGGGGACACTGTCTCCATCCCGTGTGAAGCCATCAGCCCTGGGTGGATGGCCAGGGAGGCTCAGCTGCTGCTGCTGTTTGCCTTGCAGAAATTATCATCATGATTTCTTCCTAATTCCTTTGATATCCCAGAGCACTCATAGTCTGCCCCACAGTCTTCATGGGAACACCATCTGTGTCATCTGCAGTGGTTTCTCCAGGGCAAACTTCTTTGAGCCTTAGCCACACTTTATTTCACCTTTGAGCTGAGCACAGAGCTTGCCACTAAGGAGACCCTGGTGATTTAGCCCTTTACCTACGCTTTGTGTGATAGGCTTGGATCCCATCCACTCTGGTGAATGGGATGCCTCAGTTTGACTTTTTAAGTGTTGGTACAGGGCTCTGACCTTCATTCTGAAGGAGTGGGAACCACTAGATGCGTTCATTGAGGCATTATATTCAGAAGTGATGTTGGAGACCTGCAGGATCCTTATCTCATTGGTCAAGTACTCACCACTATATTAAGTAGGGAACCTGCTTACCATGAGATTCTGTCCTCTTTGTTTATACTGGCTGGATGAGACTATGCCTTCTCTGCAGTGCTATGTTCTAGACCCATGTCCTCTTTTCCAGTCTCCTTGTGTCTGCACCAGGGATCTTTGTGGAGGAACATAATAATTTTGAATACGAACCCTCACTGGGCACTACAGTGCCCAGCACACTCTGGCCACAACTTAGATCCTCACTCCAGATTCCCTGAGAAGGGAGCCAGTTGTGCAAGCCAGTGTCCCCACAGCCCTGTTACCAGAGTCGTGGGTGGTGGGCTTTTCTCACAGGAGAGGGTGAGTATTGAGCATTTTTGATGAGACATTTGCCATCAGTGCTGTCTTAGTATCTTCCTAAAGAACACAATCCCTTCAAAAGGCACCAAGTGACGTGCATGGATGCCCTCTGAAAACTGACCCCCTTTCCCCTTGTTTCTGTCTCCCTGCTGCAGTAGAATGTCTTGAATTGGTGCTGAGTTCTAAAGTTTTTCTAAGGGTTAGTGATTTTTCACTTCAGTAGAGGGAGCAGTTCTGAGCAGGCCCTGTGAACTCTCTGGAACTTGAGAACATTATTTTGATATCAATGTATTTTCAAGATAACCTATCACTGTGGCAAGTCAAATTGGTTTTCCCAGCCAGAGAACAGACAGAAATACACTTTTCAAGACACAATTGTTAGAAGAAATACTAAATGTAGGTCAGTCATTTTAAAGAGAATAACCATGGTCACAGCTGAGGTCCCCAAACCACAGATTGGATGTCAGGTTAGTGCAGGCACATTCAAACTCCACTCACTGAATTCAAATATTGTCTGCATCCTTTAGCTCTCAGATTCTTTAAATGCCAGATTATCTCCATATTTGCCTTCTACAATATTTTATTTACAGGTCTTTTAGGTGTGTCTTACTTTCACTTAAGTTTAATAGGACATCTTAACACCCACCTTCATCAAAGACATGTTAGTAAAATGCTCCTGTAGTTTCATTTTGTAACTCATACTCTGAAAAGGTAAAAAATACACATCCAACAATTGCTGTAAAAGCATTAAGGTTCACTCAAAAACTTAATAAAATACACTGTCTTCATAGTCTTCACTTCATAGGAAGCAAAGCTTTTAGAATGGACTTTAGGAGGCCCAGTGTGTTCACTCCGTGATGAGAACAAAAATGCTGCAGACAGCTGTCAAGGAATCACGGAGGGGAGATATTAGGCAGCCCTAAAGCAAATGGATGTGTGTGCACAATGCCTTCCAGTTCCTCCAAATATGTCCCTTCTGACTTTCATTCAGCATTTGTGTTCCAACCCCAGAAAATAATTGTTTTTTCCGTAACATTTTTTACTGAGTATTCTGAGATGTGTTTTTTTTTTCTTTCTAAAAACATAACATGTGTCCCTGGCTAGTGTGGCTCCATGAGCCAAGTACTGGCCTACAAACTGAAAGGTCACTGGTTCAAGTCCCAGTCCGGGTACATGCCTGGGTTGTGGACGAGGTCCCCTGCTGGGTGCAAGTGAGAGGCAACTAATTGAAGTTTCTCTCCCTATCCCTGCCCCTCTCTAAAAAAGTAAATAAAATATTTAAAAAAAAGAACGTGTGCATGGTGATAGCAGTTATGTACCAGATTTACATTTGGTCCCAAGATGGCCACAATATTTGCATTCTTGGACATGTGGAAAGTCAGCATTTGAATCTGAGATAAAGATTTTGGATTCAACGATCTAATGTTTTCATCCAAAACAGAAAGATTATTTCACCTATAAATGCAGTGACAGTGTCTGTATGGGGAGTGGAGATTGTTTCTGGAACAGAGTTATAGAGTTAGTAAAATACAGAAAGATTATCAGTGTTGATGAACAGAACTTTACAATGAGCATTACTCAATAGCTAGAAGACAAAAGGTCCTCTGAAGCCTGAGATCAGGTAAGTCTCAATGGTGGGGGGGATTGGGGGCGTAAATAAAGGACACTGAGTTCTAAGAGGTGAGAGAATTTACTTGAGCCCTTGGCTATGCTGGAAACTTGGCCACCATGAAATTCTTGTTTCTAGAAGGTGTGAGTTCTTTTTATTCATGAGAACTTGAAGAATAGTGAGGTGAGAAAGCTACAGTAAGGTACATGCAGAAAAACTCAATAATTGAAGGGAAGCCATGGTATCGTGTTTCAGGGCTTCGACAATCATTAACTAATTATCTGCTTCAGGGAGCAGTGAATAAAGAAATGTATTCTCAGGCAAGTTTGTTCAAAGCCATTATTGGAGTAGCCAAGATGTCACAAAAAAGATTTTATAGTAAATTATAAAGTGACAGATACTGTGGAAATGTGAAGAGGTAGCACTTAGGAATTTAGGAGCACAAATTTAAAGGAGGAGGAGAGAAAACAATTTGGGTACATTGTGAAGATGATCCACGGACAAAAAAAAGCCAGTACAATGTTCCTGTACCAGGAGCTTACCTGAAGTGTCAAACTGCTCCTCTGACCACTGTGCCAATTGCAGGGTGCTGGAGATATTTTCTATTTTGATTTAGAAGTGGTTTTTAGCCCTGGCTGGTGTGGCTCAGTGGTTGAGTGCTGGCCTGCAAATCAAAAGGGTCACTGGTTCAATTCCCAGTCTAGGGCACATGCCTGGGTTGAGAGCCAGGTTCCCAGTAGGGGATGCACAAGAGGCAACTACACATTGATGTTTCCTTCTCTTTCTCCCTCCCTTCCCCTCTCTAAAAAATAAAGGCTTAAAAAAAAAGTTGTTTTTAATTTCTGTTAAGTTTTAGATTCTAACTCTCCTGTTACATGTCTTAGTTCCAGTGTTTTTCATATATTGGTTCTAGTGTTTTTCAAATATTGTTTATATTTCAGTATATTTGCTTTAAGTTTTATTTTTTATTTTTGCATACTTTAATTTCAGAAAACACACAAAACAATACACAGCATCCAAACCCCATGTCAAATGTGAGAAAGGAAGGCTTGAGGCCCCTGTAACCTGCCTTAGGCAGAGAGGAGAAAAAAAAAGTCATTAACATCAGCAGAGTGAACCAGGTGGGCTAGTGGAAACTTTTACTCTGTTTTGATGTGAGAGGCATCCTCATCACCCTCGGGGGGTGGGGGAGTGGGAGGGCACATTACATCAGGAACAGCAGCACTGTGATTTCTACTTTCATTTTATCTTCATCAGATACCTAGGCCTAGCTTGATTGTATGGTAGATGCAGCTGGAGTGAGTCTGGGGCTTTTCATGTGAGAAACCAGAAGAGAGCAGCGCAGTTTCAAACAGCAATAGCACGAGGCCTTGAAAGCCTTGTTGTCTGCCTCCGCCTTCAGCTGCAGAGTCTCCACAATGGGGTGGTTGGGGTTGATTCTAGGTGTTTTTTCAGCCATTCTGTAGCCCAGTGTTGAGTTATCCCAAAAGGCTTGGGCTTTCATGATATGCTCCATGTTAGTTGTCCAACCATAGGTGCTAGTCACAATGCAGCAGGTGAAGACAAAACCCAATTGCAGATTACCACCTCCTCAACCTTCTTATCCAAGATTTCTTTTAGTAGCTTCCAGAGGTTCTCAAACTTGGCCTTGCTCTTTTCCATTTTCTTTGCTTCATCTTCAAGCAGCTCCAGGCCCTCCTTGGTAACAGACCAAGCTCTTTCCATCAAACTCCTTGAATTGTTGCACACAGTATTCATCAATAGATTCCATCATATATTCTACCTCAAAACCACTTCTGCACTCACTCCATGAAAGCAGAGTTGGGAACTTGTTCTTTGCTCTCACCAGTGAGGTAATAGATGGACTTCTGGGCTTCCTTCATATGAGAGATATATTCCAAAAAAGATGTTACTTCATCTCCAGACTGGAAGATGTGATAATGTAGAAGCTTAGAAAGGCATTGCAGATTAGTCAGGCATTGCAGATTATGAATTAGGTTTTTAGGGAATGCCTTGTAGAATTTCTTACAGTTCTTGTCTTCTGCCAGCTCAGAGAAGAGCTCAAGGCACTCGTTACAATGGTTTTACAAATAGCCTTCAAGATTTTGCTCTGCTGGAACATTTCTTAGATTTTCAGAGGCATATCTTCAGAGTTAACCACACTGTGGATGAAATTGAGATGCTCTGGTGTCAACTCAACCCTTCACGTCTGTCCATGATGAACACATGGCAGACATACAGAGTTTGATATTCTTGTTCTCAAGGAGATCAAAGGGAGCTTGATGGGATGAATAGCAATGGCCTGAATTCCAATTGACCTTCCACAGAGAAGTGCTTGCCTGCCAACTGATCTTCCCAGTCATTGGTAAGGCTCTTATAGAACTCTCATATTCCTCCAGGGCTTCTGGTTTAAATGGGCTTGGTCTTGTTAAATTCTTCATGATCAATGTATATCTCCTTAATCTTTGTTTCCTTTTTCTTTTCCGCTGTAGCATCCTCATCTGAGACCACAACTTCAATCCTGAGTTTCTCCTCATCATCTTTATCTTCTTTCTCCCATTTCTCTTCTGCTTCATAATCTCTGATTACTTCCTCTTGTTTCTTCTCCAAATAAAGGGGGATGAAATAACTTGGGAACTGTGAGTGCTTTTTCACCACTTCTTTGATGCACCCCTCCTCAAAATACTCTCATCTTTAAGGTGGAGGATCACTTTGGTACCTTGGCCAATGGGCTCACCATAGTCAGCTTGCATAGTGAAGGAACCCCCAGCAGAGACTACTGGGCATATTGCTTAGTGCTTTGTGATCATAACCACTGTTTTTGTCACTAGGTGGGCAGAATAAAATCCAGCACCAAATTGTTTAATCATGGAGCTGTCTGCACTAGTATGAAGAGCCTCCATAACTGCTTTCGTACTGACTTAGCAGTAGTTCCCTGATTATTTATGAGATCAGCTTTGGTCATGCCAATGCCTGTGTCCAGAGTCAGGGTGCATTCCAGGACATGGGGATGATGTTGATTTTAGGTTCTCATAGTGTATCTTGTCCAAGGCATCAGAAGCATTGATCAACTACTGAAGGAAAATTTCCTTGTTGGAGTAGAAGGTACTGATGATGAGAGACATGAGTTGGGCAATTTCTGCCTGGAAAGCAAAAGTCTCCACATCCTCCTCTCTGTGGTGCACTTCCTCAGGCATCTTTAAAAAAATTTTTTTTAAAGATTAATTTATTTTTTAAGAGAGGGGAAGGGAGAGAAACATTGATGGCTTGTCTCTCACAAGCCCCCAACCAGGGGCCTGGTCTGCAATCCAGGCATGCCCCCTGACTAGGAATTGAACCAGCAATCTTTTGGTCTGTGGGATGACACCCATGCTACTGAGCCACACCATTCAGGCCTTGAAGGTGAAGATGCAAATATGAGAAAAGGGTCTAAGCTTGGTTCACACCCCGCAAGCAGTATGTGAGGGGGTGCTCAAGAATTGCCTTAAATTTGAATAAATGAAAAGTTGTTGCCAGAGTACTATTTTTTTAGATTTATTTATTTATTTTATTTTATTTTTAGAGAGGGAAGGGAGGGAGAGAGAGAGAGAGAGAGAGAGAGACATCAATGTGCGGTTGCTGGGGGTCATGGCCTGCAACCCAGGTATGTACCCTGACAGGGAATCAAACCTGCGACACTTTGGTTCACAGCCGCACTCAATCCACTGAGCTATGCCAGCCAGGGCGCACCAGATTACTATTGATGTTTAACTTTTACTGCATATATGTACATTTATGATTTGTTAATTATAATGTGATCTTGAAGTCTGGGGTGACTTTTCAAAGAAGAAAAAATTATTACATCAGGAAAGAATGTAAAGAAGTTGGCGGCAGCAGAAACTTGTTCAAAACCAGTGTATTTGTAGTAGAGACCTGTTTTCTGTGCTGTGAATGTGGGGAATATTTTACCAGAATCTATGACCTCTTATCAGAGAGTTCACTCAGGAGAAAGGTTTTAGGAGTTCAGTGAATGTAGGAAATCTTTTACCACTAACACTGCTTTACATAATCATTAGAGAATTTACAGTTGTCATTGCTGAAAAATCCTGCCATAACCAATGAGAACCCCTGCATTCTTTGTTTTTGTGACCTCAGCTTATGGAGCACCAAGGAGGCTAGGTGGCTGAAACTGTCTTAAGAACAAAACACAACACCCTAACCTAGCCAACACCCTTAATTCCATATGCAGATAAACCTTGTTCTGAAGCCAGAATTGGTCCATGAGGTTGAATGGAATAACTGCTTCATCAAGCGTGTAAACATTATCACAAAATTAAAACAAATACTACAAACGAGGACACCACCAAGAGAACATAATAATTTTCTACTAATCGATACCAAACAAATGGAGATCTACATACAGCCTGGTTAGGGATCCAAAATATTTTTTAAAAAGGTTCCTGAGCTACAAGAGAACACAAATGGAGCCAACATAATGAAGAAACCAATATAGAAACAAAGGGAGAGTATCAGACAGAAATTATAAAAAAGGAAACCAAAATTCTGAAGTTGAAAATTACAATGAATGAAATGAAAAATACAATAAAGAGTATCAAAAGCAGACATGAAAAAATCTCTGATGTCAAACACAAGTTATTTGAAAGCATCCAGGTGGAAAGAAAAAAAAAAGAGGGAGGTTAGAGGGTGGAGAGATTGAGCAAAAAAGGAATAAGGACTCATGGGCATGGACACCAGTGTGGTGACTGCACTGGGGAGTGGGCATAAGGAGACCAAATGATAATGGAAAAAAAATACAATAAAAATTTTAAAGAGAAATAAGAATAAATTAAAAAATATAGCAAAAATATTAGGTAACACCATCAAGATAACCTATATTTGCATCATGGGAAGCCCAGAAAATGCTGGGTTAAAAAAAGGAAACAGAAGGGAGGAAGGAAGAAAGGGGTAGAAAATTTATTTTATTTTTTAAAAGATTTTATTTATTTATTTTTAGAGAGAGGGACAGGGAAGGAGAAAGACAGAAAAACCTCAATAAGCTTTTGCTTATTGTTGACAGTTTGCCAACTACTCAGCTGTAATAGTTAGCATTTGTATTCAGACTTCCAGCCCATGGATAAGCTTTACCTCTCTAAACTCTGAGTCTGAAACATTTCCTTTACAAGTTCCTCTTTATTGCACTCCAACCATGGTCCATGCCTACAGACCCTTGGAGTACACACGTACCATTATATTGACCTTGGACATCATATGCTTTAGTACAATTGATTTTTATGGGTTTGAGTTCATTTCAAATTATTCTACACAGCCTCACATCAGCAGCAGGAAAAGGTCCTGCAGGAAGCCACTTGCAGAGGGACAACTAGTAAATCCTGCCTCTCTTCTTTGTTTCCCATCCTAAGCTGGTATCATTTTCCTTGGTGGGGTCTCTGCCATTGACTGACCTTTAGGGTCAACTAATGTATAACATTCATTTCCTAAGAGTCTAACTCACTTGTCTGAAAATCATCCCAGAGTGTCATGCCTAGGTGTAACAGATGGACATTTGTGATGAGATTACCCTTTCCTTATAAGGTCAAGATGTCCTTCACAAGTGTTTCTTTTTTCTGTTGTTATTTAGGTTATTGCTGTGGAGCAGAGGATGTGGAAGCACCCTTTGAACAGAATGTTTCTATAGGAATCTCACAGACTAAGAATCCCAAGGTAAGTTTGTCTTCCTGGAAGTGCCACCCCTGTGAGAGTTGTGCATCAGTCTTGAGGCACATTTTCCACTTGATTGAGCAGCAGGAAACACAACACAGCCAGAAACTGTTGAGATGTGGGGCCTGTGCAAAATGGTTTGATTTCAGTGCAAAGTGTCACCAGCACTTGACACAGAAGGCTTTCAGAAGAGGTGTGGATAGGATCTCACTTGCAAAGGGCTGCAATTTTAATGTGTCCCAGAAGCTTTTTACCTGCCGGGAGGTTGGGCAGGACATCCTTACCAGCTCAGTACATCTCCAACAACAAACTACTCATACTAGGGACTGGCCAAATGAAATGTTGATGTCTTGGGTGACTCTTCAATGGAGAAAAAATTATTACACCAGGAAAAATGTAAGAAAGTTATCAGCTGAAACCACACACCTGTTCCAGACCAAGCTGTTTGTAGTCAAAGACAGTGTTTTCTGTGCATGAAGGTGTAAAATATTTTACCAGAATCTCTGGCTTTTATTATCAACAGAGAGTTTATGCAAGAGAAAGGCCATATGAGTAGAGTGAATGTGGTAAATTATTTGCCACTTTCAATAATAACCTTTGTTATCACCAGAGAGTGCACACTGGAGAAAGACCTTATGTGTGCAGTGAAAGTGAGAAATTTTTACCAGTAGCTTTGCTCATTGTTATCATTAGACTGTTCACACTGAAGAAAGGCCTCATGAGGCTGTGCTACAATGTCTGGAGTGTCAGCTAAGCCTAAAAAGGGAAATTGCACCTTCAGGGCCAGTCCCAGAGGGCCTGATCCATGTCTATAGCATGAGGCTCTGCCTGTTGGCCAAGAGCATGTTCCTTGTCCTAAAGACCAAGGAATGAAACATGAAGTCATCAACATCAACCTAAAAAATAAGCCTGAGTGGTTGATTAGGAAGCTTTATTAGAAGTAAGAATTAGGAAGACTGCTTTGGCTTAAAAGAAGAATTTCGTAAAGAATTCAGTAAGCTGCACGAGGTTCTGACCAATAAGAAGAATACCTTCTTTGGTGGCCATTTACTTTCTATGATAGATTACCTCTTTTGGCCCTGGTTTGAAGGGCTGGAAGCTTTGGAGTTAAATGAATGTGTAGACCACACTCCAAAACTTCAGCTCAGCCTTGAGGGAAGATCCTGCAGTATCAGCTGTCCTCATTGATGTGAAGACCTTCCAAGGTTTCTTAAATCTCTACCTACAGAATAGCCTGTAGGCCTGTGACTTTGGGCTCTGATAGGGGTAGGGATCAACATTAAAGTTATGTTTGAACCCTGGCTGGTGTGGCTCAGTGGATTGAGCACTGGCCTGCGAACCAAAGAGTCATTGGTTTGATTCCCAGTCAAAGCACATGCCTGGGTTGCAGTCTGGGTCCTCAAGTGGGGATGTGTGAGAGGCAACTGCACATTGATGCTTTTCTCCCTCTTTCTCCCTCCCATCCCCTCTGTCTAAAAATAAATAAAATATTTTAAAAATAGATATGTTTGATCTTTTTCTTCACTAAATAATACCATGCTTTTATTTAAGAAAAAAAGCCTTGCCCTGGCTGGCGTAGCTCAGTGGATTGAGCGCGGGCTGCGAACCAAAGTGTCGTGGGTTCGATTCCCAGTCGGGGCACATGCCTGGGTTGCAGGCCATGGCCCCCAGCAACTGCACATTGATGTTTCTCTCTCTCTCTCTTTCTCCCTCCCTTCCCTCTCTAAAAATGGATGAATAAAATCTTAAAAAGAAAAAAAGCCTTAGAAGTGTAGTCAATGTGGGAAATCCTTTACAAGGATTTGTGGCCTTCACTCTCATCAGAGAGTTCATGGTGGGAGAAAGGCTTTATGTGTGCAGTGAATGTGGGAAATCCTATACCAGTAGCCATAACCTTTTTTATCATCAGAGAGTTCACAGGAC
Organism: Phyllostomus discolor; assembly: GCF_004126475.2. Taxonomy (NCBI): domain Eukaryota; kingdom Metazoa; phylum Chordata; class Mammalia; order Chiroptera; family Phyllostomidae; genus Phyllostomus; species Phyllostomus discolor. The sequence goes on from NC_040914.2 coordinate 22,885,723, forward strand.
AGAGGCTTTATGAGTGCAGTGTATGTTGCATATCTTTTAGTCACAACTTTATTCTTTCACAGCACATGAGAGTTCACACTGGAGAAAAGTCTTAGATATGTAGGAAATGTACATTTTCCTTATTCAGTGTTAACACTGTAAGAAGCCCTGTGAAGCCCCATTTGTCTGACTTGAATCTCATACCTCCAAACACCAACAGTATGGAGATTATTCATAAATTTTAATAGTGTAGGAACCATCTGTGTCTATGGTGCACTATGTAACCTGTCCAAGACTCTTGCCAGATCTATGTCATTGCACATTTTTGTGGCCAAAGCTATTTCACCTTTAGCACCTAGCAGGTTTCCACAGTTTGTATCAGTCACCGTACTAATGTGCTCACAAAAGCAAACTTTTTCTTCTGATTTGTTGGAGAAAATTAGTACACTGAACTCTTAGGGGATCTGCAGTCCCTTCACTCTGACTAGTTGCAACATGGACCTGACCTAGTGTTGGCCCCCAGAGAACATCATCTGAGTTCAGCTGGCAACTTGCAGAACTGCCTTTTTCAGGGATGTGCTTTCCCCACAGACGTGAATATTTACAGTATCAAAGTTACTAACACAAGATCATCCACGTCTGTGTCTTTTTCTTTTTTAAAGAATTTATCTATCTATCTATCTATCTATCTATTTAGGGGAAGGGAGGGAAAAAGAAAGGGAAGCATCAATAGTTGGTTGCCTCTTGAGTGTCCTCTATGGCAGACCTGGCCGACAACCAAGGCATGTGCCCTGAGTGGAAATTGAACCAGCAACCCTTTAGTTCACAGGCTGGCACTCAATCCACTGAGCCACACCAGCTGGGGCTAGATGTAGATCACAGAAAAAATCTGCTAAGCATAGACTGGTGTCAGGTCAGTTTCAGGCACAGTTCAAATTTCACTTACTGAAGTCTAACATCATTATGATTTTTTAGCTTTGAGATTATTTTGATTATGTTGCTATTTGTGTTTTACAGTATTCTATTGGCCTGTTTTTAAGTATGGCTTTCTTTCACTTCATCTAGTAGGAAGTTTTAACACCCACCTTAACCAAAAACACATAAGTAACATTTGCTTACAGAATCCATTTGTAGTTCATGGTCCAAAAAGGTAAAAAATGCATATTCACCAATTGCTATAAAAACACTAAGGTTCACTCACTTAATAAAACACACAGTGTCAGGCCATTCTCTGATCATTGTGTTAGTTTTAGGGTGCTAGAGATTATTTTCATTTAGAAGTGATTTCCTGTCAGGAGCCGACCAACAGCTGACTTTTGACACAGTCAGGTAGGATGAGACACATCTGCACAGCAGAGGCAACTGTGGCCAGATCTCCTGTCTATCTCTTCCTGTATACCTGTCCCTGCTAGCAATAGGTGGTGGGATTTTTAGATACCTGTGTGTTATAACAAAAAATCTGCATGATGCTTCTGATTCTGCACGAAATGACTTGCTGATCACAGAATAGAGACCCCTAGCAACCCTAATGCTGCCTACTCCCCCCACCTGGGAAGTTAAGGACAAAATTAAACTATGGGCAGACCAACTGCCAGGATGCTGAAGGGAACTGTTGCTAGGAATGTTTCTTGAGCCAGCACTCAAAAGCTTAAGATTTATTAGAACCTCTACCCCTCCCATACCCTGGGCAGGAGTGTAAAGAAGCAAGGAGTTCTAGTTGAAAATAATGATCTCAATACATGGAAATGAATACAAAACATGCCCCCCCCCCAAGATATATAAATCAAAAAACCTAGGCAAAAAAACCCAGTTACCTAACCTAGACAAATCTAACTGTAATGGACAAGAGCTAATTTCTATATAACCTATAAATCACCCCTTGCACCCTTTTAATTTAGACCAATCCCTAGAATCTTAGTAGACACCCAGTTACTAATTGGCACCTGAAAGTTTGTGCCCATATAGCTTCATTGGCTATCTGATTAATGACCCTCCTGGTCAAAATAACCTTTGTTTAATATGGTTGATCTGTGGAACTTCCTGTACTTTTTGGTTATTTCTTTGTTTAACATGACTGATCTGTAAAACCTGTACTTTTTGAAGTTATTTCTATGGTAACCGTTTCTGTTTTAATAATCACACTATACATTGAATGTTGTATAACCTCCACTATAAAAATAAAGATTGATTTTTTTCAGTGAGTCAGTTGGGCCCAAAAAGCCTGGCTGTCCTCTGGCACCCCACCGGGTGTCTCAATTCATTTGCTTCACTTTAGCCGTGCATCCTTCAGGGACCCTGAGACCCTGCCAAGGCTGGACCCCAGGAATTTCCATTTCTGGTAGGTTTTTAGATTTTTTTTAACCCCTGTGTTTCATTACTGTTTTAATGTTTTTCAAATTTTGGGTTATATTTTAGTGTTATATTTACTATGAATTTTTAAATAGAAGCTTGTTATAGAATTATTGATTTTTAATATTCATTGCACATATGTATATCCACACTTGTTACTTATAATTCATGTGATTTTTTAAAAGTTTTTAAAAAACTTTACCTATACATAGGTCAGCTGTCATTACGAATACATACTTAATTTACTCTAAATATTTATAAATATGTTCATAATCTTATCACATTGAGAATGACTGAAACGTCATCTCACCTGCTGTCTTAAATACGTTTGTAAAGGGCAATTTTTTTATCATGATAATTACTATAGCATTTTCAAAATAACAGAAACCAATAAATTTGTCAGGATTCAATTCTCCCACTTTTTCAAAAATTTAATTGATGTTCAAATTACAGGTTTCCATTTAATGTTTATATTATGTATATTAGCTTTTTTTATTTTAAAGGGGTGTATGCCTATATTTTTGTGTTCTATATTTGTCACATACATATATGATGGTGTAAGTAGGACATTTGTGTGATGATATTTTCCAGACTCTAAGGCAGACATACCTCTTTTGTTATGACTCCTTGTATTGGCCTCACAGATAATGTGTTTTCATCAGCAGAAATTTAAGACCCTTCATGATGAAAAGATGACAACTTACTTTAGCAATTTTCAAGTTGTCCCTTCCATAAGTGCATGTTATTTACCAGCTCCCTTGGCACTGGATCGCCGTCTTGCTGTTGAATTGGAATGGGACAACTCTTCATCGTCCCCTTGGACTCTCCGACCCACAGTACCAGAAGACCTGCGTGGGAATGCCGCTAGGCTTAACCAATGAAGGGTCAGAAAAGGCATCTCTATTAGGGCACAATGCAGAGGGCGGTACTTCCGGTGTCCTTACAACCGGCATTTTGTCTTCACCCAGAATCCGCTCAACTTCTTGTTTGGCGGCTCCACATCGCTGGTTCTGGGGACGGAGAAGGCGCGGTAGTCGTGGTCTACACAAAAACAGCAGAGTAACGGATTTGGCAGCGCTGCCGGGGTGACCCGCCCCACGGACCGGACTGGAGCCGCCGCGTCCGGGGCGTCCTTCTCTCCGGACACTTGCGCCCCATTCTGCAAACAGTATGATGGCGGCGAACACTCCGAAGCTCCCGGCTGCGGTGAGTGACCGTCCTCGTCGCCCAATCCCCAACTTCATCCTCACCTCAGTGGACACTATGGCCCCGGGTGCGAGACGCTCTCCAGGTCCTGCAGACCAGGCCCGGGTGGAGGACCGTGACGAAGGCTCAGTGGATACTGCGTGTTGTGGCTTTTGAGGACACAGCAAATGCAGTACAGAGTGGACAGGGCTTTTTCGGATCTGAAATTCCCATGCGGTTCTGGGTGTGGCTGTTGAAGCAAAGATCAGAGGCAGGCAGGGAGGAGTGCATTCGGGGCTTTGCCGGGCTGTGGGATCCATCAGAAAGCTGGGGTTGTGCTGGGTCCTGCTGGAACCTGCAGGCACTCTGGATGCCATAGGCCTAGTTCATGGGTGAGTCCAGTGAGATGGTGGAACAGGAAGGTGGCAAAGCTGAGGGAGTGAACCTGGAATCTGAAGATGTGAAGGAGGCAAACATTCCACAATGATGTCCACAACTAAGGGAAATGGGAGCTGATGGTCCTGGTGACCCGAGTGTGTGTGGGGATTTAAGGGTGAAGCATAAGCCCATGTTTGGCTGTGTCTTGGGGCCATGATCTGGGAGACTCTGTGGAATTGCTTGTTGGGAAGGATGGGGCCCTGCAGGCATGGCCCAGAGCTTAGATGTCATTTACCCTCTGTTCCCCCACTCCCAACCCAGCTATTGCTGAAGGCGATAACAGTAATTACATTGCTATTGCTGAAGGCGGTAATAGTGATTAATGGGACTGATGAGAGCAGCCAGCACTGAGAAACCTGGAAGAGGATGAGTGAGCAGAAAATGTGAAAGGAGTAGGATTGCATGTTCTTAGAAAGACTACCCTACTCTGGTTTCGTTTGTCTCAATTCTGACAGGTTGGTGTGACCTTTGCGGACATTGCCCTGTACTTCTCCAGGAAAGAATGGTGCCTCCTTGATGAGGATCAGAGACACCTGTACCTGGATGTGATGCTGGAGAACTTTGAACTTGTATCCTCCCTGGGTAAGACCCTCAGTCTTGCCAGTGACATGGACTTAGCTTTGCGTTTCCCATGCCTCCTGTTCTGTAGGGGATGCTCTCTCACATGTGGACTGCAAGCACTGATTGATTTTCTAGTTTAATGAGTAGTTGCTTTCCTTGGTAGCCCTGGTTTGTTTGCACTGCCCTTTTGTGTCCCTGCAGTTCCAATACCTGCTGTAGTGAACTCATAGGGAAGGATTTGTGGTTTGTAATGTTGCAGGGAGCCTGATGGATACCACCTTGATTAGCGAGGAAAAGCATTTTCTCCTTCCTGTTGGTCATTTGTACATATCTTTTTGGCCAATGAATCCCTTGTATACTTTATATATTAATTCCTTTTCACATACAAGTACATGTAATTTTGCATTTGCCTAATAGTGCTCTGCAGATATTGTGGATCTCTTTCTTTCTCTCTCTCTCTCCTTTTGTTTCCTTCCCTTTCCGTTCCTTCTTTCTACAAATTCAATGTTTTTGAGAACCCTGCATTCAGCAAGTCTAGTGTCGTCATTTTTCCTGTAGGCTCAGATTCTGATAACCAGTGTTTGGTAATAAACTGTTCTTAATTATGTGGAGATTTATTTGTTTTTAGACAAAGGTATTGCATTATTTATAGCTTACAATAAAGCTCTGACCTGTGTGGTTCAGTAGGTTGGGTGTGGTCCTGCAAAGTGAAAGGTTGCTGGTTCAATGACCTGTCAGGGCACATGCCTGGGTTGTTGGTTGGTCCCCTAGAGGTGCATACCTAAGGCAACCGATGGATGATTCTCTTTCTCACGTGGATGTTTCTTTCCATCTCTTTCTCCCTCCTTTTTCTCTCTAACAATAAATAAATAAATAAAAGCTTTTTAAAAAACAGTGTGCAGTATCATTTAACATAATTTTATTATTCACTGGGAATAATTATTATTATTGAATCTATATCTTGATGCTTGCTTTATTGCAGTTTTCTGAACTGAGCCCACAATAGCTCCAAGTAATACCTTCATATGATTTGCAAGCATTTTTCTCCATTCCTATAGATTGCCTTTTTATTTCATTATGTTAATTGCTGTTGTTTTATCACAAAGCTTTTTCATTTGTTGTAGTTCAATCTTTTTATTTTTGTTTATTTTTTTGTGTGGTGATTTTGTGTGCATTGTGGTTGATAGTGCCAGGTATAATAATGTCTTATATTTTATTAATTTATTTGAGTCCTCTTTCTTTTGTTTTAGTTTCACTAAGGGTTGACAATTTTGTGTATCTTTCAAAAAACAGCTCTTAGTTCTGATACTCTCTTCTTTTAGCTCTATTTCCTTTGTGTTTGTTCTAATATGTGTGTATGTATGTATTTATTTATTTTTCCCTTTGCTAGGTTTGGATTTACTTTCTTGGCATTTTCTGAGGTGCAAGGTTAGGTTGTTTATTTGAGGTCTATTTTCTTAATATAGACATCACTATAAAATTTCCTCTTAGAATTGTATTTCCTGCATTTTATTCATAATCTTTGATAGATTGTGTTTTAATAATTATTTGTACTGTTTGCTCTAAACTGTACACAATCTTCATTAATTCTTTTTTGCTTTTGAATGGGCTATTTACCTGTTGTTGAAGGGGCAATATTGAAGTTATCTACTAATGTTTGGTTTCTTTTTCTGCCTTCACATCTGACATTATTTGCTTAATACAATATGTTAGGTTGCTGTCTTGTTCAGTGCTAATACTTAAAATTGTTATCCTTCTGGTTGACTTATTTATCATTCTGTAATGACCCTTGTCTCTTGTGACAGTTTTTGAGGTAGTCTATTTTGTCTGATAGAATTATAGTGATCCCTGCCCTCTTTATTTTCATCCTGTTTGTATCCATAAAAATTTAATGTTTCATGCAGGCAGCATATATTGAGTCTGTTTTGTTTTTTGTTTTTTGTTTTTAATCTCTTCAGTCACTCAATTCTTGTTTGAACAATTTGTTTAAGAAACTACTGTTGCCACTTCTTGATTGGTTTCTGGCTCTTTTGCATTTCCTTTGTTTGTCTTTTATTATGATCTTGCTTTGTGATTTGATGATTTTGTATAGTGGTTTGACTTCTCTCTCTTTTGTGTGTGTGCGTGTGCACATATATATATTTATATATATATTACATATTCTTTGCTTGTGATTTCTAAAAGACTTACTTAAAGAACTCATACACTTCACAATCTCTTTATTTTTAGAGATAGGGGAAGTGAGTGAGAAAGAAAGGGAGAGAAACATCAGTGTGTGAGAAAAACATCATTAATTGCCTCTTGCATACACCCCAACCTAGGAACTGCCCAAAACCCAACACCAGCCACAACTTAGGCATGTGCCTTGAATGGAATCAAACCGTCATCCTTTTGCTTTGTGATACATGCTCAATGAACTGAGCTATGCTGTGAGAGCACGATCTGTCTGATTTTGATAACGCCTTCAGTTGCATGCATTAATTCTACTTTTCAAATCTTCACTATACATCCCTTTATATTTTTTTGATGTCACAAGTCATACTTTTTCATATTGTATATTGATTAAGGTATATACAATGTTAGTGTTGTTATTTCTACTAGACTTTATTTTTAACCTTTAAATAGTTACCTAGTATGCATTTCATCAAAGTTACAGTATAATGAATTTATTTTATTGTTAATTTACTACTGAGATTTACACTTTCCTATGTATTTGAGTTTTAATTTAGTATTCTTTCATCTTCAAGGACTTTTTTGGTAGTTCTTTTAAGTCATGTTGAGTCACAGTAAAGTTCCTTAGCTTTGTCTGGGAAAATCTTTCTGAAGAACAGGTTTTCTGGATAAAATGTCGATGGTTTCCATTTAGTGTTTCACACAGTATTATTTTATTTTCTCCTAGTTGGCAAGTTTTGTAGAGAGGAATATACTGATACCATTATTCAGGCATTCCTCTGTGTGAGAAGTTTCTACTTTCTTTGTGCTTTCACAGCTCTCTTTGCCTTTGATTTTTGACACTTCATTTTACTGTGTCTTGGTGAAGTCCACTTTGCACTGAATATGTATAGGGAGCTGTGAGAATGTGTGCCCTTGATTATTCACATTTCTTTTTCAGACTTTGGAAGTCTGTCTTCAGCTTATTTTTTTTTTAAGTAAATGTTCTACTTTTTCCTTTTCTCCCTTTCCTTCTCTTTGTCTCCACCCTCCCCCTGCTGCTATGTTTCCTGGGATTTCCATAATGGAAATATCATTTATCTTGATGGTGTTAATTCACCCTGCTGTATGTTTTAAATTTATTTCCCTTCTTTATTTCTCTCCACCTAGATACTTTCAATGACCTGACTGACATGACACTCTTCATGTCTGCCTTTGATTCTTTCTATTGCATTTTTTATTTTGTTCATTGTAATTTGTCAACTCCAGTGTTTCTGTTTTGTTATTATTTAATTTTTCTTTCTCTGATAATCTTTTCTTTCTGTGTTGGTTTCTTAAGTTGGTTCTGTTTATACTGTCTGTAGGCTCACGGATGTTTTTAAAAGTAAATATTTTGGATTTCTTATTAGGCTATGTATAGATCTCCACTTGTTTGGTATCAATTATTGGAAAATTATTATGTTCTCTCTCTTTGTGGTATCCTTGTTTTTAGTATTTTTTAAGTCCTATATGGATGTCTATGCATTTGAAGAAGCAGTTACTTCTTTCAGCCTTATGGACCAATTCTTGGCTAGTGAAGTAGATTCATCTGCATGTGGATTCAAGGGTGTTGCCTGGGAGGGCGTTCAGGGTTGAGACAAGTCCCAGCAGCTTAGTCTCCTTGATGCTATATGAGCTGAGGTCAGAATACAACCAGAGGCATAGAATCATGACATAGATTGGCATCTGTAGGAGGGGAAAAAGGAGGTGGGGACTGATTTTACGAGAGTGAAGGGATTAGTCAAAGAACATATATGGAGGGGCTATGGACATGGATAATGGTGTGGGGACTGACTGTGAAAGTGGGATGTGGGCTGGGTAAAGGGGGTAAAGGGGGGGAAAGTGAGAAAACTATAATATCAAATACTGCTAGGGAAATCTGATTTTGTTGTCTTCCTGGACTAGGTTGTGGATGAAAAATTTCTCTTGGATTCGTGTGGAGAAATTCTAGTGTCCTCTGATGTTTAAACTATGAGGAATTTACAAACATTGCAGGGGCTTCTATGGTTCATACAAACAAAAATTTCCAGTGTGTTTTACAGAGCAGTCCACTAAGGTCAACCTTAGAGCAATCACAGTGGTTGATAGAAGTAACTCTGACCCTTGTTTTGGATCCTAGCTATCTTCAAATATGTTTGGTAACCCCATTTTCCCAGTCATCCTTTCTATGCTATTCTCTGTTTTTTTTTGCTCTTTTGCTGTGCTGCTTGTCTTTTCTTCTTCTTCTTCTTCTTTGAAGACACAGAGAGAAACATCTATTTGTTGGGCATTCATTGGCTGCTTCTGTATGTGCTGTGACCAGGGATTGAACCCATAACCTTAGCGTATTGGGATGATGCTATATCCAACGGAGCAATCTGGTCAGGGCTAATTTCCTGTTTGTCATTACTGGATTATTTTTTCCCTCCTGCATGGTCGATTTTGTTTTAGGATAGTTTTCTCCTTGCTCTGGGAAAAGGAAGAATGTTTGTATTTCTCGTTCTCTTGTATTGCTGAAGTCAGTCACATAGATATTTTTCCATGGTCTCTTTTGTGCTTTGTTGTTCTACCACAGTGCTGGCTATGTGTCTCAACTGGGATTTAAGAGGAAGAATAATTTGTGCATCCCAGGAAAAACATGTCTCCATCCATGGCAGGATGGATTCAGAGGCAGTCTTGACTTGGTATTGGGCTGCTGGAGAGGGTTTGATGCTAGGACTTTCTTAACGTCCTCACTGGGAACACATTTCGTTGAACAGTATTTTGATACTGTTACTAGGCCTCATCTCATCCACTTGTTCTTGTTTATTGTTGATACTTTGTCAACTACTAAGTTTGAAGTTATGAGTTCCACTTGAATTCCCAGCCCATGTTAAATCTTTCCCTCTCTAAACTTCGTACTTCAACCATTTCTCTTACAGGTTCCTTTTTACTTCACTCCAACCTTGGTTTATATTCACCTTGAATATCATATGCTCTAGCACAATGGATGTTTATGGGTTTGACTCATTCAGATTATTCTACACACCCTCATAGCACCAGCAGGAAAGGTCCTGCAGATAGCCATTTGTGGAGGAACAAGTAGACCCTGCCTCACTTCTCTGTGTTGCGTCCTATGCTCCTGTCTCACCCTTGGTGAAGTCTCCACCAATGACTGAACTTTGCGGCCAAGTAAAGTATAACAGCTATTTCTTCAGAGTCTAACTCACTTGTCTTGAGTATCATTTCATAGAATCATGCCTAGCTGTGACAGATGGCCGTGTGTGATGAGGATATTCCTTCTCTATAAGGTCAACATATACTTCACCATTGTGTCCTTTTGTTCAGGTTGCTGCTGTGGAGCAGAGGATGTGGAAGTACCGATTGAACAAAACGTTTCAGTTGGAGTGTCTCAGGCAAAGAATTCCAAGGTGGCTTCATCTTCCCAGAAGAACCACCCCTGTGAGAGTTGCAGGCCCGTCTTGAAACATATTTTCTACTTGTCTGACCAGCAGGAAACACAACACAGCCAGAAACCATTGAGGTGTGGGGCATGTGCACAACAATTTTATTTCAGTGGAAAGTGTGACCAGCAGCAAGAACACCATATTGGAGAGAAGCCTTTCATAAGAAGCATGGACAGGAGGAACCTACTTGCGAAGGGTTGCAATTGCAGTGTTTCCCAGAAGCTTTTAACTTACAGGGAGGCTGGGCAGGATATCCTTATCATGTCAGGACATGTCCAACAACAGTCTACTCAAACCAGGAAGAAGCCAAATGAAATCTTGGCATCTGGGGTCACTATTCAAAGAAGAAAAAGTGATTATACCCAGAGCGAATGCAAAAAAGCCATTGGCTGCAACCACACATTTCTTGAGAACAATAATGTTTGTATTGGAAAACAGCATTTTGTGTGTCGTGAATGTGGAAAATATTTTACCAGAATTTCTGGTTTTTGTCATTGTCAGAGAGTTCACACTAAAGAGACACCTTACAAATGCAGTGAATGTCAGAAGTCTTTTAGCAGTAATACTGGCCTTTGTTGTCATCAGAGAGTTCACTCTGGAGAAAGGCCTTATGAATGCAGTGAGTGTGGGAAATCCTTCACCAGCAGCACTCGTCTCCGTTATCATCAGAGATTTCACACGGGAGAAAGGCCTTATGAGTGTAGTGAATGTGGGAAATCTTTTACCAGAATCGATCACCTTCGTTATCATCAGAGACGTCACACTGGAGAAAAGCCTTATGAGTGTGTTGAATGTGGAAAATCTTTTACTAGTAATACTGGTCTCCGTTATCATCAGAGAGTCCATGCTGGAGAAAGGCCTTACAAATGCAGTGAATGTGGGAAATCTTTTACCAGTAGCACTGGCCTCCATTATCATCAGAGATTGCACACAGGAGAAAGGCCTTATGAGTGCAGTGAATGTGGGAAATCTTTTAGTAGAATCCATCACCTTCGTGGTCATGAGAGAGTTCACACTGGAGAAAGGCCTTATGAATGCAATGAATGTGGGAAATCTTTTACTAGTCGAAGTGGTCTGCGTTGTCATCAGAGATTTCACACTGGAGAATGGCCTTATAAGTGCACTGAATGTGGGAAATTTTTTTGCAGTAGCACTGGCTTTCTTTATCATCAGAGATTTCACAGAGGAGAACGGCCTTACAAGTGTAATGAATGTGGGAAATCTTTTACCAGAATCCATCACCTTCGTTGCCATCAGAGTGTTCACACTGGAAAAATGCCATATGAGTGCAGTGAATGTGGGAAATCTTTTATCAGTCGCAGTGGTCTCAGGTATCATCAGAGATTTCACACTGGAGAAAGGCCTTATGAGTGCAGTGAATGTGGGAAATCTTTTACCAGTATGCATAACCTTCGCTGTCATCAGAGTGTTCACACTGGAAAAAGGCCTTATGAGTGCAGTGAATGTGGGAAATCTTTTATCAGTCGCAGTGGTCTTGGGTATCATCGGAAATTTCACACTGGAGAAAGACCTTATGAGTGTAGTGAATGTGGGAAATCTTACACTACGATCTATTCCCTTCGTTATCATCAGAGATTTCATACAGGAGATAGGCCTTGTGAGTCCAATGAATGTAGGTAATCTTTTTGTAGTAGCACCAACTTTTGTTATCATCCACATTTCACACTGGAGAAAGGCCTTTAGAATTCAATGAAAGTGGGAAATCTTTCACCATAAGCACTGGCCTTCGTCATCAGATATTTTACTCAGGAGAAAGGCCTCATGAGTACTGTTAATGTTGGAAATCATTTAGCCAAAATTTTAATCTCCCTCTCCACAGAAGAGTTCACATGGGTAGAAGGTCTTAGATGTGTCATAAATGTACTATTTTTTTTTAACTTTTTTGGTTTTAAACTATAAGAAACTCTTTAAGCTTTGTCTGAATTGAGTCTGATAACAGTAGGGAGATTCCCCCATACATTTGTATTATGCAATAAGCATGTATTTCTATGTTGCACTTTCTAATTTATCCAGATGTCTTGCTATATCCATGTCACTGCATATTTCTATTGCTGGCACTATTTCACCTGTACCACCTATAGGATTCCCACAGATTACCTTAGTCACCATCCTAATGTGCTTACAGAAGGTCATTGTTCTCTCTGATTTGTTGGCGAAAATTAAGAGTGGCCTTAGTGTTTAAGTCTTTATTCCTTTTACTGTTACTGTTGGCACATTGACCTGATGTGATATTGGTCCAGAGAACATCATCTGAGTTCAGCCATCACCTTCAGAAGGACTACCTTTTTCAGGGACATGCTTTTCCTAGGTATCAGTGATGAATTATTGAGTGTCCAGGTCTCTAGTGCAAGTACTGCCAAGCTCATCTCCATTTGATTTGTAAAACAATAAAGGCTCTTTTCTAAATCTTGTTTAAATCTGGGTGTTCGGTTTACTGTGTGGGGTACTTTACATGTAGATTTGGGCCCTACAACCATGAAGAGGTGAACAACTTTTCTGTGTGTTTCAAATTTTCTCTGCCTTTGTTCGGATAGTTTTGTGCAGAAGTTAACTCTGCTGTTTTTTCCCAAATTTGCGCTGCTGCCAATATCCACTTAGGCAAGATTGTGGGCTCTAGTTGTCATGTGAAGCTTGGATGCCAAGAGTTTTAGAAGACACAGATGACTCCAAAGAGGGGGCAGCTAAGACAACCTCAAGTACATCAGGGAAACAGCATGGGTTTTTTCCTTGTTCATAAGGATACCAGTGCTATTGAAGGGAATCCCTGGCCCAAGTCTTGCAAAGGGCCATGTGCCATAATATCTGCAATTACATGGGTAATGGTCACTAGTTGTAGCCCCACAGAGGCTAGGGAAAACTGATTGCAACAGAAACACTGGCCTAATGGGTGCTGGAGGAGATTGCAGCTAACTAGATGGAATGTGCATCTAGAAATGTTTCTGAGAAAAAGACTGCAGGATCATGTGTACACAAATCATAAGGTCTGCAGGAATATTTATCTTCTGTTCACTCAGTCATTATCATTGAATATAAACAAAGGGTTTTGTGGGACTGGCTGGGTAGTTCAGTTTGTTACTGTGTCATCTTGATATGACAAGGTTCCCAGTTCAATCATGGTACATACAAGAAGCAAAAAAATGCACGTGAAAGCAGAACAACATCCATGTTTTTCTCTCAGTCTGTAAAATCAAAGTTTTAAAAAACTTGTGGGTTTCTGTCAGCTCTCAGATGTTCACATCAGAGTCTCTGGTACACTGTTAGAAAAGAAAAATTTAAAAAAGGGATATCTGTACTTGATGGATGTTGCTTTTTTGAGTCAGCCAACAGTCCTGTTGGATAGAGTGAGTTTTTTTTATTTGGCCATATTTGCTGTCACTGAGGTAAAGTTGGTCCCAGAGCACATGAGAATGTGAATTGAATACAGAGTTGCCAAAACTATTTCCAGAAGGAGTTGGGAATACCATTTTTTCAAATCTTGAACCATTTTAAAAAGCTTTAGTTAATAAACGTATTTCAAGTATGGTATTTGGTCAGTCTTCACAAATACATGAAATTGAAACCATCGTCATAGTCATAAAACCGACTATTTGTCACTGGGAATTTATTTCTTGGCCTTTTAAATTTCTCTCAGCCCTTCAAATGTCTTTAAGTAAACATTGAGTTACATTCAATTCTAATAACTGCAATTTCTTAATTTTACATTATGAGATTAGCTATTTTCTGCTTTCATTTATGTTGCAAATATATTTGGAGATTTACTAATATATTAGTGGCTCATTTTGCTGAGAATATTCTTATTTTTGAATATATTACTTGATCCATTTAATTTGGTTATTTCTAATTTTGGAGTGTTTAAATAAAGCTGCTGTAGCCCTCGCTGGTGTGGCTCATTGGATTGAGTTCAAGTCTGTGAACCAGAGGGTTGCCACTTACACTCCCAGTCTGGGCATATGACTGGGTTGTGAGCCAGGTCCCCAGTTGGAGACATATGAGAGGCAACCATACGCTGATGTTTCTCTTCCTCTCCCTCCCTCTCTCCCACTCTCTCTCAAAAATGAATACAATCTTTAAAAATAAATAAGGTAAAGCTGAGTATGATTATGTGGACATAAGTTTCACTTAACTGCACAGCCTGTGTCATAGGGTAGGTGAATATTTAAAAGAGATTAGCAATTTGTTATTTAAACTGATTGGGACTTTTTGCATTCTTTTGGCAGTGTGTGAGAGCTTTATTTCCTTTACATCCTAGGGAATATGTTGTTGGTAAGCCATTTTTATTTAAACTTTTAAAATATTGTAGTGCTACCTCACTCACTGGTTTTCTAAAGATTTATGGTGAGTTTTAGGTGTGTATTTGCTATGTCTTTGCTAAGGTGTCTGATCCTATCTGCCAGTTTTAAAACGAAAAGGACAGAAAAACAACAAAGGCGGGTGTTGGAATTTCACTCATTTGTTGCTTTTTAAAATTTTATTAAAAATTGTTTTTGTATTGGAATGGAATTTTAATATTTTCTATTATTTTCATGCTGTGTACAATGTAACAGACATCCTTTATATTAACCATCTATTAATATTCTCCATCACTTTTAGAAGTCCAGTCATTTGATAATATAAGCCCTTGTTTTGTAGTGTTATCCTATTTTTCTGGTCTTTTGTCATGGGGTTTCTTGTACTGGAACAGGTTTCTAGAGTAGACCAGATGACATCAGAATGAGCAGGGTGGTTTGGACTCCAAAAGTTCAGTTCAGAGGGAAATAGGCAGTGACCAGACTTCCTGTGCCCTCATTCAGACACCTTAAATTTGAATACTAGATTCCAAAATATTGAGACTAACAGTTAAATTGTTACAGGGCAGGAGCTGGTTCAGCCTCAGGTCAGCTGTAGTATGTAGGATTTTGACTTTGTATAGAAAAGATTCCACAACATAAGTCTAGTTGATTATCAGAGTATGTTTATTAAGGGTGAGGGCAGTGAAACAATGGAAGGACTTAGGGTAGAAAAAGTAGCAGGAGAGAGTCTAAGATGGTGTTGTGTTATGACTCCCTAGAAAAGTTAAAGAAAGGAAAGGAGTGAGCAAAGGCAGGGCTGCTGTTAGTTCACTGGAAAGTCAGAGAAAGTCTGGGAAACTTGGAGACAGGATCAGCAAGTAAACTGGGTCAGGCCACTGCTGCCTGCTGGTTCCCTGGCTGCAAGTCTCCTGGGGAGCCTTAGAGTTTAGGAGGAAGTAAAAAGTTCATGCATCAGAAGGGGCATAGACATACTGTAGAGCAAGCCTGCCCTGAGTCCTTGTCCTGAGGGCTTTTTTCTTTTCTGCAGGTGACAATCTTAGACAACAATTTCAGCAGAATATTCATTAGCTTTCCAGGTACATTTTTTAACATGCTGATGGATCAGAAGGAGTGCATAAGAGAGGCTTGGGAATATTTGATCAACTATACTGTTTACTTTTATATAGGGTCTATCTGGCTTTTAATGTCATTTTTAAAATTTGTTCCCTTGACTTCATCTGTCATTGCTTTTAGCTGGCTCAAATGACATTACTTGAATCTCTGTTCTCTATTTCCCTGACCAGGATGTATTCTCTGCTTAGGGATGAGAGATATAAATTTTTTGCTCTCAAGTGTCCTTAGTTAGAGAAGATAAAGTCTTGTTATTCACCAGATGGCTGTAAATTGCTCAAACTCTTTGGCTTTGTTTAATTTTGTTATCTCAGTTTCTGAAATCCACTTGTCCAGGAATTTTCCTAAATTATTATTATGCTGCCACAAAGTAATCTTTTCCTCTGGTCTGGACTTCAGTTTTCTCCTCTGTAAAGTGGGTATAAGGTATATTTTTTCCTCTCAGCTGTTGGATAAGGCCAATGCTAAGGGTTCATTCTCAATGAGCAGGTATGTGTGGACACTCTTAAACTCTGGCAACCCCCACCTCTATCTGCAGAGTCATTTCCAGACCAGGCACCCCCTCACACCTCTAATGCAATCTCTACCACCGCTGTGAAGCCCTTAATAGGTCATGTGCAGTATGAGAACCAGGGAGGATCAGCTGAAGCTGCTTTTTCAATTGGTACAATTACTACATTTCTCTTATTTCCTTAAAATGCCAAAGCATTTACCCTCAGCCACTCAGTCATCCAAGGAAACATCATATTATTATTTTTACATATTTTACTCATTTGTTGAAAGAAAAGAAGGAAGAAAGAAACATCAAAGTGAGAGATACATCGATCATATGCTTCTAAACACTCGCTGATTTGGGACCAAATCCTCACCCAAATGTGTCCTTACCAGGACTGCAACCAGGAAACTGCGTGATGATGCACAACTAAATGAAGCACACTGGTTAGCATCTAGGGAACCTCTTAGACTGAGCTACAGTTTGTCTGCCTTTGATTTCCAGCATGGAGTTTGACCCTCAGGAGACCTTGGTAATTTTGGCTGGGAGTCTGCAACTTCACACGTATTTTAACTCTCAGGATGTGATCCCATTTGTCATGGTGAATTTGATGCCTTATTTTAACTTTTGGAGTGTTGTTCATACGTGGCACTGACATTCACCCTGAAGTGGAGGGGGCCAGCTGGATGTGAATGCTGCAACTTAACATTTGGAAGTAATGCTGTAGACCTACAGGATCCCTGTCTCATTGTAAAGTGACACTTCTTTTCCACAAAAGGGACCCACTGCCCAGATGATTCTGTCTTGTATATCTCTACTGGCTATATGAGACAGTAAAACTCACCTTGTCTTCCCTGCAACCCGTACTGTTCTGGACCCACATCATCCTTTGCAGTCGTCTGTTCTGCACACCAAACCTGTGGTTGGAACATAATCTTTCTGAACACAAACCCTGCTGCAGTGATCAGCACCCTGGGCCACAGCTGACACCCTTATTTCATATTCCAGTTAGCAGAGATACAAACAAACTTTTTAGCATACAATCTGAATAAAAAAAAATTAAGTAGGTGATTTTAAAGAGAGTAATACCCATGGTCATAGTCAAGGTCTTCTAAGCCCAGACCGGATGTTAGGAAAGTTGAAGGCACCATTTAAACTCCACACATTGAATTCTAACAGCAGTGTTGTTCTTAACTTTGAGATTATTTACATGCCTGATTACCTCACTATTTGTATTTTACAGTATTTTATTGGCATGTTTTTGAAGAGTGTTGCTTTCACTAAAGCCAGCAGGAAGAGTTAACCACCTATATCAAATATATGTTAGTAATATATTCGTGCAGATTCCATTTGTAATTCATGCTCTGAAATGGTGAAAATGCATATCTAAAGATTGTTATGAAAACATTAGGTTTCACTAATGCAGTGAATAAAACACTCAGTCTTCATTCTGTTCACTTCATGAGTAGCAAGGCTTTTAGCATGAACATCATAAGGTCCAGTGTGCTTGTACACTGATCAGAGGAAGAAAATTCCAGACAGGTATAAAGGGAACATGGAGGGAAGATATTTGGCAGCCCCAAAGCAAGTATACATGGATGCACAATACTGTTTAGTTCCGCAGAATGTGTTCCATCTGGCTCTTGGTATTTGTTTCGCAACCCCAGAAGATATTTGCTTTCCTCCATAATATTACTTAATGTATTTGGGGGATATGGTTTATTTATTCTAAGACTAGAATATGTATCTGGGAATACTGTTCTATAGAAAATTTACATTTACTAACAAAGTGTCTACAATACGACCTCACTGGTGTGATTCAGTGGATTTAGCACTGGCCTGCAATCGGAATGGTGGCAGGGTCAATTCCCTGTTGGTGCATATGCTTGAGTTATGCAAGACAGGTCTCCAGCAGGTGTGTGAGAGGCAAACATTTGATGTATCTGTTGTATAGTGATACTTCGCTCTCTCTCTTTCTCCCTCCTTTCCTCTCTAAAAAATAAAATCTTTTTTAAAAATTAAAAAAAGGTGTTTACAATGTTGTCATCCATGAAGGTGTTGAAAGTGAGCATCAGACCCTGAGAAAAACGTTTTGGATTGAAATACCATTTTTCCAGGAAATAATGATCGTTTCACCTGTATTTGTGCATAATATTTCTTACTGAATTTTCTGAGACATGGTCTGTTCTGAAAACATAAAAGTACTGTTGCGGAAAAATCACTCACTCTCGGAGAGAGATAATGAAGCACAAACTTTTTTATCCTGGGGGCTCAGATGGGGTTAACCTTCCAAATCCTCTGAGTGAACAGTTTAAGCTGGAGTTTCCTTTAAATACTAATTACACAGGCAGAAAGGGAGCGGGGAGCAACTGCTTAAAACAAGCATACAAAATCAGAAGTGAAGGTCAGTGTTTTGGCCTTGAGATAATTGTTACCTTAGTAACAACTGCTGGTCAGCTTCTACCTAAAATAGTCCTGTGTGAAATTTTGCAAGTGTTATGGAGAACACTGCTTATTAAAGAAGCTACAGAGCATAGAAACTTTTATGGGGTTTTCTTTTCCTGCCACAGTACGACATGGACCTGGGAAAATGACTACATACCAAATTTACATTCGGTGCCAGGATGGCTGCAATGTTGGCATAACTTATAAATTATGTTTGTAATCTTACCACATTGAGAATGCCTGAAACATTATCTCACTTGATGTCTTAAATATGTCTGTGAAAGGCAAATTTTCTTTCACTGTGGTTTTCATTTTAACAAAAACACCAATAACCGTCAGAATTCAATAGTCCAACATTTAAAAAATTTTTCTAATGGACGTGCAAATTATCTAAACAGACCTTTATTTAATGTTTATATTACACATTATAGTTTTATTGCTTCAAAGGCGTGCCCTACTGTTTTATGTTATATTTGTCACATACATAGATGATGGTGTATGTCATTTGTTAGCTAAAATTTTCCGGAGTCTGTAACGTAGGAATGCTTCCTTTATTACGACTCACTGTTTGGGTTCACAACGTGTTTTTATTAATATAAACGCAAGCCGCTTGGTCAAGAAAAGATGACTACTTCCTTTAACCATTTTCCAGATGTGTTTCTTGTGAGGACTTGCCATTTTCCATCGGCCTTTGCGACGGATCCTGGCGTTTCCGGCGGAAGTGATGCGAGGAAAACCCAGTAACACCATTTTAGACATTGTGATGCATATTACCCAGAATACCGAGTGGGGAACACAGCGGCGCCTAGCGGATGAAAGGTCAGAAAAGGCGTATTCCGTGGCGCACACCGCTAGGGCAGGACTTCCGGCGCCACGACGGGCATTTTGTCTCTGCACAGAGATCAACCACGTGGCTTAGAGGCTCTGGATTGATGGGTAATGGTGAAGATGTGGTGGTGGGGAAGGCGCCAGAGCCATGGTCCACACAGCACACAGGAGAGTAAGGAGCCGGGCGACCCTGCTTGGGTGAAAAGGACCAAAGCCTGGAGAGGGGTCTCCATGCCCTTGGTGTCCTCGTCTTCCAACATTACTTCTCCGCCTGACCCATAGCGTCTGTTGGCGGCCTCGCTGAGAGGCATGGTTGCGGTTAGTGCACGGCCTTCCCCCTGCCCTCCTTCGCCCCACCACCCGAACACTACTTTCCGGTGTGCGGGCGTCTTACCTCCCAGGCTTCGCATCAGGAGTCGTGAGGAAAAGTCACTAGAGGAGTGTTTTGGTTTCTGAGGACACGGCAAGTAGGGTGCAGAATGGACAGGGTTTATTCGGATCTAAAATTCCTATGCGGAGCTGGGTGGTGAATACTGAATCAAAGATCAGAAGTAGGCAGGGAGGGCTTTCGCTGTTCATTCGGGACTTACTGGGCTGTAGATCCATCAGAAAACTGGGGTTCTTATGGATCCTGACTCGATACCGTATGCCTAGTTTTGGGGTGAGTCTAGAGATATGCCTGTGCTATGGTGCAGGAAGGTGACAGAGCTGAGGGAGTGAATCTGGGGTCTGAAGATGTAAAGGAGGCCGACGTTCTACAATTGTGTACATAAAATAAGTGTGAGTTGATGGTCCTGGTTACCTGTTCTGGGGCTTTCAGTGTAAAGCTTAAGCCCATGTTTGGCTGTATCTTGGAGGTATGATCTGAGAGACTCAGTGGACTTGCTTGTCGGGAAGAAGGGGACTGTAGTCATGACCCAGCGCTTAAATGGCATTTATCTGCTCTCCCCTGAGTCCGCCAACCGAGCTGCTGTTGCTGAATGTGGTTAATGGGACTGTGATGAGAGAGCAGCCAGCACTGGTATTGGGGCCTGGTGTCCACAGTGAACTGGGGAGCCCTGGAGGAAATTGAGCGTGGGGAGGATTTATAAGGAATAGTATCATGGTTCTCAGACAGCTCTGGCTGCTTTTGTCTAAATTCTGACAGGTTGGTGTGACCTTTGCGGACATTGCCCTGTATTTCTCCGGGGAAGAATGGTGCCTCCTCAGTGACAAACAGAGGTGCCTGTACCTGGGTGTGATGGTGGAGAACTTTGAACTTGTGTCCTCCCTGGGTAAGACCCTCACTCTCACCAGTTACGTGGACTTAGCTTTGCATTTCCCATGCCTCCTATTTTCTAGTGGGTCCTGGACTCCTCACGTGTGGACTGTAAGCAGTGCTTGATTTTCCAGTTTTCTGAATAGTTGCTTTCCTTGGTAGGACTGGTTTGTTCGCACTTCCCTTTTCTCCCCGTGTAGTACCAATATCTGTTGTACTAAACTCAAAAGGAAGCATTTGTGGTTTGTAGTGTTGCAGAGACCCTAAGAATATCACCTCGATTAGTGAGACAAAACATTTTTCTATTCCTGTTGGTCATTTGTACATATTTGTTTGGAAAATTGTTTCTACGTTTTTCTTGGCTGATGAGTTTTGAATCCCTTGTATATTGTATATAAGCCTTCTCACCTCCTTACGGCTTTTTCAATTGGCTTAATTTTGCTTTGCAAATACTACTTTTTCTCTTTACTTTTTATACTGTTGCAATGATTTGGGCAACCCTTCATTAAGCATGTTTAGTGTTGCCAGGTTTTCAGCAGGCTCAGATGCTGGTTACCAGTACATAGTGATAAAGTAATTTTAAATAAGTTATATAGAGGGTTTTTGTTTTTAGACTCAGGTGTTGCTCTGTTGCTAGCCTACAGAATAGTGTGGACATAACTTTATTATTTACTGAGAAGTCAAAATAATTAATGTGACATTTTCTGACCCGAACCCACAATACCTCCAAGCCATATTATCATCACTGTCTTCCCATGTTCAGTGTACAGATTTTCACCTCTTTGGGTTGAATTGATTTCTGGCATGTAATTGTTTTTCATGCTATTATAATACTGACTACCATTTTCATCTCTTCATTTACTTTTTAATCCTGATCTGAGGATATGTATATTGATTTTAGAGAGAAACAGAGAAGGGGTGAGAGTTAGAGAATCTTGTATGTAAGAGAAACATCAATTGGTTGCCTCATATATGCATCCCAAACTGCAACCTATTTGTGTACCATGACCTAAAATCATACCCATAACCTTTTGGTTATGTCACAGTACTCCAACGAACTGAGCCACCTGGACATGACTCTTTTTTTTAATCAAATAATTTATTATTAGTGTGTAGCAACAGAATTGGGATTTGTATCCTGTAATTTTTCTCAGTTAATTTATGTATTTTTAAAATTTTTTATTTAGTGATTTTTAGATAGAGGAGGGGAATGTGAGAGAATGGAGAAAAACATTGATCTGTTGTTCCACACATGTATGCATTCATGGCTGGCCCTTGCATGTTCCCTGATGGGGAATTGAACCCACAATCTTGGCATTTGGGACCAAGCTTTCACCAATTCAGCTACCTGCCAGAATTCTGAAGCTGTTTATTAGTTTCAGAAGTTTATAGTGGGAATTTGACAGTTTTTTATATATAGGATTATGGCATGTGCCAACATCTCTTAATGAGGCATTGTGATTCTTAGTATATGGTGTAATGTCTTACCTTAAATTGTTTTTTATTTTATTTGAGACTTGAATCTTTTGTTTTAGTCTAGGTAAAGATTTGCTAATTTTGTGTGTCTTTCAAAAAAATAGCCCATAGATACTCTCTTTTTTTTGTCTTGTCACTATTGCATTTATGTTTGTTGTAATATTTATTGGAATCTGTTCCCTTTCTAGTTTTGGTTTTACTTTCCTGTTGTATTTATTGTTCTATGAGGTGCAAGGGAGTTCTCTTTTGGTTTTTGTGGGGTTTTTTTCTTTTCTTGACAACTGATTGTTTGGGAGTATATTGTTTCATTTCATCATATTTATGAATTTTCAAGCTTTCTAGAAAGTAGAATTGATTTTAAGATTCATACATTGTGTTGAAATGAGATACTTGATGTGATTTTCTTGTCAAAGTTTAAGACTTGATTTTTCACCTAATACATGATGTACCTAGAAATGTTTCATGTGCATGTGAGAAGAATCCATCATCTATAGCTTTTGGATGGAATGTTCTATATATATTTATTAGTTCTGATTGCTCTAAAGTGTAGTCAATCTTCAATAATTCCTTATTGCTTTTTGATGGGATGATTTACTATTGTTAAAGGAGGAATATTGAAGTTCTTTACTAATAATTGGGTTTCTTTTTCTGCCTTCACATCTGACAGTATTTGCTTAATTATATGTAGTTGCTCTGTTGTTTAGTATATAATGCTTAAATTTGTTATCTCCTTGATGAATTCACTTATTTATCATTCTCTGAATTTATAGTCTCTTGTGACAGTTTCTGAGGTGGCCTGTTTCATCTGGTAAATTTTAAGCTGCTTTTTTGTTTGCTTGTAATATTTTTTGCATCTCTTTACTTTTAGCTTGTTTGTGTACATAAAAGGTTCAGTGTCTCTTTGTAGGCAGCATCTTGTGCCTGTTCTTTTTTGTCTTTATCTCTTTAGTCCCTCTAATATCACTTGATTGGGGAATTTTTTAAGGAGCTATAATTGCCACTTCTTCATTTGTTGGTTGTTTTGCAGTATACTTTTTGTCTTCCTGTCTTGTGGTCTTCCTTTGTGGTTTAATGATTTGGCATTGTGATTTAACTCTCTTCTCTTTTGAATGCCTATTACATACATTTTTGCTTGTGTTTTCCAAAAGATTTGCGTAAAACTACTCATACTCTTTACAATCTATTTTATCCTGATAACACTTTCTTTTCTAAAAAAAATATTTTATTTGTTAATTTTTAGAGAGGGAGAGCAAGTGAGAAACATCACTTGCACGCCTCCAACTGGGGACCTGGTCCATAAACCAGGCACATACCCTGACCAGGAATTGAAACTGTGACTTTCCAGCCTGCAGGCCAGTGCTCAATCCACTGAGCCATACCAGCCAGGGCCTGATAACATGTTCAGTTGCATCCAAAAATTCTGCATGAGAATCACCACCACATACTACTGTACATGCTTTTCACATCACAATTCACATCTACTATAATTGTGTATATATTAAGGTACACAATGTTAGCTTTGTTATTTTTACTAGATTTAATTTTTAACCTTTATAGTAGTTACATAATATACATTGTACCAATCCATTGTTACAGTACTGTGGATTTGATTTCATTCTCTACTTTACTGGTGATATTTACTGTTGGAGTCCGCCCTGCCTGGTCTCAGGAAGCTGTAAACCGCCCCCCCTGCCCCCCCATGGCTAAGGCTGAGTGAGAGACCTCTGAACCAGGAGCCACTAAGGAGACAAACTTATTTCCCTGGCATGAATGCTGCCTGTTCTGTGCCAGGCCTCCAATGCTTGATAAGTTAGCCAATGACAGGTAAGATTTCCCATGGGGGGAATTGCCTAAGATAGGCATGATCATGTGGAGGCCTCAGGGAAGAGATTTGGGGCTGTAGAAATGAAGGGGTGATTGACATCGACCCCTGCCCCTTGGGCTTTGTCAAAGCCTGAGTCTTTGCTCTTAGTTGTGAGAAAGCCAAGTCTCCTGGCTGCCTTTGTCTCCTCTGCCTGACTCAGGCCTGCAGAAATAACAGGGGTGGTACAATCCAGACCAGAGTCGGCGGACCCCCAGGGTAATCAGGCCTGGGACATAGAATATGCAAGATCCTGTGAGATCTGCTTGCTGGAGGATGCTATTGAATTAGAATATGAAGGCACAGGCAGGAAATGAGACTAGCCTTTTAGGTCCTGTATTGACAAAACCCCAAACTTTGCCCAGAATCCCAGCGGGAGTTCTGTCAGACCCTTTGAAAATTACCTATTCCTTTTGATCTTCCCTGCCAGACTGGGAATCCACAAACTGTGTCTGTATTCTTAATAAAAAGACTTCTCAGGCAGGGACTCAGAGCACTCTCCACTAGAGAGAGTGGCCATTTTGTCCCTATTTCTCCATAGGACCCGGTTGTCCCTGTGTATGTTTTTCTAGTGTTTCGACGAGCCATCTGCAGCATTTCACGGTCACTGCAGGCCAGTGGCTGTGTCAATTTACACTTCATATCTGTTTGAGTTTCTACTTAGTATTCTCTTATTTTATCTTCAAAATCTTTTTTTTTTTTTTAGCATTTCTAAAAGGTCAGGTTAAATGGCAGCAAACTTCTTAGATTTGTATGGGGAAGTATTTTATTCCAAAGAACAGGTTTTTCTAGATAAATATTGATGGTTTCCATTTAATGTTTTGAATATATCATTTTGTTTTCTCCTAGCCTGCAAGTGTTTTTTCAGAGGAACATACTGTTACTGTTACTCAGTTGTTTCCCATCCGTGAGATGAGTTTCTATATCCTTTTTTTTTTTTTAAGATTTTATTTATTTGTTTGTTTGTTTGTTTATCTATCTTTATATAGAAGGAAGGTAGGGAGAAAGAGAGGGAGAGAAATATTGATGTGTGAGAGATACATCAACTAATTGCCTCTTGCATGCCCCCAACTGGGAGATTGGCTGGCAACCTAGGCATGTGACCTGACTAGGAATCAAGCCATGGAACTTTCAGTTCATAGGCCAACCCTTAATCTACCAACTAGGGCAGTTTCTATTTTCTTCTGCTTTCACAGCTCTCTTTGCCTTTGATTTAAGGTACTTTCAATATAATATCTTTTTGTGAAGTTCAGTTTACATTGAATTTGTTCAGGGACCTTTAAGAATGTGTGCACTTGATTATTCACAGACCTTTTTCCGATTTGGGAACTCAGTCTTCAGTTTATATTTTCTTTAAATAAATGCTCCCACTTTACTTCTCCTTTCTTCCCTTTTCTTCTCTGTCTCAACCCACCACCAGCAACTTCAGTGTTTCCAGGAATTTCCATCATGCATATATCTGTTACCTTGATGGTGTTACTTAATTCACCTTGCTAAATTTAAAAATTTATTTCCCTTTTTATTTCTTTCCATCTTGATGCTTTCAAATGTCCTCTTAGAGATGACATGTGTAAGGTATGCTTTTGATACTCCTTATTTCATTTGTTCATTGTAATTCATCAACTTCAGTATTTCTGTTTTTTTATTTTAAAATTTTTCTATCTGATATTGTCCTTATGTTTCTATTGGTTTCTTCATTTTGTTGGTTTCATTTATGTTCTGATGTAGCTCATAGACATTTTTTAAACCAAATATTTTGGATTTCTTATCAGGCTGTACATAGATATCCATTTGTTTTGTATCAGTTATTGAAAAATTACCCTCTCTTGTTGGTGTCCTTGTGTTTAATATGCTTTTTTCATCCTGTATTGATGTCTGTTGATTTGATAAAGCAGTTATTCCTTTTAACCTAGGGACCAGTTCTGGCTAGAGAAATAGATTTATCTGCATGTGGATTCAGGAGTGTTGGCTGGGTGAGGTAGTGTGTTTCAAGCTTGAGAGAAGGCCCACAAGCCTATTCTCCTTGATACTACGTGAGCTGAGATCAGAATAGCAAAAAATGTCCTGGTCCACAGTGGCTTTGGCAGCATGTCTTTTTCACTGACAGTCAAGGGTTTTGGAGACTTGGGTGGCTAATACTGCTGGGGACATACAGATTTTTGTTTTCTCTCTTCACTAGGTTGTGGACAAAGGAATTTCTTTTGGCTTTCATGCTGAGAAACACTAGGGTCCTCTGATGTGTAAATGTGGGAAGTTTGCAGATGTTATAAGGGCCCCTGTGGTTCTTAAAAATAAAAATTTCCAGTGTTTTTCACAGAACAGTCCACTAAAGTCAACCTCAGTACAATCACAGTGGTTGATAGAGTAACCCTGACCCTTGTTTTTGAGCATTGGCATTTTCAAATATGTTTGGTAACCTCATCTTCCCAGTCATCATTTGTAGTCTGTTCTCTATTTTTTCCTATTTTTTGCTTTGCTGTTTTTCTTTTTTTGCAATTGATTTTAGAGAGAGAGAAAGAGGATGGAGGGGTTGGGCAGAGAGGGAAACATTGATTTGTTTTTCCACTTATTTATGTATTCATTGGTAGCTTCTTCTATGTGCCCTGACTGGGGATCAAAGCCACAGCCTTGGCGTATCAGGATGAAGCTCTCAACAACTGAGCTACCTGGTCAGGGCTAATTTGTTGTTTGTCATAATCATATTCTTATTCCCTTTCCCCATGGTTGATTCTGTTTGTGGATAGCTGCCTCCTTGTTCTGAAAGAAGGAGGAAATCTCGTATTTCTTACTTGGACATCTTCCTGACCTCACTCACATAGGTCTTTGTTCCCTGATCTCTTTTGTGCTTTTTCCCTTACCACAGTGCTGGCCATCCATTTCTTCTGTTTTTCTCTTAATGTTTATATCATCTGTATTCAATGTAGGGACTCAACTGGGATTTAAGAATCATTTGTGCATCCCAGGAAAAGATTGACACTATACATGGCAGTGAACCCCAAGGCTGTCTTAACTTGATGAAGGACTGTTGGAAAGCATTTGACACCAGGGTGTTCTTAAGGTTATGCCTAGAACCCTTTTTTTTTGTCAGCAGTATTTTCATACTATTGCCAGTTCCTTACTAAATTGAACTTAACCATCTTTTTGGTGACGTGTTGTCAACTATTCAGTTCTAAATTATCATTTCTACTCAGATTCCCAGCCCATGGTTAATCTTCCTCTTTCTAAATTTTACACCTCAACCATTGTTCTTGTAGGTTGTTTTTTACTTCACTTCAGCCTTGTTCCATACTTACAGTCCCTTGTAGTAAGCAAGTATTATACAGACCTTGGACATCATATGCTGTAGTACAAGTGATGTCAATGAGTTTGAGTTCATTCAAATTATTCTACGCAGCCTCACGTCACTAGCAGGAAAGTTCCTATCAGAAGCCATCTGTAGAGCAACAACTAGTAGACCCTGCATCTCTTCTCTGTGTCCCATCTTATGCTCATGTCTTTACCTTGGTGAGGTTTCCATCACTGACTGACCTTTAGGGCCAAGTACAGTATAACAGTGGTTTCTTCAGAGTCTATCTCACATGTCCTGAAAATCATTTTATAGAATCATGTAGCTGGTACAGATGGCCATTTCTGATTAGGATATTCCTCCCCTATAAAGTCAACATATTCTTCATCAACATTTTCTTTTGTTCAGGTTGCTGTTGTGGAGCAGAGCATGTGGAAGCACAACTGAACAGAGCTTTTCTGTAAAAATGTCACAGACAAAGAATCCCAAGTTAGCTGTATCTTCCAGGAAGAGCCACCCTTGTGAGAGTTGTGGGCCCATCTTGAGAGACATTTTTCACTTTATTCAGCAGCATAAAACACAACATATCCTTAAACTGATGAGGTGTGGGACAAGTGTAAAACAATTTTATTTCAGTACAAAGTGTCACCAGTACCAGGAACAACATGTGGGAGAGAAGCCTTTCGTAAGAGTTGTAGACAGGATGTCAATTGCGAAGGGCTGCAATTTTTATGTGTCACAAAAGCTTTTTACCTGTGTGGAGGTTGGACTAGATATTAATACAGGGAATACAGGGTCAAGACATCTCCAACAGCAGGCTACTCATACCAGGGAGAGGCCAATTAAAATCTTGACATCTGAGGTGACTATAGGAAAAAGAAAAAATTACCCCCAATGAATGTAAAAAAGTTGTTGCTTGCAATAACATGTTTTTTGAGAACAATGGTGTTCATACTGCAAGACAGTATCTTGTGTGCCGTATTTGTGAAAAACATTGTACCAGAATATCTAGTTTTCGTTATCATCAGAGGAGTCACACTGGAGAGAGACGTTATGAGTGCAGTGAATGCAAGAAATCTTTTGTCAGTACCTCCGGCCTTCGTTATCATCAAAGAGTTCACACTGGAGAAAGACCTTACGCATGCAGTGAATGTGGGAAAACGTTTACCAGTAGAACTGGATTTTATTATCATCAGAGTGTTCACAGACCTAAAAGGTCTCATGAATGCAGTGAATGTGGAAAATATTTTACCAGAATCAGTGTTCTTCATCGTCATCAGAGAATTAACACAGGAGAAAGGCATTATGAGTGCAATAAATGTAGAATATCTTTTCAATAGCACTAACCTCCTTTATCACCAGAGAATTCATTATGGAGAAAGGCCTTTTGAGTGCAGTGAATGTAGGAAATCTTTTACCAGTAATACTGGCTTCTGTATTCACCAGAGAGTCCACACTGGAGAAAGGCCTTATGAGTGCAGTGAATGTGGGAAATCTTTCTCTGATAGAACTAGCCTCATTTATCATCAGAGAGTTCACACTGGAGAAAGGCCTTATGAGTGCAGCCACAATGGCTTCCGTTACCATCAGAAATTACACAGGAGTTAGGCCTTATGAACATACTTAATGAGGGAAATCTTGTAGCCAAAATTCTAACCTTCCTTCGCCCATAAAAGTTCACATAGGGACATGGTCTTAGATGTGTAGGAAAGGCACTCCTCCCCACCCCCCAGTTCACAAATGTATAGGGAAAGTTTGAAGCCTTGTGTATGAGAATCAATTCTCACACAACGAAATAACTACAGTGAGGAGATTCTCCCGAAATTGTTTTTTATGTGGGAAGCGTGTATATCTAAATTGTGCCTTCTAATTTACCCAGGTCTGTGACAGCTCCATGTCACTGCATATTTCTGTTAATGAAGAGGTTTCACCTGCATCACCTATAAGGTTACGACAGATGTATCAGTTACCTTTCTAACGTGCTCACAGAAGATAATAGTTCTCTGATTTGTTGGAGAAAATTAGGAGTAGCCTAACTTTTTAGATCTTTCTCCTTTCACTCTCACTAGTTGGGGCATTGACAGAACTCATTGCTGACCCAGAGCATATGGGAATTCAGCTGTCAGCATACAGGACTTTTTTTCAGGGTTAGGTATCAGTGTTACATTTTTGAGTGCCCACATTACCAGTGCAAGAATTGGCAGGCTCTTTTGCTTTTGTATTGTAAATAAGGCTTTTTTTCTTCTTTAATGTTGTGTGTTTATTGTGTGGGGTAATTTATATGCAAACTTAGGTCCTACAGGCATGGAGTGGTGAACAATTTTATGTGTGTCTCAAACTTTCTCTGCCTCTATGTGGACAGTTTACTGCTCAGATTAACTTAGCAGTTTTTCACAAATTTTCATTCTTGATTGACTGTGGGCTCCCTAGTTCTTGTGAGAATTCTTGATGCTGTGAGTTTTAAGTGACACAGACATCACTCCAAGGAGAGGGTAGCTCTGTCATCCTCATGTACATCTGGGAACAGCATGAACTTTCTCCTTGTTTGTAAATTTCACCAACACTTTTGAAGGGAATCTCTGGCCCAGGTCTTGCAGGGCCATGTGCCATAATGTCTGCAGTTCCATGGGTGATGGTCACTAGTTGTAGTACCATAGAAGTTAGGGGAAACTGGTTGCAACAGAAACACTGGCCTAAACAGGTGCTGGAGGAGACTGCAGCTAACTAGGCGGAATGTGTCTCTTCTGAGCATGCATCCAGACATGTTTTTGAGAGAAAATTGCAGGATTGTTGTGTACACAAATGACATGGTTTACAGGAATATTTATCTACTGTTGATTCAGACATTGTCATTGAATATAATCAAAAGGTTTGTGGCCATGGTCAGGTTGCTCAATTAGTTAGTATGTCATCTTGATCTAATAAAGGTCTGGTTCAATCTCCAGACAGAGCACATGCACAACCCAACAAATGAATGAACATGTAAGTGGAACAACAAATCCTCCCCAACCCTTTCTCTCTCCCTCTCTCCCTCTCCCTCCCTCCCTCTCTCTCTCTCTCTCCTGCCTTCCTCTTTCTCACTCATTCTCTTTCCCTCTAAAATTGATGAAATTAGAAACAAATGTTTTGATTCTGTCACCTCTCAGATGTTCATGTCAGAGCAACTGGTGCCTTGGTAAAGAAAAATAAAATGTGTATCTATAATTAAGGCATGTCGCTATTTTGACTGAGCCAGCAGTAATGTTGGTTTCAGTGAGGTTTTATTGTTGGCTATATTTGCTCTCAGGCAAAATCTCTCCCAGAGCCCATGAGGACGTGAATTGAATATAGAGTTGCTGAACCTATTTTCACAGAAAAGTTGGATATACTAATTTTTAGACCTGGAACCATCTTTATTTTTATTTTCTTATTTTATTGATTATACCATTACAATTGCTTAATTTTTTTCCTCCCCTTTATCCCCCTCTGCCCTGCGTCTCTCTCCTTTCAGCGTTCTGCCCCACCCCCAGCTTAGTTTATGCCCATGGGTTGTACTTACAAGTTCTTCAGCTTCTTCATTTCCTATATTATTCTAACCTACCCCTGTCTATTTTATGCCAACAACTTATGCTATTTATTCCCTGTACCTTTTATCCCCATTGTCTCCAACCCCCTTCTCACTGATAATTCTCCATGTGATCTCCATTTCTGTGATTCTGTTACAGGGTGCAGCCAAGAGGGGGGACCCCAAATAGGCATTTGAAATGGGGTCCAGAACTCAAGGTATCCAGGAGATTTTAAGATGTCTTCACCCCTTCCTCCACAGGTGTGAGTTGGGGAAAGGGGCACACAGAGCAAGAACATGCAGGGCAGCTTTGCACCTAATCCATGGCATGGTCATTTAACATACCTGTAGCCTTTGGCTGGTCACTTAGATATGCTAAATAGCTATGGCCATGCTCAAGGCCAGGGAGATGGAAAGGGACCTCCCCCCGCAAGATGTGACTGGGGGGCAGGTCCCCCCAGTTACAGCACCTGCATGGGAGCTCAGAGAAGACTGGCTCCATGACATGGGGTCACACCTGCCCAGACCCATGATGGCGACCAGAAAAGCTGGAGAAGACAGCAGATTGAGGGCAAGTGTGCCCGAGTGTAGGAGGAGTCGGAAATGAGGCTGTAGAGGAAGATTGGCACAGGGATTTAAACCCAGACACGGCAGCCACTGAGGAGAGAACCACGCAGCCTTGACAGAGTGGAGGCTCCCGCAGCCCTGGGAGAGAGGACCACGTACCTTTGCCAGAGTGGGGACCCCAGCAGCTTTAGAAGGGGGAACCACCACCTGGTTTTAGCAGAGATCCCGGCGACTCAGCTGAGGGTGCCGGGAATTCAGGGAGGTCTCCCAGTCGAGATGGAGTACTAACGGGATAACCAGAGGACTGCCTGAGCCATGGACTTCTATTTCCTTTCCTGAGATACGGCACTCTGGACTGGTCAAAGGGGGAAGGAAGGAAGGACTGTGTCTGTCTGTGGGTGTTTTAAAGGGACTTTGGGATTTTGATAAAGACATTAGGTCACTACTTTAAGTTTGTATAGCATTAAATAAACATTTCCCTTCCTTTTCACAAATCTCTGGCGTTGAGAGACGTCTTTCCTCTGGCGGCGGACATGACGGACCTGGGGGCTTTTTTTTTTTCAATAATAGTATATCGTCCCAGGCCCCTTTTGTTTGTTCTGTAACAACTCTGTTCCCGTTATAGTTCTTTGCTTAGTTTTTGTTTTTTCAGTTCAGTTGTTGACAGTTGTGAGTTTGTTGTCATTTTACTGTTTGTAGTTTTTTACCGTTTTCTTAGATAAGTTCCTTTAACATTTAATATAATAAGGGTTTGGTAATGATGAATTCCTTTAATGTGACCTTATCTGGGAAACACTTTATCTGCCCTTCCATTCTAAATGATACCTTTGCTGGATAGAATAATCTTGGATGTAGGTCCTTGCCTTGCATGTCTTTGAATACTTCTTTCTAGCACCTTCTTGCCTATGAAGTTTGTTTTGAGAAATCAGTTTATAGTCTTATGGGTACCCCTTTGTAGATAACTCTCTCCTTTCCTTTTACAGCTTTTAAGATTCTCTCTTTATCTTTAATTTTGGGTGATTTAATTATGATGTGCCTTGGTGTGTTCCTCCTTCTGTCTGGTTTCTTTGAGATTCTTTGGTCTTCCTGGACTTCATGGAAGTCTGTTTCCTTCACCAGATTGGGGAAGTTTTCCTTCATTATTTTTTCAGATAAGCTTTCAACAACTTCTTCTTCTTCTTCTCCTTCTCCTCCTCCTCCTCCTCCTCCTTCAATACCACCACCACCACCACGTACTTCTATGAATCTGATGTTAGAGTGCTTCAAGTTGTCCCAGAGGTTCCTAAGCCTCTGCTCACTTTGAATTCTTGTTTCTTCATTCTGTTCCAGTTGGATGTGTATTTCTTCCTTTTGTCCCAAATTGTTGATTCAAGACCCAGTTTCCTTTCCTTCACTGTTGGTTTCCTGTATATTTTCCTTTATTTCACTTTGGGTAGCTTTCATTTGTTCCTTTATTTTACGACTGAGCTCAATCAGTTCTGTGAGCATCCTGATTACCAGAGTTTTGAACTCTGCATCAAGTAGGTTGGCTATCCCTCATTGCTTAGCTCTTTTTCTGGAGTTTTGATCTGCTCTTTCATTTGGGCCATATTTTTTTGTCTCAGTACACCTGTTATGTTTTTAGGGGGCTGAGCCTTAGATATTTGCCAGGGTGGGGTAGCCCTCTCTGCTGTGTTGTGGCACTGTCTTGGGCAACAGGGCAGAGGGAACAATTCTGTTCAACTTGCTCCTCTCTAGCTCCACTTTCTAACAAACTCGTATGAGACTGGGAGTTTCTCCTGCTGTGGAATCCCCACAGTAGTTTACAGCTATCTTTGAGTCTTTAGTTTCCCATTTAGCCAGTCCCACCTCACCTGCTTGGTCTACTGCCTTGCCGCATGTCTCCTCCCCTCAGCTGCTCGCCTTCCCATGTCTGCCTCTCCAGATGGTCCAGTTGAGTGTTTCTTTAACTCCTTGGTTGTCAAGAGTTCTGTGCAGTTTAATTTTCTGGCACTTCTGGTTGTTTGTTGTTTTTAGATTGGTTATTCTTCTTTTGGTTGTGCAAGGAAGTGAAGTGTTTCTACCTATACCTCCATCTTGGCTGGAACTCCTCTCTGTGAAGTTTTAATCTGTTCTTTCATTTGGACCGTATTTCTTTGTATTGGCGTACCTGTTATGTTGTAAGAACACCAGCCTTGTGTATTCACCAGGGCGAGGCAACCCACTTTACTTGGTTGTGGCACTGTATGTGGGGGAGGGGTCTTAGAGGGAATAATACCACTTGCCTGCTTGCTTGGCTCTTGCCCTACTTTCCATCACTTCCCTTGCTTCTCACAAGTTGATTTTGTCTTTCAGGTGCTGATTCCTGGGTGGCTGGACTTGTATACATTCTAGGAATCCACAGGTCTCTCCAATGGACTCTTCTGTGAGAGTGGGAGTTTCTCCAGCTGCTGCAACCCCCATAGGTTTTTATAGCCACAGGTTATGAGGCTTTCTTTTCCTGTGCTGGAACCCTGGGTTGTGCAGTTTGTCTCATTCTCCAGTTGTTCTTCCTGGCTTATCTGCGTGTGAAAGTGGGATATCCCAGTCCACCAGCTGACACCTTCCCCACCCCTGTCTGTCAGCCACGCCTTATTGTGTGTCCTTGCCACCCTGGCTTCCTGGCTCCAACCTCTCCCACCAGTCTGGATGAATGTTTCTTTAATTCCTTGGTTGTTGGATTTGTTTTTGAATTGGTTGTTATCCTTTTGTTTGTATGAGGAAGTGATGTGTATCTACCTACCCCTCCTTCTTGGCTGGAACCTCTAAAATCTTGAACCATTTTTAATAAGCTTTTACTAGTAAACATCATAGTTCAAGTGTAATATTGGATCAGTCTTCATTTATACACAATCCTGACACCATCACCATAGTTGCTACTGTCTTTTACTGTCACTGGGAATTTAATTCATGCCCATTTTCATCTCTCCTACCCTTCGCACCTCTCTAAGTAAACATTGAGTTACATTCCATTCGAATAGATTAATTCGCAATTTCTTAAATTTATATGGTAAGAATAGTATTTTTATGCTTTCATTTACACTGCATGTGTAATTGGAGTTTTTTTAATGATATGTTAGTAGGTCATCTGTTTTTGCTGAGAAATAGTCTTACCTTTGAAGAAAGCACTGTGAGTATATCCATTGAATTTGGTTATTTCTCTTTTTTGACTTTAATGCTGGTATAAATATTAGTTTATAATTATTTATATGGACATAAGTTTCATTTGTCAGTAACTCTTTGGACAGCCTGAGTCATAGGGGAGGTAAATGCTTAACTTACAAAGATTAGCAATTTGTTATCAAAATCGATTGTACTTTTTGCATAATTCTAGCAGTGCATGAGGGATTCACTTCCTTCACATCCTAGAAAGTATTTGGTTGGGTTAGTCGTTTATTCATTTAAATTTTTTAAAAAAGATTTTATTTCTTTACGTTTAGAGAGGAAGGGATGGAGAAAGGGAGCGAAACATCAATGTGTGGTTGTCTTTCACAGTTCCCTTATTATGGACCTAGCCTGCAACCTATGCATGTGCCTTCACCGGGAATTGAACCAGTGACCCTTTGGTTCACAGGCCAGCACTCAACTGCTGAGTCACACCAGCCAGTGCTAAACTTTTTTTTTCAATATTGCAGTTCTACCTCACTGTTTTTGGATTGTATGTTTCTAAGGATTCATGGTAACCTTTTTTTCATATGTATATTTGCTATTTCTCTATGTTTGCTAAGTTGTCTGAGCCTGTGTTCTGTCTAATCTGATAGGAGTTGGGGAGTTTTTTATAATTAAAGGACATAAAAATAAAGATCCATGGTGAAATTTCAATCATTTGTTGCCTTTTTTACTGTATTAAGTAAATGGTTTTTGTGTTGGACTATTACGTTCAATTCCTTTTTACTTTTCTTTTATGTTGTGCACAATAAAATTGACATTCATTTTAACTTTGACTATTAATGTTTTTTATTATTTTCAAAATCTAGTCATTTCATAATTAAGCTTTTGCTTTCTAATATTTTCCATTTTTCTGGCCTTCCGTCATGGGGGTTTTTGTGTTGGAACAGGACTCAAGGAATCCAAATGGCATCAGGATGGGTAGAATGTTTTGGAGTCTGAAAGCGCAATGCAGAGAAATGGAAGCCATTGATCAAACTCACGACGCCCTGGGTCAGGCACCCATGATTTTAATCCCAGCATACCAAATATCTTTGGGACTCACACGAAATGTCCCTCTTGTGGACTCAGATTCAGTTTTCTCCTTTGTGAAATGAATATCTGGTATATCTACATCCTCCGAGGTGTTGGAGGAGGTGAAGTACTAAGGTGTCCTTTTGCAGTGCAGCAGCTGTGTCTCCAGCCTCTTGGATTGGAGGAACTCCTACTTCTGCCCTCAGAGATACTCCCAAACCAGGCACTCCTCACTCCCCCAGTGTCCTCAAACACCTTATTTGGGGGTGTGCATTTACTGCTGATCCACCTATAGGAAAGCAGGTACTTTTGGTGCTGACCCCTCAGTGTGCTATCCCAATTAGGGAATATCCTGGTGACTTGCTAGAGCTCCCTGAATCTAAGTTGGCTGAATATGATGTGCAGATGGAGGTGGTCTTATCTTGGCCTTTGAAGATCATTGAAAGTAACCAAGTACTTATCTTTGAAAGGATTTTAGGGTCTGCATTTCCACATTTTCTCTTTTGTTACAACAACCTTGGAAGTGGAAACTGATACCATATGGCTTGAATCATTCAGGATTAAATAAATGAATGATGTTCTCCAAGTTCACTCAACAGATAAATGTCAGATTCAAGAGGCTGAATTTTAACTTAGTATTTTGGCTCCAGAACCACAGACAGTCTCCACCATAAATGTGAAGCTTTCACTGGTGCACATACTCGGCCTCATGGTGTATGGTCTTCACCAGGGACGCTCAGTTGGAGCTTGTCTTTGCATTGGTGCAGTTATCATGATCTTCTGTTTTCCTAAAATTTCAGAACACATCGTTTGCCCTTCTGTCTCCACTGGAATGACATCATCTATCAGCTCCTGTGGTTTTTTCAGAGGAACATTTTTTGAGGCTAAGTTACAGTTTCTCTGCCTTTTCTTTGATCTCAGCATGGAGTTTGACACTTAGGAGACCTGGATAATTTGGGCTGGGTCTCTGTACCCAACTTTTCTGAACTCATGCGTTCCTTTGCAGCCTACTTTTGTGTGCACAAGTGAAGTTGGTTTTGGAATGTAGTTTTTGTTCATTTTGTTTTTAACAGTAACTGACCCCAGTGCCCAGCACATACTGGCCACAACTGAGATACAAATACACATTTTAGGATACAATATATATAATGAAAAATAAACGTAGGTCGTTTGTAAGAGAAAAGTAAGCAAGGTCACAGGTTCAAGTTTCCTAAGCATAGGCCTGGTGTCAGGTCAGTTTCAGGCCTTGTTCAGCCTCACTCATTGAATTCTACATCACTTTCCGTTATTAGCTCTGAATATTTAAAAGGGAAAGCTGTTTATGGATTATTGATTTTTTAATATTCATTGCATATATATATGTACCCATAATTAGTTCTTTATAATATTTCATGTGATTCTAAAAAATTATTGGAACTATACAAGGTCAACTTCCTTTATGAGGCTATACTTCTAAATATAATTTAGAAATGTGTTCATAATCTTACCACATAGAGAATACCTGAAACTTCTCACCTGATGCCTTCAATATGCCTGTAAAAGACAAATTTTCTTCCACTATGATAATTACAATAACGTTTTCACATTAACAAAAACACCAGTAACCGTCGGTGTTAAATTGTCAAGCATTTAAAAAATTGATTTTGAATTGTTCAAAGTATAATTTATACAGGCTTCCATTTAATGTTTATATTATGTGTTAGTATTTTTGTTTCAAATGTATGTTCTACAGTCTTGTATTATATCTGTCATGTACTTATGATGGCGTAAGTAGGTTATTTGTGTGATAAAATTGTCCACCCTAATTCAGGAATACCTCTTTTATTATGACGGTCTGTATTGGGCTCACAGATAATGTGTTTTTATGAACACGTACTCAAGACCTTTCGCCAGGAAAAGATGACAAATTTCCTTAGCCATTTTCAGGATGTATCTTTAATGAGGACTTGTCATTTCCCATACGCCTTAACGGCGGATCCTGGTCTTCTCTGCTGGAGTGATGTAGGAACACTACTGATCCCTGCCGTGGACTCTCTGACCCACGTTATCTAAAGTACCCTGTGTTGAATACCGGCTGAAGCCTAGCCAATGAAGGGTCAGGAGAGGCGTTTCCATTGTCGCGCACACGGAGGGGGGCGGAACTTCCGGGGCTCTCCTCACCGTCGACATTTTGCATCAGCCGTAGTCCAATTAAATAACTCCTCAGAAGCGCCACATCACTGGAGTCTGGTGGAGATGAGGGGACGGGGAAGGCGCCAGAGTGGGGGTCCACACAGAATATCGGCAACTAAGAAGCTGGGCGACGCTGCCTGGGAGGTTGGTGCCGGCGCCGGAATGGGGGCCGCCATATCGGGGGCGGTCTCCTCTCCCTCTACCACTGTTAGGCCTCGCCCACATCGTCCGTTTGTGACCTCGCTGAGGTGCCGGACTGAGGTAAGTGCGTGTCCTCTCACACGTCCACCCCCATCACCGAACACTATATCCCCGTGTGGGGGACCCTCGTCAATAACAGTGAAAAAACCTCACTTAAGGTAGAAGTGTTGTGGTTTCTTAGGACCCAGCAAGTAAAGTGCAGAGTGGACAGGAATCATTACTACTTGAAATTCCTATGCGGATCTGGGTGGTGAATTTTGAATCAAAGGTCAGAGGCAGGCAGGGAGGACGCAAAGCCTCATTGCAGGCTTTCCTGGGCTGTGGGATCCATGAGAAAACGGGTTGGGTTGGGTCCTGCTGGAACCTGTCAAGCACTCTACATGTGCCTCCTTCGTGTGTGAATCCTGGGAGACTACTGGGGTGTTGAGCAGGAAGATGTTAGAGCTGAGGGAGTGAACTTGAAGTGATGTGAAGGATGCAGACATTCCTTAACGGTATGCACAAGTAGAGGAATCTTAAACATGATGGTCCTGGGTACT
Organism: Phyllostomus discolor; assembly: GCF_004126475.2. Lineage (NCBI taxonomy): Eukaryota > Metazoa > Chordata > Mammalia > Chiroptera > Phyllostomidae > Phyllostomus > Phyllostomus discolor. Next base: position 22,924,140 of record NC_040914.2, read on the forward strand.
TGGTGTGGGGACTTAAGGGTGCAGCTTAAGCTCATGTTTGGCTGTGTCTTGTAGGCATGATCTGGGAGACTCAGTGATATTGCTTGTCAGGAAGGATGGGACCCTGCACTCATGGCCCTAGGCTTAGATGGCATTTTTCTGCTGTTGCCAGCGTCCAGAAGCTCACCTGCTGTTGCTAAAGGTGATAAGGTGATTAATAGGACTATGGTTAGAAAGCAGCCAGCACTGGCATTAGAGCTTGGTGTGCACACTGACCTGGGAGCCTTGCAGTAAATTGAGCGTGGGAAAGATTTCTAAAAAAATAGGATTGTGGTTCTCAGATAGCTCTGGCTTCATTTGTCTTCCTTTTGCCAGGTTGGTGTGACTTTTGCAGACATTGCCCTGTACTTCTCTAAGAAAGAATGGTACCTCCTTGATGAGGATCAGAGACGCCTGTACCTGGATGTGATGCTGGAGAACTTTGAACTTATATCCTCACTGGGTAAGATCCTCACTCTCCTCAGTGATGTGGACTTGGCTTTGCATTTCCCATGTCTACTATTCTATAGGGGGTGCTCTCTACTTATCTGTGGACTACAAGCACTACTTGATTTTCCTGTTTTCTGAGTAGCTGCTTTATTTGGTTGGGCTGGTTTTTGCATTGTCCTTTTGTCTCTCTGTAATACCAGTACGTGTTGTAGTGAACTCATAGGGAAAGATTTGTGCTTTGTAGTGTTGCAGGGAGCCTAATGAATATCACCTTGATTAAATGAGGAAAAGCATTTTTTTAATCCTGTTGCTCGTATATACAATCTTTTTTGCAAAATTTTCTTGACATTTTTTAGCTAACATGTCCCTTGTATATTTTATATATTAATTCCTTTTCATATACAAGTACATGCTCTTTTGCATTTGTGTAATTGTGCATTGTACATATTGTGGCCTTGTTTCCTTCCTTTTTGTTTGTTTTTCTTTTTTTTTTTTACAAATTCAATATTTTCGACAATGCAGCATTCAGCAAGTTTAGTGTTGCCATTTTTTCAACAGGCTTAGATTCTTATAACCAGTGTTTGGTGATAACTATTTTTAATTATGTGTAGTTTCTATAATTCTTTTTTTTTTACTTCTTTTAAAAGTGTATTTTATTGATTATACTGATGCAGTTGTCCCAATTTTTCCTCCTTTGCCCTCCTTCTGCCTGGTATCCCACTACCCTCTAGCAATCCCCTCCCTTAGTTCATGTCCCTGTATCATGCATATAAGTTCTTTGGCCACTCCATTTCCTATACTGTTCTTAACATCCTCCTGTTTATTTCATACCTACCAATTTATACCTCTTGGGCCCTGCACCTTCCCCCTCCATTCTTCTCCTTCCCTTTGTCAGCTGATAACCCTTGAAATGATCTCTATATCTTTGATTTTGTTGCTGTCCTGCTTGTTTGTTTAGTTTGTTTTCTTAGATTCAGTTGTGTATAGTTATTCATCTGTCGCCATTTTAATGTTCATAGTTTTGATCTTTTTATTACATAGTTCCCTTTAACATTTTATATAATAATGGCTTGGTAATGATGAACTCCTTTAGTTTTATCATGTCTTGGAAGCACTTCATCTGTGCTTCACATCTAAATGATAGCTTTACTTTTCATCACTCTGAATACTTCTTGCCAGTCCTTTCTAGCCTGCAAGGTATCATTTGAGAAATCAGGTAACAGTCTTAAGGGAACTCCTTTGTAGTAAACTCTCTGCTTTTCTCTTGCTGCTTTTAAGATTCTCTCTTTATCTTTAACCTTTGGAATTTTATTTATGTGACCTGGTGTGGTCCTCTTGTGGTCCTCTTTTGGTTGGTTGGGACTATGCCTCCTGGCCTTGTATTTCTATATCCTTCACCAAATACGGAAGTTTTCTTTCATTATTTTTGTCAATCTGTTTGCAGTGTCTTGCTCTTTCCCTTCTCTTTCTGGCACCCCCAATGATTTGGATGTTTGTACATTTGGAGATGTCCCAGAAGCTCCTTACTCTATTCTCTTTTTAAAAAAATTCTGATTTCTTCTTCTTCTGATTGAATGCTCCCTCCACTCTTGGTTCCCTGTGCATTTTTTTTATTTCACTTAATGATACTTTTAAATGATTTTGCCTGAGTCTTTTTTCTTTTATTGCTTTACCCTATGATTTGGAGTTTCATTCTGGTGTTTCATTTGGACCATATTTCACTGTCTCCTCAATTTGGCAGCCTCCATGTGTTTGTTTCTGTGTATTAGGTAGAGCTGCTTTGACACCCTGTCTTAGTAGCTTGGGGTATTGTAGAAAAGGCACCTGTAAATTGTGTGGGGCAAAGCCTTAGGTAGCTGCCAGGGCAGAACAACCCATTTCACTGCATTGTACCTCTTCGTATCCTCTCCTCTCCATATGCATGAATGTAGCTTCTTTAAATCCTTGATTGTCAGACTTCCATACAGCTTGATTCTTTGTCCAATCTGTGTGATAACTGTTTTGTAATCTAATTGTGATTTTTGCTATAGCTGTGCTGAGAGGTGAAGCATGTTTACCTCTGCCTCAATCGTGGTGGGAAGTTGTAGATTTTTTTTAAGACAAAGGTATTGTGTTATTAATAGCCTGCAGTATAACCTTGACCTTTGTGGCTAACTTCTTGGGGGTCATCCTGCACAACAAAAGGTTACCAGCTCGATACCTGATCAGGTTATATGGCTGGTTGCTGGTTTGGTCCCAGGTTGGGGTGCACCCGATCGATGTTCTATCTCAAATCAATTTTTCTGTCTCTTTCTCCCTTCCTTCCCTTCTCTCTAAAAATAAATAAAATCATTTAAAAAGTAGAATGCAGTATAGCACTGTTAACCTGACTTTATTATTCATGGGGAAATGTTTTAAAAATTGTAAATTTCTGTATCGCAATATTCACTTTATTGTGATTTTTTTAAAAGATTTTATTTATTTATTTATAGTTAGAGAGGGAAGGGAGGGAGAAAGTGAGAGAGAGAAACATCAATGTGCGATTGCTGGGGGTCATGGCCTGCAACCCAGGCATGTACCCTGACTGGGAATCGAACCTGCGACACTTTGGTTCACAGCCCGTGCTCAATCCACTGAGCTACGCCAGCCAGGGCTACTTTATTATGATTTTTGAAACCAAGCCTGCAGTACCTCCAAATGATACTTTTAAATGATTTTGCAAGTATTTGCTCCAGTCCTGTAGATTGCCTTTTTATTTCATTATGATAATTGCTGTTGTGCTCTATTGAAGCTTTTTCATTTGTTATAGTCCAGACTGTTTGTTTTTGCATATTTTGTCTGGTGGATCTTGTCACATCCCAGAAAATCATATCCACAACAACTCTCCAAAGCTTCTTCTCTAAATTGTCTTGAAGAAGTATTAAGTTTTAGGACTGACAGTAAATTCTTTATGTAGATTGAGTTCATTTTTACTGATCGTGTCCAGTTTTGTTGTTTTACTTGCGAATATCCATTTTCTCCAGCACCATTTATCAAGGAAATTATCTTTTCTTTTTTATATGTCTTTTTGAAAAAGATTTTATTTTTTTTATTTTTAGAGTGAGGTAGGGAGGGAGAAGGAGAGGCAGAGAAACATCAGTGTGTGGTTGACTCTTGCATACCCCCTAACAGGGACCTGACCTGCTCCCTAGGCATGTGCCCTGACTGGGAATCGAACTAGCAACTCTTTGTTTTGCAGGCCAGCATTCAATCCACTCAGCCACACCAGTCAGGACTCTTTTCTTATAAGTCTTGAGGTTTAACTGTTGTTAGTTGAAAGCCTGTGCCTGTGTTTATTTCTGTGTTCTCTGTTCTATTGATCTATATTTCTGTATCTATTCCACTAACACATAGTTTGGTTGCTTTGGCTTTGTGACAGATTGAAGTCAGGAAGTGAGATGCCACCAAGTTTGTTCTTGCCCAAGATTGCTTTTGCTATTCGAAGTCTTTTGAGATTCTATACATTTCAGGATTTTTTTTTATTTGTGTGTAAAATACCATTGAAATTATCTTAGAAATTGCATTTAATTTGTAGATTGATTTGGGCAGTATAGACATTTTGATGATACTGTATTTTCAATTCCAAGAACACCAGATGTCTTTTCACTTATTTGTGTTTTCTCCCATTTCTTTTATCATTGTCTCATGGTGTTCAGTGTACAGACACTTCACCTTTTTGGTTGAATATATTCCTGAGCGTTTTATTGTTTCTAATGCTGTTGTACATTTGACTACTTTCTTCATTTTTTTTCAGTCCCAACTCTAAGGATATATATATATTTACTTTAAAGACTGAGGCAGGAGACAGTAAGAGAAAAAGAGAGAAATTGAACAATCGAACAGTTGTCTGTTGTATGTGCCAGTCCTGGTACCCAGCCCCCAACCCAGGTATGTGTCCTGACTGGGAATTTGGCCAGGAACATTTTCGTGTATGGGGCAATGCTCTAACCAATTGAGCCACTTGGCTGTGGCCATTTCTTTTTTTATTTTTTTAATTTGAATATTTTATTTATTTAGTTTTGGAGAGAGGAGAAAGGAGGGAGAAAGAGAAGGAGAGAAATATCAATGTGCAAGAGAAACATTGATAGGTTGCCTCTTGAATGCCCCCCAATTGGGGACCACAACCCAGACATATGTCCTAACTGCTAATCAAACCAGCAACCTTTTGACCCACAAACCAGCACTCAATGCAGTGAGCCACACCAGCCATGGTTCTTTGTTTCTTTATTAAACAATTTATTATCATTGTGTAGAAATGGAACATATATAAGACATATATGTACATTATATAATTATATAGTATGTAGTGTATATATAGTTATATATTATATAATAACATATAAAATATGTATAGTAAATTCTTTTAGAGAAAGGAGAAGGCAGGGAGAAAGAGTTAGAGAAACATTAATTGGTTGCCCTTTGTAGGCACCCCAACTTCGGACTATACCCATAACCCAGGCATATTCCCTGACCTGGAATCTAACCAGTGACCCTTTGGTTTATAGAATGTCGCCCAGCCATCTGAGCCACACCAGCCAGGTTGGAACTGATATTTGTATGTTGATTTTCTATCCTGTAACTTTTCTGAATTATCTACTTAAAATTTTTTAAAAATATATTTGTTTTTGGCGAGAGGACAAAGAAAGGAGAAAAAGAGGGAGGGAAACATTTATGTGAGAGAGAAACATCAATTGGTTGCCTCTTGTATGGGCCAGAGCAGGACCTAACCCACAACTCAGGTGTGTCCCCAGTCTGGGAATTGAACTAGTGGCTTTTCACTTTGCAGAACATAGCCACACTGTGATGGATTTTGTTGTCGATAGCTGTCTCCTTGTTCTGAAGGAAGGAAGAATTATCATGTTTATTATTAGGCTGTCTTGCTGAAGTCACTCATACAGATCTTTTTTCTTTGGTCTCTTTTGTGCTTTTTTTGTTTTACCAAAATGCTGGCCATCCATGTCTTCAGTTTTGCTCTTAGACTTTATATCATCTGTATTTCATGTAATAGCTCAACTGGGATTTAAGGGGGAGAATTACTTGTGCATCTCAGGATAAGCATGACTTTATCCATGGCAGGGTAGACAGAGAGGTGTCCTTGCCTTAGTATACAGCTGCTGAACAGGGTTTGGTTCTGAAAGGACTTTGTTAAGGTCAAAAGTAGGAACTCATTTTGTTCAACAGTATTTTGTTTCCATTGCCAGTTCCTCACCCCATTATACTTACTCTTATTTATTGTTGAAACTTTGTCAAACTCTCAGTTCTAAGTTATCATTTCTACTCTGATTCCTAGCCCATGGATAACCTTCCTCTCTCTAAACTTTGCATCTCAACCATTTATTTTACAAGTTCCATTTACTGCAGTTCAAACTTTGTCCATTCCTGCAGACCCTTGGAATGCACATGATCATTATATGACCTTGAACATCATATACTTCAATACAACTGATATTTATGGGTTGGAGCTCATTCCAATTATTCTACACAGCCTTACATCACCAGCAGGAAAGGTCTTATAGAAGCCATTTGTGTAGGAACATTGAGTAGACCCTACCTCTCTTCTCTGTGTCGCTTTCTCTGTGCTCATCTCTCTCCTCATGAGATCTCTACCACAGACTGACCACTGGTGCCAAGTAATATATAACTACCATTTATTTAGAGTCTCACTCACTTTCCTTGAAAATCATAGAATCATGTCTAGCTGTGACAGATAGCTGTGTATGATGTGGATATTTCTTCCTTATAAGGTCAACATTTATTTACCACCCTTTTTATTTTCTGTTCAGGTTGCTGCTGTGGAGCAGAGGGTGTGAAAGCATCAAATGAAGAAAATGTTTCTATAGAAGTGTCACAGGCAAAGAAATCGAATATACCTTTTTCTCCCTGGCATTGCCACCCCTGTGAGAGTTGTGGGCCAATCTTGAGAGACATTTTTCACTGTATTGACCAGCAGGAAACACAACACAAACAGAAACTGCTGAGATGTGGAGCATGTGGAAAACAATTTTATTTCAGTACAAAGTGTCAGCCTTACCAGGAGCACCACATGAGAGAAAAGCCTTTCATGAGAAGTGTGGACAGGATGCCACTTGCAAAAAGTTGCAATTTTAATGTGTCCCAGAAGCTTTTTACCTGTGGGAACTTTGGGCAGGATACCCTTACCAGGTTAGGACATCAGCAACAGGCTACTCAAGCCGGGGACAGACCAAATGATATCTTGACGTTTGGAGTGACTCCTCAAAGCAGCAAAAGTTATTGCACACTGAATGAGTATAAAAAAGCACTTGGCTGCAACCACACATTTCTTGAGAACAAAGCTGTTCCTACTGGGACACAATGTTTTGTATGTCATCAAGGTGAAAAATATTTTACCAGTATTTCTAGTTTTCATTATTGTCCGAGAGTTCACACTGGAAAGAGACCCCATGAGGGCAGTGAGTGTCTGAAATCTTTTAGCAGGCTCTATTACCTTCATTTACATCATGGAATTCACACTGGAGAAAGGAATTATGAATGCAGTGAAATTGGGAAATCTTTAATCAGTAGCACTAGCCTTCGTTATCATCAGAGGGTTCACACAATAGAAAAGCTTTATGAGTGCGTTGAGTGTGGGAAGTCTTTTACCACTAGCACAAGCCTCCAAGATCATCAGAGATTTCATACTGTAGAAAGGCTTTATGAGTGCAGTGAATGTGGGAAATCTTTTACCAGAATTAATCACCTTCATTGTCATCAGAGAGTCCACACTGGAGAAAGGCCTTATGAATGCAGTGAATGTTGGAAATCTTTTACCACAATTGGTGATTTTCATCGTCATCAGAGAGTTCACACTGGAGAAAGGCCTTATGAATGCAGTGAATGTGGGAAATCTTTTACCACTAGCACTAACCTCCGTTACCATCAAATCTTTCACACAGGAGAAAGGCCATATGAATGCTTTGAATGTGGGAAATCTTTTACAACTAGCACTAGCCTCCGTTATCATCAGAGAAATCACACTGGAGAAAGGCCTTATCATTGCAGTGAATGTGGGAAATCTTTTACAAGAATGTATCATCTTTGTTGTCATCAGAGAGTTCACACTGGAGAAAGGCCTTATGAGTGCAGCGAATGTGGGAAGTCTTTTACAACTAGCACTAGTCTCAGATATCATCAGAGATTTCACACAGGAGAAAGGCCTTATCATTGCAGTGAATGTGGAAAATCTTTTACCAGAATTAATCACCTTCATTGTCATCAGAGAGTTCACACTGGAGAAAGGCCTTATGAGTGTAGTGAATGTGGCAAATCTTTTACCACTAGCACTAGGCTCCGTGTTCATCTGAGAGTTCACACAGGAGAAAGGCCTTATCAGTGCAGGGAATGTGAGAAATGTTTTAGCACTAGCACTAACCTCCGTGTTCATCTGAGAGTTCACACAGGAGAAAGGCCTTATTGTTGCAGTGAATGTGGAAAATCTTTTACCAGAATTGATATCCTTCGTTATCATCAGAAAGTTCATACATGAGAAAGGCCTTATAAATGCAGAGAATGTGGGAGATTTTATAGTTGCACTACTTATTACAATCAGATGTGGAAATCTTTCAACAAAAATGATAACACACATGACTTCACATGGAGGATTATCATAGAAGAGTAGGAATTGTACAGATTCTTTTTTTTTTTAATGTTAATGCCAAAAGAAATTCTTTTAAGCCTTGTTCATCTGAATCAAATCACATAAAGCCAACCATGTACATAGGGAGGTTCCACATACTTTTTTTCTGCTGCATTTCTATTTTTCTCTGTACATTTTATTTATTTTTTAACATTTTATTGATTATGCTGTTAGAGTTCTATTTTTTTCTCCCAATTATTACCCTCTGTCCTGCGCCCCACCTCCACCAGCATGCTCCCCCTTAACTCATGTCCATGGGTCGTACATATTAAGTGTTTTTGGCTTCTCCATTTTTATACTATTTTTAACCCTCCCCATGTCTAATATGTACCTACCAATTATGCTTCTTCTTCCTTGTAACTTCCCCCCCTTCTCCCTCCTCCCCCTCCCTGCTGATATTCCTCCATGTGCTCTCCATTTCTGTGATTCTATTCCTCTTTTAGTTGTTTCCCTTTTTTTTTTTTTTGGTTTAGCTGTCTTTGTTGTCATTTTACTCTTCATAGTTTTCAATCTTTTTAAATAAGTCCCTTTAACATATCATATAATAAAGGCTTGATGATAATGCACTCCTTTAATGTGATGTTATTTGGGAAGCACTTTATCTGCCCTTCCAATCTAAATGATAGCTTTGCTGGATAGAGTAATCTTGGGTGTAGGTTCTTGCCTTTCATGTTTTTGAATACTTTCCAGCCCCTTCTTGCCTGTAAGGTTGAAATCAGCTGATAGTCTTATAGGGACTCTTTTGTAGGTAACTGTTTCCTTTTCTCTTGCTGCTTTTAATATTCTCTCTTTATCTTTAATCTTGGCTAATGTAATTATGATGTGCCTTGATATGTGCTTCCTAGGGTTCAGCTTCTTTGGGCCTCTCTGAACTACCTGGACTCCCTGGAAGTCTTCTTTTGCTAGATTGGGAAAGTTCACTATTTTTTCAAATAAGTTTTCAGTTTCTTGCTCCTCCTCTTCTGGCATGCTTATGATTCAGATGTTGGAATGTTTACAGTTGTTCTGGATGTTCCTAAACCTCTCCTCATGGTTTTTGAATTCTTGTTTCTTCATTCTGTCTGGTGGAATGTTTATTTCTTCCTTCTGCTTCAAATTGTTGATTTGAATCCCGGTTTCCTTAATGTCACTGTTGGTTCCCTGTATATTTTTCTTTATTTCACTTTACATAGCTTTCACTTTTTCCTCCATTTTTCAACCATACTAAATCATTTTTGTGTGCATCGTAATTACCAGTGTTTTGAACTGTGCATCTGACAGGTTGGCTATCTTCCTCGCTTAGTTCTACTTTTGGAGCTCTGTTCTTTCATTTGGGCCATACTTTTTTTGTCTTGGCATGCTTGTTACTTTATAAGGGGTGAAGCCTTTGGTGTTGGAGGGGACAGCCCAGGTTGCTGCATTGTAGCACTATATGTGGAGGAGGGGTCTGACAGGGAACAATGCTGCTTGTGTACATTCTAGGACCTTGTGGGTCTCTCCAATGAACTTTCCTGTGAGGCTGGGAGTTTCTTCTGCTTCCGCAACCCCTGAAGGTCTTTGCAGCCAGGGATTTTGAGGTTTTATTGTCCTGCACTGGGACCATGGCTTGCATGGTCTGTCTTGCTCCCCAGTTGTTCCTCCCAGTTTATCCACTCTCAAATGTGGGACCTCTAGGCCTTCACCTGACCATGCGTCCTGTGCCCTGGCTGCCTGTCTCCGCCCCTCGTACCAGTTTGAGTAATGTTTCTTCTTTAATTCCTTGGCTGTCAGACTTCCATACAATTCAGTCTTCTGACACTTCTGGTTGTTGTTTTTGTTTTTTGGGGTTTTTTTTTTTTTGCTTTTAAATTTGTTGTTTTTCTTTTGTTTGTGTGAGGGGGCAAAGTGTATCTACCTACATCTCTGTCTTGTCTCGGTCCATTTTAAATTCCACAGCCATATAATTTTATTGTATAGGAAGCCTGTGTCCAAGTTGCACCTCTCAGCTTACCCAAGTATTTTGCCAGATATCTCCATGTCATTCCATATTTCTGTAGCTGAAGATTTTTTAAATTAAATTTATTTATTTTTAGAGTTGGGGAAAAGAGAAAGAAAGAAAAGAAAGGCAAATCAGTGTAAGGGAGATACATTGTTTGGTTGCCTTTCACAGAACCCTGCTGGGACCTGTCTGGCAATCCAGAGCTGGGACTGAACTAGCGACATGTAGGTTCACAGGCCAGCACTCGATCCACTGAGCCACACCAGAAAGGGCAAAATTAGGAGTAGGCTAACTTATTTTTAGATTCTCATTCCTTTTTCACTCACTAGTTGATGCACTTTTAGCCCAGAGAATATCTGAATTCAGCTGTCATCTTGCAGAAGGCCTGTTTATTTTCAGGGATATGCTCTTACCAGTTATCAGTAATAAATTTCTGAGTGTCCACATCACCCGTGCAAGAACTGCCATGCTTCCTTCTTTTTGGATTGTAATATAATGAAAACCTTTTTTTCTGAATTCTTTGGGCGTTCTGTGTATTGTCTGGGGTAGTTTGTAAGTAGATTTGTGATCTACAAGCATGAAATGGTGAACAATTGTACGCATGTCTCAAACTTTCTCTGACTCTGAGTACAGTTTGTTGCAGAAATTAACTCAGCAGTTTTTCTCAAACTTGGATTCCTTCTTACAATCACCTAGGCAAGACTAGTGGGCTCTCTAGTTTTCATGAGAAGCCTAGATGCTGTGAGTTTTAAGAGACACAGGATCACTCCAAGAGGGGGTATCTAAGACAACCTTAAGTATGTATAGATGCAGCATGAATTTTTTCTTTGCAAAGGATGCCAATATTTTGGGGAGAAAATCTCGCCCAGGTTTTGCAATAGGCTGTGTGTCATAACAGTTGCATGGGTGATGATCTCTAGTAGCTTCACAGGGATTAAGGGAAACTGATTGCAACAGAAACACTAGCCTAAAGAGGTGCTTGAGGAGACTGCACCTAATTAGATGGAATGTGTGTCTTCTGAGTAGTAAGTAAAAGTTTTTTCAAAAAGTTGGTCATTTTGGTCATTTATTAGGTGTTAATGTCAAAGCCATTGGTGCCCTGGCAGAAAAGAAAAATAAAGGATATCTTTAGTTGAGGGATGTTGCTTCATGACCCACCCAGCATTCTTGCTGCTTTCATGACAGTTTTTTTTTTATTGGCTATGTTTGCTCACTGAGGCAAAGTCTCTCCCAGGAGTCATGAGAACATGGATTGAATATAGACTTGCCAAACCTATATTCAAAAGGTATTGGACATACAAAGTTTTCAAATACTGAATTATCTTTAAAAGTTTTAATGAATATCATATTTGAAGTATGATATTTAGTGAGTCTTCACATATACTTAAAACTGAAATCATCACCATAGTCATAATATTGATTCTATCTGTTCCTGGGAATTTACTTCATGGCCTTTTTTATTTCTGCTACCTCTTCGCCTGTCTGTAAGTAAACATTGATTTACATTTCCATATATGGAGATTTTTAATGGTAGTAGCTCATCTGTTTGAGAAATATTGCTATACCACTGCAGACAGGCCTTGTGAATGCAGTGAATATGGGAAGTATTTCAGAGGAAAGTGTAAACTTTGTTCTCATCAGAGTATTCACACTGGACAAACTTCTTGGAATACGGTGAATGTCAAAAATCTTTTACCATAGCACTATTCTCCATTATCATCAGGTATTTCACATAGGAGAAAGGCCTTATGAATGCAATGAATATGGGAAATCTTTTATTCTAAAGCAGCAACTTCATTGTCATCAGAGAGTTCACACAGGAGAAAGGCCTTATAAGTGCGGTTAATATGGGAAATCTTTAGCCAAATTTCTAATCTTCCTCTGCACATAAGAGTTTATATAGGGGAGTGGGGAAGGTCTTAGATGTATAGCAAAGGTACAGCGTTTTTTTTCCCATGTTAATAATACTATAGGAAACTGGAGCCTTGTTTGTGTGAATCAAATATACAGCCAAACATGAACAGTAGGAAGGTGCCACATAATTTTTTTTTATATGTGAAGCAGGTGTGTCCATGTCACACTTACTTTACCCAGGTCTCTTTTTAGATTCATGTCAGTTCAGATTTCTGTGCTGAAAATATTTCACCTGCAGCACCTATAGGGTTCTGAGAGATGTGTGAGTCATCATCCTAATGTGCTCAGAAAGGATAACTGTTATCCAGTTTGTGAGGTAAAAGTAGGAGTAGCCTAACTTCAGGGCTTTATTCCTTCCACTCCTACTAATTGGCGCAGACCTGATTCAGTTTCAGCCCAGAAAAAGTCATCTGAGTACAGTTGTCAGTTTGCAGAAGGATGGCCTTTTTTGGGACATGCTTTTTTTATACACCAGTGATGACTTTTGAATTTCCAAGTCTAAGAACTGCCAAGCTAATATTCCTTTGGTTTGTAAAATAATCAAGGCCTTTTTCCTATGTCTTTAATCTTGAACATTGTATTATTGTGTGTGGTAGTTAATAACAGTTTTTGGCCCTACAAGCATAAAGACATGAACAACTTTTATATGTGTCTCAACCTTTCTCTGCCTCCATGGGGACAATTTTTGCTACAGAAATTAACATGACAGCTTTTTTCCAGACTTGCATTCCTGCTCATATCCACCCAGGCAAGACTGGGCTCTCTAGTTCTCATGAGAAGCCTCAATGCTGTGAGTTTCAGGAGACAGATCACTCCAAAAGGGAGCAGCTATGACAACCTCAAGTACATCTGGGAGCATCATGAATTCTTTTCTTTTTTGTAAAGGACACCAACACTTTTGAAGGGAGTTTCTGGTCCAGGTCTTCCAGATACCATGTGCCATAATGTCTGCAATTCCATAGGTGATGGTGGTTAATTGCAGCAACGTAGAGCTCTGGGGAAAATGAGTGCAACAGAAACACTGGCCTAATAGGTGCTGGAGGAGACTGCAGCCAACTACATGGAATGTGCATTTTCTCAGCATGCATTTAGAAAATTTTCTGAGAAAAAGACTGCAGGATCAGTTTGTGTACAAACCTCAGGATCTGCAAGAATATTTATCTTCTGTTGATTCAGTCATTTTCATTAACTATAATCAAAAGGTTCTCTGGCCCTGGCGAGATAGCTCAATTGGTTTGAGTGTCATCTTGATATCCCATGGTTCTGATTTTGAACTCTGGTCTGGGCACATACAGGAAGCAACAAATGAATCCACACATAAGTGGAAAAATCCAGATTCATCTCCCCCCCACCCCCCATTTCTCAAATCAATAAAACTTTTTTTTAAAATGTGAATTCCTGTCTCCTGTCAGGTGTTCTTTTCAGAGTTACTGGTGTCCCGGTAGAAAGAAAAATAAAGTTGAGTGATGTTACAACTTTGACCCAGCCAGCTGTTTGTTTCAGTGAGTTTATTGTTGGTTGTATTTCCTTTCACTGAGGCAAAGTCTCTTCCCGAGCACATGAGAATGTGTTTTGAATAGAGACTGGCCAACCTATTTTGAAAGAGTTGGTCATATATATTTTTAAAGACTTGTATCATTTTTAATAAGCTTTAATTAGTAAATGTATTTCAAATATAATATTTGATCTGTCTTCACTTATACATGATTCTAAAACCATCTCCATTTTCATAATACTGTCCTTTACTGTCACTGAGACTTTACTTCATGGCCATTTTAATCTCTCAGCCCTTCACAGCTCTGTAAGTAAACATTGATTTATATTTTATTGTAATATATAACCGAGAGTAACAGTATTTTTCTGCTTTTATATTGCATTTATATTTGAAGGGTAATATATTAGTAACTCATGTGGTTTTGCTGAGAAACTTTAAAAGATTTTGTTTATTTTTAGAGAGAGGAAGGGATAAAGAAAGAGAGGGAGGAAACATTAATGTGTGGTTGCCTCTCAATCGCCCCGAACTGGGGACATGGCCCACAAGCCAGTCATGTGCCCTGACTGGAAAACAAACAATAAACCCTTTGGTTTGCAGGCTGGCATTCGATCCAGTGAGTCACACCAGCCCCTCTATTCTTATCTATGAAGTTAGTACAATGAATTTATCCATTCAAAATTATTATTTCTAATTTTTTAGTTTAAAACTGGTTTAAGTAATTGTGTATAATTTTTATATGGACATTAGTTTCATTTACCTTTGTCAACTCCGCACAATATGAGTTGTAGAGTAGCTGAATGTTTAGGTTACAGAGATTAGGAATTTGTGATCTAAACTAATTGTACCTTTTTGTTTCTTTCCAGCAGTGTGTAAGAGATTTCCTTTACATGTTAATATTGGATTGATAAATCATTTTGTATTAAAACTTGTTTTTAAATATCTAGTGCTACCTCACTTGTTGTTTGATATTATCTTTCTAAGTATTTATCATGAGCCTTTTCTCAGATGTGTATTTGCTATGTCTACCTTTGCTAAATGTCTGATCATGAGTTCTGACTAATCTGAGTTTTTGGTGGTTTTCTATAACAAAAGGACAGAAAGGACAAAGGGGTATGCTGGAATTTCACTCATTTTTGGCATTTCCTGCTTTATTAAGTAAATGTGGGTTTTTTTGTTATTGGAAAGATGTTTTAATAGTTTGTACTCTTTTATACTTAGCACAATGCAATGTACACTTTTCATTTGTGGTATCTAACATTCTCCATCAGTTTTAAAAGTCCAGTCTGTTCGTATTACAATAAGCCCTTGTTTTGTATTTTGTTTCATTTTTCTGGTCTTTTATCATGGAGCCTCTTGAGTTGGAACTGGTTTCTGAAGGAGATGAGATTGCATCAAGATGGGAGAGAATGGTTTGGACAAAAGCTCAATGCAGAAGGAAATAAGAAAGCAGTGATCAGACTCCTCATGCCCTGGGGCAGGCACCATGGATCTGAATCCCAGATTATAAATTACTCAAATTGTTACAGGAACCAGCCTGGAGTATGTTATTAAGGGTGAAGACAGTGAAACGAAGGATTTAGGGTAGAGGAAGTAACAGGAGAGAAACTAGGCAGCGCTCTGCTTTGGCTCCCTAGAAAAGTTATAGGAAAGGAGTAAGCCAAGCCAGGGTTGCTGTTAGCCCACTGGGAAGTGGAGGTCACAGAGACAGAAGTGAAACAAGACAAGACTCCTTTCATCTCACTGGGAGGTCAGAGAAAATAGGGCCTTGGAGATGGGATTGGGGCTAATCCAAGTCAATATGCTACTACCCCCTGTCCTCTGGATGAAAGTGTCCTGGCATCCCTTACAGTTTAAGGGAAGTAAAATGTTCATGCCTGGGAAGGGGCATGGATATACTCTAGAGTGAGCCAGCCCCGAGCCTTCTTTGTCCTGAGGGCTTTTTATCTTCTGTAGGTGAGGATTTCAGGTCATTGTTTCAGCAGAATATTCATTACCTTTCTAACTTCATTTTTAATATGTGATGTATCAAAATAAGCTTATGGGGGTTTGGGGAATATTCTTTGGTCTAATATGCTGTTTTACTTTAATCTTGGGTCTGTCTAGCTCTTAATGCCATTTTTTAAATTGTTCCCTTGGCCCTGGCTGGTGTGGCTCAGTAGATTGACCCAAAGGGTTGCTAGTTCAATCCCCGGTCAGGGCACATGCCTGGGTTGCAGTCTGGGTCCCCAGTAGGGGGTGTGTGAGAGGTAACCACATATTGATATTTCTCTCCCTGTCTCTCCCTCCCTCCCCCTCTCGCTAAAAATAAAATCTTTTAAAAAAATAAATGTGTTCCCTTGACTTCATCTGTCCTTGGCTCTAACTGGCACAAGTGACATGAATTAAATCTCTGTTCTCCATTTCAAAGACTAGGATCTAGTTTCTAGTCAGGGAGGAAAGGTATAAACCATTTGTTCTCAAGTGGTTTATACCTCAAGTTCTTGGTTAGGGGAGATAAGGTCTTGGGATTCTCCTGCTGACTATAAGTTAATCAAATTGTTTGGCCTTCTTTACTTTTCTGCTGATTCCCCATACTTCTTGACCAGGAACTTTCCTAGCTTAACTGTCCTATCAAGAAATAACCCCTTTTCTGGTCTGTGTTTTAGTTTTTTGTGTAATGAGTGTAAGGTATGTTTTTAACCCTCAGCTGTTGGACAAGGTCAAGTGCTAAGATGTCCATTCACAATGTGACAGCTGTGTGTGCACCCTCTGTGATTTGGGTAACCCTTGTTTCTGCCTGCAGAGACATTTCCAGGCCAGGGACCCCTCAGTCCCCCAATACCCGCACCTCCTTTGTTTTGGTATGTATTTGAAGATACAGTCAGGCCTTTAAGTACAGGCTGACCCACCTGCAGGGAGACATTGACCCTCTATGTGGGCTCCCAACTTGGGAATCTGCAGGTGACTTGCTAGAGCTCCTCCGATCTCAGTTGGCTTAATGTGACATGTGGATGATGCTGTCTCTTAACCTTAGCATTTGAGATCAATGGAGTTAACAAACTGGGGTTGAGTACTTGTCAATCCCAGGATTCCAGGTTTTGTTTTTTGAGAAGATTCGCTTTTAATTCACACAACAACTTTGGAAGTGGAAACTATTATTGAGTTGCTAGGAACATCCAGGGTTAGAGAAATGAAGTAGGTTCTCTTAAGTTTACTCACCACACAAGTGTCAGATTTAAGTGGCTTGATTTTAACTCTGTATTCTGGCTTCAGAGCGAGAAACAACCTCTACCACTGCTGTGAAACCCTCATTGAGTTGTGTACAGTGTGAAAACCAGAGAGGGTCAGCTGGAGCTGCTGTTTGCATTAATACAATTAATGTGATTCTCTCCTTAATTCCCTAAAATGTCAAAGCACACTGTGCCACTGAGTCCTCCAGGATATTCTCCTTTCATTATTTTTAAATGACTTAATTCATTTTTTAGGAGAGTGGATAGGTGGGAGAAAGAGTGGAACAGAAATATTGATGTGAGAGAGAAACATTGATTTGTCCGGCAAGGGATCAAATCCACAACCTGGGCGTATGCCCTAATGAGGAATGGATCTAGGGATCTTTTGCTTTGCATGATGTTGTCCAACCAATTGACCACATGGGTCTGCACAAAAGGGAACCTCCATTTAGAAGGAGTTCGAGTTTGCATTTCCGTTGTCCCACCATAGTTTGATGTTCAGGAAACCTTGGTAATTTGGGTCTTTGCACCTTCATCCCCATTTTCGGTGTAAGGCTGTGACCCCATTTACTCTGGTGAATTTGGTGCTTTATTTTGACTTTGTGAGTGTTCCTATGTGGCACAGACATTCACCCTGAAGTGGAGGGGCCAGATGGCTGTGAATGCTGGAACTTAACATTTGGAAGTAATGCTGAATACCTAAAGGATCCCAATCTCATTGTAAAGTGACACCTCCTTTTCATGAAAGCTACCCACTAGCCAGGTGACTCTGTCTTGTGTATCCCTACTGGGTGTATAATAAAATAAAACACACCATGTCTTCTCTGCAGCCAAGACCATGTTCTGGAACCATGTCCTCCATTGTAGTCTGTTTCTGAACACAAACCGTCACTGCAGTGTTCAGCATCCTGGGCCACAGCTGAGACCCTTACCCCAGATTCCAGATAGCAGAGAGATACAACTACATTTCTTAGGAAACAATCTTTAAGAAAAATTAAATGTAAATCATTTTAAAGAGAATAATAACCATGGTCCCAGATAACATACTATAGTATAGATCAGATACTAGGAAAGTTGCACCATTCAAGCTCCGCACATTGAATTCTAACATCAACATTGTTCTGTAGCTTTCAGATTCTCTACATGCCTGATTATCTTGCTATTTCTACTTTATAGTATTTTATTAGAATGCTTTTAAAGAGTGTGTTGCTTTCACTAAACCCAGCAGGAAGATTTAACCCCCTCCTTTATCAAAGACATGTTAGTAAAATGTCCTTGCAGGTTCCATTTGTAATTCATGCACTGTAATGGTGAAACTGAATACACAAAAATTGCTATCAAAACATTAAGGTTCACTAAAATACTGAATAAAACACAGTCTTTATTCTCTTCACTTCATGAGTAGCAAAGCTTTTAGCATAAATACCATAAGGTCCATAAGGTGCTTGCACAGTGATCAGAGGAACATTCTTCCAGACAGGTATAGATGGAACATGGAGGGGAGATATTTAGCAGCCCCAAGACAAGGGGATGTGTTGCACCATATTGTTTACTTCCCTGTAGGGAAGCTCCATCCTGTAGAGCCCTCCTGGCTGCCACGGATGAGAATAAATCTATCAAGACATGATCTACTTGGGGAGAAAAGGCTGACCAATCTCTCAGAGGTACAGGACCTTGAGCACCTCTTTCCCTGCACTTTTATTGGGTTTAGTTTGCATAGGAATACAGGGCATATATGTAAAGCTCATCAGTCATTGTCAGGCAGTAATGATCAAGGAACAGATAATGTTCAAAGAACTATAAGGGCTTATTCTGAGTCAAGATCAAATAGAGTAATGCCAAAGGGCCATAAAACTCTGAGAAACAAACTCATTTTACACTTGGATCCTTAATATTTAAATTGAGGGCATTCTTAGCAAAGCATGTTTCACAGGACTTTATGTACTGTTGCTTAGGTCTGATTTCACCCCTGCCAGGAACCGCCTGTTCAGGCACAGGGTTGTACCCGCCTTCGGCATTGTTTCAGGTCTGAATCTGGTGGGGGATGTGTGTGGCCAAGAGAGTAGGAGACTTTTTACAGATAGAATGAGGACTCAGGCTATGACAAAGCTGAGGGGAGAGAGTCTTTTGTCCCTGCTCCATAATCCCCTAAGTCCTTCCCTGATGGCCCCTTTGCCACTGTGCCTGTCTTAAGTTGTTCCTCCTTTGAGGAATCTTACCCATCATTGACTATCCAGCCATCCTCCAGGGACCAAGCAGGGTGAAGTAAAGGGGGCAGAGGCTGCACCCCTGCCGGGAGGATAAGTTTTGTCTCCTTAGTGGTTTATGGTCCCAAGTCTTTTTTACTCAGCCTTAGCCATGGGGGTTACAGCTTCTGAATTCAGGCAGGACAGTTCTCAACACTTCCTCAGAATATATTCTATCTGCCTCTTTCTGGGTATATATTTTGCATCCCCAGAAATTATTTGTTTTCCTCCATCATATTTCTTAATGTACTTTTGGGATATGGCCTTTTTTTCCCCCTAATAATAGAACACATATCTGGGAGTGTGGTCACATAGCAAATTTACATTTGCCACAAAGATGTCTACAAGATTGTCATCCATGAAGGTGTTGAAAATGGCATCTGATCCTGAGAAAATGAATTTGGATTAAAAAATCTCATCTTTTTCCAAGGAAATAATTATTTCACCTGTATTTGCACATGACAGTTCTTACTGAATTTTCAGAGATGTGGTCTGTTCCAAAAGACGGAATAATGACTACATTCCAAATTTACATTCAGAGCCAGGATGGCTGTAATGTTGACATCTGTGTAGGTTGGGAACGTGGGAATCTGAACCTTAGAGAATAATTTTTCCTTTGAGGATTTAACCCTCTTGCTGGGTAATGATGATCATTATACCTGTAAATATAGTGACAGTGTCTGCATGGGACTCCAGATTATTTCTGCTATAAAATTAAGGGGCGAGTAAACTGAAGAAATGTCTGAATTATGATTAGTAAAGTTATAAAGTGAACATTTTTTAAATAACTGGAAGACAAAGGACTCTGAAGCCTGAGAATGAGGTAAGTCTAGGTGGGAGGTAATTAATGGACATTGAGTTCTACGAGATGAGAGAACTTACATGAACTATTGCTATGCTGCAAACATGGCTATCATAAAATTTTTGTTTCTACAATGTGAGTCCTTTTTATTTATTAGAATTTGAGGGGAAAAAGTGAGGTGAGAAAGATACTATGATGTGTGAGGAGACAAATTAGGAATTGTGGAAAAATAGGCAGGGTGTTGTGTTTCATTTCTGTAATAATCATTTGCTAATTATCTCACTGCTTCAGAGGCTGAACTAGGTGTGTGTTATACAGCAGTGATTACAGAAATGTGACCACAACCAGAATGTTCAAAGGCTTTAGTGAAGCAATAGCCAACAATTCAAAAAGAAAATATTTCATGATATAATAAATTGTTAGTTGACATATTATGTGGAAACATAAATTGATCAGTACTGAAGAATGACAAGCATGTTCATCCTGAGGAACCACACATTTAAAGGAGGGGAAAAGAGATTTGACTTAATGGGGAAGGTGTTTCATGGACAAGAAAGTGCTGTGATATCTTCCCATGCCAGTAGTTCACTCACAGTGTCAGACCACACCTATGATCATTGTGACAGTTTCATAGTGCTGGAGATTATGTTTATTTGCAAGGATTTCTATAATTTCTGGTAATCTTTTAGAGTTTTTTCAACTCCTCTGTTACATTACTTAGTTTAATGTTTTTCAAATTATGGTTTATATTTCAGTGTCATATTTGCTCTGAAATTTTAAATAGGAAATCCCTTTAACCTAATTATATGAATTTAGTGTTTATTAAATATGTATGCATACCCATAATTACTTGTTACTTATAATAACTCCTGTGATTTTTATCTTTTTAATTTTTTAAAAGATGTATTTAGTTTTTAGAGAGGGGAAGTAGGGGAGAGAGAGAGAGAAACATCAATGTGTGGTTGCCTTTCACAGGCCCCCAACTGGGGACTACACCAGCCAGGGCAATTTCATCTGATTTTTAAAGTTTCAGATATACCTAGGTCAACTTTAGCGGTAAATATATACTTCTTTTACCCAAACCATAATTTATAAATACGTGTGTAATTTGAACACATTCAGAATGCCTGAAATATCATTTCATCTGATGTCTTAACTGCATTTGTAAAGGACACATTCTCTTTCATTATGATAAATGCAAATGCATTTACACATTAACAAAAACACATAACTGTCAGAATTCTATTTTCCCACTTAAAATTGATTAATGTTCAAATTATAACTGAATAATGGAATTCCATTTAATGTTTATGTTACACATCTGTTTTTCTTTGAAAGGCTTATCCTTCAGTCTTGTGTTATATTAGTCACATACATATATGATGGTGTAAATAGGTCATTTGTGTAAATATTATCAGGACTCTGTAATGCAGGCAAACCTCTTTATAGCTCAGTGTACTGGGATCACAGATAATTTTAGTAACATGAACTCAAGACCCTTCACCAGGAAAACATGAGGATTTCTGCAGCCATTTTAAAGAAGTGTCTTTAGTGAAGACTTGACATTCCCCAATGCCCTTAGCCTAGGATCTTGGTCTTTTCTAGTGTACTGATGAGGCAGAACTTCTGGTCACCGCCTTGGAGTCTCAGACCATTACCCAGAATACCCTGCATGGAATACCGTTATCCATAACCAATGAAGGGTCATAAAAGGTGCTTCCGTTTCAGCGACCTCTTCGGCCGGAAGCGGAAATTTTGCTTCAACAAGAATCCGTTCAAGCACGTGCTCAGAAATTCTAGTTTGCTTGGTGCTGTTGGAGGTGCTGCGGCCAGAAGGACGCAAGAATCATGGTCCACACAGTACACAGGAGAGGAAGAGGCTGGGCCATGCTCCCTGGGTGACTTGTGCCAGGGCCGGTGCCGCGCAGCCATGCCGGCCACGGCCTCCTCTCCGGAGGCTACCACCATGCCTCGAGGACAGAGTCTATTGGCGGCCTCATTGAGACACTGGGCTGTGGTAAATGCACATCCCCTCACACGTTCAACATCAACCGCCACATCACAGCGAGCTCTACATCCCGCGTGCAGGCGCCCTGCAGCCTAGGCCCCACGTAGAGGACCGTGAGGAAGGGTTATTAGAGACAGGAGTGTTGTGGTTTCTGTGGACACAAGTACAGTGCAGAGAGGACAGGGCTTATTCGTAACTGAAATTCATTTGCGGTTCTGGGTGGTGACTATTGGAGCAAAAATAGAAGAAAGCGGGGAGGAGAACTTCAGGGCATCATTTGGGGCTTTGCCTGTCTGTGGGATCCATTAGAAAACAGGTTGTGCTGGATCCTGCTGTAATCTGCCAAGCACTCTCTGGATACCATATGCCTAGTTCCTGGGCGAGTCCAGAGTGATACCTGTGCTATGGAGCAGGAAGGCGCCAGAGCTCAGGGAGCGAACCAGGGGTTTGAAGATGTGCAGGAGGCAGACATTCCACAGTGGTGTGCTCAACTAGAGGAAGTGTGAGCTGATGGTCCTGAGCTCTGGTGCAAGGACGTAACAGTGAATTATAAGGTCATGTTTGATTGTGCCTTGTAGGCATGAGCTGGGAGATTCTGTAATTTCTTGGCAGGAAGAATGAGATCCTGCAGTCATGGACCAAGGCTTAGAGGCCATTTATCTTCCATCTCCCTTGTCCCCCAAGGAAGCTGCTATTGCTGAAGGTGTGAACAGTAAATAATGGGATTGTGATCAGAGAGCAACCAGCACTGGCATTAGGGCCTTGTGTCCACACTGAACTGGGGAGCCCTGGAAGAATTTCAGCGTGGGTAAGATGTGTAAGGAGTAGGACTGAGGCTCCCAGACAGACCTGTATTCATTTGTGTTGATTCTGACAGGTTGGTGTGACCTTTGCCGACATTGTCCTGTACTTCTCCAGGGAAGAGTGGTGCCTCCTTGATGAAGATCAGAGATGCCTGTACCTGAATGTGATGCTAGGGAACTTTGAACTGATATCCTCATTGGGTAGTACCTTCACTCTGCTAATGATACGGACAAGGTTTTGCATTTCCTTGTGGCGCCTGTTCTCTTGCAGGTGATCTCTCCTCTTATGTGGACTGTAAGCACTGCTTGATTTTCCAGTCTTCTGAATAGTTTCTTTCCTTGGTAGGAGTGGTTTGTTTGCACTGCTTTTTCCTCCCCCCTGAAATACCAATGCCCGTTGTACTGAACTCATAGGGAAGGATTTGTGGTTTGTAATATTTCAGGGAGCCTAATGAAAACAATCTGGGTTAGTGAGAAAAAGCATTTTTTCTATTCCTGTCATATACATTTTATTTATTTATTTATTTATTTATTTATAGTGAGAAAGGGGGGAGGAGCAGGAGAAAAACATTGATACATGAGAAAAACATCAAATGGTTCCCTCTTGTATGGCCCCAGCTGTGGACATGGCCCCCAACCCAGGCATGTGCCCTGCCTGAGACTCAAACCAGGGTCCTTTTTTATGGGATGATGCTCAACACACTGAGCCACACCAGTTAGAGCAATTTGTATATATTTTATTTTGGAAAAATTTCTACAGTTTTTGGTGAGTATTTTGAAAACCTTGTATATTTTATGTATTAATTTCTCTTTCACCTACTGATATGTGGCTTTTTTCATTTGCTTATTTTGCTATATAGAGTGTTCATTTTTATTTCTTTACATTTTCACTCTTTTTAGAAGCCCTGTATTCTGAAAGTCTGATCTTGTCAGTTTTTCAGCAGGCTCAGAGACTGGTTACCAGTGTTTACTGAAGAATTATGTTTAATTACATTATGTAGAGTATTTGTTGGACTAAGGTATTGTTTTGTTAATAGCTTGCTATGTAGTGATGACATAACTTTGTTATTGACTGAGAAATGATTACATTTATGTGACTTCTTCCAAACTCAACCCACAGTATCACCAAGTTATGTTTTTGTATATTTGTGAATATTTTCTCCCATGCTGAGGCTGCCTGTTTCTTTTGATTATTATGAATTTTTTTTCAGTTTTATTGATTTCTGTTTTTAGGTACAAGGCAAGGTAAGGAAAAAGAGAGTGAGAGAAACAGCCATGGGAGAGGGAAACATTGATTCTTTGTGCCTCTTTCCCACCTCAACCAGGGACTGAACCCCCAACCCAGTCATGTGCCCTGACCAGGCACCCAATAGGACACCTTTAGATTTCCAGAATGTCACCCCACCAAATGAGCCACACTGGTTAGTGTTGCCTTTTCATTTCATTATGTTAATTGCTGTTCTGTGAAGAAACTTTCATATGTTGGAGTTCAGACTGTTAATATTTGCTTTTTTCCCTGGTGGTTATTGCCATATTGAGAATATCATTTCCAAAGCAGATCTTCAGCCCTTACATGTGTCAGTAAGTTGAGCATCATCCTGCAAACAGAAAGGTCTCCTGTTGGACTCTTAGTCAAGGCCCATGCCTGGGTTGCTGACCAGGTCCCTAATAGGGGGCATGTGAAAGGCAACCAATCAATGTATCTCTCACATGTCAATGTTTCTCTCCCTCTCTTTCTCTCTCCCTTCCCTTATCTCTAAAATATAAATAAATAAAATCTTTCAAAAAGAGAACATAGATTGTCATAGAGTAAGAAACTTGACATGATTTTTTCTCAAAGTTTGAGACTTGAATTTTGACCTAACATATGATCTACCTAGAGAATGTTTCATGTGTGCTTGAAAACTATGCATCTTCTGCTGCTATTGAATAGAATGTTCTGTATATATTTTTACTCTTTGTTCTAAACTGTAGACAGTCTTCAGTACTTTATTGCTTTTGGATGGGATGATCGATCTACCTATTGTTTAAGGGGCAATATTTAAGTTACTAACTAACGTTGGGTTTCTTTTTCTGCCTTCAGATTGGATATTATTTGCTTAACATATTTGGTGGTTGTGTTGTTTCATGCATAGTACTTAAAATTGTTATTTTCTTGAAGAATTGACTTATTTATCATTCTGTCATGAACTTAGTCTCTTGTGACAGTTTTTAAGGACATCTTTTTTGGCCTAATAGAATTTTAGTTGCTCCTGCCATGTTCTAGTTTCATTTGCATGGGATTTTTTGTATCTCTTTATTTTCAGCCTGACTGTGTCCATAAAAGTTAGTGCCTATTGTAGGCAGCATATATTTTGTCTTTTTTTCCCTTAATCTCTTTAGTCACTCTATGTCTTTTTCTAAAGATGTTACTAATTTATTTTTAAAGAGAGGGGAAGGGAAGGTGAAAGATAGAGAGAGAAACATCAATGTGTGACAGAAACAACAGTTGGTTGTCCCTTGCACACCCCCACCTGGGACCCAGCCCACAACCCAGGCATGTTCCATTACCAGGAATCAAACAGGTGACTTTTCAGTGTGCCGGTGGATGCCCAAACCTTGAATTGCACCAGTCAGGGCCACTCATGTCTTTTGATTGGAAAATTTGTTTAAGGAAATACTTTGCCAGTTCTTCATTGTTTTTTTTTTTCTTCTTGTGCAGTTTCTTTGTCTTCCAGTCTTGTGGTCTTCCTTTGCAATTTGATTGTATAGATCTTTGATTCTTTTTTGTATAATTATTACATATATTTTAGCTGATTACAAAAGACTTACATTAAACAACTCATACACTTTACAATTTATTTTATCTTGATAACACCTTCATTGTATCCAAAAATTCTATGTTTTGACTCTCTACAACATATCCCTTTATATTTTTTAAAGTCACAATTTATATTTTTATTATTGTGCATCTAATAAGGTACAGAATGTTAGCTTTATTACTTTTACTAGATTTAATTTTAAACTTTTATAGTAGTTATATAATGTACACTCCACCAATCTAGTGCTACAGTATAATGAATTTGATTTCATTCTCACTTTTACTAGTGAGAATCATACTTCCTTGTGTAATTGATTTTCTATATAGTATTTTCTTATTTTATCTTCAGGAAGTCATTTTGGCATTTTTAGTGAGGTTGAATGGCAGTGAACTTCCTTAGCTTCTGTTTTTCTGGGAAAGTATTTATTGCTGAACAACAGAATTTCTGGATAAAATATTGATGGTTTCCATTTAGTGTTTTAAATATTTTATTTTCCCTTGGTCTGCAACTTTTTGCAGAGGAATCTACTGCTATCCTTATTCAGGTATTCCCCTGTGTGTAAGTCATTTCTACTATTTTTGTGTTTTCACAGCTCTCTTTGCCTTTGATTTTTGATACTTTCATTTGACTGTGTCTTTGTGAAAAGTCCAGTTTGCATTGAATCTGTACAAGGACCTGTGAGAATGCGTGCACTTGATTGTTCACAGCTCTTTCAGAAGTGAGAAGTCAGTCTTCAGCTTACTGTTTTAAAATAAAAGTTATACCTAACTTGCTTCTTTCCCTTTTTTTTTCCCCTCTGTTTCCACCCACCACCACCACCAGGGCTTCCTCCAATTCCCTTAATGCAAATATCACATATCTTGATAGTGTTACTTTATTCACCTTGCTATATTTTAAAAATTTAGTAACTATTTTCAATTTTATGGACCAATTCTGGCTAGAGAAATACATTCATGTACATGTAGATTTAAAGGTAGACTGAGTCTGTGTTTGTTTTAGACTTGAGACAAGTCCCAGCAGCCTAGTCCCCTTGATGCTATGTGAGCTGAGGTCAAAATAACAAAAAATGTACCAGTTAATTTGGTAGCATCTCTTTTCAGTGACAGTCAAGGATTTTGAAATGTCTAGTGGCAAATACTGTTGGGACATACTGAGTTTTTTGTGTTCTCCCTGGACTAGGTTGTATGCAAAGGGATTTGTTCAGGATATTATGCTGAGAAACTCTGTAGGGTCCCCTGATGTGTAAACAGGAGTTCAAACATGTTGTGGGGCTTTTTTGGTTCTTAAAATCAAAACTTTCTAACCCTGGTTGGTGTGGCTCAGTGAATTGAGTGCCAGCCTGTGAACCAAAGGGACACCAGTTTGATTACCAGTTAGGGTACATGCCTGGGTTGCAGGACAGGTCCTCAGTAGGGGGTGTGCGAGAGGCAACCACACATTGATGTTTCTCTCCCTCTCTTTCTTTTTCCTTTCCTGTCTTTCTAAATAAATAAATAAAATACATAAACTCTTTTAAAAGAATAAATAAAAGTATTTTGTTGCCATTGCTAGTTCATCACTCCATTCTATTTATTTTTATTTATTGTTTACACTTTGTCAACTACTTAATTCTCAATCTTCATTTCACTCAAATTCCCAGTCTATAGATAATCTTCATCTATCTAAACCTTTCACCTCAGCCATTCTTTATGGGCTTTTATTTTTTTTACTGTATTCTAACTTTAGTGCATGCTTGC
Organism: Phyllostomus discolor; assembly: GCF_004126475.2. Taxonomy (NCBI): domain Eukaryota; kingdom Metazoa; phylum Chordata; class Mammalia; order Chiroptera; family Phyllostomidae; genus Phyllostomus; species Phyllostomus discolor. The sequence goes on from NC_040914.2 coordinate 22,951,251, forward strand.
AAACCCTTGGAGTGCATACATATCATTATGTTGACTTTGAATATGATATGCTCCAATACAATTGACATTGATGAGTTTGAACTTACTCAAATTAATCTACATGGCCTCACATCATCAACAGAAAATGTCCTACAGGAAACCATTTGTGGAAGAACAACTAGTAGAACCTGTCTCTCTTCCTTGCGTTTCATCTTATGCTTGTGTTACCTCCTTAGTGAGGTCACTACCACTGACTGATTTTGGGGGCCAAGTAAAGTATAACAGCCATTTCTTCGTTGTCTGACTCATGTATCTTGAAAATGGTTTTAGAATCATCCTAGCTGTGCTAGATGGCCATGTGTGATGAGGCTATTCCTTCTTTATAAGGTCAACATACATTTCACCAGTGTTTCCTTCTGTTTAGGTTGCTGCTGTGGAACAGAAGATGTGGAAACACTGATAGAACAAAGTGTTCTTGTAATGGTGTCAGAGACAAAGAATCTCAGCGTAGCTTTGTCCTCTCAACAAAGCAACCCCTGTGAAAGTTGTGGGCCCATCTTGAGTCATATTTTCCACTTGATTGAGCATCAGGAAGGACAAAATAGCCAGAAACTATTGAGGTGTGGGGCACATGCAAAACAATTTTATTTCAGTACAAATATTTACCAGCACCAGGAGCACCATGTGAGAGAGAAGCCTTTCGTAAGAGGTGTGGGCAGGATGTCACTTGCCAAGAGTTGCAATTATAATGTTTCCCAGAAGCTTTTTAGCTGTAGGGAGGTTGGATTGGACATTCCTACTGAGTCAGAACATCTCCAACAAGAGGCTACTAACATCAGGGACAGGCTGGATGAAATTTCAATGACTTGAGTGACTATCCAACGAAAAAATTATTCCACCCTGAATGAATGCAAAAAAACTGTTGGCTACAACCCCACATATGTTCAGGAGTGCATTTCTACTGGAAAACAGTGTTTTGTGTGCCATGATTGTGGAAAGTATTCTGTTAGAATTCCTAGCTTTTGTTATTGTCAGAGAGTTAACACTGGAGAAAGGCCTTATGAGTGCACTGAATGTGGGAAGTCTTTCATCCAAAAAGGTGAACTTCATTTTCAGAAGAGAGTTCATAATGGAAAAAGGCTTTATGAGTGCAGTGAATGTGAGAAATGTTTTCAGAGTACTGCTGGCCTCCGTTATCATCAGAGAGTTCACACAGGAGAAAGGCCTCATGAGTGCATTAAATGTGGGAAAGCTTTTAAAATCAAATCTTACCTTCATCGTCATCAGACAGTTCACACAGGAGAAAGGCCGTATGACTTCAGTGAATGTGGGAAATCTTTTAAAAGAAAATCTCACCTTTATCGTTATCAGACAGTTCACACAGGAGAAAGGCCTTATGAGTGTATTTGATGTGGGGAATATTTTACCAGTAGTACTGCCATCCATTATCATCACAGAGTTCATTCAGGAGAAAGACCTTATAAGTGCAGTCATCCAAAAGTATCAACTACTTCATCATGAGAGACTTCACACAGGAGAAAGGCCATATAAGTATAGTTAATGTCAGAAATCTTTTAGCCAAAATTATAACCTTTTTAGCCCTGGCTGGCGTAGCTCAGTGGATTGAGCGCGGGCTGGGAACCAAAGTGTCCCAGGTTCGATCCCAGCCAGGGTACATTCCTGGGTTCCTGGGTTGCAGGCCATGACCCCCAGCAACCGCACATTGATGTTTCTCTCTCTCTCTCTCTCTCTCTCTCCCCCCTTCCTTCCCTCCCTAAAAATAAATAAATAAAATCTTTAAAAAAATTATAACCTTTTTCTGCACATGAGAGTTCAAATGGGTGGACAAACTGAGATGCATCAGAAATGTTCAGGGTTTTTTTTTTTTAATTAAACAATAGTGTAGGGAACTCTTTGAAGCCTTGTTTGTGGGAATCAGATCTCATACTGCCAAACATAAACACTAGGGAGGTTCCCCATAAATTTCTTTTTTATATGGGAACCATGTATGTCCATGTTGCACTTACTGTTTACCCAGGACTCTTTCCAGTTCATGCCACTGCAAATTTCTGTGCTGATGGTATTTCACCTGCACCACCTATAAGGTTTCAGGAGATGCTTTGTAGGGGTTGTTCTTTGTACTCCTACTAGCTGGTGCAAATTTGACTCAGTTTTGGCCCAGAGAAAATCATCGGAATTCAGCTGTCAGTTTGCAGAAGGACTTCCTTTGGGGGACATGTTTTTTTCCATACCAGTGATAATTTTTGAGTGTCAAATCACCAATACAAGAACTGCCAAGCTAATATTCCTTGGTTAGTAAAATCATCAAGACTTTTTTCCTAAGTCTTCTTTAATCTTACTGCTCTATTTATTATGCGTAGTAGTTTATCTTCTGTTATGTGTAGAAACAGTTATCTTCTGTACAAGCATAAAGGCATGAACACCTCTTATGTATGTCTCAAACTTTCTTTGCTTCTATGCGGACTGTTGGTATAGAATTAATTCAGTGGTTTTTTGTAAGCCTGCATCCTGCTCACATCCACCTAGGCAAGACTGTGGGCTCTTTAGTTCTCATGAGAAGCCTCAATGCTGTGAGTTCAAAGACACACAGAGATCATGCCAAAGAAGGGGTAGCTATGACATCCTCAAGTACTCTGGGAGCAGCATGATTTTATTGTTTGTCAAGGATGTGATTAGTATTGTAGTGAGTCTGTGGGCCCAGGCCTTCCACAGGGCTATGTGCCATAATGTCTGTGATTACACGGGTGATAGTCACTATTCGCAGCACCATAGAGGTTAGGGAAAACTGACTGCAACAAAAACCCTGGCCTAATAGGTGCTGGAGGAGACTGCAGCCAACTAGAATGAATGTGCCTCTTTTGAGTGTGCATTCAGAAATATTTCTTAGAAAAAGATGGCAAGGTTGATGTGTACAAAAATCACAGGATCTGCAGGAACATTTATCTTCTGTTGATTCAGTGACTATGATTGAATATAATCAAAAGTTTTTCTGGCTGTGACCAGGTAGATCAATTGGTTAGAGTGTCATCTTGATATGCTTCAGTTCTGATTTTAAACTCCAGTCATGACACATGCAAGAAGCAACAAATAAATGCGCATGTAAGTGGAACAACAAATACAGACTTCTCTTTTAAGTCAATAAAATTTTTTTAAGAAATTTGTGGATTTCTGTCTTCCGTCAGATGTTCATGTCAGAGCCACTGGTGCCCTGTAGAAAGAAAAAAATGTGTATCTATAGTTGAGGGATGTCACAATTTTGAAACGGACAGCAGTCCTGTTGGTTTCAGTGAGTTTTTATTGGCTATTTTTAAAATAGATTTTATTTATTTATCTTTAGAGAGAAGGGAAGGAAGGGATTTAGAAAGGGAAAGAAACATGATGTGTGAGAGACACATCAGTTGGTTGCCTCACACAAACTGTGCACCTGGCCCACAATCCAGGCAGGTACCCTGACTGGGAATTGAACTGGTGACCCTTCAGTCTGCAGGCTGGTACTCAATCCACTGAGCCACACCAGTAGGGCTCTTGTAGTCTGTATTCACTGTGACTGAGGTAAATTCTCATCCAGAGCACATGAGAGTGTGTTTTGAATATAGAGCTGCTAAACCTATTTTCAAAATAAGTTGGTTATATGGATTTTAGTAAACAAATTTCAAGTATAATTGATTAGTCTTCACTTATACATAATACTAAAACCATCATCATCATAATACTGATCATTACCGTCACTGGCAGTTTATTTCATGGCCATTTTATTTTTTCTCAGCCCTTCACAGCTCTGTAAGTACATATTGATTTATATTCCATTGTAGTAAGTCTAACAGTATATTTCTTGCATTTTGCATATATAGTTATATATTTATTAATGATATATTAGCAAGTGAAATGTTTTTGCTGAGAAATATTCTTACCTTTGAAGTTAGCACTATGAATTTATCCATCCTGGGCCACAGCAGAGGCCCCTTACCCAGGTTCCAGTTAGCAGACAGATACAACCACACTTCTTAGGACACAGGACACTTAGGACACTTTTCTTTATTGTAAGAAAAATAAAATGGAAGTTACAGAGAATACTAACCACAGCCACAGCCAAGGTCTTTTAAGCACAGACCAGATATTAGGAAAATTGCACCATTTGAATTGTAAATACTGAGTTCTAACATCAGTGTTATTCTGTAGCTTTGAGATTCTTTACATGTGTGATTATCTCGCTATTTATATTTTATAGTATTTTATTAGCATGCTTTTAAAGAATGTGTTGCTTTCAGTAAAGCCAGCAGGAAGATTTAACATCCACCTGTACCAAAGACATGTTACTAAAATGTTCCTGAAGATTACATTTGTAATTCATGCTCTGTAATGGTGAAAAATGAATATACAACAATTGCTATCAAAACATTAAAGTTCACTAATGTACTGAATAAAACACACAGTCTTCATTCTCTTCACTTCATAGGTAGCAAAGCTTTTATTGTGAACATCATTAGGTCCAGGGTGCTCACAGAGTGTTCAGAGGGAGAATACTTTAGACAGGTATAGAGGGAACATGGAGGGGAGATACTTGGCATCCCCAAAGCAAGTAGATATGGTTTCTCCAAACCATTAGTTTCCTCAGAGTATATTGTACCTGACTGTTTCTCGATGCTTGTTCTGCAGTCTCAGGAAATACTTATTTTCCTCCATAACATTTCTTAATGTATTTTGGGGATATGGCTTATTGTTTCTAACAATAAAGCATGTATCTGGGAGTATGGTTCCATTTGCTACCAAGATGTCTACAATGTCATCATACATAAAAGTGTTGAAAGTGGGCATCTGACCCTGAGAAAAAGGTTTTGGATTCCAAGATCTCATCTTGCTGGGAAATAATCATCATTTCATCCATATTTGCATGTGACAGTTCTTATAGAATATTTTGAGACATGGTCTGTTCCAAAAATCTAAGAGTATGACGTGTGCCTGTGAATAAGGACTATGTACCAAATTTATATTCAGTGTAGGATAGGTGCACGTTGGCCTCTGTTTAGGTTGGGAAAGTGAACATGTTAAGTTAGGAAAGTGAATTATTCCGAGAGAATAATTTTTCCTTTCAGGATTTAACCCCCTTGCTGGGAAATGATGATCATTTACACCTGTAAATACAGTGACAGTGTCTGTATGGGACTACAGATTATTTCTGGTGTGAAGTTAAGGGATGAGCAAACTGCAGAAAGGTATGAATGATGATGAGTGGAGTTATAAAGTGAACACTTTTGAAATAGCTGGAAGACAAAAGGCTCTGAAGCCTGAGAATTGGTTGTTTCAGTGGGAGGTAATGGACGTTAAGTTCTAAGAGATGAGAGAATTTACATATTCTATAGCTATGCTGGAAACGTGGTTATCAAAATTGTTTCTACAAATTGAGTCCTATTTATTCATTAGAACTTGAGGGAAAAAAGTGAGGTGAGAAGGATAATGTAAGGTGTGAGCAGATAAAATTAGAATTGTGAAATAATAGCCATGGCATTATGTTTCATTGCTTTAACAATCCATTACTAATTATTTCACTGCTTCCAAGGCTTATCTAGCTCTGTGATATACACCAGTGAATAAAGAAATGTGATCACAACCAGGCTTGTTCAATGGCTTTATTGAAGGAGTAGCCATGAATTGAAAGAGAATAACTTTTGACTTCCGGCAAGATGGAGGAATAGGTGGACGTACCGTACCTCCTTGTACAACCAAGATTAGAAAACCAATAATTTACAACAATAATTTACTATCAGAATAACACCCAGATCCGGCAGAGGATTTATCTGAATGGAAGTCGGGCAGCCAAGAAGTTGAAGTAGACGCGTTCATCCGGACTGGTAGGAGAAGACGAGCTGGGCGGGCTCGGGGCTGGCTTGGGTCGGCGGTGCGCGGAGGTCGGGGGAAGGTTTGGCGCGAAATCAGCGCAAAAGCCATCCGGGGGTGCAAGAAGGCAGCGGTGATCCCTGAGTACGCAAGCTGCGGCTGGCAGACCCAGAGGGGTAGCAATTGTGGACCAGGGCAGAACTCACAGCCCAGAAGCCCAGACAAGGGTCTGAGTCCAGGGGAATGGAACTACTGCCATTGTTTTCTCCCGCCCCACTCCCGCTCCCGCCCCACCCCCACATATAACGTCACAATCTAGCAACTGGGGTGCCCAGCCCCGGTGAGCACCTAAGGCTCCGCCCCCCACCGTAACAAGAGCAACCAGACCGGAAAAAAAAAAAGGAGATACAGGGGGAAAAAAAAATGTGTTTTCAACAGAGCAGACCAGTCCCCCAGGACTCATCCTTTTGAGCGACCAAGAATTAGCCAATCTATCAGATGTGCAGTTCAAAACACTGGTGATCAGAAAGCTCACGGAACTGGTTGATTTTGGGCGAAATTTAGATGAAAGAATGCAGATTACCATAAAACAGATGCAGGAAGACACGCGGAGGAGAGCCAATAGTGAAAGGAAGGAATATGAGTCTCAAAACAATACAGTGGACCAGAAGGAAGATAGAATCAACCAAGCAGGAAAGCATGATGAAATAAGAATTCAAAAAATTGAGGAAAAGATTAAGAGCATCCAAGACACATTTAAATGTTCCAATATCCGAATTATAGGGGTACCAGAATCAGAAGGGGAAAAGCAACAGATTGAGCATGTATTTGAACAAATAATAAAGGAGAACTTCCTCATTCTGGCAAAGGAAATAGACTTCCAAGAAATCCAGGAAGCTCAGAGAGCCCCGAAGAAGTTGGACCCAAGAAGAAACACACCAAGGCACATCATAATTACATTAGCCAAGGTAAAAACAAAGGAGAGAATCCTAGAAGCAGCAAGAGGTAAGGGGACAGTAACCTACAAAGGAGTTCCCATCAGACTGTCAGCTGATTTCTCCAAAGAGACCTTACAGGCAAGAAGGGGCTGGAAAGAAATATTCCAAGTCATGAAAGACAAGGACCTACATCCCAGATTGCTCTATCCAGCAAAGCTCTCATTTAGAATGGAAGGGCAGATAAAGTGCTTCTCAGATAAGGTCAAGTTAAAGGAGTTCATCATCACCAAGCCCTTATTTTATGAAATGCTAAAGGGACTTATCTAAGAAAAGAAGATAAAGAAAAGACATGTATAGTTGAAGGACAGCAAACTCACAAATATTAACAACCACACCTAAAGCAAAACCAAAAGAAACTAAGCAAACAATTAGAACAGGAACAGAACCACAGAAATGGAGGGCACATAGAGGGTTAGCAGCAGGGGGGTGGGAGAAGGAGAGAGGGGGAAAAGGTATAGAGAATAAGTAGCATAGAATGTAGGTTGAAAACAGGGGGAGGGCAAGAATAGTACGGGAAATGTAGAAACTAAAGAACTCATAAGTATGACACATGGACATGAACTAAAGGGGGGATATGGGTGGGAGGGGGGTACAGGGTGGAGGGGAGAGAAGGGGGGAAATGGGACAACTGTAATAGCATAATCAATAAAATATATTAAAAAAAGAAAGAATAACTTTTGTTGTAGAAACTGTTGGGTGATAGATGATATGGAAACATAAACTGAGCAGCACTCAGGAGTACCAAGCACGAGGATCCTGACGGTTTTAAGATCACACAGTTAGCCCTGGCTGGCTCAGTGGATTCAGTGCCTGCCTGTGAACCAAAAGGGTGCAGGTTCCATTCGAGTTCGAGTCAGGGTACACACCTGGGTTGCAAGCCAGTTCCCCAGTTGAGGATATCTGAAGGGCAACTGATTCTTCTTTCTCTCGAACATCATCGATGTTTCTCACCCTGTCTTTCTGCCCTAAGTATAATTCATAAATGTTTGTAATTTGAACACATTGAGAATGCCTGAAATATTTTGTATGACGTCTATAAAGTACAAATTCTCTTTCACTATGATAAATACCGTAGGACTTACACATTAACAAAAACACCAATAACTGTCAGAATTCAATTCTCACACTTAAAAAAATTTTATATTAATTGATGTTCGAACTATAAACAATAGGCAACTTCTTGTTTCCTTCAAATGCTTGTCCTACAGTATTGTGTTATATTTGTCACATACATATATGATGGTGTAAGTAGGTCATCTGTGTGAGAAAATTTTCCAGACTCTGTAATCCAGACATACCTCTTTTATTATGACTTGCTGTATTGGTCTCACAGATAATGTGTTTATTAATATGGACTCAAGCCCCTTCACCAGGAAAGGATGACAATTTTCATTAGCCATTTGTAAGACGTGACTTTCCTGACCATCTGTCATTTCCCAGCACCCCAAGAGGTGGCTCTTGGCCTTTTCTGCGGAAGTGATGTGGGAAAACCTCTGATCTCAGCCTAGGCCGCTCAGACCCAAATTACCCATAACACCCTGAGAGGGATAGCGCCACGCCTACCCAGTGAGGGGTCGAAAAGACATTTCCGTTGGGAGAGCCCGACAGGGGCGGGACTTCCGGAGTCTCCCTGCAGCGGGCATTTTGCTTCAGCCATAATCCGCTGAAGTTTGTGCTCTGAAGCTCCAGGTCTCTGAGTGCGGGTGGAGATGCCGGGGCGGGAAAGGCGCCATAGTCGCGGTCCACACAGCACACAAGATAGCAAGAAGCTGGGCGACACTTCCCATGTGACCCGCGCCAGGGCGGAGACAGGGGAAGTCAAGCCGGGGGCGTCCTCCTGTACTTTTGCTACCTCCCAGCCTCTCTCACGGTGTCCTTTGGCGGCCTTGAGGAGACGCCCCGCAGAGGTGAGTGCAAGTCCCCTCAATGCAAGTCCCCTCACACCTTCCCGCCACTGGCGCCTCACCACAGCGAACCCTAATGTCCGGGTGTACGAATGTCCTGCCACCCAGGACCTGCGTGGAGGACCTTGAGAAAAGCTCATTGGAGAGAGTGTTGTGGTTTTTTAGGACACAGCAAGTACGATGCAAAGTGAACGGAGATATTCATATCTGGATTTCCCATGATGATCTGATTGGTGACTGTTGAAGGAAAGCTCATGAGGCAGGCAGGGAGGACTTGAGCGCCTCATTCGGGGCTTTGGTGGGCTATGGGACCCGTTAGAAAACGGGTTGTGCTGGATCGTGCTGCTGGAGCCTGTCAAGTCCTCTCTGGATGCCATATGCGTAGTTCTTTGGCGAGTCCAGAGTGATACCTGTGCTATGGAGCAGAAAGGTGACGGAGCTGAGAGAGTGAACCTGGGATTCGAAGATGTGAAGGAGGCAGACATTCCACAGTGGTGTGCACAGCTAGAGGAAGTGTGAGCTGATGGTCCTAGGCCCTGGTGTGAGGGCATAACGGTGATTGTACCTTGGAGGCACGATCTAGGAGACTCAGTGGAATTGCTTGTCAGGGAAGATGGGACCCCGCAGTTATGGACCAAGGCTTAGATGGCGTTGATCTGCCATCCCGTGTCCCCCAGCAAGCTGCTGCTGTTGAATGTGTGAACAGTACTGAATGGGGTTGTAAGAAGAGAGCAGCCAGCCCTGGCATTAGGGCCTGATGTCCGCACTGCACTGGGGAGCCCTGGAGGAAATTGATCGTGGTTAGGATGTGTAAGGATTAGGACTGTGATTCTCAAACAGCCCTGGGTTCATTTGTCTCAATTCTGACAGGTTGGTGTGACCTTTGCGGACATTGCCTTGTACTTCTCCGGGGAAGAATGGTGTCTGCTTAATGAAGATCAGAGATGCCTGTACTTGGATGTGATGCTGGACAATTTTGAACTAGCATCCTCACTGGGTAAGACCCTCACTCTCGCCATGGATAAAAGACTGGGCTTTGCATTTCCTTATGCCCATGCTTCCTAGGGGGTGCTCTCACCTCATATGTGGACTGTAAGCACTGCTTGATTTTCCAGTTTTCTGAGTAGTTCTTTTCCTTATTAGGGTTGGTTTGTTTGCACTGCTCTTTTCTCCCTCTGCAATACCAACACCTATTTTAGTGAACTCATAGGGAAGTATTTACAGTTTGTAGTTGCAGGGAGCCAAATGCATACCACCTTCATTAATGAGAAGAAGCATTTTTGTATTCTTATTGGTCATTTGTATATATATTTTTGGACAATTGTCCTTACATTTTTGGCTAGTAAATCTTTTGAATCCCTTGTGTATTTTATATATTGATTCTTTTTATTTATTGGTACATGGCTTCTTTTTGCTTCACAGATACTGCTTTATTTAATATATGTAATTTTAGTGTTTTTGGTAACTGTGTGTTCGGCAAGTCTAGATGCCAGTTTTTCAGCTGGCTCAGATGCAGATTATTAGTATTCGGTGTTCAATTATTTTTTTAAAGATTGCATTTATTTTTAGAGAGAGGGGTAAGGAAGGAGAAATAGAGGGTGAGAAACATCAATGTGTGGTTGCCTCTTGCATGCCCCCCACTAAGGACCTGGCCTGTAGCCCAGGTATGTGCCCTGACTGGGAATCAAACCAGTGAACCAGTGAGGCCCACACTCAGTCCACTGAGCTACAACAGCCAGGGCTGTTAAATTATTTTTAACTGATGATACAGAGTTTTATGTAGACTAAGGTGTTTCTTTGTTCATACCCTGTAGTATATTATTGGCATAACTTTATTATTCACTGGGAAATCCATAAATTCATGTTGGGTTTTTGAACCAAAGTCGTAGTACCTCCAAGCCATATTTTTATATAGTTTGCAAGCATTTTCTTTCATTCTGAGATTGTTGTTTTTTTTCTCATTTTTCATTTTTTGTAGATGCTATTGATTTCTATTTTTAGATAAAGGTGAAGGGAGGAAAAAAAGAGGCAGAAACAACTAAGTGATACAGAAACATTGATCCTTTGCCTCTGTCTCCCAGTCCAACCAGTGGGTGAACCTACAACCCAGTCATATGACCTGTCCAGTAATCCAGCAGGCCACCTTTAGTTTTGCAGGGTGACACCAACCAAATGAGCCATACTCCTCAGGGCTGCCATTTCATTCCATTTTGTTGATTGCTCTTTTTTTGTGAAGAAGCTTTTTCATTTGTTGAGTTCTACATTGTATTTATTTGCTTTCTTGCCTAGTGGTTGTTCTCTATTCAGAAAATCATTTGGAAAAGAAATATACCGCCCTGACCTGTGTAGATCAGTGAGTTGAGCATTGTCCTGCAAGCTGAAAGGCTGCAGGTTGGATTCCCAGTGAGGGAACATGCCTCGGTTGCTGGTCTTGTCCCCCGATTGGGGTGTGGTAAAGGCAACACATTGATGCTTGGGTGGCATATTGATAGTTCCACCATCTCTTTCTTCCCCTCTCTTCCCTCTCTTCCCCTTTCACAAAAAGACGGTATAGATAAAATCTTTAAAATAAATAATTGTATAGATTAAAAAAAGCAAATCTCAAACTTCTTTTCTAGGTTGTCTTGATGAAGTTAAGTTTATGGGCTGATACTTAATTTTTCATGCAATTTGAGGTGATTTTTATCAGTGGTTTCCAGTTTGTTGTTTTACATACAAATGTCAATTTTCCCAATACCATTTATTAAGGAAGCTTTTTAAAAATGTATTTTATTGATTATGCTATTACAGTTATCCCATTACCCCCCTTCATTCCTCTCCACCCTGCATACCCTCTCCCACCCATATCCCCCCTTTAGTTCATGTCCATGTGTCATAAGTTCTTTAACTTCTACAATCCCCATACTATTCTTGCCCTCCCTCTTGTCTATTTTCTACCTGCCATCTATGCTACTTATTCTCCATACCTTTCCCTCCTCCCACTCCCCTGTTGCTAACCCTCCATGGGATCTCCATTTCTGTGGGTCTGTTCCTGTTCTAGTTGTTAGCTTAGTTTCTTTTTGTTTTGCTTTAGGTGTGGTTGTTCATAATTGTGAGTTTACTGTCATTTTACTATACATGTTTTTTATCTTCTTTTCTTAGATAAGTCCCTTTAACATTTCATAAAATAAAGGCTTGGTGATGATGAAGTCCTTTAACTTGACCTTATCTGAGAAGCACTTTACCTGCCCTTCCTGCCACACGCTCTTCCAACCATGTTTTTTGACAAGGTCTGAACATGGAAAGAGGGCATTCAAGGAATCCATCTTCCTGGAAGAGAGCCTGGCATACAAAGGGGGGCAGTAATTTTTCTGGGGATTGCTTTTAATAATTTCCTTGCTAATATTAATCATGGTCTTACTTTGTACCCTGATTCCCATAAGAACAGAACATGAGAAGAAAGAGGCTCGAAAAGAGTCAATGATTGATTTTGAGGGAAATTCTGAAGGGACAACTAGTTCTCCCTAGACTATTGAATCATGCCCAGATTGTTTTAAATAAAGTGTTTATAAACCTGAGTAAGAAATTATCCCCGATTGTTCCCATATAAGAATTCATAAATCAGTTACAATAGGTTGAATTATTGGCGGACTTTCCCACGCCTGTTCCTTACCCATAGATACAAAGAGTCTTTCTAGAAAACAAGAAAAAAAAAAACTATATAGACCCTTACCCACAGCCCAGGGATACCCCTGGGTAGCATATTAGATTATTGGCAAAATTGTGGTATCCCCCAAAAGGAGCTAATGGTCTCCAGAGGGTTCCAGATCTCCCATTGCCTTATACAGGAGCATATAATGAGGGTGACATTGGAATGGTCAATTAGGATGAAGTTCAAGTGTTTTATAATAGTCTAAATTTCATGGAAAGGCTAGCTCGAAGCAGACCTCCCTGGTGTTTATTAACTAAGAAATAAAAAGAGTTTATTGTAGCTGAATTTCCTGTTTATCTTTCCATGTTTGTTTTGGAGATTAAAAGGTGGTGGGATTGTTAGATATCTGTATTTCAGGTTTATTGATTTGCATAATTCCTATGAAGTTGTATAAAATAATTTCTTGACCAGAGAATAAAATCCCCTCTAATGAAATAGCCCCGAATGTCTAAAAGTTGTTGGAGTAACAGCCCTGCCTTTACCTTGAATAGGAATATATATCAAGTAGAATTAGACAGGCAAAGAAATAAGAAAAGCTGGTTAACTATTATAAATTAAGCACGTAGAAACAGTTACCAGGGAGTTAGAAACCATGGTACATAGAGAAATATTTTAGACAGAAAGGTAAATAGGTAAGTTAGACATCACAAAGGCCTTATAATAAATTTCCTATAACCTCTGTTCAATTTAGCGTGTCCTTTTGCCCAATGACAAATTCTGAGAATTTTAATAAACAATAAGACATTCAAACTCTGTACATACAGCTATTTCTAATTGTCTGATTTATGGCTCTCATGGTTAAAATAATCTTTGTTTAATATAACTGAATCTATGGGAATTTTTGTATTTTTCCTGGTTACCTTTGTATTAATTTTTTTCTGCTTTACCTAATTGCAAATGTCAATCACTGCTAAAAATGAAAGTATAAAAACCTGCTTGTACTTGCAGTAAACGGAACAGAGCATCACTGTCCTCTGAGGCGTGTTGTCGTCTGTTTCCCATCGCTGACGCCTTACCCACCTTTCAGGAAACCCTGGACCTAGCTGCAGCTGGATCGCGGCACCTTCCATTCTAAATGAAATCTTTGCTGAGGAGAGCAACCTTGGATGTAGATCCTTGCCTTTCATGACTTGGAATACTTCTTTCCAGCCCCTTCTATCTTGCCTGTAAGGTCTCTTGAGAAATCAGCTGACAGTCTGATGGGAACTTTTTTGTAGGTGACTGTCTCCTTATCTTTTGCTGCTTTTAGGATTCTTTCCTTCATTTTTACCTTGCTTAATGTAATTTATGATGTGCCTTGGTGTGTTCCTTCTTGGGTCCAACTTCTTGGGGACTCTCTGAGTTTCCTGGACTTCCTGGAAGTCTATTTCCTTTGCCAGAATGGGGAAGTTCTTTATTATTTGTTCAAATAAGTTTTCCACTTGTTGCTCTTCGTCTTCCCCTTCTGGTACTCCTATAATTTGTATGTTGGAACGTTTAAAGATATCCTGGAGGTTCCTAAGCTCCTCATTTTTTTGAATTTTTATTTCTCCATTCTCTTCTGTTTGGTTGTTTCTTCCTTCTGGTCTACTCTATTGTTTTGAGTCCCAGTGTCCTTCCCATCACTATTGGTTCCCTGTGCATTTTCCTTCATTTCTCTTATTGTAGCCTGCATTTGTTCATCTAATTTGCAACCAAAATCAATCAATTCTGTGAGCATCCCGATCACCAGTTCTTTGAACTGTGCATCTGATAGGTTGGCTGTCTCTCGCTTGCTTAAAAGTACCGGTTGAGGGGTTTTCATCCATCTTCTTCCCCCCTTTGGTCTGGTCACATCTGTTACGTATGAGGGGCAGAGCCTTAGTTGTTCACCAGGGTGGGGCACCCCAGTTGCTTGGTTATGACCTTGTATGCGGGGGCAGGGTCCAAGAGGGAACAATGGCGCTTGCTCCGCTGTCTGTTGGACCTCAGTCCCTTCTGTCGCTTCCCCTGAGCAAACTGGGCCCCTCTGGTGCCAATTCCCGTGTGGGTGGGCTTGTGTACTCTGTGGAACTTTCCAAGGACCTCTCCTGTAAGGCTAGGGGTCTCTCCTTGTGCCTCAACCTGCACAGGTGTTTTCAATCAGTGTCCCGAGGCTCTATTTCCCAGCGCTGTGATCTTGGGTTGCACACAGTGCCTTGCTTCACAATTCCTGCCTCACTGGGTCTGCCATTTGCCACCACTCAGCTGGGGTTTGCCAGCTGCTGCTTGCGTGCTCTGGGTCCACCCACTGCGGTCTTGCACTCCCTGGATGCCTTCTGCACCCAGTCCCAATAATCTCTGCTCTTTAGGCCGCAACCCGAGCCCAGCTGCGTGACTCCGTCCCTCTTACCAGTCTGGATGAACGACTCTATTTTAACTTCTTGGTTGTCCAACTTCCATACAGTTCAATTTTCTGTCAGTTCTGATTGTTATTCTGCTTCTAAATTGTTGTCCCTATCTTGGTTGTGCAAGGAGGCACAGTGTGTCTACCTGTGCCTCCAACTTGGCCAGAAGTCCTAAGGAAACTTTTTAAAAATATTTTTAATTTTTTAAAAGATTTTATTTAATTCTTTTTAGACAGAGGGAAAGGGTGGGAGAAAGAGCAGCAGAGAAACATCAGTGTGTGGTTCACCCTTGCATGCCCCCAACTGGGGAATCGGTGTGCAATCCAGCTGCATGCCCTGCCTGGGAATTGAACCAGCGATCCTTTGTTTTGCAGGCTGGTTCTCAATTTACTGAGCCACATCAGCTGGGGTGGAAACTATCTTTTCTTCCTTATGTATCTTGCGTTTTTATCAAAGATTAGTTTAGGACTTCCGGCAAGATGGAGGCATAGGTGGACACACCGTACCTCCACACACAACCAAGATTAGAACAACAACAATTTAGAGCCAGAATAACACCCAGAACTGACAGAGAATTTATTGGAATGGCAGTTGGACAGCCAAGAAGTTGAAGTAGACCCGTTTATCCAGACTGGTAGGAGGGGTGTTGAAGAGGAGTGGGTGTGGGTTGCGGCGTGCGGAGATTGGGGAGAACTGAATGCATAAGGCAATGGAGCGTGTAAGCCTTCAGGGTCGCGCAAGATTGCAGCGGTGGACCCTGAGTACGCAAGCGGCGGCTGGTGGACCCAGTGAGGCGGCATTGTGCATCAGGGCAGAGCACACAACCCAGGATCCCAGAGAAGGGACTGAGATCCCAGGAGATCGGAACTACCGCCATTGTCCTTCCCGCCCCAGCCCGCACATAACAACGTCCCAATCTAGCGACTGGGGTGCCCAGCCCTGGTGAACACCTAAGGCTCCGCCCCTCACCGTAACAAGAGCAACCAGACTGAAAAAAAAAAAGGAGAGAGAGAGAGAGAGAGAGACATTTCTCCAACAGAAGAACAGATCAGTCCCCCGGGACTCATCCTTTTGAGTGACTAAGAAATAGCCAATATATCAGATGCACAGTTCAAAACACTGATGATCAGGAAGCTCACAGAATTGGTTGATTTTGGGCGCAAATTAGATGAAAAAATGCAGGTTACCATAAAAGAGATGAAGGAAGATG
This sequence comes from Phyllostomus discolor, assembly GCF_004126475.2. Lineage (NCBI taxonomy): Eukaryota > Metazoa > Chordata > Mammalia > Chiroptera > Phyllostomidae > Phyllostomus > Phyllostomus discolor. The sequence goes on from NC_040914.2 coordinate 22,967,234, forward strand.
CACGGAGAGCCAATAGTGAAGGGTAGGAAACTGGGACTCAAAACAATTAGAGTGGACCAGAAGGAAGCAAGAAAGAACCAAGCAAGAAAGCATGAAGAAATACAATTTCAAAAAAACGAGGAGAAGCTTAGGAACGTCCAGGACATCTTTAAATGTTCCAACATCTGAATTATAGGGGTACCAGAATCAGAAGGGGAAAAGCAACAGATTGAACACGTATTTGAACAAATAATAAAGGAGAACTTCCTCATTCTGGCAAAGGAAATAGACTTCCAAGAAATCCAGGAAGCTCAGAGAGCCCCGAAGAAGTTGGACCCAAGAAGAAACACACCAAGGCACATCATAATTACATTAGCCAAGGTAAAAATGAAGGAGAGAATCTTAGAAGCAGCAAGAGATAAGGATACAATCACCTACAAAGGAGTTCCCATCAGACTGTCAGCTGATTTCTCCAAAGAGACCTTACAGGCAAGAAGGGGCTGGAAAGAAATATTCCAAGTCATGAAAGACAAGGACCTACATCCCAGATTGCTCTATCCAGCAAAGCTCTCATTTAGAATGGAAGGGCAGATAAAGTGCTTCTCAGATAAGGTCAAGTTAAAGGAGTTCATCATCACCAAGCCCTTATTTTATGAAATGCTAAAGGGACTTATCTAAGAAAAGAAGATAAAGAAAAGACATGTATAGTTGAAGGACAGCAAACTCACAAATATTAACAACCACACCTAAAGCAAAACCAAAAGAAACTAAGTAAACAATTAGAACAGGAACAGAACCACAGAAATGGAGGGCACATGGAGGGTTAGCAGCAGGGGGGTGGGAGGAGGAGAGAGGGGGAAAAGGTATAGAGAATAAGTAGCACAGAATGTAGGTTGAAAATAGATAGGGGGAGGGCAAGAATAGTATGGGAAATGTAGAAGCTAAAAAAGTTATAAGTATGACACATGGACATGACTAAAGGGGAGATATGGGTGGGAGAGGGTATACAGGGTGGAGGGTAGTGAAGGGGGGAAAATTGGACAACTGTAATAGTATAATCAATAAGATATATTAAAAAAAAGATTAGTTTAACATCTGTGACTCTTTATTCTGTGTTGTCCATTCTATTAGTCTGTTTCTACATTCATTTTATTTTTTATTTTTTTAAAGACTATTTATGTATTTATTTTTAGACAGAGGGGAAGGGAGGGAGGAAGAAACAGAGAGAAGCATCAGTGTACCAGAGATATATCAATGGGTTGCCTCTCACATGCCCGCATCTGAGGACCTGGCTTACAGCTGGGGCATGTGCCCTGACTGCCTATATCATACCTGAGACCTTTCTGCTCACAGGCAAGCACTCAGTCCACTGAGCCACACCAGCTAGTGCTGTATTCATTTTACTAACACACTGTTTACGTGCTTTGGCTTTGTAATAGATTGAATTAGGATGTGTGACGCCACCAAGTTTGTTCTTTCGCAAGATTCCTTTTGCTATTTGAAGTCTTTTGATGTTCCCTGAATTTTAAGATTCTTTTTTATGTGTAAAATACCATTGGAGTTATCTTCAAAATTGTATTTAATTTGTAGACTGATTTGATTTGGGTAGTATAGATATTTTAATGATAATAACTTTTAAAATTCTAGACCACTGGCTTTCTTTGCACTCATTTGTCATTTCTTTTCTTTTTTTTTTTTTTTTATCGAACTCTATGGTGTTCAGTGTCAAATACTTCATGTTTTTTTGTTTGAATTTATTCCTGTGAATCTTAATTTTTTTTTGATGCTCTTGTAAATTTGACTACCTTCTTCATTTCTTTATTTACTTTTTAATCCTGACCTAAGGATATATATATTGATTTTAGAGAGAAAGGGGTCAGTGGGGAGAGAATGAGAATGAACCATGGATGTGAGAGAAAAATTGCTTGGTTGTCTCTTACATATGCCCCAACTGGGGACCAACAAGCAACGTACTTTTGTACCCTGACATGGAATCAAACCCACAACTCTTTAGATGTTTGGTATAATGCTCCAACTAACTGAGCTACCTGGCATGGCTCTTCATTTCTTTATCAGATAATTTATAATTAGTGGGTAGAAATGGAATTGATATTTGTATGTTGGTTTTGTGTCCTATAAATTTTCTCAAATTATTTATGTATTACTAAAAAAGTTTTGCTTATTCATTTTAGAGAGAGGAAGGGAGCCTGGGAGAAACACACACACATTGATCTGTGGTTCCACCCATGTATGCATTGAATGGGTGGAACACAGTGTTCCCTGGAGGACATTGAATCCATGATCTTGGCACATGGAGTCCATGCTTTTACCATCTCAGCTACTCAGACAGGATTCTGAAGTAGTTTATTAATTTCAGAAGTTTATAGTTGGAATTTGACAGTTTTTTCTATGCAGGATAACTAATGGTGTCTGCCAACATCTTTTATGAGGTATTGTTTCCCAGGGTCATGTGTAATGTCTTATCCTAAATTGTTTTTTAAGGTATAAGAAACTTGTTTCTTTTGTTTTAGTCTAGATAAAGGTTTACAGTATTGTCTGTCTTTAAAAAAATAGCTCTTTGATGTTTTTTTTTGTCTTAATTTCATTTACATTTCATCTAATATTTAACATTGTTTTTCCCTTTGCTAGCTTTGGGTTTACTTTCTTGCTGTATTTATCGTTTTCTAGGTGTAATGATACCTTGTTTATCTGAGATCATTTTTCTTAATGTGGACGTCGCTATAAAATTTCATCCTAGAATTGCTTTTCATGAATTTTATACATAAGATTTAGTAGATTGTGTTTCTTTTTACCTTGCCTCCAGAGGTTTCTTTTTCTTTTTACCCTTGATTGTTCAGGAGTGTGTTGTTTAATTTCAACATATTTGTGAATTTTCAGGCTTTCTTGAAACTGAAATTGATTTCAGGATTCATAGATTGTGATCAAATAAGAAATTTGATGTGATTTTTTTCTCAAAGTTTGAAACTTGATTTTGACCTAACATATGATCTTTGTAGAGAATATTTTATGTGTGCTTGACAAGAGTGCATCCTCTGCTGTTATTGAATGGATTTTTCTGTGTATATCTATTTGTACTGTTTGCTCTAAACTGTAGTCAATCTTCAATAATTCCTTATGTCTTTTGGATGGGATGATCTACTTATTGTTGACTTAATACTGAAGTTACCTGCTAATGTTGGATTTCTTTTTCTGCTTTCAGATCTGATAGTATTTGCTTAACATACTTGTTTCTTGTGTTGTTTAGTGCATTATACTTAAAATTGTTATCTTGTTGATGAATTAACTTATTTTTTATTCTGTCATGACCTTCCTTAGTTCCCTGTGAGTTTTTGAGGAGGCTTTTTGTCCTGATAGGATTTTAGCTACAGCTGCCATATTCTGGTTTCATTTGCATGGGATTTTTTGTAGCTCTTTATTTACAGCCTGATTATGTCCATAAAGATTTACTGTCTTTTGTAGGCAGCATATATAGTATCTCATATTTTAAAAATATCTTCAGTCACACGATGTATTTTTTAAACAGATTTTATTTATTTATTTTTAGAGAGAGAGGAAGGGAGGGAGAAAGACACAGAGAAAAACATCTGTGTGTGACAGAACCATCAATTGGTTGTCTCTTGCTCATCTCCTACCATGCACTTGGCCCACAACCTAGGCATGTGCCTTTACTGGCATCCAACCAGCGACTTAGCTGATTGTGGGAGGATGCCCAACCCACTGAGTCATACCAGTCAGGGCCACTCTTTGTCTTTTGTTTGGGAATTTGTTTAAGGAGCGCCTATTGCCACTTCTTCATTGGTTTCATCCTATTGCAGTTTCTGTCTTCTTGTGGCCTTCCTTCGTGACTTGATGATTGTGTGATTTGACACTTTTTTCTTTTGTATAATTATTATATACATTTTAGCTGGTGATTTGCAAAAGACTTACATGAAACAACTCATGCTCCTTACAATTTATTTTATCCTGATAACACCTTCCTTGCATACAAAAATTGTATCTTTTGCATCTCCACTTATCCCTTTATAGGTGTTTGATGTCACAATTGACGTTTTTATATTTTGTATCTAATGAAGTGTAGAATGTTATCTTCATTGTTTTTACTAGATTTAATTTTAAACCTTTATGATAGTTACATAGTGTACCTACCAATCCAGTGCTACAGTATAGTAAATTGTATTTCGTTTTCACCCTTACTAGTGAGAATTATACTTCCCTGTGTATTCGAGTTTCTATTTAGCATTCTTTCATTTTATCTTTTTTAATGTATTTATTTATTTATTTTTTAGAGAGAGGGGAAGGGAAGGAGAAAGAGGGAGAGAAACATCAATGTGCGGTTGCCTCTCACAGGACCCCTACTGGGGACCTGGCCTGCAACCCAGGCGTGTGCCCTGACTGGGAATCAAACTAGCGACCCTTTGGTTCACAGGCCTGTGCTCAATCCTTTGAGCTACACCAGTCAGGGCTTTTCATTTTATCTTAAAGAACTTTTTTTGTCATTTCTAGTAAGTCAGGTTAATTGGCAGTGAACTTCCATAGCTTTTGTTTCTGGGAAAGTATTTTTTCCAAAGACCAGGTTCCTGTTCGTGGTTTGCATTTAGAGTTTTGAATATATCATTTTATTTTCTCCTAGTCTGCAATTTTTTAAGTATATTGATTAATTATTATTGATTATACTATTGCCTTGTCCTAGTTTTTTCTTCCCTTTAGCTCCATCCATGTAGTACCCCTGTTCCCTGTAGCATTCCCCTCTTAGTTCATGTCCATGGATCATACTTCTCAGTCTTTGGCTTCTCCATTTCCTATACAATTCTTAACGTTCCCCTGTCTATTTAGTACCTACCAATTATGGTTCTTTTTCCCTGTACCTTTTAAGGCATTGATATCCATTTGTTTGGTATCAATTATTGGAAAATTATTATGTTCTTTTGGTAGTGTTCTTCTTTTTAGTATTTTTATTCTGTATTTATATCTATACATTTGATGAAGTAGTAACTTCTTTCAATTTTATGGACCCATTCTGTCTGGAGAAATAGATTCATCTACATGTGGATTTAAGAGTTGGCTGAGTTGGTGGTGTGTTTCAGTCTTGAGACAAGTTCCAGACCTAGTCCCCTTGATGCTACATGCGCTGATGTTAGAATAACAAAAAATGTACTGGTCCACAGTTGTTTTGGAAGCATTTATTTTCAATGACAATAGAGGGTTTTGGAGTCTCTGGTGGCAAATACTGCTGGGACATAATATTTTTGGGGTCTCCCTAGACAAGGTTATTAACAAGGGATTTGTTCTGGCATCATGCTGAGAAACTCTGTAGGGTCCTTTTACAAGTAAACTGTGGGGGGTGGGGAGTTCACAGATGTTGCAAGGACTTCTTCAGTTCTTAGAAACAGAAATATGGAGTGTTTTTCACCACTGTTCAGTAAGTTCAACCTTAGAGCAATTAGTGGTTGAAAAAGGTAACAGTGACCCTTGTTTTTGATCCTAGCCATCTTCAAATGTGTTTGCTAACCAACCCATCTTCTAGTCCATTTTATGCTGTTCTATGTTTTTCCAAATTGGCTTTGCTGCTTGTCTTTTTCTGTTTGCTTGTTTCTTTGTTTATTTATTAATTGATATCAGAGAGGTAAGGGAAAGGCAGGAAGAGAGAGAATCTTCCATTTGTTGCTCCATTCATTTATGCATTCATTGGTTGCTTCTTGTATGTGCCTTGATTGGGGATCAAACCTGGAGTGCTTCCATATCAGGATGACACATTATCAACAGAGCCACATTGTGAAGACTAATTTTCTATTAGTCTTAATTGGATTTTTATTCCACTCTCCTGTGATTGATTCTGTTTGTGGATAGCTGTCTATTTGTTCTGGAGGAAGGGAGAATTCTCATATATCTTATTTGGCTATCTTGTTAAAGTCACTCACATAGAACTTTTTTCTGTGGTATCTTTTGTGCTTTGATATTCTACCACAGTGTTGGCCATCCACCTCTTCAGTTTTTCTCTCAGAATTTTTATCATCTATATTCCATGTAATGACTCAACTGGGATTTAAGGGGAAGAATCATTTGTGTATTCCAGGAAAAATATGACTCCATCCATGGCAGGGTGTACCCAGAGGCAGTTGTGCCTTGGTGAAGGGCTGTTGGAAAGAGTTTGACCCATGGACTTTGTTAAAGTCATAATTAGGAAACTATTTTATTTAAAAGTATTTTGTGCCGTAGCTGGTGTAGCTCAGTGGATTGAGCATGGCCTGCGAACCAAAGGGTTGCCGTTTTGATTCCTAGTCAGGGCACATGCCTGGGTTGCAGGTCAGGTCCCCAGTAGGGGGCATGTGAAAGGCAACCACACATTGATGTTTCCCTCCCTCTCTTTCTCCTCCCCTTCCCCTCTGTCTCTAAAAATAAATAAATAAAGTCTTTAAAAGTATTTTGTACCATTACCAGTTCATCACCCCATTCTAATTATTTTTCTTTATTGTTGACACTTTGTCAACCACTCAGTTCTGTCAATTGATGTTGATGAGTTTGAGCTCATTCAAATTACACACTCTTACATCACCAGCAGAAAAGGTCTGATAGGAAACCATTTGTGGAAGAACAGTTAGACCCTGTCTCCCTTCCTTATGGTTCATCCTTTGCTGGCATCTCTTCTGTGGCAAGGTCACCACCACTGACATACTTTTAGGGCCATTTCTTCAGTGTCTGGCTCACTTGTATTGAAAATGGTTTCATAGAATCATCCCTAGCTGTGACAGATGGCCATGTGTGTTGAGGATATTCCTTCTTTATAAGGTCAACATATACTTCACCAGTGTTTCCGTTTGTTCAGGTTGCTGCTGTGGAGCAGAGGATGTGGAAACACCGATTGAACAGACTGTTCCTGTAGCAGTGTCACAGGCAAAGAATCTCAAGGTAGCTTTGTCTTCAGTGAAGAGCCTCCACTTTGAGAGTTGTGAGCCCGTCTTGAGAAATATTTTCCACTTGATTGAGCATCAGAAAGCACAAAACATCCAGAAACTGTTGAGGTGTGGAGCATGTGTAAAACCATTTCATTACGGTACAAATATTTACCAGCACCAGGAGCACCACCTGAGAGAGAAGCCTTTTGTGAGAGGTGTGGACAGGATGTCACTTGCCAAGAGTTGCAATTACACTATGTTCCAGAAGCTTTTTACTGGTTGGGGGGTTGGATTGGACATCCCTACCAAGTCAGAACATCTCCATCAAGAGGCTACTCACACGAGGGACAGACTGGATGAAATCTCAATGATTCGAGTGACTATTCAACGAAAAAATTATTCCATCCTGAAAGAATGCAAAAAAGCTGTTGACTGCAGTCACATATATGTTCAGAACAAGAGTGTTTCTCATTGGAGACAGTGTTTTGTGTGCCATGATTGTGGAAAATGTTTTGCTCGAATTCCTAGTTTTTGTTATCAAAGAGTTAAGAATGGGCAAGGGCTCTATCAGTGCAGCAAATGTGGGAAATCTTTCATACAAAAGGGTGAATTTCATTCTCATCAGAGAGTTCATAATGGAGAAAAGCCTTATGAGTGCAGTGAATGTGGCAAATCTTTTAAAACAAAATCGATCCTTCATCGTCATCAGGCAGTTCACACTGGAGAAAGGCCCTATCAGTGCAGAATATGTGGGAAATCTTTTAAAAGTACCTATAACCTTTATTGTCATGAGAGACTTCACACAGGAGAAAGGCCTTATGAGTGCAATGAATGTGAGAAATCTTTCACTAGTAGCACTCACCTCCATTATCATCAGAGAGTTCACACAGGAGAAAGGCCTTATGAGTGTAGTAAGTGTGGGAAATCTTTTACCAGTAGCACTAACCTCCATTATCATCAGAGAGTTCACACAGGAGAAAGGCCTTATGAGTGCAGTGAATGTAGGAAATCTTTTTGTAGTAGCACTGGCCTCCGTATTCATCAGAGAGTTCACACAGGAGAAAGGCCTTATGAATGCAGTGAATGTGGGAAATCTTTTTGTAGTAGCACTGGTCTCCGTTATCATCAGCGATTCCACACAGGAGAAAGACCTTATGAATGCACTCAGTGTGGGAAATGTTTTAAAAGAGTCCATCACCTTCATTGTCATCAGAGAGTTCATACTGGAGAAAGGCCTTATGAGTGCAGTGAATGTGGGAAATCTTTTCGTGGTGTCACTGGCCTCCGTTTTCATCAAAGAGTTCACACTGGAGAAAGGCCTTATAGTTGCAGTCAGTGTGGTAAATCTTTCATCCAAAAGCATCAACTTCATCGTCATCAGAAACTTCACATGGGAAAGGCCTTATAAATGCTGTTAATGTGGGAAATATTTTAGCCAAAATTTTTCTATCATTCCTCCACACATAAGAGTTCACGTGGGAGGGAGGTCTTAGAAGTGTAGGAAATGCACACTTTTGTGTGCGTGTGTGTGTGAACAATACTGTGGGAAACTCTTTTAAACCTTACGTTTTGGAATCAAACCTCATACAGCCAAACAAGAACAGTAGGGAAGTCCCTCATAATTTTTCTTTATATGGGAGGCCTGTGTGTCCAGGTTTCACTTTATTTACCCAGGTCTCTTTCCAGATTCATGTCACTGCAAATTTCTGTATTGAAGATATTTCACCTTCAGCACCTCAAATGTTCCCAGAGATACATGAGTCATCATCCTAATGTGCTCAGAGAAGGCAACTGTTCTCTGATTTGTGAAAGGAAATTAGGAGTAGCCTAACTTCTCAGGGCTTTATTTCTTCCACTCCTACTAATTGGCATAGACCTTGCTCAGTTTTGGCCTAGAGAAAAGCATCGGAGTTCAGCTGTCAACCTGCAGAAGGATTGCCTTTTTGGTGACATGCTTTTTTTATGTACCACTGGTAATTTTTGAGTGTCCACAAGACACAAATATAGGAACTGCCAAGCTAATCACATTTTGGTTTGTAAAATAAGGCCTTTTTCTTAAGTCTTCTTTAATCTTGGGTGCTCTATTTATTGAATAGGGTAATTTATAAAAAGTTTTGGGCCTTATAAGCATAGTGAGGTGAACAACTTTCATGTGTGTCTCAAACATTCTCTGCCTCTGTGGGGATAGTTTGGTACAGAATTTAACTTAGCAGTTTTTTCCAAACTTGCATTCCTGCTTATATCCACCCAGCAAAGATTGTGTGCTCCCTAGTTCTCATGAGAAGTCAATGCTGTGAGTTTTAGGAGACACAGAGATCACTCCAATTAAGCAGTAGGTCTAACAACCTCAGATACATCTTGGAGCAGCATGAATTTTTTTTTTGTTTGTAAAGGATGCCAATTATTTTGAAGGGAAGCTCTGGCCCATGTCCTGCAAAGGTCCATGTACCATGAAGTGTGCGATTTCATGGGTGATGGTCACTAGTTGTAGCCCCACAGAGGTTAGGGGAGACTGACTACAACAGAAACACTGGCCTAATAGGTGCTGGAGGAGACTGCAGCCATTGAGATGGAGTATGCCTCTTTTGAGTGTGCAACCAGAAACATTTCTGAGAAAAAGACTGCAGGATCAGTGTGTACACAAATCAACAGATATGCAGGAATATTTTTCTTACATAGTGTCAGTCATTGTCATTAAATATAATCAAAAGGTTTTCTGACTGTAATAACAGCTCAACTTGTTAGAGTGTTATCTTGATATGCCAATGTTTTGATTTCAGTGTCTGGTCAGGGCACATACAAGAAGCAACAAATGAATGCATATGTAAGAGGAACAACAAATAGAGATTTCTGTCTCTTTCCCTCTCCCTCCCCTCCTTCTCTCTTTCTAAAATAAAATATTTCATGTCAAAGCCACTGGTGCCCTTGTAGAAAGAAAAATAAAGTGTATTTATACTTGAGGGATGTTGCTATTTTGACCCAGCCAGCAGTCTCAGTATTTATCATTGGCTATATTTGCTGTTACTGAGGCAGTCTCACTTAGAGCATATGAGAATATATTTTGAATATAGAATTGCTAAACCTATTTTTAAAAATATTTGGACATATAAAATTTTTAAGTCTTGTACCATTTTTAAAAGCTTTAATTAGTAAATATTACATTTCAAGGATAATACTTGATCAGTGTTCACTTATACATAATATTAAGACCATCACCATTTTCATAATACTGTCTGTCACTGTTACTGGAAATTTACTCCATGGACATTTTAATCTCTCTCATCCCTTCACAGTTTTGTAAGGAAACATTGATCTACATTCCATTGTAATAACTGAGAATAACAATATTCTTCCTCTTTCATTTCCATTGCATATGTGTTTGGAGATTTGTTGAAATATTAGTAACTCATCTGTTTTAGCTAAGAAATATTCTTAATCTTTGAAGTTAGCACTACAAATTTATCCATTCAAAATGGTAATTTCTAATTTTTGACTTTAAAATCGGGTACAAATATTTATATATAATTTTCTTACATGGACATATGTTTGTTTCATTTACCTTTGTCAATAACATAGTGCACAGTTTGAGTTGTAGAGTAGGTGAATGTTTTAGTACAGATTCTCAGTTTGTGATCCAGTGTGTGAGATTCAGCTCCTTTACATCCTAGCAAGTATTTGGTTGGTAAGTCATTTTTTATATAAACTTAAAAAAACTTTCTAGAGCTACCTCATTGTTTGATTGTATTTTTCTAAGGATTTATGGTGAGCCTGGCCTCAGATGTGTATTTGCTGTCTGTATCTTTGTTACATGTCTGATCCTACATTCAGCCTACTCTTATAGGAGTTTCTGGTGGTTTTCTATAACAAAAGGACAAAGACAACAAAGATGCATGTTGGAATTTCATCTCTTTTTTTCTTTATTAAATGTCCTTTTTTTATTGGAATGATTTTTTTTTAATATTTATTTATTTTTAGGGAGGGAGGGAAGGGAGGGAGGGAGGGGGGAGAGAGAGTGAGAGAGAGAGAGATCAATGTGTGGTTGCTGGAGGTTATGGCCTGCAACCCAGGAATATACCCTGGCTGGGAATCGAACCTGGGACACTTTGGTTCCCATCCCGCGCTCAATCCACTGAGCTACGCCAGTCAGGGCGGAATGATTTTTTTTAAAGATTTTATTTATTTTCAGAGAGGGAAGGGAGGGAGGGAGGGAGAGAGAGAGAGGGAGGGAGAGAAACATCAATGTGTGGTTGCTGGGGGTCATGGCCTGCAACCCAGACATGTACCCTGACTGGGAATCGAACCTGCGACACTTTGGTTCACAGCCTGCGCTCAATCCACTGAGCTACGCCAGCCAGGGCTGAAATGATGTTTTAATATTATGTACTGCTTTTATACTTTTAACAATCCAATGGACAATTTTGTTATTTCCAATATTAACATTCATAATTAGTTTAAAAAGTCCGGTCATTTTGTAATGGGGTGCTTAACTGGAGGTCCCGCCAAATGGAGAAAACCCCCATTGCTATCACTTGGGGGATGAGACAAGCAGAGCAGAGTCGTTGAGAGCTACCTTGCGTATCTGAAAATCTGGGCCAGAGTTTTAATATGTTAAAAGCTGTGCTTGCTCAAAGCCAGGGAGATGGCTCCTGTTTCATGAATCCACATTTATCCAGACTAACAATGGCAGTCAAGAAAGGTAGAAAAGAGAATTCCAGCCAAGATGGAGGTGTAGGTAGACACACTGTGCGTCCTCGCACACCCGAAATAAGGACAACAACAATTTAGAAACAAAAAACCAACACTGACAGAAAGTTGAACTGTATGGAAGTCCAACAACCAAGGAGTTAAAGTAGACTCATTCATCACGACTGGTAGGAGGGGCAGAGAGGGGTCATGACAAAGTGGTGGCTGGCAGACCCTGGGTGCACAAGGTGAGAGCAGGCAGACCCAGCAAGGGGGCAGATTGTGGAGCGGGATGCAGCGCACAAGGCAGCTGGTGGACTGGGGAGTCCCACATTTGCGCACAGATACATGAGGTGAAACTGGGAAGCAAATAGACCACCAAACTGAGGGTCCCAGTGTGGGGAAATAAAGCCTCAAAACAACAATTGAAAACACGTGTGGGGGTTGAGGTGCCAGGAGAAACTCCCAGCCTCACCGCAGAGCTCACTGGAGAGACCCATAGGGTCCGAGAATGTACACAAACCCTCGCACCCAGGAATCAGCACCAGAAGGCTCCAATTTGCTTGGGAGAAGTGGGGGAAGTGACTGAAATCCAGCAGAGAGCAGAGCAAGCACCATTGTTCCCTGTCAACACAGCAACGGGGTTGCCCTGCCCTGGTGAACACCTAAGGCTCCACCCCTCACTATGTGACAGGTGCTTCAAGACAAAAAAAAAAATGGCCTAAACAAAAGATCAAAGCTCCAGAAAAAATACAACTAAGCAATGAAGAGATAGCCAACCTATCAGATGCACAGTTCAAAACATTGGTAATCAGGATGCTCACAGAACTGGTTGAATTTGGTTGCAAATTAGATGAAAAAAGGAAGGCTTCGCTTAGGGAAATAAAGGAAAATGTATAGGGAACCAATAGTGATTGGAAGGAAACTGGGACTCAAATCAATGTTGTGGACCAGAAGAAAGAAACATTCAACCAGAAAAGAATGAAGAAACAAGAATTCAAAAAAAAAAAAAAAAAACATGACGAGAGGCTAAGGAACTTCCAGGACACCTTTAAATGTTCCAACATCTGGGTTATGGGGATACCAGAAAGAGAAGAGGAAGAGCAAGAAATTGAAAACTCATTTGAACAAATAATGGAGAACTTTCCCAATCTGGCAAAAGAAAGCGACTTGCAGGAAGTCCAGGAAGCTCAGAGAGTCCCAAAGAAGTTGGACCCAAGGAGGAACACACCAAGGCACATCATAATTACATTAGCCAAGGTAAAAATGAAGGAGAGAATCCTGGAAGCAGCAAGAGATAAGGAGGCAGTTACTTACAAAGCAGTTCTCATCAGACTGTGAGCTAATTTCTCCAAAGAGACCTTACAGGCAAGAAGGGGCTGGAAAGAAATATTCCAAGTCATGAAAGACAAGGACCTACATCCCAGATTGCTCTATCCAGCAAAGCTTTCATTTAGAATGAAAGAGCAGATAAAGTGCTTCTCAGATAAGGTCAAGTTAAAGGAGTTTATCATCACCAAGCCCTTATTTTATGAAATGTTAAAGGGACTTATCTAAGAAAAAGAAGATAAAAAACATGTACAGTAAAATGACAGCAAACTCACAATTATTAACAACCACACCTAAAACAAAAACAAAGACAAACTAAGCAAACAACTAGAACAGGAACAGAACCACAGAAATAGAGATCATATGGAGGGTTATCAACAGGGAAGTGGGAGGGGTAGAGGGGGGAAAAGGTATAAAGAATAAGTAGCATAAGTGGTAGGTAGAAACTAGACAGGGGGAGGGTAAGAATAGTATGGGAAATGTAGAAGCTAAAGAACTTATAAGTATGACACATGGACATGAACTAAAGGGGAGAATGTGGGTGGGAGGGGCTTTGCAGAGTGGAGGGGAGTGAAGGGGGGAAATGGGACAACTGTAATAGCATAATCAATAAAATATATTTCTTTAAAAAAAGAGAAAGGTATAAGAAACCAGATCACTGGCTGATGTGGACCCTGGCCCATGGTGTTTGTGTATTGTGGCTGGGACAGACAAATTCATATGGACTACAGAAGTCCTGTGGAGAAAAAGGGACAGCATGGCTACTCTCTGAGAGAGGGCCCCGACCTCTGCCTGGATAGGCTTTTATTGCTTTTCTGGGTATGTTACATCCAGGTTGATCATCATTAATTATGCACAATTTTGCTGTAGGTGGTTACCTTTTACAGATAACAAAGGAAAGAATGTTGCTAATTACATCAAAGAAGAAGGATATTTGCAAATGCAAAGGGAAAAGTAGTTGAGCTGGTTACACTCATTCTTCGAAGGTTTAGCACAGATTTTAGGAAGTTACTTTAAAGATATGCAGTAAACATTTGCTGCCTCAATTCAGGGTGAGGAAGTTTTAGTAAAAGCAAGCCTCAAAGCAGCCTAGGTACAATGCAGGCCTGATTTGCCATGAGAGGACCTATTGGTGGGCGTGGGTCCTGTGTGCCAACCTCAGTCCCCATCAGTTTTCTGAATCAGGGTGGGTACATTCTCCACACCACATGGAACGGTCCCCTATAAGTGGCAGGTGTAACCCAGTGTGAGAGGAGTTGGAAATGGGGTTATGGAGGAAGTTCCATGCCAGGATTTAAAACTCAGGCATGGCAACCATACTGGGGCTTTACCCTGTGATTGGGAGTGGAGAGGGAGCTCTATTAACCACATGGCTAGAAAGCAGGAAAGCAGGTTGTAACAGACAGGTGGAGCTCTCGGCCACGTGGTTTGAAAAGATGCAGAAGGATGCCCGTGCCCACCATGAAGATGCAGTTTTGGATTAACAACAGGAGCCTAGCTGAGCTACAGACTTACTTCTTTTCCTGTGATATGGTACCCCTAACTGGCCTGGTTTGGCAAAGGGGTGGGGCAGGACTGTATGTTTGTGGGTGTTTCTTTGTTAATAAAGAGAATGAGATTTAATAGCAATATTCTGCCATTATTCTCAACCTGTATAACTTCTGAATAAATAGTTCCTTTCCTTTTTGCCAAAATCTGGCATTGAGAGCCACAGTTTTTTATTGGCAGCAGGCAAAAGAACCATAAATTAATAGACACATATGGGTTTTCTTTAACAATTTCATTTTACAGTAAGCCCTTGTTTTGTATTTCATTTTTTGGTCTCCTGTCATGGGGGTTCTTGGGTTGGAACAGTTTTCTAAAGGAGGCCAGTTGGCATCATGACCAGAGTGGTCTGGTCTCCGAAATCTCAGGACAGAGGGAAATAGGATAGTGATCAGGTGTCCCATGCCCTGGGTCAGGCAACTTGGAATTCAATTCCAGATTCTCAAATATTTATGGGACATACAATCAAATTGTTACAGTACAGGAAGTAGCCCAGAGTGGATCCTTCTCAGCCAGCCTGTAATGTATGTAGTTTTGACTTTGTGTAGAAAAGATTTCACAGCATGGGTCCAGATGATTTTTGGAGTATCTTTATTAAGGCTAAGAATAGTGAAACAATAGAAGGACTTAGAGTAGATGAAGGAACAGGAGAGAACTTAGGTGGTGTTCTGCTCTGGCTCATTAGAAAAGTTGTAAGAAAGGAATGAGCCACATCAGAGCTGCTTTTAGCTCACTGGGAAGTCAGAGAAAAGGGAGCAGACAGATTCAGAGGGGAAGTCAGGGTTGAGCTGCCAATGGCCGCATGTCTTATGAGGGTCCTTAGGGTTTAGGAGGAAGTAAAAAGTTCCTGTCAGGTAAGAGGCATGGCTGTGCTCATTGGGCCCTGAGTTTTTGTCTGAGAGCTTTTTATTTCTATTTTGTCTGTGACAATATTAGGGGAGAATTTGGCAATATTTTTTGGTCTGCCCCAGTATACGAAACCTGTCCATGTAGTATGGGAAATGTAGCTCAGCCCCCACTCAGAAAGGCCAGTGGGGAGTGAAGTCCAGCACACAGGACCCATGCCCACTGATAGGTTCTCCTGTGGGGAATCAGGCCTGCATTGTACCTAGGCTGCTATGAGACTTGCTTTTACTAAAATTCCCTCACCCTGGATTGAGGCAGCAAATGTTTACTGCATATCTTTAAACTTCCTAAAATCTGTGCTAAACCTCCCAAGTATGGAGTGTAACCAGTTCAAACACTTTTCCCCTTGATCAGTAACATCCTTCTCTTCTAAGTAATTAGCAACATTCTTTCCTTTGTTATCTGTAAAAGGTAATCACCTACAGCAAACCTGTGCATAGTAAATAAGGACCATCTTGGCTGTAATGTACCCACAAAAGCAATAAAAGCCTATCCAGGCAGGGGTCAGGGCCCTCTCTCTCTCACTTAGAGTGTGGCCATGCCGTCCATTTTTCTCCACAGGACTGCTGTAGTCCATGTAATTTGTCTGTCGCAGCCACAACACATGGACTTCCCGGGCCAGAGTCCGCATCACTCTAGTGTTTTAATTTATCTTGAGTCTGTCTGGCTTTGAATGTGATTTTTCTTATTTGTTCCCCTGACTTCATCTGTCCTTGGGTATAGCTGGCAAAAGTGACATTAATTGGATCTCTGTTCTCTCTTTCCAGACTAAGGTGATTTGAGGTATTTATATCTGGTTAGGTAGAGGTATAAACCATTTGTGCTTGAGTATTTTGGTTATAGGAACTAAGGTCTTGTGATTACCAGCTGGCTGTAAGTTGTTCAAATTGTTTGACTTTGTTTAATTTTCTTGTCTCAGTGTTTCTATTGCACTGGCCCAGAAATTTTCCTACCTTCTTACTACACAGAAAAAGGAATATATACCTAAGTAATTCTTTACCAGGTTCTCCATTTGCTACTTCCCTCAGAAGTAACAGGTTAGAATTTGTGTGATAATGAGTTCCACCACTGATAGTCATAGAACTGTAAGCAGGGGCAGGCGTTGGCAGTTCTGTAGGGGAGGACGAATTAAACAGCAGCAGCTGCTTTTTAGGGGATGGCATAGGAGTTAGCTGGGAAGCAGGCTGTTCCACCCACTGGAAGGGTTTTGTTTGAGCCTCTACAGAGATAGGCCAGCTTCTTACTAGGGCTGTGAGGAAGGTGTTCTCTAAACCATCTCACTTTGTGACAGTGCACATTCTACAAGACTTTATTAAATCCCTATCCTGATGGAGGGCCATGAACATCTGAAGATAAGGCATTTTATTCCATTTGGCTTCATTCTTGCAAATATATTTGGAGAATAGTGTTATAGTTCATAGAGCCAATTACAGGTCAGACTTTTCTGTCCTTTAGTTTATATGGAGGCCAGTGACATTGCAAAGGAAAGGGAGGCACTTTTTCTTTTGATCATCACCCTTAAATTGGACCAATTTTTAAGGAGACAACCTGGGGGCAAATCTTGGGGAATGCTTTGGTGCCACCCATTTTGTCTTGTGTTACCAGGTCAGTACAGCTGATGGCTGATCATGAGGTTCCCAGTGCCAGGATGTGGGGCACCAGATGAAGCGAATATCTGAATATCCATTCAGTTATTCTTAAGAGTTCTATAATTTTTTGTCCTGTTTAATGGTATGATCTGAAAATTTATTTTTAGAAATTTTTAATTTAGAATATGTCAGAGTTCTTCCATGGATTTTTAGAAGATGAGATGTATTTGTAAATGTATCAGGGCAAAACAATGACTGTGTTTAGATGACCAAAAACCAAAAATGACCTGCTCACAGATCTGATTATAATGCAGCTGTTATGGATTCATGTCCTTTGTACAAGACATAGCATTCCAAAATAACCATCATATTGTAAATGAATGTGTATCAGAACTTTGTAGACTTTGGAGATTTTTATATAACCTCTACATTTTCACTTTAACAATAAAATTATATGTATGTAAGTAGAACCTAGTTACTAATTATTTTTTTGAATGGCCCTGATTTCCTTATTTTTTAAAGTATTTCTATTGATTATGCTATTACAGTTTTCATAATTTCCCCCCATTTATTCCCCCTCCACCCTGCCACCCCAACCCTCCAGCATTCCCCCTTCACCACTTAGTTCATGTCCATGGGTTGTACATATAAGTTCTTTGAGTTCTCTCTTTCCTATACCATTTTTTATCTCTCCCTGTCTACCTTATGCCTACTAACCATGTTTCTTCTCCCCTGTACTTCCCCCCATTCCTCCCTTCCCTCTTCCCACTGAAATCCCTCCATGTGATGTCCATTTCTCTGATTCTGTTTCTATTCTAGTTGTTTGCTTTGTTTTTGTTTTCATTGTGTTTCTTTTCTTTTAGTTTTACTTGTTGATAGTTGTGAGTTTGTCGTCATTTTACTATTCATATTTTTTATCTTCTTTTTCTTAGATAAGTCCATTTAACATTTCATATAATAATGGCCTGATGGTGATGAACTCCTTTAACTTGACCCTATCTGGGAAACACTTTATCTGCCCTCCCATTCTAAATAACAGCTTTGCTGGATAGAGTAATCTTGGATGTAGGTCCTTGCCTTTCATGACTTTGAACACTTCTTTCCAGGTCCTTCTTGCCTGCAAGGTTTCTTTTGAGAAATTGGATGATAGTCTTATGGGTACTCCTTTGTAGGTAACTCTCTCCTTTACTCTTGCTTCTTTTTGGATTCTCTCTTTTTTCTTTAATCTTGGCTAACTTAATGATGATGTGCCTTGGTGTGTTCTTCTTTGGGACCCTCTGGGCTTCTTGGACTTCCTGGAAGTCTATTTCCTTTGCCAGATTGGGGAAGTTTTCCTTCACTATTTGTTCAAATAAGTTTTCAATTCCTTGCTGTTGTTCTTCTTCTTCTGGTGCCCCTGTAATTCAGATATTGGAATGTTTCAGGTTGTCCCAGAGGTTTGTAAGACTCTCTTCATTTTTTGAATTCTTGTTTCTTCATTCTGTTCCTGTTGGATGTTTATTTCTTCCTTTTGTTCCAAATCATTGCTTTGAATCCTGGTTTCCTTCCTGTAACAGCTGATTCCCTGAATATTTTGCTGTATTTCATTTTGGGTATCTTTCATTTGTTTTTTCATTTTTTGACCAAGCTCAATCAGATCTTGATTCCTAGGGCTTTAAATTCTCCATCAGGTAGGTTGGCTATCTCCTCCTTGCTCAGTTCTCTTTCTGAGGTTTTGCTCTGTTCTTTCATTTGGGCCATAGTTCTTTGTCTTGGCACAACCTTGTCTTGATAAGTTGTAAGGGGGCAGGGCAACCCTCTTTTCTGAGCTGCAGAGGAGGGGCCAGAGAAGGAACAATGAAGCTCACCTGTTCCTCTCTAGCGCACTTTCTAATGGACTCTCATGTGAAGCTGGGATTTTCTCCCACAGTGACAACTGCCATAGTTCACAGTCAACTCTGAGTCTCAGTTTCCACTTAGGTCATCCCTGCCTGCACTACCTTGCTGCAGCCATCCCTGCCCCCAAGATCCACCACGTCACCTCAGTTTTTCTAAGCCAGCCAGAGCAGTCCACCGCCTTCCTGGTCTGATTGTTCTGGTTGAATTTTTCTTTTTCTTTTTTAAAGATTTTATTTATTTATTTTCAGAGATGGAAGGGAAGGAGAAAGAGAGAGAGAGAAACATCAATGTGCGGTTGCTGGGGGTCATGGCCTGCAACCCAGGCAGGTACCTTGACTGGGAATCGAACCTGCGACACTTTTGTTCGCAGCCTGCGTTCAATCCACTGAGCTACGCCAGCCAGGCTTGACTTTTTCTTTAATTCCTTGGTTGTCAGAGTTCCATGCAGTTTGATTTTCTGGCTGTTCTGTTTGTTTATTGATTTTAGATTAGTTGTTATCTTCCTTTTGGTTTTGCCAATAAGGGAAGGGTTTCTACCTATGCCTCCATCTTGACTGGAACTCTCTCTAGTTACTAATTCTTTAATTAGCAAAACTTCTCATGTGTGTTAAGCATATGAAATAGGCCTAATTAGTTCAAAATTTCTCTATTATAAGGAGAAAGAATAAATCCTTGAGATATTTTAGAGACCCATTTAAATATTTCAAAGATGTTTCTACATCAAGAAAGTCTTTATGTTTAAGAAGATTTTGTTTATTTATTTTCACAGAGAGGATAATGGAGGGAGAGAGGGAGAGAAACAGTGCATGAGAGATACATTGATCGGTTGGTTCTCACATGCCCTCAACTGGGGACGTAGGTATGTGCCATGACCAGGAATTGAACCCTTGACTCTCTGGTTAGCAGGGCAGTGCTCAATCCACTTAGTCACACCAGCCAGGGCAGTCTTTTAAATTTTAAACTCTGGGAAGCTTGCCAAACATATTTGACCTGAGGATTATATATTGTTATGAAATAGTATTTCATTATTCATTTACTGAAGGTGATAATAGAAATGTAAAACATTAATAGATTCTGGAAAAATTTCAGGTCTTATGATTGAGGGAAATGATTTTCTTTAAATTTAATCAAGTATCTGATTAACATAATATGGCACATAAATATTTTATTAAAACAGAGTCTCACCTTCTAGGCAGATAAAATTTTTTCCTATTTAACATACTGAAATAGAACCAAATTCTATATTAGCTTACTTTTGATATTTAGATTCATTTGCCTAATTTAATTCATTATTTAGCTAATCTATGTAATTTCAAGATCTCTTTGTAAACCTTCTTTAACTTATATAACCCATCTGCAAATTGACCCATGTAGCTTCTGGTTCACAGGCCAGCACTCAAACCAGTGAGACACACCAGCCAGGGCTAAAATAAACATTTTTAACTTTTCACTTTTTAGTAGTTTTTATTTTTCCTTTTCTGAAAGCTTTTGATCACATTATGTAAAATCTCTAAATAATTTTTCTTTTTTAATATTTAAAAAAATTTATTCCTTTTTTTTTGCATTACCATTAACACCCTTATACCCCTAAAATGAGCATTTTTTTAATAGCTAGAAGACAAAAGGCTCTGAAACCTGACAACAGTTAGGTTTCAATATGTGCTAATAAATGGACAGTGAGTTCTAAGAGGTGAGAGAATTTACTTGAACTATGGCTATGCTCCAGACTTGAGTATGATGAAATTCTTATTTCTACAAAGTGTCAGTTCTTTTTATTCATTAGAATTTGAGGGGAAAATGAGATGAGAAAGATATATTAAGGTGTGGGGAGATAAACTTAGAATAGTGGAAAAGTAGGCATGGCATTATGTTTCACTGCTTTAATAATCATTTGCTAATTACCTCACTGCTTCAGAGGCTGAACTAGGTGTATATTATACAGCAGTGATTAAAGAAATGTGATCACAACCGGAGTTGATCAAAGGCTTTGTTGAAGGAGCAGCCAACAATCCAAAAAGAAAATATTCCATGTTTTAATACGTTGCTAGCTGACAGGTTATGTGGAAACATAAATTGACCAGCACTCAGGAATGATAAGTCTGTGAACCCTGAGGACTTTAAGAACACACATTTAAAGGAGGGAAAAGAGATTTGATTTAATGGGGAAGATGTTTCATGGACAAGAAAATGCTGTAAGGTCTTCCCACGTCAGTAGTTTCCCAACAGTGTCAGACTACTTCCTATGTGCCAGTTTCAGGATGCTAGAGATTATGTTCATTTAAAAACGATTTCCAAATTTTTTTCCCCAACTCTTCTAAGACGTTACTTAGTTAAGGATTTTTCAAAATTTGCTTTCTATTTCAGTGTCACATTTGCTTTGAATTTAAAATAGGAAAAGCCTTTTACCTAATCATAATTGAATTTATTGTTTACTGCACATATGCATGCTCATACCTTCTTATAATAGTCATGTGATTTTTAAAAGTTACTGAGCTATATATACATAGGTAAAAGTTCATTATAAATACATACTTCATTTACCTTAAATTTGATTTATAAATGTTTGTAATCTGAAAACATTGAGAATGCCTGAAATATCATTTCACCTGATGTCTCAAATATATCTGTAAAGGACAAATTCTCTTTTACTATGATAAATACAATAGGATTTACACATTAAAAATACCAATTAGCAATAATTAAACTCAGAATTCAATTCTCCCACTTTTAAAACATTTCTCTTAATTGATATTCAAATTATAACTGAACAATAGAATTCTATTTAATGCTTATATTGTGAATCTTAGTTGTTTTTTTTTTTTCAAAGGCTCATCCTACAGCCTTGTATTATATATGATGGTGTAAGTAGGTCATCTGTGTGAGAAAATTTTCCAGACTCTGCAATCCAGACATACCTCTTTTATTATGACTGGCTATACTGGGCTCACAGATAATGTGTGTTTATTAATATGGACTCAAGCCCCTTCACCAGGAAAGGAAGACAACTTTCATTAGCCATTTGTAAGATGTGACTTTCCTGACCATCTGTCATTTCCCAGCACCCCAAGAGGTGGCTCTTGGCCTTTTCTGCGGAAGCGATGTGGGAAAACCTCTGATCTCAGCCTAGGCCGCTCAGACCCAAATTACCCATAACACCCTGAGAGGGATAGCGCCACGCCTACCCAGTGAGGGGTCGAAAAGACATTTCCGTTGGGAGAGCCCGACAGGGGCGGGACTTCCGGAGTCTCCCTGCAGCGGGCATTTTGCTTCAGCCATAATCCGCTGAAGTTTGTGCTCTGAAGCTCCAGGTCTCTGAGTGCGGGTGGAGATGCCGGGGCGGGAAAGGCGCCATAGTCGCGGTCCACACAGCACACAAGATAGCAAGAAGCTGGGCGACACTTCCCATGTGACCCGCGCCAGGGCGGAGACAGGGGAAGTCAAGCCGGGGGCGTCCTCCTGTACTTTTGCTACCTCCCAGCCTCTCTCACGGTGTCCTTTGGCGGCCTTGAGGAGACGCCCCGCAGAGGTGAGTGCAAGTCCCCTCAATGCAAGTCCCCTCACACCTTCCCGCCACCGGCGCCTCACCACAGCGAACCCTAATGTCCGGGTGTACGAATGTCCTGCCACCCAGGACCTGCGTGGAGGACCTTGAGAAAAGCTCATTGGAGAGAGTGTTGTGGTTTTTTAGGACACAGCAAGTACGATGCAAAGTGAACGGAGATATTCATATCTGGATTTCCCATGATGATCTGATTGGTGACTGTTGAAGGAAAGCTCATGAGGCAGGCAGGGAGGACTTGAGCGCCTCATTCGGGGCTTTGGTGGGCTATGGGACCCGTTAGAAAACGGGTTGTGCTGGATCGTGCTGCTGGAGCCTGTCAAGTCCTCTCTGGATGCCATATGCGTAGTTCTTTGGCGAGTCCAGAGTGATACCTGTGCTATGGAGCAGAAAGGTGACGGAGCTGAGAGAGTGAACCTGGGATTCGAAGATGTGAAGGAGGCAGACATTCCACAGTGGTGTGCACAGCTAGAGGAAGTGTGAGCTGATGGTCCTAGGCCCTGGTGTGAGGGCATAACGGTGATTGTACCTTGGAGGCACGATCTAGGAGACTCAGTGGAATTGCTTGTCAGGGAAGATGGGACCCCGCAGTTATGGACCAAGGCTTAGATGGCGTTGATCTGCCATCCCGTGTCCCCCCAACAAGCTGCTGCTGTTGAATGTGTGAACAGTACTGAATGGGGTTGTAAGAAGAGAGCAGCCAGCCCTGGCATTAGGGCCTGATGTCCGCACTGCACTGGGGAGCCCTGGAGGAAATTGATCGTGGTTAGGATGTGTAAGGATTAGGACTGTGATTCTCAAACAGCCCTGGGTTCATTTGTCTCAATTCTGACAGGTTGGTGTGACCTTTGCGGACATTGCCTTGTACTTCTCCGGGGAAGAATGGTGTCTGCTTAATGAAGATCAGAGATGCCTGTACTTGGATGTGATGCTGGACAATTTTGAACTAGCATCCTCACTGGGTAAGACCCTCACTCTCGCCATGGATAAAGACTGGGCTTTGCATTTCCTTATGCCTGGTGCTTTCTAGGGGGGGCGCTCTCTCCCACATGTCAGTGTAAGTACTGCTTGATTTTCCATTTTTCTGAGTAGTTACATATTTTTTTTCGTGTGTGTGTGGGGAGTTTAAGGAATCTTTTGAACCCTTATATATTTTATACATTAATTTCTTTTTCACCTACTGTTACATGGCTTTTTTGCTACACAGATACTGTATTTTTTAAAAATTTTCAATACATTTGGCAACCCTGTATTTAATAAGGCTGTTGTTGTTGGTGTTTCAGCAGGTTCAGGTGCTGGTTATCAGTATTTACTGATGAGTTATTTTTAATTAAGTTATATGGAGTTTTATTTAGAGTAAGGTGTTACTTTTTTAATAACCTGCCATGTAGTATTGGCATAACTTTATTAGTCATTGGGAAATCAATAAATTTTGTTACTTTTATTGAACTGAACATACAGTATCTCCAAGCCATGTTTTTATATAGTTTGTCAGTATTTTATTTGGTCCTGAGATTGCCTGTTTTTTCTTTTTATTATTATTATTTTTTGTAGATATTATTGATTTCTATTTTTAGATAGAGGTGAAAGGAAGGAAAAAGAGAGGGAGAAACAGCCCAGTGGGAGAGAAACATTGATCCTTTGCCTCTCTTCCACCCCAACCAAGTCCTGTGACCTTACCAGGAAAACAACAGGTCACCTTTTGTTTTCCAGGATGACACCTAACCAGTGAACCACAGTCATCAGGTTTGCTTTTACATTTCACTATGTTAATAGCTGTTGTTTTGTAAAGAAACTTTTTCATTTGTTGTAGTCAGGATTGTTTATATTTGCTTTTTTGCCCAGTGGTTCTTCTCACATTCAGAAGATCATTTAAAAAACAAATATGCAGCATTGAATGGTGAGGCTTAGTGAGTTGAGGGTAGTCTTGCAAATGGAAAGGTTACCACCTGTTGGATTCCCAATCAGAGCACATGCCTGTGTTGCTGTTCAGAGCTCCAGTTTGTGGGCATGTTCAGAGGCAACAGATCAATGTTTTTCTATCATATTGATGTGTCTCCCTTTCTTTTTCTCTCTTGTGCTGTCTTGAAAAGAACTAATAAAATCTTTTTAAAAAGTTACATAGATTATAAAAAACAAATCTCTAAAACTTCTTCCCTAGTTTGTCTTGAAGGAGTTTAAAGTTTTAGGAGTGACATTTAATTTTTTCATGCAATTTGAGCTCATTTTTATCAGTGGTTTCCATTTTCCTTGTTTTACATGTGAATGTCAGTTTTTTCCAGCACCATTCATTAAGAAAACTCTCTTTTCTTTCTCATACATCTTGCATTTTTTTGTCAAAGATTACTTTAATGTCTGTGCCTGTCTTTATTTCTGTGTTGTCTGTTCTATTCTCTGTATTTCTTTGTTCATTTTGATAACACACTAGTTAGGTGCTTTGGCTTTTTAATAGATTGAAGTCCGATGCCACCAAGTTTGTTCTTGCACAACATTCCTTGTACTTCCATTTGAAGTCTTTTGATGTTCTATGCATTTCAAGATTTTTTTATGTGTAAAATTCCATTTACCGTAAAAATTGTAATTCATCTATAGGCTGATTTTGGTACTATACACATTTTAGCAATATTATACTTTAAAATCCAAGAACATCAGCTGTCTTTGCATTTATTTGTCTTCTCTTCCTTGTCTTTTATCACTTTTTTTCTCATATTTAATGTATAGACATTTCAACTGTTTTGTTTGAGTTTATTCCTATGTACTCTATTGTTTTTGATCTATTATAAAGTTAACTACCTTCTTCATTTCTTTATTTACTTTGTAATACTGACCTAAGGAAATGTATATTGATTTTAGAATGAGAGGGAGAATCATGGATGTGAAAGAGAAAAATTACTTGTTGCCTCCTACATACTCCCCAGTTTTGGACCCAACCAGCAACCACTTGTGTACCCTGACCTGGAATCAAACCCACAACCTTTTGTATGTTTTGGACAATGCTCCAACCAGTTGAGCAACCTGGCCATGGCTCTTCATTTCTTTATCAAATAATTTATTATTAGTGCGTGGAAATAAAACTGAGTTTTGTATGTTGGTGGTGTATCCTGTAAATTTTTTCAATTTATTTATGTATTTTTAAACATTTTTTATTTATTGATTTTAGGGAAAGGAAGAGAGACAGAGAGAGAAACATTGGTCTGCAGTTCCACTCATGTCTGCCTTCATTGGCTGCCCTGTGCATGTTCCCTGATGGGGAATAGAACTCACAGTCTTATCACATTGGGATCATGCTCTTACCAACTCTGCTACCCGGCAGGAATCTGAAGTTGTTTATTAATTTCAGAAGTTTATAGTGGGAATTTGACATTTTTTTAAAAATTATTTTTAGGGAAAGGAAGGGAGGGAGAAAGAGAGGGAGAGAAACATCAGTGTGTAGTTGCCCCTTGAGTAACCCCCACTGGTGACCTGGCCTACAACCCAAGCATGTGCCCTGACTGGGAATTGAACCAGCAACCTTTCAGTTCACAGGCCAGTGCTCAGTTCACTTTACACCACTCAGAGCAAGGCCTTTTCTCTTAATTTACACATCAGTATAAAATTCTTAAATTGTATTTTGTGCATTTTATTCATAAGCTTTGGTAGATTGTGTTTCTATTTACTTTCCCCCTAGAGTTTTCCCCCTCCCCCACATCTAGAGGTTATTTTAAAGTTGTCTTTTGTTTTTTTTTTTTTCTCTTGTCCTTGATTGTTCAGGAGTGTTTTGTTTAATTTCAACATATTGTTTTTCAAACGTGGTCATGTTATTTTATTGCTTAAAAATATTAACTTTCTGCTGCCTAAAGGGAACATTGAATTCCTTGGAGCTAGACACACAAGGTCATCTGTGTCTGCCTACTGCTGCCTGCCTGCCTGCCTGCCTTCCTTCCTTCCTCCCAACTTATTAAAATAAAGAAAATTTATTTCATTTTAAACATTGGTTATTTATTTATTTTTAATATATTTTATTGATTATACTATTACAGTTGTCCCATTTTACCCCTTTTATTCCTCTCCACCCTGCACACCCTCTCCCACCCACATTTTCCCCCTTTAGTTCATGTCCATGGGTCTAACATATAAGTTCTTTGGCTTCTACATTTCCTACACTATTCTTAACCTCCCTCTGTCTATTTTCTACCTACCATTTATGCTACTTAATCTCTGTACCTTTCCCCCTCCCTCCCCCTCCCACTCCCCTGCTGACAACCCTCCGTGATTCTCCATTTCTATGATTGTGTTCCTGTCCTAGTTTGCTTAGTTTGTTTTTGTTTTTATCTTAGGTTCTGTTGTTAATAACTGTGAGTTTGTTGTCATCATATTTGTTTTTTTTAGATTATATTTATTTATTTTTAGAGAGAGAGAAAGGGAGGGAGATAGAGACGGAGAGAAACCCCAATGTTTGCAAGAGATACATTGATTAGTTCACTTCTCACATGACCCCAAACAGGGACCTGGCTCGCAACCCAGGCATGTGCCCTGACTCAACATATTTGTAAATAATCAAGATTTCTTGGAACTAAAATTGATTTCAAGATTCATAGATTGTGATCAATATCAAATAGGAAACTTGATGTGATTTTTTCTGAAAGTTTGAGACTTGATTTTTTGACCTAACATATAATGTACCTGGAGAATGTTTCATGTATGCTTGAGAAGAATGTATCCTTTGCTGCTATTGAATGGAATGTTCTTTATATATCTATTTGTACTGTTTGCTCTAAACTGTAGTCAATCTTCAATAACTCCTTATTTCTTTTGAATGGGATGATCTACTTGTTTTTCAAGGGTTAATATTGAAGTTACCTGCTAATGTTTGGTTTCTTTTTCTGCCTTCAGATCTGATATTATTTACTTAATATATTTGTTTCTTGTGTTGTTTAGTACATGATACTTAAAATTGTTATCCTGATGATGAATTGACTTATTTTTTCATTTGGCTGTGACCTTACTCACTTGTGACAGTTTTTGAAATAGTCTTTTTGTCCTGATAGAATCTCATCTACAGCTGCTGTGTTTTGGTTTCATTTGCATGAAATATTTTTTATATTTCTTTATTTTTAGCCTGATTGTGTCCATAAAGGTGTACTGTTTCTTCTAGGTAGCATATATTGTGTTTCTTTTTTAAAAAGCCCTTCAGTTCTGTGTCTTTTTAAAAAAGATTTTATTTATTTATTTATTTATTTATTTACTTATAAAGATGAAGGACAGGAGAAAGACAGGGAGAGAAACATTGGTCTCTTGCACACACCCCCAAACCCTGTGATCTGGCTCTGTACCAGACATGAGCCCTGTCTGGGAATCCAACCAGTGACTTGGAAGGATCCAGCAGTTTGTGGAAGGGTGCCCGACCCACTGAGTCATCTAGTCAGGGCCACTATATGTCGTTTGATTGGAGAATTTGTTTAAAGAGCCATCATTTCACTGGTTTCTTCCTACTGCAATTTCTTCCTTTGTCTTCCTGTCTTCAGGTCTTCCCTCATGATTTGATGAGTTTGTATAGTGATTTGACTCTTTTCTCTTTTGTATAGTTATTACACACATTTTAGCTGGTGATTTGCAAAAGACTTACATGAAACAACTCATACACTTTACAGTTTATTTTATCCTGATAACACTTGCATTGGTTCCAAAAAATTCTACCTTTTCACTCTCTATGACATTTCCCTTTATATTTTTTAATATCACAATTTATATTTTTATTATTGTGAATCTAATAAGGTATAGAATGTTAGCTTTTTTTTACTAGCTTTAATTTTTAACTTTTATTATAGTAATGTAATATACATTTCACCAGTCCACTGCTACAGTATAGTGAATTTGAATTCATTCTCACCTTTACTAGTAAGAATAATACTTCCCTTTGTAATTGAGTTTCTATTTAGAATTTTTTTATTTGATCTACAAGAAGTTGTTCTGGCCTTTTTAGACATTGATATCCATTTGTTCCATATCGATTACTGGAAAATTATTATGTTCTCTTGATATTGTCCTTGTTTTTAGTACTTCTTTTAAATCCTGTATTGATGTCTATGCATCTGTTGAAGCAGTAACTCCTTTCACTTTTATGGACCCATTCTAGCTAGAGGAATAGATCCATCTATATGTGGATTTATGGGTTGGCTGAGTCTGTGTTGTGTTTCAGTCTTGAGACAAGTTCCAGCAGCCTAGTTTCCTTGATGCTGCATGAGCTGATGTCAGAATAACAAAAAATGTACTAGTACATAGTTGCTTAGGCAGCATTTCTTTTCAATAACAGTTGAGGGTTTTGGAGAGTCTCTGAAACAAATATTGCTGGGGAAATACTGATTTTTGTTTTCTTTTTAGACTAGGTTGTAGACAAAGGGATTTGTTCTGTATTTCATGCCAAGAAACTCTTCAGGGTCCCCTGATGTGTAAACTGTGGGAAGTTCACAGATGTTGCAGGGGCTGCTTCTATTCTTAAAACAAAAATGTTTATTGTTTTTCACAGAACAGCCCACTAAGTTCAACCTTAGAGCAGTTACTGTGGTTGCAAGACCTTTGTTTTTGACTGTAGCTATCTTCAAACGTGTTTGCTAACCCATCTTCTAGTCATCCTTTCTATGCTGTTCTATGTTTTTTGTACTTTTGCTTTGATGCTTGTCTTTTGATTTGTTTGTTTGTTTGTTAATTGATTTTAGAAAGACAGGGAAGAGGAAGAAAGAGAAAAAATCATGACTTTGTTATTTCACTTATTTATGCATTCATTGGTTGCTTCTTGTATGTGCCCTGACAGTATTGAACCTGCAATGTTGGTGTATCAGGATGACATACTAACCAACTGAGTCACCACCTTGTCAGGACTGATTTTTTTATTAGTCTTAATTAGATTTTTGTTCCATTGTCCCATGAGTGATTCTGTTTGTGGATAGCTATTCACTTGTTCTGAAAGAAGGGAGAATTCTAGTATTTCTTAATCAGTTATCTTCTTGAAGTCACTCACATAGATCTTTTTTCTGTGGTACCTTTTGTGCTTTGATGTTCTACCCCACTGCTGGCTGTCTACCTCTTCAGTTTTTTCTCTTATAATTTATATCATCTGTAATGGCTCAATTGGGATTTAAGGGGAAGAATCATTTGTGCAACCCAAAAGAAACATGACTCCATCCATGGCAGAGTGGACCCATGGACCCAGAGGCAGTTGTGCCTTGTCGAAGGGTCGTTGGAGAGGGTTTGAGGCATGGGCTTTGCTAAGGTCATGACTAGGGACCTGTTTTGTTACCATTACCAGGTCCTTCCCATCCTACTTATTCTTGTTTATTGTTGATACTTTGTCAACTACTCTGTTCTAAGTTACATATTTATGCTCTAGTGCAATTGATGTTGATGTGTCTGAGTTCATTCAAATTATCCTATACACCCTCACATCACCAGTTGGAAGGTCCTACAGGAAGCCATTTGTGGAAGAACCACTAGTAGATCTAGTCTGTCTTCCTTGTGTTTCATCCTAAGCTTGTGTCACCTCCTTGGTCAGGTCACCACCACTAACTGACCTTTGGGGCTAAGTAAAGTATAACAGCCATTTCTTCATTGTCTGTCTCATTTGTATTAAAAATGGTTTTAGAATCATCCCTAGCTGTAAGAGTTGGCCATGTGTGATGAGGATATTCTTTTTTTTATAAGGTCAACGTATGCTTCACCAGCTTTTCCTTTTGTTCAGGTTCCTGTTGTGGAGCAGAGGATGTGGAAGCACCAATTGAACAGAATGTTCCTGTTAGAGTTGCAGAGGCAAAAAATCTCAGGGTAGCTTTGCCTTGCTGGAAAAGCCACCCCTGTGAAAGTTGTGGACCCATCTTGAGACGTATTTTCCACTTGAGTGAGCATCAGGAAACACAACACAGCCAGAAACTATTGAGGTGTGGGACACGTGCAGCACAATTTTATTTCAGTACAAAGTGTCACCACCAACAGGCGCACCATGTGAGAGAGAAGCCTTTCATAAGTGATGTGGACAGGATGTCACTGGCTAAGGGTTATAATTATAATGTGTCCCACGAGCTTTTTACCTGTAGGGAGATTGAATTGGATATCCTTACCAAGTCAGAACAACTCCATCAAGAGGTTATTTACACCAGGGAGAGGCCGGATGAAATCTCTATGTCTCAAGGGATTATCAAACCAAAAAATCATGAAACCCTGAATGAATGTGAAAAAACTGTTGGGTGCAACTACACATATGTTCAGAAGAAGGGTATTTCTGCTGGAAGACAGTGTTTTGTGTGCCATGATTGTGGAAAATATTTTACTGGAATTCCTACTTTTTGTTATCAGAGAGGTAAGGCTGGACAAAGGCTATATCAGTGCAATGAATGTGGAAAATCTTTTACTAGGAACCATTCTCTTTATGTACATCAGAGAGCTCCTACTGGAGAAGGGGTGTATCAGTGCAGTGAATGTGGGAAATCTTTCATCTGAAACAGTGAACTTCATTCTCATCAGAGAGTTCATACTGGAGAAAGGCCTTATGAGTGCGGTGAATGTGGGAAATCTTCATCCGAAAGAATGAACTTCGTTGTCATCAGACAGTACACACTGGTGAAAGGCCCTATCAATGCAGTGCATGTGGGAAATGTTTTAAAAGAATCTATAACCTTTATTGTCATCAGAGACTTCATACTGGGGAAAGGCCTTATGAATGCAGTGAATGTGGGAAATCTTTTACCAGGAATGATTCCCTTCAAATACATCAGAGACTTCACACAGGAGAAAGGCCTTATGAGTGCAGTGAATGTGGGAAATCTTTCATCCAAAACCAACTTCATCGTCACCAGAGAGTTCATACTGGAGAGAAGTCTCATGAGTGCAGTAAATGTGGGAAATCTTTTAGCCATAGCACTGGCCTCCGTTGTCATGAGAGAGTTCACACAGGAGAAAGGCCTTATAAATGCAGTGAATGTGGGAAATCTTTTACCTATAGCACTGGCCTTCGTTATCATCAGAGAGTTCACACAGTACAAAAAACCTTATAAATATAGTTAATGTGGGGTATCTTTTAGCTTAAATTCTAATCTTCCGCACATAAGAGCACATGGGGAGAAGGTCTTAAATGTGTATGAAATGTACAGGGATTTTTTTGTGTGTGTGTGTTCCTAGTGTAGGGATTTTTTAAAAAAGATTTTATTTATTTTTTGAGAGGGGAAAGGGAGGGAGAAAGATAGGGAGAGAAACATAAATGTGTGGTGGCTTCTCAAGCACCCCCTACCAAAGACATGGCCCAGAACCCAGGCATGTGTCCTGATTGGGAATTAAACCAGTTATCCTTTGGTTTGCAGGTCAGCACTCAGTCCACTGAGCCATACCCAGGGTTGTAGGCGAACTCTTTGAAAGAAGCTTTGTTTGTGTAACAAATCTCATACAATCGAACATAAACAGTAGAGCACTTCCCCATAAACTTTTTTTTTACAAAGGAAGCATGTATGTCAGTGATGTACTTTCTTCATTTACCCAGGTCCCTTTCTAGATTCATGTGACTGCAATTTTCTGTGCTGAAGTTATTTTATCTGCAGTACCTGTAAGTGTTCCCAGAGACTGATGCATCGTCATCATAATGTGTTCAGAGAAGGTAACCGTTCTCTGATTTGTGGAAGAAAATTAGGAGTAGCCTAACTTTTTAGGGCTTTATTCCTTCCACTCCTACTAGTTGGCGCAGACTTGACTGACTTTTGGCCCAGAGAAACTTGACTGAGTTCTGCTGTCATCTTGCAGACGGACAGCCTTTTTGGGACATGCTTTTTTTTATATAACAGTGATAATTTTTTAGTGTACAGGTCACCAATACAAGAACTGCCAAGTTAATCTCCATTGGTTTGAAAAATATTCAAGGCCTTTTTCCTAAGTCTTTAGTCTTGGGTGCTCAATTTATTGCATGGGATAGATTATGCACAGTTTTGGGACCTACAAGCATAAAGACATGAACAACTTTTATGTTTATGTTGTATCTCAAGGTATCTCTGTCTCTGTGGAGACAGTTTGGTGCAAAAATTAACTGAGCATTTTTTTCCAAACTTACATTCCTGCTCATATCCATCTAGGCTAGACAAAAGGCTCTGAAGGCTGAGAATAGGTAAGTCTAAATGTGTGGTAATAAATGAACAGTGAGTTCTAAGAGGTGAAAAAATTTGTGAAGTATAGCTGTGCTGGAAATGGGGCTATCATAAAATTTTTGTTTCTACAAGTGTCAGTCTTTTTTATTCATTAGAATTTTAGGGGGAAAAAGTGAGGTGAGAAAGATACAAGGTTTGAGCAGAAAAATTTAGAATTGTGGAAAAATAGCCATAGTATTTTGTTTCATTGCTTTACTAATCCATTACTAATTGCTTCACTGCTTCAGAGGTTTATCTAGGTCTGTGATATACATCAGTGAATAAAGATATGTGATCGTAACCAGGTGTGTTCAGTAGCTTTATTGAAGGAGTAGCCAAGAATTGAAAGAGATTAGTTTTTGTTTTCATAAATTGTTGGGTGATAGATGATATAGAAACATAAACTTAGCAGCACTCAGGAGTGACAAACGTGGATCCTGAGGATTTTAAGAAACCTCAGTAAAGGGAGGGTGGAGAGAGGTTTGATATAGTGGGGAAGAAGTTTCATGGACAAGAAATCATTGTACAGTCTTCTGCCAGTAGTTTATCAACAGTGTCAGACCACTCCTATGATCATTTTGCCGATTTCAGGGTGCTGGAGATTATTTTCATTTATAGGAGATTTCTACATTTCTCGTAAGTATTAAGATTTTCTTTAACTCCTGTATTACGTTGCTGCTTTTAATGTTTTTCAAATTTTGAATTATATTTCAATGACTTTAAACTGATTTTTTTAAAAGATTTTTATTTATTTTTAGAGAGAGGGGAAGGAAGAGAAAAAGGGGGGGAGAGAAACATCAATGTGTGGTTGCTTCTCATATGCATCCCATTGAGGGACCTGGCCTGCAACCTAGGCCTGTGCCCTGACTGGAAATCGAACCAACAGCCCTTTGCTTTGCAGTCCCTTGCTCAATCCACTGAGCCACACCAGCCAGGGCTGCAATGTTTGTTTTGAGAAAATCAGCTGACAATCATATGGTAACTCCCCTGTAGATAACTTAACTACTTTTCTCTTGCTGCTTTGAAGATTCCCTCTGTAGCCCTGGCTGGTGTGGCTCAGTGAATTGAGTGTTAGACTCTTAACCAAAGGGTGCCCGTTCAATTCCCAGTCAGGGCACATGCTTGGGTTGCAGACCAGGTTCCCAGTTGGGAGTATGCAAGAGGCAACCAGTCTATGTATCTTTCACACGTCAATGTTACTGTTCCTCCCCCTTCTCTAAAAATAAATAAAATCTTTAAGAAAAAAACATTTCCTCTTTATCTTTAACCTTTGGCACTTTAATTATGATATGTTTTGGAGTAGGCCTTTTTATCCATCTTCTCTGGGACTCTTTGTGCTTCATGGACTTGCATTGGTCTGTTTCCTTCACCAAATTAGCGGAGTGTACTTTCATTATTTTTTCAAATAGATTTCTAATTAGACAACCTGCAGCCCAGGGCACAGATAAAGAAAATGAAAGGATGTTAGGGAAATTGCCAGATTGCAGTTTATATCTGATTAACCTCTCTCCTGAATTCCAAATCCCTTACCTACACTGTGTTGTAGGTTCAGAATCCCCAGTTGGGGAGCATGCAAGAAGCAACTGAATGATGTTTCTTTCGTACATTGATGTTTCTCTCCCTCTCTTTTCCCCTCCCTTCCTACATAAAGATAATAATCACAAAGTAAAAATAAGTAAATGAAAATTTTAAAACTTAAAAAAAAGAAGATAGTACCATAGACTGGGTGGTTTATAAAAGCAGAAATTTCTGTTTCCTTTTTTCTTAATAGAGACAGGGGAAAGAAGGAAGGAAGAGAGGGAGAGAAACATCAATGTGTGGTTGCCTCCCATGTGCCCCTCACTGGGCCCCTGGTCTCCAACCCAAGCATGTGCCCCGACTTGGAATTGAACCAGTGACCCTTGGGTTCTCAGGTCAGCACTCAATCCACTGAGCCACACCAGCCAGGGCTGAAATTTATTTCTCACACCTCTAGCAGTTGGGTATTCCAGCTCAAGGCACTGGCAGATTGGTGTGGTGAGTGCCGCCTCCTGTTTCATAGAAGACAGTCATCTCTCTGTGTCCTCACATGGAGGAAGGGACAAGGAGCTCTCTGGGATGTCTTTTTATAAGGGTAGCAATCCAGTTCATGAGGATTCCACCCTCCTCACATAATCACCTCTGAAATGCCCACTTCATAGTACCATCACATTTGGGGTTAGACTTTGATGGGTGAATTTTAGGGGGACATGAAACACTGCATAGCAAATATAGCAAAAGCCTTATTTTGTGGTGTATGTGGTGTAGTGTATGTTTGTAGTGCCTTTTTGTGGTGGTGGGAGTAGTGTGAGAGTAAAGGAGAAGCACAAGGGTCTAGGGTCTTCTCTGCCAGTATGGACACCAGACATCATGGAAACTGGCTATACCCTAGGTGTCCCTGTCTCACAACTCAAAGGCACAGTAAATTTATTTTTTTTGCCCATACTGATGAGTACAATGCATCCCATGCCTAGTTGTTCTTGGATAGGTACCAGCTTCTAAAAACGTAAGTAGTAGCTCTGCGCTTGTGACCATCTCTTAAAAAGGAGGCACTGGGGTGTCCATAAGGCATTTCTATTTTTGGCCCACAAGTTCCCAGACCAGATATCAAACCTGCAACGTGAGTATGTGCCCTGACTGGGAATCAAACTGGCAACCTTTCAGTTACAGGACAACACTGACCAACTGAGCCACACTGGCCAGGGCATCGCTCATAAACTTTTACAAGTTTATATTATTGCAGAGGGAGTTATGGAACAGCAGCCTTAAAGTGACTTGATTCATTAATTTATATTGAGTTTTTATCTGATATTCAATACTTCTGTTGCATCTGGTTCTCTTCCAGGAGCTGAGAATAGGGTTGTTCAAAACAGAAGATGGCCATGGCATCCTGGAGAGAACATTAAGGAGTAGTGGGGTTATCTTATCTCTAAGAGGCACCTGTACACACCAGCGAATCTATTAAGAAAATGTCAATATAGACTCATGAAATTGACATAGTCTTAGGCTGGCCTAGTTGCTACAAAACAATACCAGAGCTTGGGTGGTTATAAAAGCTGAAATTTATTTCTTAGAGTTTTGGAAGCTTCAGAGAGCCAAATCTAGGCACTGGCAGATGAGTGTGTATTGAGTGCCCACTTC
The DNA here is from genome assembly GCF_004126475.2 of Phyllostomus discolor. Taxonomy (NCBI): domain Eukaryota; kingdom Metazoa; phylum Chordata; class Mammalia; order Chiroptera; family Phyllostomidae; genus Phyllostomus; species Phyllostomus discolor. Next base: position 23,002,911 of record NC_040914.2, read on the forward strand.
CTGGTTCACAGAAGACCTCTCTGTGTCCTCTCTGTGTCCTCATGTGGAAGAAGGAGCAGGGGAGCTCTCTGGGATGCATTTTATAAGGTTAGCAATCTAGTTCATGAGGATTCCTTCCTTATGACCTAGTCACCTCTGAAATGCCCACTGCTTAGGACCATCACATTTGGGGCTAGGCTTCAATGAATGGATTTGAGGGAAACACATGCACTCTATAGCAAATAGGGAGTAATTATTTTAAGGAGTTATATTAAATTAAGGGGCTTATTATTTGGAGGGCGAGGAATACTCTTAATAAATGTTAAGCACCTCAACAAGTTCCTTTTTTAATGCTCAGAGTCTTACTCCTCCATGTAGATGAAAAATTCTTGACAATTTTTTCTCTTTATATTTTACATTTTAAAAAACCAAATAAAAATTCAGTTCCTCAGTTGCACTACCACCCCTCAAGTACTCAGTAGCCATATGTGACTGGTGGTTATCTCACTGACAATGCAATGATCAAACTTTTGTAGCTAAATATATAGCTACTTGGAGAAATCTGTTAGTTTTCATCATCCAGAAAGTTATACTGGAAAGCACTTGTAGGCATGATTTGATATTTGCCAGTATAGAAAAATAAAAACATACACTGATTTGGAAGTGAATGAAGGAGCTACAATGATTAATTAGCATTCTGTCATTGAAAGGAATTAGCCATTTGAGGCAGTTGTAAGGAACAGTTGTTTCCTCCTCAAATTATGTGTGATTAGAGACTTTAATTGAATATAAACTGGGCAAAGGAGAAAAAAAATGATTTTCAGTAGGATAAGGGAGATGACAAGAATCTTAGTCTCCAAGAACGAAGAATATGGGAGATGGAAGGTGAGAGCCCTAAGGGATGTCGTGGAGAAGAGCCTCTGCATCTGTGCATAGGACCATCACCCTTGAGAGCTGCCACCATTTCAGAGATTCCAGCTTCACTGTTACCTGCTGAATTGAGACATGTGCTTTCTCTTCATTTTTCCTTCTCTGTCTCCTGGGAGTGGGGCTCTTGCTCTCACTATTCAGTGTAGTTTCTCTTAATCTCATAACTGTCCCATAGTTTCCCACCTATCCAACTTATAAACAGTGAGTCTTGCTTATCAGAATAAAAAGGAAATTTGTTTTGCCATGTGGTGGCTATTTCAGAATTCAATCTCAAATGCTAGGTTTGGGGTAATTCAATCCTTTAAATGCATTTTCAGGCAACAACACTGCCAGGCACTGTATTACCCACTGCAATCATATCAGTGAACAGTTAAACAGGCAAAGAAACAGCCTTTATGGAACTTACGATTGAATGAGGGAGACAATAAATAGATTGTAATGTCAGGGTGTGATAAATCTTAACAAGGAAAAATAGTCTAGTAATAGTAATTTATTTTAACATATACATAGTAATCTATAGTACCATATAGGTTGTAATGGGGGGGTTGTTTCTGCCCTACTGCCCTACGCTTTTTGGAGCTGTTATGAACCAAGACAGATACTAAGGGGAGTCATCCGTCATATTTGTAATTAGAAAACATCCCAGGTCTGTTTTTGTCCCTTTTTAAAAAAATATTTTATTGACTATGCTATTACAGTTGTCCCATTTCCCCTCTTCACTCCCCTCTACTCTGTACACCCTCTCCCACCCACATTTCCCCCCCTTTAGTTCATGTCCATGTGTCATACTTGTAAGTTCTTTAGCTTCTACATGTCCCATACTATTCTTACCCTCCCCCTGTCTAGTTTCTACCTACCACTTAGTGCTACTTATTCTCTGTACCTTTTCCCCCTCTCCCGCTCTACCCCCCTGCTGATAACTCTCTGTGTGCTCTCCATTTCTGTGGTTCTGTTCCTGTTCTAGTTGTTTGCTTAGTTTGTCTTTGTTTTAGGTGTGGTTGTTAATAATTGTGAGTTTGCTGTCATTTTACTGTACATTTTTTATCTTCTTAGATAAGTCCCTTTAACATTTCATAAAATAAGGGCTTGGTGATGATGAACTCCTTTAGCTTTATCTTGTCTGGGAAGCACTTTATCTGCCCTTCCATTCTAAATGAAAGCTTTGCTGAGTAGAGCAATCTTGGATGTAGGTCCTTGTCTTCCATGACTTGGAATACTTCTTTCCAGCCCCTTCTTGCCTGTAAGGTCTCTTTTGAGAAATCAGCTGACAGTCTGATGGGAACTCCTTTGTAGGTGACTGTCCCCTTATCTCTCACTGCTTCTAAGTTTCTCTCCTTCATTTTAATCTTGGCTAAGGTAATTATGATGTGCCTTGGTGTGTTCCTCCTTGGGTCCAACTTCTTTGGGACTCTCTGAGCTTCCTTGGCTTCCTAGAAATCACTTTCCTTTGCCAGATTGGGAAAGTTCTCCTTCATTATTTGTTCAAATAAGTTTTCAATTTCCTGCTCTTCCTCTTCTCTTTCTGGCATCCCCATAATCCAGATATTGGAACATTTAAAGATGTCCTGGAAGTTTCTTAGCCTCTCGTCATTTTTTTTGTTTTGAATTCTTGTTTCTTCATTCTTTTCTGGTTGAATGTTTCTTTCTTCTGATCCTAAGTGTTGATTTGAGTCCCAGTTTCCTTCCCATCACTGCTGGTTCCCTGTACATTTTCCTTTATTTCACTTAGCATATCCTTCATTTTTTCATCTAATTTGTGACCATATTCAACCAATTCTGTCAGTATCCTGATTACCAGTGTTTTGAACTGTGCATCTGATAAGTTGGCTATCTCTTCATTGCTTAGTTGTATTTTTTCTGAAGCTTTGATCTGTTCTTTCATTTGGGCCATTTTTTTTTCTTCACATGCCTGCTACGTAGTTAGGGGCAGAGCCTTAGGTGTTCACCAGGGCGGGGTATCCCTTGTGGCTGCCTTGTGATGCTGTATGAGGGGGAGGGGTCAGAGAGGGAACAATGGCACTTGCTCCACTCTCTGCCAGTTTTCAGTTATTTCTTCCACTACCCACAAGCAAAGTGGACCCTTCTGGTGTTGATTCCTGGTAGGTCAGTTTGTGTACATTCTGGGACCCTGTGGGTCTCTCCAACAAACTCTCTTGTGAGGCTGGGAGTTGCTCCCGCTGCTGACTCGATCCCCACAGGTGTTTTCAATGAATGATTTGAGGCTTTATTTTTCTGTAGTGGAGTTCTGGGTCTGTCTCGCTCCCCAGTTGTTCCTCCTGGTGTACCTGCGTGCGAATGTGGGACCGCTGCCTCCACTAGCTGCTGCCATGCTGGCCAGCTGCTGCCTTGCCCGCCCTGGTCCTCCAGCTGCTGCCTTACTGTGAGTCTTCTCCACCCGCCTACACATCCCTGCCCCTCCTATTGGTCTGGATGAATGTTTCTTCTTTAACTTCTTGGTTGTTGGACTTCAATACAGTTCAGTTTTCTGTCAGTTCTGGTTGTTTTGTTTTTAAATTGTTGTCCTTTTTGTTGTGTGAGGAGGCACAATGTGTCTACCTGTGCCTCCATCTTGGCCGGAAGTCTTCAAGGTAGTGATTCTCTTTTTGAGGATGTACAAGGTCTGTCTGGAAAAAGTCCAGCCATTGTTTATATGACAAGAATGGCTTGGACGACATTGATGTCACCTGTAAGCAAAGGAGAATGGACTGGAATCCACACGTGTGAACAATGACAACTTCACTACACTACTTATTGTGGTGGTAGATGCCATTGGGTGAGCATGTATACTGTGTAGACATTGAATTCAAAATGACTGAACAAGTAGAATAACAAATCTGCATGAAATTTTGTGATAAGCTTCAATATTTCTCCCTGGAAACTTATCTGGATGATTCAGAAGGCCTCATCTATGGGAAACTGGTAATTGGCAGCTTCATCATGGCCATGCACCTGCTCATGCGTCATGTCTCGTGCAGTGTTTTTTGGCAAAATATCAAATTGCCCAGGTGACTCAGCTACCCTACATCCCAGATCTGGTGCCCTGCGACTTCTGGCTTTTCTAAAAACTGAAATCACCTTTGAAAGGGAAAAGATTTCAGGCTATTAATGCGATTTAAGGAAAATACAATGGGGCAGCTGAAGGCAATTGGGAGAGCTGTGTGAGGTCCCAAGGTGCCTACTTTGAAGGGGACAGAAGCGTCATTGTCCTATGTACAATGTTTCTTATATATCTTGTATATTTTTCAATAAATGTATTTATTTTTCATATTAAATGGCTGGATACCTTCTGGACAGACCTCATATTTCCTGAACTAGGAAGTCCTGAGAAAATGGTTTTTCCTTGTTAAGTACTTTGTGGAACTTTTGCAGTGTTTTCTATAATGGCTTCACCAATTTACATTCCCAACAGTCTGCTAGGATTGCTATTCCCCCTCATGTTGCCTACACTTGTCTCTGTTGTGTTTGAGGACAGTTGCTGTAAAGGATTAGAGATGGTATCTTAACTGTGGTTTGGATTTGAGTTTCCTCCAAGGGAAGAGCTGGGAATCGTGAAGCTCTCTTCTTTTGTATCTCACTGCAGTGTCCTGGGCAGGGACAAATTCAAATGTGAGCAAATTGCCTTAAACTTTGCCATAATTTTTGTTGAATGTTTTAGAGGTAAGCATTTGTGTTCAGTGCTGTAGCTTCTTACCTGGATCTTAAAATTTTCCCCAAGGGTTTTTGTTTTTCTATTGTTATGAACTTGGTGTGTTCACGGATCATCAGTGGACCAGAGATTTCTGGGCACCTCCTTTTTCTTTTCTGAATGGAAAAGTTCACTGAGGTGTTGGTGTTGTGTTTCATCATAACATAGGGGGAGGAATTTACTTAGGGTTTTGAATCAGAGGAGTCTTATTAGATGATTATATTCATTTCTAAAAACAGACAAGGAAAAAGTCAGTAATGCTCAACACTACACTTCTGGGGTCCAGTTCAGTACATCTTCCTCACTCTAGTTGGAAAACTGCATGGAATGAACTCATTTGAGGAGCTCTATGCTGGGCAGTTGTCATCCATGGATGAGGCATCCAGGGGTGGGAAGAAAACCTGTGGAAAGATTTTCTGGTTTAGTATTTTCAATATTTTGCAAAGAGTTCTTTTTCATAAAAGATGAGGATTAGGTAGCTCATAACTTAGCCGTCTTCTTAATATGAATCTTCCTAAAGTAGGTCGTAGAATAACACATTCAAGTCTAGGGAGGGTGATGTACCCTAACTTTATGGGGACAGAAGCTCATGTGCTTGGGACCCTCTTAGAGATCACACTGTGTATCTCTTCATCTGGCTGTTCATCTGTAACCTTTATGATATTCTTTAGTAAAGTGGTAAACATAAGCATGTGTTTACCTGAGTCTGTGATATGAGCCGCTCTAGCAAATTAATTGAACTGGAGGAGGGATTGTGGGAAACTATTTGAAACCAAGGAAGAAGTAGGTAACCTGGAGAGTTAATACATTTGATTGGCATCTGCAGTGGGGTGGAAGCAGCTTGTGGTACTGAAGCCTTAATCTATGATATCTGACACTCGTGTGTGAATGGATCTAAATTGTAGGACACCCAGGTGTTGTAGAGAATTTCTGGTGTGGGGAATTCTCCCCTCTACATGTACATGCACTTTTGGTGACCAGGAGTGTTGTGATGGTGGAAGTAGTGTGAGAGGAAAGGAGAAACCCAGGAATAAGACTGAACTGTGGGTTTTTCCAAAACAGACCTCAAATGAATTCAACCTAAGATCCAGCCCTAAGCTCTGTAGGGTCTTCTCTGCCATATGGACATCATCATGGAAACTGCATATACCCTAGGTGTTCCTGTCTAACAAGTCAAGGGCATGGTCAACTTCCTGTTTTGCCCAAACTGATGGATATAATTCATCTTATGCCAGGTTGAATGGATTCTGGCCTCTAAGAACTTCAGTAACTTTGTCTTTGTGAACATCTCTTGTAAAGAGAGGAAGGCACTGTGGTGCCCATAAGATATTTCTATTTTCTGCTACCCAGCAGAGTGATAGCAACCGTTATGGCCAGTGCAATCAAAATTTAGAATTACACTCTATGAGGTCATAGAACCTGTGCAAAGACAGAATTTGGACTTCCAGAAATGACCCAGAGTCCTGGCCACACATTCCTCCTGGCCGTTTTTGGTGCTTTTAGAGATAGCAAAGGAGGGACTTGGGGAGAGAGCACTGAATTAGAAATAGTTTGATACCTGAGTTCAGCCTTTGGCAGCTGCCAGTGCAGAGGCTCAAGGTCTGATGAGCTTGATTCTATGTGAATCCTGAGTGAGGGGCTTGTGAGGTCATGTGAATGTCCATGTTTGGGGGTTGTAGAAAGATCTGGGCATTTGCAGCTCTTGGTTAAGGATTAATCTGAAGAGATGATCAACTGAAGGTCTCATGGTCAGGGCTTAAGGTCTCTATGTCAACCCTGCTAGGCTTCATGATGGAAAACTGCGGGAGGTGTGTAGCAGTGAACCTAGCTTGTCATCTAGGTTAGCTATTTAATCTAAATCTAATAAAAATCAAGGAACAGTGTCAGTGGAAAAGAGTTTCTGTGGTAAATTTCGTATTTAATTTGAGGTTGCTATTTGGGAAGTGCAGGGTCTGTTTGGATTCAAGAACATAGCAGTCTGGAAGTTTGGAAACCCATAGGCCCAGGCCAGTGGATGTTTTGAGGCTCAGGTTTTGGATGCTGGAAACATTTCCTTTTAAGTCTTTCTAATCCCAGTCCCTTCTCAAGGTTTCTATTAAAAATTATCTCCTAGAAAAATTAAGATCTTGCTCCTCAGCATGTGTGGTCAGTTTGGCTGCAATAAACTCATAAAAAATTTATTTCCTACATCCATTCTCCTCAAAGTCCTCACAAATAAGAGTAGTTCACTGTGATAAATGGTGCATCTGCAAGTAATAATAAAACTTTTGTTCATCTTACAACATAATTTATTCTTGAATATTTTCTTTCAGGTGTATTGGACACAAGTAATGACTATTTTCCTAAATTTTACTCATTAGTGACACCATTTCATTAATTTTTTTAAAAAATACTACCTTTGTAAAAATTGAAATCATGTGTATAAACATTCATTCAAGTATCTTCCAGTGTGGCCATAGTTTTTTGCATTGTCTCTTGCAAGTAGAGCTCCTGTTACTCCACCTTATCACCAGCATTTCATCTTTTCTGTCTTTTGATTTCAGCAATTCTAATGGCAGGGTAATTGTACTAAGCACATCACAGTACAAAATTTTACTTCCCTAAGAAGAAATGATGATGACCATTGTATTATATACTTATTTGCCATTTGCTTGTATTTGTATAGAGTGTGTTTTCAGGGTCTTTGCCTGATTTTAAAGTTGCTGACTTTTATGAATTCTTTTTTTTTCTTTTAATCATTGTTCAAGTACAGTTTTCTCCCTTTTACTCCCAATCCAGCTCATCCACCCAACCCTCTCCGTTTCCCTCCCATTACCACCCTTCCCCTAGTTTTTGTCCATGTGTCCTTTAAATTTGTTGCTGTAAACCCTTCCCACTCTCCCCTGAAATTCCCTCTTCTCTCCCCTCTGGTCACTGTCAGCCTGTCCTGTATTTCAGTGTCTTTGGTTATATTTTGCTTGTTTCTTTGTTTTGTTGTTTAGGTTCCTGTTAAAGGTGAAATCATGTGGTGTTTATCTTTCACTGCCTGGCTTATTTCACAAGCATTTTCTCAGATCACAAGGGACTGAAGCTAGAAACCAACCCCAAGGAAAAAAGCCCAAAACACTCAAAATCATAGAGATTAAATAGCATGCTATTAAACAATGAATGGGCCAAGAATGAAATTAGGGAAGAAATCAAAAGGTTTCTGGAAACAAATGAAAACAAATTCACAACAACCCAAAACTTATGGGACACAGCCAAGGCAGTCCTGAGAGGGAAGTTCATAGCGATACAGGCCCACCTAAAAAAGTTAGAAACATTCCAAACAAACAACCTAACCCTATGTCTACAAGAACTCGAGGAACAACAACAAAGACAGCCCAGAGCAAGCAGAAGGAAGGAAATAACCAAGATCAGAGCAGAATTAAATGACATAGAGACTAAAAGCACAATTCTAAGGATCAATGAATTCTTTCTATGTTCTGGATATCAGTCTTGTTTGATAAATTTGTAGAGGTTCCATTTATTTATGCATTCCTATGGACCTCTAAATGTTCCTGTATCATTTGTTGGGAAGTGTATCCTTTCTCCATTGAATGGCCTTTGTACCTTTGTCAAACAGCTGAGTGTATTTGATTTCTATGTTTTTTTTTTGTGGGACCTCTATTCCCTTCCATTTATTTTTATGTTTATCCTTCAGAAACACTATTACTACCTATAAGTCTTAAAATATGTTATGAGCCCTGTCTGATGGTTCTTTTTGGTCAGAATTATTTTTGCTATTTTCAGTGTAGCAATCTGGCACATATTACTGTTACCAGGAAATCAACATTAAATCATTTTGCTATTTTCTATCTCTAGATATGGTGTGATAAGAGACTTAAATTCCATGGTGTTTTTTCTAAAATTCACAATCCCTGTTTAATGAGAAAAACCTAGACCAAACCAAAAGATGGATTAATATACAAAATACCTGATTAGTACTCCTCAAAATAATTGAGGATATAAATGAGAAAGACTGAGAAGTGGTCACAGAACAGAGAAAATCAAGGAAACATGATGTCTAAATGCAATATTGTACTTTGGGTTGAATCCTGGGACAAAAAAAAAAAGGATGATAGTGGAAAAACTTGTGAAATCCAAGGAGAATCTAATTTTGTTGAGTATTATATAGTCTTAATTTTTCAAATTGACAAATGCACCATGGTTATATAAAATGTTCACAGAATGGGGAGTTGAATGAAGGTATATGTGAGCTCTTTATAGTAGTACCTTGTGACTTTTGTGTAAACATAAAATTTTTCCAAAATAAAAAGCTTATTAAAAGTAGGTATAATCTATATCAATTATACCTCAGTAAAACTGGCAAAAGATTATAATCTAATTTTAATTTAAACATAAACATAACAAACATAAAATGTTTATGTATATCTATATGTAATTAATATTAAGTGGCTATAATAATATTATGTGTGAACTAGTAGGATGGTAACTAGAATCACATAGAAAGTCTGCATTAAAGTGGGGTATACTTGAAAAACAAAATTCAATTATGTTCAGTTTGTACTATGATCCTCTCATTATCTAAAGTCTTTCTTTAAAAAGTGATTTTAATATTTACTTTTAACTAGAAAGAAAGGGAGGGAGAAAGGGAGAGAAACATCTATGGGCTGCCTCTCACACACCTGCAACTGGGGAACTGGTCTGCAACCCATGCATGTGCCCTGAATGGGAATTGAACTGGAGATCTTTCAGTTCACAGGCCAGCACCTAATCCACCAAGCCAAATCACCCAGAACTAAATTCTTACTTTCTTGCTCCTTGACTTGTTAGTACCTTTTCTCTTGTATGTTTCAGACAGCTCCATTTACTTTTAATCCTAGGTTGTTTATAATTTTGCAATTATACTGGGTGGTTTTTTTTTTTAAATTCATACCCTACAAATTTTGTACTACACAGTGGCAATTCATCTCAACAGTTTTACCGCCATAAGTTATGTGTAATATTTACATAGTAATTGTACAACTTGTTGACAGTAAGTTTAGAGTTGTGCCATCATCATCACAATCCAGTTTTAGAAAATTTCATGACCTTGTACATATGCTAATTAGATGGTTGTTTTATTATTGTTGAATTTGCAAGTTTGTTTTTTTAATTTTCAGAGGCAAGGGAAGGGAGGGAAATGTGTGAGAGATACATGATCTGTTGCCTCTTGTACATCCACAACTGGGACCTGGACTGCAACCTAGGCATGTGCCTGAGCAGGAATCAAAACCGGCGACCTTTTAGCTCACAGGTGGCGGCTGGATCCACTGAACCACACCAGCCAGGGTGGGTTTGCAAGTTCTTTATACATTTTGAAAACAAGTCCTTTATCAGATGTATAACGTAGAAATATTTTCTTCCAATTGATGGCTCAACTCTTCACCCTGTTAAATGTTGTTTTTAGAAGTACAAACGTTTTAAATTTTAATTAAGTTCAATTAATTATTTTTTCTCTATGACTAATCCTTTATCTGTCTTATTTAGAATTCTAGCTAACTCAGTTCAGTAAAATTACCTCCCTTTTGCTTCTCTAAGTTTTATACTTTCACCTCTCATCCTTAGGTCTGTGATTTACTTTCAATTTAATTTTGTTTATCGTTGGAGTTAAGGGGCTCAATTAATTTTTCTGTAACTGGATATGCAATTATCCCAGCATGTTCTGTTAAAAAGACTTACCATGTTGGCATATCTTGGGAACTTGGTCAAAAAGCAACTCACCTCATTATTGTTGGATTCTTAATTCTAGTTGTGCCTTTCTCATCAGTTCCAGATTTTTTTTTAAGACTTTATTTTTTTAGTGAGAGGGAAGGGAAGGAGAGAGGGAAACATCAATGTGTGGTTGCCTCTCATGCGCCCCCTCCTGGGGAGGTGGCATGCAACCTAGGCGTGTGCCTTAACCTGGAGTTAAACCGGGGTCCTTTGGTTCATAGGCCCTTTACTCAATCCATTGAGCAACACCAGCCAGGGTTCAGCTCTGGACCTTTACCGATCTCCCTTTTGGTGGCTTTTTCCCAAAGCCCCCATCTCAATGGCAACTTCAGTTCCTCCTAGCCGCTCTTTTACCCTGGTTGATGATGGCCAGCCTCACACTGCACCAGTTTCTAGAAATCTTTCTGTTGTTAAAAACCAGTTCCTGCAAGAAATTGAACGGCAGAGATTTCCCGTCGGTGTCCGTTTACCAAGTGCATGACCTTTTCTCTTTGCAGGATTTCTTTCTCTGCTACTACACCGACACCTGAGCTCCCGGCCGTTTCAGAACTTAAAAAAAAAAAAAAATCTTTATACAAAATGTAAAGTAAAGGCTGCAAACATATGACTTCTTTGTCCAGCCAGCCTAACAATATTTAGCTCGTTCCGTATTTGCCTCCAGAAGCTCGAATCTGAAAATAAATTCATTTTCCACAGGAGTACAAGTGCCAGGAAAGAAGATAATTTCAGGAACTTCCCATTTTCCAGCCATACCTGGCTGCTGGTGCCAAAGTCACATTTGCCTTCTGTACTACTGTCAGGTCTCCCAGCATGGCGGTCCCCATGGCAACACTGCCTACAGCACGTTGACACGTAGCCTCGGGAGCACCGGATGCAAATCGCCTGCCTTTATTCAAATACTTCAGACCATCTTCGGCCACCATAGGGTGACGAAATGTCTGGGCGACTTTTCCTTAAGCTGAAGCAGTTTGCGGAAGTGTAACGTTTAGGCTCTCCAAGCAGGCTGGAGAAAATCAGGTCAGTATGCTCTTGTCTTTTGAAGTATTTTTTTAGAAAGTTTGTCTTTCCCTGACTGGGGTGGCCTCGGAATGCAAGCTGAAAGGTCACAGGGTTGATTTTCCCTCGGCTCACGCCCAGGTTGCGATTCAGGTCCTGGTTGGGGGTGTGAGAGAGGGAACCAATCGCTGTTTTTCTCCCTTTCTTTCACCCTTCCTAACCTCTCTCTTTAAAAAAGAAAAACCTTAAAAAAAAAAAAAAGCCTCCTGGGAGATTTGTCTGTCACAGAGTACCTGACGTCGCAAAGGGGAAGTGGTGTATTTGGGCCCAGTGGGGGTTTTAAGAGTGCCTAGGTATTTGGGAGCAACCAGGTGTCACACGCCTCTCTGTGGCTGGGGATCCTTTGGAGTCATCATGCGATTAAGGGTCTACAGAGATCAACGACCATTCCCTGACTGTGATGGTCTTTGCAGGTCACTGTAATGGATGGAGGTGGCATTTAGGATGGCCGCTCTGTCAGGTTCAGCATTTAACAGTTGATGTGGCCAGCGTGGATGGTGATCACTTGAGGGCGTCTGGTGTACGTTTCGGAATTATAAGGGTGTGTGTGATCACTGTCTATCCGGAGAGTCTCTTGATCCTGAAGCTGACTCGTTGGACACCCAGGACCCTGGGCTGGTGTTATTGTTGAGGTTCCAAACTTCAGTTGTTCGGACGGAATGGAATTTATAGCATTCCATAGCTTTAGTATATGGCAGATTTTCCTACTGTTTTTTAAAAAATATAGTTTTATTTTTTTAAAAAGATTTTATTTACTTTTAGAGGAAGGGGAAGGGAGAGAGGGAAACATTAATGTGTGGTTGCCTCTACAGCGCCCCTACCGGGTACCTGACCCACCATCCAGGCATGTGCCTGACTAGGAATCCAACCAGCCACCCTTTGGTTCGCATGCCCGCGCTCAGTCCACTTAGTGACACCAGCCAGGGCGGGTTTTCCTACTGTTAATTAAACTTGTATTGTTTGCAGTTTGCCTTATGATGAATAATGCTGTGAAAATTCTTATACATATTTTGTGGTTTAGGTGTGTGTGCTGTTATTTTGAGGGTATACAGCTTAGATATAAAAACTCAGAGAAAGCAGTAGATCATAGGGAAGAAGTCCTCTGTTTTTCAGCCTTTTATCCATGGGTTGACTATCTACAGTGGAGAGACCAATCCAGCCATGCCTATCTGTCACTCAACGTCTGTGGCTGCTTTCATTCTGCAGAGGCAGAACTGAGTTCTTGTGACCAAGACCTATGGCCCTCAAAGCAGAAAATATTGTGTGTGTGTGTGCGCGCACACACACACACACACACACACACCCTTTTGCAGACAATATTTGCCAACACCTGCTCTCATCTCTGAATGTGTAGTAGACAATGTTGCTTACTTGCCTGACATACATTTACACTTTCTTCTTTGCTAACAGAATCTCCATTTTATTTAATATCCATCCTTCTGACTCATGTGTCAGTGTGTTAGTAAGTCCTTGTCTGTCTTAGTCAACAGTGGTGGTTGCAGTTCTCATTGCTAGTGATTGCATTACCATGAAATGAGCTTAGTTACTTGGTACATTCAGTGCCTAGGGAACTACATAAGTGGAAATCTGCTTAGTGGATTCTGGGGAACATTTTTTTTTTCTTTTATTTATTTTCTTTTTTAATTTTTATCCTTACCTCAGGACACTTTTTTTTTTCATTGCTTTAGATAGAGAGGAGGGAAAAGAGATACATTGACACCAGAGAGAGGCAGGATTGGCCACCTCCCACCCACACAGCCTCTAGTGATCCCATTGGAATTGAACCCACAACCTTTGGGTTTGGGGAAGACGCTCCAACCAACGGAGTCACACTGGCCTAGGCCATTTTCTTTTTTAAATAAGTAATTCCTGAATCTCTTTTTGAATGTTGATGAAACATTGTTGGAACATAACCTTAATTTTCTGTCTTATTTCTAATGTTTACAGTTTATTCATATCTCAAAGCATTGGCTCAACTCTCCAATTCAAAATAGGTAAGTGGGGTGTTAGTGGTCATCTGTGCCCTGTTGCCTACCCAGAAAATTCACTTGCTAGTGTCCAGAGTTAATAGTATCTAGGAGGGAAGGATTATAAAATTATGATTAATCCAGAATTTCAAATTTAATGACATAAAAATGTTTATAGTATGCTTTAAGGCTAAAAGAATGTGTATATAGCCCTGGCTGGTGAGGTGTAGTGGACTGAGTGCCAGCCTGCAAACTGAAAAGTTGCCGGTTTAATTCCCAGCCAGGCACATGTCTAGGTTGTGGACCAGGTCCCCAGGTGGGGGTGAATGAGGCAACTGATCCATATTTCTCTCCGTCTCTTTCCCCTTTCTCTAAAACTAAATAAATAAAATCTTTTTAAAAATATCTATTTAATATGATTTCTGTCTTCCATTAATTCCTTGTGTACTTTAGACCAGTTTTCTTTCAAATCTGTCTCTACAAATGCATATATTTATTGGTGTTTTTAAGAGACAAGCTTTTGGCATTGTTGAGCTCTTCAGTTGATTTGTTAATTTAGAAGATCTGTAATTTAATCAGTATAAAAGCAATATTTACATGTATATGTATATATGTACTGTTCACACATGTTGTATATATAATATATAAATATATAAGGTATGTATATGTCATGTATAAAATATACATTATATGTTTATAAATTAGATAAATATATGTTTATGTTTATATACTTGCAAATTATATACTTATAAATTATATATTCATGTATACATTTTATATATAGAGAGAGAGTCATTGCACAGGTCAAGAAATGAGAACACTGCCAGCACTTCAAATGGTGTTCTGTGAACCCCATTCCAATTACTTCCTCATACCCAAGGTAATTACCATTTTCTCTCCATGCCAACCACTTTAATACTTTTCTTTATACTTTTATCATATAATTAATCCTGCATAATTTTCATAGTTTATTTACTTGTACCTACTTTTAATTATATCAATCAATCATACACATGCATTTTTTTAATGTCTGACTTTTGCTTAATGCATAGTTTTTTTTATTTTTACTTTTTAAGGAGTTCCAGAGAAGGTCTCTCACATATGACTCACAAAAAGGTGTTTTTGTTTCATTATTGTTTAAACAGGTTAGGTGTTCTTCCTCTGGGAAGCAAGCCTGTGGCTTCCTCTTGCTCTACTCCTTCTCCCCAGGGGTGTTACCCTTGCCTTTCCCCGAAGCTCTAAGGGGCTTTTGCTTCTGTAACTTGTTTCCTGAGCCTAAGCAACCCTGCTGACTCACTTCTACTACCTCTGTAACTTTCTAAATAAACTTTCTCTTATAATTTAAAAAATATAAAGTAAATAATAAAATGGGGCTTGTTTCAAAGATGTTTCCATAAGTTGACACTGAGAAATTTCCATGTATCTTAGTTTTATTTATGTGCCTCACCCATTGAGATTGAGTGTTCTCTAAAACGATTTGTGTGTGTGTTCTGAGGTGGAGTTCAGTCTCCTTCTCATCCTCTACTTCCAGCATGTATATCTGATTGTCCATTAACCACATTTTGAAAGGACATACTTAACCTCTTCTCTGCAGAGCTTCCTGTGTCATCACATCTTTATCTATGCCTGAATCTCTTCATAGGCATTTTATTTTGTTCCTTTGGCTGATTTGTCTATTATGCTAATACATGTAGTACTGTCACAGCTAAAGTAACTTTAAGCCTTCATAACTGATACAGCAAGTGTTTCAACTTTCTTTTTAAGCCTTTATTTATTTGTTTCTAGAGAGAGTAGAAGGGAGGGAGAAAGAGAGAGAGAGAAACATTGTTGTGCAAGAGATACACAATTGCCCCTTGCATGTTCGCAACTGGGGACCTGGCTCACAACCCAGGCATGTTCCCTGACTGAGAATCAAACCTGCAACATTTCTGTTCACAGCCTGGCACTCAATCAACTAAGCGACACCAGCCAGGGCCCTCAACTTTTTTTTTCTTTGTTTTTTAGAGGTGTATCAGTCTTAACAAAGTAATCAGTTTAGGATTTTGACTGAAGTTTTATTGGGTCTATATACTTGTGTGTATTTGGGAGACATGGTATCTCTAAAGTGCTTGATTTTCTCAGTCACCTTCACAGTCAACCTTTCCATTTATTTAAGTGTTAAAATTTCTCTGAACACTTCTTGCTACTTATGAAATATTTTTGATGTTCTCCCAAATGATAATTCATAAATTTTGTTTGTTGATATCCTGTTTGTTAGTCACTGGGGAAGATACGTTGAAATCTTTTATTAGTTTGGATTTGTTTATCTCTTCTTGTTTTCAGTCCACCTATATTGTAGACATATCAAGGCTATATTGTTAGGTGCATATAAATGAAACACTTTTATAAGGGGTAAATTGAACTTTTTACCAGTGAGCATTGTTTCTCTTTCTCAGTAGTAAGTTTTGGTTTTCTGGTGCATTTGGTCTGAGAATATACTTATGCCAGATTATTTGTGCTGACTCTTTCTTTTTATTAAGTATATTTTATTGATTACGCTATTACAGTTGACCCATTTTTCCCCTTTGCACCCCTCTGCCCAGTACCCCCATTCTTTGCAACAATCCCCCCACTTAGTTCATGTCCATGGGTGGTACATACAAGTTCTTTGGTTTCTCCATTTCCTATATTATTCCTGTCTATTCTGTACCTACTAATTATGCTTCTTATTCCCTGTACCTTTTCCCCCATTCTCCTCCCTCCCCATCCCCACTGATAACCCTCCATGTGATCTCCATTCCTATGAATCTGTTTCTGTTCTAGTTTTTGGCTTTTTAAAATAAATATATTTTTATTTATTTTTAGAGAGGGAGGGTAAGAAGAGAGAGAGAGACATCAACATATGGTTGCCTCTCGCACACCCCCTACTGGGGACCTGGCCTGTAACCCAGACATGTGCTGTAGACTGGGAATTGAACCAGGGACCCTTTGGTTCTCAGGCCAGCACTCAATCCACTGAGCCACACCAGCCAGGGCTTTTGCTTTGTTTTTGTTTTTGTTTTTTTTGAGGTTCAGTTGTTGAGAATTGTGAATTTGTTGTTATTTTACTATTCATAGTTTTGATCTTTGTTTTCTTTTCTTTTTTTTTTAATGGGGTCAGATCAGAATTGCCTCGATAATCAGCAGCCTGGGACAAGCCCAGCCTTGTCTATCTGATCAATTCATCACTTTTGAGCACCAGGCCCCAAAGGACCAGCTCCTTTTTCTTAATAAGTACCTTTAACATTTCATATAATAAGGGCTTGGTGACGATGAACTCCTTTAGCTTTATCTTGTCTGGGAAGCACTTTATCTGCCCTTCCATTCTAAATGATGGCTTTGCCGGATAGAGTAATCTTGATGTAGGTCCTTGCCTTTCATGACTTTGAATACTTCTTTCCAGCCCCTTCTTGCCCACAGGGTTTCTTTTGAGAAATTAGCTGATAGTCGTATAGGAACTCCTTTGTAGGTAACTCTCTTCTTTTGTCTTGCTGCTTTTAAGATTCTCTCTTTATCTTTAACCTTTGGCATTTTAATTATGATTTGTCTTGTGGCCATCTTTGGGTCTAATTTGTTTGGGGCTCTCTGAGCTTCCTGGACTTGTATGTCTATTTCCTTCATCAAATTGGGGACTTTTTTTCCATTATTTTTTCCAAATAAGTTTTCAGTTTCTTGCTCTTCTTCTTCTTCTGGTACCCCCATGATTCAGATGTTGGTATGTTTAAAGTTGTCCCAGGGGTTTCTAAGCCTCTGCACATTTTTTTTGAATTCTTGTTTCTTCTTTCTGTTCTAGGTGAGTGTTTATTTCTTCCTCTTGTTCCAGATCCTTGATTTAAGTCCTGGATTCCTTCCCTTCACTGTTGGTTCCCTGTATATTTTTTCTTTTCTTTTTAAAATTAATTAGTTTATTTGTCTTTCGAGAGAGGGAAGAGAGGGAGAAAGGGAGAGAAATACCACATGTAAGAGAACATCAACCAGTTGCTTCTCACACACCTCTAACTGGGGGCCTGGCTTGCAACCCAGGCTTGTTCCCTGACTGGGAATCAAACCAGCGACCTTTTAGTTTGCAGGCTAGTGAGTAACCCACTGAGCCAAACCAGCCAGGGCAGTTTCTTGTATATTTTTTAAATTTTATTTTGTATAGCGTTCATATCTTCCTTTATTATGTGGTCATACTCAATCATTTATCTGAACATTTTGATTACAAGTGTTTTGAACTCTGCATCTGATAGGTTGGCTATCTCCTCGTGGCTTAGTTCTTTTTTTTTTTGGAGTTTTGATCCATTCTTTCATTTGAATCCTGTTTTATTCTCTCAATTTATCACCATACCTGTTATGTATGTAGTAAGGGGCAGAGTCTTAGGTGTTTGCTAGGGTGGGGCAACCCTTTTTGTTATATTGCTGTGCTATATGTGGGGGTGTGGGGGGGTTTTGAAGAAGGAACAATGCTGCTTGCTTGGTTGTTGCCCTGCTTTCAGTCACTTCCCCTAATTCCCCCAAGTGACTGGCACTCTTCCAGCTGCTGCCTTAGTTTTGATTCCCTGTGTGGGTGGGCTTGTGTACATTCTAGGACCATATGGGTCCCTGAAATGGACTCTCCTGAGAGGCTGGCAGTTTCTTCAGCTCTCGCACCCCCTCACAGGTTTTTACAGCTAGAGTTTATAAGGCTTTATTTTCCCAGTGCTGGAACTCTGGGGTTGCATGGTCTGTCTTAGACCTGGTATGGCTTGCTCTCCAGGTATCACTGCTGGGTTTTTGTCTACCACATGTGAATGTGAAACCACCTGTTCTGCCAGCAGCTGCTGCGTCGCTGTCACTGCCTTGCTGCTGCCACCACATGGTGGCCACACTATATCCTGTCCTTTCCAGTTCCCTGTCTCTGTCCCTCCTACCTGTCTCAAGGAATATTTCTTCTTTAATTCCTTGGTTATCAGACTTCCAGGCAGTTTGATTTTCTGGCAAGTGGTTGTTCTTTTGGTTTTAGATTGGTTGTTATCCTTCTTATGGTTGTGCAAGGAGATGTAGTGTATCTACCTGTGCCTCCATCTTGGCTGGAAGTCAGTGGTGACTCTTCTCTTGATGTATTTCTTTCTAAACTTGTATTTCAAGCTTTCTGTATTGTTATATTTCAGACATGTCATCTATAATAGCATGTTATTCAATTTTAAATATAAGTTGAGTGTGACAGTATTGATGTGCTAGTATTTAATGTAATTATTTGGAATCCTTGTTGTGTGTGTGTGGTTTTTTCTCTTCAAGTTTTTAATGAAAGCTGTATATAGGATTTCATTATACCTGCATTTTCTCAATTGTTTCTTGCTTGTATTTGCTCTTTTCCTTTTCTACTTGGTGAGATTTGGCTTTATATTTAAGGATTTTTTTGTAGACTTTGTCTAGTTTTAGTCTAGTGATAACCACTTTGCTGTGGTAAATGCCCACATGAACAGTTGTACCATTAACTTTCTGCCACTGCACTTGTTTAATATAGATGATATATTTCTTCCTGTAACCCTGGACTACTTTGCCAATATGCTGCCCTTTGTAATGTCCTCATACAACCTGACTTTATCATCCTTTTGAATGGGCATGAATCGAACATTGTACTTCTGTCTCAACTCTTTGGAAAGAAGAAAAGACATAATCTTCCTGTGAATGTGGGAAGGTTGATTGAAATCCCTTTTATGGTTCTTGCTGTGGTCAGAAGTTATAAAGGGATTGAACTTCATTTTGACTGCTGGCTCCTTTGTGACGGCCACAAAAGAGAAGAGCTGTTGTGTTTATACTTAATATAATTTTTAGTATATCATGTTTAAAAACAGTCATCTAAGTGCATTGAACTTGCCCCCATTATTCTCTTTTCCATATTTTATTTATTTATTTTTGCCTTGTTTTGGATACTTTTTTAAAAGTTTATTTGTTGATATTTACAGAGAGAGAGGAGGGATGGGGAGAGAGAAATACCAATTTTTAGTTCCATTTTTTTATGCATTTATTGGTTGACTTTTTAAAAAAATAATCTTCACCTGAGGACACTTTTTTTCATTGCTTGTAGAGAGAGAGGAAGAGAGAGGGGGGAAGAGGGAAAAAATCTATGTGAAAGAGATACATTGATTGGTTGCCTCACCAACGCATCCCGACTAGGGCTCTTATTGGCAACCTAGATATGTGCCCTGACGGTGGATTGAACTGGCATCCTTTCACTTTACTCAACAATGCTCTAACCAATGGAGCTACACCAGCCAGGGCTCATTGGTTGATTCTTGTATATGACCTGAATGAGGATTGAACCTGCAACCTTGGTTATTGGGATGATGCTCTAACCAACTGAACTTCCTGGCGAGAGCTTAGATGAAGATTTTGATTTATATATCCCCCACCCATAAGCATGGAAATTATGTATTTTAAGACAACTGTTGGTTTTCATCCTGACAATAGAGATTACATAGAACCTGGAGCTTTCTTAAATTCTTGTGTTAAATAATAAGTTTACACTCTTCTGACAATACAGGGATCTTAAAGCACTTCATTTACCACCTTTCAGTTTACTTACAATGTTGTTTACTTTTGTATGTATTTTAAAACCTCCTAAGATATTATTGTTATTGCTTATGAGACAGTGCTGATGACTTATCCAGTGCCTTGGTTTCTCCCTGAAATGTGTGCAGTCACAGGGTATAGAAAAATGTTTGAAGAAGCCCCTGAGGAAACATGTTTTAAAGGGAACAGTGTACCAATCTCCACCTTTCATATGATCTGCTTTGTATAAGTGATTTTACTGAGACTCACCTGCCTCTGAGGCATGGTTTGGGGAAGTATGTAATTTCCCAGGTCTCCTTTGACAGTCACACCACACCACGTACACTCCACAAGATAAAGAAGTACCTCTACCACAGAAAGAACCTAGGACTTTATTGGCCAGTAGAATAAATACTCTGGGGATACCATATGAAGGGATACTAGTGATACTGTGGGCATTGTGTGAGAGTCAGGGCCCAGGAGCACTGTAGCATCTGGGTCAAGAGGAAATGTACTACCCACTGAGTTTTCTTCTCAATCTACAGGTCCTGACTCCCCATGGGCAATAGAATTATGTGAAGCAGGAGGACGTTGCAGGGTTGGGTATCAGCATTTCTGGACACACACCTGGCTGCAGACAGAATTTCTGGACAGAAATTTAGAGCAGACCCAGAACACACCACAACAGAGCCTGCCTTTGCCAAATCTTTGCAGAGAACAGAAGAAAATGCTCCAGACTCAGGTGATTTTGGGTTTGTTTTATCCTTTCCTTTCTTCAGTAATGGATTTTTAGAGGCCTATGAAAAACCACCTCCATTAATCTGAAAAGGATACAGTATAAAATATGTAGTATATACAATATCTTTTGGCTCAAATATATGAATATGGTGTTTCTAGGTTAACAAAATTTAATTTCTTCACATGATAGATACTTGTAATCATATGAATACATGCATGCCTGAAAGCACATTTCCAAAATACAGGGTGGGGCAAAATTAAGTTTACAGTTGTAAGTATGCAAAACACAGAGTTCGTTCTTTGATTGTTTATTATTGTATTATTTTCCATACAAACAACTGTAAACATACTTTTATACCACCCTGTATTTTACTAGGCATGTGATTACTCAACTATATCTTAAAATAAAAACCACTCGCTATATAGATACAGCCTATAAAGTAAAAATGAGAAGAAAATCTAACATTTCTGCCGTATTTAAAGTATATCATGCCATTAAACAGCACCATGTTGTTACAGGAGTTTCTGACATTTCGTGATGTGGCCGTGGACTTTACCTTGGAGGAGTGGCAGCTCCTGGACTCTGATCAGAAGGACCTGTACAGAGATGTGATGTTGGAGAACTACAGCAATCTGGTGTCAGTGGGTGAGGACAGCTCCCTGGTGTCACTCAGATGGTTTCTAGTCAGTGGCCTTTCCATCCCCAGCTTGTGAAAGCTTGGGCATGTCTGTGGTTTTCTGAAGTGGTAGATGAGTCTTAGTTCCTTCTCTGGCCTCAGATCAGTATGTTCACCCTTCTCTTGAGACAAAAGCCTTTACATTTAATTTGTAAGTGTGAAAATTCTTTTGTCCTGAAATGTAACATTCTGTGGTCTTCACAGAACCCAAGTCTTTTTCAGTTAGTCTAAGTCTTCTACCATTCCCCATGAACAGGTTATGAATCCAGCAATCCAGACGTATTCTCCAAGTTGGATCATGGAGAAGCACCATGGACAAAGGAAGGTGAAATTCACTGTGGAAACCATTCAGGTGAGTTAAGAGAACCAGCAAACGATAGGCTGTGGAAATCACAATCTCGTTGTTCAGAGAAGAGGCTTAGAAGTGAAGGGCATTTGTGGATAGGTAAGCAGTGCCTCCATGCATGTCTCTCCCAGTTAGAGACCTCTTTATCTTTTTAGGAATTTAGGGAAAAATAGATTTATTTATTTCTTATGGGGTGTGAGCCCTCTTTATTTTATGTTCACCTTGATATTTTGTTTGTATGGTTTTGTTTTTTAGGATTCTCAAATCTTTCTCTTCTTCATAGTCTTCCACCTCCCCTGCTATAAGATTCTACTCTCTTTCTCCAAAGAGAAAACTGTGCTCACTGTCCTCTGACCACTGCCCCGTTCTGCCCCGGTAATGTGGATTTCCCTTCCTACCCTTTCTTGGATGCTGTGCCCTCAAAGTAAACTGGTCTTCACTGTGCCTTTGCTTTTCTTTTTCTCTTAGCTTCACTTTTTCTTCACTTTAAGGTTCTTCAACTGTTATGTTTTCCAGTTCCTCATTTGATCCACTAGCCCTTCAAAGTTTTCTTCATTCTAATCAGCTAAGCTGTTTTTGTTTCCTATACAGGCCCCCCAAATTTGATCTCCCCACTGTGATCCACCACAAACTATATTATGTAGAATTTACTCATATTGATGGCAATTCTCCTGAGCTCCCAATAACTGCAGGAACCTAGAATCATCATCCCTGCCATAAAAGCCCTGTGAGTTCAGGTTCACCTTCACTCCTATGCATCTGCCATTCTGGCCGTCCAGTGTCACCTCAGTTGTTTCTGTCCACAGAGCTCTCTTCTTTAAAGGAGTCTTCTGCTCATGATGTGTTTCAACTAGGAGATTCATTTTAATACATACATTCTCAGTTCCAGCCTATACCAGACCATAACTCTTTCCTACTTCAAATTAATTCCTTTGTGTATTTATTGAGTTTGAACTTTGTTCTTGTTTACTATAGATGTTACTACTGTAGTATTCACTTTTCCGAAACTTTTATATTCCTTTCCACCATATTTTAAAGACATTAAGTCCCAGTTAACTTCATTATCCATCATATGATTAAAGTTTTTCTTTCTGTGATCTGCATGATACGATCACAAAGAGATAAATTTCCATCTAATCTCTGAAATGCTGTTGAATGTGTTCCATACATGTTGTTACTTCCTTGAGTCATCATCGATAAATTATTTTTTGATAACCTAGTGTAATGTGGGGGCAAGAGCAGTGAGAAAAAGCATACAAATAGACCAAAAGTTTTCATTGTAAGAGGAATAAAAAAATGAATCAAAACACACAAATAATACATCTAGGTGGAGAAAAGTGCTGTGATAAAAATTTAGTCAGCAGAATGGAACAAGTTCTGGGGACATGCTGCTCTTAGGATGGGTACAAACACTCTCATAAAATGCCTTTGAGCCAAGAGATGAAGGATGTTAGGCTGTTGGGCTATGAGATTCCAAGTAGAGAGGACAGCAAGTTGAAATGGCAGGAATGTGTGTGGGAAACAGCATGGAGCCCATGTGGAAGTAGAGTGGGCTGTTGGGAATATACTGGAAATGAGGTCAGAGTGGCAACAGAGGCAGGAGGAGGGGAAAGTAAGGTTCGTCCTGTAATCTATGTTATAGAATGATGATTTCCCTCCTAATAAGATGAGAAAACCTGTGGAGCTGTTGAGTGCTGAAATGACATGAAATAATTTCCATTTTCACTGATGGACATAGACAATACTGTGGTGATTGGAGGGGGTAGGAGGGTAAGTGAAGGTGGAAGAGGGTATGGGAAAAATGCTAATAAGTACATAAATATTTGAGGTTGTGTGAAAAAAAATAATAGAAAAATAATTTCCCTTTTCAAAGGATCCCTTCAGTGACTGTAGAAAGCAGACAGTAGCGGGAAGGCCTTAGGCAGGACACCCATGGAGGAGGCTATTGCAAAACATGAGGAGGGCATAGTGGCTTCCATGTGCATTGAGGGCTGAATGTCAGTCAGACTCTGGAGACATTTATTATAGCAGGCAGTTAAATTTTTGTTCCTTTATTTTGTTATTTTAGTGTTCTAGGCAGATGAGATTTGATTTGGTTCAATATGGGCTATGAAAGGAAGAAATGGATGAAGGTTGATAGAAAGGTCCTTGGGATGAGAATTACTTTAAGGAACATTAAGCAGCATAGGGGAATAATGAGCACTTGGCCTTGGCTGTGGTTTTAGGAATAAGACATCTTCATTAAGGTGCAGTAGAGCAGGTAGATGACAGATGTGAGTAGGCTTCCTGGGTAAGGCATGTCCCAAAGTAAAACTGCAAAGGTCAGAGGTCAGAGACTTGTGGCAGGAGTGTGTCTGAAGAACCTTAGGAAGGCAGAAAACTGTACTTGAACAACAATTTAAAAAATGTTAAAAATAAATAAATTAATTAAAAAAAATTTTTTATTAATAAGAAAAGAAAAGAGCAGACAGGATAAGACTGCAGGTAAGATCAGCAGGGTGGCAGCTGGGGATTCTATAAGGGCATTTCAAAACCCTTGGTTTTATTCCTCATGAGATGATAATCCTCTAGGGACTTCTGAATAGAGGACTGTTCTGATATAATTTATGTGGAAAGGATTGTTTGGGCTACTGCATGGAAAACACATCACTGGCAAGGGAGGAACAGGACAACCAGGCAGGAGACTATGCAATGACACAACAGAGTGACTGGCTTCGGGTATAGTTCAGTTCTGGGCATATTCCTAAAGGAGGGCAGGCAGGATTTATCACAGAGGTACATGTAGTATGTGAGTGAGAGAAACAGATGAAGGGCGATGCTGAGAAGTTTTCTTCTGGTTAAAGAAAAGAGTATACTTTTCATTTACGGTGATGAAGATGACATGTGGAGGACTTTTGATTGGGAAGTTAAGGGCTCTATTTTGGAGGTTATTAGAGGTGGTAGGAGCTCTCTGCTCTGTCATCATCTTACTTCTGCCATGCCCACCACAATAATGAATCCACAGTGAATCTTGGCTTCTTTCCAAATGTAGCCTGATTTCTTTCACCTCTCTTCATCTCCACTTTGCTTTTCCACCTGTGTTCACAACCTGCAGCTGTTTCTTGCGTGTGTCTTTGCCCCTTAAGTGACTTTAGCAAAGTGCAGTATAGGCTCCATAAACATGAGGACTATGTTTGTGTATCCCCAACTTAGGGTCATGTTGGTATACAGTAGTCACAGGGATGTGGAAAGAGTGAGTCTTGTGTCTGTCTCTCACCAGTGTGGATGAGGTAGCTCTTCTCTCTATGTCTGCTGATACCATAAATTGCTTATATTTTACAGTTTGACAAGGCCTCACAAAGCAGGCAGATCTGTGTTTTGCTTGCTGTATTGTGAATTATGTAACCCGTTTTACACTCAAGTCTTACCTTTAGTTTCTTTTTGCTATTGTGTTTTCCAGTATTCAAGGAACATTGAACATGGAGTTTTGTTTACTCTTACATCCCAAGGTCATCACAAAAACAACATATCACGGTTTTGTTTGGTTTGTGTTTTTAAACTTTTCTTCCAGTTCAAGATACTGGATGAGTTCATTGTGCTTTTCTTTCCTAGAAATCTGGAAACTTGATGATCATCTGCCAGAGCACTTACAAAATGAAAGTATTGACAATAGCCTAGAACAATGGCACAAATGTAATACATTTGAAAATACTGTCCATAAGAGCAGAACCTGTTTTCTGTTACATAAAAAGTGGATGTTTATCTCACATGGAGAAAGTATGAAATCAAATCTATCTTTATTTAACCAGACTAGAAGCCGTGAAATTAAGACTCCCACTGAGCTTTCTGCAGATGGGAAATCCTTTCTCCATGCTAAAAGTGAACATTTTCAGGCTGAAATGAAATTCCCCCAAAATCAAAAACTCATCAGCACTAAGTCCCAACTCATCAAACATCAGAAACCTCAGAAAAGAGAGAAGCCACATGTATGTGGTGAATGTGGAAAATCCTTCGTGAAGAAGTCTTGGCTCACTGATCATCAGATCATTCATACAGGTGAGAAGCCCCATCAGTGTAGTCTGTGTGGGAAAGCCTTCTCCAGAAAGTTCATGCTCACTGAACACCAGAGAACACACACAGGAGAGAAACCTTATAAATGCTCTGAGTGTGGTAAAGCCTTTCTCAAGAAATCACGGCTGAATATACACCAAAAAACACACACAGGAGAGAAACCCTTCATATGCAGTGATTGTGGGAAAGGCTTCATCCAGAAGGGCAATCTTGTTGTACATCGGCGAATTCACACAGGCGAGAAACCTTATATATGCAATGAATGTGGCAAAGGCTTCATTCAGAAGACATGCCTCATAGCACATCAGAGATTTCACACAGGAAAGACACCCTTTGTGTGCAGTGAATGTGGAAAATCCTGCTCCCAGAAGTCAGGTCTCATTAAACATCAAAGAATTCACACTGGAGAGAAACCCTTTGAATGCAGTGACTGTGGAAAAGCCTTCACCACTAAGCAGAAGCTCATTGTCCATCAAAGAACTCATACAGGAGAGAGACCCTATTCCTGCAACGAGTGTGGGAAAGCTTTTGCCTACATGTCGTGCCTTGTGAAACATAAAAGAATACACACAAGAGAGAAATGTGGTGATTCAGTCAAGGTGGAAAATCCTCTCACAGAAAGTCTCAGCTCATCACTGACCAGTGTGGTCCTGCAAGAGAAAAACTTTGTTAATACAGTGGCTACACAGGTGCCTTCTGTGGTCCCTCAGACAGCATTAAATGTCAGTGGGCTCCTAGCAAACAGAAATGTAGTCATAGTGGGCCAGCCTGTGGCCAGACGTGCGCCCTCAGGAGGATTTGCACAGGATAGAAACCTTATGAATGCAGTGAGTAAGGACTCACCTTCAGTCATCAATTACATGTTATTTTATGTCACAGGAAACCAATAGGAATATACTCAGACATTCTGTGTGTAAAGATTTGATCAAAACTTTCTACCTCAGGTTATGGTTGAAAAGTATATCCTGAGAGAAATTATATAAATGCTGAGACTGGGAAGTTATGCCTCTCTGCATTGACACAGAGGCATAATTGGCTGTTAACCCAGACACATACATCAGTTGGCCTGTTGTGTTGGTTAAAGGAATGAATGAAGCTATGTGGAAGCAATAATTGAATTTTTAAAACATAAACAGAATTGATATCTGGAATGTTGATATGAGTAAAAAACACTAAAGGGTTAATACTTCTTTGGTGTGATGTGTTTTTGTATTTATCAATTCAGTTTTCCCCTCCAGGATGAAGTGGTAATGGAAAATGGGGATGTCTAGTGTAAACTCTAGAAGTTTATATATTATGTTGAGGGACTTATGAAACAGCAGCTTTAGATTGAGTCCATTCATTTATAGTCAGTGGTTTTCAAATATTTCTCTTGAACCTGGTTTTGTTAAAAAAAAAAGTGAGGACACAGTGTTGATCAAACAGAAGGTGGGCATGGTGTCCTGGGAGAGCACTGAGGTAGCTGGGTTATCTTATCTCTTAAGTGGCACCTATACACACCAGTGAATCTAGTAAGAGGATATCAATATCTACACTCATGAAATGGACATATTTTTAGTTCATTCTGGTTGTCTTAAGAAAATACCATGGCCTGGGTGGTTTATAAAAGCAGAAACTTATTTCTTACACCTCTAGAAGCTACGTGTCCCGTTTCAGGGCATAAATCACCTCTGAAATGTCCACTTCTTAGTTCCATCACATTTGGGTTTAGGCTTTGATGAGTGAATTTTAGGGGGACATGAAATACTGCATAGCGAATATGCAGTAATTGGTTCAAAGGTTTATGATCATTTCCTGTTCAAGGGACTTGTTATTTGGAAGGAGGGCAAGGACTCTTAATAGATTTCCAGCACCTCAGTAAGTTATTATTTTAATGCCTATGTATTATCTCCAAATAGTTGAAAAATTCCTTGGTCACTTTTATGCTCTTTAGATTTCACATTTTTTTAAAGATTTTATTTATTTTTTAGAGAGGGAAGGGAGGGAGAAAGAGAGAGAGAGAGAAACATCAATGTGTGGTTGCTAGGGGCCATGGCCTGCAACCCAGGCATGTGCCCTGACTGGGAATCGAACCTGCGACAGTTTGGTTCGCAGCCCGTGCTCAATCCACTGAGCTACGCCAGCCAGGGCAGATTTCACATTTTAAAAAAGTAAATAAAAACTCAGTTGCCAGGTACACTAAATCACATTTCAAGTGTCCAGTAGCCATATGTGACTAGTGGCCACCTCACTGGACACCACAGTGATCAAAACATTATAGCTAAGTATATGGCTACTCAGAGAAATCTATCATAATTCCATCATCCCATAAAGTTATACTGGAAAGCAGTGGTTGACATGATTTTGTATTTCCCAGCACAGAAAAATAAAAACAAATATATACTGATTTGCAAAGTGAATGAATCAGCTAAAATGACTTATCAGAGCATTTTGTCACTGAAAAGAATGAGCCATTGGAAGGCAGTTGTAAAGAATAGTTGTCTTTTCCCAAATTATTTATGATTAGAGACTTTAACTGAATATAAACTGAGCAGAGCAGAATAAAGATTTTCAGAATAAATAGACTAAAAGGGATGACAAGAATCTTAGCTCTAAGAATGAAGAATATAGGAGATAGGAGGTGAGATCCTTAAGGGACGTCATTGAGAAGTGCCTGTGGGTCTGTGAACAGGACTTTCCACCCTTGAGAGCTGCCACCATTTCAAAGATTCCAGCTTCATTGTTACCTGCTGAATTGAGACGTACTTTGTCTTCATTTTTCATTCTCTGTCTCTTGGGAGTGGGGCTCTTGCATTCTCGCTATCCAGAGTAGTATCATTTAATCTCATAACTGTCCCATAGTTTCCCACCTATCCAAGTTACAAAAAGTGAGTGTTGCTCATAGGAAAAGAAATGGAAATTTGTTTTTTCATGTGGTAGCTATTTCAGAAATCAATCTCAAATGCTAGGTTTTGGGTAATTCATTCCTTCAGATGTATTTCCAGATGTATAGCCACCTTCTGTGGCTATATCAGTGAGCAAAGCAGGCAAAGGAGCAGCATTTATGGACCTTACAATCTAGTTAGGGAGACAGGAGATGGATTACGGGTATGTAGTCTCAGGATGTGATAAATCCTATGAGGAAAAATAAAGCTTCATAATAATTACTACAATAATAGTAATTTATTGTAACATCTGGATAGTAATTTATAGTAATGTATAGGTTGTGATGGGGGAGATATTCCTGCATGCCCTGCTAGGCTTTTCTGGATATAATTTGAACCAAGACAGTTTTGAGGGGAGTCACCCATCATAACTGCATGGAGAGAACATCCCAGGGCAGTTTGCATTCCTTTTTTAAAATATCTAATTGTTTAATATTTTCAATTATAGTTGACACAGAATTATAGTAGTTTCAGGTGTACAACATAGTGATTCGGCATGTATATAATTTACAAAATGATCAGGTAAATCCAGCACAGGCCTGTTTCTAATGATTGATAGGCTTCCTGCCTCAGAAACTTAATGAATGCAGATTTCCCAGTCACATCCCACACCCGCTAAACCAGGACTATGCCTTTTAAACAACTGCCTGATCCACGCCACATTTTGACATTCTTTGCCGAAAATCCTGGGTTACACCTACATCACCACGTTTATAATATACCTTTCAATGGGATGGATACAGATTGTGCTCTTGCCATTGATTCTGGACTTTTACAGGCCTCACTTTAGTAGCCTTTTTCTGAGGCCCCTCCCCCAATGCCAACTGAGGTTCTTCCTAGCCATTCTTTCCTAGTTGGTGATGGCCAGCCTCACACTCTACCAACTTCCGGAAATCTTTATGTTCTTAAAGACCTCTTCAAGTCAACTATTTTCCAGCCAGAGCTGTGGGGGTCAGCCTACCAGATGTATTACCTGCCCCTTCCTAGGAGTGCCGCCTCTGCTACTATACTGACACCTGAACTCCCAATTGTCCTTTTAGAAACTTTTTTTTCTTAACATTTTTTTATTGTCGTTCAATGTTTTTTTAAATGTGTATAAAGTGAA
The DNA here is from genome assembly GCF_004126475.2 of Phyllostomus discolor. Classification (NCBI taxonomy): domain Eukaryota; kingdom Metazoa; phylum Chordata; class Mammalia; order Chiroptera; family Phyllostomidae; genus Phyllostomus; species Phyllostomus discolor. The sequence goes on from NC_040914.2 coordinate 23,032,638, forward strand.
GAATATAGTCCGCGGCTCTATTACTTTTCTGCTCAGCCTGCTAAAAGCATCTTAAGTCTCAGAGTGTTTGCATCGCGAAGCGCTGGAAATGCACCCATTTTTCGCAACCTTCCAAGTGCCGGAAAACGAGATAATTTCAATAGCTCCTCACCTTTCCACCACCCATGACTACAGGTCCCATAGCCCGGGCTCTGCTTCTGTACGGCACTCAGGTGTCCCAACATGGCGGCCCCCGTGGCGGCCCCCAAGGCGCCACTGCGAGATAGGCGCGGACATATTGCTAACGAATACGGAAATGGTTGCTGAGTTTATTCAAACGCCTGAGAGCGTCCTCGGCTACCGTAGACTGAGCGGGACGGTGCGGAAGTTGAAGCAGTTCCCGGAAATACAACGTTTGTGATCTTGCGGGTCTGGCGAAAAACTCAGGTCAGTGTGTGGTTTTTGTCTCTAGAAGTTTTTGTCACGGTGGAAGTTTTGTTTCTCACAGGGTGACACGTGGGCGAGGTGTAGTATGGAGCGTGGAGTCATCATTGGGGTAGGAGGGGGAGGGTAGAAGCGCCCAGGTGGAGCTAGTTAAGATGAACCAGGTGGGAAAGGGAATTGAAGTATTTGAGGGGTACTAGACGCGTAAGTCTGTGGTTGGTGTGTCTTGGGGGTCGGTGCACCGATTAAGACTTTGTTGAGATGATGTCCTTGTCCCGACTGTCAGGGTGTGGGGTTCTGCAGGTATCCTCAGTTGTAGGGGGTGCACGTGGCGTTTAGAACGGTTGCATTGTGAGATTCAGGTTGGGGATTTGCTACCTTGCTCACTGATCTTGGAGCTGGCGGCGTGGGTGGTCATCGCATTGGGGTACCTGGCACCGACTAATGATTAACCTAAAAAAAGAGAAATCAGTGTCTTTGGTGCGGAGAGGCTTGGGACAGTGAAGTTTTGGACGTCTGGACCCCTGGTGTTTGGTTTAACTTAAGAACTTGGCTGTTGCTGGGGACAGAAGGGATTAGGGCCCTGAGCATTAGTTCCATCCCTGTGGTTTTTTTTATCCTTTAGGGAAAAATCCACCAACAACCCTTTGTTGTGTGTCCTCTGTGGCACCTTTCCCATTGCAAAGGCAGAATTGGGTCGTTGTGACATCGACACTTTGGTCTGCAAATTGGAAAATGTTAATCTGTCTCAGAAAATGTTTGTCAACCCCTGCACTCACCTCTTAATACAATATGTAACAGTTGACAATGTTGTTTATTTGCCTGAAATGCATTCATACGTTTTTCTTTGCTAACAGAATCTCCATTTTATTTACTGTCTATCCCTCTGGCAAGGTGACCCATATGCCAGTGTATTAGTGAATCCCGGTCATTCTTAGTCAACAGTGGTGGCTCTAGTTTCCATCGATAGTGATTGAATTACTATGAAATGAGCATAGGTACATGGTGCAGCTTTACCTGGTCATATACGTGAATAAAGGTTAGTTGTTCCTGGGAGAGAATTTTCTTTTAAATACGTAATTCCTTGAATCTAAAGGGGAGCAGTTTGATACCCTAAAATGTGCTCCTTTGGGATGTTGATTATTTTATGCTGGTTAATTTGAAGAGACTGCAGTCCTGGGAGAAAACCTAGTAGAAATTACCTCTCATAAAGGACATTTATATTGGTAAAGGCAGTCTCATATGTGAGGGTGTCTCCTTCAATATACCAAACCCACCTTAAGTATCAGTGGAGGAAGCAGGACTTATATCTGGATTTATAATCTTAAGTTTGTTTACTGTGCTCTTCTTAGTAACCTACCCTAACTGACTCTCCACCCCCAGCATTTTTTGATTTTAGGTGAAGGTGGTATTTCCTGTGTTGGTGGCTGCCATTTTGGCCAGTTACTCCATTTTCTTGGGTCACTTCCATGTATATAGGAAGTATGCATCTTATTAATCTTGTTGATTGTTTGTTTTTCCCCTGTTAATCTGTATTACATCAATTTAATTATTAGACCAGCCAAAGAACCTAGAAGAGAAGGAAGAGTTATTTTGCCCCTACATTGTTATTTCCCTCATCTTCTTTCACAGTCAAGTCACTCCACCTAAAACTCCACAGAATAAAGGAATACCTCCACTGCATTTCTTCTGGCTTTATTGGCCAGAAGAATACATACTCTGGGGACACCATATGAAGGGATACTAGTTATATTGTGGGCACTGTGTGAGAGTCAGGGCCCAGGAGCACTGTAGCATCTGTGTCAAGAGGAAATGTACCACCCACTGAATTTTCTTCTCAATCCACAGGTCCTGACTCCCCAGGAGCAATAGAATCATGTGAAGCAGGAGGAAGTTGCAGGGTTGGGTATAAGCACGTCTGGGGACACACCTGACTGAAGACAGATTTCTGAACAGAAATTTAGAGCAGACCCAGAACACACCAAGACAGAGCCTCCCTTTGCCAGCTTTTTTCATAGAACAAGAAAATGCTCCAGGCTCAAGTACTTGGTTTTATCCTTTCCTTTCTTCATTAACGGATTTTTAGAGGCCTATTAAAAATCACCTCAGTTAATAAAAAAAATTTATATATTACTGTATATGTATTTTCTCTCTAATATATGAATGTGGTATTTCTAGGTTAACAAGAACAATTAACTTCTTTACATGACAGAAACTTCTAATTATATGAATGCATGGATGACTGCACAATTACAAAAGTGGTAGGGCAGATGTAGGCTTACAGTTGTGAGTATGTGAAACAGTTGATTCTTATATTGTTTGTCTTTTTCTTTATTAATTGTATTATTTTCTATAGGAACTGTAAACCTACCTTTGTCCCACCCTGCATTTTATTAGGCATGTGATTATTCAACTGTATCTTAAAATAAAGCCCACTTGTGATATAGATACAGCCTATAAAGTGAAAATAAGAAGAAAAACTAACATTTCTGCCATATTTAAATTACATCATGCCATTAAACAGCACGATGTTGTTACAGGAGTTTCTGACATTTCATGATGTGGCCGTGGACTTTACCTTAGAGGAGTGGCAGCTCCTGGACTCTGATCAGAAGGACCTGTACAGAGATGTGATGTTGGAGAACTACAGCAACCTGGTGTCAGTGGGTGAGGACAGCTCCCTGGTGTCACTCAGATGGTTTCTAGTCAGTGGCCTTTCCATCCCCAGCTTGTGAAAGCTTGGGCATGTCTGTGGTTTTCTGAAGTGGTAGATGAGTCTTAGTTCCTTCTCTGGCCTCAGATCAGTATGTTCACCCTTCTCTTGAGACAAAAGCCTTTACATTTAATTTGTAAGTGTGAAAATTCTTTTGTCCTGAAATGTAACATTCTGTGGTCTTCACAGAACCCAAGTCTTTTTCAGTTAGTCTAAGTCTTCTACCATTCCCCATGAACAGGTTATGAATCCAGCAATCCAGACGTATTCTCCAAGTTGGATCATGGAGAAACACCATGGACAGAGGAAGGTGAAATCCACTGTGGAAACCATTCAGGTGAGTTAGAGAACCAGCATAGGATAGGCTGTGGAAATCCTATTCTAGTCATTCAGAGTGAAGGGGGTTTGTGGATAGGTAAGCATTACCTCTGGACATATCTCTCTTAGTTAGAGATCTCTTTATCTTTCTAGGAGCTTAGAGAAAAATGGATTCCTTTATTTTTCTGGGGTATGAGCCATCTTTATTTTATCTTCACCTTGATATTTTGTTTGTATGGTTTTGTTTTTTAGGATTCTCAAATCTTTCTCTTCTTCATAGTCTTCCACTTCCTTTGCTATAAGATTGCACTGTCTTTCTCCAAAGAGAAAACTGTGCTCACTGCCTTCTGACCACTGTTCCTTTCTGCTCCTAGTAATGTGGACTTCCCTTCCTAATTTCCACCCCTCTTGGATGTCTCTAAAGTAAACTGGTCTTCACTGTGCCTTTGCTTTTCTTTTTCTCTTAGCTTGACTTTTTCTTCACTCTGAGGTTCTTCAACTGTTCTGTTTCTATTTCCTAACCTGATCCACTAGCCCTTCAAATTTTTGTTCATTCTAATCAGCTGAGCTGCTTTTGTTTCCTACATAAGCCCCCCAGATTCAATCTCCCCACTGTTATCCACCACAGACTCTATTGTGTAGAATTTACTCATCTTGATAGCAATTCTCCTGAGCTCGCAATAACTACAAGGACGTAGAATCATTGTACCTCCCAGAAAAGCCCTGTGAGTTTAGGTTCACCTTCATTCTTGTGCATCTGCCATCCTGGCCATCCAGTGTCACCTCAGTTGTTCTTGCCCACAGAGCTCTCTTATTTAAAGGAGTCTTCTGTTCATGTGTTTCAATGAGGAGATTCATTTTAATACATACATTCTCAGTTCCAGCCTATACCAGACCATAACTCATTCCTACTTTAAATTAATTCTTTCGTGTATTTACTAATTCTTATTTTGCTTGGTGTTTATCATAGATATTACTACATTACTTACCTCCTGAGAGGTTTTGTTTTTCCTCCCATCATATTCTGACAACAGTAAATCCCAATTAACTGTTACCTCACACGTGACATGAAATTCTTCAGTTATTTCTGTGATATATCTTGCTCATGCAGAGATTTCCATTTTCTTTCCTAAACTCTGCAGTGTGTTCCATACATGGGATTGCTTCCTTGATTTATCCTTTTCTAAATTACTCTTGATAGCCTAGTATAAGCCAGAGGATAACAACAGTGAGAAATGGCATACAAAGAGACCAAGAGCTCTCATTCTACCTAAAAGGAGGAGACATAAAATCAATCAAAATAAAAAAGTAAATAATTTGCATACAGAGTAAAGACTGCTGTAATGAAATTAAGTCAGCATTAATAGAACAGGAAGAACTGGGGCTGCGGTTACTGCCTTGGTTTAGGAACACCTCTCTGAGGTGTAGTTTGTAAGTCAGAGGTGCTAGGAGCGCTCTGCTTTGTCATCACCTTAGTCGCACCATGTGCACCACAATAATGAATACACTGTGAGTTCTGGCTTCAAAAATGTAGTCTGATTCTTTCACCTTTCTCCATCTCTAATGCACGTTTCTATCTGTGTTCACAACTTGCAGCTGTTTGTTGCATGTGTCTTTGCTTTTTTAAGTGGCTTCTTCAAAGACAGTGGAGGCTCTGTGAACATAAGGATTGTGCTTGTGTGCCCCACTTAGAGCCATGTTAGTACACAATAATCATCAGTGAAGAATGTGGAAATACTGAGTCTGTCCCTCACCAATGTAGATGAGATAGCCCTCCTACCTGTGGTCTGATGCTACAGTAAATTGCTTGTATTTTACAATCTGCATGTTTGGCAAGGTCAGTAATTAGAATGTAGCCAAATTTGTGTTCATTTCTTTTTATTACCTGTACCATTGTACAAGGAACATGAAACATGGAGTTTTAGTTACATATCATCAGGTCATCACTAAAAAAGACACTTCACATCAAGGTATATTTTTTTCATTACCTTTCTTCCAAATGAAGATGACAGAGGAATTCATTTTGTTTCCTAGAAATCTGGAAACTTGATGACCATCTGCTGGAGAACACAGAAAGTGAAAGCATGGAGAATAGCCTGGAACAATGGCACAAAAATAATGTATTTGAAAATTGTGTCCATTGGAGCAAAAGTCATTTTCTGTTACAACAAAATCATGGTACATTTGACTCACATGGAAAAAGTATGAAATCAGATTTGTCTTTACCTAACCAGAGCAGAAACTATGAAATCAAGAGGCCCACTGAACTTTCTGGAAATGGGAAATCCTTTTTCCATGCCAACAGTAAACAGTTTCAGACTGAAATGAAATTCCTGGAAATTCAAAAACTCATCAGCACCAAGTCCCAACTCATCAAGCATCAGAAACCTCAGAAAATAAGGAAACAACATATATGCAGTGAATGTGGGAAAGCCTTCTTGAAGAAGTGGTTGCTTAATGATCACCAGAATCTTCATACAGGAGAGAAGCCCCATCAGTGTAGTCTATGTGGGAAAGCCTTCTCCAGAAAGGTTACACTGAAGGAACACTGGAGATCACATATAGGAAAGAAACCTCATGAATGCAGAGAGTGTGGCAAAGCCTTTGTCAAGAAATCACAGCTCAATATACATTATAAAATACACACAGGGGAGAAACCTTTTGTATGCAGTGACTGTGGGAAGCGCTTTATCCAGAAGGGCAATCTCATGGTACATCTACGGATTCACACAGGTGAGAAACCTTATATATGTAATGAATGTGGAAAAGGCTTCAGCCAAAAGACATCTCTCACAACACATCAGAGACTTCACACAGGAAAGACACCCTTTGTGTGTAGTGAATGTGGAAAATCCTGTTCCCAGAAGACAGGTCTCATTAAACATGAAAGAATTCACACTGGAGAGAAACCCTTTGAATGCAGTGACTGTGGGAAAGCCTTTATTGGGAAGCCACAGCTTGTTGTACATCAGAGAATTCATACAGGGGAGAGACCCTATGGTTGTAATGAATGTGGGAAAGCCTTCAGAGCAAAGTCAGTCCTCAATGAACATCAGAAAATTCACTCAGTCAAGGTGGTACATCCTCTCTCAGAGAGTCAAATGTCATCAAAGACTAGTGTCCTGCAGGAGAAGAACCTTGTTAATACAATGGCTATGCAGGTGCCTTCTCTGGCCCCTCAGACAGCATTAAATGTCAGTGGACTCCTAGTAAACAGAAATGTAGTCATAGTGGGCCAGCCTGTGGCCAGCTGTGCACCCTCAGGAGGATTTGCACAGAATAGAAACCTCATGAATGCAGTGAGTGTGGATTCACCTTCAGTTGTCAATTATGTGTTATATTATGTCACAGGAAACCAATAGGAAAAACTCAGACACATTCTGTGTGCAAGGATTTGATCAAAACTTTCTACCTCAGGTTATAGTTGAAAGTATATCCTGAGAAGTTGTATGAATGCTGAGACTGGGAAGTCATGATATCCTCATTCTATTCAATATGTGCATTGACACAGAGGCATAATCTGATGTTAACCTAGAGACATACGTCAATTGGTCTATTAAAGGAATGAAAGAAGCTAAGTGAAGCCAGTAAGTGAAGTTTTTTAAAACATAAAAGTTATTTGTATCTGGGATGTTGCTATGAATAAAAAACCAGGAAGGAGGTAATACTGGGTTGGTGGGATCTGGAGCATATATATATTAATTCAGTTTCCCTAGACCAAAGTGAAGGATTAATTGAAAATTTGGATGTCTACCATAAACTCTTAGCAGTTTATATTATGTAGCGGGATTATGAAATAACAGGTTCAGATTGAGTCAATTCATTCATTTATATCAAGATTTTGTCACATCCTGCCCTTATATCTGGTTCTGTTCCAGGAGCTGAGGATAAACTGGTGACCAAAACAGAAACTCACCCTGGCTGTGTGGTTCTGTGGATTGAGTTCCAGCCTGTGAACCGAAAGGTTGCTGGTTGATTCTCAGTCAGGGCACATGCCTGGGTTGCAGGCCAGATCCCCAGTTGGGGACATACAAGAAGCATTCAATCCATGTTTCTCTCCCTCTCCTTCTCCCTACCCCTGTCTAAAAATAAGTAAAATATAAGGAAATTGAAAAAACTGAAAAAAAGAAACAAAAAAGGTGGGGAGGATTCTCAAAACAGAAAACCCATGATCTCCACGAGAGAGCTTTGAGGTAGTTGGGTTATCTTTAAGTGGGATCTCTATACTCCAGTTAATCTAGTGAGAGGATGTAATTGTCTTTATTAGGTGAAATGGACATGGAATAATTGGTTCAAGGGGATATGACAATTTACTGCTAAAGGAGCATATTTTGAGAGATTGGGGAGGGACTCTTTAGTGGCAGTTAAGTACCACAAAATATAAGTTATTTTTTTTTAAGCCCATTAGTTTTCTCCACAAGGACATTGTACATTTAAAAAAAAATTTTAATGGCTTTATTTAAATTTTAATTGTTTAAAATAATTGAACACCAAGGAGTAAAAAAATCAGTTCTCTCTTTGCACTGACCATATTTCACATGCTCAACAGTTATGTGAGGAGTGGATATAGCAAAATGAGCATAACTGAAACCAGGAGAAAAATCACTATCATTTCCATTGTATCAGAAAATAATATTGGTGAGTACTGGATTCCATATTTTATATTTCTCAGCACATTAAGAAAACCAAAACCCTAATTACATATAGACTTGGAAAGTAAATGAATGAACTAAGAGTCTAATCTGAATATATTTTGTCATTGATGAAAACAGTTCTATTCTGGAGAGCAGGAAAAGAAAATGCTTCCTAAAATTAATGGAACAAAAAACAAAATGAGAACCTTAGTCTCTAAGAATGGTGGGCAGTATAAGAAATGGGAGGTGACATCTATGTGTAATGTTTTGGAGATGAATCTGTAGATTTGCCCACAGGGCTATCACCTATCAAAAGGATTATGGCTCTTTTGGGACCTGCTGAATTGAGACTTGTGAATTCTATCTCCCTCATTCCATCCCACTTTGTTGAGAGTGGGTTCTTTGCCTTGATCCCATGAGGCTGTAACACCCCAGTACAGTCTTTCTTAGGAAAAGAAATGGAAATTGGCTATGCTGTGGCTGTCTCAGAATTCAGTTGAAATCTTGGTAATTTTCTCCTAGAAATAAAGTACCATCACTGTGCAAATGTACACTTTTACACACATGATACATCAGTGAACACAAGAGGCAAAATTATGGAAATTTTAATCTGGATTAATATCCCCATCATGACCCTCACAGTAACTTTGTAATGGAATGGATTCAGGGAAGGCAGTCTCCAGGAAAGCATTGGTCATGTGTGCTCCACCATCCAGATGTCCACATCTGGTCTTGTGAAACTCCACATCTGCCCTTGCCATGCTCACATTGGCTCATTCGTGAAACTGAATAGTCAGGGCTTCAGAACAGGGGCTGCCAGTCTTCCCTGAGCACTGAGTTCCCCATGCTGAGTTCACCTTTCAAAGCCTTGCAACTCTAGGTAAAGGCAACCTAGTGCACACTTAGGCCTGCTACCACACCCGTGATCCTTATGGTTTCAATAAAGTCCACCCTTCATTTTGAATAGTGCTTAGGAGTGGGTCCCACAGTTGCACTACTTCATTGGAATCCTAAACTTCATGCTTTTCAACAAGTTTTGTCACTCACCTATGTCTCAGTACATGTAAAATACTATCTGCCTCAGGTTTGTTGTGAGTAGATGTAGTTAAAAAATGGTGGGGGGGGGGCTGGACTGGGAGTAAAAAGGAGAAAAGTGTATTTGAACAATGATTAAAATAAAAAAATAAAAAATAAAAAAAATGCCTGTCAAACAGGCAATTAATGAAAGAATCATGGGTCCTAGTGAGGGAGGAATCCCTTTCCTCTCATCCTGGGTCATCATCTTAAGTTATCACTTTTGCAGTGAAGCCTGTGGGCTCCATTTACACAGACCTCACCCCAAATCTCACCAGGACTTCAAGCCTTTTCCAGTGTTTTGTCCCAGTCTGATTCCTGCCTCTAACGTCTGGCTCCACAAAGTTCCTTATTTGTCAAAAGGCTCCTCCTGACATTAGTTCCGAGGTGTTCTCCACCCCAGGAAGATGTCCACCCCCATGGTGCTCCTCAGTAATGGCTCACGAGCGCTGCCATCTTTGTTTTGTCTAAAATCCTAGGTAGAATACAAGCCGCTCCACGTTGGCCTCTGAAAACTTATTCAGCACAGTGTTCTTGATCCACAAAGTGATTAAGAATTGTCGAAAAGGTGATTTCAATTTCTTGCTGCTGCTGTGAAACCACAGACGCTGAGTCGCTTGGGTTTGTATCTGGTGTTGGGCGTCACATACGTCATAGAGCCACGCCCACAACGGGAACCAGAACTGGGGCGACCAGAAGCGATCCTAGCAACAGCTAAAGTAGGGGCTTTGGCAGTAGTGTACCGGAGTGCCAGCGGTTTTGGAAGTGAGTTGAGACTTTGGCAGCTGCCCAGAGTACTGAGAAGCTCAGCAGCAGGTGGGTGGAGGTCTGCACAGGGCAGAGGACTGAGGGCCTGTGGAGGCGAGAGAAGGGCTGTTTGGGGGACTTTTGGTTCAGTCACTAGGGAGTCTTGGCTTTCATGATCCTCCCATTGGCGGTCATTGTTACAAAGCGTATGAAGATGTTAATGAAGGTTCAAGTGTCAGGTGCGTGATGCCGTGGGATTCATTGGTTAAGAACCGAGTTGATAGATGTGTGTCAGTGAATGTGGTGTCTTCTACAGAATCATTTACTATAGGGCTTGGATATGGAGATGACTGGAGGTTTGGGGGGCAGTTAACTAATGGGATTTCCTGTTTCAGATTTAAGATTTAACTCGGAGTCAGGTTTTTGTTTTCTGTTTTTTGGGGGGAGGCCAGTGTATGTCTGTAATCGCAGACCCAGGGACCCTGGACAGTAAGTGGGCCAAGACTCATATGTTGACTGTTGGAAACATACTATAGGATACTTTCATCCAGCTAATCCGAATCCAGCGCATTCTTTCCTCAAGGTAGTAATTAAAAACTCTTTTGTATTCTCATGTAAATACTTTAGTCATTATCTTTCTAACAGAGTAGTTAGAAATGGTCTAGTATGTGTCATAAAACATGTGTTTTGTTCTCTGCCTCCTGGTTACCTTCACAGTTGTCTTGGATATTTCCTTTCATGTTCATTGTACACAGTAATGATCTCTATTTCCCTGAGCTCTGGTCAGTGAAAGCATTGCTTATGTCTTTTATTTTGTTATTTATTTTTTTATGTACACCTGAGGACATTTTTGCATTGCTTCTAGAGAGAGAGGAAGAGAGAGAGAGACATTGATGTGAGAGAGAAGCATCAATGGGTTGCCTCCACTCCCACCCCCACCACAACATGCCCAGACAGGGGATGGAAACCACAGTCTTTCTATTACAGGATGGATGTTCCATCCAATTGGGCCACAGCAGACAGAGCATGTGTGTCTTTTTTAAAAAGTATTTTTTTTTTCACTTCCTTCACATTTGGAATTATCTGTATAGCATAGATATCCTTCCATTTTATCACTGAATTTCTAATTATAAACATTTATATAATATAAAATGATTAGAAGTTTTCTTAATGTTTGCAATAGTGTCACATCAAGCAGGTGAACTAGTGATAAGACAACTAGAGTCACGTTCAGGGTGTATGTTCATTTGGATAGGCTTGACTTATAGATTATATTTTTCTGCAACACATTGTGAGTCTCTGCCCATCCAGGTTTTCCCACCCACCTCCAGGATTTGTTATCTCTCTTTTCCTATACGTCTTAGACATTTCTGGTTACTCTTATTCCTAGATAGGTTATATTTCTATACAATTGTAAGTAGTGCCTTAAAAAATTCGTTCTTCTAAATTTTGTAGTCTAATAGAGCAATTTCATTGCTCTTGGTATTACTGAAAGTGATTCCTTTATATTTTTCTAGTTGAGCAATTTTATTATCTGCAAATAATTTTGGCTGAAGTGTAAGTGACATGAGCAAATCTTTCCTTTACATAGTGCTTTCCCCCCTTAGGTGCTTTGAACAAGGCTTTTCAAAGGAACTAAGGTACCTGAAAGCATAGAGCATATACCAGGATATAAATTTCTCTCCATGCACTGATTTAGCTGCTTCTCACTAGTTTTGGTATTTAAACTTTTCTGTATCAGTCTGTGTATTTGTTTTTCATTGCTGAATAACAAATTTCCATAAACTTAGTGGTTTAAAACAACAAATATTTATTATCTCACAGTTTCCATAGGTCAGAAGTCCAGACACAGTGTGTCTACCTGTGTCCTCTGCTTTCAGACTTACACACCATAAACATGATATCAGGTAGACTGTATTCTTATTTGGAGGCTTAACTGGAGAAGAATTTGCTGTCCAAGTCACTAAGGGAATGGGTTTTTCTTAGGGAGCCTGTTAGTCTGATATGTAGGAGTCACAAGATAGCACAGAAAAAATTTATCCTCAATTGACACTGCTGTTTGGGCTTCTGATGCTGGGGTTTCTTGATCTAGGCATGAAGGGCTGCCTGCTCTATAGACCCTGCTCCCCAGCTTTTACACAGTCTAAGGGGGTAGGGTGATCTGCTTATCTCATCTTTTCAAAAAACAGTCAATTTTATTTTATTACCCTTATCCAAGAGACTTAAATTTTAATTTGTTTAAAAATGGATGACCTCCTTAATCCCACATAACTATAGAATAAATCTTGTGTTTGTCACATATATGCCCACTTTCCGTTTTGCTAGGAAAGAGATGTTTAATCATGTTAACAGTTTCTTTCCCACAGAGGAATGCTGAAACTGTCAATATAAGAACAAGTGTACACCAGTAGCTATGGAATCAACTCATCTTGGTCCAGGTCCAACGGCTACCCTCTACACGGCCTGTGCCACCTTGCCTTCCCCATACCCTGCCCCTCTGTAGCATCTCTGCTCCTCCAAATTGTATACTGTTCCCTAAAGGTTTCTCCACCTCAAAATATTTTCAGTTTCGACCTCCTGCCAAGGACAAAAGTTCTCAATCATAAGAACTCTTACACCTCCTTCAAGATGACTGTGCCCACACACAAGAAGGGAGACTCACTGACTGTTGTGGACTTTAGTCTTGGTCCTATAGTCCAACAGGAAGATGGCGCGGTGTCCTCAGAATGGGTGCGTAGGCTGCCCTATTGCTGGCCCTTGAGAAGATGGAGCTATCACAGCTAAGAAGTTTAGAGGGAGAGGCTGCCTTCTCTCTACCCCACACCTATGAACACACTGCTGCCCCACAAGTGCTCCCATACTTTTCCCCCAAGTGCTGAATGCCCAGAATCTGCGTACCTGGAGATTCTTCATGTAGCTGGCAGTTACTTGCTCAGAGGTGCTACTGAGTTTACGCAGTGGAGGAGCTGAGGGGTGGTCAGTCGACCCATACCACTGTGGCTGGCAGAGCGAGGTCACAAGTAGACCGGGTAAGAGAAGAAATTTCTTGGGGCTCAGTGTTGGATGGCGGTGATGAGATCTGTTGGTGTAAGTGTTGTGTCTTGGGGGTCAGTGAAGGGGGTGTACTGTGTTGTTGGGCAGTGTATGTAGTCAGTAAGCAGGGAGTCTGTGGAATCAGTAATTAGGGGAATCTGAGGTTGTTAATCATTGAATATATAGGTCAGTGGTGGAAAGTGGAAACAGCCAGTGACATGGTGACTCTGTGGGTTCAAAGCTAGAGGCCTGGGGATCAATGTTGAGGGTTTATGAGGTCACTGATGGGGAAAGCTGTGGGGTTAGTGATGGGGAGCCTTGAGGTTGTGGAATCAAGAATGAGGTATTAGGATGAGATTGAGTTGTTGGGAGTTACAGGAGCTCAGGAGCTATAGGACCTCAGAGAGGTTGATCACTGATGGATATAAGGTTTAATATTTGTGACTGTTTGGGGGTCAGGTCATTGAGTATAAGCATAGACAAAACTCAAGCCTTCAGGGAATATTCCCCCAAAGAATTTACTTTTACAGAAAAATTCCAGGGATGCATGTGGCCTTTTTGGAAGATATTTTTAAGAATGGCCAAGACAGAGGTGCCAGGGCACCCTAGGGCAAACAAATAATATTCTTTTATAATAATTGTTTTGCCTCCCAAGTCCCTCTGGGCTACTCTGCCTGTGAGGCATCTTAAATCCTGTCTACTTATAATGCCCCACCTGCTGGTCTTGCTCTTTTCTCTTTCATGACAGGGACCTACCCAAACAAATACATTTTTTTCTCAATTTTGACACAGATCAGTTGGCTCTCTTAAGTCTACATCCTAACCCAAACATCTACATTGTGATTCAGAGGGTAGTTGAGGTTATGCTATGTTTTAAGAGAATAGAGTTCTTTCTATCTTTCTACCTATTTACCTACCCACCCACTTGTCATCTGTTTTGTTCTGAAGCACACCTGTGGTTATTATAGGAACTGGGAATGTCTGATTCTATCCTCGATACTTAGAGATACTGGCAGAAGATATAAGATTCTTAGGTTAAAAACAAAAGGTATTATTACTCACAGCACAGCAGGGAGCACAACCATCCTGATTCCAAGTTTCCCTTGCTGCCCTCACCCCTAGTTCCAATTCAAGTGGTAGAGAAAGGCCCAGGTGAATGTTAGCATGTAGTGGGTTTGCATCACTCATGAGAAAGCCTGTGTAAAGGAAAACCCAATTTTTAAAAGTTGGCTGCTAGCAAACCTGTTCTACTATTTGAAAACATTATTTTTATTTCTATGTACAGCAAATAAGGCTGTCTACTGTTCCAGAGGGTGACACTGTCCCTATCTTCCAAGGTTCTGTTTTACACAAACATCTGAGGAAACACAGACCCAAACACCTCTGTCCATAAGGCATGCACATACCTCAGAAACCCATGTAGAATTATCTTCCAACAATATCCAACACATTTTATTTTTTCAAAATTTTATTTATTGATTTTTAAAGAGAGGAATGGAGGAGAGAGAGACAGAGAAACATGGATTTGTTGTTCCACTTATTTATGCATTCATTGGTTGATTCTTATGTGTGTCTTGACTGGGGATCAAACCCACATCCTTGGCATATTGGGATGACGCTCTAACCAATTAAGCTACCCGGCCAGGTCTCAATACATTTCTTGACTGTATCAGCTCCTGGGACAATTTTTCCATAAATATATCATTTGTTCAAACACTGATTAGTCTGACAGAGGACTGGGACCAAATCCTTTTAATTTACCTCAAGCAATAATTTGATTAAGAATACTATCAAGAGGATACTATATATCAGAATGAGGCTGACCTCCTTTATTCACCTCTTCTATGAACATGTAGTTTTTACATTCAGCTATTGAAGATACCCCAATACCCATTAGAGTCTAGAAAGACATGTAGCTTCTCCTTAAGATTCTGTGTTGATATTTTGAGAGGGATGAGTGAATAAATAACCAAACATTGTGAAAAACATAGAAAGGTTTTCAGGAACATGTATAAAGGACACATGGACAAAACCAAAGGAGGGTAGGATCAAGGGTGGGAAATGGGGATGGCTGGGGTGGGGGGGTGGGTAGTAGGAGGGGAATGGAGACAACTGTACTTGAATAACAATAAAAAAAGTGGGGGGAAAAAACCTAAACTAAACCAGAAGCAATGACTTGAAAGTTTATAGCAAGCTTATCTCCTGTAGTTCAGAAGTATTTATTTGCCAAGTAAGTGTTACTTTTCACAAATGTAAAGTTAAATCAGCAAGTTTCTTGGCATTCAAGACTCTGAAGGTAAAAGAGTCTGTGAATGTGGAATTAACTTTTCAGGTTTTGGAAAATGATACATTGAGTTTAGAAAAATTAATCATTTGATGAATGTTTAGCTGGTTCATTTAAACTCCATTCCCCATCATAACTCTTGATTTCACAATAAGGAACAGAAATAAAAATAGATATAAAAGTAGTATAAACAGATATAAAAATAGTATAAACAGATATAAAAGTAGTATGTTCAGAACAGAACTGAATGATACTGGAATAGGGGTTAATTACCCATACAACATTTATTTTTATCATTATTACTACCTTATTACTATTATTAATGTATGTTAAATAGTTTATAAAGTGAAAAAAGATTCTGTGTTGATATTTTGATAGGGGTGAGTGAATAAATAACCAAACATTGTGAAAAACATAGAATATATTTATTTCTGATAAGACTAGGGGATTTTTGTGTTCTTTATCCAC
The DNA here is from genome assembly GCF_004126475.2 of Phyllostomus discolor. Classification (NCBI taxonomy): domain Eukaryota; kingdom Metazoa; phylum Chordata; class Mammalia; order Chiroptera; family Phyllostomidae; genus Phyllostomus; species Phyllostomus discolor. Next base: position 23,048,332 of record NC_040914.2, read on the forward strand.
ACAAGGGAGAGCCTGGAGACAGTGGAGTCATGGCTCATGAGCAGAAGGGGGCTGACAGTTGGAGGACACAGAATTTAGGGCAGCAGTGTCCATCAAACACCAACTGGGATTATAAAAAAGAGCAATGCAGATGTGAAAGGTGGAAAAGAGAGTATGAAAAGACACAAAGGTACTCATGAGGACAAGGCTGCTCTGGGTGGCTCTGGACCCAGCAGAGGAGAATCTGGGGAGACATTATTCCTGTGAATGTGTTGGAACCTCTGCTTGTATCTGTACAGGATGAAGATCACAGTGCTACTAGCCCGGAGCATGAGCACAGTAAATGAAATTTCAGGGAATACTAATAATGCTGCAAATAGTGAAACTGAATGTCTTATGACCAGAAGCAGAACACACCAAATCCCATTCATTTCTGATGTTTTTTAATTTATTTTAAAATATTTTATTTATTTTTTTTTAGGGGGGGGGAGAGAGGGAGAGAAACATCAATGTGTGGTTGCCTCTCACGCACCTCCAACCGGGGACCCAGCCAGCATCCCAGGCCTGTGCCCTGACTGGGAATCAAACCAGTGACCCTTTGGTGCATAGGCCAGCACTGTACCCACTGAGCTGTACCAGCCAGGGTCTTTCTGATGTTTTTCTATTCCATTTCCCAGAAACATGTAATACATATATAAGAAAAATAAAATTCACCTTCATGTACATGATCCAGCAAAGGGAAATGGAAAAGTCAAAGTACTTGGGAACTTTTTACTTTCAGATCCTTCCAACAGGAGTTCATGGGGCTAATCATGAAGTTCTGGAAGAGTGCTTTGTTCTAGAAACAAGTTATGTGTAGGGGAGGACTGGGAGTTCTTTAATGAGAACTTGGTCATGAGTTTAATATAATCTGATTTGTCATTTCACCTACATGGGTATTGTGTGCTCATTAGAAATATTTCCTTAACAGAGGGAAAGAGGATTGGGGGAGGTGGAAGAGGTATAGGGGGAATAAACAGTGATGAAAGAAGACTGAACTTGGGGTGGTAAACACAATACAATATATGGATGATGTATTATAGAATTCTATACCTGAAATCTATATAATGTTATTCACCAATGTCACCCCAATACATTTTTTAAAATATTTTTAAAAATATTTTCTTAGGCCATAGAAATAATTTCACACCTCAAACATTTCATAATTTTTCTTTAATATTTTGATTAGTAACCCATTTAGAATTGACTTACTGCATAGTGTGTTGACTGAGGTGTCCTTTTTCAAATGTGAGCAACAAATTTCAGGTTTTTGGGGCCATTTCTCATTGGTTCCTCCAGGCTCACACCACTTCATGTTTAGTGCTGACTTTTCCATGAAATATACTGGTTATTCTCTCCATCTTCTCCTGCTTCTTACAGTCTGTGGCTGTCCCATAAGAGCAAACAACCAAAATTACTCTTTATTTTAGTTATTGGTTTTAGAGAGAGAAAGAGGAAGTGAGAGAAACATCAGTTCGTTGTTTCAGATATTTATGCATTTATTGGTTGATTCTCCTATGTGCCCTGACCAGGGATCAAACCCACAATCTTGGTGTATCCGGTGACACTCTGACCAACTGAGCTGTTTGGCCAGGGCCCAAAATTAGACTTGATGTGCACAGGCAACGAAGGAGACTTGGTGAGCAAGAGCAGCCTGAGCATAGTCTAGGTACCATATACCGACAGGAGGAAGACAGCGCTGTGGTTCTTTGAGTTGGTGTCTAGGTCGCCCTGTTGCTGGCCTTGGAGAGATGGAGCTGTCAAAGCTGAGATGTCCAGAGAGAGACACTGACTCCTCTCTACCACACATCTTTGAAAATGTCTGCCCCACAGGTGTCCCATATTCTCCCCATCCCAAAGACCCGAATGTCCAGAATCTGGGTCTCTAAAGGCTCCTCGCCATACCCGCAGCCATTATTCCCTCAGAGGTGCTACTGAGTCTGCGCAGTGTAGGAACTGGGTGGTTGCTAGGCGACTGCATGGGAAAGTCGCAGTTGGAAGGCTGTGGCGGTTGGAGCCAGGTTGTGAGTAGACTGGTAAGAGCGCAGACTTATGTGGGACTCAGTATTGAATATCAGTGTTGAGAGTCTGTGGGCATCAATGGTGTGGTGACTCTGTGAGTTCAAAACTAGAGGCCTGGAGATCAGTGCTGAGGGTTTGGTGGGGTCACTGATAGGGCTATGGGGTTAGTGTTGGGGAGGCTTGAGGTCAGTGACAGGATAGTCTGTGGGGTATTCATAATATGGAGGTTGTGGGAATCACAGATGAGGTATTAGGATGCAGGGATGGAGTCATTAGAGATTTAGGCGCTTGCAGAGATCATTGATAGGTGTGGGGGTATCAATATTTATGACTGTTCTTGGGGCAGGCCATTGAATGGAGTTCCTGAGCTACCGAGTTGGCCATGCAATGTGGTCATGAATAAGGGACCTAAGTATTGGTGTCTGACTGGTGAGCTGTTGGGAGGCCTGTGGAAATAGTGATCAGGGAAGGAATCCCTGGGGATCCTTGTTTAGTGTCTTCAGCCTGTAGGACTGGAAGGAACTTCATACTGCAGCACCTACCCTTCCTTGCCCAACCAACACCTTACCAGCTGTCACATCAAGCCACTCTTCAAACCTATTCCTCTGTCCAAGTTGTTCCTTCCCTTGACTATCTCTACAAAAGTTAAGTGTTTTGAAATGACCAGAGACTAAGGAAATCCAAACTGATATGTCTAAACATATTTGCTTGTCTATGCATAGAATGCCACTGGAAGGAGTCACCAAATTCCAGGAAAATTGTTTCCTAGGCTGAAGAACCACCAGCGAAGACAGACCATCCCATGGCCTTTAGTACCTTGTAAATATTGAACCATGTAATCTATTACTTACCTAAAAATATATTTTAAAGTAGTATGCTTATTCAAAATTTTGTCTGATTTTACATTAAGATTATACAAGGGGGGACCCCTGAAAAACTGGAATTTATTTTTAAAAATTGTGTATTCTTACATATTTAGACTTCAGTCACCTTCAAAGTACTCTCCATTTGATACAGTACACCTATCAAGACGTTTTATCCACTGAGGAAAACAGTTATTGAACTCATTATTTTGATGCCTTTTAGTGCTTCTGCCGTTTTTTGTTTCACCTCTTCCACACTGGTAACATGTTTCCCTTTGAGGTCTTTTTTTCATCCAGGGAAACAAAAAAAATATCCCTGGGGGTGAGATTGGGTTAATAGGGAGGGTGGGGCATGGGGGGCATGCTGTTTTTGGTCCAAAATTGCTGAACACTCAGCTTGGTGTGGGCAGGTGTGCTGGTAAATCACCCACCATGAAATGGGCAAACGCGTTGAAAGAGTCTTAAAAAAAATTCACTTAAGCTGAATTCAGCTTCTTACAACAATGTCAGCTGATACACTGATAGAGATGGCTAGAACAGTCACCTAGCAGGGAGAAACCTGTATTACAAGGGGCCTGCCCTCCAGAAGATAATTCTGGTTTTATTTGGGTCCCCCCTTGTATAGTACTTTAGGAAAATAAGGTGTATAAAACATTTAATTATTTTTTCATTACTTGCTTTTAATGTGCATGTAGACAGATGATATCCTTAATAACATCCTAATCATGTTTCCATCCTGTAATCAAATAAATAATCACAATTATTCTGATTGTGTTCCTGCTTCTTCACCTTAAGTTTTCACATTTAAATATTTAGTGTCATTTTATAAAGATGCAATAATTGCCTACTCTATTCTTACTCACAAAAGGGGCATTTAGGACAAATTATTTTATTTTTATTTTCTGATATATAGAGATGTTTTTGTTGCTGTATTTCTTGTTATTCCTAATTCTGAGGACTTTGTTGAACTTTTAATTGTGGTTCAATATATATGGTCTTTTTAAAAGGCACACATGAATATTTGCAAAGGATGTATCTTTTCAATATGTAGTATATTTTATTTAATGGATTGCTGAAGTCAGAACTTTTAGTTTTAATATTTAGACGATGTACTTAGTATTTGCTGGCTTTATCTGTCTCAAATTTACAGTGGTATTTTAATATCCTGTATGCCAGTGGTGTTTGTGTCCAATATTCTGTTTTTGTAATAGCATTTGTTTGATGAAATTTAGTTCCCTTCTATTTGCTATACGCAGTAGCCACATACAACTTCTGACTCATGTTACCCTATCAATCTTTACTTTATTCCACTTAATACATCTCATATCAAATTTTCATACCTGCTACTGTGACTGTTGCTCCCCCTGAATCAGTTATCTACATTTGATTGATCCTGCTTTTGTCTTTCTCATCGTTATCTTAGCTGAGTGCTTTCTAAGGATGCAGGTGTCTCAGAAAACCAGCCAGTCACCTCATTTTGTTTTCTTTTTGTTTGTTCCAGTCAGCTTTCTCTTTTTATGTGCTCATTACATTATCACATTTTATTGTTTCATTTGCTGCCTCAACCCTGTACTGTGGGTCTCTCACTCCTGTTTTACTCTTGCCATTTTTTATTCAGTTTGTTTCCTTATAGTTTAGTTTGCCTCATAGTTTCTGTTACATAGATTGTGTTTTTACTTTTACTTTATGCAGTGGTTTAGAAGGTACACCTTGTTTATATGTCTACTGGAAGTTCCATTTCAGTTTTTCATAAATATTCTTGAATTTTTGTTATTCTAATTAATAAAATGACTAACAAAGACAATGGTCCTGTTATTTATGTGGTCTTTCAACTTTCTATTCTAGCTTCCTCAGCTTTAAAATAGGAATAATTAAGGATGATAAAATATAATTATGTATATTGTTTGTTTAGTATATTAACTTATTTATCATTAAACTCCCACATTATTAGAATTGTTATTACTATAAGGCAATGTGATAGGTACATATTTGATATCTGTGAGTCCTGTATGTCTTTCTCCATTTTAACTTTTATGAAGGCTGGGTGTCAGAGAAGTAGGGATTCTTGTCTGAAGTACTTTAGGGAGCACATAGACTAACTGAAATGAAAATCCAGGCATTCTTTCCCCAAATCTTGTGTGCTTTCTAACATATACACGCTGTGTAAAACTCATCTCAACCAGCAAGTTAATCTACTCTCAAGTAGCCCCAGGATATTTTCATAGGGGAATATTGAGAGTATCTCAGATGTAATAATTGTGATTTTAGGTTTTCTCAGCATCTCCATGGGGTTCTTGTTATATACAGTGTGACTGAGCTTGCCAAGGTCCTCCTGCCTACTTTGTTGGGTTTTTATCCCAAGAGCAATGGTTGGAGTCTACAGACATGAAATTCTGGTTGAGTTCTCAGAAATTTGAATGTGATTAGTGTCCCACTTAAAGTGAATTTGCTCCTGAATCCACTGCTCCCAGCTTTCTAGGTACAGAACTTGTAAGTGAAGTGAGGAGGAGAATGTCACAGCACCAGGAATCCATCTTTACCCAAGACACTCTTAACTAGAGGCCACTTACTGGAGATTTGGGCTAATCAAGACTTGCCACTGGACAAAACAGATCCAAGAATTCCTTGACCTTATCAGGGGACAGGAAAAAAATGAACAAGTCTTAGATGAATGGTTGATACTTGCCTTATTTATTAATTTAAATATTCATTTGCTTTTTAGTTTATTGATTGACCTCTTGCTTCCCCAATGGATTTGTGGCGGTTTTAACAATTTGTATGATCAGGCAAAAAAGAAAAAATGAAAAACAATTAGAAGAAGAGGGGGAATACTAAGATTATATGATTTAGACCAGGGCTAAGTTGGAACAGAGACATGGTGGACATGGAAACAGAAAGAGTGTTTGAAGTTAGCATGTAGAGACACACATTACAAATCTTACACATTTGTACCAAAGTTGATCTACATGCTTATCCCTAATATTACACACGGCTGTAACAAAACAACTTATGAACACTTATGGTTTCTTAGGGGGAAAATGTTTTCTTCATAGGGAGAAAGCAGACTGGTTCTTCCAGCAAGAGAAATATTTCCTGATATTTCAGGTGTTTGCTAGTTATGTAGGTAATGTGGACAGTGTCTTCAATAGCAGCCCTCAAATAAGTTAATAGCAGGCTCTTTAAGAGTTACTCCTAGTAACTGCATCTTTAGATTAAATTCCTAGAAGTGGAATTGTCTGGTGAGGTGGTATGGGCATTTTAAATTTTGATGGCTATTTGATAGTGTAATAATTTCAATTCCAATAGTAGTATGTGAAGATATATTTTCCTACATCTCTGCCATTACTTACTACTCTTAATTTTTTTCTAATTTTATGGGTAAAAATAGTGCATTTTGGTTTCAATCTGCATCTGCTTGTTTATCATTGGATCAAGAATATTTTCCTGCATTGATTGTTATTTCTGTGACACACTTTGCTCCTCTGAACTGCTTTCCTGTTTCCTATGGGTCTGTCTTTTCAAAACTGTTTTTTAGGAGCCTTTAAAACAGTTTCCATTTCAAAGACATGAATTCTGAATATTCCTTTGTGTTCAGCAAATGAATATTTAAGAGAAAATGTATTATAATTTAGGATACTTAATTGTTTAATATTATTTAATTGATCCCAAATATTTACTGGGTAACATGTAGTGTTCTAGGATATGATGACTAGGACATGATAACTCAGCAGTTAGCAATATAAATTTGCTTTTATAAATTTTACATTCTTTCAAAAAAATTTTACATTGCCTTCAAAAAATAGGCAATAATTAACAAGCAGAAGAGGAGCCATTTTGGGTTCTGGTGTTTAAACACTGTTAGGCAATCCTGTGTAGTTCAGTGTTATCAGCTCAACAGTAGGTTTTGGTGATTGGAGAGTTTGTTGGTACCAATCGCTTTTGGGGCATGAGGACTGAGGTGAGTGGGAGGGGGCAGTCTGGGGAATGAGTGTTTGTATTTGAGGGGAGTTTCTGTGAGAGGACATTAATGGGAAGGTCTCTGAAGGGAGTGTTGTGTTTTACTCATTTAAAAAATACGAATCACCTCCATGTGTCAGCTGGAGCATGCTGCTCAGCTGTGTGGTGGTGCTGGAACCAGATGGGTGAAAGTGGTTAGTTTCCATGGCTTCTCAACCAATGGCAGAGCCTTGAACAGAGGCAGAGCCAAGGAAAGAGGTAGTTCAGGACTGCTTAGCTCATCTTTTTAAAATGTATTAAAATTTACTGAACTAACAGATGATTTCCCAGAATGCATGTCTCCTTATTTGCTTGGTATCTTTGAATAAGGACGTGGCCCAGGTGATTCTGGCTCACCCTTCTTCTGAGGGTGGAAATGACTGTAAACCATATAAAGGTGTTTGGTCCCCAACCTGAGCTGTTTCTGGGCCTTCACTTCTGACACCTCACCTTTGAATGAGAGCTTTGTCATAAAGCCTTTGCGAAGCCCCCAGTACAAGAGCAACCAAGCCACATTTTTTAACGTCCGCTTCTGGGAAGAAGCTACTGACTAGCAGCCATGTTATAAAATCCTAGTTCCTGGACAGATGCCTCTGGCTGTTGGCCACCTGTACTGAACCTGCGCTTCGGAGGCGGGTCACCATTTCCTCAGCAGTTGAGGGTGCTGTGAGAAGGGTGCAGGGGAGCAGCCTGGGGGTGGACCTGGGCTGGGACCTGGGCCGGAGCCAGGGCCCCAGCAACCGTGGATGCTGTGAGTGAGAAGCAGAAGTGTGCACTGTGCAGTGACAGCCTGTGGTGTGGCTTGAAGGGCGTCGAGGAGGACAGGTCAGTTTTGGGCTCCGGGCTGGTCCCGGTGAGGAGGCCTGAGGAATCCGTTTTTCGGGCTGTGGGCCTGAGAGGAAGCAGTGGCTCACAGGATTCATTTTTGAAGGGCCACAGGTGGTCATTGACTAGGAATCTGTCATGGATCCAAGATTGGAAATCCCTATGGATTCAAGTGTAGGGCCGTTGGAAATTTATGTGTTGGGTCTCAGTGAGCAATCTGTGGGGAAGCAAGAGTGACTATAAAGGGAGATTTTATTTTTTGGTGAGGGATGAGAAGTGTTCTGTTTGTCAAGTAAGAGAAGTGTATGTTGAAAAGTGAAATTTACTGTATGTAAATTAAACTTTAAAAGGTTTTTAAAACAAGAAATGAAGTGCTGATATATGCCACAGTATGGAGGAACCTTGAAAACGTTATGTTGAATAAAAGAAGCCAGTCACAACAGAGGACACATTGTATGATTCCAGTTATATGAAATGTCCAAAAAAGGTCAATCTGTGGAAACAGAGCAGGTTAATGGTTGCCTAGAGTTGGGGGCGATGGGGGAACTGGGTGGTAGCTAAAGGGTGGTAGCTTACATGCCATTTTTATGACATGAAAGTATTGAAAAGTCCTATTAATATGTGCACAGCTGTGACATACTACAAACCAGTGAGACCATTGTATACCTTAGGTGGATGAATTGTACATGTATTGTACCTTGATAATACTGTTGTGGAACTTTTACAAAAAAATAAGATGCTAGAGTGTCTAGTTTAATGTCATGCAAGGTAGACTTCAGAAAAAGAAAAGTGAGTTGGGAAATATCTCATCCTCCTCAAGTTTTGTAAGCTTTTGGTACAATAGGTCCGACTCTCAATATTTTACCTTGTGTAGATGTCATTCAGTGTCACTTCATTTCTTGTTTTAAAAACCTTTCAAAGTTAATTTACTGGTTCAATCAGGGATGCTCCTACAATATTATCTGAGCCTTCAGAGTTTAGTGTTCCTGCTTGGATCACCTACAGTTACCATGCGAATCCTTTTCTGACCACTGTGGACCAGGGCTAGTACTCAGGTTTCAAAGGATGATACCAGAGAAAAACCAGCCCAGTGCACACTTTACCTCACTTGGACATCATGGAGAAACATGGCCAGAGGCCAGTTAACAGTAACTGGGGAGCCATAATTTCTGAGCATGGGATCCCCACGTGATTTCTATGCACATTAAAGTTTGAGGAACAATGTTTAATAAAGCAGTTTTCAGCTCTGATTTGCTATTGTGATCACCTGGTTGGTTTTAAGAACTAGCATCACCGCATCCTTCCAGAGATTCTGTTCAGTTGATCTTTGGTAGGGCCTGTGATTCATGTTGGTTCAAACAGGTGGCCCAGGTAATGCTACTGTGAGCCCACAGTTAAGCATGTTGAGGTTCTGAGGTGATAGATATGAGTACTGAGTCTAGGCTCTACCCATGGGAGATAGTAAGGCCCAGATCTGCATGGGCTTTTTTAATATTTGTGTTTATCTGTAAAAATACTTTATTTTTTAGAGAGGGGGAAAGAGAGGGAGAGAAACATCCATGTGAGAGAGATACATCAATCAGTTGTCTCTTGCCTGAACCCCAACTGGGGACCTGTGCTTGCCTGCAACCCAGACATGTGCCCTGACCAGGAATCTAACTGGTGACCTGTAGGTTTGTGGGATGACACCCAAGCCAATGAGCCACACCAGTCAGGGCTAGTTGTGGTTATTTTTGTTTTGCTTTTACAGTCATGGGATAATTTTATACATGTTACTTGAAATTTGCTCATTTTAGTTCAGAATGTATCAAGTGATCTTTTCATACCAAAGAGCATATAGTGTGTATGATGCATAGACATCCATTCTCCTATGATGAGCGTTAAGGTTGTTTTCAATTTTCCACTATTATAAACACTAAACTGTACATCTATGTCCCAATATAAAGAAGGGCTTTAGTTTCAATACAATAGAGAGCAAAGTGGGATTGCTGATTATATATATATTTTAAAATTGAGCTAGAATACATGTGTCACAAAATTGACCTTATCAAGCACTTCTTGGGTGCAGTCCAGTGGGAATTTAGAACATTATGACATTGTGTAATTATCACCATTATCTAGGTCCACAACATTTTAATGACTCCAATAGACATCTCATGGCCATTAATGATTCACTCCCATTCCACCTTCCCCAGCCCTGAAAACTATTTATATACTTTCTGTCTTTATGAATTTGACTATTTTAGATCTTTCCTATAAATGGAGTCATAAAATATGTGGCCTTTTGTTTCTGGCTTCTTTCTTTTAGAATACTGTTTTCAAGATTCCCCCATGTTGTAATATGTATCAGTATTTCATTTTGTTCTATGACTGAGCAATACTCCATTGTATGTCTGTAGCACATTCTGTTTATCCATTCATCAGTTGATGGACATTGGGTTGTTTCCACCTTTTGGCTACTTTGAATACTGCTACTATGAACATTCTTGTACACTTATTGTTTGAACATCTATTTTCACTTCTTTTGAGTATATATCTAGGAGTGGAATTTCTGGGTCACAGGGTAATTCTATGTTTGACTTACAAAGTTATTGCCAAATTATTACAGTGGCTGCACCATTTTACATCACACCAGTAATGTAGGAAAGTCGCAATTCCTCCACATTCTCCCCAACACATGCTCTTTCAAATTTTTTATTATTATACTCATAGTAGTGGGTGCAAAGTAGTTTTCTCAGTGTCTTTTATTGTGTTAAAATACATAACAAAATTTAACATTTTAACCTTTTTAAGTGCATAGTTTTGTAGTATTAAGTACATCTACATTATTGTGCAACCATCATAACCATCTATTTCCAGAACTTTTTCATCATCACAAACTAAAACTTCATACCTATTGAGCAAGTCCCAATTTCCCCTCCTACAAGTCCCTGACAGCCACTATATTATATTCTGTTTCAATGAATTTGACTTCTCTTGATACTTCATTTAAGTGAAATCATACAAATTTGTGCTATTGTGTCTGGCTTATTTAAATTGGCATAATTTTGTTAACACTCATTGAGGTTGTGACATGTATCACAATTTCATTTTTATAGGACTGAATAATATTCCATTGCATGTGTATGCTATATTTTGTTTATTCATTCATTTATAGTAGATAGTTAGGTTAGTTTCATATTTTGACTATTGTGAATAATGCCCTGTGAGCATTGGTGGAAATACATGTTTGAATCACTGCTTTCATTTCTTTTGGGTGTATACCCAGAAGTGAAATTTCTGGATTATATGTTTAGTTTTTTGAGGAACCATCATATTTCCTCACCAGCTGCACCATTTTACATTCCCACCAGCAATATACAAGGGTTCCAATTTCTCTATGTTTTTACAAACACATCACTTTTTTTTTGTTTGTTTTATAGTAGTCATTCCAATGAATGTGAGATATGGTGGTTTTGATTTGCATTTCCCTAATGACCAAATACATTAAACATCTCATGCTTGCTGGATATCCGTATATTTTCTATAGATAAATGTCTGTTTAATCTTTTACCCACTTTTTGTTTGGGTTTTTGTTGTTGAGTTATAAGAGTTCTGTACATAACTCTGTTTACTAGATTCTTATTAGATATATGATTTGGAAATATTTTCTTCCATTCTTTGTGTTGTATTTTTACTTTGTTGCTAGTGTTTTTTGATGCCCAAAAGTTTTTTAATTTTGATGTAGTCCAGTTTATCTATTTTTTCTGTTGTTGCTTGTGCTTTTGTTGTCATGCCTAAGAAACTTTCATGAAATCCAGTGTTGTGAAGATGTACCTTGATATTTGCTTCTCAAAGTTTACATAATGTAGCTTTTCTATTTTACCCACTTTTTCCCATTAGCTCTTCATTGCCATCATTTTTTTCGTTCCCATGACACCCTGTACACATTATCCTCCCAGATCCCAATTACCTTAAATTCTTAACTTCCTTGCACATATTGCTCCTTTATAATCTTAAATCTGACATTGTACAAGGATACTTTAACCCCTACATAATATTCTTTTGCTTTTTATCCCTTTGGCTTTTCATTATACCCCACACCTTGACTCTTTACTACCATCTTACCACATTCCCCCCATTTTCTTGTGCATCTCATCACCCCACTCTATCATGCATCTATGCACTGTAACTTCCCAAACATTCCAGTGCTAAACAGTTGCTACTAATTATTTTATAAACAAATTTTCTATGGATAGGAGTGTTTGTGAAAATCAAGCTTCCAGCCAGGTCACATAAAGGAAAACCATGAGAATGGAGCTTTTCTTTAAGGTGCTGGATAAGTTAAATAGTGAAACTGCAGGCAGGGTGAGGGGGTTGGCTTTTGGGGAGTTCCAAAAACATTCTTGTCACTTCCAGTATGTGCTAGGTTGCTGATTTTCACTGTTACTGTTGTTGCAAGGTGGTTGCTTTTCAAGGCTGCCATGGAGCTGAAGAGACTGGGGTGGATGGGATTAGGGCACATTGCAATGCTCCAAGGCCCATTACGGGTGAATGTGTGGACTCAATCAGCTGCTTATTATGGAGAAATGATGGGTGTTTAACCAGGCCTCAAAACTTGGTCAAGAAAGCACAAGTAAAGTTGTATCACACTTTCCCCAGTGTTCAGTCTAGCAGATTCCAGCCTTACAGGGCCAACTCCATATCCCTTTTTTCAGCATCTCATTATTTTCCTTCCTTTCCTACCATATGAACACATCCTTTGAGATAACTATTTATTCTGCACATAACTCAGATAACAAGTGGTCAAGTTTTACCCTTTGGAGATGTTACCTTCCACCTACCATGAATTTGTGCTGCCTTCCTGTAATTTTCATGATCAAGATCTCCTGTGTTCTTATCTCAGCCATCCTCATAATATTAGATATTACCTTATTAAGTACAGACATAAAACTCAAGCCCTCCAATGGATATTTCCAAAAGAATCCACTTTCACAAAACAAACAAAACAAACAAACAAACAAACCCAAACCATCCAGTGATGCAAGTGTCTGTTTTTGAAGATATCATAAAAATGAGAGAGGTACCAGAGCACTTTAGGGCTGGCAAATTAATATCCTTTTATAATAATTGCTTTTCTCCCAAAGTCCCTTTGGGCTGCTCTACCTGTGGTCTCTTGGATCTTCCCCTCTGTCTATGCAATGCCCCACCTGTTGGTCCTACTCTCCTCTTTCTTGTGTCATGGACTTAGCCAAACAAATTACATTCTTCAACATTTTGGTACAGATCAACTGGCTTTCTCAGGTCTACAGCATAACTGGAACAACTAAATTTATCATGATTTAGAGATTAGGTAAGTGTTTGCTTTAGTATAATCCAACTTCTTAAGAGAATAGGCAGAGTTCTCTCTATTTTTCTACCTATTTATCTATGTTTTATCTATCTGTTTTGAATTACAGCTATGGTTATTTCAGGCACTGTGAATGTTGAAGTTCAGCCTTAATTCTTACAAATATTGGTAAAAGAAATCAAAGGGCTTTATTACTAAGGGCACAGCAGTCAGCATGAATATACTGATTGTAAGTTTTTCTTGTCACCCCCTATGCCAGTCAGAGTGGTGTAAAAAGGTCAGGTGAGTGTAACATGCAGTGGGATTGCATCACAAACATGGACAATTGGAGGGTGGATTGACTGTGGGAGTGGTGGGGACGGGGGAGGGGAGAGCAAGAGGGAAAAAGGTAGGACAACTAAAGAACAACTTTGAGAAAAAAAAAAAAAGAAGAAAACCCATGTTTTAAAAGGGGATTCCAGGAAACCTGCCCCACTCTTTGAAGACATTGTTTTTATTTCACTGTACTGTTCCAGTGAGTAATGCTGTTCCTATCTTCCAAGGTTTCTTTCTTTCTTTTTTTTTAATATATTTTATTGATTATGCTATTACATTTGTCCCATTTCCCCCCCTTCACTCCCCTCCACCCTGTATACCCTCTCACACCCATATCCCCCCTTTTGTCATGTCCATGTGTTATACTTATAAGTTCTTTAGCTTCTGCATTTCCCATACTATTCTTACCCTCCCCCTATCTATTTTCAACCTACAATCTATGCTACTTATTCTCTGTACCTTTTCCCCCTCTCTCCTCCTTCCACTCCCCTGTAGCTAACCCTTCGTGTGATCTCCATTTCTGTGGTTCTGTTCCTGTTCTAGTTGTTTGCTTAGTTTGTTTTTGTTTTAAGTGTGGTTGTTAATAATTGTGAGTTTGCTGTCCTTTTACTATACATGTTTTTTCTTTATCTTCTTTTCTTAGATAAGTCCCTTTAACATTTCATAAAATAAGGGCTTGGTGATGATGAACTCCTTTAACTTGACCTTATCTGAGAAACACTTTATCTGCCCTTCCATTCTAAATGAAAGCTTTGCTGGATAAAGTATTCTGGGATATAAGTCCTTGCCTTTCATGACTTGGAATACTTCTTTCCAGCCCCTTCTTGCCTGTAAAGTCTCTTTTGAGAAATCAACTGACAGTGTGATGGGAACACTTTTGTAGGTGACTGTCCCCTTATCTCTTGCTGCTTCTAGGATTCTCTCCTTCATTTTTACCTTGCTTAATGTAATTATGACGTGCCTTGATGTGTTTCTTCTTGGGTCCAACTTCTTCGGGGCTCTCTGAGCTTCCTGGATTTCTTGGAAGTCTATTTCCTTTGCCAGAATGGGGAAGTTCTCCTTTATTATTTGTTCAAATACGTGTTCAATCTGTTGCTTTTCCTCTTCCCCTTTTGGTACCCCTATAATTCAGGTGTTGGAACATTTAAAGATGTCCTGGAGGTTCCTAAGCTTCTCCTGGTTTTTTTGAATTCTTATTTCTTCATTCTTTCCTGTTTGGTTCTTTTTTTCCTTCCTTCTGGTCCACTCTATTGTTTTGAGTCCCAGTTTCCTTCCCAACACTATTGGTTCTCCGTGCATCTTCGTTGATCTCTTTTATGATAACCTGCATTTTTTCATGTAATTTGCACCCAAAATCAACCAATTCTGTGAGCTTCCTGATCACCAGTGTTTTGAACTGTGCATCTGATAGATTGGCTATCTCTTGGTCACTCAAAAGGATGAGCCCTGGGGCATTGATCTGTTTTTCTTTTTGAGACATCTCTCTCTCTCTCTCTCTCTCTCCCTCTCCCTCTCCCTCTCTCTCTCTCTCTCTCTCTCTCTCTCTCTCTCTCTCTCTGGTCTGGTTGCTCTTGTTACGGTGACGGGCAGAGCCTTAGGTGTTCACTAGGGCCGGGCACCCCAGTCGCTAGATTGTGATGTTGTATGTGGGGGTGGGGGCGGGGACGGGGGCTGGAGGGAACAATGGCAGTAGCTCCTTTCTCCTGAGACCACAGTTCCTTCCCTGGGATCCTGGGCTGTGCGCTCTGCCCCGGTCTGCAATCGCTGCCTCACTGGGTCTGCCAGCTGCTGCTCTCGTAGTCAGGGTCCACCTGCTGCGATCCTGTGCACCCCGGATGCCTCACATGCTCCTGGTTGCCTTAAGCACCCACTGCTCTCTGCTCTCCACACCGCGACCTGTGCTGCGACCTGTGCTGCAACCTGTGCCCGGCTGCTTGTCTCAGCCCCTCCTACCAGCCTTCAACTTCTTGGCTGTCTGACTTCCATTCAGATAAATTCTCTGTCAGTTCTGGGTGTTATTCTGCCTCTAAATTGTTGTTGTTCTAATCTTGGTTGTGCGTGGAGGTACGGTGCATCCACCTATACCTCCATCTTGCCGGAAGTCTCTATCGGTTTCTTTTTTTTTTACACAAACATGTGAGAAAGTGAAGTCTTATAGAAAAGATGTCTATCCCTCTGTCCATAAGGCATGCACATACATGAGAAACCCATGGAGAATTGTCTTCCAAAAACATCCAACACTAATTTCTTGACTATATCAGCTCCTAGTACAATTTACCCATGAATAGATCATTTGTTCAAACACTAATTAAACTGACAAAGGACTGGGAACACATCTGTTTAATTTATGTCAAACAATATTTGATTAAGACTGCTATCAAGAGGATATTGTATATCAGGATGAGGCTAACCTGCTTATTCACCTCATTTATGCACATGAGGTTCCTACTTTCAGCCATTGAAGATAATCCCGATACTCATTAGAGCCTACTTTAGAAACAGTATGGGCTTCTGCTTGTGTTGAGTTTCTGAGGGGGTTAGTGAATAAACAACTGAACATTATGAAAAAAACACAATAAAACATATTTTCTGATTACATTAGGAGATTTTGTATTCTTTACCCACACAGGCAGAGCCTGAAGACAGTGGAAGTCCACAACTCATGAGCAGAAAGGGTCTGACAGTTGGAGGACACACAGAAATTTAGGGCAGTAGTGTCCACAAAACACAAACCTGGGAGTATAGAAAGAGTAATAGAGATGTGAAAGATGTAAGAGAGGGGTCTGAACAGAACAAAGGTGCTCACACGGAAAAGATGCTCTGGGTGGCTCTGTGTCTCAGAAGGATCTGGGGGAATATTCCTGTGATGTGTCGGACCCTCGCTTGTGTCGTATAGGATGAAGACCATGGTTCTACTAGCCCAGAATATGAGCACAGAAATGAAACTTCAGGGAATATACTAATGCTGTAAACAGTGAACCTGTGATTGTCTCATGACCAGAAGCAGAACAATATCCAAAAATGGCATTCTTTATGTATTTTACTACTCCATTTGTTAGACACATACAATACATATGCAAGAAAATAAAATAACCTCTATGTACAAATTCCAGCAGATGGAAATGAAGAAACCAATGTACTTGGGAGCTTTTTACTTTAATATCCTGCCAACAGGAGTTCATGTGTACTGATCATGGTGGTCTGGAAGACACTCAAGAAGGAAGTGGTGCTAATGTACATGACCCTGCCCACTCTCTGAACATATAAAACAAGTTGGTATCCAGAATCACTGAGGAAATGTTAACTGAAGCTGCCATTGGCTAGATTCCCTTTTACTTAGGATGACCAAGGAGTTGGCTATACTCAAGTGCTTGGGAATTAAATTTGTGGATCTCAACTTGCATTCAATGTGGTAATGGAAGAGGTAAAGGTAAAGAAGAGAAGAATGGCCCCGAATTCCAAGTATTGTTTGTAACAGGAAGATTATTCTTATTGCCAAATCCTTGGAGGCTTTTCTGTCATTCCACACATTTTCCTTTAATTATGACAGCACTCATTGCTGTGAACAAAAAGACTCATTGGAAATTTTGGACATCAAGAGTAACTTTGGTTGGTTGCTTCTACGGGGTGACCAAAAGTAGGAGGGAGGAGATAAAAAGAATTACTAGTATATTTCATGGCAAAGCACAAAAGATGAGGTGGTTGAGCCTGAGAGAAGTAGTGAGAAGTGACAGTAAATGGAAACAATGCTTAATATAACATTTACAGAAAACTGAAATTTGTAGTTCACATTTGAAATAGAACACAACCTTAGTCACTGTCTACACCTTAAAAGGAACTATTTCTGAATGGGTTATCTAAATATTAAAGATAAATTTTGAAATTTTTGAAAAGCCAAAATATTTCTGTGGTCTTAGAATAAGAAAATATTTCATCATTTGCCCAAAATAGGTTAATCTATGGGTGAAATGACAAGATTATTTGAAGTTATGGACCTAGTTATCATAAAAGAAACCCATGCTCCTCCCTATATAGATACCAAAGAATGAAAAAAAAAAATAGTTTTTTTTAAAACTAAAAATGTATGTGCCATAATCTGAGAGGAGAGAGTGAAAGCTAAACTTGAGGGTGAATTTTAGAAGGCTTGGGGGAAGTGAACTTTATTTCCTTTGTTTTACAATGCCTAAAAATACTGGATTTGAAAAGCAACAATGAAATATGTTGAAAATTTGACCATATTAGATAAATTTTGGTAGATTTACTCACAAGAGGGAAAATGACTAATTAGTCACTTACTGTAAAGTGTTTCTGTTCAAGTGAGATCCTAGTCTTTAATAGTGGATCAACAGCTTTGTGTCATGGCAAGTCTATATGGTGATCAATTCAAGTAAATGCTGACTGTTACATGAATTATCTTTGGCCATTGGAAGTGTGAATTGAAAAAGTCTAAGTGGAATAATCCAAATAATTTCTCTGTATAAACAAATATACGATTTTAAAAAATAAGCACATACATAAAAAAATTTACCAAGGATGCCATCTGGACCGGGAGTTTTGTTTAGTGGGAAGTATTTAATTACTGATTTGATTTTGTTAGTAATTATTGGTCTGTTCAGATTTTGTTTTTTTCTTGACTCAGTTGTGGATTGTGCATTTCTAGGAAGTTATTCAGATTTTTCTGATTGTCCAATTTGTTGGCATATAATTGTTTGTATTGGGTTAGCCAAAAAGTCAACATGTTTTTTTCCCATAAAAGACACATTTTTTAAAAGATTTTATTTATTTATTTTTAGAAAGGGAAGGGAGGGAGATAGAGAAAGAGAGAGAGAGAGAGAGAGAGAGAGAGAGAAGGAAAGAAACATCAATGTGTGGTTGCTGGGGGTTATGGCCTGCAACCCAGGCATGTACCCTGGCTGGGAATCAAACCTGCAACACTTTGGTTCGCAGCCTGCACTCAATCCACTGAGCTATGCCAGCCAGGGCTAAAGATGCATTTTTAATTTTTACCCAATAACTTTATTGATTTGGATATTTTGAACATTTCAGCTATATCCTGTGTGGTATTAACATGATGTCCTCAATAATATCTCAATTTGATCACTGTCAACTTTAAATGGTCTACCTGAGTGTGGAGCATCGTCCAGCAAGAAATCTCTAGCATGGAAACTTAACAAACTACTTTGACATGTTCTATCAGTCAGAGCGCCTTTTCCATACACTACACAATTTTGCGTATGTGTGTTTTCCATTGTGTTTTTACCTTTGTTGAAATAATAAAGCATAATATGCTGAAAATTTTGCATATTTTCTTCCATTTTCAATATTAAAATTGCTACCCCAATTCACCAATTTTGGTGTTTTCTTTTTAAATGCACACTGATATGATAGCTATCACAGTACAATCTAATTTTCAAACAAAGTTCAAGACAGCTAAGTACTACTACTAGAGCCATCTTACAGAAAAAAAACCAAACAGACATTTTAGCCAACTCAATAGTATTTCTTATAATTCTTTGTATTTCTGTGGTGTCCATTGATTCTCTCTCTTGTTACTTATTTTATTTGGCTTCCTTTTTATTTCTTAATGAGTGTGGTTAAATGTTTATCCATGTTGATTATCTTTTCAAAGAAGTGACTCTTGGTTTCAGTGAACTTGTGTGTTTTTGTTTTAACTATTTTGTTTGCATCCACTCTGATCTTTATTATTTCCTTTCTATACCCACCTAAGACTATTTGTTCTTCCTTTTCTAATTCCTTTAGCTAAAAAGTTAGTTTATTTATCTGAGACTTTTCTTTTTACTTGTTCTCATAGCAATTTTTAAGGCTGTGTATATATTATGAACATTGTCCTTGTTGGTTGTTACCCAGTTGGAAGGATCACAAAGGATGGAAAGGGCCTCCTTTTGGAGCATGTAGTAGTTCTGGAAGATACAAGTTATTCTGTGTAAATGAATGAATCATGAATGAAGACTCGTAGTGACTGTACACATTGATTCTGTAAAAAGTTACATTGTAACTAATGTACTTGAACAAACTTAAATTGGCTATGTGTGTTTACAGGGTCACACGTGTGTCTGAATGGGTGAGAGGTATTATGTGTGAACTGTGAAGCAAATGTGACTATACAACTAAAATGGTTGATTACTGATTGTGTATGTGCATTAAGTATGTGATTGTGACTGTTGTTTGTGTCCTTGCCTATGCTGTAAGTGTAGGAAATTAGTTCCGGTGACTGTGCTATTCTGGAATGGCTTTCCATTACTCCCTTGGACTTGAAACTTTGAAGGTATTTGCATAGGGAATAGAGTTTATTCAGATTTGTTTGTAGGACACACCAAAAAATCACTTTCAACGTCTAATTTATGTTTCTTAAAAAGGTAAAGCAATCAAGGGCTCATAACTAACAATTCAGCATAAAATAAATGTAGAACACTGTTGTAACCCTTGGATACTCTAGGATTTCATAAGGAACATTGGCTTGTCTGGTAGTCACAAGAATGGCAGCATATGCCTGTCAAACCATTCCCATGCTGGTACTTCTACTTTTATAAGGGATTCTTGTAGAACTTTTCTCTTTCATCTCAATCTATAGTTTCTGTATCTATGTCCTATCCCACTAATAGAAGGCAATACTGGTCAATTATATTCTTCCCTCAAATTGCATATGAGGTAACATTGACTTGAGCCAATGAGTGCAATGATATGATGTAATATACCTTATGACAACCATGTTACCTGTTACGTGGCCTCTCTTTCTAAATCTAACATATTTTTGACTTGTTCTATTTTCTTTGCTCCATATGCCAGTGATGCTGCAGCTAATTTGTTTGAAGATTAGGAAAGAACTTACTTTGGGTAGAACTTCCCAATGAAGCAAATGTCTCATGAGATGTGCAGACTCACTCTGGTCCTTGAGAGGTCAGAAGTGAGCACTCCCTACTGTTTGTTCCCCATGGGAGATCCTGTCTGCTCCAGGGATCATGGAAAGAAAGGGCCTCTTACAAACACTCAGTAGTCTCCTAAGGGATTCTGGCTGGGAAACCTGGAATGTTTTTTGGCAATTCAACTGGGAAGAAAGTTTTGAGAAATATTCTCAGTTCCCAAGCATGTTGGTGCCAGTGCTGCTACCAGTGAAGTGATAATCGCCATTCACAGGGAGGTGAGGTCACCAAATCACAAGCCATATATCTCAGGGTCTGGCTGCCTCCTGTTACAATGTAACCGACAGTGCTGACTTTACAATGAGCCAGCGTCCAGGCAGCAGGGAGACATCAGTGGGTTTTCTCTTTATCAGCCTGAAAGGTAGAGACTGTAAGGGAAGGTGTTGTATTAGGAGTCCAGGTAAGTGAACATACTGGACAAAGGGACCTTTTGTGAATGAACCTGGTCCAGCACCAAAGCCAGAGGGTAGGAGGAGGAATTCCTGAGGCTTGAGCTAAGCTGGTGAAGAGACATGGGTCCTAGAGCTCCTCTAATCTCTGATGACTCCAGATGTGATGTAGTGTGGTCCTCACTCACAATCATGTTTTTTTATGATTCTTAATGTAGTTAAAGGCCAGAGTTTTGGAGTCAATCTCTGTTCAGCTGACTTTATAGGAATCATAGACCTAATTTTTAGGTTTCTAGAGGTGCATCAATAATATCTGCCTGCTTTTACGTCTACAGGAATCATTGGATCTGATGCAGAAAATGTGTCTGACAGCAGTTACTGAAGTAGAAATGTATTCTATGACTCTGGATATATTATTTGCTAAACATATTTAATATTTGTATATATTTTCACTATGGTGACTCTTTTCCCACTTAAAGAAATAGCATTTAAAAAATATAACTTAAAACTTTTAGACAGTATTTTCAGAGTCAAATATATAGTTTGATATTTCTGTTGCTCTTATATTTTATGATACCAATCTAACCAATCTGTGTATTTCATTACATAATATACAAGTTATTTGCCTTAACTCTACATTTTCCATGTTTTCTGGTATGTTCTTATCTTTATACAAATCTTGCCTTACTGCTAAGAATCTCGTTTATCTCAGTTATTAAAAATTAGTTATGTATATGATCTGAAATCAGTAATGATTTTATTTCTGCAATACACTGTTTATCAGATACCAGTGTTTCTTGTTGCATAGTTCCTGTAACTCATGTAATTGTATTTTCCCTATAATAAAGCATGACGCTTTCTGTTGTCCTCCTAATATTGCACCTTGCTTGCATTCATTATACCCAAGCTGTCAGGGGCAGGTCCCTACAGTTTTTCTGCAGTCAGTGTACCTATGTTCTACGAAGATCTCTAGAGCTTTATTCAAAGTTTATATTTGTGGATTAAGTATTCATAATGAAAATAGTGGACACTTGATGTTTCTAAAAATTTTAAATAAAATACCACCAATGGAAATCAAAATAAGAGGGTTCAAAAATAATTGGTTTCTTTGAAAAACACAGGTAACTAATATGTTATTATATTAAAAATTAAATGCACTGTCTTGTTGTGACATTTTTTAAAAAATGTGAATTGCATGAAATTGGTATGTGTGGGAGGCAGATGTGTTTCTTCTTTGTGAAGAGGATCTGGGCACGTCGGTCAGAAGGTTGGTCTGCAGGTGCACACTCCTGTCTCTAAAGGAGTTAGCAGCACAACCAGGATCAAATCCTCACTCTGCCCCTAACTAGAATGTGAACTCAGACAAAACCTTTAACCTCTCTGCAGATAGGGTCCTCACCTTCATAAGAAATGCAGTAGTGTCTGCCTCTTGAACTTGTGAGGGATAACAAAGTTAATTTATGTGTGGCCTTTGTAGCAGTGAGTAATCTTTTTTGTGTTCTTAAATGGTTACACATCCAACTATTCGATGCCTTTAAGAGAAAAAGGTTAACTCAGTATTCCATTTGGAACTGTTGATAGTGGAGAATGTTGGAGATCCCCTGACATGATACCTATGGCTTATACCTCCTATTCCCATGCAGGGTCCTCTTGTTCAGAAGACAAAGACCAATCACTGAGAACACACAGCATGGCCACCAAGGATTTTGTAGTAGGGATGACCTTTTTACTACAGACTGTAATTGGAGTCCTGGGGAATTTCTCTCTGCTTTATTATTATCTCTTCCTCTATTTCACTGGGTGCAGGCTGAGGCCTACAGATTTGATGGTCATAAACCTAATTGTGGCAAACTCCTTGGTTCTCTTTTCTACTGGAATCCACTATACAATGTCATCTTTTGGGCGGTATCATCATCTTCATGATTTTGGATGCAAATTTTTCCCCTATTTACGTGGAGTGGGAAGGGGTGTGTCCATTGGCACCACCTGCCTCCTGAGCATCTTCCAGGCCATCACCATCAGCCCCATGAACTCCAGGTGGGCAGATCTTAAAGTAAAAGCTCCCAAGTACATTGTTGTTTCAGTTTTCCTGTACTGGGTTCTGCAAATGCTGGTAAATGTTATTGCTCCTATATTTATGTCTAGCAATTTGAGCAACAAAAACATCACAGACAGAAAGTTGTTGGGATTCTGTTCCCATCTTCATCCAGATAAAACCAAAGACTCATTATTTGCAGTGTTGTTAACATCCCCTGATGTTGTATGTTTCATGCTTATGCTCTGGGCCAGCGGCTCCATGGTCTTCATCCTGCATAGACACAGGCAGAGAGTCCGACATGTTCATAGGACCCCTGTCTCCTCCCGATCCTCCCCTGTGTCCAGAGCTACCAAAACCATCCTTCTCCTGGTGAGCACCTTTGTCTTTTTTAACACACTTTCCTCCATTGTTCTTATTGTTATATCTATTTTGAACAATTCCAGCTTATTTCTCCCTGACATCTATGTATTAATCACTCTGTGTTTCCCAACTGTCAGTCCCTTCCTGCTCATGATCCGTGGCTCAAGTGTCTCCAGACTCAGCTTTGCCTGGATAAGGAATGTAAAATGTCCTAATCTTATGGGAAATACATAAATTATATGTATTTTAATAGTATGAAACTTAACTTGTAAATTAATTAAATTGTATGTATGTTAAATCTATTACACTAAATCATCCAGAAATGAACTAGCATAGAATTGTAAGAAAATTTATGTGACTGGGCATCAGGAGGTGGCAGGTCACCCCTGAAGCTGAAGCCATTGGTGCTGGAGGGAAATTCAGTCCATGAGGAAGCTTGTGGGAGTCAGTTATGGTCTTGTGCATGACACCCCTGGAGAAGCAGTCATTTATTAGAAATATGATGTTATAAATGGATGATCTTAGAAATAAATTCTGGTAGAAATGACCAGATTGAGCTGGGTGGGGCAAAGGAATGCATATTACTTTTTAGCTTATGTTTTAACCATATCAGTTGATTGTGACTTTTT
The DNA here is from genome assembly GCF_004126475.2 of Phyllostomus discolor. Classification (NCBI taxonomy): domain Eukaryota; kingdom Metazoa; phylum Chordata; class Mammalia; order Chiroptera; family Phyllostomidae; genus Phyllostomus; species Phyllostomus discolor. The sequence continues at coordinate 23,072,057 of NC_040914.2, forward strand.
AAAAAATGTGAATTGCACAGAATTGGTATCTGTGGGAGGCAGATGTGTTTCTTCTTTGTGAAGAGGATCTGGGCATGTTGGTCAGAAGGTTGGTCTGCAGGTGCACACTCCTGACTCTAAAGCAATGGCGTCCATGGTGGGGACTTCCATAAAATCTGGAGCAGTGCAATGAGAGGCATTTGAAAAGAAAATAAGAAATCTATATTATTCATGTGGGGTTTAGGGCTCCTTGAGTTTTAGAAAGCAAAATGGATATATCCTCAATTTCCTGAGAGATTTTTGTATAGCTTTTTCTGGATTTACAATTGGAACTTGATGCAAAGTATTGACAATTCAATAATTTGAGAAAGAAAGAAATTATTTTGACCTCATGGGCCAATTATAGTTGTCATTCATCAATCAATATACTGGAAGGTTGCACATTATAGAAATTTAAAATAATACCAGTAAAAATCTTAGTGTGTGCATTATCCTATGTGTATATTGTAATGCTAGTTGTTTAAGTGTTTAAAATCCATAGAAATATGTATTATATGTTCATTATCGCACTGTATCTCTTGAAAAAATGACTGAATATAGTAAAAATCTATTTGTTTATTTAACAATTTATTTATTTATTTATTTTAGATGGAGAGAAGAAGGGAGAGAGGGTGAGAGAGAGAGACAGAGAAACACTGATTTGTTGTTTCACTCATTTATGCATTATCGGTTGCTTCGGAATCAAACCAGTGACCTTCTGCCTTGTGGCACAATGCCCAACCAAGTGAGCCACACTGGTCACAGCTCTACCAAAATATTTTAGCTTACATTTAAAAAGTAGACACATTCTTGTTTTATTTAATATTCTTCAGCTTCACCTTTATAATATAATATAAAGACATTATAACATTTATCTATTCACCATATCTCATATATCAGATTGGTGATACATATTTAAAAAATTTAAAGGTACATGTGCAAGTCATACATTCAGAGCCAAATGAAAGTTAACAGAGTGATACATTCTTACACTCAGTACCTGAATCAGGAAATAGAATGTTATCAGACCATCAGAAGACTCCTGTGCTCTCTTCCTGTCACTACTGCTCAGGATAAGCACTGCTCCAACATCTCACAGCATAGTTCCCTGGAGTCTGTTTTGCACTTTATATAAAGGCAATCATAGAGCAATAACTTTTTAGTGTTCCACGGTTTTCATTCCTTACATTATTTGCTGTATTTATTGCTGCATGTTGGAATGAATTCTTGCATTGTTCTGTAGAGTTCTTTTGTGTGAATATAAAATACTTAATCATTCTCTGTTCATTGGCATATGGGAAGTTTTCAGATTGGGCTGTTAGGACAAGTCCTAGTATATGAATATAGAATAATTTTCAATGACACACATACACAATTCTGTTGGCGATGCGTGTGGCAGTGGAATAATCAGGTTTCATGTCTTGGAAGTAGTGCCAAAGAGATTTCAAAAATGTTTGGAGCAGTTGCCACTTCCACCAGCAGTGTAAGAAACTCTTTGTTTACCAACATATTGTACCACTTTTATTATTTTTCATTTTTATGTTGGACTTCTGGTTGATATGCAGTGGAAACAAGTAATAAGTTATGTACCTGCATTTCCTGATTATCATGAAATTTGAACATACTTTCCCATATTTATTACACAAAGGACAGCCACATTTTGAATATGTGTGTTAGTTTGCCTATTTTTCAATTGTGTTGTTTTTTTCTATCAAATTGTAACAGTTCTATACATCTGCTGGACATGTTTTTTTTTTTTGGCTCTCTCTTTAATGCTTTCTGTGTGTGTATGGGTATGTGTTGTGATAAGGAGGGTGTCTTAATTTTAGCATAATTTGATATATTCTTCCTAGGATTTTTTTCTATTGTAAAACCATGGATATATACTCCATAGTGGCATTTTGGAAACTAGCATACCTTTAAAATTCAGAATGATAACTAATCCAGAAGTGATTTATTGTATGTATGGATGGAGAATGTTATGTTTTTTTTTAAATGATCTAGCAAATTTACATTCACTAAAAAACTGGGATATAGTCTTTTCTTTTGTGCTCTCTCTCATTGCTCACTCACATTAACATCACCTCCTCCTTGTATTTGTGTTTCCTGTGATGTATCCTGGAAAATCTGTGTGCCTCCTGCCTGCTTAAGTCTTTAACAAACCCCAGCTCTACACAACCAATTTCAGTCTTGGTGTCAAAATCTTTAATGGATTATTTCAATCAGTTATTTCCAAATTTAAGGGTAAAGGTTTAGCCAATTAGGAAATAATTCTATATGAGCACCTGAAATTCTTTTCATCTCTTGTGTCAGCTTGAGTTCCGGACTATTTTGCAGGGAAATTTTGTATTGCAGCTTTGGAACATGGCACTGGTGTCTTACTTAGGACAAGACAGATTAATTTCCAGACTGATATAATAAAGATAATACCTTCCTTTGACTTGGGCAGGTGTACTTATACCTCTCATGAAATTGTTTTTATTATTTTTATTTTTTCACTGTTTTATTGTTTAAGTACAGTTGTCTCCATTCCCCAACCCCCCTCCCCCAGTACCCCCAACCCCAGCCATCTCTGCTTCCCACCCTCGATCCTACCCTGTCTTTGGTTTTGTCCATGTGTCCTTTATACATGTTCCTGAAAACCCTTCTCCCTTTTCCACCCATTATCCCCTTCCTCCTCTCCTCTGGTTACTGTCAGTTTGTTCTTAATTTCAATGAATGGATCAAAAAACTATGGTACATTTACATGATGGAATACTACACAACAGAAAGAAAGGGTGACATCCATGCTGCCACCCTTTGTGACAGCATGGATAGATCTGGACAACATTATGCTTAGTGAAATAAGCCAGGTGGTGAAAGACAGCTATCATATAATCTCACCTATAAGTGGAACCTAACCAACAAAACAAAAAAGCAAGCAAAATATAACCAGAGAAACTGGATTTTTTTAAAGCTTAATGTTCTCCAGCTGTGCCCAAAACCGGCTGTGGGTACTGCATCCACCTGGACCTCTTTGCATGGCCTTATGGGGTATAGGGGAGCATTAGGAAAAGATGCAAACAGAACACTCTGGCTTCCTGTTGTTCTATGAATAATAATGTCTTTGTCTCAGTTTTAGGAGTCTCGTATCTTGTCCAGAATCCTTAGAAATGGCAGCCTTGCTTGTTGGTTTGCATATGGGGTGAAACCTACACTCTTTTCATTTCTGAAAGTCTTGGCAGTGAGGACAGATGGGGACTGAGCCATCTGTAAACAGCCTGTATGCTTCCTCATTGTAGCAGAAGGAAGCTGACCTGGTGAGATAGCTGGGGCCTATTCAGTTGTCTTAGGCAACTGTGACCTAATCCCTCCCACTGAGTGGCTGATAAACCCCCATTTCGATCTCCCATTTCTGGAGGATGAAAGTATGAAGTGAGCGTACTGCATAGTCAGAGGAGGGCCCTTGTCTGGGTAGCAGACCTTGCCTTATATCTTCACAAAGGAGAGTGGGCCAGGAAGCTCTCTCAGGCATCTCCCAGGCATCCAGCAGTGATGGACCACCAGTCCCATCCAGGAGAACTGTACTCTCATAGCCTAAACACTTCCCAATGGCTTCACCTCCTATTTCCATGACTTTGGGGATCAGGTTTCAACATGTAAATTTTGTGGAACACACACAGATCATAGCAGGACTGCTTGGGAAAAGGTAACATTCTTTTGTTTCTACATCAGAATATAATAGGGATTACATGTGACATGCCTGTGCTTCCTCAGCCCCTTAGTGCCAGGATGGATTATCCCAGTCAGTGAGGTCAGGTTGAGAAGTGTTAGTGAGACAAACTGTCCTATCACCTGTCACCAGAGGGTGGGTGAGAGTTTAGATCAAGTGCCACCAGCCTCTGATATATAGAGAGTTTTTAGAATATGAGTGATATTCTCTTTGTTGTCAGGTTGGAGGCCTCAGTCTCCACAGCCCTGTCCAAGAGGCAATGACCTCTCTGTCAGTTGGGGAGGCTGATGTACCCTGACCATATTCAGGGTCCTGATTTCCAGGGACAGTTGACTGGTTCCCTGTGTGCAGATGTGCTGAACTCAGTCCTTCCAGCAGTGAGGGATTATCTGTTGTCGCTCTGGCTTCCCATCACCTACAGGAGGCCCAGCCCTTACTAGACTCCTAGAAGATAAGAGACAGCACATGTCTCTGTGACTTAGAGGGTTGTCATTTATTTATTTAGATTGTATTTATTTATTTATTTATTTATGTATTTATGTATTTATTTAGAGAGAAGGGAAAGGAGGGAGAAACATGTGTGAGAGAAACATAGATTAGTTGCCTCTCACACATCCCCAACCTGGGACCTGGCCTGCAACCCAGGCATGTGCCCTGACTGGGAATTGAGTGACCTTTCAGTTGGCAGGCCAGCACTCAGTCCACTGAGCCACACCAGGTAGGGCAGTGTTGTCATTTAGCATGACCTTTAGAAACATAGTGACTCTTGCTTGATCTTTCTATTTTTGAAGAGAATTCAGTTAGACTCCATTACCAACAAGGTAGGAGGGACCCAGAAAATCCTGATTCTTCTGGAAAATGGATATTAGAGAATGAAGCTAGACTGGCCCCAGTGACATCTCAGCTTTACATGAACAAGTGTTACCTGTCCCCTTGGAGGAAACTGTTAAGTTCTATGCTGTAGCCAACACCACTCTCACTAAGTGGCTTAGTCCTCTGAGGTTCCTCTAAATGCAGGACCCTGGTTCATAGTTGTCTCAGGTGGTAACCAGAATCTAAGACTCTGCTCACTCCATGCCAGTAACAACCTATACTCCTCCCACCGCCCTCACACACCAGTTGACAAGAAATTGAAGTTCTTACTATTGCCAAATGTTCACTGGGGGAAAAAATCATTTCCAGTTAAGAATCATTATCTTAGGCAAAACATTTTGAAAGCAGAGTAATAAAAATTTTTGAAATAAAACAAACTGATAATTTTCTAATTTAAATATTTACCTTCCTTAATCTTATAACAATATGAATCAGTGACAGTGTTATATAGGGAATAAAACTTTGTGTAACATTTGAAAGAGATCAAACGTTCTCAAACATACCAGAAAAGGTAAACACATTTTTTATAGCTTTTTAAAAAAGATTTTATTTATATTTTTTAGAGAAGAAAGGGAGGAAGAAAGAGAGAGAGAGAGAAACATCAATGTGCGGCTGCTGGGGGCCATGGCCTGCAACCCAGGCATGTGCCCTGACTGGGAATTGAACCTGCGACACTTTGGTTTGCAGCCCGCACTCAATCCACTGAGCTATGCCAACCAGGGGTAAACACATTTTTAAACTTCATCTGAACCTACAAATTTTACAGAACTGAGAAACTATAAAGTAAAATTCAGCCTTCATCCCATAACTAAGTGAAAAACTTGCTTAGCTATTTGAAGTATATAAATGCTGTTCACACATCATATTCTATACCTGACTCACCTACAATGAATAAATTGCATTGAAACAGAAATATCTGATGGTCTCTAGATGCCTGGTGATGATCAGCTATATGGATTAACATGTCATAAATGCCTTCATGTGTCATCAACTGTGTACCTAGGGTCATGTTGTCAGATGTTTCAGTCTGTTCACAAGTTATTCAAACATCTTCTAACATTTTCCATTTAAAATATTTTCACTTGTTCATTCTCAAACAAATTTGTGAAAACCCCTTGCGCACACCGGAATACCCCTGATGACAAAATGGGAGAAAATGCTGGGCACTGGGCAGTGGTACTTCTACAACCTCTGACACTAAGGGCCACTGTCTCCTGCATGTGAAGAGACAAAATGCACCAGCTCCCCTGCCTCCTGGGCAGAGACAGCAGGTTCCAGCATCTGCACACAGGTGATTGGGGGGCATCTCATCCAGCAGTGGTGGGCCCAGACTAGGGGCCTGTTGTGGGAAGATGAGTTCTGGAAGTCATGTGCTCTGTCCCAGGCCACATGTCCTGCTCCCTGCTTAAACTGGGACCAGCACTCAGGCTCCTTGTGCGGCTCTACCCCTCACAGATTCAGGCTTTATATTGTAAATATTTTCTTTGTGTTTGTTTGCAGGATTAAAAGGATTACAAATATGACAATTGTTTTCCAACAACATTCAACATTCTTTTCTTGACTGTATCAGTCCCTGGCACAATTTTCTTAGAAACACATCACATGTTCCAACACTGATGAATCTGATGAATGACTGGGACTGAATCCATTTAATTTATTTTAGGCAATATTTGATTAACAGTAGTCTTAAGAGAATACCATATATCAAGATGAGGCTAACCTGCTTTATTCGCCTCATTTATGCCCATTTGGTTTCTACTTTTAGCCATTGAAGAAACCCAAGTACCCATTAGGATCTTCCTTAGGAAAATATGTGGCTTCTCCTTAAGATTGTGTTGAGTTTCTGAGGAGGATAAGTGAATAAACAACTGAACATTGTGAAAAAACATACAATAAACATTTTTCTGATACCATTAAGGGATTTTGTATTCTTTATCCACACAAAGTAGAGCCTAGAGACAGTGGAGTCTCGGCTCATGATCAGAAAGGGACTGACAGTTGGAAAACACACAAAAAGTAGGGCAGCAGTGTTCACCAACCACCAAGTGGGATTATAGAAAAGAGCAATAAGGAGAGGGTCTGAAAAGACACAAAGGTGCTCACCAGGACAAGAGTGCTCTGGGTGGCTCTGGTCTCAGGGGTGCATCTGGAGGAGACATTATTCCTGTGAATGTGTCAGCTCCTCTGCTTGTGTCTGTATAGGATGAAGACCATAGTTCTACTAGCCCAGCACATAAGCACAGAAAATGAAACTTCAGGGAATACTAATAATGCTGCAAACAGTGAACCCGTGATTGTTTCATAACCAGAAACAGAACAATATCCAAAATCCCATTTCTTTGTAATGTTTGTGCTATTCCATTTCCCAGACACATACAACACATATGTAAGAAAAATAAAATTTACCATCATATGCATGATCCAACAGATGGAAATGAAGAAGCCAGTGCACTTGGCAGCCTTTACTTTAAGACCCTGCCAACAAGAGCTCATGGGACTGATCATGATGGTCTGGAAGACACTCAAGAGGGAAATGGTGCTAATGGACATGCCCCTACCCACTCTCTGAACAGACAAAAGAAGTTTGCATCCAAAAATCATTGAAGACATGTTTCACCCCCAAAACTGCCATTGTATGCGGGACTGCTTTTGATAGGATGACCAAGGAATTGGCTACACACAGGTGCTTGAGAATAGAAGTTATGGCCCTCAACCTGCATTCAGTTTGATAATGGAGGAGATAATGGCAAAGAGAAATTGCTCAGGATTCCAAATAGAGTCAGTGATGGGAAGATTATTCCTACTGTCAAATCCTTGGAGGCTATTTTCTCATTTAACATGTTTTTCTTTAAATTATGACTATCATTTCTGTGAACAAAAAGACTCATTGGAAATTTTGGACATCAAAGGCAGCTTAGATATTTGCTCCTGTGGGATGACCAAAAACTTGAAGAGGCAGGAGGAGATAAAGGGAATCACCAGTATATTTCATGGAAAAGTCAGCACTAAGGATGAGGTGGTGTGAGCCTGAGGGAAACAATGACAAGTGATAGCAAATGGAAACAATGCTCAATACAACATTTACAGAAAACTGAAATTTGTTGCTCACATTTGAAACAGAGCACAACCTCAGTCACTGTCTACACTATAGAATAAATCAATTCTCAATCGGTTACTGATCTACATATTAAAGATACATTTTGAAATTTTTGAAGAACAAATATTTCTGTGGTCTCTTAAAAAGAAAATATTTCATCATCGATCCAAAATACATTAACTATGAAGGTGAAATGAAAAATTAGATGATATTGAAGTTATTTGTGCAGTTCTCATAAAAGAAACCCACCCTCACCGCCCCCCATCTCTCTTACACACAACTTGTTTCCAGCACAAAGAATTGTTATAGACTACCCAAAAGAATGAAAAAGTGGACAAAATATTGTGACAGAAACTTCAAAAGAGGTTATTCAATGAATTATAGTTATGGAAAAATGTTTGGTATGCTGAATAATGAGAAAAAGTCAAAATTCCTACCTGTTCCCATCATATAGCAATCAGAAAGCAAAAAAAGGAGAATGACAGGAAATATCAAGTTTTGGCAAAAATGCAGATAAAGCAGGAATCTCCTGCACTGCTGTTGGATGTTAAAATTCGTACAAACATTTTGGTAAAATCTTTAATTTTTTTAAAAATTGATTTTGCTATTAACAGTTGTTTGAGTTTTCTCCCCTTTGTCCCCCTCCACCCAGCATACTCTATTCCCCCAGACCACCCCCACACCATTGTTCATGTCCATGGGTCATGTGTATACATTCTTTGGTTACTCCATTTCCTATACTGTGCTTTACATCCCCATGGCTATTCTCTAACTACCTATTTGTACTTCTTAATCTCTGGGAACATCTTTGATAGTAACTACTTATGGTGAACAGATATAAACCTACATCCAAAATTTTTGTTCATAAGAATATACCCAGCAGAAATTTGTGCATGTGTCACCAAAAGACAAGATCCAGCATTTACATACAAGCACTACTTATAATAGCTTCACACCAAAAACCCATGCCCATGTCCATTAATAGCAGTATAATTCAATTAATTGTTTGATATTTACACACTGGAATCCTATATAACACTCTGCATTAGGGATCTCCAGAGAAACAGAACCAATGGGTTTATATATGTTGTGTATATAGATCGATAGCTAGCTAGATAGATATTTTAAGTAAGGCTCACATGACTATGGAGGCTGAGAAGTCCCAATATTTGCAGTCAGAGAGCTGGAGACCCAGGAAACCAACAGTGTTTGTTCCAGTATGATTCCAAAGGCCAGAAAACTGGGAGTTTATAGTGTAAATTCCAACTTGTGGATGAGAGAAGACTTATGTCTCAGCGTAGTCAGGTAGGAGAAGATTCCTTTTAACTTTTTTGTTCTATTTAGGTCTTCCATAGATTGAAGGAGAATCACCCACATTAGGGAGGACCATCTACTTTACTCAGTTAACTCAAATGAACTCAGATGTTACTTTCATCTGAAAACACCTACACAGACACGTGAGAATATCCCTCATGTTGACTAAATGTCTGGTACCCTGTGGCCCAGTCAAGTTGACACATAAAATTATCCATTGTATAGTGCTAATAAATACCAATAATAATATGCAACAATACAGATACATTAATACAAATCATGAAATTTTAACAACTTAAATTTGAAGGAGGCCATGTTGTATGATTCCAGTTATATAAAGTATGAAACAGGCAAAGTGACCTGATCTCTTAAATGTAGGAATAGATGCAATCCTATGTCCCAACAATTTCACTCCTGCAATTATACCCACCAGAACTATACCCTTTGGATAGTGACTAAGAAGAGGTTATATTTGGCAATCATATACACAGAAAAAAAAATGATAAATACCACAATGTATGGGACCCAGTAGAGGAAAATGGGAAAGCCAATGAACTTGGAGATTTATTTTGATTTCCTTGCACCCAGAGTTCTTGGGGACTCATCAGAATGGCTGGAGATACTCAAGAGGTGGGTGGTGCCAGTGGACACACTCTGCCAACATGGTGAGGAGAGAAAGCAAACTTATATTCAGAGAAGAAAGGCTTCAACCTAAAATCTGTCTTTGTCTTGGGGATACCATTAAAGAGAATGATTGGGAAGTGACTGTAAGTAGGTGCTTGAGAATGAAATTGTTGACTATTCATCTGAACCCAGTGCAGTAAAAAAAAAGAGATAGTGGTGAAGGAGAGTGAACATGCCAGGATCCCAACTATGCTTTCTGGCAAGTCAACCAGCCCCACTGTCAACCCACTGAGGCCACCCTGCCAGTTCCTGGTGATGGGCATACAAGTTGAGGACCAGAGGAGCCTGAGTGAGAACATGGGTGGGCTACATGTAACAGACCAGCTGAAATGTAATGTTTTCACCAAGGGTAAAAAAATACTTAAGTGGTCTCTTATTTTTTAAAATGATTTGGATATAGAGGCTTCCCTAGAATATAATCTTTAAGTGGCACTTCCAATATATGAATCACTGCTATGACGCTGCATGTTGAGAACCTTTTAGATTGTCATAATGGAACGAGGTAGGCACTGGCCTTATTTTCATTGTGAAGACAAGGAGAACCTAGATTCAGAGAGGTTAAGTGATCTTTCTGAATTCACATGCAGGTTGGTGCAGAGTGGGGCCTTGAACCTGGCTAGGCTGTGTGCAGAGATCATGCTCTGACCAGCAGAGGCAAATGAAGTCATTGTGCTGCACAAAGAAACCACATCAGCTGTGTTTTTACATCTATCTTTACTTTTGTTTTTATAACTTAACATTTTAAATTACATTTTTGGTAGTTTATTTTATGAATTGGTTGTGACGTTTCCATTTTTTATTTTAATATTGTGTAAGTCAATGTCAAATGTTGAATCAGTTTTAGAGATCCTAATAAAAATGTAGATGCTCTAATACAGTATATTCAGAAGTAAACCGGCCCCATGAACAAGTTGGATTTAATCAGTGTGAGGTTAGCTCAGTATCACTTTGGCTGTAAGAAAACTCATTTTGTTCTGGTTGTAATGCTGGAGCAAAATACAGTGGCATGGACCAAAAAAAAAGTTATTGAACAACATTACTTTTCTCCTAAGTTATGATACAGAGACACTAATATAGAATAAAACACTAGCATAGAAACTAAGTATTATTAATTTCACATAACATCAGTTTTTAGATGCACGAGTAAAGTGTAACAACTATAAAGCAAAGGTTGTGCAATGTATTAAAGTACAAGAGACATAGAATGGAGCCTGGAAAACATGGAATCTTACGCACTGAATACATTGAATCCTAGTGAAACGATCAGGGACCTGGGAACTGATGTTAGAATGTTATTAATCAGAAAATAGCACAACATACATTTGGTCTTCATATTGTCCAAAGCCCATAATTAGAGTTTCCTTTTTTGAGATGCTGAGTCCCCTAATTTCAAGAGGGAAAGCAGTCTCACCAAAATCATGAGAGCACAGGTGTTTTCAGTGGAAACACAAAAGATGGTCTCGCTGCATCATAAACCCAAAATTAGATGAAAAACCATTTCTTAAAAATCTTTACTGATTATGCTATTACAGTTGTTGAAAAAACCACTTTTATTTCACACACAAATTCAGATACCTGGTTCTGCACAAAGTGAGGTTATGCTGATAGTTTTATCCTGCTCTTTATTATAAGCATGAAGATATTATAAGCATACCTCTATTAATACAGAGAATGTAATTTAGGACTCAGGTGAGGTAATGTGAACAGCAGACCAGTTTCATAACTACAGCCTTTAAAAATCTAACAAAACAGAATTCACTATCACTGATACTATTTATCAATAATTGTGCTCAGTGAAGATTATATGAAATTGCTCTGGGAGCCATCAGGGATTGGTGTAGGGTCAAGATTCTCATCTCTCTTTACAAGGTCAGCTCACACTTAAGGAGTTATTCCTCGACTCCTCCCAATGGATTTGTTTTCTACTCCACAATCCTTTTGGAGACATGCATCCTTACTAGATGTCCTTTCTTACAGACTCTGCCTCTCAGATGGAAATAGAAAATACCCAACTCTCTCCTGCTGTCAGGACCCTGGGCTCAGTGTGAAGGTCGTGGCAGCCAGACCTGGTTATGGATTGTGATTCTGTGACCTCACCTCCCCTCAGACCTGCAGTTATCACTTCACCTGCCATGGCAATGACAGTGCAGTCTGGGGAGCTAAGAACTTGGCTGAAAAACTTTTTCCCCAGTTGCTAATTACCAAGAATAATTACAAGTTCCTTGTGTGTATCTTCAAATAGGACTATTGGACTTTGGGAGAGACACATTTTTTTTCATGGTCCCTACACGGGCAGACACGGTCTCACATGAAAAAAGCAAAAAATACTGAGGTCTGATGCAGGAGGGACTTGCATGGGAACCATAATCTGTTCCACTGGATTCCCTGTTTCGTTGAGGTGTTCTGCCTCAAATAAACAATCATTTTAAAAACTTAATTAAAGTGTTTTAATTTTCAGTTACAGTTGATATTTAGTATTGATTCATTTCAGGTGTACAGGCATAGTGGTTTGACATTTACATACCATACAAATGATCGATGTGATAAGTCTAGTGTCCACCTGACACCATGTATAATTATTATAATATTATTGACTGTATTCCCTAACTTTACTTACACTCCCACCCAAATTTATTCTTAATCTTAAAACCCTAAGCTGAAACACTGCTTCAATATTTCAAGATATATAGTATCAGATAAAACTAATGAAAAAGGATTTCTTTTTTAATAAAAATATTTATTTATTTTTAGAGAGAGGGTAAAGGAGGAGAAAGAGGAGAGAAAACACATTTATATGAGAGAGAAGCATTGACTGGTTGCTTCTTGTACAATGCCCCTTCAGGGACCGAATGGCAACCAGGTATGGCCCTGTTCAGGAATCGAATCTGCAAACTTTCACTTTGTGGGTTGATGCCCAACCAACTGAGCACACTGGTCAGGAAGGAAAAGGATTTCTTTTTTTTTTTTTTAAGATTTTATTTATTTATTTTAGAGATGGAAGGGAGGGAGAGAGAGAGAGAGAGAGAGAGAGAGAGGGAGAGGAGAGGGAGGAGAGAGAGGAGAGAGAAACATCAATGTGGCGGTTGCTGGGGGGTTCTGGCCTGCAACCCAGGAATGTAACCCTGCTGGGAATCGAAACCTGGGACCACTGGTTCCCAGCCCGCGCTCAATCACTGAGCTCGCCAGCCAGGTATTTTAAATTTTTGAGGAGCCTCTATACTGTTTTCCACAACAGCACCACCAATTTCAGTCCCCCGTTCTCCACCATTTCTCGCCAACCACTTTTTTGTTGATTTATTGCGTAATAACCATTCTGGCAGGTGATTTAAGTAATTATTGTGGTTTTAATTGCATTTCTCTGATGATTTAGTGATGTTGAGGCATTTTTTTTCACATGTCTGTTGCTATCTGTTCGTCCTTTTTGGAGAAGTGTCTATTCAGGGTCCTCTGCCTCTATTTTAAATTGGATTGTTTTTCTTTTTTGGTGTGAGCTGTGTAAGTTCTTTATAAATTTTGGATATTAACATTTATTGCATGTATCAGTGGTGATTATTTTCCTCAATTTGGTAGCTTGTTTTTTTTATTTTTCTTGTTGATTTCCTTTCCTGTCCAACCCTTAGTTTGATATAGTCTTGCTTATTTTATTTTTTATTTCTCTTGCCGAGTAGATATATAAAAAAATTATTACTAAGAGCAATATAAATTTTTTTTAGGAATTTTATGGTTTTAGGTGTTATATTTATACTTAAATTTATTTTTACTTTATTCTTGTAAGAAAGTAGTCATTTATTTGTTTTGCAGCTATGTGTTCACTTTTTCTAAGACCATTTATTGAATAGACTGTTTTTACCCCATTGTATATAATTGCCTTTATTGTCATAGGTTTGTTGACCATATATCTTTGTGTTTATTTGTGGACTCTCTTCTGTTCTGTTGATTTCTGTGTCTGTTTTTATGCCAGTGCTGTTCTGATTACTGTAGCCTTTTAGTATGGTTTGCTATCAGGTGGCATGGTACTTCTGTGTTCTTTGTTCTAAAGATTGCTGTGGAATTCTTTTTGTGGCTCAATATTATTTGTTTTAGTTCTGCAAAAAATGCCTTTGATATTTTGATAGAAATTGCATTAAATCTATAGGTTACTTTGGGAAGTATATATACACTTTAGTATTAATTATTTCTTTTTTAAGATTTTTTAAATTAATTTTTAGAGAGGGAAGGGAGGGAGAAAGAGAGAGAGAGAGAGAGAGAGAGAAATGTCAATGTGCGGTTGCTGGGAACCATGGCCTGCAACCCAGTTATGTAGCCTGACTGGGAATCGAACCTGCGACACTATGGTTCGCAGCCCGCACTCAATCCACTGAGGTATGCCAGCCAGGGCAGTATTAATTATTTCTATCCATGAGCACAGTATGTTCTTCCATCTATCTGTATCTACTTCAGTGTGTTACATTTTCTGAGTACAGGTCTTTCACCTCCTTGGTAAATTTATTCTTAGGTATTTTTTTGATGCAATTTTAATTATGATTTTTAAATTTATATATTTAAAAATTTATATTTATATATTTTTAAAAATAGTAAAATATAGAAAATTGTACTGCAACAACAATTAAAATAAAATTAAAAATATATTTTATTTATTTTTAGAGAGAGGGAAAGGGGGGCCAGGAAGAGAGGGAGAGAAACACTGATGTAGGAGGGAAATACCTGTCAGTTGCTTCTTGCATGTCCCCAACTGGAGACCTGGCCCAGAACCCAGGCATGTACTCTGACCAGGAATCAAACCAGTGACCTTTTGGTTTGTGGGACAATGCCCAACCCACTGATCCATAGCAGTCTGAGCTAGACCTAGTAATTTTTGATGGAGTCTTTAGGGTTATTCATGTATGATACTATGTCATCTGTGAATAAAGACAGTTTTACTTCTCCCTTTCCAATTTGAATGCCTTTTATTATTATTCTTTTCTAAGTGCTGTGGCTAGTTCTTCCAGTATAATGTTGAATAAAACTGGTGACAACAGACATTCCTGTCCTGTTCCTGATCTTAAGGGAAACACTTGTAGTTTTTGTCCATTGAGTATAATGTTGACTATGGGTTTGTCATACATGGCCTTTCTTATGGTTTGAGGTTGTGATCCCTATATTCACAGTTTTGCTGAAAGTTTTTATCATAATGCATGCTAAATTTTATCAAATGCTTTTCTGCATCTATTGATATAATCACATGATTTTTTATCCCTTCCATTTTATTTATGTGATAATGTCATGTTTATTGATAGCAAATGTACCAACCTTACATCCTTGGAATAAATCCCACTTGATCAAGGTGTATGAATTTTTTATGGTTTGCTAATATGTTTTGAGGATTTAAGCATTGGATTCATCAGGGATATTGGCCATATTTTCTTCTTTGTAGTGTCTTTATCTGGATTTGGATTAGAATAAGGATAGGCTTGTTTAAAAGAAACATGGAAGTCATTCCTTCTCTGACTTTTCTGGAATAGTTTGAGAAGGATAAGTATGATTCTTGAATGTTTGGTAAAATTCACCTGTGAAGCCATCAATCTTGAACTTTTGTTTGCTGGGAGTTTTTTTGATTACTGCTCAATTACATTTGTTGTACTCTGTCTATTCAGGTTTTCTGAGTCTTTCTGATTCAGTTTTGGAAAATTGTATGTTCCTAGGAATTTATCTGTTTCTCCCAGATTGTCCAGTTTGTTGGCATATAGTTGTTCATAGTATCTTCTTTCCTTGTTTCTGCAGGGTCAGTTGTACTTTTCTCTTTCATTTCCGATATTATTTTATTTGTGTCCCTCTCTCTTTTTTTCTTGATGAACTTAATTAAAGGTTCATCGTCTTGCTTATCTTTTCAAAGAGCCAGCTCTTGGTTTCACTGATCTTTTGTTTTGGTTTTTAGTCTCTACATCAGTTATATCTGCTCTGATGTTTATTGTTCTCATTCCTTGTACTTACTCTGGCTTTGTTGTTTTTCTAGTTCATTTAGGTGTAGGGTTATATTGTTTACGTGAGATTTTCTTTCTTCTTGAAGGTAGGCCTGTAACGCTATTAACTTCTCCACAGGACTGCTTTTCACCATGTCCCACAGATTTTGGGGTTGTTTTGTGTTCATTTCTGTTTGTTTCCAGGTAACTTTTTATTTGTCTCTAGATTCATCATCAACCCATTCATTGTCTAATAACATGCTATTTAGCCTCTATGTGTTTGAATGTTTTTCAGGTTTTATTGTAGTTGATTTCTAGTTTC
The DNA here is from genome assembly GCF_004126475.2 of Phyllostomus discolor. NCBI lineage: Eukaryota > Metazoa > Chordata > Mammalia > Chiroptera > Phyllostomidae > Phyllostomus > Phyllostomus discolor. The sequence goes on from NC_040914.2 coordinate 23,088,016, forward strand.
ATACCATTGTGATTAGAGAAGTTTGATATGATTTCAATCTTCTTGAATTTATTAGACTGTTTGTGTCCTAACATGTGGTTTTATCTTTGAAAATGGTCTATGTGCACTTGAGATATATGTTCTGCTGCTTTGGGAAGAAATGTTCTCTAAATATCAATTAATATCCATTCAATCCAGTGTGTCATTGAAGGTTGCTGTTGCTTTGTTTAGTTTTCTTGTCCGAAAGATGTATCCTTTGATATCAGTGGGGTGTTAAATCTCGTACCATGACTGTATAGCTATCAATCTCTCCTTTATGTCCACAAATTTTCTTCATAGATATAGGTGCTCCTAGTTGGGTACATATATATTTACAAGGGGTATATTCTCTTGTTGGATCCATCTCTTTAGTATGATGTAGTGACCTTCTTTGTGGTCTGTTATGACCTTTGTTTTGAAAGCCTGTTTTGTCAGATATCAGTAACGCTACCCAGCTTTTTGTTTGTCTGTTTCCATTTGCATGGAATATTTTCTGCATTTCTTTTACTTTCAGTCTGTGGAAATCTTTTGTTCTGGAGTTAGGTCTCTTGTAGGCAGCATTTATATGGGTTATGTTTCTTATTCATTCCACCACCCTGATGTCTTTTGACTGGAACATTTAATCCATTTACATTTAAGGTTATTATACATACATACTTATTGTTGCCATTTTTATTGTATCTAAGTTTCTCTCTCTCTATTTCTTCTTTTTCTTAAAGCAGTTCCTTTAAGATTTCTTGCAATACTGTTTAGTGGTAATAAACTCTCTTTTTTTTCCCCCTGTGGAGCTCTTTATTTTACCTTCAATGTTGAATGATAACCTTGCTGTTAGTGTAGTCTTGATGGTAGGTTCTTGCTGTTTTATCATTGTGAATATTAACATTTCATGCCAGTCCCTTCTGCCCTGAAGTATTTCTGTTGATAAATCAGCTTACAGCCTTGTGGGAGCTCCATTGTAGGTAACTGTCTCTTCTTGCTGCTTTTAAGATTCTCTCTTTGTTTTTAACCTTTGGCATCTTAATTATTATGTGCCTTGGTGTGGTTCCTTTGGTTCTTCTTGATTGGGACCTCTCTGTGCTTCCTGAACTTGTGTGACTTTTTTTCTTTACCAAGTTAGGAATTTTTCAGCCATATTTCTTTCAAATAGGTTCTGTATCCTTTGCTCACTCTTTTTTCCTCTGGTACCACTATGATGTGGATGTTGTTATGCTTGATGTTGTCTCAGATGTCCCTTAGACTTTCTTCATTTTTTAAAATTATCTTTTCTTTTTAATGCTTTCCTTGGATGCTTACTGTTACCTTGCCTTCCAAATCACTGACTCAATCCTTAGTTTCATCTAACCTGATATTGATTCCTTTTCATGTAGTCTTCATTGCTGGCTGGTTCTTTTTTATGGTTTAGCTGTCCTTTTTACTGATTACTCTCTCTTTGTTTAAATTCTCACTGACATCAACCATTCTTTTCCCTAAGGTCCTTGAGCATTCTTATAATCATTGTTTTAAACTCTGCATCTGGTATTTTGGTTGCTTCCATTTCACCTCTTTCCTTTTCTGGGGATTTTCCTTGTTCTTCCATTTGGACATATTTCTTTGTCTCCCCATTCTGACTGCATTTTCCTGTTTGTCTCTGTGTATTAGGTAGATCTCCTATGACTCTCAAGCTTGTCATGAGGTCTTGCTGATGTAAGTGTCTTGTAGGTCTTAGTGGCGCAATCTTCTAGATCACCTGAAGTGTTTCTTTTGTGAATTATGTGCCCTCTTCTGTTGTAGTTGAATCTTGAGTGCTGTTGGCCTGTTTGTGGGTAGAGTTAACCCTTGAGTGCTGGCTGACTATAAGGATAGACTTCATTCATTGTGTGTGAGCCAGTGTTCAGGGGTTGTTCCCCAAAGCAGAGTTGTTCCTGGCAGGGTCTGGTGTCTGCATGTGTCTGCCTTTGGCTGTGCCATTTATGTGGCTAGCTGGGTTGTACTCTGGTGTGGTTTGAAGCCCACCACTGGTTGTGTTGGTTTTGGGCCCCTTTGGCTGGGGATTCAGTGCAGGTCGATGTCAGATGTTCTGTGTAACCGGCTTTGGGCTACCTGTGTGGAGCTACCACGCCAATCACTGTTTGTGTCTGTGTCTACTGGGCCTGAGGGTGTGTGGGGGAGGGGGCAGGCTGTGTACCAGGATTGGCTTCCTGGCACTCTGAGCTGGAGGCAGGTGAGTAAAAATCCATGTCTACCTATCAGCTACTTTGTCACCCCCGCTCCCTGCTAATATTGCCTAGACTTCCTCCAGAGCCTTATGAAGAAAGACTGTAGAGTGGGCCCAAGCTGGCTGCATCCCACTATCCTTCCACAGGGCTCAAGCTTGGTAGGGCAGGGCAAACAGTTTGGGAGGACTGTTCAGTGGGTCTCCTACTTTGGGGCAGCCTGGTCAGGCACTCAGTGGAAGAATGTGACTCTTATTCCAGAGCCACACCATCAGTCTCTGCTGGAATCTCTAACTCTGGCTTCCTCAGGATGAGTGTACCACAGGTTCAGGTTAGGCTTAGTCAGCTGTCCCCACTGCAGGAGCAAGCTTGGCAGGATGGGGTTACCAGAACTTGGGAAAATAGATCAAGAAAGCCTTCCATTGCAGGTAGTACTGGCTGGGCCACATGTAGGGAGAAAACTGCACTTCTCCCATTAGCTTTGTAGTCATGGCCGCTTGAGTCCTGGACTGGAGCCTCTGCTTTAGATAAACTCTGAATGTCCCAGCTTTGAGTGGAGTTGCTATTCTCCTGTGAACATGAGCCCAGCAGGATGGGGTCAGGGAAGCTCATAAAGACACATCAAGGTAGCCCTACAACAGGGGTAGCTCAGGCCAGCGGGAGGGAAGCAAGCTGCATGCTTGCCCCTACCTCGCAGCTGCACAATGTCAGAGATGCTGACAAGGGAGTCTTCCTTGGGGGTGGTGCCTGCCTTATCCATAGTCAGGGTAAAAGACTGGCCCCTGTTCTAAAGCCACTCAGTTCACTGAACATTGAGATTTTGCCTATAGTTTCTCCAGAAAAAGAGCACACCTCAAGTCTCTGTTGGGTATAGCTGACAGTCCTTTCTGCTGGACTTGAATTTGGCAGGGTGGTGTCATCAGTACTTAGAGTGCTGGGTTAGTGCACTTCCCCCAGCTGGTGCTGTAAGAATAGGAGTGGTCTGCTCCGGAAGGTGGCACTTGAGGGCAGTGTGGGATGTTGCCTCATGAATGGGGCCTTAACTTTAGGAGCCAACCCTTGATCTCTATCCAGAGCATGCCACCCATATATTCTCTTTATGGTTTCTGTGTGCCCTGAGTCTCCTTCCTCCTACCAGAGCCCTTGTGAGTACTCAGAGTGAGCTCCTGTGCACCGGCCCTTTAGGAGAGCGCCTGGGATTCTAGCAGACTCCTTCCTCTTTCCAGTGGACAGGGTCCCCACTGAATTTTGCTGGCAGAGCTATGCAGGCTCCTCTTCCCGGCCCTGGTGCTCTGGTTTGGGGTACCGGTGAGGGGTTGAGACCCCACTCCCCTGAAGGGGGACTTTTGCAGCTGAAGTCTCCCTCCAGCTTCTCAGCCACCACATCTGCCTGCAGGAACGAGTCCTCCACATGTCTTTGCCCTTCCTACCAAGCTCTGTGTAGCTTCTTCATTAGATCCTTGGACATAATACTTCCGTTCAATTTTTTATTATTTGGTCATTCAGGTTGATTGGTCTTTATTTTAACTATAAATCTGGTTTGGCACCAAAAAAAGGTGTGTGTAGCTTTCACTTACTCTGCAGCCATCTTGGATTCTTTCTCTCCTACAGATTCCATATGAGGAGATATGGACTTGAGCCAGTGGGTTCAATGATATGTAATGCACATTATGACAACATAGTATTCCTGTTACTTGTCCCCATTCTAAATCCCTCTAACATATTTTGAATCATTCTATTTTCTTTGTTCCATATATCAATGATGCTGCAGCTCATTTGTAAGGAGATTCGGAAAAAACTCTTTGGTTAAAACTTCCCGATGAAGCAATTGTCCAGTGAAACACCAGACTCACCCTACCCCTCAGGGGTCAGACATCAGAACTCCCTGCTATCTGTACTCCATGGAAAATCCTGTCTGCTCCAGGGATCATGGAAAGAAAGAGCCTCTCACAAACACCCCAATAGTCTCCTAAGAGATGCTGGTGAAAACTTGGAGTTGTTCTTGGTAATTAGCTACTGGAAAGAAACTGTTCATAAATACTCTCAGCTCCCAAGCCTGTCAGTGCCAACGCTGGTACTGCTGAAGTGATAATTGCAGCTCAGAGGGGAGGTGAGGTCACTGAGTCACAACCTATATCTCAGGGTCTGGCTGCCTCTCTGTTACCTGTACTGATAGTGCTGACTTCACAATGAGCCAGTGTCCAGGCAGCAGGAAGAAGTCAGTGGGTTTTCTCTTTATCAACCTGAGAGGTAGAAACTGTAAGGGAAGGTATATGAGGAGTGTGGGTAAGTGAACATACTGCACAAAGGGATCTTGTGTGGGTGAACCTGGGCCAGCACCAAAGCCCAAGTGTAGGGGAAAGAGGGAGGAATTCATGAGGCTTGAGCTGAGCTGGTAAAGACAGTTGGGTCATAGAGCTGCTCCAATCCCTGATGGCTTCTGATGTGATGTAGTGTTGTCCTCACTCTTAGTCGTGGTTGTTCAATCCAGTGATCATGAACCTAATTTTTAATGTGCTTAAGGGCTGGAGTTTTAGAGTTGATCTCTATTCAGTCAATTTTACAGGAAACATAGATGTAATTTTTAGGTTTCTAAAGCATAGTACCTGCATGTTTGTACATCTATAGGAAAGTGTGTCTGACAGCAGTTGCCAAAATAGAAATGTATCCTCTGACTCTGGGTATATTATTTGCTAAACATATTTAATAATTGTGCATATTTTTAGTATGGTGACACATTCCCTATCTAAAGAGGCAGTATTTAAAAAATATAACTTTAAAAATTTCAGGCTGAAATATATAATTTGATATTCTGCTGATTTTAAATATTATAATACCAATACACAATACATTGTAAATCACACACATGTATGCATGTAATACATGCCATTTACATATGGGTCATTTGCATGATATGTCCTTTACACCATACAGAAGTATTTTGCCTTAACATTACATTTTGTATGTTCCTTATATGTTCATATGTTTTATACAAATTTTGCTTATAGCTAAGAATCTTATTTTACTCAGTTATTAATAGATGTGTATATGATCTGAAATTAATAACAACTTTATTTCTATATACGCTGTTTATTAGATATATGCTCCTCGTTCTATAGTTCTTGTAACTTGTGTAATTGAATTTATTTTTCTTGGAATGAAGCAAATGAGTCTGTTACTCCCCTAATATTGCACCATTGCTGCATTCATCACACCCAACTTGTGGGGGACAGGTACCTGCAGTTTATTCTGCAGTCAGTGCATATGCATTCTATGAAGATCTCTGAAGCTTTATTCAAAGTTTATAGTTGCCTATAGATTAAGTCTTCATAATGAAAATAAGTGGACACCGGCATTGCCAAAAATTTAAAGTAAAATACCACCAATGGGATTCAGAATGACAGAGCTTAAGAATAGTTGGTTTCTCCGAAGAACACAGGTAACAAGTATGTTAGTATATTATGGGTTAAATTCATTGTTTTGTTAGCAGCACAGCCAGGATCAAATCCTCACTGTGCCCCTAACCAGTGTGTGATCTCAGATGAAACCTTTAACCTCTTTATGCATATGTGGTCCTCACGTTTATAAGAAATGCAGTAGTGTCTATCTACCTCTTGAACTTGTGAGGGATAACAAAGTTATTTTGTGTGCAACCTTTTGTGTGCAAAATAGCAGGGAGTATGCTATTGTAAGTGTTCTTAAATGGTTACACATTCACTTGGAAGCCTCTAAATGGCATAAAAAGTTTAACTCAGTATTTCAATTGTTGGTAAGTGGAGACAATTAAGTGGGTTCAACAGACATGGTATGTGTGCCTTATGCCTCCTATTCTCATGCAGGGTCCTCTTGTTCAGAAGACAGAAACCAGTCACTGAGAACAGACAGTGGGTCCGTCATGGATTTGGCAGTAGGACTGATCTCCTTACTACAGACAATATTTGGAGTCCTGGGGAATTTCTCTCTGCTTTATCATTATCTCTTCCTTTATTTCACTGGGTGCAGGCTGAGGCCCACAGATTTGATTGTCAACAGCCTGATTGTGGCCAATTCCTTGGTTCTGTTCTCTAGTGGAATCAGCTTTACCAAGATATCTTTTGGGTCATATGACCATCTCAGTGGTTTTGGATGCAGATTTATTTCCTATTTGTGTGGAGTGGGCAGGGGTGTGTCCATTGGCACCATCTGCCTCCTGAATGTCTTCCAGGCCATTACCATCAGCCCCATGAACTCCAGGTGGGCAGGGCTTAAAAGAAAGGCTCCCAAGTACATTGTTGCTTCTGTTTTCCTGTACTGGATCCTGCAAATGCTGGTAAATGTAATTTTTCCTATGCATATGTCTAGTACTTTGAGCAATGAAAACTTCAGAAACAGAAAAAAGTTGGGATTCTGTTCCTACATTTATCTTAATGAAACAATGAACACATTATATGCAGTGTTGATAGCATCCCCTGATTTTGTATGTTTCGTGCTCATGCTCTGGGCCAGCGGCTCCATGGTCTTCATCCTATGCAGACACAAACTGAGGATCCAGCACATTCACAGGACCCCTGTCTCCTCCCAATCCTCCCCCGAGTCCAGAGCTACCAAAACCATTCTTCTCCTAGCGAGCACCTTTGTCTTTTTGAACACCTCTTCTTTCATCTTTCATATTGTTTTTGCCATTTTAAGCAATCCCAGCTTGCTTCTCTACAACATCTATGTATTAATCACTCTGAGTTTCCCAACTGTCAGTCCCTTTCTGATCATGAGCCATGACCCCAGTGTCTCCAGGCTCAGCTTTGCCTGGATTAAAAATGCAAAATTCCCTACTTTTATGAGAAATATGTAAATTGTATACATTTTAAAACTATGAAGCTTAAATTGTAAGTCAATTAGATTGCATGTATGCTAAATCTATCAAATGGAATATTGCAGGAGAGAACTAGGCAAGAAATTTAAGCAAAATACATGAAAAAAAAATTCAGTCTGTGAGGAAGGTTGTGGAAAGCTAGTTATGCTCTTGTACATGATACCTCTGGAGAGGCAGTGGGCATTATTAGAAATAATGATATTATAAATGGATGAGCTTGTAAATAACTTTTATGTAGAAAATGACCAGATTGATCTGAACAGGGACAAAGGAGAGCATGAAATTACATTGTAGCTGATGTTTTAACCACATCAAGAAATAAATAAATAAATAAATAGATAGATAAATAAATTTATTTCTAGGAAGGGAGGGAGAAAGAGAGGGAGAGAAACATCAATGTGTGGTTGCCTCTTGTGCGCCCGCTACTGGGGACCTGGCCAAACAACCCAGGTATGTGCCCTGATGGAATTCAAACCAGTGACCCTTTGGTTTGCAGGCTGGCACTCAATCCACTGAGCCACACCAGCCAGGGTGAGGTGAGTGACAATTTTAAAAGACATGAATTGCATGGAATTCGACCCACAGGAGGCAGATGTTTTCTTTGTGAAGGTGCTCTGGGTATGTTGGCAGAAGGAGGTCTGGTGGTGCAAACTTGTCTCTAAAGTCATTACATTAGTTCATGGTGGGGGCTTTTGTTAAATTTGGAACAGTGCAATGAGAGCCATTTGAAAGGAAAAACAGATATGTGAAATGTGTGGCTTCTTGATTTCCAAAAAGCAAAGTGGGTATTTTCTCAACTGCCTGACAGGTTTTTATATAGGTTTTTTTTTTTTTTGATTTACATTCTTAAACTGATGCAAAGTGTTGATAATTCACAATTTGAGAAAGAAATGAATTATTTCAACTAATGAGTATATATATATATATATTAAAGTATATTTTATTGATTATGCTATTACAGCTTCCCAATATTTCTTCCTTTATCCCCCCTCCACCCTGCACCCCCCAACCCTCTCACATTCTTCCCCCTTAGTTCACGTACATGGGTTGTACATTTAAGTTCTCTGAGTTCTCTGTTTCCTATACCATTTCTGACCTCTCTCCATCTATTTAATGCCTACCAATTATGCTTTTCCCTGTACCTCCCCCCCACACTGAAAACCCTCCATGTGATGTCCATTTCTCTGATTCTGTTCCTCTGGTTGTTTGTTTAATTTGTTTTTGTTTCTTTTTTTTTAGATCCATTTGTTGATAGTTGTGAATTTGTTGTGATTTTACTGTTTATATTTTTATCTTATTTTTTCTTAGATAAGTCTCTTTAACATTTCATATAATAAGGGCTTGGTGATGATGAACTTTTTTATCTCAACCTTATCTGGGATGCACTTTATCTGCCCTTCCATTCTAAATGAGAGCTTTGCTGGATAGAGTAATCTTGGATGTATGTCCTTGCTTTTTATGGCTTGAAATACTTCTTTCCAGTTCCTTTTTGCCTGCAAGGTTTCTTTTGAGAAATCAGCTGATAGCCTTATGAACACGTTTTATAGGTAACTCTTTCCTTTCCTCTTGCTGCTTTTAAGATTTTCTTTTTGTTTTTAATTTTGGGTAACTTAATGGTGATGTGTCTTGGTGTGTTCCTCTTTGAGTCCAACTTCTTTGGGACTCTCTGGGTTTCCTGTACTTTCAGGAAGTCTATTTCCTTCACCAGATTGGGGAAGTTTTCCTTCATTATTTGTTCAAATAAGTTTTCAACTTCTTGCTGTTGTTCTTCTCCTCCTGGCATTCCTATAATTGGGGTATTGGAATGTTTCAGGTTGTCCCAAAGGTTTGTCAGAGAGTCTCTTCACTTTTTCAAATTCTTGTTTCTTCATTTTTTTTTTCTGGATGGATGTTTATTTTCTCCTTTTGTTCCAAATCATTGCTTTGAGTCCTGGTTTCCTTCCTGTCACTGTTGGTTCCCTGAACATTCTGCTTTATTTCACTTTGGGTAACCTTCATTTGTTTTTTCATTTGTTGATCAAGCTCAATTGGTTCTGTAAGCATTTTGATTACCAGGGCTTTAAATTCAACATCAGATAGGTTGGCTATCTCTTCATCGCTTAGCTCTCTTTTTGAAGCTTTACTCTGTTCTTTCATTTGGGCCATATTTCTTTGTCTTGGCACAGCTGATAGGTTGTAAGGGGGTGGGGTCTTAGGTATTCACCCAGGCAGAGCAACCCTCTTTGCTGCCCTGCAGGGCAGCCAGTGGTGGAGGGGCCAGAGAGGGAACAGTGCAGCTCACCAGCTTGTCTCTAGCCTACTTTTCTGGTAAAACTGGGAGCTTCTACCGCCTCAACCTCTGTAGCCCATAGCCACCTCTGAGTACCCAGCTGGGCAGCCAGCCCCACCCCCAAGGTCTGCCGGGTTGCTGGGGTTTTTCTGAGTTGGCCTGTGAGGTCCACCTCCTTTCTGGTCTGGTTGTTCTGGTTGATTTTTTCTTTAATTCCTGTGTTGTTGGAGTTTCATGCAGTTTGATTTTCTGGCACTTTTGTTTTTTTATTGTTTTCAGATTGGTTGTTATCCTCCTTTTGATTGTGTGAGGAAGTGAAGGGTCTCTACCTATGCCTCTGTCTTGGCCAGAACTCTCCTGTAAGATTTTTAATATAAATCTACATTACTGTTATATATTATAGTTTCACACTATCATTATCAAGTATGATTGACACATTTTCTTGGAAAGTTACATACTCATTATTTTTTAGTTTCTATCAAAATATTTTAGCATACATTTAAGTGGTATCCATACCCTTGTTTTATATGATGCTCTTCAACTTCACCTTTACAACATAGGGATATTATAACATTTACCTATTCATCATATTCCATATATCTGATTGGTGATATATTTTTGAACAATTTGAAGTGCACACACAGGTCATAAGTTCAGCCAAATGAAAGTTAACAGAGTGATACATTCTTACACTCAGTACCTGAATCAGGAAATAGAATGTTATCAGACCATCAGAAGACTCCTGTGCTCTCTTCTTGTCACTACTCAGGATAAGCACTGCTCCAACATCTCATAGCATAGCTCCCTGGGGTCTGTTTTGCACTTTATATAAAGGCAATCATAGAGCAATAACTTTTTAGTGTTCCATGGTTTTCATTCCTTATATTATTTGCTATATTTATTGCTGCATGTTGGAATGAATTCTTGCATTGTTATGTACAGTTCTTTTGTGTGAATATAAAATAATCATTTTCTGTTCATTGGCATATGGGAAGTTTTCAGATTGGGCTGTTAGGACAAGTCCTAGTATATGAATATAGAATAATTTTCAATGACACACCTACACAATTCTGTTGGCGATGCATGTGACAGTGGAATAGTTAGGTTTCATGTCTTGGAAATAGTGCCAAAGAAATTTTCAAAATGTTTGAAGAAGTTGTTACTTCCACCAGCAGTGTAGGAAATTCTGGGTTTACCAACATTATTGTACTACTGCTGTACATGGTCACATTCAGTTGGAAGTATTTTCCTTTTATTTTATTTATTTTTAGAGAGAGGGGAAGGGAGAGAGAAAGAGAGGGAAAGAAATGTTGATGAGAGAAAGAATCATCGATTGAATGCCTTTCGTATGTGCCCTGATTGGGGACCAAACCTTCTATCCAGGCTTGTGCCCTGACCCAGAATTGAACTGGTGACCTTTAGCTTTGCTAGATGACATCCAATCAACTGAGCCACACTGGTCAGGGCTTAAAGTATTTTCTAATTTCCATTGTGTGTTCTTCTTTGACCCATGTGTTATTTAATATATTTCATAATTTTTAAATATATGAGGATTTTGCAGTTTTGTTACTGACTGTTAGCTTAATTGCATGACAGCTGGAGAATATACTCTGTATTATTTCAGTTTTTTGAAACAAGTGGAGACTTATCTTTTGGCCAAATATATGAACAATTTTCTTACAAGATTGACATGTACTTGAAAAGTTAAGTACTTGAAAAGTTAAGAGAGAGAGTGAGAATGAATGAGAATTTTCTTGATGGGTTCCAGCTCTTTTCATTACCTTTAAGTCATGTTTACTGTTCATTGTAACATATTTGTCAGTCTTAGTTTTTGTCACCTTATTCAGGCAGTGAATAAGGCAGGTATATTAATGTTTCTTTTTATAAATGTGAGTTTTAAATGTCTTCTTGTAGTTCTATTTATTTTTGCTTTATGTATTTCAAACTCATGTAGTTATTGTTAGATTATCCTGGTGAGAATCTTTATTCATCATGAAATGCTCCTCTGTCCTATTAGTTGTTTTTTTCTCTTGATTTCCTCTTTCTTTTGATTGTTTTCATAGAATAGCTTTTACAACCCTTCAATTCTTGTGTATTTTTATGTATTAGATGTAGGAATATTGAGAGGGCAAGGATGGATTGATCTTTGCACTATGGCTGGCACTTGGAGAGAGAGCTCTCAGAGCTCAGCTGTCCAGATGAAGAGACTGCCTTCTCTCTAGGAACACCTTCCAAAATGTCCACCCCACAGGAGTCCCCATATTGTTCCCCCCAAAGAATTGACTGACCAGAATCAGGTCCCTGGAGGCTCATTGTGTGATCTGCTGCTATTGTTGGTTAAGAGGTACTACTGAGTCTGTGCAATGGAGGAGCTGGGGGGTTGTTCCCTGGCAACTCCCCAGCACAGCACATCAGAAAGTAGGAGGGGAGCTTGTGGGTGTTGGAGCAGGTCATGAAGAGACAGAGAAGGAGAAGAGACATGTGTGGACTCAATGTTAGAGGTCAGTAATGAGAGCTTATGGGCATCAGGATATGTGTCTTGGGGGCTGGTGAAGGGCGAATGGGGTGCATTGGATTGACTGGCAGTTTGTGTAGGCCATGCACAGAGTCTGTTGGGATTGGTTATCATGGAACATGTGAAGGTGTTAACAGGTGAATCACTAGGTCAGCAATGGAGGGAAGCTGGGGGTCAAAGCTAGAGGCCTGGAGATCAGCGCTAAGGGCTCGTGCGGTCAGTGAGTGGGAAGGCTGTGTGGTCACTGATAGGGCTGTGGGGTTAGTGACTTGGAGCCTTGAGGTCAGGGACAGGAGAGTCTGTGGGGTATTCATAACATGGAGGTTGTGGGAATCAAGGGTGAGGTATTAGGGTGCAGGAGTGGAGTCGCTGGGGGTTATAGGGGAGTGGACATGTCACTGCTGGGTGTGGTGATCAGTATTTATAACTGTTTTGGGGGGCAGGTCACTGAACAGAGTTCTGTGAACCACCAAGTTGGCTGTATAACCTGGTCGTGACCGGGAGACCTAAGTATCGGGGTCTGACTGGTGCGCTGATGGGAGCTGTCACTTTGAGAGGCCTGTGGGGATACTGATGGGGAAGGACTCCATGGGGACCCTTGACTTGGGTCTCCAGCCTGTTGTCAGAAGGAGCTTTACACAGCAATACCTCCACCTCCCCGCCAACACCTTACCATCAGCTTTAATCAAGGCACTCTTCTCAAATCTATTACTTTGTCACAGTTATTTCTCCTTGTGACCATTCAGACAAAAGTTGTGTTTTGAAAATATTAGATCCTTGCCCTGGCTGGTGTGGCTCAGTTTGTTGGAGCATCATCCCATACACCAAAATGTTTGTGGCTTGATTCCCAGTCAGGGCACATAACTAGGTTGCTCTTTGATCCCAGACTGAGTGCCTCCAGGGACAACCAATCAATGTTCTCTCTCTCCCTCCTTCTCTCTCTCTCTCTCTCTCTCTCTCAAATAAATGAACATGTCCATGTCCCCTGGTGAAGATTGAAAAAGAAAGAAAGAAAATATTATACCCTAAGGAAATCCAAACTGATATATTCAAATATATTTGCCTATGAATAAAACATCACTGGAAAAATTCATATAATTCTAGAAATATTGCTTCCTGGGAGAGGACCTGGGTTGCTAAAGGACCACTGGAAAAGACTGAGACCCTCCCATGCCCTTTATACCTTGTGTATATTGAACCATGTGAACTATTGTTTAAAAAATTCTCTTTTAGATTTTATTTATTTTTTTAGAGAGAAGGAGAAAGAAAAGGATAAAAATATTCAGGTGTGGTTGTCTCTTGCCCATCCCCAACTGGGGACCTGTCCCACAACCCAGTCATGTGCTCTGACTGGGAATTGAACCAGTGACACTTTAGTTCTCAGGCCAGTGCTCAATCCATTGAGCCACACCAGCCAGGTTTTTTGTGTGTTTGTTTTTTGTTTTTATTTTTAAATTTTTTTATAAGATCTTCTTTTTTTAGATTTTATTTATTTATTTTTAGAGAGGGAAGGGAGGGAGATAGAGAGATGGAGAGAAACATTAATGTGCAGTTGTGGGTGGTCATGGCCTGCAACCCAGGCATGTACCCTGGCTGGGAGTCAAACCTGCAACACTTTGGTTCACAGCCTGTGCTCAATACACTGAGCTACGCCAGCCAGGGCCAGTTTTTATTTTTTTTTAGTATATTTCATTGATTATGCTATTACAGTTGTCCCAATATTTCTACCCTTTATTCCGCTCCTCCCGGCACCCCCCAACCCTCCAGCATCCCCCCACCCCCACCCCTTAGTTCATATCCGTGGATTGTACATATAAGTTCTTTGGCTTCTCCATTTCCTATACTATTGTTAACTTCCCCCTGTCTATTTTATACCTACCAATTATGCTTCTTATTCCCTGTACCTTTCCCCACCAATCCCCTCCCCCCCCACCCCCGCTGATAACCCTCTATGTGATCTCCGTTTCTGTGATTCTGTACCTGTTCTAGTTTGCTTAGTCTGTTTTTGTTTTAGGTTCAGTTGTTGATAGTTGTGAGTTTGTTGTCATTTTTTTTATTTGTATAAGAATGAACAAATTTTGTTTTTATCTCATGAATTTGTTTCAGTTATTTTAAAAAGTGGGACTTTGGCCAAGATGGAGGCATAGGTAGATACACTGTGCCTCCTCCCACAACCAGGATAGGGACAATGACAATTTAGAAACAGGATAACAACCAGAACTGACAGAAGATTGAACTGTATGGAAGTCGGACAACCAAGGAGTTAAAATAGACACATTCCTCCAGACTGGAAGGAAGGGCAGAGTTGGGCAGCCAGGCGGAGAGGGGTTGTGGCAAAAAAAGTGGTGGAACCGGGCACGTAAGGCATTCCGGGCATACAAGACCACTGTGGGTGGACCCTGGGCAAGCAGGCGGTGGCTGGCAGACCCCAGGCATGGGGTGGCAATGGGCAGACCCAGCAAGGCAGTGATTGTGAAGTGAGGCATTGTGCTCAAGGCAGCTGGCTGACCAGGCAGTCCCACATTCATGCGCAGATAAACCAGGCAAAATTGGGAAGCAAGACAGATCATGCAATCCAGGGTCCAAGAACTGGGAAACAGAGTCTCGGAACACTGGTTGAAAACACCTGCGGGAGTTGATGCTCAGGGAGAGACTACCATCCTCACAGGAGAGTGTGTTGGAGAGACCCCTGGGGTTGTAGAATGTGCACAAGCCCACCCACATGGGAATCAGCACCAGAGAGGCCCAGTTTGCTTGGGGGGAGCAGTGGAAGGGACGGAAGTCTGACAGAGAATGGGGCAAGAGCCATTGTTCTCTCTCAGACCCATCCCCCACATATAGCATCACAACCCAGCAACTGGGTTGCCCCACCCTGGTGAACACCTAAGGCTCTGCCCCTCACTGCATAACAGGCGTGGCAAGACAAAAAAAAAAAAAAAAAAAAGGCCCAAACAGAAGAACAGATCAAAGCTCCACAGCAAATACAACTAAGTGATGAAGAGATAGCCAACCTATCAGATGCACAGTTCAAAGCACTGGTAATCAGGATGCTCACAGAACTGGATGAATTTGGTCACAAATTAGATGAAAAAATGAAGGCTACATTAAGTGAAATGAAGGAAAATGCACAGGGAACTAATAATGATGGGTAGGAAACTGGGACTCAAATCAATGGAGTGAACCAGAAAGAAGAAAGAAACAACCAAACAGAAAAGAATGAACAAATAGAATTCAAAAAAAAAATAAGGAGAAGCTTAGGAACCTCCAGGAGATCTTTGAACATTCCAATATCTAAATTATAGGGGTACCAGAAGGGGAAGAGGAAGAGCAACAAGTGGAAAACTTATTTGAACAAATAATAAAGGAGAACTTCCCCAGTCTGGCAAGGGAAATAGACTTCCAGGAAGTCCAGGAAACTCAGAGTCCCAAAGAAGTTGGACTTAAGGAGAAACACACCAAGGCACATCATAATTACATTACCCAAGATAAAAATGAGGGAGAGAGTCCTAGAAGCAGGAAGAGATAAGGAGACAGTTACCTAAAAGGAGTTCCCATCAGACTGTCAACTGATTTCTCAAAAGAGACCTTGCAGGCAAGAAGGGGCTGGAAAGAAGTCATGAAAGACAAGGACCTACATCCAAGATTGCTCTACTCAGCAAAGCTTTCATTTAGAATGAAAGGGCAGATAAGGTGCTTCCCAGATAAGGTCAAGTTAAAGGAGTTCATCATCACCAAGCCCTTATTTTATAAAATGTTAAAGGGACTTATCTAAGAAAAAGAAGATAAAAAAAACATGTATAGTAAAATGAAAGCAAACTCTGAATTTATTAACAACCACACCTAAACCAAAAATAAAAATAGAAACAAACTAAGCAAACTACTAGAACAGGAACAGACCAACAGAAATGGAGATCACATGGAGGGTGAGCAATAGGGGAGTAGGAGGAGGAGAGAGGAGGAAAAGGTACAGCAAATAAGTAGCATAGATGATATATAGAAAATAGGGGGAGAGCAAGAATAGTATGAGAAATGTAGAAGCTAAAGAACTTATAACACACGGACATGAACTAAAGGGGGGAATGTGGGTGGGAGATGGTGTGCAGGGTGAAGGGGAATGAAGGAGGGGAATAGGAAAACTGTAATAGCATAATAAATAAAATATATTAAAAAATAAATAAATAATGACATAAAAAAGCAAACAGCAAAAAAAGACATGCTATTAAGACATAACCCTAAAGACATTTCTATAGGAATAGTAATCTATTGTAGCTTAGATACATTTTCTTTTTTTTCTTCCATTTTTAAAATTTTTTTGTTGTTCAAGTACAGTTGTCTACCTTTTCCTGCCACCTCTCACCACCACCCCAGCCATCCCTACCTCCATCCCCTGATTCCACTCCCCCTTGGTTTTATCCATGTGTCCTTCATAGTTGTTCTTGCAAAACCTTCACCCCTTCCCCACATTATCCCCGCCCACCTCCCCTCTGGTTACTGTCACTTTGTTCTTAAGTTCAGTGTCTCTGGTTATATTTTGCTTGCTTGTTTGTTTCATGGATTAGGTTCTACTTAAAGGTGAAACCATATGGTATTTGTCTTTCACTGCCTGGCTTATTTCACTTAGCTTAATGCCCTCCAGCATGGATGGAAGTGGAGAGCATTATGTTGTCATCTTACTGTTAATAGTTTTGATCACCTTTTTTTTAGATAAGTCCCTTTAACATTTCATACAGTAAGGGCTTGGTGATGATGAACTCCCTTAACTTGACCTTATCTGGGAAGCACTTTATCTGCCCTTCCATTCTAAATGAAAGTTTTACTGAGTACAGCAATCTTGGATGTAGGTCCTTGCTTTTTATGGCTTGGAATACTTCTTTCCAGCCCCTTCCTGCCTGCAAGGTCTCTTTTGAGAAATCAGCTGATAGCCTTATGGGAAGACTATCCTTTGGAGGTAACTGTCTCCTTTTCTCCTGCTGCATTTAAGATTCTCTCATTTTTAGTCTTGAGTAATGTAATTATGATGTGCCTTGGTGTGTGCTTCCTTGGGTTCAACTTTAGAGGGACTCACTGAGCTTCCGGGACTTCCTGGAAGTTTGTTTCCTTCACCAGGTTGGGGAAGTTCTCCTTCATTACTTTTTCAAATAAGTTTTCAATTTATTTTTCTTCCTTTTATCTTTCTGGCACCCCTATGATTCAGATATTGGAATGTTTGAGGTTGTCCTGGAGGTTCCTAATTCCCCCCTCATTTTTTTGAATTCTTGTTTCATTTTATTCTGGTTGAATGTGTCTTTCTTTGTTTTGTTCCAAACTGTTGGTTTGAGTCCAAGTTTCCTTCTTTTCATTGTTTTGGTTCCCTGTATATTTTTCATTATTTAATTTTGCAAGCCTTCATTTCTTGCTCTATTTTGCAACCATATTCAATCATTTCTGTGAGCATCCTGATTACCAGTGTTTTGAACTCTGCATCTGATAGGGTGGCTATCTCTTCATTGCTTAGTTCTGTTTTTGGAGTTTTGATTAGTTCTTTCTTTTGGGCCATATTTTTTTTTGTGTGTTGGCACCCCTGTTACATTATAAGAGGTGGAGACTTAGGTATTCACCAGGGCATGGCAAGCCACTTTGGTGCATTGTGGTGCTATATGTGGGGGAGGCGTCAGAGAGGGAACAATGCTGCTTGCTCAGCTCTTGCCCAGCTTTGAAGAGACTGGCAGTTTCTCCTGCTGCCACAACCTCCACAGGTTTTTACAGCCAGAGGTTCTGAGGCTTTATTTTGCCTGTGCTGGAACCCGAGGTAGCCTGGTGCTCCCCAGGTGTTTCTCCCTGTTTATCCTCAATGAATGTGGGACTGCCCCATCCACCAGCCTCCACCTCACTCACCTGGTCCTCCAGCTGCCACATTTCCTTTCCACCCTGGCTACCTGTCTCTGCCTCTCCTCCTAGAAGAAACCAAATATTTCTGCTTTATTTCCTTGGTTGTCAGATTTCCATACAATTAGATTCTCTGGCAGTTGTGGTTGTTTTTTGTTTTTAAGTTGTTTGTTTTCTTCTCTTGGTAGTGTGAGGAGGTGAAGCATATCTACCTACACCTCCATCTTGGCCAGAACTGTATAAAACATATAAAACATTCAATTATTTTTTAGAACATGTTTTAATTTTCATTTAGGCAAGTGACTGATACCTTTCATCTCATCCTATTTTTGTTTCCACCCCATAATAATAAAAATAATCACTTACAATTATTCTGATAGTATTCATGCTTTTTCATCACAATTTTTCAAATATGAATATTTAACATTTTATGAATGTGCAATAATTGATTATTGTATTCTTACTTTGTTGGGAACCACCCTGCCTGGTATCAGAAGCTGTAACCCCTGCCAAGGCTAAGGCTGAGAGAATGACCTTGGACCATAAGCCACCAAGGAGACAAAAGCTTATCTCCCTGGCAGGAGCACCGCTTCTGCTCCTTTTACTTCGCCCTGCCTGGTCCCCAAGGCTTGGTCAGTTAGCCAATGATGGGTAAGATTCCCAAAGGGGGGAACGACCTAAGACTGGCATGATCACATGGGAGGCCCCCAAGGAAGGACTTTGGGGGCTACAGCAAAAGGGGATGATGGGCCCTTGCCCCTCGGCGAGGCTTTGACATAGCCTGAGTCCTCATTGTCTGCGGGAAAATCTCCTAATCTCTTGGCTGCCTTACTTCCCTTGCTCCACCTAAGCCTGAAACAATGACAGAGGGTGGTGCAGCCCCCCCCCCCAGGCTGGAAAGGACAGGTTCCCCTGGATGATCAGGTTTAGGAAAGAATATGTAAACTCCTGTGAAACCTGCTTTGTTTAGAATGCTCTTAATTAAATGATAAGGGTCCAAGGAAGAAGTAAGTTTGTTCCTTAAAGTTTTTTACAGCTCTTTAGCTATCTGACCCTGACTCAAAATAGGCCCTCAGAGTTCCTTGTTATTTGATCCTTACTTCCTGGCAATGAGTAATGAGCTTTACCTGAATTCCTGTGTAAACGGACCCAATAAAAGCCATTGAGGAAAAGGCTCTTGGTCCTTCTCCTGTGAGAGATTGGCCACCTTTCCTCCCCAAGCAGATCATGTCTTGGTAGACTTATTCTCATCTGTGGCAGATGGGGGGGCTCTGCGGGCAGAGCTCCCTCACATTACTTCACAGTAAGACTAGGATAATTTTTATTTTTTTATTTGAATTTTCTGATGTTCGGAATATTTGGCTGCCATGTTTTTGTGTGTGTGTGTGTGTGTGTGGTGGCTATTGTTTTTATCCTCACCTGAGAACATTTTTTCACTGCTTTTTAGAGAGAGAGGAAGGGATAGGGAGAAACATCGGTTAGTTGCCTCCTGAATGTACCCAGATTGGTGAATGATCCTGCAACCTAGGTATGTGCCTGGCAGGGAAATCGAACACACAACCATTCTCTATGGGATGATGGACCAACCCACTAAGCCTCGCTGACCAGGGCAGGCTGCTGTTCTTTTTATTATTCCTAATTCTATATAGAGGAATTGACTGAGCTTCTTGTTCTTGTTCTTCAGTATATTGTCTTTTTTAATTGATTTTTGGAGTTGGGGGAGAGATTCTTGTATGTTCTCTGACGGGGTTGAAACTGCAACCTTGACATATTTGAGATGATGCTCTAACCAACTAAACTATCTGGCAAGGGCAATATATGAGTTTTTTTAAAAAAGTACTTCTGAATATTTTAAAAGAATGTGTATTTTCAATATGTAGCATATCTACTTTGATGTATTGCTGAAGTTATTATTTTTAGTTTTAGTATTTAGGCTGTATATATAAAATAACATTTGCCTACTTTATCTGTCACAAATTTATAGTGATATTTTAATACCTTCTATTCCAGTGGTGTTTATGTCAGATATCCTTGTTTCTTTTTTTTTTTTAAGATTTAATTTATTTATTTTTTAGAGAAGGAAGGAAGGGAGATAGAGAGAGAGAGAGAGAAATATCAATGTGCGGTTGCTGGGGGTCATGGCCTGCAACCCAGGCATGTGCCCTGACTGGGAATCGAGCATGCAACACTTTGGTTCACAGCCCGCGCTCAATCCACTGAGCTATGCCAGCCAGGGCTCTATCCTTGTTTCTGTAACAGCATTTGATGTAATTTAGTTTTATACTATTTGTGACACACAGTAGCCACACTGCAACTTCTGAATCTTGTTATCGTATAACTCTACTTTATCCCACATAACCCATTTCATCTTAAATTTGCTTACCTGTTATGCTGACCATTACTTCCGATTCAGTTATCTACCTTTTCCTGATCCTGGAAGACTTTGTGTCTTTCTCATTGTTATCTTCTCTGAGTGTTTTTTTTTTTTTTTAAGAATACAGGTATCACTGAAAATCAGCCAGTCCCTGGATTTTGTTTTCTTTTTATTCACTGCAATCAGCTTTGTCTTTTCTTGTGCCCATTGCATTATTACATTTCATCACTTGCATTTGCTGCCCCAACCCTGGACTGTGGGTCTCTCACTCCTGTTTTACACTTGCCTTTTAAATTTTATTTTCTGTCTCTTCACAGTTTATTTTGCCTTATAGTTCCTGTTACATAGATTATCACTGTTATCTAGGTCCACAACATTTTGATGTCTCCAACAGGACATCTCATACCAATTAACCATTCACTCCCATTCCACCTTCCCCAACCACGAAAACTATTTTATGCTTTCTATTTTTATGAATTTGACTATTGTAGATATTTCAAAAAACATATTTGTTTCTTTTTCTTTTTAGAGAGAGGGGAAGGGTGGGAGAAAGAGAGGGAGAGAAACATCAACCAGTTGCTTCCTAGTTGCATCCTGAGTGGGGACCGAACCCCTAAACCTAGGTATGTGCCCTGACCAAGAATTGAACTGGTGACCTTTCTCTTTGTGGGATGACACCCAATCAACTGAGCCACACCAGTCAGGGCTGTAGATGTTGTTTTATAAATGGAGTTATACCATATTGTAACAGGGTGCAGCCAAGGGGGCAGGGCCCAAATAGGGATTTATAATGGGGTCCAGAATTCGGTGTCCAGGAAACATTAGAAAAAAATATATGTACATAAGATGTCCTCACCCCCACAAGTCTGAGCTGGGGGATGGGACCCATAGAGCAGGGCCATTGAGAGTTATTTTGAATAGTGGCAGTTTTGCAGATAACCTCTATAATGGTTGTTTAACATATCTATAACTTTTAACTGGTATCATGGATATGTTAAACTGTGGCCAAGCTTTGAGCCAGGGGGGTGGGAGTGACGTCAACCCATGATGTAACTGGGAGGTAACTCCCCCTGGTTGCAGTGCCTGCATGACAGCTTGGAGATGATTGGCTCTACATCACAGGGCCACACCTGCCTAGACTTACTATGGCAGCCCAGTAAAGCTGGAAAACTATGGGAATGCTGGCAGCTGTGGTCAATTGTGGGAGGAGCTGGAAATGGTGCAGTAGAGGAAGATTGGCGCTGGGGTTTAAATCCAGGTGCAGCAGCCATGTGGCATCTTTTTGGGACCACAGGCCTTGGGCAGAGAAAAATCACAGACTTCTATTTCTTTTTCTGAGATAGGGTACCCCACACTGGGCAGAGGGAGAAGGAAGGACTGTGTGTTTGTGGGTGTTCTAAAGGACTTTGGGATCTCAATGAAGACATTAAGTTATTACTCTTAAGTTTGTATAACTCTTTAAATAAATAATCCCTTTCCTTTTCACCAGTCTCTGGCATTGAGAGACATTTTTCCCTGGCGGTGGGCAAGGTGAACCTACTACAAGGTAGGGGACCCCTGGAGTACAAGGGTGGGTCAGTTTAGTAATAGTATGTCATTCATGCCCCACCCTGTGACAGTATGTGGCCTTTTGTTTCTGGCTTCGGTCACTTAGTATTACTATTGTCAAGATTCTTCCTTGTTGTAATATGTATCAGTATTTCATTTCTTTCTATGACTGAATAATACTCTATTGTATGCCTGTAGCACGTTTTGTTTATCCATTCATCAGTAGGTGGACATTAGGTTGTTTCCACCTTCTGGCTACTTTGACTAGTGCCGCTATGAACAATCTTGTACACTTACTGTTTGAACATGTTTTCAGTTCTTTTGGATATATATCCACGAGTGGAATTGCTAGGTCACATTCTATGTTTAACTTATGAAGTTAGTACTCAAATTATTTTCTACAGTGGCTGTAGTGGGTATAAAGTGGTTTTCTCAGTATCTTCTATTGTGGTAAAATATACATAACAAAATTTAATGTTTCAACCAGTTTTAAGTGTAAAGTCCTGTAGCATTAAGTACATTTGCGTTATTGAACAACCATCATCACCATCCCTTTCCAGAACTTTTTCATCATCACAAAGTAAAACACTATACCCATTAAACAATAAGTGCCCATTTCCCCTCTTACCATTCCCTGACAGCCACTACTTTACATTTTGTTTCAAAGAATTTGACTTCTCTTGATACTTCATTTAAGTGGAATCATACAGTATTTGTCCTGTTGTGTCTGGCTTATTTCAGTTGGCATAATGGTTTGAAGACTCATTGAAGCTGTAACATGTATTACAATTTCATTTTTTATAGGGTTGAATAATATTCCATTGCATGTGTATATCATGCTTTTTTTATCCATCCTTCCATCGGTGGACATTTCATTTAGTTCCATGTTTTGGCTATTGTAAATAATGCTGCTGTGAGCATTGGTGGAAAATACATGTTGGAATCACTGCTTTCATTTCTTTAGGGTGTATACCTGGAAGTGAAATTGTCGGATTATATGTGTATTCTATGTTAATTTTTTTGAGGAACCATTCATAATATTTCTCCACCAGCTGCACTCTTTCATATTTCCACCAGCAATATTCAATAATTTCTCTGTATTTTTTACAAACACTTGTTATTTTTATTTTTTGTTTTATATTAGCCATCCTAATGGATGTTACACATGGTGCTTTTGATTTTCATTTTCTTAATGACCAAGTTTACATTAAATATCTCATGTGTTTTTTTGACCGCCTGTGTATTTTCTTTAGAAAAATGTCTATTTATTTTTACCTGCTTTTTGTTAGGGTTTTCTGTCTTGTTGAGTTATAAGAGTTATTTACATACTCTGAATACTGGGTTCTTATTAGATACATGGTTTGGAAATATTTTCCCCCATTCATTCGCTAGGTTCTTTTTACTTTCTTGATGGTGTTTATAGATGTACAAGTTTGTAATTTTGATGTAGTCTACGTTATTTCTTTCTGTTATTGCCTGTACTTTTGTTGTCATACCTAAGGAACCATTGTGAAATCCAATGTCATGAAGATGTACCCTATTTGCTTCTAAAAGTTTATAGATTTAGCTCTTCTATTTTACCCGTTTTTACAATTAGCTCTTCATTGCCATGATCTTTTTTGTTCCTATGACACCCTGTACACTTGATCCTCCAGATCCCAATTCCCTTACACCCTTAATTTCCTTGTACATTTGCCCTTTGTGATCTTAAATCTGATACTGCACTTTAACACCTAAGCAACATTCTTTTTTAAAAAAGATTTTATTTATTTATTTTTAGAGAGAGGGGAAGGGAAGGAGAAAGAGCAAGAAACATCAATGTGTGGTTGCCTCTCACACATCCCCTACTGGGGACCTGGCCTGCAACCCAGGCATGTTCCCTGATGGAGTTGAACCAGGGACCCTTTGCTTTGCAGTCCAGTGCTCAATTCACTAATCCACACCAGACAGGGCTCTAAGCAACGTTTATTTGCCTTTTATCCCTCTGACTTTTCTGAGCACTCTACCCCACACTTCCAGACTCTGTCCAACCATCTTACCCCAATTCCCCACATTTTATTTTGCCTCTTCTTATGCTATTCTGTCACACATCCACACACTGGAACTTCCCAAACACTCCAATGCTAAGCAGTGGCTACTGCCCGTTTCTAACAAATGTCCTGTAGGTAGGAGTATTCGCACAGATCAAGCTCTGAGTCAGGTCACATAAAGAAAAACCATCAGGGTGGAGCTTTTCATCATACTGCCAGATAGGATACATAGTGGAATCTCTCTGGAAATTGGATTTTGGGTAGTTCCCAAGACATTCCCCCTCTAGTGGGTGCTAGGTTGCTGATCTTCACTGTTGCTGTTTTTGCCAGGTGTTTGGTTTTCAAGGGTACCTTGAAGCTGAACAGATAGGGTTGGGATTAGAGTGCATTACAATGTTACAAGGCTCACTGTGGGTGAATGTGTGGACTTAATCAGCTGCTCAACAGGGGCAATGACTGGCCTCTAATCAGGGCCTCAAAACTGGGTCAATGGTATCACTCTTCTCCCCACAACCCCTACTGTTCAGTCTAGCAAACTCCAACCTTTCAGGCCAACTCCATCTCTCTACTTTTCTTTTGACATCCTATAATTTCACTTCCTTTCTCTCACCACTCTTTGAGATATCTCTATTTATTCTGCATACAATTCAGATGACAACTGGGAATGTTGGCTTTCACCTACCAGTTCCACCATCCTGAGAGGCTAAAGTTTTCACGGGAATTTGTGCTAATTTCCTATAGTTTTTATTATCAAGATCTCCTGTGTTCCCAACTCAGCCATCCCCATAGAATTAGCTATTGTCTTGTACAAGCACAGATATAAAAATCCAGCTCTTCCCTGAATATTCCCAAAATAAACCACTCTCACAGAAAAATACAGTGATAAATGTTGCCCTTTTTTTTGAAGATACTGTAGACTGAAAGAGACAGAGGTATCAGGGCACCCCAGGACAAACAATTTAATATTCTTTTTTAAAAATATATTTTATTGGTTATGCTATTACAGTTGTCCCATTATCCCCCCTTCACTCCCCTCCACCCTGCATACCCTCTCCCACCCACATTTCCCCCCTTTAATTCATGTCCGTGTGTTATAAGTTCTTTAGCTTTTACATTTCCCATACTATTCTTGCCCTCACCCTGTCTATTTTCTACCTACCACTTTTGCTACTTATTCTCCATACCTTTTCTCCTCCTCCCACTCTCCTATTGCTCACCCTCCATGTGATCTCCATTTCTGTTGGTCTGTTCCTGTTCTAGTTGTTTGCTTAGTTTGTTTTTGTTTTAGGTGTGGTTGTTAATAATTGAGAGTTTGCTTTCATTTTACTATACATGTTTTTTTATCTTCTTTTTCTTAGATAAGTCCCTTTAACATTTCATAAAATAAGGGCTTAGTGATGATGAACTCCTTTAACTTGACCTTATCTGGGAAGCACTTTATCTGCTTTTCCATTCTAAATGAAAGCTTTGCTGAGTAGAGCAATCTTGGATGTAGGTCCTTGTCTTTCATGACTTGGAATACTTCTTTCCAGCCCCTTCTTGCCTGCAAGGTCTCTTTTGAGAAATCAGTTGACAGTCTGATGGGAACTCCTTTTAGGTAACTGTCTCCTTATCTCTTCCTGCTTCTAGGACTCTCTCCCTCATTTTTATCTTGGGTAATGTAATTATGATGTGCCTTGGTGTGTTCCTCCTTAAGTCCAACTTCTTTGGGACTCTGAGTTTCCTGGACTTCCTGGAAGTCTATTTCCCTTGCCAGACTGGGAAAGTTCTCCTTTATTATTTGTTCAAATAAGTTTTCCACTTGTTGCTCTTCCTCTTCCCCTTCTGGTACCCCTATAATTCAGATATTGGAATGTTCAAAGATGTCCTGGAAGTTCCTAAGCCTCTCCTTATTTTTTTTTTTGAATTCTATTTGTTCATTCTTTTCTGTTTGGTTGTTTCTTTCTTCTTTCTGGTTCACTCCATTGATTTGAGTCCCAGTTTTCTACCCATCACTATTGGTTCCCTTGCATTTTCCTTCATATCACTTAGTGTAGCCTTCATTTTTTCATCTAATTTGTGACCAAATTCATCCAGTTCTGAGAGCATCCTGATTACCAGTGCTTTGAACTGTGCATCTGATAGGTTGGCTATCTCTTCATCACTTAGTTGTATTTGCTATGGAGCTTTGATCTGTTCTTCTGTTTGGGCCTTTTTTTTTTTGTCTTGCCACACCTGTTATGCAGTGAGGGGCAGAGCCTTAGGTGTTCACCAGGGTGGGGCAACCCAGTTGCTGGGTTGTGATGCTATATGTAGGGGAGGGGCCTGAGAGGGAACAATGGCTCTTGCCCCATTCTCTGTCAGACTTCAGTCCCTTCCACTGCTTCCCCCAAGCAAACTGGACCTTTCTGGTGCTGATTCCCATGTGGGTGGGCTTGTGCACCCTGTGGGTCTTTCCAACAACCTCTCCTGTGAGGCTGGGAGTATCTCCCTGTGCCTCAACCCCCACAGGTTTTTCAGTCAATGCCCCAAGGCTCTATTTCCCAGTGCTGGTATCCTGGGTTGGATGCAGTGCCTTGCTTCAAAATTGCTGCCTTGCTGGGTCTGCCAGTTGCCACCCCTTGGCCGGGTCTGCCACCTGCTGCTTGCATGCCCAGGGTCTGCCCACTGCAGTCTTATGTGCCCGGTCCCAATACTCTTTGTGCCATGACCTGTCTGCCTGTCTGCCTGACTGCCTGACTCTGCCCCTCCTACTGGTCTGGATGAACATGTCTATTTTAACTCCTTGGTTGTCCGACTTCCATACAGTTCAATTTTCTGTCAGTTCTGGTTGTTATTCTGTTTCTAAATTGTTGTTATCCCTATGTTGGTTGTGCAAGGAGGCACAGTGTGTCTACCTATACCTCCATCTTGGCTGGAAGTCCACAATTTAATATTCTTTTATAGCAATTGTTTCATTTTCCAAAGTTCCTCTGGGCTTCTGTACTTGTAAGGCCTCTTGGACCTTCCCCATCTTGGACCTGCTCTCCCCACTCTGGGACCTCCTGAAAATAACTTACAGTTTTTTACCATCATAATATAGACTAGTTGGCTCTCTTAAGTCTACACCCTAACCCAAATAACTAAACTCATGGTGATTTAGATATTAGGTAAGCTTTTCCTTTGGTATAATCCATCTTCTTAAGAGAATAGTTAGAATTCTCACAATCTTTCTATCCATGTATCTACCCACCTATCAGTTATGCATCTGCCTTATTTTGAATCACACCTATGGTTATTTCAGGCCCTGTGAACATTTGAATTTAGCCTCTACTTTTAGAGATAATGGCAGAACACATGAGATTCCTAGATTAAAAAGAGAAGACTTCATTATTAATGGCACAAAAGGCAGAATGGACATTCTGACTGGAAGTTGTCTTCTCTGCCCCCACCCCTAGTTCCATTTGGAGTGGAACAGAAAGAACCAGGTGAATGTTCACATGCAGTAGGTTTGCATCACACATAGGAAGCCTGAATATAGGAAAACCCAATTTTTAAAGAGGACTGCTGGGAAGCCTGCTACACTCTTTGAAGACATTATTTGTATTTCTTTATACTGTTCCAGAGGGTGACGCCATCCCTATCTTTTAAGGTTCTTTTTTATATAAACATCTCAGAAAACACAATTTCAGACAAAATCTCTCCATGCCTCTGTCTACAAATCATACACATAGATGAGAAACCTATGGAGAATTGTCTTCCAGAAATATCCAACACTCATTTTTTGACTGCATAGCTCCTGACACAACTTTTCCATGAATAGATCACTTGTTCAAACACTGATTAAACTGACAAAGGGCTGCGATCAAAGCCATTTAATTTATTTCAAGCAATATTTGATTAAGATTACTGTTAAGAGGGACTGGATGAAAGAAGGTGAAGGTATTAGCTAAAGAACATTCATGCATGACCCATAAACACAGACAACAGTATGGTGGTTGCCTGAGGGAAAGGGAGACTAAGGATGAGTGTGGAAATGGGGAAAGGTGGGGGGATGGGCCCATATTTAATAATGTAAACAATAAAAATAAAAGAAGACTATTAAGAGGATACTGTATATCAGGATGTGGCTATCCTGCTCTATTCAACTCATTAATGCTCAAGTGGTTTCTACTTTTACCCATGGAAGAAACCCCAATACCTCTTAAGTTCTAACTTAGACATGTATGTGTGTTGAGTTTTTGATGGGGTTGAGTGGATAACCAACAACACATTGTGAAAAAACACACAACAAGTATATTTCTGATATGGAGATGGAGTCTCAGCTCATGAGTAGAAAGGGGCTGACAGATGGAAAACACAGGAAGAGTAGGGAAGCAGTTCACACCAACCACCAACTGGGAGTATAGAAAAGAGCAATACAGATGGAAGAGCTAAAAGTAGAAGAGAGGATGTGAAAAGACACAAAGGTGCTCACCAGGACAGGGGTGCTCCGGTCTCAGGGGAACATCTGTGAGAAACATTATTTCTGTGAATGTGTTGAACCCTCTGCTTGTGTCTGTATAGGATGAAGACCATGGTTCTACTAGCCCAGAGCATGAGCACAGAAAGTGAAACTTCAGGGAATACTAATAATGCTGCAGTGAACCTGTGATTGTTCTTTAACCAGAAGTAGAATGGCATTCAAAACCCCACTTCTTTGTGATGTTTTTGCTACTCCATTTCTTAGAATATACAAAGCATGTGTTAAGAAAAATAAAATTGACCTCCCTGTATGTCCTCCAGCAGATGGAAATGAAAAATCTAATGTACTTGGGAGCTTTTACTTTAAGATCCTTCCAACAGGAGTTCATTGGTCTTGCTGATCATGATGGTCTGGAAGACAGTCAAGAGGCAGGTGGTGCCCGTAGACATGCCCATGCCCACTCTCTGACATAAAAAACAAGTTTGCATCCAAGAAGACATACAGATGGCCAATCAACATATGAAAAGATGCTTAATGTCACTAATCATCAGAGAAATGCAAATTAAAACCACAATGAGATACCATCTCACACCTGTCAGAATGGTTCTCGTTAATAAATCAACAAACAAGTGCTGGTGAGGATGTGGAGAAAGCGGAACCCATTTGTACTGTTGGTGGGAATTTGCACTGTTGCACAGATTGGTGCAGCCACTGTGGAAAGCAGTATGAAGATACCTCAAAAAATTAAAAATAGTTCTCCCTTTTGACCCAGTGATCCCACTTTTGGAAATATATCCAAAGGAACCCCAAACAGTAATTCGAATAAACATAAGCACCCCTATGATCATTGCAGCATTATTCACAATTGCCAAGATCTGGAAGCAGCAGCCCATGTGTCCATCAGTAGGTGAGTGGATAAAGCAACTATGGGGCATTTACACAATGTAATACTACTCGGCCGTAAAAAAGAAAAAAAATTACCCTTTTGCTAGTTTGGATGGACCTGGAGAACATTATGCTAAGTGAAATAAGCCAGTCAGAGAAAAACAAATACCATATGATTTCATTCATATGTGCAATCTATGAATAAACTGAACTAACAAGGAAAAAGGGGACAAAATAATAGATGAAAAGCAGGATGACAGGTAAGATGCGGGGAGGCAAGATTAAGCTAAAAGGAAAAAAA
Organism: Phyllostomus discolor; assembly: GCF_004126475.2. Taxonomy (NCBI): domain Eukaryota; kingdom Metazoa; phylum Chordata; class Mammalia; order Chiroptera; family Phyllostomidae; genus Phyllostomus; species Phyllostomus discolor. The sequence continues at coordinate 23,117,285 of NC_040914.2, forward strand.
ACCTCATGGACATGGACAACAGTGTGGTGATTGCTGGGGAAAGAAAAGTATAAGGAAACTAAATGGTAATGGAAAAAATATAATAAAGATTAACTTTAAAAAAGTCATTGAATGCTCTGGCTGGTGTGGCTCAGTGGATTAAGCACCGACTGTGAAGCAAAGGGTCACCAGTTCGATTCCCAGTCTGTGGCACATGCTTGTGTTGTGTGCCAGGTCTCCAGTGGGAGGGGTGTGAGAGGCAACCACACGCTGATGTTCCTCTTCCTTTCTTTCTCCCTCTCTGCCCCCCTCTCTAAAAATAAATAAATGAAATCTTTTTTCTTTTGGTAAGATTTTATTTTATTTTATTTTATTTTTTAGAGAGGGGAAGGGAGAGAGAAAGAGAGGAAGAGAAACATCAATGTGTGGTTGCCTCTCACAACCCCCAAACTGGGGGCCTGGCCCACAACCCAGGCATGTGCCATAGACTGGGAATCAAACTGGCAGCCCTTTGATCCATGGGCCAGCGTTCAAACTCTGAGCCACACCCACCAGGACAATAAAGTCTTTTTTACAAAAGTCATTTTCAAATATATCTGACCTAGGTAGAAAACTTGATTTTTATCCTTGAATGTTCCTTTCTACCCCTCATGGATCCTTGATTTTTATTATCATGGAAACATCTAATTCCTCCAATTATTATGTGGCTTTTGCTGCGATTGTTCAGAATCTTCAGTTGAGACTTTTTAAAAAAGGCTTGGAGAGCTGACTGTTTCATAATGTTGGACTATTTGGATCCAAACTAGTAAGAATAAGCTGTACAGGAATTAGTGCTCCATATATATTGTATACATTTATTGAAATTTTTTGGATGAGAATGTGTTACTTCAAGTGGTTTATACTGAATCTCTCAGATGTGGGTGTTTAAACAAACCCAGATGTGTATTTTTTTTTTTGCCACACAGTCCTGCTTTATAATTTTGTAATACAGTTTCCTTGCAAGGAAAAAAAAAAGCCATTGAAGAAATGTTTCAACCCCAAACATTGGGGTTGCCATTGTCTAGGGGACTTTTTTAGATAAGATGACTATGGAGTTTGGCTACAGTCAGGTGATTGAAAATAGAATCTGTGGATGTCAACCTGCATTCAGCATGGTAATGGAGGAGATAATGGTAAAAAAGAGAGAAATTGCCCAGAATTCCAAATAGAGTCAGTGACAGGAAAATTATTTCTATTGCCAAAACCCTGTAGGCTATTCTGTCATTTAACACATTTTCCTTTAAATTATGAAACACTGCAGAATGTTCCATATATTATGATATAGTTTAGAATCATAAACACAAAATACCATCTAATTTCCTAATGTTTTGATGAAAAATTATATCAAAAAGTCTGTGACGGTATAAGCTGAAGTCAAAGGGTACATGTCTCACACCATGTTTTTTTACTGTTCAGGTACAGTTGTCCTGCTGTTGTTCTCTCCTGCCCTGTCCTTCCCCCCCCCCCCCCCCCCCCCGCACCACTGCCCATGACCATGAATTCTCTCTTCATGTTCCTTGACTTGCCCTCTCCCCTTCTATCCCTCCTTATCCCCCTTCTTCCTTACCTCTGGTCACTTTGTTCTTTATTTCCATGTCTCTGGTTCTGTTTTGCTCATTTGTTTGTTTTATTGATAACCCACCCCACCACTTAGTTTTCCTTTCTGTAGTTCATTAACTTCCTATCCCCATTAGAACTTCTGTTTCCATGATGCTGCACCATGATCTCCCCTGATCCCACTATCTTTCCACCTTAACTCCCTGCACACTCTGCCCAATTGTATTCTCACCCCTGGCATTGCACTTTAATACTGACCCAACATTAGAAACCTTTTGCCTTTTATCTCTCTGTCCTCTCTTTACCTGCACTCTCTGTAACCCCCTGCCCCCCCCCAACTTCTCTGTACAATTATCTTTCCCTTATGTTCCTTTTTACTTGTGGCCTTTTCTTACTTCAGCCCATCAGATACCCACACACTGTAACTGTCTTTAAAACTCCCAGTTTTCCAACATATGTCATGATGTAAAGGTAGCAATACTCACAGCATATTTCAAGTGCTATGCATTATATAAATATTAAATGCTGTGATTGTTGCAGGGTTACAAGGACTATAAAAAGTAGGAAGAACCCCATTGCTTTTCAGGGATCCAGAATTCTGGAAAAAGAAAAATTCTTCTGTAACAGGTCATGTTATTGAGATATATACATAATGGTGACTGTGATTTTATGCAATAGAGTGAGTGTAAGTTTATGTAAGTGTGCATATTTATGACTATTTATATATGTGAGTGTGAATTTTCATGTACTCAGTGTATGCATTGTTTGTGACTGTGCAGTTAAAATTGTATAGTATGTGATTTATTGTACATCTGTGTACCTGAGTGTACATGTATGCATTTGCATCTATATGTAAATGAGAGTATGTGGGGGGTGAGTTGTCCACCATTATAGCTCTAACACGTGACTTGATAATGGTGGTAACTGTATAGTGAACGTGGATCAAAGAGTTTCCTTGTGTGTAGGAAAACCTCAAAAATTGACTTCAAGTTGTATACGTTTTCCCCTTTGCCTATCAAAAATCTATTTCTTCTCAATTTAAAAAGCAATTGCAGTTCTGTGCTGAAAATTTTGCAAAAACGTTTAGAGGACTATGTTGACCATTTGATGGTCCTGAATTCAGTAAGTGGCACTGGCCTCTAAAATAGTTACAAGTAATGGAAGAACCTGCTGTTAATTTCTGTGATTGTGGTGCTGTATAGGAGAAGAATTTGTTTGGAACCTTCTGTCTTTCTTCTATGGATATCATACTGTGTCTACTCTGATCCCTGTTGGGGATAAATATGGATATTGTATATTTTTTCTTAAAGTTTCCATATGAGATGACATGGACTTGAACCAATGACTGCAGTGTTATCTAATGTACATGCTTTTCCTGTTATTTGTCTCTCTTTTTAAAACTAAGATATTTGACTCAGTTTATTTTTTTGCTCCATATGTAGATGATGGTGCAGCACATTTGTATGAAGATTAGAAAAGAACTCACTTTGGGTAGAACTTCCCAATGATGCACAATGTCCAGGGAGACAAGCAGACTTGCCCTTGTCTCTCAGGGGTCTGGCATCAGCACTCCCAGGGAGACCCTGTCTCCTGCAGAGATCATGGAAAGAAAAAGCCTGTCACAAACACTCCCAGAGTCTCCTAAGAGACACTGGTGAAAACTTGGAGTTGTTCTTGGTAATTCCAAGTGGGAAGAAAGTTTTGAGCAATACTCTCAGCTCCCAAGCCTGTCAGGGCCAGTGCTGCTACCAGTGAAGTGATAATTGCCATTCACAGGGGAGGTGAGGTCACCAAATCACAACCCATATGCCAGGGTCTGGCTGCCTCCCTGTTACATGTACCGAGAGTGCTGACTTCACAATGAGTCCAGAGTCCAGGCTGCAGGGAGACATCAGTGAGTTTTCCCTTTATCAATCTGAGAGGTAGAGACTGTAAGGGAAGGAGTTGTATTAGGAATCCGGGTAAGTGAACATCCTGTTTAAAGGGATCTTGGGTGAATGAACCTGATGCAGGACCAAAGCCAGAGGGTATGGGGAAGAATTTGTGGGACTTGAGCTAAGGTGGTAAAGAGACATGGGGCCTAGAGCTGCTCCATCCCTGGTGGCTCCTGAGGTGATGTAGTGTGATCCTCACTCTCAGTGCTGGTTATTTAATCCAGCGATAACGAACCCTGATTTTTAAGTGTTTAAGGGCTTGGAGTCAATCTCTGTTTAGCCAACTTTACAAAATCACAGACATTTTCAGTTTTCTAGAGGTCCCCCCTTCATACCTCCATGCCTTCAAATTTAGAGGAATTACTGATAATTCAGTAATTATTGAATTATTTCTGACCATGTGCAGAACGTGTGTCTGTGCGCATTATCTGTATAGAAATGTTTTCTCTAACTCTGGGTGTATTGTTTGTTAAACAGATTTAATAATTGTGTCTATTTTGATTATGAAGAAACATTTTCCACATAATGTCTACAAAGCAGCATTTAAGAAATATGTTACTTTGAAAGTTTCAGACAGTATTTTCAGACTCCATTGTACCTTCTGATATTTTTGCTGTCCTCAGCTGTTTGAATACCAATGCAACACATGTATGTGTTTTAGAAAATACACGGGTGTTTGACCTAAATGTTCCATTTTGCATATGTCTTTTGTATTGTAATATTTTTACTCAACTGTAGCCTTAGTGCTAAATATTTTACTTCTCTAGGTCTAAATACATCATTATGCATATGGTCTGAAATTAGTAATAATTTTGCTTGTGTCACACACTGTTTATCAGGCATCCATGTCTCCTGTCCAGTAGTTCCCATGACTCATGCACTTGTCGCCTTCTGTTCCTGGAAGGAAGTGAATGAGCTTTTCTGTTGCCCTCCTAATATTGCACCATTCCTACGTTCACACCCAACTTGTCAGGGGCTGGTACCTGCAGTTTATTCTGCACTCAGTGCATCTACGTTCTATGAAGATCTGTAAAGCTTTATTCAAAGCACATATTTGGACAAGCAAGTGGACACTTTTCATTAATCTAAAAATGAAAACTTAAAAAAGCAATTCATTTATTTGAATAACATTACTTATTCAAATAACAGCCAACTAGCATGTTGTTATACTATGGATTAAATGCACTGTTGTCATTACAAGCACAGCCACCTTCAAATCACCACTCTACCCCTAACCAGTGAGAGAATTTAGATGCAAGTTTTTACTGATGTGGTCCTCATTTATTTTAAAAATATGCAACAGTGTCTGCCTCACAAATCTGTGAGGGATAGAGAAGATTTTGAATGTGTGGACTTCATAGCAGTGATTGGTATTTTCAATGTGTTCTTTAGTGCTTACAGATTCAACTTTGGGAGCCACTAAATGGCAGAAAATCTTTGTCAGTATGTAACAGACTGCATACTGTTGGTAAGTGCAGAATGTTAGGGTTAGCTGATGTTATGCATGTGGCTTACGTCTCATTTTCTTATGCAGGGTTCTCCCTAGCTCAGAGAACAAAACTAAGTCACTGAGAAGTGACAGGATGGCCACCAGGGATTTGGTAGCTGGAATGATGATTTTACTACAGACTACAATTGGAGTCTTGGGGAATTTCTCTCTGCTTTACCATTATGTTTTCCTTTATTTCACTGGTTACAGGCTGAGGCCCACAGATTTGATTATCAACAACCTGATTGTAGCCAACTTTTCAGTTCTGTTTTCTAGTGGACTCTCCTATACCTTGGCATCCTTTGGGTGGTATCATCACTTCAATGATTTTGGATGCAAATTTTTCCTCTATGTACGTGGAGTGGGCAGGGGTGTGTCCATTGGCACCACCTGCCTTCTGAGCATCATCCAAGCCATCATCATCAGCCCTATGAACTCCAGGTGGGCAAAGCTTAAACATAAAGCTCCCAAGTACATTGTCCCTTTAATTTTTCTGTACTGGGTCCTGCAAATGTTGATAAATGTTGTTTTTCTTATGTATATGTCTAGCAATTTAAGCTACAAAAATATCACGAATATAAAACGTTTTGGGTACTGTTTTGCTGTTCGTCATGATAACATGAGGGACTGGTTATATGCTGTATTGATAACATCCCCTGATTTTTTATGTTTTGTGCTCATGCTCTGGGCAAGTGGCTCCATGGTCTTCATCCTGTACAGACACAAGCAGAGGGTCCAACACATTCACAGAACCCACCTCTTTTCTCAATCTTCTCCTGAGTCCACAGCTACCAAAACCATTCTTCTCCTGGTGAGCACATTTGTGTTTTTGAACACCCTTTCCTCCATCTTTCATATTATTTTAGCTATTTTAAATAATCCCAACTGGTTCATCTGGAATACCAATTCAGTACTCACTCTGAGTTTCCCAACTATCAGTCCCTTTCTGATCCTGATCCGTGACTCCAGAGTCTCCAGGCTCAGCTTTGCCTTGATAAGGAGTAGAAAATTGCCTAATATTATGAGAAGTATGTAAGTTTTATGTATGTGAACATTGTTCATTTGGTAACTCACACATCCCTCTCAGAGTTATAATGGTACAGAGGTCATGGTAAGCATGTTCATCAGAGTAAATAATTTATAGTAATATTTTCAATGAAATTTCCTATAACTGCCTTGTAATACATGTGTGATTGAAGTATTTCTAATGTTTGCCATGGGAGAGTTCAGAATTAATGCAATAATAACCATTGGTCTTGAAAAAATCTGGATATTATAGAGATATCTTCAAGTGTGTAACTTTACCCTATCGAACAATTTTCAAAAAAGAGCAAGGCAGTGAATTGTAAGGAAAAGCACATGAAGTGGGACAGCAGGTGGCAGGTCACTGCTGACCCTGAAGCCATTGGTGCTGCCAGGAAATTCAGTCCCTTAGGAAAGCTTGTGGGAGCCAGTTATGATCTTGTACATGACGCCCTTAAAGAGAAAGTGGGCATTTATTGAAATACGATGTTATAATGGGAAGGCTTGTTCACACATATTCAGGTGGAAGTGGCCAGATCTAACTGCAATGGGGCACAGGGGAGCATGGAATTACACTTTAGCTGATGTTTAAACTACATCATGAGAGTGTGACAATTGGAAAAGACATGAATTTCTGTTGGGAACCGCCCTGACTGGTATCAGAAGCTGAAACCCCTGCCTAGGCTAAGGCTAAGGGAACGCCCTTGGAACCGTAAGCCAGCAAGGTGACAAGGGCTTGTCTCCCTGGCAGAAATGCTGCTTCTGCTGCTGAACCCCAAAAAGCTTGGTCGGTTAGCCAAAGACGGGTAAGCTTCCCCACGCGGGGAATGACCTAAGCCAGGCACGATCACTTTGGGAGGCCCCCCAAAAGAAGGACTTTGGGGGCTGCAGCGTAAGAGGGTGACGGACCCTTCTTCCTCGGCTTTGACATAGCCTGAGTTCTCATCTGAGAGAAAATCTCCTTATTGCCTTAGTTCCTGTGCTAAGCCTGAAACAATGACAGGGTGGTACAGCTCTGTGCTGAAAGGGCGGATTCCCTGGGTGATCAGGCCTAAGAAAGAACATGTAAATTACTGTGAAACCTTCTTTGTTCAGAATGCTCTCAGTTGAATAAGAGGGGTCCAAGGAGGAAGTTTGTTCCTCAAAGTCTTACAGCTCTTTGACCCCAACTCAATAGACCAGCAGAGTTCCTTGTTTTCTATAGTTCCTTACTTCCCCCTGATAAGTACTGTACTTTACCTGAATTGTTATGCAAAATGAGCCTAATAAAAGCATGTATGGACGGTAAATCAGGGCCCTCCCCACTAGGGGGGGTGGCCATTCTGTCCCTACTTCCCCACAGGACCTGGTTGTCTCTGTGTATGTTTGTTTCTCGCGTGTTTTTCGGCGAGCCATCCACAGCGTTCTGTGGTCACTGCTGGCCAGTGACCCACGCGCAACAGCTGGCGCCCAACGTGGGGCAGCAATTCGGGACCATAGAGGTGGGACCCCGTTCGAGACCACTTGGAACCAGCGGCTTCGAGCCGTTGCTGTGGACAACGCATCAACTTTGGGTAGATTTGCATGATAACAGCCCAGGTAAGGGCCAACGACCCCGTACTCTTTCTCGGGCATGTCATGGATGCGTTGAATTTTCAGGGAAGTAGGTCTTTCTTTTCTAGGTCGTTTCTCTCTTCGCGACCGCCTATAATTGGGTAAATGGTAATTTAATTTTCAAGTTTGGAAGAACAAACGATTTGCCTTGAAAAAAGTAATCAGGTGATGTGTTTTGGCCAATTAAAAATAAATAAAAGTAAGCTTTTTCTTAAAAAAAAGGAAGAAGGAAGGTAAACATGGGTTGTAACTTATCTAAAGGGCAGAAAGCTTTTCATTGATGTTTGGAAAAAAGTGGGTGAAAGGTTGAAATCTTTGCAAAACAGTGGTATATCTATTGATGTGTACACCTTTGTAACCTGGAGGCTTGTCAAGGATTCTCTCGAGTTTATTTGGACAAAGAAAACAGCTAGACAAGGAGGAATCTGATTCTGACAGTGAAATGGTGTGCAGATTGAGTGAGCAGATCACGGAGGCCCCGCCTTCACCCCCACAGAGAAGGATGGATTTTGCTTTGTATCTTTTCTGAAAAGAAAATTGAGGATTCCAGGGAAGGTTGAAACTTCATACTCTAGGAATGTAAATGAGAAACTGTAAAGATAAATGGAAAGTAAAAGTTTAGGGAGGAACTGTGTGGTGTTAGTTAATAATTGAAGGTATAAGGCATGGAAATGCAATCTTGGTGAATATCAGGAGGTATGAAAGAAAGATTAGAAGGTTTCTGAATGTTGCAGAAAGTTTGTGGAAGTAAATGTTTTAAGAAAGAATTATGTGGTGTGTGTTAGTAATGGAAGGTATAAGGCATGGAGATGCAATCCTGGTGGATATCAGAAGTGTATGAAAAAGAATAAGAGAGTTTGTGCAATGTTTCAGAAGGTCTGTGGAAGTGAAAGTTTTCAGGAGCCTGATAGCTATCAGAAGGAAAAGGATTTTCTTTCACACTGTGTATTTTTCTCCCTACCTGATCCCTCCAGAATTTGGCATTCTGAAGGAGTGAATGATGACATAAGGTTTCTTTGCATAAATCTAACAAGACCAGTCGTTAATAGTGGTTATGATTTAATTGTGCCTTCCAACTCTTTCCAAATCTGTCATCTCCAGAATATGACCAGAAAATGAATGAATCCAAATGGCATTATAGCATTTAACAATGCACTGCCCTCCTTATGAGTCTAACAGTTTAATACCTGGTTGCAGTTATTGTTTAATCAGTGCTACTTTAGAATTAGTCCAACAAGCCCAAATAGATCAGGAGGTCCTGACCTGCCTTTCTACAGTTGAATCAGCATTGGACTGGATTGGCGAACGCCAGGACGCACTTGTGACTCGCCAGCTCCTAACTTGTGACCCTGGTTTCTCCAGACTGTGCGTCACACCGCTACAATGGAATTCCAGCCAACATACTTGGACTGATATACAACATCACTTGAGGGGAGCTTTCTCCACTAACTTAAAAGGAGAAATTGATAAATTGCAGTTGGAGTTACATCAGCAGCTGCAGGACATTCAATGTTTAACCAAACAGGACATTTTTCGAGCAGGACATTTTAATGAAAATATTAGTTGGATGAATCCTAAAACATGGTTTGATGGAATTAATTTGAGAATTTAAGTTTTTGGAGCTACTGGTTGTTTACTGATTGTAATATTGATTTGTGTACTTCGGTGTATTTGCAAATTGTTTTCCCAGGGTCGTGTCAGAGACCAGCAAGTAGCCACCTTTATGGAACCCTTAGCAGTCCTAACTGAAAACAAGGAGAGGTATGAAAAACCATTCTGGCAGGCGTAAAATTAAAACTGAACACCCATGTAAGAAATTAGGTGATGAGGTCAGTGCGCAGAAACTAACACCTGTTAAGAAATCCTCCCGTAAAAAGTCAGGCTTGCATTATGCTCAAACTGCCATGTGATTTGCCTTTCCTGATATCTATGTAATTTCTCTCATAGATTGAAATGTGATCAGACCTATTACTTTTGTTTTTCCCTTAATATGTTTTTTTTGCACTGAATTTAGAAATTTAGGTATTCTCAACCCATAGAATTTAGTTTCTGCTTTAATTTCTATTATTGCCTTATGATGTATGTACATGTTCCTTTTCTTCTGATTTGCATTCGAAAACAGCAAAAGTAGGTTTCACAGGCTTAACAACCACAATTGATTTTAAAAACTAAAAAAGGGGGAGATGTTGGGAACCGCCCTGACTGGTATCAGAAGCTGAAACCCCCGCCTAGGCTAAGGCTAAGGGAACGCCCTTGGAACGGCCTTGGAACCGTAAGCCAGCAAGGTGACAAGGGCTTGTCTCCCTGGCAGGAATGCTGCTTCTGCTGCTGAACCCCAAAAAGCTTGGTCGGTTAGCCCAAGACGGGGTAAGCTTCCCCACGCGGGGGGAATGACCTAAGCCAGGCACGATCACTTTGGGAGGCCCCCCAAAAGAAGGACTTTGGGGGCTGCAGCGTAAGAGGTTGACGGACCCTTCTTCCTCGGCTTTGACATAGCCTGAGTTCTCATCTGAGAGAAAATCTCCTTATTGCCTTAGTTCCTGTGCTAAGCCTGAAACAATGACAGGGTGGTACAGCTCTGTGCTGAAAGGGCGGATTCCCTGGGTGATCAGGCCTAAGAAAGAACATGTAAATTACTGTGAAACCTTCTTTGTTCAGAATGCTCTCAGTTGAATAAGAGGGGTCCAAGGAGGAAGTTTGTTCCTCAAAGTCTTACAGCTCTTTGACCCCAACTCAATAGACCAGCAGAGTTCCTTGTTTTCTATAGTTTCCTTACTTCCCCCTGATAAGTACTGTACTTTACCTGATTGTTATGCAAAATGAGCCTAATAAAAGCATGTATGGACGGTAAATCAGGGCCCTCCCCACTAGGGGGGGTGGCCATTCTGTCCCTACTTCCCCACAGGACCTGGTTGTCTCTGTGTATGTTTGTTTTCTCGCGTGTTTTTCGGCGAGCCATCCACAGCGTTCTGTGGTCACTGCTGGATGGTGACCCATGCACAACAAATTTCATGGAATTGGGACCTGCAGAAGGCAAATGCTTCCTTTGTGAAGAAGAGGTGGACATGTTGACAAAAAGGAGGTCTGACGGTACTCGCTCTGGTCTCTAAAGTCATGACAATAGTTTGTTGTGGGGACTTCCATGAAATGTGGAATCATTAAAAGAAAAAAGCAGGAATTAATCCTCTGTATGTAAAATTTATAATTCATTGGTCATCAAAAATAAAGTGGGTATTTCCTTAATTTTAGTAGGTATTTCAGATTGCTTTTTTTCTGTATGTACATTTCTTTTTTTTTTTTAAGATTTTATTATTTATTTTTAGGGAGGGAAGGCAGGGGGGGAGAGAGAGAGAGAGAGAGAGAGAGAGAGAGAAACACAATGTGCGGTTGCTAGGGGTGCAACCCAGGCATGTACCCTGGCTGGGAATCGAACCTGGGACACTTTGGTTCCCAGCCCGCGCTCAGTCCACTGACCTACGCCAGCCAGGGCTCAGTATGTACATTTTGAAGCTGAAAGAAGGTATGGATAATCGAAACATATTGAAGAACAAAATAATTATATATTCACCTAATTGCCATACATTTTGAGCATTGTACCACAATAAAAAAAAAGCCTGTATTTTCAGCTTATGGAAAACATGGGCAATATAGACATCAAAGAACAAGAATAAAAAACATGTATAGAGGTACACACAGGCTTGGAATTTTGTGTGTGAGTGCCTGTGTATATATATATATATGTGTGTGTATATACACATTTACATATAAAGTCACTCAATGAATTGGAAAGTTGTACATTAATACAAATTTTAAATTGTACTAATTACAATAATGACAAACATTGTCTAATTGAAAAATACTTTATTGTTCAAGAATGTGAACCATCATCTCAGCCTTCAATGAGTTATAATGGTTTTGTTGGTGGAGGTCTTCCCTCCATGTTGATGGCTGCTGACTGAACAGGGTGGTGGGTATTGAAAGTTAGGGTACAATATTGGCAAAATCTTAAAGTGTTTATAACCTATGTGCATATTGGCATTCTAGTTATTTAATGTTTGAAATTACAGAAAATGTATTTAGAGCAATCTGACAGTAACCAGAGGGGAGGTGGGAGAGGATAATGGGGGGAAGGAGGGGAGGGTTTTCAGGAACAACTATGAAGCACAAATGGACCAAACCAAGAGGGGGTGGAAGCAAGGGAGGGAGGAGGGATTGCTGCTTGGGGGGTAAGAGGGGGGTTAAACATAGAACAACTGTAATGAACAGTCATTTAAACAAGAAAAAAGGAAAAAGCAGTCCTTGTAATACATTGAAAAGAAAAGAGACGTTCACCATCTGCAAGGGGAGGGTTTTAGGATATAATCTGAGGCTGTACCAAAGTGCTAAGGAAACTCACCACCCAGCATAATATTTGTAACAGGAGACATTTCAGTATGATCATGATTGTCTATCAAAGGCCTCAGACTCTAAGAACCTGAAGAATGCAGATTCATGAGTCACACTCAACACATAGACCAGAACCTATGAGGCTGGAGTCTGTGGGTTCCATTTTCAACAAGGGTCAGATGCACATGTCATTTTGACCATGTTTATCCTTAATTCTGACTTAGTGTCTCCATCATCACTCTCACAGCATACATTGTAATGGGGTGGGTTCAGGGCAGACAGTCTCTAGCACAAAATCAGTCCTAAGTGCTCCACCATCCCAGCCACTTCTGGTCCTGTGAATTTTCAAATTCAGCATGGCAAGGTCAGACTGGGTGACTGAAACACTGATCCATCAAGGCCCGGGGTTGGGCATCTAGATTCACCTGAGTTCTGATGGCCACATGCTAAACTCATCTTTCTACGCTGGACATCCCCAGGAGGAGGCTGCCTACCATACCTAGGATTCATATGGTTCTGATGAGGTCCATCCTAGACCTTGAACAGTGCCCAGAAGTGAGTCCTGAAGACACACTGTTGTTTGAATCCTAGTCTTGGTGCTTTTGGGCCAGTTACTTAACTCACCTATGTGTCAGATGAATATTGTCTGTCCCAGTTTGGTTGGTGAGAAGCAGATGTAGTTAAAACAGTGCCTGTCAAACAAGGAATTAGGGATTATTATTGGCCCTAGTGCAGGAACAATCCCTCTCTCCTGGGATATTCTGGGTCATCTTCATTATCTTCATTTATCACTTGAGAAGTAAAGCCTGTGAGCTTGACTTTTACAGAGCCAGGCTCTGCTGCTACAACAAGTGTCTGTCCTGGGTCATGCAGACTGGTCTTAATCCCATGCCCCTTCTATCCCATTTCCAAGTGTCACCAGGACTTCAAGTCATCAATTGTTTTCCCTCCAGTGTCACTTGTGCCTCTAAGGTCGCGGCTCCACCCAATGCATTGTTTGTTCACAGGCTCCTCCAGAACCTAGCTCCCTGGGTGTTCTCAGCTGCAGTGAACACACTTCCGGAAAGATGGCCACTCCCACGAGGGCCCCACAGTCAAAGCCCTCAGGTTCCACCATCTTTCTGTTTCCCCAGAACCTAGAGAGAACACGAGCTGCTCCACATTGTCCTTGGGGAGGCTTTGGCCTCTGAAAACTTAGCACAAGGTTGTTGATGAAGGAAGAGACTGTCACGTGTCCCCAAAGCGATTTTGATTTCCGTTGGCTGTACTGGAAGTCCGAGGCGCTGTTGGCGGTGTGGTTCTGGGTCCGGGGAGGTGGGCGTGGTCACGTAATGTCCTAGAGTCACGCCCACGGCCTGAACTTCCGGGGTCCAGCTGTGCCGCTGGCGATAGCCCATGGGGGACTCTGGGGCCTGGGCACCGGGAGGGAAGTCGGTTTGGAAGACCACTGGGCCCGGAGTCCTGAGAGGCCCAGCAGCAGGTGGGTCAGCGCCTGCGCGGGTCTGTGCACTGGGGGCCCGTGAGGGGAGAAAAGGGCGATTCTGGGGACTTTGGGTTTGGCCACTGCGGAGTTTGGCTTGGTGATCCGCCTTGTGCATGAAGAGTGTGAAGACAGTAGTGACCCAGGTTCCAGCTGTGGGGATTTGCTGTGGGGAGGGTGATGCTGTGCGGCTCAGTATTTAAGAACCAGGGTGGTAGGTGTAAGTCAGTGAACGTGGTGTCTTGGCCAGAATTCAGGTTTACTGGGAGCCGGGATGGTGGTGGGGGGTGGTGGAGGGGGGAGTGAATAAAATGGGAGATTCTGGTTCAGATTTCATACTTAAGTTAGGGTCACATTTTTAAATTTTTTTGTTTGTGGGGAAGGTGAGTGTATGTGTGTAGAGACACACGAGGTTAGAGCTTTGCAGACCTAGGGAGCCTGGACAGTAAGTAGGTTGAAACTCAGATGCTGATACTGGGAACAGACTAGGAGATACCTACATCCAATTGATCTGTTGTTTCCTTTTCATTGAACTTATTGGGGTGACCCTGGTTAACAAAATTACACAAGTTTCACATGCACAATTCCACAGCATACCATATTCAGCTGATGTAAATCCAGTTTACCTCAAGTTAGTAATTAAAATCTCTGTCTTCTCATGTAAATACTCTAGTCACTATTTCTGTAACAAAGTAGTTAGGTATGATCTAGTATATGTCATAAAAAATGAACGTTGTTCATTTTGCCTCCTGGTTTATGCCACAAAGTTCTTGGATGTTTCCTTTCAGGTTCATTCCACACAAGTAAAAATGTCTCCATGACCCTGAGTTCTGCTTAGTGAAAACATTTTGTGTGTGTGTGTGTGTGTGTGTGTGTGTGTTGTGTTCTTAGTACTTTCTGTCCCTTATTCACATTGGGAATGATCTTATAGATACTATTTCATTTCATCACCTGATTTCTAGTTGCAAACCTTTCTGTAATAGAAAGTGATCACAGTTTTTCTTAGTAGTTGCAATAGCATCACAGACAATGGGTAAACTAGTGATGACTAGAGTCACATTCCATGTGTATATTCATTTGGATAGGCTTGACTTAAATATTTGTTGTATTTCTTTGCAGCACTCTGTGAGTCTCTGCTTCTCCAAGTTCTCTCATCCACCTCCAGGACTTCTCGTGTCTCTTTCCCACATGTCTCAGATATTTCTGGTTACACTTATTCCTAGGTAGTTTATACTTCTTTGCAGTTCTAAATAGTGCCTTAAAAGAAAAAAACCAGCTTCTTATTTTATTACCTAATCCAGCAATTGCATAGCTTTGATAGTACTGAAAGTGAACATTTCAGTGGGTTCCTTTACATTTTCTAGTTAAGCAGTCTTTTTTTCAAATTTCAAAATTTTTTATTTTGAAAGAATAAGAGAAGACACAGGGGTATGAATGAATGAGAACAATGACATTGAAGAAATACAATAAGTTTACACCACACACACACACACACACACACACACCCCTCTTACCATATTCCCCAGCCCTGGAAGATCAGTATTAAAACCATCAATGCACATCTAACAAGGAGAAACATCAGTATTGAATGAAGAAAGCAAATTTTCATACTGTTGGATCCAACTAACCCATATCAAATGTCCTTCCACCGGCTCAGTTCCACCCATTGGAATGATAAAGAAGTATAGAGGGGACAACCTTGGGGATAGCTTATGTCTGTGCTTATACCAGCAAAGTTCAGTGCTGATTCAATATGAGTAGTAAATCTGTTTGTAAGAGAAACAGTGGGTACAACTTTTAGGTCAATTTGCAGAACAGTTTGAGATTCACAGATTCTAACCACAACACTGGAGAAGCTGCCGAATCTTGGTTTGTTGCTGAGAGTAGTGGAAGGGAGGCAACTTTTGGGTTAACAAAAACAATTTTTAAGTGTTTACTGTTTCGGTTGCCAGCTGTGGGCAAAGGACCTTAGTAGGTTGGTGTTGGACAAAAGCAAGGTGAAAATTCATGACTTGAAGAATTAGATTATCTTTTGACTGCATACATTCCTTCTTTTAATTAAACTCAATGTAGAGTATTTAAAATTTAAACAACGTGCAAAAGTAGAGGCTAATTATTTTTACACTTAACTCACTGCCTGGAATTGAAGGAACTTTTTCTTTTTCTCTTTCTTTTTTTTCAAATTTTATTTTAATCATTGTTCAAGTACAGTTTTCTCCCTTTTACTCCTAATCCAGCCCACCCTCCCAACCCTCCACACTTCCCTCCCATTACCATCCTCCCCCTAGTTTGTGTCCATGTGTCCTTTAAATTTGTTCCCATGAACCCTTCCCATTGTCCCCTGAAATTCTCTCTTCTTTCCCCTGTGGTCACTGTCAGCCTGTCCTCTATTTCATTGTCTTTGGTTATATTTTGCTTGTTTCTTTGTCTTGTTGTTTAGGTTCCTGTTAAAGGTGAGATCATATGGTATTTGTCTTTCACTGCTTGGTTTGTTTCGCTTAGCATAATGTTTTCCAGCTCTATCCAAGCTGTTGCAAAGGGTAGGAGCTCCTTCTTTCTTTGTGCTGCATAGAATTCCATTGTGTAAATGTACTATAGGTTTTTGATCCATTCATTTACTGATGGGCATCTTGGTTGCTTCCGGCATGTAGCTATTGTAAATTGTGCTGCTATGAACATTGGGATGCATAGGTTCTTTTGAATTGGTGTTTTAGTATTCTTAGGATAGAGTCCCAGCAGTGGAATTGCTGGGTCAAAAGGCATATCCATTTTTAGTTTTTTGAGGAAATTCCATACTGCTTTCCATACTGGTTGTACCAGTGTGCAGTCCCACCAACAGTGCACTAGGGTTCCCTTTTCTCCACAACCTCTCCAACACTTGTGGTTTGTTGCTTTGTTTATGATGGCCATTCTGACTGGTGTGAAGTGGTATCTCATTGTGGTTTTAATTTGCATCTCTCTGATAGCTAGCGATATTGAACATCGTTTCATGTGTCTTTGGATTTTCTGTATGTCCTCCTTGGAGAAGTGCCTGTTCAAGTCCTTTGCCCATTTTTGAATTGGATTGCTTGTCTTCTTAGAGTGGAGTTATGTAAGTTCTTTATATATTTTGGAGATTAAAGCCTTGTCTGAGGTATCATTGGCAAATATGTTTTCCCATACAGTTGGTTCTCTTTTAATTTTGATACTGTTTTCTTTAGCTGTGCAGAAGCTTTTAAGTTTGATAAGGTCCCATTTGTTTATTCTTTCCTTTATGTCCCTTGCTCTATGGGACAAGTCAGTAAAAAAGTTTCTGTGTGAAATATCTGAGATTTTCCTACCTACGTTCTCTTCTAGGACTTTAATGGTGTCACAGTTTATATTTAAGTCTTTTATCCACCTTGAATTTATTTTTGCATATGGTGTAAGTTGGTCCTCGAGTTTCATATTTTTGCACGTGGCTGTCCAGTTCTCCCAACACTATTTCTTGAAGAGGCTATTTTTATTCCATTTTATGTTGCTGCTTCCTTTGTCAAATATTAATTGACTGTAGAGACTTGGGTTTATTTCTGGGTTCTCTGTTCTGTTCCATTGGTCTATGTGCCTGTTTTTATGCCAGTACCAGGCTGTTTTGATTACAGTGGCCTTGTAGTATAGTTTAGTGTCAGGTATTGTGATCCCTCCTCCTTCACTCTTCTTTCTCAAAATTGCAGCAGCTCTTCGGGTTTGCTTATGATTCCATATAAATTTTTGAAGTGTTTTTTCTATGTCTGTGAAATATGCCATTGGTACTTTAATGGGAATTGCATTGAATGTGTAAATTGCTTTGGGTAGCATGGACATTTTGATGATATTAATTCTTCCAATCCATGAACACGGTATATGTTTCCATTTGTTTGTGTCTTCCTTGATCTCTTTCCTGAGTGTTATGTAGTTTTCTAAATACAGGTCTTTTACCTCTTTGGTTAGGTTTATTCCTAGATATTTTATTTTTCTTTTTGCTATTTCAAATGGGATTTTTTTCCTTGATTTCTGCTTCTGCTGTTTCATTGTTGGTGTACAGAAATGCCTTTGATTTTTGGATATTGACTTTGTATCCCGCTGTTTTGCCAAGTTCATTTATTAGGTCAAGCAGTTTTTTGGTGGAGTCTGTAGGATTTTCTGTATACACTATCATGTCATCTGCAAACAGTGACAGTTTTGTTTCCTCCTTTCCGATTTGGATGCCTTTTATTTCTTTTTCTTGTCTGACTGCTGTGGCTAAACCTTCCAGTACTATATTGAATAGAAGTGGTGAAAGTGGACAGCCTCATCTTGTTCCTGATCTTAGTGGAAAAGATTTTAATTTTTGCCCATTGAGTATGATGTTGGCTGTAGGTCTGTCATATATGGCCTTTATTATGTTGAGGAATGCTCCCTCTATTCCCACTTTGCTGAGTGTTTTTATCATAAATGGGTGCTGTACCTTATGAAATGCTTTTTCTGCATCTATTGATATGATCATGTGGTTTTTGTCTTTGCTTTTGTTTATGTGATGTATTACATTTACTGATTTGAGAACATTGTACCATCCCTGCACCCCTGGAGTGAATCCCACTTGGTCATGGTGTATGATCTTTTTAATGTATTGTTGGATGCGGTTTGCCAGTATTTTGTTGAGGATTTTAGCGTCAATGTTCATCAGTGATATTGGCCTGAAGTTTTCTTTCTTTGTTGTGTCTTTATCTGGTTTTGTAATTAGAATGATGTTGGGCTGATAAAAAGAGTTTGGGAGTCTCCATCTTTTTGGATTTTTTGGAATAGTCTGTGAAGGATAGGGGTTAGCTCTTCTTAAATGCTTTGTAGAATTCTCCTGTGAAACCATTTGGTCCAGGGCTTTTGTGTGTTGGGAGTTTTTTGATAACTGCTTCAATTTCTTTTGTTCTTATTGGTCTGTTCAAGCTTTCTGCTTTTTCATTGAGTTTTGGAAGATTATATTTTTCTAGAAAGTTGTCCATTTCACCTAGGTTTTCAAGTTTCTTGGCATACAGTTCTTTGTAGTAATTTCTTACACTCCTTTGTATTTCTGTGGTATCTGTTGTAGTCTCTCCTCTTTCATTTCTGATTGTGTTTCTTTGGGTCTTCTCTCTGTTTTTCTTGATGAGTCTGCTTAAAGGCTTGTCGATTTTGTTTATCTTTTCAAAGAACCAGCTCTTGGATTCATTGATCCTTAGAATTGTGCTTTTAGTCTCTATGTCATTTAACTGTGGTCTGATCTTGGTTATTTCCTTCCTTCTGCTTGCTCTGGGCTGTCTTTGTTGTTCTTCCTCGAGTTCTTGTAGACGTAGGGCTAGGTTGTTTGTTTGGAACGTTTGTAACTTTTTTAGGCGGGCCTGTATTGCCATGAACTTCCCTCTCAGGACTGCCTTGGCTGTGTCCCATAAGTTTTGGGTGGTTGTGCATTTGTTTTCATTTGTTTCCAGAAACCTTTTGATTTCTTCTCTAATATCATCCTTGACCCATTCATTGTTTAATAGCATGCTGTTTAATCTCCATGATGTTGAGTGTTTTTTTTTCCCTTTGTGTTGGTTTCTAGCTTCAGTCCCTTGTGGTCCTAGAAAATGCTTGGTATGATTTCAATTGTTTTGAAATTGTTGAGGCTTGTTTTGTGTCCTGTCGTGTGGTCAGTCTTTGAAAATGTTCCGTGTACATTTGAAGAGAATGTGTATTTAGCTTCTTTTGGATGGAGGGCTCTGTATGTATCAGTAAAGTCCATTTCATCAAGGGTATTGTTCAGTGCCACAGTATCTTTGTTGATATTTTGTTTGGAAGATCTGTCCATTTTTGATAGTGGGGTGTTAAAATCCCTCACTATAATTGTGTTGCTGTCCATATCTTTCTTGAAGTCCTCTAAGATTTTCTTTATGTATTTGGGTGCTCCTATGTTGGGTGCATATATATTTACAATATTTATGTCTTCTTGGTGGATTCTTCCCTTGAGTATTATGGAGTGACCTTCTGGGTCTTTCTTTATGGACCTATTTTGGAAGTCTATTTTGTCTGATATGAGTATTGCTACCCTGGCTTTTTTTTTTCTTGTCCATTTGCTTGGAATATTTGTTTCCATCCCTTCACTTTTAGCCTGTGCAGGTCTTTTATCCTGAGGTGGGTCTCTTGTAGGCAGCATATATGTGGGTCATTTTTTCTTATCCATTCAGCTATTCTATGTCTTTTGATTGGAGCATTTAATCCATTTATGTTTAAGGTTATTATTGGTAGGTACTTATTCATTGTCTTTTATGTACGAGTGTTCCTCTCTCTCTCCCTCTCTCTCTCTCTCTCTCTCTCTCTCTGTTTTCCTCCCCTTCCTTAAAGCAGTCCCTTTAGAATCTCTTGCAGAGCTGATTTGGTGGAGGTGTATTCTTTTAGACTTCTTTTGTCTGGGAAGCTTCTTATTTGGCCTTCTATCTTGATTGAGAGCCTTGCTGGATAAAGTAGCCTTGGTTGCAGACCTCTGGTTCTCATTACTTGGAGTATTTCTTGCCATTCTCTTTTGGCTTGAAGTGTTTCCATTGAGAAGTCAGCTGTTTCCTTATTGGGGCTCCCTTGTATGTTACTTCCTGTTTCTCCCTTACTGCCTTTAAGATTGTCTCTTTGTTTTGAAATATTGCCATTTTAATTGTGATGTGTCTTGAGGTGGGCCTCTTTGGGTTCCTCTTGATTGGGACTCTCTGTGTTTCCTGGATTTGTGTGACTTTTTCTCTCATCAAATTAGGGAAGTTCTCCTTCATTACTTTTCCAACTAGGTTTTCGATCCCTTGCTCTTCTTCTTCTCCTTCTGGTATCCCTATTATATGGGTATTATTACGTTTCATATTGTTTTGCATTTCTCTTAATCCCTCTTCATTCTTTTTGAGTCTCTTTTCCTTTTCTTGCTCTTTCTGGGTGTTGTTTCCTACTTTGTCCTCTAGCTCGCTAACCCGATCTTCTGCTTCATCAATCCTGCTTTTCATTCCTTCTACTGTGTTCCTCAGTTCAGAAATGGCATTCTTCATTTCCTCTTGGCCTTTGGTGAGAGTTTCTATTTTATTTTTCATGTTTATATAGTTTGCAGTGAGATTGTGGTAGCTTCCCTCTAGTTTCTGATAGCTCATTGTCAGTTCATTGAACTTCCTGATAATCATTGTTTTGAACTCACAATCTGATAGTTGAGTTGCCTGTAATTCATTTAGCATTTTTTCCGAGGCTTCCTCCTTTCCCTTCAATTGGGGATTGTTTCTTTGTTTTCTCATTGTTCGTGGGTTTCTTCTTGTTAGCCTCTGTTTCTTAAATTGATCTGTTCTGGTTCCCTGTAATTATGGTGTGAACTTCTGTGGTAGGATACTTGTGAGATTCAGTGGTGCAGTCTCCTTCATGTATCCTGGTGTTCACAACTTCCCCCTACTCTTTTTTTGTGATCAGTTGGAGGAGTAAGGCAAAATGGTTTAAGACAGCAAGACAGTATACTATGATATTTACATTAGCAGCCAGTAGAGAAGAGATGGGTTATCCTTTGGCTCCTTATAGTGTTAACCATGATCCTCCACCCCACTATCCACATTTTAGAAAGGAGGGAAAGAAGGTAAGACTCATATTGGGGATGAAAGGATTGTTAGTTGGATCTACAAAGCTGTGAGGCTGTGGGAGGTTAGATTCTAAGGTAGGGTTGGAATAAAGATTAGTAGATAGGAGTGGTGTGTAAAAGAATAGAGACAACCCCCACAATAGTATAGTTCAGGAAATTGCAAAGTGGGCTGAGATCAGGTAGGGGTGTTGGGTAGTATTTACAATTGTGTGAACTAGGTCTTATTTACAGTAATAGTAAAGCAACAGTCTTGTGGCAGAATCTATGAGATCTAGATAACAAGAATAAGGAGTATAGAACCTTGAGAGGTGTATTAATGGAACACAAATGAAGGATAGTAAATTATCAACACACTGTGACTGAGATACCAGGGGGATCCTATCAAGTGACAGTATAACCAGCCAAGCAAAGAAGATTATACAGAAAGAAAAAGAATACTAAAATACTATTAAAATAAAAAATGTCAGAAAAGTGAGAAAAAGATAATACAAATTTGCTGTAACTTGCAAGATCAAAAAAAAAAAAGGAAAAGCAAAGCAGAAGATGGAGTGCAGGAGAGATAAATTTGGAGTGGAAGGAATAATACTAGGATGAATGGAAGAAACATAAGGGATTGAGAGATATAAAAATAGTAAGAATTGAAAAATGAAAAGTCACTTAAAACACAAGATAAAATCAATCAATCAACCAACAACAGCCAAGAAAACCCAACCCAAACCAACCCAAACCAAACCAAACCAAAAAACCTCCTGTTGGTTTCTAACTGGCCAGACCAGTTTTTCTGATCTTGCTGGCTTCAATTGGCTGAGGAACGTTTGAAATGCTTATCACTCTTCCCAGCCAAATCTCACTAAGTCTCTCAGGTACTATTCCCAGGGCCAATCTGACTTTCCCCTTCAGGACCCTGGGCGCTCCAGAGCACGCTTGCTCTCCGGAGCTCACTGCCGAGTTTTGCCAGGCTCCAGGTTCCACGCAGGGTACCAGCTCTATGATCTCAGGAAGCACCCACGACAATTTGGGATTCACTGTGCCATGTGTGGGGATCGTAAAAGGGCATGCCCATCCACCAAAGTTTTGAGTTTTGGGCTCTAGGTATGCACTAAGTGCTGTGTCCCTTCTGGGTTCACAGCGCGGAGAGTCAGGATTCCTGGTGGGGCGTGCGCTTCCACAGTTCAGCACCACAGGCTCCAGAAACCTGAGAACGCCTGCGCCCTTTCCTGGATCGGGGCTGCGATGTCTGGGTTTTCCACCGATCCTCACTCCCTCCGGGCTCGGGAGTGAGGATCGGGAGTGTGGGCTCTCTTCCAGGACGCCCCTGGTCGTGCCAGCTGGAGGCACTCACTTCTCCCAGAGCTCTGGGTGGGTGTCCACCGTCCCTGGGTGATTTTTTTCCCCAGTCCAACTGACCTCTCTGTGCCTTCAAGCAACAAGGTCTCCCCTGGTGTTGCTCAACCCCCGTATTCCGGGGAGGGAGCAGTGACTCCCCTCTCCCGGGAGCCCTGAGGCAGACCCGAGAGCACCGGGCCTGGGGACTGCAACCCCCCCTGGTCCCCACGCTGTGCCCTGGGTCCCTTTTGTCCTGAAGCAGTCTCCTTACCGTCTGGTTTTTCAGTGATCACAATAATTTTTGATGTCCTGTTTTCAAAAATGTTTTGGTAACCTAGGCCACTTGCTCTGTTCCTCCACCGATACTCGAGTTTCCATCCTCTTCATAGAAGCCAAGAATCACACTGCCTAGAGTAAAGCCGCCATCTTTCCCCACCCGAACTTTTTCGTAATGTGGTGGGTTCAAGTTTTCAGCTTAATCTGTCAAGGGATTCCCCCATACCACGGGAATTCACCTGCTTTTTTAGGTCAAAAGTGGGATTCTCTTCATGGGAGGTTTATTTCATTGCCTTCACTAGACTCAGCCTATAAAGGGAAGGATACCTATGCAGGATTAGTTCAAGGTCAGAGCCTCCCCCCCCCCACTTGTGCATGCATACACACGCAGTAAGTACATTTTCAGACACATACAGTCCTAAAGCCACATGCTTCCTGGAGTCCATCTCATAAAAAGGCTTCAGTAGTTAGCCATATACATATACATGTGACAAGATGTGAGAATTGCTGCAGAGTGAGTAAAGGTGGTGCACACATGTCTATGTGCAGAGGTCATTTTAGGGTGTAGGTGTACACAAGCCAACAGGGACATTACCTTGTAGATTATATTTTTCCCTTTCTCTCAAGATAAATAGATCACATAGACAACACACGCTGACATCTTCCTGGGTGTGATGGAGGCTACTGCATGGAAGGTCCACTTTTTGTAGTTCCACTTTGCTATGACAACTTCCTTTTGCCCTGAGGGGCCTTGTCATATAAGAAGGGCTGTTCCTCAGCTTCCCACACATCTCCCCCAACATTTCCCTCATTTGCAAGGGGCGAGGGCTTGTTCTCAGAAGAGTGGTCTTCCAGCCTGCAGGCAGTCCGCATGCGGCAGGGCAGGATTCCAAACACCAGGGGGTGGTCATAGCATTTGAGAGGATCACCAAGTAGCTGGTGGAAGAACAGCACACTCAACACCAGCAGAAGCAGGAAGACGTTGGCCATGTCTGTGGGACATCCAGGCACAAGGTTCATGACAATGCCACAGGCCACCTCAAGAGCAGCAGTGCTTTTACCAAGGGGAATGGCATTGATCCCCATTTTCAGCAGAGGAAGGGCTCGCACATAGTTCTTGTTAGCGTGCTTCATCTCCTTGTAGGCATCCTTGCTGAGGCTGGGAGTCAACTTGATAGTCCCCATAAAAGCAAAAAAGAGTCCCAGGGCCAGCCACTAAGAGGATCATGACAAGTACAATTCTTGGGGATGCCATGAAGTCACCAAGGCAGGTCCTAACTAGTCCTCTGCTTTGTGCACCCTGTGTGTCTGTCTTGAGCAATCTTATAATCTGCACAAAGTTTGGCTGAAGAACAAGTGGCTTGAACAAACCTTTTTTTGTGTGGCAGCATAATCCCATAATCAGAAGACTACATCTATATTAAAATAAAATGTTATATGTTAGAAATTGCACAGTGAAGAAAGGTGTTTTCATCATGTTAGACTTGGGACTTAAAAATCATTGTGGCACTGAAGTGTTTTAGTACATAAGGAGGTCTTTGAAAGGGATGAATTCACACCACCTTGCACTTCTGAACAGTGGACACTAGTAAACAGCCTCTCTTGTCAGGCCCTCTGTGTCTGATCGTATGCACAGTACCCCAAAAGAAAAGGGAGAGACCAGACGCCTCTGGCCAAGATGGAGGCATAGGTGGATACACTTGATGTCCTTGCACAAACACAGGAAGGACAATGAGAAATTTAAAACCAAGAAATAACCAGAACTGCTAGAAAGTTGAACTGTATGGAAGTCCCACAAACAAGGGGTTAAAGAAGAAACATTCATCCACTAGGAGGGGCAGAGAGGACTCCTGGCAAGGTGGCAGCTCTTTGAGCAGGCAGTCCCACTTCTGTGTTCAGATAAACTGGAGGAAACAACTGGGGAGTGAGACAGAACGTGCAACGCAGGGTTCTGTTGAGGGGAAGTAAAGCCTCCAAACCTCTGACAGAAAAACCTGTGCGGGTTGAAGTGGTGGGAGAAATTCCCAGCCTCAGAGGAGAGTTGGTTGGAGAGACCCATGGGGTCCTTGAATGTACACAAAACTGCGCACCTGGCAATCAGCACCAGATGGGCCAAGTTTGCTTGTGGATAGTGGAGGAAGTGACTGAAAGCTGGGTGACAGCTGAGCAAGAGGCATGGTTTTCTCTTGGACCTGTCCCCCACATACAGCACCACAATGAAGCCTGAGTTGCATTCCCTGGTGAATACCTAAGGCTCTGCCCCATAGTATGTAATAGGCATGTCCAGGCAAACAAATATGGCATAAATGGAAGAACAGATCAAAATCCAAAAAAATACAACTAAGCAATGAAGAGATAGCCCCCTATGAGATGCAGAGTTGGAAACACTGGCAATGAGGAAATGAAGCAGGTAATTAAAGAGATATCTGCATCCCTTGCCCATTGCCCCATTATTTACATTAGCCATATATGGAAACGACATAAGTATCCATCCTGGATTAATGGCTAAGGAAGATGTGAGATACATTATGGATTATATTCACTTATGAGAAAGAAGGAAATTCTGTGACTTGGGACATCATAGATGGACCTTGAGGTCATTGTGTGAAATGAGATAAGTCAGAGAGAGACAGGTCCTGTCCACTGTCATTTATATGTGGAATCTGAAAGAAGCAACTCATAATAACAGCAAGTAAAGTGCTGTTTACCAGGAGCAAGGCCCTCGCAGAAGAGGAGAGAGGTGGTTCCAGGGCCTGAGCTTGCACCTTGTAGACAATTACGTCCTGGGGATCTAATGCACACTATGGTGAATATTGACTACACCATTGTGTCATCAGCATGAAACTTGCTAAGAGTCTGCATTCTAATTATTCTGAGCACAACAAAGATGACACTGTTGTAACAGAGGTGTTATCACTACAGTGGTAATCCTATCACAACATATAGATGTGTCAAATCAACATCTTGTACACCTCCAATTGGTGCCTAATATATTTTTATTAAAACTTTGACCATGGCTGAGTATTGCGATTTGATCATAAATGAGAAAAAGTATTAATGAGGGATCTGTATTGTGGCCTCCAGTATGCCCTCTGCCACCTCCATCACCCCAGACCCATCCATCCTCTCCCTCTCCCTCTAGTCCCCCTGCTATATCCTCATCTGTTTACCCTGTGGCCTTCAGACACCCACCAGAATTCCACCCGCTCCTTGACCTCCATCCAACCCCTTCAGACGTCATATTACACCCTTCATCTCCCCTCTTTGACCTTTTTGACATCCAACCTTCCATGACCATTATTCTAAGGACCTCAGCCTAAACTTCTTCAGCTTTCATCTCTTGTTGGCATCATCATTACCCCCGGGAATACAAACCACACTTTGCACATACTACACCCAGTTGTATAATTTCATGCCCTCGCTCCTAGGCTTATTCATGCCCATTGTCCCCTTCAGCCCTCATTGTTTTCTCCCCATTTTGCCTTCTTTGCCATGCTCATTAGCATTCCAAGTTCCACCTCCTTTTCCAACGTGCTGTCTGACTTGGACCACTATCTTCTATCAAGATCTGCCTACCCATCTGAATTCCCTCTTTCCACACCATGTTCTTTTCATGCAGCAATTATATTTTCCGTGTAATCATTATTGTATTTTTACCACTGCCATTTAGTCTCCTAAAACTCGACTGCCCTTGGCATCACCACACAGTTGTCCATGGCCATGAGTCCTTTTTCCTTTATGCTTAATCCCTCCACCCACTAGTACCCCCACTAGCTGTCATCTGCTCTACATCTATGAGTATGTCTCTGTTTTGCTTGTTCAGTTTGTTCATTCAAACACCATATGATTTTTACTCATATGTGGAATCTAATCCACATCATGTTTTTTAAACCCACCATACAATTGACCTTTTCTCACTGTAGCCCATTCATTTTCCATCCCCATTAGAACTTTAGTTTCCATGATTCTCTGCACCATGATCTCCCCTGATCCCAGTATCTTTCCTGCCTTAACTCCCTGTACACTCTGCCCACTTGCATTGACACCCCCAACATTGCACTTTAATACTGAACCAGCATTAAAAACCTTTTGCCTTTTGTCTCTCTGCCCTTCCTTTCCCTGCATTCTCTGTCACCAGTTGCCCCCATGTCTCTTCACCACAGTCTTATCCTTATGCCCCCTTTTCCTTGTGGCCTATTCTTACTGCATCCCATAAAACACCCACACACTGTAACTGTCTTCCAAACTCTCAGGTTCCCAGCATATGTCATGACATAAAGGTGGCAATGCTCACAGCCTATGTCAAGTGTTGTGCCTTATATAAATATTAAGTGCTGTGATTATTGCAGGGTTAAAAGGACTATAAAGAGTAAGAAGGCCCTGGGTGGTGTAGCTCAGTGGGTTGAGCCTGGGTCTGTGAACCACAGGGTCACCAGTTGGAATCCCAGTCAGAGCACATGCCTGGGCTCAACCCACTGAGCTGCAGTGGGTTGCAGACTAAGTCCCCAGTTTGGGGTACATGAGGGGCAACCACAGATTGATGTTTCTCTCCCTGTCTTTCCCCTTTCCTTTCTGTCTTTCTAGAAACAAACAAATAAAATCTTAAAAAAGAAAAAAGAGTAAGAAATATTCCCATTCGTGTTCAGGCATCCAGAATTCTGGAGATAGAAAAATTCTTCTGGAGCAGATCATATTATTGAAATACACACATGCATGATGACCCTGATTATGCAAGAGAGTGCATGTGGTTTCAGGCGAGTGTGCATATTAGTATTTATGTGAGTGTGAATTTTCATGTACTCAGTGTGTGCATTGTCTGTGACTGTGCAGTTCAAATTGTGTAGTCTGTGATTTCTGAGTACCTGAGTGTGCATGCATGCACTTTCATCTATATGTAAATGAGAGTGTGTGTGGGGGGTGAGTTGTCCACCATTATTGCTCTAACAAGTGAGTTGATAATGGTGGTAACTGTGTAGTGAGTGTGGATCAAAGTGTTTCCTTGTGTGTAGGAAAACCTCAAAAATTAACTTCAAGTTGTATATGTTTTTCCCTTTGCCTATCAAAAATCTATTTCTTGGCTGGAATGGGAGAAGGGGGGAGAAAACTGTACTTGAACAATGATTAAAAAAAATTTCTTCTCAATTTAAAAGCAGTTGCAGTTTAATGCTGAAAATTTTACAAAAACCTTTAGAGGACTCTGTTGACCATTTATTGGTCTTGAATTCAGTGGGTGGCACTGGCCTCTCGAATAGTTACAAGAATAGAAGAATCTGCTGTTAATTTCTGTGATTGTGGTGCTGTATAGGAGAAGAATTTGTTTGGAACCTTCTGTCTTTCTTCTATGGAAATCTTCTGTGTCTGCTCTGTTCCCTATTGGGGGTCAATATGGATGTTGTATATTTTTCTTAAAGTTTCCATATGAGATGACATGGACTTGAACCAATGACTGCAGTGTTATCTAATGTACATGCTTTTCCTGTTACTTGTCTCTCTTTTTAAATCTAAGATATTTGACTCAGTTTATTTTTTTGCTCCATATGCAGATGATGGTGCAGCACATTTGTATGAGGATTAGAAAAGAACTCACTTTGGGTAGAACTTCCCAATGAAGCACAATGTCCAGGGAGACAAGCAGACTTGCCCTTGTCTCTCAGGGGTCTGGCATCAGCACTCCCAGGGAGACCCTGTCTCCTGCAGAGATCATGGAAAGAAAAAGCCTGTCACAAACACTCCCAGAGTCTCCTAAGAGACACTGGTGAAAACTTGGAGTTGTTCTTGGTAATTCCAAGTGGGAAGAAAGTTTTGAGCAATACTCTCAGCTCCCAAGCCTGTCAGGGCCAGTGCTGCTACCAGTGAAGTGATAATTGCCATTCACAGGGGAGGTGAGGTCACCAAATCACAACCCATATCTCAGGGTCTGGCTGCCTCCCTGTTACATGTACCGAGAGTGCTGACTTCACAATGAGTCCAGAGTCCAGGCTGCAGGGAGACATCAGTGAGTTTTCCCTTTATCAATCTGAGAGGTAGAGACTGTAAGGGAAGGAGTTGTATTAGGAATCCGGGTAAGTGAACATTCTGCTTAAAGGGATCTTGGGTGAATGAACCTGGTCCAGCACCAAAGCCAGAGGGTATGGGGAAGAATTTGTGGGACTTGAGCTAAGCTGATAAAGAGACGGGGCCTAGAGCTGCTCTGCTCCAATCCTGGTGGCTCCTGAGGTGATGTAGTGTGATCCTCACTCTCAGTGCTGGTTATTTAATCCAGCGATAACGAACCCTGATTTTTAAGTGTTTAAGGGCTGGAGTTTTGGAGTCAATCTCTGTTTAGCCAACTTTACAAAATCACAGACATTTTCAGTTTTCTAGAGGTCCCCCCTTCATACCTCCATGCCTTCAAATTTAGAGGAATTATTGATAATTCAGTAATTATTGAATTATTTCTGACCATGTGCAGAACGTGTGTCTGTGCGCATTATCTGTATAGAAATGTTTTCTCTAACTCTGGGTGTATTGTTTGTTAAACAGATTTAATAATTGTGTCTATTTTGATTATGAAGAAACATTTTCCACATAATGTCTACAAAGCAGCATTTAAGAAATATGTTACTTTGAAAGTTTCAGACAGTATTTTCAGACTCCATTGTACCTTCTGATATTTTTGCTGTCCTCAACTGTTTGAATACCAATGCAACACATGTATGTGTTTTAGAAAATACACGGGTGTTTGACCTAAATGTTCCATTTTGCATATGTCTTTTGTATTGTAATATTTTTACTCAACTGTAGCCTTAGTGCTAAATATTTTACTTCTCTAGGTCTAAATACATCATTATGCATATGGTCTGAAATTAGTAATAATTTTGCTTGTGTCACACACTGTTTATCAGGCATCCATGTCTCCTGTCCAGTAGTTCCCATGACTCATGCACTTGTCGCCTTCTGTTCCTGGAAGGAAGTGAATGAGCTTTTCTGTTGCCCTCCTAATATTGCACCATTCCTACGTTCACACCCAACTTGTCAGGGGCTGGTACCTGCAGTTTATTCTGCACTCAGTGCATCTACGTTCTATGAAGATCTGTAAAGCTTTATTCAAAGCACATATTTGGACAAGCAAGTGGACACTTTTCATTAATCTAAAAATGGAAACTTAAAAAAGCAATTCATTTATTTGAATAACATTACTTATTCAAATAACAGCCAACTAGCATGTTGTTATACTATGGATTAAATGCACTGTTGTCATTACAAGCACAGCCACCTTCAAATCACCACTCTACCCCTAACCAGTGAGAGAATTTAGATGCAAGTTTTTACTGATGTGGTCCTCATTTATTTTAAAAATATGCAACAGTGTCTGCCTCACAAATCTGTGAGGGATAGAGAAGATTTTGAATGTGTGGACTTCATAGCAGTGATTGGTATTTTCAATGTGTTCTTTAGTGCTTACAGATTCAACTTTGGGAGCCACTAAATGGCAGAAAATCTTTGTCAGTATGTAACAGACTGCATGGTAAGTGCAGAATGTTAGGGTTAGCTGATGTTATGCATGTGGCTTACATCTCATTTTCTTATGCAGGGTTCTCCCTAGCTCAGAGAACAAAACTAAGTCACTGAGAAGTGACAGGATGGCCACCAGGGATTTGGTAGCTGGAATGATGATTTTAACACAGACTACAGTTGGAGTCTTGGGGAATTTCTCTCTGCTTTACCATTATGGTTTCCTTTATTTCACTGGTTACAGGCTGAGGCCCACAGATTTGATTATCAACAACCTGATTGTTGCCAATTTCTTAGTTCTGTTCTCTAATGGAATCGTCTTTACATTGACATATTTTATGTTGTATAACCGTCTCAGTGATTTTGGATGCAAATTTTTTCACTATTTTTGTGCAGTGGCCAGGGGTGTGTCTATTGGCACCACCTGCCTCTTGAGCATCTTTCAGGCCATCACCATCAGCCCCATGAACTCCAGGTGGGCAGAGTTTAAACATAAGGCTCCAAAGTATAGTGTCCCCGCAATTTTTCTGTATTGGATCCTGCAAATGTTGGTAAATGTTACTTATTTAATGTTTATGTCTAGCAATTTAAGCAACAAAAACATCACACACAGAAAAGGTTTTGGACACTGTTCTGCTGTTCGTCATGACAAACTCTCAGATTCATTGTATGCAGCATTGACAGTGTCTTCTGATGTTGTATGTTCCATGCTCATGCTCTGGGCCAACAGCTTCATGGTCGTCATTCTGTACAGACACAAGCAGAGGGTCCGACACATTCCCCGGGCCCACATCACCTCCCAGTCATCCCCTGGGTCCAGAGCTACCAAAACCATCATTCTCCTAGTGAGCACCTTTATCTTTTTTAACATTCTCACCTGCATCTTTCATATTATTTTAGCTACTTTTAATAATCCCAGCAGGATTATTTGCATTTTCAATTCAGTGGTTTCTCTGTGTTTCCCAGCTGTCAGTCCCTTCCTGCTCATGAGCCATGTCTCCAGACTCAGGTTTGCCTGGATAAGGAATACAAAATCCATTATACTTATGAGAAATATGTAAATTATAGGAATGTGCACAGTGTTCATTTAGTAACTCCCTCATCCTTTTCAGAGTTTTGAGTACCTTTATGAGTGTCTTACCAGGGAACAGCACAAGGGACATGGTGACCATCTTCACTGGGAACAATAATTCCTACAAATGTAATTACGTAGAATATTCTTGTAACATAAATACTTATGTGGTTGAAGTGTGTCTAGTGCTTGCCATGGAGGAGTTCAGAATTTATAATAAACACCAGGTCCTAAAGTAATCTGGACTCCTGAAGTGTAAACTTTAGTTCATCCCAGTACATTTCTAGAAATGAGCAAGAAATGGAATTGTAATGAAAGGTACATAAATGGAAATGTGCCTGTCACAGGTCACTCCTGAAGATGAAGCCATTGGTGCTGGAGGAAACTGAAGTCCATGAGGATAGTTTGTGGGAGCCAGTTATGATCTTGCATATGATACCCCTGGAGAGGGGGTGGTCGTTTATCAGAAATATGATAATAGAAGTGATGAGCTTGTTAATAATTTGTGGCACAAAGGCTAGACTAACCAGAGTAGAGCAAAGAACATAACAATTACATTTTAGCTGATTTTAACAACATGAGGTGAATGTGACAATGATTAAAGATGTGAATTGCATGGAGTCAGTATCTATAGAAGGCAGATGTTTTTCTTTTTGTGAAGATGATCTGGGCATATTGGTCAGAAGGTTGGTCTGCAGGTGCATACTCCTGTCTCTAAAGTGATGACACTGCTTCATGGTGAGGACTTTTAGTAAATGTTGGAGCAGCGCAATGAGAGGCATTTAAAAGGAAATCAGGAATCCATGTGTATGTGGAGTTTCTGAATTGATTGTGAAGGAGCCAAGTGGATATTTCTCAGTTTCCTGAGAGATTT